>NW_019091203.1:2463991-4927982 GCF_002217175.1 Folsomia candida | reverse complement strand
CGTATTGCAAAAATTTTGCAAAAATTTGCAAAAGCTGAACTTTGCAACTTGTCATGAAAAAAGAGTTAACCATTAATCTGTTAAAGTGGTATATGTCGCTTTGGCGACTTGTCCATAATTCATGACAAAGGCATATGTCATCGTCAAAATCCGCTCATAACCGTGCGACGACATATGTTGCCACAAGAAACCTTACCTTAATTCGTGACGTAGACGTTTGTTTTAGCCGAACCAGGGTTATGTAATTGTCATGTCCGTCCGTCTGTCTTTCGACAACCTGGAACGAGTGCCGATTGACTTGAAATTTTTACAGAGCATATTGCAAAGTTTAGGAACCGAGTTCGAAGATGGGCAAAATCGGTCCACTGGTTGACCCGTAGGGGTCATCTGGGTGGGTTGGGAATTATGCACCAAAAATTTCGAAATTGTCGTAGAAAGCTGAAATTTGGTGCAGAGGAGTAAATGGGTCCTAAAGGAAGGGTGTGAATCAAATTCGAAAAATTTTCATCTTGAGGGACCTTATGGGGTGACCCCTACCGATTTTCAGGAATTGACATGGAAAGGTGAAATTAGGACCAGAGATCCTTACTGCCTTCTCATGAAATAATAGGAAGTTAAATATGAACAAAAATTGGCCAGAGGGACACTAGGGGGTGGTTCATACCGATTTCTAAAATTAATATAACAACTGAAATTTAGTATGGAGTCGAATAATAACTTACGATTAGCATTTACCTCATAGGGTTAGGTTACCTCAGGATAAAAATCTAATTCAATTCCACGTCATATTCTTCCATTGCAAATCATTAGCAACTTTCATACAAATTTTGAATTTTCGTCACCCTTGACCCTCACCGGCCAACCACTTGACCGACGAACCAGTCTTCGAACCCGAGTGTGTATTTGGATTGTCTATATGTATCTGTGGAAAATATCGGAAAGTCGATCTGATAATTAAAAAAAAGTTATCATCGTACAGATGGACAAACGGGTACATAAGCCTTGGGTCGGGCTAAAAATTAAATTTTTTTTTGAAAAAGTTGTCACGGAGTAACATATTTGACTGTCATTTTTTGTTACGAACAATGATCCCTTAGAGATAAAGCTCCCTCACGAATTAAAGTAACTCTACCGTGCGCGTTGGTGACACGAATTATGACATCATGACTTTTACTTGCCTCTTTAAATGGTTAAATAAACAATGCTAGTCTATTTTTACGTATTTTTCGAAATTACGTGCGTATTTATTTTTGAGCAATTGCAAAAACTACAGTGTGTGCAATTTTAATTCAATTTGTAGAATTTTTGCAATGTTGGCATGTTTTAATTGTTCAACAAATTAGCTTTTCCTTTATTAGCTCATACCTACAAATAACAATTTTTAAGTTTCTATAAAAAACAAAATTTAAAAATTGTAAACTTCAATTTTTCATGTCAAATTGAGAAGTTCAGTTTTTGCAAATTTTTGCAAATTTTTGCAATAAGAAAAATATGTTTGTATCAATTAAACTGATAAATTTGTGAGTTTAAAGAAACGAAGAAATTTGGATTTGCGAAATTTTTCAGATTTGTCAATTTGCAAAAAATTTGCAAATCTTTGGAAAATTTTTCATATTCGTGATTGTTTGAAATTACGCGGACAGGTACAAATATATTTATTAAGTTTCTATAAAGTTCATTTATCATTGAAAGGCTACTGGCTGTGTTAAAACATTTGGGCAAATGCATTTTTGGGTGCAGCTCTCGCCAAATATTTTCGCGAAAACGCGATTTTGCACCGCATGTCTATGCAAAGTTTTAGTTTCACAAATTATCTGCGATTAAGGCTATTTGAAGGAAATCGAGAGGTGACAGTACGTAAGGTTCCCTTGTAAGCTTAATTTTCATATGTGGTCATTTTCATTTCATTTTTTCAAGAAATTCACCGCGAGTTCAACGACGATAATATTTTTGACATTATGATCGTGAGGACGAGGTCATATATGGAGAAACGTTAAAGTAAACTGGAATCGCTCTGACGCTACAATTTATATCGTTTGGATTCGTTGGATTTCGCATTCTGCATACATAATCTGGTCAATTTATTCAACTGGGAATCAGTACTTTATGCATAATTTACAATGCAAAGTGCTAAAAAATATAAATAATACACAGATTGTTTACACCTTTCTTGCGAAATCCTTCCCGGTACCTAAATAGATATGTACATTTAATTCACCTCTCTTTGTCAACCATGATGTTAGGGTTAATTAATCTTATAATTACAGAGTTTATTTGGGATTAGACTTTGCTACCAAACTGTAAAATGCAGACCTCGAATTGTAAGTAAAGTATATAATTTCAGGTTTGTAGCATAAACATTACGTCATTTAGCCACTTGTAGCATAAGTTTGCAAATCCCTGGATTTTTTTTTGAATAGTTGGATTATTGGCAAATCAGCAATTAGCGTGTATAACGTTAACGCTAAATAATTGTATTTGTGTTGCAGAATCCAAGCGCATGCACCTATTCAATTGATACTACAAAGCTATTTATTATTTACACAGGATTATGCAAACACAAAAGAGGTTAGCATAGGTTAGTCGTGCATTCAAAGCCAATTTCAGTTTAATTGAAGTGGTATTAGGCAAAATCTGAGTGCAATAAAATATGTACGATTAGTAATTGATACTCATAAAAGCTTAATCCCGTTAAGATTAGCGTTATCAAATAAATTAATATGTCAGGGTTACGGAATTCAGGTTAACACGTGTAACAAAGTAAGTAGTCTTTACTGGCAAATAGATAAATATATATGTAGCTCTTGGACAAGTACATATTTAAGATGAGTGATTACACAAAACGTACTTGCAATACTGTAAAGTTCTAGGCCATTTAAAATGAAAGGTTAAAATTGAAATGATTAACACAAACCTACATATTTAAGTAAGGACATAGCGAAAAGTGGAAAAAATCTTATGCTTCGCATATTTTGGTACGTTTAAAAACTTAAAAATCTTTAAGTATGTATACATAAAGAATGTCCACTAACGTCGCGGACTGATGCAATAAAATGATCAGAACTTTATACACAGTTAATGCAATTTCAAAAAAATTGCATATGTTTAGAACAAAAGGGTTTGGATTGCCATACAGTTAAAATTTTAATGATTCAATTCCGCTATTTGCTACAGATTGCATTTTCTTCTTCAGATTTCGCGTCAAATTCCGCCCATAGACTGCACCTACTTTCAAGCTGATTTTCTTCCATCTGTTCTTAAATTTTCATAAGGTGTCTGGCGTTTCTGAAAGCTTAACTTAAAGACTTTTACATACATACATATTTATATATAAATATGCATGTATATAAGCATACATAAATGTGTGTACCTAGTCTAACCATAAGAAGTGATAGTAGAGCGTAGTATTTGACCCGGTCAACATAAAATTAAAATGTAAGTTGCAGTTTGTACCTGCATTCAGTGGCTATCATTGTTGTTAACCTCATTTGCCTGACTTCACTAGGTCAAAAGCTAGAGGAGCTTTACCACACGCGCGCGACAATAAGTTTTCACTTTTTACGCGAGACAAAAAATTCACAATGTTAGATATAGGGTAGAAATTCAAGGACAACTACGATCTGGTTGCCCAACCCATTAAATTAACCCTCGGGACTGTGACTATTTATGACATAAAAGTTCCGGTTGTCCAAGGTCAAGGAGGAGTACAGTGATGTCCGAAGCTTTGAACGCCAGACTAGCATAAAATCTCTGTCTGACGCCGAAGACTTTGGCCATACAAATGACCTTTCAACTTTAGAAATGAGATGAGCACGGAAAATTATCCTAAGATGGAGGCCTTTTTATAGTAGAAAGCATCACGCGCTACAGATTTCCTAGACATAAGCTAAGGTCATAAATCGACCTCCCTCTCCCAGCGGTACGGTAAAAAAACAAACAAAATTTTCTATTTACCGATGGGAATTTCTTTAAGACGGAACCATATTTCCACAAAAAAAGAAGCAGAATTTATGCTAAATATTCTTAGGGTTAGTTGATTACGAAAAGGAGGTCGAATGTTATCTTATCGGGCTGCATTCATTGTTTTGGCGGGAATCGGCGGAATTGGGGCAAAAACCGTCCAATTTCCTCGATTATGGAGAGGAGATAGTTTTAAAATATACTTGATTGACGTCAGATGGAAGATGGAAACACCCCTCGACCAGTCCATATTGGGTGGAAGGCCACCGACCTTTGTGCAGGGCCCCACAGCAAAAATGCAGAGAAATTCGTGAAACCTGGCTGACGAAATCTATTTCTGACTTCATTTCCGATTTAAGTTTGTCCTTGGTATTTTCGAACCGAAATTGATTTCACTGCCAAATCATGATTAAAGTCGAGGAAAAGGTCTGTTTCTGAGCCCCATCGAAGTGTCAGGGTCACAAAAAAATTTCTGACCCGGCAATGATGCACTTTTTCAATAAATTTCGTGCGTATTTTTGATAGAGGCTTCTCCTCTGGTAACCAATTTTTCATGGTCACAGGAAGAATATATTTTCAAGTCTGATACATGTTTTCTACGTGAAATTTAACTGGCTTTTCAATGGAATAAAAAGAAATTTGAAATTCCTTAAACTAACCTAAAATAGTCGTCTACTCTACTATCACTTTTTAAGTTTAGACTAGGTATGTGCATACACTCACAGAAAAAACGACACCGAATTGACACCATGCCGGTGTCTATATATGACTCTACCGGTTTGGTGTCAAATCGACATAACGTGGTGTCAATTATGTTGCACCACCGTCGCGGTGTCGACCCAACATACCGTTGTAACAATGCCAACACCGCCAACGGATTAGAGGTTGTGCTCAGTTATGTTGCTTTGAGACTACTAGGTAACGATATATGTGCATTTTAATATATGTATGTCACCAGCCGGTGGCAAATCGTCCCCGGATTGTGACAACTGAAATATAACTTTTAGCAACAAATATTTTATTTTACATTTAAAAATATTAAGCACTTAAAAAAATTAATCACGTATTTCAAACATATTCACAAGTAACAAGTTATTGTACTCGCACAAAATTAAATAATATTTTTTTTCTCCATACCGTATGTACTTTTATAGATAAAAGATTACATTTATCTAACACGGTGATCTAAAATATGCGTAAATCTTAAAATTCAATGAGCTTGGCAACAAGAGATTTAATCATAATTAAATAGGCTGTCGGGTGGACAAATCCTTACTCGTCGGTTCCCTCGTTGGGTTCAGCGTTGAGTTTTAGCTTGCTGGAAACAATAAGTTTTCAAAATAAAAATACACACAGTAAAATAATGTTAATTAAATGAGGGAAAATTAATATATGTTACAGATTTTAACTCACCTAAAGTCAAGAAAGTGGTAGTAGTTCTTAAACGTTTTAAAAAAACAATTTTTTCGAAATTAATTGAACACACCAATTAATTTATCCACTTTGTTGATGTTTTTGTGGAGAAGAAGGACAATGGCCGCCAAGCAGAACCGAGCACACAGGAAAAAACTGACACAATTTTGTGTTAAGCCCAAGTCTTGCTTACTGCGGTAACATCGCATCGTGTCAATTCGACACCATTGGCCGGAATATCGCTGAAACCGGTAACGTGTCAACGCGTTTTTTTCGCTCGGTGTCACTTTTACACAACGGTTTGACACTATTTAGTGGAGTTGAGGTTGACACCGAGGGTTGGTGTCAACAGAATTCTTGGTTTTGTTACCAAGTTGCTAAGAGTGTACTTCATGAGTACACTCTAAATAAAAATGAGTAAAATTGACCCAACATTGGTCAAATTTCACACAAGTTTGGACAAAATTTGCAAAACGTTGGACAAATTTTACCTTTTGGTTATGTCATCCTCATTTCTGCCCAACCTTGTGTAAATTTTACTCATTTTTACTGTATTGTGCCATAAACGGACGGACAGATTTCCGGGTAGTTCACATAAAGTAGATTCTACTAAACACGGGTATAAAGTCAGACGATTGAATGTCCAGTATTACATTCTTACTTGTGCGGTCTTACCATCTACACCGAAAATGTTGTGCATATTTTTTCATTGTAGGACTGGTCCTTCAATTGACCCATGGCCATGGTATGTAAGCTGGCTTAAATTTTCCGAAATAAAAATATAATTGCTCAGTATAAGACTAATTAAGGTTAGGAATATATCGACATATGTAAATTAAGGGGACAGTACACATAATTAAAATTATTAAATTAGTAATTATTTAGAATTAGCAAATAACTAGCCTGTCTTAATTTTTGATTAAGTTAGGTTAGCACAAAAATTTTCTCTTATTGGGCAATACTTAACGAATTAGTAACTGGTTTACTAACTTATTTTAGCACTGGCCACGCAATCCGGAGCAGAGCAACAGTTGAATGATATCAGCCCGCTAATTGTTGGCGGGACTGATGCCGCCGACGGAGAGTTCCCCTACATGGTTTCCATTCGTTTGGGGAGCATCCATTTTTGTGGTGGGACCCTCATTTCTGCCTGGACTGTTCTAACTTCCGCGTAAAACAGGATAAATGTTTCTTATGGAATTAAGTGTGATGAATCATGTTTTTAAAATTTTTAGTTGGTGTTTGGAAGGAAGAACTGCAGATTGGGTGACAGTACTTGCCGGATCAAATTCGATCACCACTGGTGGTGTTGTGAGACCAGCTTCGGAATTTGTTATTCACATTGGATGGAATAACGTAACTAGGGTCAATGACATCGCACTAATTAAGGTGTTTCTTCTATACTGAGCTACACTTACGTAATTATTTAGTGAGCAGCATTCCCGGGATACAGGTTGGAATTGTGTCGTACTGGACACCCAATGAATGTGCCCTAGGTACCCCGATGCAGAACCCATTGCTTATTATTTGCATGCTTATTTAGTTTATGAGCTAGAAATAATTTTTTGTCTTTGGACCTTCATTCAGGGCAACCAGTGGTTAATATTCGACTAACGGAATATCGATTATGGATTCTGGCTAATATTTTGCAGTAAGACGGTCGCATTGTTTAACTATGTAAATATGTGCAGGATTGAAGGACTCTTGTTATTGTCCGATACAAAATTTTATTTTAAACTTTTCGAACTTCTGAAGTAGTTCGTAAGCACTTCGTATGGAAAGTATTTGTAAATTTGGATTACATTTTGTTGAGGTGTTCATATCCTTCTACACAAATAAATTGGCGTACTGTACAAGCAATCATTATGGTGCAAATAAACTTCGTTAATATGCAAAGATGTCACCAAATTCAATTTCTCTGAGAAAAAATAAGAAATCATCTAAGAATAAGAATAAAAATAAGAAATCTCACCTTGCGTACATATGTAGCATCGAGAGAAATGGACGTGTATTTTTAACCAACAATAGAAAAAAAGTCTGACCAAAAAGTTTGATCACATTTCATCATTTTATACCTAATAGGTATGTATACGTAACTAATGAAAATTATTGAAAAATCGCTTAAAAATCCCCATTTCTTCCTTTTTGTACGCCGGAAGGTGGTTGAATACAGAAACTTGCATACACATGTACCTACATATGTACACATCACTTACTTACTGTGGATGAAGTTCTAACCCTGCAGACTTATTACACCGCTTTGTAGCATTAATTTCACGACGTCACCGGTCAAAAAAATTTTTTCCTCCAAACTGGTCCAAAATAAAAGTCTAGCATGGGAATAGTATAGAAAAATTATTTTTAGCGTTCTATGACCCCTGGGTCATGAATTAAGGGCCCCTGAAGGGTCAAATAGCGTTCCCTGATAACCCCATGCAAATGGGGTATCAAATTAATCCCCTGGACCAGGGGAACCAGAAAAATATTTTTATAAATTTTTATGACCCTTGAGTCGTGAACTAGGAGCCCTTGAAGGGTTAAATATCATTCCCTCACAACTAAAGGCAAGTGGGGTATCAAATTAATCCCCTGGACAAGGGGAACCCAAAAAATATTTTTCTGGATTTTTTTGACCCTCAGGTCAAGAGTTAAGGGCCCCGAAGGGTCAAAATAGTAACCATGGTAACCCCATGCAAGTGGGGTATCAAATTAATCCCCTGGCAAAGGGCAAGCATAAAAATATTTTCCTGAATTTTTTGACCTATAGGTCAAGAGTTAAGGGTCCCTGAAGGGTCAACATAGTAACCATGGTAACTAAGGTGAATGGGGTATCAAATTAATCCCCTGGACCAGGGGAATCAGGAAAATATTTTTATGCTTGCCCTTTGCCAGGGGATTAATTTGATACCCCACTTGCATGGGGTTACCATGGTTACTATTTTGACCCTTCGGGGCCCTTAACTCTTGACCTGAGGGTCAAAAAAATCCAGAAAAATATTTTTTGGGTTCCCCTTGTCCAGGGGATTAATTTGATACCCCACTTGCCTTTAGTTGTGAGGGAATGATATTTAACCCTTCAAGGGCTCCTAGTTCACGACTCAAGGGTCATAAAAATTTATAAAAATATTTTTCTGGTTCCCCTGGTCCAGGGGATTAATTTGATACCCCATTTGCATGGGGTTATCAGGGAACGCTATTTGACCCTTCAGGGGCCCTTAATTCATGACCCAGGGGTCATAGAACGCTAAAAATAATTTTTCTATACTATTCCCATGCTAGACTTTTATTTTGGACCAGTTTGGAGGAAAAAATTTTTTTGACCGGTGACGTCGTGAAATTAATGCTACAAAGCGGTGTAATAAGTCTGCAGGGTTAGAACTTCATCCACAGTATGTATGTATGTAAATATTTATGTGGGCAGGAGTAAAATGTCCTTGAATCCGCATGACATGAATTCAGCTCACAATGGAGATCTCCCAGCGTATGCTCTCAAGGGAACAAATCGAGGTGTCCAACGAGTTAAGGGTCGACACCTGTACCAAAATGACCACAGTACATTACTTATTCAACAAACTGAATGAATTTCCGTGTAAAATTCATTTTTCGTCACGTTGTGACGATATTTGTGACGAGCGCAAGACCATCGGTTTGCCTCCATTGCATTTCCAGACCATTGATTTTCATCGCATTTTTTCACAAGCTTGCATCATAATATGGTGGAAAATGAAAAAGGAGAATGAAAATTGAATGAAAATTAACAAGAAAATCCGACAGGCTTTATTACAAAAATTATTCATTTCAGGTGATAATGGAGGATAGATGAGTATAGCATAAACCATAAGCGGCGCTTACGGTTTCCTAGATATATATATATATATGTACGTGTGTGTCCAGTTCCCCGAAAATTAACCAAATAGGTAGTTAAGGGTGTAGGTACACAATTTTACTTTTACTTCAAACATGTCCAAGTATCCATTCATGTGTCTCATGAATCGCTTATCCTCAAGTTAAACGAAAACATTTATCGCATTCATATTAAAAATTATAACTTTAGTTAGCCAGCCATGTATGTAAGTACAGGACGTATTTATTTATGCCGTTTAAAAACTCGAGCAAACTTTATTAGCGATTGCAAACAATATCACGTTCAAAATGTATGATTTACTGTTTTGTACGTATCAATTATGTACACCCACGCGTCACACGTGCAAAAAATGGATATAGTGTAAGTCCTCATCGTCTAGAAAGACATTTACATAATGGTGTGCTTATGTTTACGTAGTACGGGCTCCCTGGGATATTAGGGAATTGACGAAATACTTATTAAAATTAGTCAAGGGATTGGCGATTGCCGAAATTAGGAATTTAGCAGAATGCTACGACACAAACTTACTAACGACTTCCCAACAGGATTATTAACATTTATATTTACTCTAATTTGTCTATTTAATATTGACGCTGAAAGCAGCTTCGTTGAACATGTTATATCTCCAGGGAAGATTGAAATTAGTGATTACTTGACGCCGTTTGAAGGATGCACAAACATTATCTTCATTCCAAAAAATCCTATAGACCTAAAGTTGGACAAAGCGCCAATTATCCTGCTTAAGACAACTATTCAAGAAGAACAAATTGACAAACGATTTTCTCTAGAGCGAAGACGAAATGTTATACAACATTGCTGGGCATCCTTCGGAATACTACCTAACCCTAACAATCTTAGTAAATATATGAACTGGAGACATCGATACATTAAAAAAACTTCTTTTGGAATACAATACTTTGTCATAGTTACAAACTTCAAGTCTACCTTTCAGAAATTTATTGAAACATTAGGAGCTGCATCGCACCGTTATATTCTGCGCGAAATTATAATCGTCGAAGTGGTACTAGACACAGAGAGGATAATACTTCCTGTACTTGAGAATAATGATAAAGATGGCATTGTTTTATACTATCACAATATGTACCATCATGATGGAATAATCCTGAAGGGACAAAAGTCAAAATGGTGGTATAAAATAACGTGCTCAATCCCCGCTGGGCAAAACTGCTTCAAGAAGTTGCAAGCTATTGGTGATACTGTGTCAAACCTTAACAAGTACTTTTGGAACAGAAGGACAAATACGGAGAGAATGTATAACCGTCTTGATTCAAATGCTAACCCAATTAAAAGGTGGTACAGTGTATCTGAGAAATTTATTCCGTCAAATTTAATCTCATTGGTCGAATTTTGGCTGTTAAATGAACACATTGAATACGTCAAATTAAATATTACACCTTTTTACAACCTCCCTGTGCTGAAAAAATATGCATCAGCACACATCAGACCATTAGAATTTATAATGCAGAAAGTTCAAACTGCAAGTTTTCTGTCGTGCTACAACGTTAAGCAGGAGTCGTTTATTTTGAGCGCGTTAAATAGTCCGTTTGATGTTGAATCATGGATCCTCATTCAGTTGGGTATCTGGGTTATGATAATAAGTTTAACCCTGTTGCCAAGGGTTTTAAGTTCCGACGGGGTAATGGTTGTGGTCGGAATACTACTTGAGAATTCGGTCTTGAATCAGTCAGAAAAATTTACGACTAGATTTCCCAAGAGATCTTCCAAGTACGGGATACATCTATTAATTGCGGCATGGGTACTCCTGGCGGGAACAACACTAACGAACTGGTATAAAGCTTTATTCACAATGGAGCTGGTTACTCCTCCTACCTACGCTCCTCCATGGGAGACAACTTTGGATATTGAAGGGATTCAAGTACTAATGCCTTATAACCTTCTCGACATGACTGGAATGGAAACAGCTATAGACCGTTACATGCGTTTCTATATTTCCATAAGCGAAATATTTTTTCCTTACAATTATGAAACAAAGTAAGTTTTTCCTCACGTTTGTCGCTTGAACAGCATTGATGATGCTCATGCACATCTCTTGTGCTGACCTGTTGTGTTAACTATTACACTGATTACATATATTTATATAATTAAAGGACTACATTGATTGTTGCGTTTACATATTTCTAGAAAGTATCAGGAGATGAAAACCTCACATAATGGTTTCAAGCGAATGGCAAGCCACATAGAAAAAACAATTCCGCTACTAAATGTTCGAATGTCCACCCAAGACAATGGAAGCATAGATGCATTCTATAAACGGTTGGAATTGATATCCTACAATGAAGTCCTCCCAGTTTCTCCGTACAAACCAATCCACTACAAAGAAGTAGAACGGTTCGTAAACACATTATCTACCTGTGAGAAAACGGCGTTCATTGACACTAAGGAAAACATTGCATCGTTACTACCATTCGTAAATGATAATGCGGACAAAAGAAAATATTTCGCGGGAAAAGAGCCTTTCTTTACTGTAGTTCGAGGCTGGGATATATTCCCAATTCGTGCAAATTACGTCCAGAAGCGGCTCAAAGTCATGATTCACTCAGGGATTTATGGGCATTGGGAGGCTTGGTTTCGATTTGCTAAGCCAAATAAATTATTTCATCACTATGCAAATTGGACATATCCAAAATTCGATGCCGTGTCACAGCTGAACTATAACTCCAAGATTTTGTCAGGATTTTATATTTCTGGTATTTGCATAGTTGCTTGCCTTTTTTGTTTAACTGCAGAAATATTAGTGCGAATGTTCAAATAATCCACGTTTGTTCACAACCTTGAATTGATTAAGCAGTAAATCCAGTAAATCTTACATAACCTTTTGTACATACACACGATACTTTTACCATTTTTGGTGTTTTCCCATGTACCTTGATCATATCTGTATAAACATATTCACAGTATTCCATTTTACTGTGGATGCAAAGCATGCATGTAAATATTTGAGTTGTTACGGGGATTTTCGATTTGTGCGAAACCGTAATCCGGGGCAGGGGAACGTCGCAATATACCCCAAAACATTAGGATGTTTGGCGCCGAATTTTTCGAGTCGGTAAGATCCACAAAGACGAGGAGGGTTTTAAATCTGTAGAAACGTGGGATAGTGGTAACGGCTGGATGGTTTAATGGACCGATTAGTTTTGGCGAGTAATTGTTTTGGCAGGTCAGCACTTCGTATAGGGCGAGGAAAATTTGAGATTGATTATTAGTTGTGACGAAGTGAAGATCACAATCAAGAAATATGTTGCCAAACTGCCCCAGAGCTTGGATCCATTGGTTGAAAAGGGTAAACATGAGAATAAAGTGATAATTCATTTTGCTGAGATTTTTGATAGTATGGTTACACTCCTGTTTCCTCAGATGTAGAATTGGAATAAATTTCGAAATGAATTCAAATGGAATTATTTATTTAGCTTGGTGTGTAAAAATTATTTTACGTAGGAGTACCAGGGGTTAGGAACACGATCAATAATTAAGTTTACATATATTTATATGTAATACCCACATAAACTTTCTGTGTTTCTACCTCCATACTTTAGCTTAAATACTTAGGCGTTATATTAACTAAATTGGACCACCCCCATCGAGGTCAGGGGATATGTTCACAAAATCTTGGGGGGGGATTTGTAGTGTCATCAAAATCGCGAATGTATACTGGAGATATGTATTGGTGCGTGTCACCTAATTTGAATAAATTTAAATATTCTACTAATGACTTCACTTTACACACAGAATATATTGTCTTTATTTGTTAAGCGTATGAATTGTATCGTAGAGTAAATATGTATTATTATGTTCAAATATTAGAATAAGTTCTTTTGAAATGTTTAAAGTTTTACTGCATATGTACGATACATGTGTACATACATACATATCTAATCCGCACATCTTACAAAACTCGTAGCAAAATATGTATTTATATTGACTTGATTGTGAGGCTAATCGCACTATCGTTCTTTACATCCTTAAAATTCGGAATAAACTAAACCAATTACAATAAAGTTTAAATTTGAACCTAGGCAATCCTACGACCGATATTCACTCTCAAATCTTTAACCACTTTACGAAAACCTTCCACTCCCCTGGTCATAAAATCGCCCACAATTTCCTTCACCCTGCCAGAAATCTTGGCAATTTTCCCGCTGCACTCGAGCATAAAACTGACCACACCCACCAACAAAACTGCCCCACACAAGGCAAACGCGTACTTCAAAGCCTCCAAGGAGACCAGGGCGAACTCATCAAATTCTGGCAGAAACTTAACACCACTATTAATTTGGGCATAGTACTTTTTAAACGTTTCAGTCCCACGATTCCCCATTTTTTTAAGTTGACTTGATGACCTGACTAAATGATGCCATGTCTCAACCAACCCCGACTCCACAAGTCTTATGTAGGTCGAATAAAACGGGGGAAATATGAAATTTCTATATCCATTCATTACAGTGGTCGTTCGAAACCCTAACCCACCACCACGACCATCGATGACAAACCGCTTACCCAAAAATCTTATCGGCTCCATAAAATATCCTAAATCATCCGCAGAATTCATTATTACAAAGGTTTCACTAGTTTTGAAATGTTTCCGGAGAGATTTCGAATCTGAAATATTTCGAATTATTTCTTCAGCCGAGTTTTTTATGTGGCTGACATAGGCAATTCTCTTATCCAAGGAGTCGAGTGACCTTCGATAAGCAGGACTTGCCTCAATCTTCAACTGTGGGATTATAATTCCCTTCAGGGTGGAGTCATATGTGGTTAGCACCGATCCGTTCTTGCCAGCGCTATAAAATCCGAACGGACTAGTCGTTGAAACAGGAAGTTTGGAGGACATGAGCTCTTCCATGGTTCGGGGGACCTTGGGAAATTCAGGAACCGCCAGAAATGAAAACATGGCCCCCTGATACAAATTTTCCATAAGAATATAACATGCAAACAACCAAATTGTCGATATAATCATAGCTACACGTCTATTCGCAAATATCTTTGCATCATCCCCATTCTCATTTTGCCCCAAGAGCATGGCGGAAACCTTGAAAAGGGCGTTTGTAACATATTCTTTCCAACTAATAACTGAATAACTGAATCCAGAAGGAGAAACCGAAATGGGAACTAAACTTGAAATTGTGGGACACGAAGCTACCAAAAGAATCCACGTCGTTGTGTCAAAGGGCGACAGAAATTTGCCAAAGTCGTTGGTCACAGAAGGAAATACGGTTACGACGGAAAATTCGAATTTCTCAAAATGCACTCCATACAGACCATAATTCTGTTTTAGAATGTGGTCCAGCGTTCCATTGGAAAGAAGCGAATTGAAGCTTATAGTCCCGATCATGTCTCTGGCCTCAACCTTGTTAGGTACTCTCCAATGGGAATAAGTGAAGTTAAATTTTTCTCGGAGAATGAACAGCGGACAAAACTCGTATGAGTAAATGGTAAGGAAATGTCTTAACACTGGGGTGCAGTCACCCTCCTGTTGGAGAAGTTTTGAACTCCGGTATTTCACTATGTTCCCCTGAAAATTTAAATTTTGCGCGTCCCATGCTACATCAACTTGATGAAGAGTGAACTCCTGGGTTAGTTTTTCTTGAATGAACGTACCTCCCTCTGAAGGACGGAGTAAGCATGGTATAAACACCGATTCGGGGTAGTTGGGGCTGAAAAGGACTAATTTTGAAGGGCTTCGTCCTACAAAGTATTGCTTGTAAATAATTTTGGGGTTGTGAGGATTGTCGACATGTGCGAATATGTAGTCAGGGGCGGGAGAACGTTGTAATACGGCCCATAGGAAATACATAGTTTTCACCATATTTGCCAATTCGGTAAGATCCACGAAGACGAGGAGGGTTCGAAATCTGTAGAAATGTGGGATAGTAGTATTAACAGGATGATTTATCGCACCGACTAGTTTTGGCGAGTAATTGGTATGGCGGGTGAGCACTTCTTGTAGCGATGGGGAGATTTGACATTTATTATTAGTTGTGACGAAGTGAAGATCACAACAATGAAATATGTTACCAATTTGTAGAATAGCTTGGATCGATTGGTTAAATAGGGCAAGTATGAGAATAAGTTGATATTTCATTTTTCAGAGGTATGGAAGAGGGGTTTTTGTTAATCTGTTTGCCCAGACTATAGATTTGTTATACATACATTTCGAAATGTAGCCAAATGAAAGTTAGCTGAGTGTAAAAATTATTTTACGTAGGAGTACCATGAATATGACCAATAATTAAGTCTACATAATTCCGACATATTTAAATTTCCTCTACGTTTCTAACTCCTACTTAGATAAATACTTAATCACGGGTTTCAAACTTGTCTATTGGAGAAGACTATTGTGTGCAGGAAATAAAAAACTTTACTTTGTTATTGACAAGACAAGCCTATCTAGAAATACTCAAGTGGCGTTTAAGAAAATTGGGGAATTAAAACCGCTATAATGTAACATTTTGGTCAATTTCTTATAGGGTGAAATCCGATTAAGCCAAGACTTTGTCCATCTGTCTACGTGATAAGGCGAGAACGTATCGAGATAATCGACATCAGTTTTCGTCACCATAACTCCAGGATGACGAAATGATTATTAAACAGTATTATTTGCATGTTAACTTTCCCCTACTTTGTACGTATGCCTACTTTCTCAATTGATTATTCAAGATTTTATGACTTATCCCGTTCACTGAATTCCGTCAATGAGTAGATAGTACATGCGTTCACATGTACTCACTCTGCATTCACTGATACATTCAATATTCAATATTCAATATTCAATTTATTAGCATTTGATATGGCCATGAGCCCTCATCAATAGAAATTACAGAGCTAGATATGTAAATGTAAATAAAGTAAAGTAGTCAGAGGAATAGTGGGAAAACCTGGCTATGGTGTAGAGCCAGGAAAACCACTATCACCTCTGGGAATGTGGCCCAGAGGTCCATTCGGCTCTGACTACATCACCCAGGCAGGACAAATGAGTGATAGGGATCATAGGCAGATTCCGCGAGGAACTGCTGATATCCAAATGAGGACGGCGTCGTGACGGCGGAAGCAAGGTGAGTGAAGGTTGTTGGGCGGGGCGTCCATGGACCACGAAATACCTTAGCGCCCTCACGGGCACGGGCTACGTGTCCCCTTCACGGTCACACAGTGTGACCAGGGCCGAGCGACACTACCCACTTGCCCCTTCACCCCTCACAGCACAACCGGGCCATGGGACCCCCGTAGGCCCGACTACACTGCCCACCGCCATGCACGACCCCGTCCCCACTCTTCTACCAACCGCCCCCACGGTCACCACCCCGATATACCAAACAATGACCTACCTGGCGTAGATCCTCCCATGCACTTGGTCCGGCGAATCCATCTTCGCCTGATGGCTCAGCTTGTCGTTGCTGGGACGGGTGTGGCAGGGGGTGTCACCAGGCACGCAGGTGGGGGGTGTGAGTGGACGAGGCTCACAGGGCGAAAAGCCTGGGACACACTTCACTTGCCCTGGCACACCCGCGACCCAGATGGAAGAGAGAGAATCCAGTTGCAGAGCGAGAGAGAGACACGTCGTGCACGGTTGAAAGCCAAAGAGGATCCCCGCATTCACTGATACATATGTGCCTGTTTAAATCTGCAGATACAGAGCGTCGCTTTTTTATCTGATAAAGAATTTGACCTTGAATAACCCCAGAATGATTGTCGTAGCGGGTCAAAATTTTGAACAGAGGATCATGTTATCCTCAGGTAGTTGTGTGCAAAATTTCAACTCTCTACTTTCAAAAATGCCTCCCCCACAGCCCCCAGAACTTGAAACACTCAAAAAACATCTTTCCAAGCTCCGTCTAAAAAATTCGGTCTCCGCAGAAAAATTTTTCTTTTCAAGTATCCGACCCCAAATAAGTCCATTTGACTTAATCGGGGGATTGTACAGGTATTTCACTATTCGAACTGATTTTTATCCCCAATATACCCTCAAGGTCCTTTGCATAATCTTGGGTCAACTTTGCCGTCTGGGAAGACGCTCCGTCATGATGAAAAATTACCTTAATTATTTTTTTACCGTGCAATTTAGTAAAATTTTATTCTAAAAGTGGTTTCAATACACGGTCCACATAATGCTTCGAAGATTCCTTCACTTTTTGGGGGACTTTGATAAGTGGGAGGACACCACGACCCGACATTGCACTCACGACCATGAACTTGTTACAAAAGTTCTCCTCACGGGAAAGCACCAACTTGCGTGAATTGTTTTCGGCATTTGTCGTGTAGTAAGCTCTTCGAACCCAATTAGTATTTTGTAGAGAAATTAGTGCTTCGTCAAATGTCACCACAACCTTCCTCTTATTCCTTGCCAGAAAATTTGAATAAATTTTTTTGCAAAGGCGGGCGCGATTTTTTTCTTGTTTTTCGGTCAGCTGATGCACACGAGGTTTCCGATGAAGTCGTGTTTTCAAAATCTTAATTTCTTTTTTCACTCAACGCTTAGACACCCCAACCTTAAGGGAAATTTCCTTTTGGATCGGTCGATTGTCTTTGGAGGTCAATAGGTAAATTTTTCTAAGCACGGTCGGAATTAACACTTTTTTTGCCTTCTTGGAGGGGGTGGTGGTTGCCCTTAGCTCAAAATTTCTCGCATTTCACCTAAATTTTTAAATACCTTATTAATTATAGATTTTTGAAAGTAGAGAGTTGAAATTTTGCACACAACTACCTGAGGATAACATGCTCCTCTGTTCAAAATTTTGACCCGCTACGACAAACCGTTCCGGGGTTATTCAAGGTCAAATTCTATATCAGATAAAAAAGCGACGCTCTTTATGTTAGTATGTATGTATCTGCCGATGATTAAATTAATTTAATTGTTGGTTAATGCCAATAATATGTATATACCATGTGGCTTCGTTCAATATGAATCTATTATTGTTTTTTCTTTCTATCAAATTTTTCGCTGTGCATGCAAAGTTTGATAGTTTTTTTGCAAATTCTGACCCACTGTCTACTCATGGTCCCTTAAATTTATATTTATGGACTGGTCACTGATTGAAAGGGTCAAGTTATTTTACCTGCAAAAAATGAATGCATGAACCAAATGTAATGAAACTTTTGTGCAAAACTAACGATGACCAGACGGAAGTATTTAAATCCTTCATTGGTACAAATACACCTTCCCTACCGGTGGAGAGAAGGCTTTGTCGAGCACCTCTCATGAGCGCTTTGCCACTCGTCTCGTCAACTTCTATGATGATTTTCTATGATGATTTTCTCCATAACCCGCCGAAATTTTTCAAAATTGTTGGGTCACATTTTTTTCCGAGCATAATGTTTCTAAATTAATGGTCAAAATCATCTTTCCATGGACGGCAACTGAGGTACGTTTGGACCGTTGTACTTTTTCTTGACGAAATCAGTTTTTCCCCTCGATGGTACCCTGTCGCTATTTTGGCAAGTACCCATGTTAAAACAAAATAAAACGCGTTTGTTTCTGATCGAGAGGGTCAACCTTTTGATGATAGATTTTTTCAAATAAAGTTCAAAGTTCATATTTTTCGTGGAAGCGAATGGATTTGAGACACTCCCATTTTTGTCGTTCGTCAGCCATTATATGTATTTCCTTGGAAATTTTCCTTGATTTTGAATTTGTATTTCGAACGAACGTCATTTTTACTTCTACATGAGCAGAACTTTATACGATCGACGCTTCGTGGTCAATAGGCAGTAGTTTTCATGGTCACGACGGGAAACTTTTGGGAGTCGATTTTAACATTTTCTCGTCAAGTTTTCCACAAATTGTTGTAGCCCCGGATTTTTTTATCTTCATTGCATTTTAGCGCGGCTATGTATAATGTTGCAAGTTTTGAAGCCAAACTTATTGGCTATGATCTTGCGAAGAAAGGTTTTTGAAATTTTTAGTTGTCTGGGTGCAACCCTCACGGATTTGTTGTGGTTTTCTGTAAACGTTTTTTCATGTTTCTCCTCAGTTTTTTGGTCTTGTGGCGGGCAGGTCGACAGGGCCAATTTTATGTTTTGCATTTTCACGATCCTTATATCTGTATAGTGCATGATTAATTTTGTCCGGTACATCCCTTGACGGATAAAGTGGTCACGAACCTTTTTCCGATTCGAGAAAATCACTTTTTCACATAAATGGCAAACTATTAACTAATTTTCCCACTTCCTCTAAATTTTGAGCTGTCATTTTTTTAACGAAAAGAGATAATCAAATTCTGTATCCAGTTTTAGAATGCTTATTAAATTTACCACCTTTTATGCTCGTTTACATTTCCAAAATTAGTTTTTAAGTGCTTGAAAAAGCAGGGGGAATCTTGACACTTTCAATCCGTGACCAGTCCATAAGAATGGATTCCAGCGAGTCAAAATTATGCATTTGACGTATAAATATGACGTATAAATAAACCCATCAAATGCATTCAACTCCAATCTCAAAGTCCTGTCAAATTGTTAGTCCTCGTTAGTCACGTCCACAAAATAACAAATAATACTGGAAGCAGGTACGATCTAGTACGAAAACAGAGAATCCATTTTCATTCTCATCTCTAGTCCCATCTCCTCCTCTCGCTGTTTTTTCCCAAAAATGAAGATGCTCATTGCAATATCTGTATTCATCATGGGTGTGAAATGTTGCACCCACCTCCAATGTGTAACATGTATCAAGAATACTGATTGCGCCTTTGTCATCACTCGAAACAACAGTTAAATTTGTATCCATAAGGACGAAATCCGGAAGATAAGGCTGCCTACAGCCACGTCCAGCTACACACCTATCGCCACGACTTCGCCCGGCGAGGAGGTCGTTTCCTCACCTCCTATTTTTAGACCACTTGCAAAAGGGCCACTTTCTGCTTTCTGACGTAGCTGTTTTTTACAGGTATGCCTCTGGAATTTGAGAAATTTGTCGGCAAGCATGATTAATTTAGGTTACATTTTAGAAAGTTTATTAACATGTGAACAACGACCCGTTAGTTATTTGATGAACTCAGCGCTCCCTCCAAGCCATTGTTCACACTTCTGGAGGATTTAACGCTGGTCAGCTAATAGCCAATAATACCGTTACGTAACCGCTTTGGTGTTCAATCAGAATTAAGTTAAGAATTTGTTAAACGCATATTATTAGAATCATACCCTGTATGATGTGTGTGAATAAATACACCCTTTTCGGGTCAATAAATAATCATTAATATTCTGCACTTTTGTCAGCTTACTACTGAAGTTTATTCTCAACTTGCACTAAGATTCGTTACATCTAACAAAATTTACATCCGTGTTCATGTCCATTCATTGGGTTTTCATTGATCCACGTTTGAAGCTCACATATATTATTATGTATTGCGTTAAAACAATCGTAATTGTCAGGGGGCAATTGAGTCTAGTCGATCGTTTCATTCTCAATTAAGCGGCCATTAATAAAGGTACAATTAAACTCACTTCAGGTATCAGTGGCTGGCATACTAATTGACAGTTTGATGGTAATCTGACAAATGAACTATGGCTCATCTATAAAAAATGAGCCATTTTACTTCCGAATTCCCTGTCAATAGTGCTGTTCCCTGTCAGAGGTATCAAGTTTCCAAGACATTAACTTTGAAAATCGGAGAAAAATTGCAAAAATAGTTCACTCTAAGTTCCACAGAATTGCAGCGTGCACCGCATAATCCACCTGCAAAAAACAATTACTCGTTTCTAATAGATGAAACATAGCAGGGGCCTCTGGTGCAACTAAACTCAACTCTCTCCAACGAGAAATGTTTGTAAATCCGTTCAAATCTGCGTGGTGTACAAAATTGTATACATGCACATTAGGCCAGCGGAACCAAAATAAAAGCCATCTAGATCATCAATTTTCATGAGCGAAAATTTTTTAATATTAAGATTGTTTCATTATTTGCCCTGCAGTATGCGTTTGATGTTGGAAATCTCCTGATGTTCTTGTTTACACACCAAATGCCATGAAGCGCAAATAGTATCAACCCTCCAATCCAGATGACATCTTTGAAATTTTAGGTTTATACTAAATAATACATACATGTTAAAAGTAGAATGCATGAAAGACTTACGGATCCATTGCGAATTGTCGGTCTCCAGTGGAGGAGTAGGAACGAAAGTAGTTTCATGACTCGGAGAAAGTGTTGTCAAATTCTCTGCTGGGAGTGTGCTTGGTCTGGTGGGAGGCGAAGTTGTGAAAATTTCTTATGTTGTAAAGAACAGACGTATACCAAATTGTGAATGAATGAAGCAAATTATCTGAAAAATTGCTTGTCGCTGAAAAGCAGCCTGTTTTTCACATAATTTAGATTACTATCTCATTCAAAACTAATACTAATGAATCCACACGTCCGCACTTTGTGAAGAGATACATTTGGATTTCAAAAAGCCCGTCAATGCTCAATTTCATACAGTATCAACACTATCAACAAAGATGATTGGGTTTAAAATTTTGCATGCTTTTTAAATGAGTGGAGAAAGTCACTGCATTTAACCCGCGGAAATCGGAAATTGGTAATATCAGGTAAATATTAACTAAGTTCGTAACCTTGAGATCATTTATATCATTATATATGAAATATGCCTGATGATTGTGTTATTTATTATAAAGAATGGATACCGCTGAAAATCAGGGCACCGGGGAAGGGACTATTTCGACACAGGTTGGGAAAATAGCAGCAAAATTGAACAGACATTCAAAATCAAAAAACAAAAATGGGATGGATCAAGGTGAAACGTCATCCAAGAAGGTGAAACGCCCCGGGTTCGAAAATGCAATAAATTATAAGGTGATGTTCGAAAAACTGTACCAATATGAAGGCCACATAGTTGGTTCCGAAAGTTTTTACGCAATATGTAAGGCTTGCGCTGAAGCTGGTCCACAGAATATAGATTCCAACAGAAGAATCGATCTTATGTATTCGAGTGCCGCTTATGGAGGAACAGGGAGAGCCAACCAAATAACTCGGTGTACATTCGGGGTGGGCCAAATGCATCATCATCGCCACATATCCTTGCATCAAAAAGATGATGCAATCACAGTGGTGGTGGTGGATCCGCCATTTGTGCGCCAGCACACATCAGCTTGATGGTGCATACTCTCTCCAATTTCTTGGTCACGAGTTCGAACCCTACTCGAGGCAGTGACTTTTTGCATCTTTGCATTTTGATCGTTTGATACTATTATTAATACTGAATTTAAATGTTGAGAGGACTTCAAAATTCACAAACCACCACACAAGTAGAATGTATCAGGAAGCTGTTAAAGTGAAATTGAAACACATTTCAGGCCACACCCCCAGTAAATCTCCATATATGAATACGTTATGTTGTACAACTTTCACCACTCATGCTACCAAATCCGTTAGCTAGTCTGGGAAATAGTTGGAAATGGATCCTTCTAAAGTGTTCCATATTGAAGCCTATAAACTAAAGGCTTCATTGGTGACAAACAAGAAAATCCCCAATCATCTCAATTATCAAGAAAAATCAACTAAAACTGGTTTCGTAAAATTGAACAGTAAATGCTTGGAGAAATTTACAGTCATTGATGACGAAAACTGCTCACATCTGAACCATCTCCATATAAAGGAACCAAGTTATCCCATACATTAGGTCATAGTAAAGTGCATCATGAAATCGAGAAAATAAAGAAAATAACAAAATCTCCCAAAACTATTGAATTTTTCCGGAAAAGGATGAGTTTGGGAAAATTTTGGAACCTTTCAAATTAACGACACAAATCCATCCATCCCGACCTCCTCCCACCAAGAGGTTGGTGGTGGTGTCGTTGGCATTTGTGCGACAGTAGTCGACATCTGCGCAACGACGCCAACCACTTCCTTTCCAACAGCATGTCGTTTCTTTTTGGATAAATGTTTATTAGTATGTGCCGATTTCCTCTTCTTAGCATTATCTACGAATCTTTGCACTATCTTCAACTCGTCGTGGGGGGTGCATCTAATTAAAATCTTTAGTAAATTTAGCCTGGAGTCACGGTCAGTTGAACACGTCCAGTTCACCACTTCCTAGTATTTGTATACAACAAAATTATAAGGAATTAATTTTCATTCATTTAATATTGAATTAATTACTTGAATATTAAATTCGTCCATTTCGAATGTCGCTTGTCGTTTTATCGCCAACTGTGGAATATTTTATTATACATATGTAAATATCAACTATTAATTAATTGTTAGTTATTAAACCTTACCCTCAAATAATCGAGTCCAAAACAATTAACTCCTCTTGGTCTAGACCAGCTTAACAATATGAATTGGAGAGGAAATAAAGATTCTCTTTTTAATTCAACTTTCGCTCTTATTTTGTTCAGCGGGGGCCTCATTTGAGACAGAGCGAATGTTTTTATATTAAATCTCATATTTCTCATATTTCTCACCTCAGGTCCAAGTGAGATGATTGATATAAATCACTAAATCTCACTAAATCTCATCTGGTGATATATATCACTTGTACCCTACGTACATACATAAGCATCAGAAAACAGAAGATATCTTATTTTAGTCGGGCTTATCAGCGTATCAGTATGCAATATATTGTAACCCGCTACTTGGAGGAAAAAAACTTTGAAAATGCTCTCAAAACTGAAGTCACCAAATGTACCGTAACCTCTTATGATTGGAAAGTTTTGGTTTGCCTGCAAATAACAATACTATAATCAAGGTCATGACACAAAAAATGTACAAAGTTTCAAAGTAATTCGAATGAAATTTTGAAAATTATTAGCAGAGAACAGATATGTATGTAAATTTCGCAAAATATGTATGTGACATGTGCTTAAAAAATCTGTTAATATGCACATAAACAATGTTTTTCAACTTCAATTTTGTACATATTTATGAAATATAATTTTGAGCCAAGTTCAATTTCAAAATGAAGAAAAATATTTTTACATAAAAATCTCGAGGGATTTACTAAAATTATTTATATTTAGAAAAATACTCGAAATACACAGGAAAATATGTATATGTACGAAAAATCCTCAACATATGTACTAAAATACGTATATGTACGAAAACTAAAATATGGAAAATATTGTAAACTATGTTTGAATTTTTGCGATCGTGCTTAGATGGGTTGTCAGTATACGAAGTTTTAGTACGATCCGATTTGGTATGACAAAAATACAGACATATCCGCCGTCTGATTATTACACAGAAAGTAGGAGAAAAGAGTTTGTCAAATTATTCCAAAATAATTCACTCAATCGGATGCAAACGGGTCTGACAAGCCATGAGTAGCATTTCGAACTGGTGGAAGCATTAAGGGTTCTGAATAAATTTTGGATTTTATGTAGTTTGTTCCAAGTAGTTTTAACACTAAATATACGAATTTCAAAACTTAATGAACTTCTGGCACATACTATTTATATATACATATTTACGGACAAATCCATGCATGCACCTGTCCTGATACATGTACATACATATATCCATGCGTATGTATGTACATATGTATGCATACATCCATATATTTTTGTATACATATGTACATAATTCAATTTTAAGTTTTTATTTTTTAAATAGCTGTCTTTTCAATACTCCTAGATGGATTTTCTACATTTTTGTTGAAAGATAATCTGAACGATTTTTGCTATTTGCGGGTCAATTTCTTCCATCAATTATCTCTCGTCAATATGAATGCATTTTGTCTGGTTCAGCCGCTATAAAAATCAGGAAAACTTCTATTTCCTTCTTTCTTCGTCCTCCTTATACAAGGTGCGAATTCAAAAGTTATGCAAATAATTAAATAAAATGTATATGCAAGGAATACTCGCAACGACATTAAAGACTGGCATTATTTGTATATTTATATTTTATTTAGATTATAGTATTATAGGTTAAGTGACTATAATTATTGATCACGAAGTTGACGCCGGGTTTGGCTAAAGCTTTTAGGCATAACATAAGTTAATTGATTTTTATGTTTTAATAATTGAAATATTTTTGCTCTAATAAATAAATTAATCATCTCAATTCTATGTAGCCGACATTCTAAAATTTCATTTGCCCATGTATCGATAGCTTAGTCCCTCATTAGCCAAATCATCACATTTTTTGATATATTTTCCCCTTGCGGATTCATATAGAACTTCATGGCACTCCTAAAATTTTCATTTATTTTAATGAAAACTTTTTTCACTTGCTCTTTAACTAGGTGGCCATAAAGTATTTGTGGAATTTGTCCACTTAAGGTTGAGAAATCTCCAAACCGAGCTTTATTTTTAGTTAGTTGTTCAGTCATGTCAAGTTCATTAGATTGTCTGTCCGATAATGTTTCTAAAAGTTCCCTACAACTGCTGCATGATTTACTATTTTTTAACTTCATTAATTTTTTAATAACCCTTTTAACACACCAATTAGCCATGTACACAGTAACGTTGTCATCCTTTAGGTCAATTTCATGAGAATCAGTTAAGTCGAAAAAATCAAAACCTTGGTAATTTTGAATTTGTAAATCATTTTCATACTCGTCATCGGAACACTCAAATTCACTACTGGACGATGCTGAAGTTTGCTGAGTGGTACGTACTGATGTACCTGGCTGTGTCACACTTTTTCGCCTAAACTGCAATATTTTCTTAAACCTGTGGCAATTTTGACTTACTAAATCTGTCTTTTCGCTTTTCTCGCAGTTTGTACCTGACGAGCTACCTAAGAGGTCACAAATTAACAAATACTTGAAACTTTCCGCAAATTGTTTAGCCGTAGGATTTTTACAAAAACCATTTCTTCCTCTATGATATGAAAAATAATGCTCCAAAATATCTTGTTGTATTCGTCTCGTAAAAACGTAACCGTATCCGTCATTGTGCAAATCACTTAATAAAAGTTCAAGCGAATGTAAAGTTAATTGTAAACCTTTGACACTATCAACAATTTTGGTACCATCCGACATCAACCATTCTGATACCCACTTACGATATGATCTTAATTTCTCTAGATTTTTGTAATAGTTATTTGCAGATTTTAACGGTTTTCCCGGTACATGTCTACTAGAAGTATTTAATAAATCAAAGATACTGTCCATTTCAAGTAAAAAGTCAGAGGTTGGTCTTGCGTCTTCCGTCATTTTTCTATCATTCCCTTCTGGCAAGTCAATTAAAGTTTTAATTCCAGACGCAACCAACTTGCTAAGTAGCTGGGTCGCTAATTTCACTTTCATTTTTGAAAGGTCGGGAATTTCTATATGAAATTTACTAAGTTTCGGTGCCAGTCTTTGTTCGCTACTAATGTCTTTGGAGTAAAAATCAACTATATGCTGCCACAAAACATGATTACCTTCTATAAAGTAACCATGTTTTTTAAGGTGGTTTCTAATATTTTTAATAACGTGTGGAGAATCAAAAGAAAAGTAAATTTTGCGACTGTTTCTATGTATGTAAGGTTCCTCAATCGTTACACCTAGCATGCGATATAGGCCCTGATTAGTAAACGATTGATCACAAATTACAATTCTTACTTTTAAGCCTATCTTACATAAACGGTCAATATTATCTAATAATATACTACGCAGGTCTTGAGATTTGGTTGAAGCTTGACTGAAGTAGAATGAGTAGGGTTGAATCCAATTTGTGTTCAGGCCTCGCACCATGAAAACTAGAGCTTCAGACGCTGGGACAAGAATTCTTTCACCTTCGCCGTGATCCTGAATCCCAAGTAAATTATCCATATTTTTATCGTAAACTATGTATTTCTTGATGGCCATCTCGTCAAACATCAAGACACAGTCGCGTTCGTAATCGTTCATATTCGTAACTCGATCAAGCAAAATCTACTCGATGCTATTGTTGATTCCGGGGGAGATCGTGAAGCTACGAAGCCAGCGATTGATTGTCGAAATCGAAGGAAGTCGTAGACCCAACTTTTGCAGCGTCCTAAGTTTTTAAACATTTCGTTAATGATAAGCATACTTCAATCGAATTTGAATTACAGATCCGATTAACGATTGGGATTAACGATTGGGATTATGGACTACTAATCCCTAATAAAAAATTTAACAAATAATGTAACCAGGATAATTTAATCAGGATAATTTAATCAGGATTAAGTAACCCTTAATCTTTAATCAAGAATTAATCAGGAATAATTGATACTTAAATTCCAAGAGTATTGTAAATTAAGCTTTAATCTTTAATCCCAGGAACTTGAGTTATTTAATTAAGCTTGGATTAGTCTAATCCCGGAATAACAGTAATCCCTAATCTCACAAAAAATTACTTATGTAATAACGGATCTTTGATTAGAATGGATAAAATTAATTAATTTGTTATTTGTTCACCTATAGCCACGTTTAGTTGATGAATAGTAAATCGTCAATGCTGTCACCTTCTCTTCCTGACTAAATCGTTTCTTCTTTTTCCTAGATGTCAATCGGTGTAGCTGAGATTTGATGATACTCTTTAATGAGTCTTCGTCGCCAGTCAATTCGTCTAATTTTTGCAAAATATTCCCACCTCCAGTTCGTGCTTTTGCTCGTCGAACTTTTTGTTGTAATTGGCGAATTCTTTTTTTATCGGCTGCTGTAGAGTTTGGAAAAGAATCAGAGGTTATTGGAGAAGGGGCAGGAGGAAGCTCTGACTGAGTAACGCCGAAAGATGGTTGTGACACAGGGCTGGATGAGGTTGATAATTTGGGTAATATTTGAACTAGAGGTCTTCGATTATTTGATGTCGGTGGAGTTGGGGACACAATCATTGGTGGTGGTGCATTTATTTCTAATGGAACCGCAGCATTGTTAAGTCGAATCCGCTTCCGGTTACAAAAATCTTTTTCGGAAAAATGTTCGCTGCAGATTAAGGCATCAGGCGGAACGTTTTGAGTGTCCAAGTCCATGGAACTGCACCACATCTGGAACCTTAATGATCCATATAAAAATATTGTAAATACTATGTAGCAAAAAAATTATCGCGACTTTTTACAAAAAAATCGTATTTAAATAAACCAATTAAGCAGTTTGGAACTGTGTATCACTCATAATTTTGAAGCATAGGTAAATTTTCTAAAACCTCGTCTTAATACGAGATGGAGGAAAAAAAGTTTAAAAAAATGAGACAAACGGAGCCAGTAAATAAACTAATAACCCAATTTGTCGTCCACCATTGGCGAAAATAGAATATAGGCAAGGTTGGCAAAAAATAAGGGCTCCTTGGCATCGGGAACAACGAATATACAGATTTTTGGAATAGCTATTTTGTTAGTTGATAAACTTTGTGATGAACGGAGGAATTTAATTTAGCATTTTTTTCTAGACTTGTATTTTTACAAAATAAATGTTTTTTTATTTGAAAAATTTCGCCCGATTAAAAAAATCAATAATTATACAAACAAATACTTCAATTATTTTAAAACTTATCCGCAGTGCTAAAATCCAGGTCAAACTTACAAATGCAATTTTTCATTTGATTTTTTTATCTTTTGGCTAAGTGCCCCCAAAATTTAGTTGAACCACTGATGATTTCTATACAGAAAGTCAGTGAACATTCATAATTTTTCCATAACCGAAAATCCATCCAATCCAATCCAGATTTCCGATTATCCAATCCAATCCATATCCATGGATTGGATTGGATTCCAAATGGATTGGATAAAATGGATATCCATTTCACCTCTATCGTCCATTAAAGATTTTGGGCCCTCACATTAAGCACTAGATTAAGAATATGCTTGAACACAATGTCTACAAAAAGAAAAGCTGTAAAGAAAACTAAAATTTCATGAGACTGTTTGCCCATAAAAGATGCATGAAAACCAGAACCAAGAAACTTACACATATGGAATAATGAAGCCCATTCAAAAAAATCGGATCAAAGAATGCCTGTCGAAGTATGTAAGAGTGACCATCGTGGATAATTAGTCATTCATAACCATAGCATAAGCTCCCTTTGACCCATCAAATATTTCAGCAACACATTTTTATTAGTGCATGTACCCTGGAGAAGCAAAAGAAAGCAGTGGGATGTTAAATGCGAAAGTTTAATAAAGGGACTAAGGAAGGTAAAGGTACTAAGAAATTGAATTTAAGTAATTTTATAGAAATTAATTAGAAATTACTGATAAAAAACAATTACTAATTAAAATTACTGCATAAGAAATCAAGCTTTTGACCTGAGCGTGCCCTAGAAACGGTGTCAATTAATCGTGGTCGTAACCTAGTAAAGTGATAATGATCTTGTGTCCCTAGCAATTATTGTTGCTAACTAAAAACCAATTTTCGAAAACTAAATCTTCCCCCGGGCCCTTAAGTGTTAATTAAATTATGAAGCTAAATAGTCGACAATTCATATATGCAAAAGTTTGATAAGGTATTGATGGTTTTACAGGTTTTTGTTCAAAATACAGATAATCCATATGATTTTTTGGTACTCTTTGTTTCCTACTCTTAATTTTTCGGACATCGAATGCCTCAAAATCCGGATATCATTCATTCATGTAAAGACCCATCTTCATTTACGACCAAAACATACAAATCGTTGAGAAAAGTGAATTTTTTAAAACTTTGCGATTGTTTTCGATGACATTCATCTAATATTCTTGCTTTACCATTTTACCATATCCGAACCCAAATTCAATTTTTCTAAAAGTTCACATTTTTACGTTGCACCAACTGAAAAATATGTAAGGAAATTACGTACATACTCAGAAAATTTTGGAAAATATTCAAAGCCTCAAAAAAGCTGGCATTTCATTTGAATATGATAATGCAACTATTTGACATCTACCTGAGTTGTTTAAATATCAAGGAAATTGATAATAGCAATAAATAATTCAAATCAAGATTTAAGTCAAGATGAAAACGCATAAAGCGAAATCCGGATTTGACAATTTGGGACGGATTTGGCAGCCCTGGGTGCAATTACTTAATTGTGAATACAAACTATCTTAATTATCACACCTGTTTGGCGGAGTAGGGAATTTGTAAAATCCAAGATCTGGGTTCTTTCTCCTTGTATTCCCACAATTTGGATAGTTGCACATGCTGGTCTTCATTTTGATTCAGTGTATGACCTTTAATTCCCCGTGCATCAAGGGCTGGGACCATTAAAATGAAGGCTCCGACGATGACACCTGCAATTAAATTACAATTGAAAATAAAATATTACGACATTGTATAAATTTACACAATTTCTAACTCAATTCCAACTGAAGCTAATGTCACTTACCAATAAAATATTCGCCTGTATTGTAAAATAATTAATTAATTAGTTAATTCACTTATAAATTAAAATTAAATGGAATTGAAATCTTGAAATGTATAGAAAATACGACGTTCTTTGTTTGGCTCCACCAAGCTGATGTGTGCTGGCGCACAAATGGCGGATCCACCACCACCACTGTGATTGCATCATCTTTTTGATGCAAGGATATGTGGCGATGATGATGCATTTGGCCCACCCCGAATGTACACCGAGTTATTTGGTTGGCTCTCCCGTTCCTCCATAAGCGGCACCATGGATGAAGAGATTCCCCTACTTTAGTAACGGATAGACCGATATAACGTATTCGAGTGCCGCTTATGGAGGAACGGGAGAGCCAACCAAATAACTCGGTGTACATTCGGGGTGGGCCAAATGCATCATCATCGCCACATATCCTTGCATCAAAAAGATGATGCAATCACAGTGGTGGTGGTGGATCCGCCATTTGTGCGCCAGCACACATCAGCTTGGTGGAGCCAAACAAAGAACGTCGTATTTTCTATACATTTCAAGATTTCAATTCCATTTAATTTTAATTTATAAGTGAATTAACTAATTAATTAATTATTTTACAATACAGGCGAATATTTTATTGGTAAGTGACATTAGCTTCAGTTGGAATTGAGTTAGAAATTGTGTAAATTTATACAATGTCGTAATATTTTATTTTCAATTGTAATTTAATTGCAGGTGTCATCGTCGGAGCCTTCATTTTAATGGTCCCAGCCCTTGATGCACGGGGAATTAAAGGTCATACACTGAATCAAAATGAAGACCAGCATGTGCAACTATCCAAATTGTGGGAATACAAGGAGAAAGAACCCAGATCTTGGATTTTACAAATTCCCTACTCCGCCAAACAGGTGTGATAATTAAGATAGTTTGTATTCACAATTAAGTAATTGCACCCAGGGCTGCCAAATCCGTCCCAAATTGTCAAATCCGGATTTCGCTTTATGCGTTTTCATCTTGACTTAAATCTTGATTTGAATTATTTATTGCTATTATCAATTTCCTTGATATTTAAACAACTCAGGTAGATGTCAAATAGTTGCATTATCATATTCAAATGAAATGCCAGCTTTTTTGAGGCTTTGAATATTTTCCAAAATTTTCTGAGTATGTACGTAATTTCCTTACATATTTTTCAGTTGGTGCAACGTAAAAATGTGAACTTTTAGAAAAATTGAATTTGGGTTCGGATATGGTAAAATGGTAAAGCAAGAATATTAGATGAATGTCATCGAAAACAATCGCAAAGTTTTAAAAAATTCACTTTTCTCAACGATTTGTATGTTTTGGTCGTAAATGAAGATGGGTCTTTACATGAATGAATGATATCCGGATTTTGAGGCATTCGATGTCCGAAAAATTAAGAGTAGGAAACAAAGAGTACCAAAAAATCATATGGATTATCTGTATTTTGAACAAAAACCTGTAAAACCATCAATACCTTATCAAACTTTTGCATATATGAATTGTCGACTATTTAGCTTCATAATTTAATTAACACTTAAGGGCCCGGGGGAAGATTTAGTTTTCGAAAATTGGTTTTTAGTTAGCAACAATAATTGCTAGGGACACAAGATCATTATCACTTTACTAGGTTACGACCACGATTAATTGACACCGTTTCTAGGGCACGCTCAGGTCAAAAGCTTGATTTCTTATGCAGTAATTTTAATTAGTAATTGTTTTTTATCAGTAATTTCTAATTAATTTCTATAAAATTACTTAAATTCAATTTCTTAGTACCTTTACCTTCCTTAGTCCCTTTATTAAACTTTCGCATTTAACATCCCACTGCTTTCTTTTGCTTCTCCAGGGTACATGCACTAATAAAAATGTGTTGCTGAAATATTTGATGGGTCAAAGGGAGCTTATGCTATGGTTATGAATGACTAATTATCCACGATGGTCACTCTTACATACTTCGACAGGCATTCTTTGATCCGATTTTTTTGAATGGGCTTCATTATTCCATATGTGTAAGTTTCTTGGTTCTGGTTTTCATGCATCTTTTATGGGCAAACAGTCTCATGAAATTTTAGTTTTCTTTACAGCTTTTCTTTTTGTAGACATTGTGTTCAAGCATATTCTTAATCTAGTGCTTAATGTGAGGGCCCAAAATCTTTAATGGACGATAGAGGTGAAATGGATATCCATTTTATCCAATCCATTTGGAATCCAATCCAATCCATGGATATGGATTGGATTGGATAATCGGAAATCTGGATTGGATTGGATGGATTTTCGGTTATGGAAAAATTATGAATGTTCACTGACTTTCTGTATAGAAATCATCAGTGGTTCAACTAAATTTTGGGGGCACTTAGCCAAAAGATAAAAAAATCAAATGAAAAATTGCATTTGTAAGTTTGACCTGGATTTTAGCACTGCGGATAAGTTTTAAAATAATTGAAGTATTTGTTTGTATAATTATTGATTTTTTTAATCGGGCGAAATTTTTCAAATAAAAAAACATTTATTTTGTAAAAATACAAGTCTAGAAAAAAATGCTAAATTAAATTCCTCCGTTCATCACAAAGTTTATCAACTAACAAAATAGCTATTCCAAAAATCTGTATATTCGTTGTTCCCGATGCCAAGGAGCCCTTATTTTTTGCCAACCTTGCCTATATTCTATTTTCGCCAATGGTGGACGACAAATTGGGTTATTAGTTTATTTACTGGCTCCGTTTGTCTCATTTTTTTAAACTTTTTTTCCTCCATCTCGTATTAAGACGAGGTTTTAGAAAATTTACCTATGCTTCAAAATTATGAGTGATACACAGTTCCAAACTGCTTAATTGGTTTATTTAAATACGATTTTTTTGTAAAAAGTCGCGATAATTTTTTTGCTACATAGTATTTACAATATTTTTATATGGATCATTAAGGTTCCAGATGTGGTGCAGTTCCATGGACTTGGACACTCAAAACGTTCCGCCTGATGCCTTAATCTGCAGCGAACATTTTTCCGAAAAAGATTTTTGTAACCGGAAGCGGATTCGACTTAACAATGCTGCGGTTCCATTAGAAATAAATGCACCACCACCAATGATTGTGTCCCCAACTCCACCGACATCAAATAATCGAAGACCTCTAGTTCAAATATTACCCAAATTATCAACCTCATCCAGCCCTGTGTCACAACCATCTTTCGGCGTTACTCAGTCAGAGCTTCCTCCTGCCCCTTCTCCAATAACCTCTGATTCTTTTCCAAACTCTACAGCAGCCGATAAAAAAAGAATTCGCCAATTACAACAAAAAGTTCGACGAGCAAAAGCACGAACTGGAGGTGGGAATATTTTGCAAAAATTAGACGAATTGACTGGCGACGAAGACTCATTAAAGAGTATCATCAAATCTCAGCTACACCGATTGACATCTAGGAAAAAGAAGAAACGATTTAGTCAGGAAGAGAAGGTGACAGCATTGACGATTTACTATTCATCAACTAAACGTGGCTATAGGTGAACAAATAACAAATTAATTAATTTTATCCATTCTAATCAAAGATCCGTTATTACATAAGTAATTTTTTGTGAGATTAGGGATTACTGTTATTCCGGGATTAGACTAATCCAAGCTTAATTAAATAACTCAAGTTCCTGGGATTAAAGATTAAAGCTTAATTTACAATACTCTTGGAATTTAAGTATCAATTATTCCTGATTAATTCTTGATTAAAGATTAAGGGTTACTTAATCCTGATTAAATTATCCTGATTAAATTATCCTGGTTACATTATTTGTTAAATTTTTTATTAGGGATTAGTAGTCCATAATCCCAATCGTTAATCCCAATCGTTAATCGGATCTGTAATTCAAATTCGATTGAAGTATGCTTATCATTAACGAAATGTTTAAAAACTTAGGACGCTGCAAAAGTTGGGTCTACGACTTCCTTCGATTTCGACAATCAATCGCTGGCTTCGTAGCTTCACGATCTCCCCCGGAATCAACAATAGCATCGAGTAGATTTTGCTTGATCGAGTTACGAATATGAACGATTACGAACGCGACTGTGTCTTGATGTTTGACGAGATGGCCATCAAGAAATACATAGTTTACGATAAAAATATGGATAATTTACTTGGGATTCAGGATCACGGCGAAGGTGAAAGAATTCTTGTCCCAGCGTCTGAAGCTCTAGTTTTCATGGTGCGAGGCCTGAACACAAATTGGATTCAACCCTACTCATTCTACTTCAGTCAAGCTTCAACCAAATCTCAAGACCTGCGTAGTATATTATTAGATAATATTGACCGTTTATGTAAGATAGGCTTAAAAGTAAGAATTGTAATTTGTGATCAATCGTTTACTAATCAGGGCCTATATCGCATGCTAGGTGTAACGATTGAGGAACCTTACATACATAGAAACAGTCGCAAAATTTACTTTTCTTTTGATTCTCCACACGTTATTAAAAATATTAGAAACCACCTTAAAAAACATGGTTACTTTATAGAAGGTAATCATGTTTTGTGGCAGCATATAGTTGATTTTTACTCCAAAGACATTAGTAGCGAACAAAGACTGGCACCGAAACTTAGTAAATTTCATATAGAAATTCCCGACCTTTCAAAAATGAAAGTGAAATTAGCGACCCAGCTACTTAGCAAGTTGGTTGCGTCTGGAATTAAAACTTTAATTGACTTGCCAGAAGGGAATGATAGAAAAATGACGGAAGACGCAAGACCAACCTCTGACTTTTTACTTGAAATGGACAGTATCTTTGATTTATTAAATACTTCTAGTAGACATGTACCGGGAAAACCGTTAAAATCTGCAAATAACTATTACAAAAATCTAGAGAAATTAAGATCATATCGTAAGTGGGTATCAGAATGGTTGATGTCGGATGGTACCAAAATTGTTGATAGTGTCAAAGGTTTACAATTAACTTTACATTCGCTTGAACTTTTATTAAGTGATTTGCACAATGACGGATACGGTTACGTTTTTACGAGACGAATACAACAAGATATTTTGGAGCATTATTTTTCATATCATAGAGGAAGAAATGGTTTTTGTAAAAATCCTACGGCTAAACAATTTGCGGAAAGTTTCAAGTATTTGTTAATTTGTGACCTCTTAGGTAGCTCGTCAGGTACAAACTGCGAGAAAAGCGAAAAGACAGATTTAGTAAGTCAAAATTGCCACAGGTTTAAGAAAATATTGCAGTTTAGGCGAAAAAGTGTGACACAGCCAGGTACATCAGTACGTACCACTCAGCAAACTTCAGCATCGTCCAGTAGTGAATTTGAGTGTTCCGATGACGAGTATGAAAATGATTTACAAATTCAAAATTACCAAGGTTTTGATTTTTTCGACTTAACTGATTCTCATGAAATTGACCTAAAGGATGACAACGTTACTGTGTACATGGCTAATTGGTGTGTTAAAAGGGTTATTAAAAAATTAATGAAGTTAAAAAATAGTAAATCATGCAGCAGTTGTAGGGAACTTTTAGAAACATTATCGGACAGACAATCTAATGAACTTGACATGACTGAACAACTAACTAAAAATAAAGCTCGGTTTGGAGATTTCTCAACCTTAAGTGGACAAATTCCACAAATACTTTATGGCCACCTAGTTAAAGAGCAAGTGAAAAAAGTTTTCATTAAAATAAATGAAAATTTTAGGAGTGCCATGAAGTTCTATATGAATCCGCAAGGGGAAAATATATCAAAAAATGTGATGATTTGGCTAATGAGGGACTAAGCTATCGATACATGGGCAAATGAAATTTTAGAATGTCGGCTACATAGAATTGAGATGATTAATTTATTTATTAGAGCAAAAATATTTCAATTATTAAAACATAAAAATCAATTAACTTATGTTATGCCTAAAAGCTTTAGCCAAACCCGGCGTCAACTTCGTGATCAATAATTATAGTCACTTAACCTATAATACTATAATCTAAATAAAATATAAATATACAAATAATGCCAGTCTTTAATGTCGTTGCGAGTATTCCTTGCATATACATTTTATTTAATTATTTGCATAACTTTTGAATTCGCACCTTGTATAAGGAGGACGAAGAAAGAAGGAAATAGAAGTTTTCCTGATTTTTATAGCGGCTGAACCAGACAAAATGCATTCATATTGACGAGAGATAATTGATGGAAGAAATTGACCCGCAAATAGCAAAAATCGTTCAGATTATCTTTCAACAAAAATGTAGAAAATCCATCTAGGAGTATTGAAAAGACAGCTATTTAAAAAATAAAAACTTAAAATTGAATTATGTACATATGTATACAAAAATATATGGATGTATGCATACATATGTACATACATACGCATGGATATATGTATGTACATGTATCAGGACAGGTGCATGCATGGATTTGTCCGTAAATATGTATATATAAATAGTATGTGCCAGAAGTTCATTAAGTTTTGAAATTCGTATATTTAGTGTTAAAACTACTTGGAACAAACTACATAAAATCCAAAATTTATTCAGAACCCTTAATGCTTCCACCAGTTCGAAATGCTACTCATGGCTTGTCAGACCCGTTTGCATCCGATTGAGTGAATTATTTTGGAATAATTTGACAAACTCTTTTCTCCTACTTTCTGTGTAATAATCAGACGGCGGATATGTCTGTATTTTTGTCATACCAAATCGGATCGTACTAAAACTTCGTATACTGACAACCCATCTAAGCACGATCGCAAAAATTCAAACATAGTTTACAATATTTTCCATATTTTAGTTTTCGTACATATACGTATTTTAGTACATATGTTGAGGATTTTTCGTACATATACATATTTTCCTGTGTATTTCGAGTATTTTTCTAAATATAAATAATTTTAGTAAATCCCTCGAGATTTTTATGTAAAAATATTTTTCTTCATTTTGAAATTGAACTTGGCTCAAAATTATATTTCATAAATATGTACAAAATTGAAGTTGAAAAACATTGTTTATGTGCATATTAACAGATTTTTTAAGCACATGTCACATACATATTTTGCGAAATTTACATACATATCTGTTCTCTGCTAATAATTTTCAAAATTTCATTCGAATTACTTTGAAACTTTGTACATTTTTTGTGTCATGACCTTGATTATAGTATTGTTATTTGCAGGCAAACCAAAACTTTCCAATCATAAGAGGTTACGGTACATTTGGTGACTTCAGTTTTGAGAGCATTTTCAAAGTTTTTTTCCTCCAAGTAGCGGGTTACAATATATTGCATACTGATACGCTGATAAGCCCGACTAAAATAAGATATCTTCTGTTTTCTGATGCTTATGTATGTACGTAGGGTACAAGTGATATATATCACCAGATGAGATTTAGTGAGATTTAGTGATTTATATCAATCATCTCACTTGGACCTGAGGTGAGAAATATGAGAAATATGAGATTTAATATAAAAACATTCGCTCTGTCTCAAATGAGGCCCCCGCTGAACAAAATAAGAGCGAAAGTTGAATTAAAAAGAGAATCTTTATTTCCTCTCCAATTCATATTGTTAAGCTGGTCTAGACCAAGAGGAGTTAATTGTTTTGGACTCGATTATTTGAGGGTAAGGTTTAATAACTAACAATTAATTAATAGTTGATATTTACATATGTATAATAAAATATTCCACAGTTGGCGATAAAACGACAAGCGACATTCGAAATGGACGAATTTAATATTCAAGTAATTAATTCAATATTAAATGAATGAAAATTAATTCCTTATAATTTTGTTGTATACAAATACTAGGAAGTGGTGAACTGGACGTGTTCAACTGACCGTGACTCCAGGCTAAATTTACTAAAGATTTTAATTAGATGCACCCCCCACGACGAGTTGAAGATAGTGCAAAGATTCGTAGATAATGCTAAGAAGAGGAAATCGGCACATACTAATAAACATTTATCCAAAAAGAAACGACATGCTGTTGGAAAGGAAGTGGTTGGCGTCGTTGCGCAGATGTCGACTACTGTCGCACAAATGCCAACGACACCACCACCAACCTCTTGGTGGGAGGAGGTCGGGATGGATGGATTTGTGTCACTGGACTGTGAAATGGTGACCCTAAATCAAAAAAATTCACATGGAAAATTCATCCAAAAAGCTGCCACCGTAGGAATTGTTGATTGGAAGAAAGATACAATTTTAAATGTGAGTAAATATTATAGAAATCGATATTGTTTAAAGATAATGAGAGAAAACCTAAGAATATTTATTTATAGGAGACGGTGTATCACAAGGCAGGAAGTTATAAAGTCAACTCATACGCAAAGAAGATTAATGGTTTCGAAGGCTCTGTTTTGGAAAAAGGGAGAGAACTCTCAGCAGTTAAAGAACAAACGGAATCGATTATAGAGGGAAAAGTTGTTGTAACAGCCGGGGGTGCATCAGATTTGTTAAGTCTTGGACTGGTACCGTCAGATTATGAACTATTTGATATTCAAACGGTGTTTCGAAAATGGTCAGGGCAATTTACAAAAGCAGGGGACAAAGTTTACCAGCCGATAAATCTAAGATCGTTGTATTTCCACTATTTCGGCGAAGATATTCAATCAGGGATTCACTCCGCTTTAACAGATGCTCGTGCCACTATGAGATTATTCCAAGAAATTTATCTACCATTAGCACTAGCAAAAAATCCATTTTCTCGGTCATATGAAATTGAGGACGGCGAGTTTGATAATATTAAAAAAATATGAATCGCCTTTCAGAAATAAAGAATACATGATAAATGAGTAATTCAACGTCTTGTAATTTATTTTTAAGTTTATTGTAACAAAAAATCTCGGAATAGCTTTTGTGCACAAGAGTGACATTTGCATATTCATTCTACTTGACTAAAATTTCGTTTTTTTGGTTGTCGTTTCCTGCTAATTCGTTTTGCATTTTATAATGGTTATTTATTGCACACAGTTTACTGGCCGTTTCAACAGAGATTTGGTTCCTTTGGTCAGACATAATCTGACCCAAGGTCGAAAAATTTCTTTCGATCGCACCTGTACTAGCTGGTAGAGCAAACAATTTCATCACCATGTCAAGCATCTCCTTTGGGACAGAGTCCTTTGATGCAGCCTTCCACCATGATATTGCCGTCATTTGTGCAGAAATTGATTCATTTTGGTATTGCTTGTAAAAGAATTCAGATGCTTCTTCGTTTAAGGCGGCGGTTGGGACTAAAAATTTGGATTTTTATCAGATATGCAATACAGTCCTGATTCTCTTTGCTCCGATGTCAAACGTGAGCCTAAAAATAAATTTGAAATAAGATATATATATATATATTATATACTGTGGTATAAATGAACAGATATCATTTAACAATTAACTTATTTTTACATTAAAAGACATACCTTTGTACTTAGGATGCAAGATATGCGCCGCGATTGCGGTCTGTGTAAGACCAAGTTTCTTTTGCTTCAAAAAATACTCGTTAGTTGTGATTCTTCGCGGAAGACTGCAGCAAAGCGTAATTCACATTTCAGCCGCATCTGCGAGCGTGGAATGTTCTTTCTGCATCTGAAAAGAAATAGGAAGAACTCTGAAATGGAAAGTGGTCTGCACAAACGTCATAAATTGCACATATGTCAGACCTCGTCAAGTGCTACACAAATAGGCTGCAACAGTTCTACCATATCTTCTACATTGTTATAAACCGAGTTATCTTCAACGACCTCTTTCAATTTTTGGAAGCTTTCTTTCCCACGATGATCTTTATCCTTGCATAACTCACGAACAATGCCTAAATATTTACTGTGGTTTTCCAGATAATTTAAAAAAGAGTCAATTTGGGAGTTCCAGCGGGTAGTTCCGGGAAGAACCGGTCGTTTACCTCCCATCTCGTCCAATCGGCCACTCGTAAAGTGATGGTTTCGAATGTAGGTCTGAACATGTCGTATTTTCTCAGCAAGATCTTTGTCCGTAAATTTCTCTCCGATAAGATTGAAAAGGTGCGCGTGGCATCCATAAACTTATTCATCCATATGTGGATAATCTTTACGAATTAACGTCTGCATTGCCGTCATTGTAGAACAATTATCAGTTACAATTCCAACGATTGAGCAATTAAGTGATTATGTGCAATAATCAATAGCCTTCTGGAGATACTTGAAACATGTTTCACTGTCTTTTTTCGGCTCCAGTACTTTCGGCGGATAGGAAGTACGATCCCGATGGCGTGGCAAGGCAGTGTGAGAGTACAGGCTTATTTTGATTCGTGGACCAGCCGCCTTGCAATAAAACACCAACCTTATGTTCAATTTCGGATTTCCGCAAATCCAGAACTCGTTGATAGTGAGTATCCAAAATCGTCGTTCGAACTGTTTCCCTGGACGGAATATTATACGCTGGGTTTAGCGACGCAACAAATTCTTTAAATTGTGGATGAGAGACCACGTTAAAGGGTAAATTTGAGACGAAAATAAAACTTCCGAGCTTGAAGTCGAGCTTATTCTTCTCAGTTGCATTAACGGATTTGAAATATTTGCGCAAGTTTGATTGTGCTCCCCCTTTGGACTCAGGCATTTGATCGCTTAAAAACGGCATTTGCGCTGAGGTCCCGGCTTTGTTTTGTCGTAATGCTTTACAGGAAGATAAATGTTTATTTAATCGGTCGGCTTGAGAGCTCACTTTCTGACCACACTTTTTGCATGTCGACATTGAACTTCGATCAGGCTTTCCATTAGCATCGAACACACTATCGAAGTTTTCCCAAACATTGCTTCGAGGCTTCCCTGGTAGTTTCTGCTGATTTGCTGATTTCGTCTGACCTTGAGTGCTAGCCACGACCGGAATTTGTCGCTCGGGCGCCCCGGTATCCAACTGCTCTAGTGTCCATTCGCCTAGAATCTCATCGTCTTCTGTGATCATTCTGCCTAGTTTTTAATTATTTAATAGAGACTTAGCAATAATTCAAAAATTCGATTTAATATTTGATAAATACCAGGGCTCATGCAGGGCAAGAATTGAGCTATTTGAGCAGGATTAACAGCGACAGTAACTTGATCAATAAGGTTTCCTTTAAGATCGCTTGGTGCTGGTCATAGAAAAAAATATATTATACCTCGAGCTGTACATATGTCACAAGGTGCACAAAAGTCAGCTTTGCTCATCACAAATAGTAATTAGCCAAAATAATCCTCACCATTTTGCAAACCTTCAATTTGATTACTGTTTTTCTCGATGTTTTCATGTGTGATCTGGCTTCCGCCTGCTGATTCTTCTTCCTCTGCTTTAATTAAAAAGGTCAGTATATTAACGAACGCATTAATTATAAATAATATATTACCATACCTAAAATATCCAAAATTTCTTGCTCCTGGGATGCAGTCATTTTCTCCACCGTCCCGAATTTAAAAACTACAGAATTGTTTCTTTTTCGTCTAGCCATGCTGTTTGGCTCGAATTAACTTGTTTTAATAGCTTGTTTCGATATTCTTTAGCTATTGTATTACCAAATAAATTTTTATTTTAAAAGTATTGATGACCTGTGCAGAGAGAATTTTGATTATATGCTCTTTTCCTTAGCCGTGGTTTTGTCCGTAAGATGGAGGTGGAATAAATCTCATAAATCTCATATTTCTAATAAATCTCACTATTTCTCATAAATCTCACTATTTCTCACTGAGATGAGATTTGTGGACGACTAGTGAGATTTCTGCAACCCTGGTAGGGTAATAACCGTTTTTTTCCACACTCCTGCAGGAACACGTTGTGTTCATAGACCTCCTTAATTTGAAAGGTTCCAAAATTTTCCCAAACTCATCCTTTTCCGGAAAAATTCAATAGTTTTGGGAGATTTTGTTATTTTCTTTATTTTCTCGATTTCATGATGCACTTTACTATGACCTAATGTATGGGATAACTTGGTTCCTTTATATGGAGATGGTTCAGATGTGAGCAGTTTTCGTCATCAATGACTGTAAATTTCTCCAAGCATTTACTGTTCAATTTTACGAAACCAGTTTTAGTTGATTTTTCTTGATAATTGAGATGATTGGGGATTTTCTTGTTTGTCACCAATGAAGCCTTTAGTTTATAGGCTTCAATATGGAACACTTTAGAAGGATCCATTTCCAACTATTTCCCAGACTAGCTAACGGATTTGGTAGCATGAGTGGTGAAAGTTGTACAACATAACGTATTCATATAGGGAGATTTACTGGGGGTGTGGCCTGAAATGTGTTTCAATTTCACTTTAACAGCTTCCTGATACATTCTACTTGTGTGGTGGTTTGTGAATTTTGAAGTCCTCTCAACATTTAAATTCAGTATTAATAATAGTATCAAACGATCAAAATGCAAAGATGCAAAAAGTCACTGCCTCGAGTAGGGTTCGAACTCGTGACCAAGAAATTGGAGAGAGTATGCACCATCAAGCTGATGTGTGCTGGCGCACAAATGGCGGATCCACCACCACCACTGTGATTGCATCATCTTTTTGATGCAAGGATATGTGGCGATGATGATGCATTTGGCCCACCCCGAATGTACACCGAGTTATTTGGTTGGCTCTCCCTGTTCCTCCATAAGCGGCACTCGAATACATAAGATCGATTCTTCTGTTGGAATCTATATTCTGTGAAGCGGCACTCGAATACATTATGTCGGTCTATCCGCTACTAAAGTAGGGGAATCTCTTCATCCATGAAGCTGGTCAAGAAAAACAATTCAGCTTCAACACCAACACTTTCAAAAATAACGGGAACCGTCATTATATAGTAATCTTACATAACATTTAAGAATAGCATTTATTGATTGTTGTGAGGATGTTGTTGAAATGGTTCATTTAAGTTATTAAATGTTTTTAGAATTGCCATCGCGACGTCAGTCTTGAACAGAAATCAAATGTCGAGAGCCACAGTTTATCGGAATTCTTTAATAATCCCAGTTACAGTGACACTGATCCATTGCAGAAGAAATTCGTCACAAATTTGCAAGATTTGGTTTCTGTAGATGGGTTTCCTTTATCCTTTGTGTCTGGGCTCGGATTCAGTAATTTAATTCATGAAATAAACCCGCGGCTAAATATACCATCACGATGGACAGTTTCTAGAAACCTGCAACAGACGGTGAAAAAAATTGTGCGTAAAAATCGCAGACTTAGAACTTTGTCAATTTTAAATCACTAAATATTGTTTCTTGTATGACAAGGTTATCCCTGCTCTAATCATGGAAATTAAGGCCGTCGAAAACTATAATCTACATCTATCGACGGACATTTGGACAAGCAAAAGAGGTGATGGAATCATGGGATTAAAGGCACACTATATAAAAGAAATTGATGGAAGGTGGGAAATTGTCACGTCAACTTTATCAGTTCGCCAATTCAACGATCGACATACTGCGGAGAATGTGAAACTCAAATTAATGGAGTGTTTGGCATACTTGGATATTAGTACAGAAAAGGTGACAATCACGGAAACTTTAAAAAATTTGTGAATGACTATATCAAGAAAAATTATTTCAGATTGGATATCTCGTCACTGATGGTGCTCACAACATGGTGTCTGCATTTCGGGACTGGTTGGATGACGATGAGCTTCTTACTTCTCATGAAGACGATGAGGGCAATTTAGCAACCCCGGATCTATCAACACTGGATGACGATTACGTTATGGAAACAGACGACAGATATGATATCGAGAATGATCCCGGTGATGAACAAATACTGGACGTTCCATTGGGGCTTGTATTCCGAATTTCTTGTTATGCACATAAGCTTCAATTGGTTGCTAAGGATGCGATAAATCAGAATCCCAAAAGTCAAAAAATACTCAAAGGCGTTCATGGAATTGTGAGTTTTTTAAGAAGTCTAATTATTGGAGGGCTCGACTACTTAATGTGATGGGGAAGGAGTTGATCAAGCCGGCTCCAACGCGCTGGAATTCTAATTTTTACGTGCTTAAAAGATTAACAGAGGTACCTTATTACGTGGTTCATATTATTGAATATTTGCATTAACAACCAATTACTTCAAAGTAAAATACTTTTGAATAGGAGACTGTCTATGAAACGGTGTCGAATTTGATTCTGGAAGCCTGGATATCTCCGAGGAGACCGAAAAATGTTCCTGAGATTCCAACAATGCAAGACATGGAAATTTTGGTAGAGCTACGAAATCTCTTGTCCCCCATTACAGAGGCTACCAACGCTTTACAAGCTGATGGAATAACTTCTTGCTTAATTTATTATCAAGTAGTATCAACATTTGATGGTATGTACAGGGTGGTTAAAATGTCACGCCACAATGGAAAATTTTTCAATGGGAAAAGTCCCTAAATCTCCATTAGTTACAAAATTTGGGATTTAGATTTTTATAAATTATTATCAAAACTGATCACAAAATTCTTAAAATGTTGCATTTTAGAGACAAAATTTCGGTAACTAATGGAAATTTATGGATTTTTCCCATCGAAAAATTTTCCATTGTAGCGTGACATTTTAACCACCCTGTATTTGATAAACTTGAATACGTATGTATTTGAAATGTTCCTACCTTTACTAAATGATTGGTCATTCGCCTTTTAAGAGATTGCAAAAATCAAAACGAAGCATTTTACCCCTTTAAAGTCCCAACTCCTTCAGCAACTAATTCGTCGATTTGGTGAGAAAATCAGGCTGGAGAATCATATAATAATTAGTGCCATACTTGATCCAAGACAGAAGTTGGACGTATGTCGAAGTAATGTTTTATATTTTTTAACAAGCTTGTTCATGGGTAACTTAGTATCATTTTTTGAAAATCTAGTGAATGTTGCTTGCAATGGAGTTACCAAATTGGAAACACCCACTGCAGACACAGCTACAAATTTCCTCCGGATGCTAATTTATCCAAATGGGCCACCTGAAAATACTTGTTCTATACCAGCCCCTAATGTGAATGATCCGTTCTCGAAGTTGGCATCCATTACATACGAACCAGGATTCTCCTCTGACGAAGTGGACCGTTATTTGGCTCTTCCACGAATTCCGTCATCTTCAAACCCGCTTGAATTCTGGGCCCAAAATAAAGTATCTTTCCCTAAGCTTAGCAAACTTGCACAACAATTTCTAGCCATTCCGGCATCGACAGGCGGCGCTGAACGGTTGTTTTCATCGACTGGGTCTTTAGGAAGAGCTCGACGATCAAGTTTACTTCCTATAACTTTAGAAAACATGGTTTTACATAAACAACACCGCCTATCAACTTTGGCCAAGAAAACTAACGATCGCCAAAAATCAAGGAAAAGAAAAATTGCCACAGGAAGCAGCCCAAGCAAAAACATGAGGAACGAGAAAGAGGACGAAATTGTTTTTAAATGATTTTTTGGCTGATTTATTCTATTAGCATTCTGTATTGTCTTAACTTTAATTACAAGGTCGATTGCACATGTACCTAAATTTTAAAAATTTGAAGCAATAGTACATCAATTTTGGTAATTGTTATTATTCAATATAGCTGCTAAATAAAATATTGTTCGAATTTTTACTCGTTCTCAAACATACAAAGTTGACGTATTGCAAAATGAATTATATATTGTAATTTTGTAGCAGTAAAACTTTGCGATTAGTTTTGACAACTTAGCGACTCGTTAAGAAAGATTAAATAATTTTCTGAGAAGAATGTGAGAGCACTATGTATGTATGTCATATACAATCGAGTCATGTGTGGCTCAGACAAGGAAGAAAAACAAGTGAATGAGTGAGGGTAATGAGGGAATGATTCATCAGAACGGAGGAATGAGTGAAGAGAAGAGAACGAAGGAGTGAGTGAGGAGTGAAGGGAGTGAAGGAGTTTTGCCATAAAATAACGATGAATGAGGCTTCACGCTGCCTCCCTTCCCCGAGTGAGGGGAATGAAGGATGGTTTCACACGGGGTAAAAAAGAATGAAGCTGAGTGAAGCGAGGCTAACTTGCACAGGTATGGTTGCCACAAGCCCATAGGTGGGGTAGGGAAATATGCTATCCTATCCATGGTCTTGCACACCTTACGTTAGGCGCTTAGCACCACACTCCATGAGGGTATGGTTTTTAAATTTTGAACCTTCTTGCATTACTAGCCGACGGGGGCCAATAAATTCAAATTTCCTTTGACAGGACAATTTTGAACAACTAATTACTCTTTATAATTTTGAAATTCCACTTACGTGTTTTTACATAAAATCAAGCTTCGAGCGTCCTAACGTCATTTTAAAACTTAGCATCGAGGGCACTAACGTCGTTTTAGAATTAGTGCGACGACATGCATGTGCATATTTAAACTAACGTATTATGTATGTATGCATATGTATGTATGTATGTATTTATAATGTGAATTTATGATTTATATAAAACTAAAATCATCTGCAGATAAATAAACAGATGAATAACTGAACACCTTCAACGGGTAATTGCTAAGTAATATATACGTTCACATGTATGTACATACATTATGCATTCACGGATATGCGCATATCTAAATATGTAGATATCTATGTAAGTATGTACTTAGCTCTCGTTAATTAAATTAATTTATTGGTTAATTAATGCCAACAAAATGTACGATGTGGCTTCGTTGAACATTTGCAAGTATTTCAGGATTACTGCCGGACTTTAAATATTGGCTAACTTTATATTTTTTTACGCTTTAGATTTTTAATCTTTGTAAACTCGTGAGTAACCAAGAGATGCATTTCTCTGTCTGGTTAGATACATATGTATGTGCAAATAAATACTCATAAAAGTCAAGCCCATATTTAACGATTAAATTTGAAAATGTGTACAAAATTTCTACACTTAAACGCATTCACAGTTATATTTCTCTGTATCGGAGTTGGATACTCAATGGCACAACGAATTTCAATTCGTGTCAAAAAGACGTCTAAACGTAAGTAAATAAATAAGGTTTACGTATCTGAAAGAAAAATATAAAATTTTGTTTTTGATTAAAAAATGAATGTAAACTAAATTATTGTGCATCCAAAACCAATTTTTCCCGTTTTGTAATACCGGTTTTAAATTTTACTAAAAACGGCTCTAAAAAAAATTTTATGTACCACACTCGAAACTCGTTTTTTGTAATAAAAATGGTTTTTGAGCAACAATCAATCACTTCTTGTTATTTTTCATATATTTTTCCCTTAAATTTTGACACAGTTTAAATTTTACTATATTGCACTCTTAAAAATATGATTACAAAATTAAACCCTTAAATCGGTTCTATACAAATTTCAAACTCTGGAAAAATCAAAATCGGGTTTTTTAACTTGTTCCGATTTTGAATGCCCTACATATACACATAAGTAATTTAATGAAGTTTTCTTTTCTGAATATTTATCTAGCCCAAATTTACACCTTGGCCGGTTGTATATTTGACCTACCCAAGTCAGAATCTGGCCACGTGTATAAAATTGGAACAAACAGGAACTGTGTTAATATATATTTGCAAGAAAACTGCACCGGAGAATTCATCCGATATCAAGAAGCTCCTCCGTCCATGGTCATTCGATTTGCATCTAAATGGGAAGACGACATTTCTCTTGACGATGAAATGGTTGCTGTTTCCTCTATCGGGCCCTGCTTTGACAAATGTGATCCCCGGAATTGGGTCGGAATGAGGAGAGACGTCCCAGCTAAGGGTACTTTATTTAACGGCGCCGCCTATACGACAGGTATAATAAATACGTTTCAAGTTTTTGCAATTTATTTCAAAAAAGTATTTGCAAAGTAGATATTCGCATAATGGCGAACAAGCCTTTGATGCATTTTTCAGCATAAGACTTTTTGGTAATCATGTAATACTCGAAATATTTAGAAATACTACTCAATCTGATTATTTGTACCAGAGTTAGGACTTTTTTATCAGTCACTCGCCCTCCTCTACGCTCGCTAGTTCGTCAAATATTTACTCCCTTTCTTTACCCCTCCCCCTCGCTCCAAAATGAGGAAGAGGGCCGACATCGACTTAATTATATTTTAGGGCTCAAGTTCTATTTTTGGGGATAAACCTTCTTTAAGCAATCTTTAAGCAAAAAACTCGGGAATTTCTTTTAAAAAAACTCGCAACGCAGAAACCTATAAAACGCGTCTTTGCAATTTCAGGTCCTAAAAGAAATTTCGAACTTTCGGGAAAGGAATGTAAAACCTTCACCCCTAACATACTTACGTGGGAATCAATCCGAATTTCGGGAACGTCTGCATCCACGTGCGTCGAATTACATGAGTCCCCCACATGCAGTGGTGGAAACTCGTTCCAATTGCGCCCAGGATACCCGTACTTGAGTGACTTGAATAAGTGGGGTTTCTCGGGTGGGCGAAAGACTGCAATTTTTCTCAAATCAGTCTCACTGTGCGGAAATGGTTGTCCCGAACTTGAATTAGCGACGGAGACTAGGGTTCCAAATACTAAACCCCCCACGACAACAGGCGCCACAAACTTGACCATGACAGCCACCAATACAAGTACGTATTAAAAACGTTAGGACATCCAAAACCGAAATATTTTGACCAACTTTTCTAAAACCCATTTTCGATTTTTCCACCTTTTAAATTTTTTAACACCAGTTTTACACCAAATTGAAATAAAATTGAAATATAGTGTGCTAAAAAATAAAATTTAGGTAATAAATTCAGAAAAAAATCTTTTTTTCGGAACAATTAATTCTTAAATGAGAGACTACAAATGGTAATTATTCAGTAGCCCGAAAACAAGTTTAAGATATTATACAAAATCCAAAACTGGTTTTGACCAGGGATAAAATTTTGTTTCACAAAATTTTTTTCGAAAATTTAAACCTGATCTTTGGTTACATGGAAAACCGGTTTTACATAATCGGGAAAACCGATTTTGGATACCTTACTAACTGTTTTGATGGAATTCCTGGTTTAGAAGAAGCTTCGAGCAACTTTGAGCACGCGGAAGGATCTCCGGTCTGGGTCGATATGTTAACCGTCTTCGTGGTCTTGTTTGCTTTCGGATTGGGTGGCGTTTATTTTATTCGACGTTATCGAAAAGTACATTTGATAGAGTCGTATAAACCTTGTAACATTACGTACAACGCGAGGACTCAAAATATTTAGGTGATGAACCAATTCATGTTGCAATAAATATGTACACTATGAATAAAATATTTTAACGTATTGATACCCAAACATAAACATGCGTGCACAATTAGAAAATTACATGTTTGCGTAAGAAAAGAACGCACTTACAACAATATCGCAACTCACAATGAAGAGCTCCGAACGTATGCTCACAGATTTGTATCAAAGTGGTGCCAATCTGTAGTGTCTGCAAAAAGTTTAAAGTAAATTATGTTTCTTGAGAGGTTGTCAACAAATTTCAGCATAAAGCTAGGTATTCACCTCTTGTTTATCGGGTGAATTTACATAACCTGCTTACATACATTCGAATACAAAAGCACGAGATGTATCTTGTATTTCAATTAATATGCCACTGCTGATGATTCAAGAGATGGATCGTGAGGTCTTTTTTAGAATTTGTAAATTCTACAGTTTATAATCGAAGTTCATAAATAAACTCTAAAGTACTAATTGCCTCAGTGTTTGTAACAAGGTTGAGAAAATTACGAGTCTCTGACTTTGAACAAAAGAACGCAAAACTATTCGACTTACGTAATTATTGTTACCATGCACATAAATACATGTAAATTTAAAGGTCATCCGTAGGAAGTACAAGTACACTAAAAATATTTTGTCACACATTTTGGCATATGTATGTATGTACGTATTAGCTGATATGAGTACATATTATGCATCTAAATGTCTCTGGACAAAATAAAACAAATAACTACAATAATTGCGTAACGGAGTATTATTAAGTTATTTTAAATTTGTAACCAACGTAAATTACTGAGCATGTCGACTTCAACCCTCCCATATAAATATATCTCGAAAATTGAGCGTATCAACATACCCTACCTTGTGAAGGATAGAGGAGTTTGCTAGATTTCGGAAAACTTTTCAACTTTCGTACTTCTAAATTTACTTCGCAGTTGGGTGTATTTCTATTTCGTAAACTTATCATTTGAATTAAATTCCTTAGAAATCGCAAGACGACAGAACTTTTTCACTGATATACGAAATTTGAAAACTAATATTCTTCCAATCCCTACCAAGACATATGTTTTTAACTTCGCAAGTTAGCTAAATGAATGTGAAATAATAGTCGTATCATATCCGAATAATATTTGCAGTATAAAATTACATAATACAACAAATCAGGATCATCTACAGGCAAACACACCAATCGCACTTTCCACCGAAACCATGCAGTTCTCCAACTTAAAAAAATTATAAATGTTCTCAGACTTTTGAAATACTCCAACCTCCAGAAACTTAATAGACCTGCATTTGGTATTTTGGAGGGAATGCAGAGGTTCACCATGCTAACGGAATATTTATACCCGCCATATATCACGTGGGACAGAGTCAAATGGAAGCCAAAACGTACTCCCGCCGTTAAGCTCGGTCCGTGGTGGGCGTTATCCATTTTGACAATTTTTACGACATCGCACTTCTTGCTTGTCGGCCTTCACGAGCTAACAACATATCAGAAGGAGATCTCATTTCGACAAGTCTTACTGCTGGTTATTTACCTGTGTTTAAGCGCGTTATCAATTACTTGTATTGTCACCTGTGTGCACGAAGTGGACGAAATTTGCTTCATGCTTGGTAACATTGGGACCATTATTCACGATGAGAAGGGTATGCATATATGCAGAACAAGAATATTTCATAATTGTGATTTTAATCAGTATTGTAGACAGTGTTTCGTTTCTTGCGGGTTTTTTCTCATTTTTTGCACTGCAAAGCAAGAAATGCAAGAAATGCAAGAAAGTGCAAGAAACACAGCGCCATCTAGCGACGCGCCTACAGAACTATGGCGGCGGGAAGGTGTTTCTTGCACTTTGCATTTCTTGCGGGTAAAAACAGCTGAAAGAAACCAATTGCTTGCGGTTATTTCTTGCAGGTGGTTACTTGCACCCGAAACACTGATTGTAGATAAACTACTTCAAAATCAAAATCATAATCAAAATGTTAATCCCAATATGGACAATTTTTCTATCATATATGTCACACATTTTTAAAAAGTCAGTCGTTCAAGCAATTTCTAATTTTCAGATACCACTCGCGGACTCGGATTAATTCTAAATTTCATGATTCCCGCTCCCCTAACTATAGCATTTCTTGCCGCCACAATACCCATCTTACTCGATGACATAGACCCAACGTACTTTTTCTTCAGAAACGTTACCTGGCTTCCATCTTTATGCAAAATCTTAATGAGAGTAATTATCACTTTATTTTTTGCATTACACGGGCTAATCTTAATTTTTGGATTTATGGTATTCCTACCTTACTACTCCTTACTACCAATTTATAACTGTTTGAAATTTATCACGAATCCCAGACTAGCTCAACAGCAAACTAGCGCATGGCACGACAAAACCTCAAATTTAACTCTGGACTTGGAAACTACCCATAGAAACATTGCCAAATTCCGTAAGTGTTTCAGGAAATACCAAGAACTACAAATTCTCAACGTTGTTTTAAACCAAGTGCTCTACCTCATTCTTCCAGTCGCTCTGCAGGTTGGGATCTGTGTTTATTCCGTGTTTGGCTATCTGCTCATTAAATGGATTTGGTCGGTCCCTTTGCCCTTGTCGTTTATAGCGGTGACCGTGATGCTGGTGACAACGGTCTCTACGCACGTTCTGTTTCCTGTCAGCACAAATTTGACGCTTGGGTCAGAAAAGTTTCTAAACTTTTGGAAATTACAACAAATGTCGGCTTATAGGCGAAAGTTGTTGAAAAGTTGTAGATCTCTGAAAATCAGGGTGGGCCCATTTTACAGTATTGAAAAAGAATCCAGAGCTAGGTACACTCACTCACAAAATATGTTGTCTGCTTTTAGAGCAATCTGAGTTGAAAATTTTTTGAAGGCAACGGCAGAATATTGCTGATGACGCCAAGCAAGAGTGTGACAGATGTTTTTGAAATTTTTTGTATTATTTGCTAACTGTGCAAAATAGTTGTGCTTTCCCTCAAATCTCATCGTCCAAAGAGAAATTAATGGACCACTTTGCCTGACAACGAAAGAATAATGACACATGAAATGATGTTTTGGGATTAAGCGACAATCAGGGAACAGTTCCTTAAATTTGCAATGATGCTGTACAATTAATGATTCTAATCTAATCAGAATAGCCTCAGAAAACTCACGACAAAAAACAATACTCATCACATCTAAAAGCAAAAGGATTAATTCCCACTGTTTTATCGCTTCGTCTGTGAAAATTAGATCCCCAATTATAATTGGCAAATGCCTAATAAGGCACCACGCTTGAGCTGCTTTTGACCGATCCTATTCCCAGTATTATCTAACCTTATCGGGCTTGGTTTATTTTTGGAGTCTAGATATCCAAAATCATACGAGATAAGCCTTTGATTAATAGTGTCCAAATCAAAACACTTTAAAGAAATTAACTTTTGAAGTACTAACTTGATCTCGTATTGCACGACGCCTTCCAATAGGTCATGCATGATATCCACAGAAGGTGAATCAAGAAATTTGAAATATTTCAAGTCGTTAAAAATACAAGGTCTCTGTACCCCATTTGTTTTTCTTTGTAGATCAAGAGAATAATTTTCTGCGTTTCTGATTTTCATTTTCTCGTGCTGGAAAATAGTTTGAGCCTCTTCTTTGCTTGTGCAACAAATTCAATTAATTTGCAGTAATTACTGGCATTGAATGACTCATGAAATCCCAAAATTGCATTGCCTCCTAAATTATCAAAAACGATGGTACTAACTGTTCCAAATAGTTTTTCCATCCCTAATGTTTTAATACCCTCATTTTCAAGAATTTTAATGTCTGAAATAATTAAGCTAAGAATTGAATTAAGGCCGTATTTTTTCGCATCCTCGGAGTAAAATAAAGCTAATAAGTGTTGTTCTTAGTTGAGAATTGACAAAGTCAGGAGAATCTCGTAGCACAAAATATAGAGCCCCAATTTTATGAACTCCCCGTTTAGACCCAAGCGGATTAACCGTTTCAAAATCGTCATAAAACAATTGTAATTGTAAAGAGTCTGGAAATTTCGAAAATAATTCGTTGGATTTAAATGACTTTGAATGAGAATAACACGCGTAAGTTTTTGAAGTATGTTCATGAAAGTTTAAATACCTGGAATATTCCGGAAGTTTTACAATTTTTTCTAATGTTTTTAGCAGAGGTACATACATAAATGTGTCCTCAACCAATACTTGCTGCCTTTTGTTATTATTAACCCTTAATTCCACCCTGCTTCCTAATGTTAGTTCCCTTGGCGAGACAAATTGATCTTCCTTCAGCAAAAGCTTTTGTCTACGATATCCTGATTTTATTTCATCAAACGATTTAAGTAGGCTAATTGTCTGTGAATAAAATTTCTCAAATTCATTTGGGCAGAAAGGTTTCCCTAATTTGAGAATAATATTGAAGATATCATTCATTGAATATCTAAGTTCTCTCACAACGTAATCTACTGTAGAATTTGTTACACCTGTAGCAAGTAAAGAGGAACAAAAGTTAGACAACAATTCAGTAATTAATTTAATTCCTAGATCCACTGACATATTTTCCAGAGCAGAAGGGCATTGCTCTGCTTTATCGGCGTCAAAAGTTTTAGATATCCCCTCAATATTTTCTACGCTTACAGTATAATCAGATTTTGACTGCGAAATATTTTGCAAACTATTGCACTGATAAATTAAATTAACTACTGAATTATCATGAGATTTGATATGACGCAAGAATCCACTCCATGAGCTTAGCCCGGCACAACATGTTTGAAAAGGACAATTAATCTTTTTAAAATGTACATGACTATAAGAATGAATATACTTCACGTGACTTATTAGCTCATCGCTACCTATGACCAACCTCAAACATTCCGGACAGTTAAACATTTATTTGCGATTGATTGATTCCCCGGTTGAGCTGGTTGAAGACTTGCTTAACTTTCATGGGGAGATTTGGTTCTTCAGGGTCCAACTTAAAGATGTACACTTGAATAAACTTCCACAATCCCCGCAAGCTCACGTCATATTCAGTTCCAAATACATAGTGCGATTTGAACAAGGAATCGATGGCTTCGGTGGAGTTCCTTGCGGCAAGTGGAAGGAGTAGGCGGTCACAGATAATAAAAAAATTGTCCAAGCTGTTTTTGTCACTTCCGAGACATAGGAGATTTGGCTGTTTTACATCCCCTTTCCACGTGTCCAAAATAGATTGCAGCGGCGTGCCTTCCTGCAAGAGAAAATGTGCAATATGAAAATACAGATTTATGAAAATAACAAAATGTATGACATAACTGATTATTGCCTTGTAATAAGTTACGAGTCTTATTTTGGCATCCTCCATATTGCACCGGTTCCCCTTTGCCTTTCCCTGTGCGGTAGGGGGAATTAAATGAAGCAGCGTAAACAGAGCCCCGATTGCTTCATCCCATTCGCCTGAATAAAATTAATTTAATCAACTTACACAATTTTAATTAATATTATGTAATCATGAATTTATTTTGTACCGCAATTTTCAGTAAGAAATTTTAAGAGAGCCGGAGATTTGTTAATATACTTTGCCTCCTGGAGGATTTGTTTCGTCCAAATTTGCCACGAATTCAGAAAATTATTCTCCTCTTCCGGGTACAACTGTGAGAATTCGAAGTTAATCTAAGAAAAAAATGTCAGTATATTTGATTAGTTGAGTTGGTTTAAAAATTAGTTTTATGTATTATAAATATCACCATTAAATTCTATTCCTGAAATTTCCTATATAACCTTAAAATGGATGGGTCACTCGTCCGTCTCAAATAGTTGCGATGAGAAAATGTTTCGAGGGTCAGGCGTTTCAATTCGCCTTCGTCCTTCAGAGTGGTGGAATTTAATTGGGCAATCAAATCCACATTTTCATCGCTGGATTCCTCGAGGCTTGGCTTAGGAAATTTCGGCTTTGGTCCAGTATTCGACGTTGGCTGAACGCGTTTGGGTGGCTTGGTCCCTTTTAAATTTCGATGAATTGACCGTAGGCGTGATTGGATCAGTCCGGACCGGTTTATCTCGTCATAAAGTATGTCCTATGAAAAAAGTTAACATTAAGTTTGTAAATTAAAAAAAATGTATAATTTTCCCATACAATTCCATTCTCTGAGGCCGAATATTTCCAACAAGGGATTATGGAAATTATTCCGAGTTCAAGTAATTTTTGATCAGCAGTAGACGGCGACTCACTGAAATTTAATGAAGAAACTACATGTAATATGTGTAATAAGAGCAGCCTGATGAGCCTTATGCATACATATATAAACGACTATCTAATGTTAAAGAACATATTGTAATTAACCTAGTAATGCCTTAAAATTTGCCTAACCCTTTCAGTTAAATTAACTTTGCGACAAAGGACTTAATCAGAACGGAAGAAGTTGCGCTGTCGACAAATCCTTTATCGTTGCAATCGCGGACCAATCGGTTTAGCTCGAGGTCGTTTTGCACCATAGACTCCAAGATCTAAGAAAAACTTATATAAAATAGTACTTAATTTATTGAAACTTATAATCGCATTCTTTACCTGGGTAAATTGGGGACTTTGTGGCACTGCTTTAATAGGTGACAGCACTGGCAATGAATTCCCGTGTTTAGTTGAGTTTTCAGCTGGAAATGTAGAAAGTTTTTAATGCCAAGGATCTAATTAAGGCTATAGGTAAATATGTAGCTGCAGAAAAATTAAAGATGACAATTACAATATACTAATGATGAGCTCGGCGCAAATGAATAATCCAAGGACAATTCAGCTTGCTCCTCCCCTTTGATGATGAACTCTATATTAGGGGTGGCCGGCTGTTCCAATAAAATTGGGAAGACTTGTTCATCAATCTCGGCTCCCTCGTGATCTTGAAGACAGATCTCGGCGTCAGGTCCAATATCGAATTTTATTTTCACTGAAACGAATAAATTTAGTATAAAAATGCACGGAGTAAAATAATTTTAACCTTATACATAAATTAATATAATATTAACCTGTTATATACCTGATTCAATAAATTGATAATAGTCCCCACTACAAACAATTAATTTTTTTCCCCGCAGTGAATTAGAGACACGGGTCAATTTATCCATTTTTGTTAATCTTTTTTGTCAAGAAAGAAAATAATAACGGCCAAACCGAACCGTGCGTTGCGAAGAAAGACTGACACAATCCAGTGTTGATTTAGAATTTTAGCTCCCGCGTTAACATTGGGCTGTGTCCATTCTTTACCGGATTTTTACTCGGTCTCACCATTGAAGAAACAGCGCTGTTACTTGTACGGTGTCAGCACATATTTTTTTTCAGTGTCATTTTTCAACAACATTCTGACACCATTTAATGGATTTGACGTTGACACCGACGGTTGGTGTCAACGAAATCTGGAGTTTTGTTACCAAGTTGCTAAGAGTATACATATCGTTATTGTTGTATTATAAGGTTACCTTGGTCATATCTGTATAAATAAGTGAACAACTTTATTTACAGTATTTCATTTTACTGTAGATACAATGCATGCATGCATGTCAAAAAAAATATTTATTCATTCAAAGCCTTGAAAACAATATTTAATCCTTATTCACTCATTTATAATTTGTAAAAAAAATATTCAATAATTTGGTATTCAACATTTATTCATTATTCACTTTTCCTTCATTATGCATTTTATTCAAAATTCACAGTATTAGATGAATTCCTAAACTTTCCCTATGTATTAAGCATTGAGTTAAAAATGAATGATGAAAAAAGTATTCATTCATTATTCATTCACACTAATTGAATAGATATTCACTCAATATTCATTTATTCAAAATCAGAATATAATATTCGTTCAATATTAATTCAAATTTTGAATATTGAATAATTTATTCATTCATCACCAAATACTTAACGGCTAAAGGTTATTTAATAAGTGCGCTCAAATTATATTTATCTAGTTACATAGTTGTTTAATTTACTGCAACGAATATAAATATATGTCATTTACATATTTAAATATTTGTATTAATTTTTTCTCAATTTAAACAATAGTTTGTGTGGTTTGGGCGGATTTATAATGTTTGCGGAGACTTGTTCAGTCGTTAAGGGTTCCGGGCTGGAGGGGTCTTCGTGGACGCCGAATTCCTGGAGAAGCGTGGTCACGAAGAGGAAAAGTTCGTCCTTGGCCAACTGCTCGCCGAGGCAGAGGCGTTTTCCCCACGAAAACGGCATCAAAGCGTCGTTCTTCACGACCTGAGTGGCGTCAGGGGAGAGGAACCGTTCCGGGCGGAAATTGGCGGGGTCACCCCAGATTTCGGGGGAGTGATGGACATTGTACAGGTTCGCGGTGAGAAAGGTGTTCTAGAAAATGAAAGTATTAAAATCAGATGTCATAAGATTTCCAAAAAGAATTTTACCCACTTTCGGAATTAAGAAACCCGCCAGTTCGGTGTCTTCCATGGCGCGATGAATCAGTCCTAACGGAACCATAGATGAAAACCGCAAGGTTTCCATAATTGTCGCCTCCGTGTATGGCATTCTACAGAAAGAAACGGATACATTTTTGTAATCGTTTTGTAGTTTTTAAGAGGAAATGTGTCATGTGATTGTGGTACACTATTTAAAAATATATTAACCTTTTATAAAACTGACACTTTGAATTCTATATTTAGTAAGCTATCCAGATTAAACTTTAATCTTTATCAGGTTAATGGTACTCTATATCTAGTATAGTTTAGTTAATTTAAAATTCAGAGTGTATTTAGCTTTCAAATGGGTAAAAATATTTTTAAGAGTGTCGATTGATTTGATATTGACTCATAAATACATTATTAGCAAGTGACTCATACCTAGTCCGATCTTCTAAAGTGGGATGTCTAGTTCCCACCACTGCATCAATCTCTTTCTGAAGCTTTTCTTGTTTTTCCGGAAATAACGCCATGTAGAGGAAGAAATAAGTCAGCGTGGTACTCGTCGTTTCGGCCCCAGCGACAAATAAGTCTAGCAACGTGGCCATCAAGGTCTCCTCTGACACAATTATTCAAAAAAGTAAAAAATAAATTGTTAATTGAAATAATTAATTTATGAAAAACTAATACCTCCACGATTTTGATAAAAACTCGACTCCTTATCAGTCGTTTCTTTAATTTCTTTAATGTACACATCCGTAAAGTCTTCGGCTTCTTGGGAATCAGTAACGGTCGGGTTTTTGAGCCGCTTTGTGACAAATTTTCGAATGAAATTGGTCGCCTCGAGCATTTCTTTTAAGTATTCGTTCCATCCGGAGAGATTTGGTGCTATGGTTTTTATTATCGGAAAGAGGAATACGAAGCTGAGACCGGCCTGGAAATTGTGGAAAAAATGAATATATGTATAAAAATGAGTTACTGATGAGTTACTTATTTGTTTATCTTGAAATAAAAAAAAATTGAAATTTCGAATTTTACAAGTATTGGATATGCAGAACACGTTTGAAGAAAAATAGTTAAAAAAATTCTCAAAGACTTATACACATATATATATGCAAAATTCCAGGAATTTTTAAATCATGCTTATCCACAAATTATTGCCACGCGACTTTTAATATAATTACCCAATACCCGCGATATCATAAATTTTAGAACGCATCCAGAATTTTTAAACACAATTCGTGACAATTTGCATATCTGCACTTTTTTAAAACACGCACATGAAACGATCTCTGGACAATTATTCTTGTGAATACTAAACGCCGTTCGGGAAGGGTGTGCTCTGAATTTATAAAATTTAAAAAAACATTGTATGTCCCCCGTCTTACCGGAGCTGTCAAAGATTTCTGAATTGAATCCAAAATTCTGTCCAGTTCCTTATCGTCGTGCGAAAATCTTTGCCCGGTCATTATCCTCCAGAGAGAATTTAGCACGGCGGCGTTGAACATTTTCTGCGTGGAAACCGCAACCCCGGCGGTGGCGTCCTTTCTCAACGTGTCAGCCAATTCGGTGACCTCATCCATGACGAGGTGCTCCATGGAACGCTTCCCAAAACCGAAGGATCGTAACTGACGGATCGTGAAGCGACGCTGTTCCATCCACTCGGAACCGTCTTGGAATAAAATTCCTGGCAGAATTCACACTCTTAAAAATAATGTTACTCTTTTGAAAAGGAAATGCATTCATAATTCTCTATTTAATAAACTGTAATAAATCTAGAGCAAATTTTACTCTTTATCAAGTTCACGTTAGTCTGGATTTAGGAAGGTTTATATAATTAGAGGATTTGAATTTAGATTTTGTTTTAGGAGAACATTATTGTTAAGAGTGTACAAATTACTTAAAATTTTTATAAACCTATCAAATTTTTTGTTTTACTTTCTATCAAATTTAGAATGCAAATTCGTAAAAATGAGAAATGGGTCGCCATGCATGCAGAATTTGGCCGTTTTTCTACAAATCCTGACACATTATTTATGCATAGACCCGTTGATGCATTGCATACAATCGTAATTTTTTTTTTGGTTTTGCGTGACCAATTTTTTATGTAGGTATATTGTTTTTTATGAAATTTTGCATACCTCGAATCGTTCCACCGGTACGAGCCGCAGTTCCGTGCAGTTTTGGTCGACCACATAACTCGAATTTATTCCAAGCTTCCTTTATAACTTTTGGGTCGTTTAATATCACAGAGCTGTAACACGACATGTATATTTTATTTGTGTAATAATATGCAAAATTATTGCAAAATATTTGCAGTAACAAAAATTAAATCTATGCAAAAAAATCTCGTATTTTTATGAAATTGTAAAATTGACGTACTTTATAGTTGGACCAAACTTTGTGGAAAAGACGGGTCCATAGATTTTTGAATATTCCTGATATATTTCCTGCCTCTGTTTCTTGTCCACTACGCGACCCCACAATAATTGAGGAATGTTTCCGAGGAGAGGAAATCTAAGGGGACCTAGGAATTTTAATGTGTTTCATCAATTAATTAAGTCGTGTATGTACATTTTGGAAGTATATATAATTAAGAGGAGTAATTAGATCTTCATGCTGTTGACAAATTAAAAAAACAAAATTTGGCTTAAAATCCATACTATTTTTACGTTTTTTCGTAGATATTAAGAAAAAATTGTGTATACAGTACAAATAAGCTAATTTTACATAGATATGCATTACCTTTTGGGTACCGACTGTTTCTCGGTTTGTTTGCCAGGTAGAATAAAATCAGGATAACTCCCACAAATAGCGTTACCGTCACTAGGAAGGGGTCCATTTTTGTGTAACGACGTAAATTATGTGCCCTAAATAAGTTATATTTCACTCCACATTTGTAAACTTGACAAGATGACTGAGCGTTTAATATTTGTTACACACAGTTTTATACGGATCATGACGAGTGACTGAATGATTCTGCAGTTTTAACATTATAAATAAATACATGGTAGATAAATATTATGTAATACGTGGCTGGAGCTGAAAAGTGGACGTGTATGTGCATCACAAGGAATACAACATTACCAAGCATCATATGATTTATAAGTATGTACGTAGCATCGCGATTGTGAATACATACATATTTACATACATCCTTATGTACATTATTTACTCGGAATGACTGGACAAAAAACGACTGGAAAGTGATCCAGTGGGTTTACTTCGAATGTACAATAATTACATAGTTAACTGGGTAGTGATGATGCTAAATAATCAGTGCAATTATGTGCATATGTGGTCGCATACATACATACGTATGTAAGTATACCACGGATTTATGTATGTATGCACAAGTTAACTTGTCCTGTAAATAAACCTCTTTTGTACACTTGAATACAAGTATATACAGCGTATTATTTATCGCCAAATAAATATAAAATGATGCAACTTTGTTGTAGAATTTATGCATGTAAAAAAAGGATACATTTAATATTTTAAATTTTACACCATCGCACGTTACCTGAACAGTTATGCATGTGTGAAACACTGCAAGTTTTCTGGTTAAAAATTGTCTCAGATTTGAAAAAATAGGACATATGAAAAGATACATGCATGGAAATCAGAATGTTTCGGGAGGAAATTTTCTGGAGTCATAATCCTCCATATTTTAGTCTGTACATACATATGTATTGATTTACAAATTTATAAACTTTTTGAAGTTCTAATACAAAGATCTGCACGTCTCTTTGGCAAACAAGGTGACAAGAAAACCTCTTATAATAATAATAAAAAATACCATATCAAAAAATATATAAAACCTTAATCAACCCTAAATACATAAGTAGGAAGACACATTTTACATACATGGCCACCACATGCAAATTATAAACTAATGGGTGATTGATTTAATTCTTTCCGATTTTTTTAGAACCCGATACAATTTTTTGAAAATTAGCACAAAGTCAAAAGAACAGAGTTAAAGACAAGATTAAAATAAATTGTCGAATGACTAATTATTTAGCAAAGCATACATATGTATCTGATAAAAAAATTGACATCGAAACTTTCACGGTTTTTGAGGTGCAAGTTTTCAAATATTGAGAGGAGAGATCGGGGCGAATTAAATCTATACCCTTTACAATATATCAAACATAAAGTACTAAACAGAATGCACCACATTTATGTATATATGTAAATATTTACTATTTTACTTCTCGAGACAATGAACTCGGCTACAATGTTTAACCAAGCCTGGGAAGGTGACATACTTCTTCTTGCAAAAATAGCACTCTCTCCAATTCGCGACATCGTGACTTTTCACGTGGTTAGCTAAATTGACTTTCGAGTAACTCCTGTACTCGCACTTGTCGCAGGAATGGGGTAGCTCTCTATTCGCCGCATGTTTCGCCTCGATGTGACGCTTTAAGCTTGATGAGGTGGATAATATTGTGCCGCATAAGTGGCACGGAAACTTCCTCTGATTTCCATGTTGGACTTGGATGTGATTTTGTAGACCGTGTCTACTTAAGAAGGTCCGACAACAGACGTGGCACTGTAACACGTCTCGCGTGGATTTTTCCAAATGGGTCTCCTGCAATGTGGATACATGTTCATGTTGGTTAGAGTGTAGTTAATGATTATGACTATTATGATTATGTAAGTGATTATTATGTAGTGATAATGAATGCCTTTAATTGTCACTACAAAGTTGAATATTTAAGCATTTTTGGACTCCAAGGTACATAAATTTGGGATGACTAGGTACATACATCCACTTTTCAAATAAATACACCAATAAATGCGGTGTTGCAAAATTAATATTTTAATTTTTAATTTTGGTATCAAACTGCAAATTAGCCAGAAATCAGGCATAACAAGCTGACCCCCAAAATTACTTACAATTTGTAAGTGAAAATTCTAATGTCTCCCAAAGTATGCTCACCGATTTGGAGCAAACAGAGGTCAATAGATCACAAATTTAATTAGTATAAGATTTCAAAATCGCATTATCTGGCAATGCTCAGGTTTAGCGGAGATATTTGCATAAATTCAATTCAGCAAAAGTTGGTGACTACTACATTTAATGCCAACTCCCCCATCTTACGATTTCATAGATTCATCGGCCACACTAAAGGTTGGTATTTTTCACCTACATAGATTTCCCCACAATATGCTTACATAAGTATTTACATACCGCGTGTACTTTCATGTCTCCCATTCGGGCGAACCCCTTCCCACAAGTGGCACAATTGTGTGGCTTCTCCGTCGTGTGGGTGGAAATTTGTGGCACAAGTTCAGTCCTCGTTTTAAATTCTTTTCCACAGAGTGTGCACGGAAATCGAACCGGATTTTCGGCATGCTTAGTTTGCACGTGCTTCACCACGTGGCCTTTGTACAAATAAGATTTCTCACAGCCGGGAAACGTGCATGGAAAGCGGGGTCGCTCCTTCTTCCTGTGGGCGATCTCAGTATGGGCACGCATGGCTCTAACGCTGGAAAATACCTGATCACATGTGGCACACCTAGGACGTTCCCGGTCGGAGTGAACGCTCCACATGTGAGCGGCTAAGCTGGCTGGAGTTTTTGAAATTTTCCCGCAAATCTGAGCAACACAGGGTCAAATTGACATATGTACATATGTACATGGTCCAAATTGTTAAACAAGGTTTAATTTTATAAATAGTATTTCGGGTTAAACGCTTGGACGAGGTCCATAAGTTATTGCAGTGCAGAAATATTTAGAAAACCGTTTAGAAATTTGGAGGCTTACCTGACATTTCACTTTCGCATCGGGATCGTGCGTGGCGAGATGAGTGGTAAGGATCGCCTTTGTTGCCAGCGTTTTCGAGCACTTGGGACATTCCCACTTATTCACTGGCTTCATATCCACCTATCAAGATCCAGTTTTTAAATTGAAAGGTTTTCTAAGCGTTGACAATTTAATTAATAGGTACTTGGAATCTGCAAATACAAATTACCAGTTTAGCTAACTGTCCAAACTTATTTATGCATGTATAATACACCTTTAGCAAGGGGACGGTCACAAATTACGTAACGGGTGAGGGGGGTCTACCTAAAGCTCCAATGATATTTAGCCCCTTTTAAAAGGAGTAGGAAGGGTATAGAAAATTGTGTTTTTTTGCATCACGTAATTTGTGAACGTCCGCCAATACTTTTTTTGGCTTACCTATGTGTCGAAACGTGTCGAAATTATCCTCACATGTGCACCGTGGTGTTTAGGGTCGTGGAAGTATTAAAGTTTTAAGATAAATGCATTGCCAAGTGACTTAAGTAAGTATGTTGTCAGAAAAAGGTTGCATATTTTCAACCAGACGCAAGGGAACGTCCATAAATTATTTCACGATAAAGGGGGTTGCGAGGTAAATGTTTTGCGTGAAATCTCGATATGTTAAAGGAGGTTGCAACGTAATACAAGGAAGAGGGAAGGTATGGACAATTCGGAATTTTTATGTTACGTAATTTATGGACCTTCCACAGGAGACAAACTACTCGCGCAGAAATTTTCATTTAACTTTAATGCATAAAAATATCCTGGGCTGATTGTCAGTTTATAAACACTCATGAAGCTTGTGATCGATTTTCTGGACCCCTAACAGTACAAAAATGATATGTGAAAAGCGATTGTAACTCGTAACAAGGAAGGAATGAGGGTATGCATTATCGACGTTTCCCCCGCCACACCAACTCATGGCACCCCAAACACGAAAATACTTAGAAAGCCCGTTTTTGTTCGTTGAAATTCTCGCAAGAAATTAAATTTCACCCGAATTTTCAAAATTTTGCACCGTTGTTGTACTCCCAGATGGTATTTTTGTCAATGTATGTGTGAATATATTTTTGGCCCTGGGGTGATCAATATCTCCAGAAATTCAATTTCTGGTTGTCAGGGGCATTTTTTGATCTTTTTATAACAGCATAAGGTTGATATACTTTTTTGGACAATTTTCACTTATACGTAAATATCTTCTCGCATTCTCATCTACATACATACATACACTGTAAAGCATCCGGTAGAGTCACATATGTACCCCGTACTGGTATTGATTTTGTAATAATTCCTTACCGAATAGGTTATAGTTTGATTCTGGGTGGTAACGATTTCATTACCACCACATTACTGCGCCGTAACGATCGATATTACCGATGCCGGTAGAGTCATATATGTACTCCGTCCGGTAATGATTCGCAAAAATTCAATACCATTTGCCTAAGAGTGTACATACATTAGATTCAAAGCAAAACTAAATATGTCACCTTGTTAAACCTTGTAATACAGATTTTTTATTTGTGGGAAAGGTGATAAATTTATTCACAGGTTATGAAATTTACTAACAGTACATACTCCTGTAAGAAATTGTTATTAGCTCCGATTTCAATTAGGCCTGTGTCAACCACCCTGACATTGGTTAACTGCATCCGTCTCACCATACTTTTTACCGCACCCACCTTCAGTTTTGCATGTCCAGACACACATTCCAAAAAGAAAACAACAGTTGCCACCGCTACCACAACTGAACATAAAGCTAACACGTACCACAAGACCCAACAGTCTCGTCGTCATTTAAAAAAAATCTTTCATGAAACATCGTGACCCGCTTAAAGTTAGAATTCAATTTCGCAACAAACCTCGAGTACACCTCTGACCCTAATTGTTTGATAAATCTCAATTTGTTTTTAGCTTTGTCAAGGGCTTCGAACCGCCCCAAAATACATGTGTCGGCCAAACGCAACAGAAACGCTCCAATTTTAGGAGATATGAAGTTCCGACGATCAAATGTGACCATACTGAAGCTAAAAGAGACATCCGGCCTTGTCTGAATGACCAACCTTTTATCGAGGGTATTTAACGATTCGATGTATAATTCCAAGTCCTGGAGCATATCAATAATTGCAAAGGTCTTTTTTGGCGGTATCCATTTCGAAGTTTTGTTCGACCAAATTTTCAATGAGTTTTAAATATTTTTAACGACTGATATATCATCGGCGCTATCATGGATATAGTCGATTTGTGAGTTCATCTTCTTCATAAATTTGTTGACTTTTTTACTGAAATTCTTTTTCAAAATTTCTGGGATTATGGACTGCTTCAAGATGGAGGTTCGTTCAAGGGCATTCGATGTTTTGGAGGTTATGTACATTTGTGAAGTTGTGATAATTGTCATATTGGAGGCGACAAGTTCTCGAACTGTTTTGGGAACGTTTGGTGGATGTACGACGGTCAAATCGGAATAGATACTTCCCTGATAGAGATTCTCCATGAGAAGGTAGCACACGAAGAACCAAATTGCCAAAAGAGGGCGTGCTACTTGCTTGTTCTTAACGCTTTTGATAATCTCGTCCGCAATGGCTTGTCCGAAGAGGAGTGACTGGACCATAATAAAGTCCCGTATGGATCTCAACCCACTAAAGTTATTAGGCAATCCTTTGCCTTGAAATTGCAGAATTAAACTTATTCCTATACAAGAAAACAAAATCGACCACCAGATAGCACCCTCAAACGGGGTAAAGACGCCCAAAATGCTGTTCTCCGCGTGAGGGAATTGGGTAACGATGGCGAAATCAATTGTGGCCAGTTCTCCGTCGTAAATTAATAATTGTTCTGTTTCGATTTGAGCGAGGAATTGTTCATCTAAAACACTTCTAAAATCCATTTTTCCAATGATGCCCTTTACACGATTAATTTCCTCAACAGCCACTCCCATTGTTTTAGCAAACGTGAAATTATAGCGTTCACTTAAAAGGTTTAAGGTACACCGGATCGAGTTATCGTTTACGTCATACCGGCTTAGACTGACCAAGTGCGGTGGGATTCTTGTCTCTTATCATCGTTAGCATGATACCTCCATGTAGATCTTTAGTATTTATTGTTTCCCACGGATAGGAAATATCACCCAGTGATGAAATATGGATTACTCGTATCAAGGAAAGCGTAATACAGACAATGCATGGCATCACAACCTCTATAGGATTTAAGAGGTTAAAAAATACCAGGATTGCGGCTGACGACGACTCTGCTGCATAATTGAAGTAATATTCCCTCTGAATAGGAAAGATTACGGAGGTGAAAAGATAATCGGGATTAGTTTGTCGTGTTGTGGTCAATAATTGGTTGTGAGCACCTTGTTTGGAATTGTTAATCGATATCACCAAATTCAAGAATTTTATCTTAATCCTAGCAGATTTTCGAGCCGAGCCAAAAAGTTGTCTCAGATTATGGGAATTATTATGCTTCCCATTTTCAATGTACCTGACTTGTATGGTCAATGGCGTACACTGTTAGAAATCCATACTTTATATGACGTAAAATATAACCCGATATAACTTCCAAAGTGCCACTACCCCACTTATAGCGAATCGCTCTCTCTCGGCCACAAAGTAAGCCATTTTACCCTGTAACAATATTCACAGGGTAACTGAGCGCCCAATAGGGTAACGACCGTAACCCTAAATCGCGTTGATTATGACTTTACTTTCTTGCTTTGATGACCCCAGGAAAAGTTACTTAAGCGTAGTCGCAGTATTTAGTACTTTAATAATATATTTTATTTCACATTCAACATTGCATTACAAATTACCCTTATTATGAACCACTAGTGAGGATATTTGTAAACGCTGGACCCTGTTAACTTAAGATAATTTTTTTCATGTTATACTAAAGGTTTAAAATTAGTTTTGCACTTAAAACAAAGATATACCAAGTTCTCACAAATTGTACAATGCATTCCAAAGCCGACCTAAAATGACCTAGAAAACCTGACAATTTTCTCCTGAAATTATTAACAGAGTCTCGTCCGTAATATCATCATCTGTTTAAAGACAATTAAAATAAAAATTAAACGCAATGTAAATTAAATTTGTGTATAAATTATGCAAATTTCTTACCCTTCAGCGTCCCCGTCCAAATTGTTGCAATAACCTCCTCGTTTCCTCCATTATTTGCTTATAAGTTAATAACTAACTAATTAATTAATTATCAATTTAACTAACCAGCACTGACTGGATGAGCTGCGAGTTGTAATGAGAGCGAGGGAAAAGTCAGCGTCTGGTTTGACCAAGAATATCCTAAATGGGGTTTGCTTACTCTAAGGAGGGGAGCTTGCGAGGTTGATAATAACAGATATTGGTGCCCTTTGGATATGTGGTAGGGACCCATGAGTGTACTAAAACCCTGAAGTAGTTTGACTCCATGGCCACATTTGCGCCCGCCACACCCACTCAAAAATGTCCAAAAAACGCTTTCACCCCACTTTTCACTCACTCAAATCCACGCCAAAAATCCAATTTTACTCGGATTTTGAAATTTCTTTCACCATTATACTCCCAGATAGTTGCTTTCTTCAATCCAATATCAAACTCAATTTTTTCGAAATTTTTAGTATTTTTAAAATTTAAAATTCTGAATGAGCATTGTTGTAGTCATCAACAAAACAAATTATGTTTGCGAAATAATCATCAATAAAATTGAGTTTGATATTGGATTGAAGAAAGCAACTATCTGGGAGTATAATGGTGAAAGAAATTTCAAAATCCGAGTAAAATAGGATTTTTGACGTGGATTTGAGTGAGTGAAAACTCGAGTGAAAGCGTTTTTTGGGCATTTTTGAGTGGGTGTGGCGGGCGCAAATGTGGCCATGGAGTCAAACTACTTCAGGGTTTTAGTACACTCATGGGTCCCTACCACATATCCAAAGGGCACCAAGATCTGTTATTATCAACCTCGCAAGCTCCCCTCCTAAATGGTATAATAGCTTACTTTATGGTTTAGAAAATAGTGGTTTTACTTCACATTTGGTGACTTTTGTCATTACTTCGAATGAAGTTAACCATTTTACTTCGAATCAAGTGAGGTTTACTTTAAAGCGCATAACGTTCCATTTTACTTCATGAAAAGATATTGAATTTTCTAAGAGTGTATGGATATTGTTCTTTCGTGTTGTATCAAAGTATTTATTCACAGGAGAAAAATTATATCCAATAAACCTTTGGTGAATAAAGGAAATTTCGCAGTTTTCAAAAAAGTTTGAAATCTGCAGGACGGGCGTGTCAGGTGGCGAGCTAAGAACGGTAAATACTGGAGGATGAAAACTGAACAAATAAAGACAAGATAAAAAGAAACTGAAAAGAGTAATCATTATATTTTCAGATTTTAAAAACCTGTCCGAAGTTATTGTCACAATCACAACTGAACCAACTTCCCCGTGCGCGACCCTTGCCTTTGTCGCAATTTAGTTGCCAGTTCAATTCTTAACAGGAAGTCTGTTCATTATTTCGATCAAACTTATTCATAAGTACGTATGTAAGTATGTATGCTGTTTATACGTATTAATGTTGTACTTTATTTTGTATGTGTACATATTGCGTCCAGCACTTAATTACAAAAAGGTTGCATAAGAAAATTGATGACAAGAGGTTGCGTGCAGCATGTTGAAAGCTAATTAATGAAGGGATTAGATGTTCCAAGGCAATTATGGGGGTAGGAAATGTTTAGATTTTAGTATGGGTATTTTCCAAAGCTTGAAAAAATAGAAAATGTAAAGTTTCTATTTGAAAAGTATTCTACATCTTTTTAATTTCATACATATATATTTATTCGAGTTAATTCGGGTGTACAGTATTGACCAAATTTTAAATTTTGAAATAAATTTTGAAATAAATTTAACATCTAAATTGTCGTATATTTATACTGTTTGATTTGTTTGGACTGCACAAAACGAGGATAGAGTTTTACAAGGGAATTGGCCAAGGTGTACAGCTGCTCCTCCCCAACTGGACAAAGCCGCGACTACATGTTAGCCGATTCAGCCGAATTATTATATTGCTTAACACATTTTTATTTTGGCGTAAAAATCATACTACATAAATAGAATAACTTCTACGCCAAACCAAAAATAACTGGTGTTAAATAATAAAGTAATTCGGCTGATTCGGCTAATGTAATCACGGATTTATCCATTAGGGGAGCTGTACACCTTGGCTATTCCCCTTGTAAAACTCTATCCTCGTTTTAAGGAGTCCGAACAAATCAAACAGTATATATCACTTCAAAATTTTAACTACTAATCTGAAAACATAATTCTACTTTTCCAAGGTATGCGTGCGCCTGCAATGTTGCACCAAATCTTGAAACAAGACATATTTCTTCCCACAAAAGTAACATTCCTTACTTGCAGCCTTGTGGCGTCTCTTGTGCGAGGCCAAATTTTCTTTCGAGTGGCTCTTGTACTCGCACTTGTCGCAGGAATGGATCTTGAGCTCTTTATTCGTGGCATGCTTCGTCTCCACGTGGCGCTGCAAATTCCCCAGCCAGAAGAATTTCGCGTCACAAAATGCGCACGAAAAGTTCCTCTGATTTTCATGCCCAACTCGGATGTGACGTTGTAGGCAGCGTTTACCCAGGAAGGCATGAGGACAAATGTGACAATGCAACACGTGTCGGGCAGATTTGTCCAAATGCGTCACCTGTAAAATGAATATTCATCTTGGTAGTGTTGCCGCTGATGGAGTTAGTCTTGAATACTTGTGAAAATTGAATTTCTGAGCATTCCGGGACTACTAGATAAATTTGGGATAAAATTAAGTAAATAAAATTGTCATTGTCTTATTCCGGCTGATTTATGGCTAATTAATATGTATATAACATAGTTTGAACTATTAATAAGAATAGGTTAATTTTTTTTAACCTACTTGCTTACAAGCAGCTAATTTTCCCGAAATATGCTAATCTATTTACCTCGTGATCTTTTATGTCTCCCTTCGAGCGAATCGCATGCCACAAGTGGCACACTTGTATGGCTTCTCGGTCGTGTGGGTAGAAATGTGTCGCTCAAGAACAGGCCTCATTTTGAACTCCTTTCCGCAAAATGTGCACCGATATCGGACCGGATTTTCGGCATGTTCAGTTTTCACGTGTTGCAAAAGACTACGCTTGTTTTGATAGGTCTTTCCACAGCCGGGAAACGTACACGAAATACGGGGCCGTTTCCTCATCGTACCATGCATGGCTTTAACATGTTCCTTTAAGTTGTGGGAATTGGCACCTGGGTCGTTCCCGGTTGGTGTGAGCACTCCACATGTGAACGGTTAAGGTGGGTGGATTTTTTAAAATTTTCCGACAAATCTGAACAAAGGGTTAAATTCTGACATATAGATATGCAAGGTGGTTTAAATGTCTCGGTGTAAGGGACAATTTTACAAAATTTTGGAGAAGGAAAAATAAATTGAAATTTTGGAAAGTGAAAATCACATGTAACGGCGAATAGGGCTTAGATTGCAATCAATTATTTAACTCTAATTTGCTTCAAATCTGTGGAACACACATTCTCAAAATTCTTAAGGTGTTGAATTTCGTAGGAAAAATTTCGGTACCAGCTTACGAATTTTTACAATGGAAAAATTTTTCATTGTACCAGGACATTTTTACCACCCTTTATATTTAACGTTGGAGATGGTTTTGATATTGAAAGTCTAAACGCTCACCTGGCATTTCACTTTCGCATCGGGATCGTGCGTGGCAAGATGATTAGCCAGGTTCGACTTTCTTGTTATCGTTTTCGGGCACTTGGGACATTGCCACTTTTTCAATCCTTTCTTATCCATCTATCGGGATCCAATTGCGCGGAAGTTTTTAAGTATACGTACAGGTTTTCTAATCGTTGAAAATTAAAATAGAAATCTGCAAACACAAATTACCAGTTCAGCTAACTGTAATAAGCAATTTATTTTTAATACAACTTTAGCAAGGAGACGGTCACAAATTGCGTAACTGGAGGGGGACCGGTGGTCTAAGGCTCAAATTATATTTTGCCTATTTGGCATATGTAACAAATCACGTTTTTTTGCAGTGCGTAATTTATGAACGTCCCCACTACTTCTTTTTAGTTTATTTTATTTATTACAACGTTACCACGTTATGGTCGCAGATGCATCGTGGAGCTTAGTAAGTGTTAAAGTATGAAGAGAAGTGCATGGCCAAGTGACTCGTGGTTCTAAAATGAGTAAGAAAAAGGTTGCATTTGTTCAACCAGGCCTTAGGGAACGTCCATAAATTATGTCAACGTAGAGGGCTTGGGAAGGTAAAAGTTTTACGTGACACGCCGATATTTAAAAAGGAGGTGCAACGTGTAACAAGGGAGGAGAGAGGGTATGCAAAATGAGCACTTTGATGTGACATAATTTATGAATCTTCCCCAAGAGGCATGCAACTCAAGCAGGGATGGTTGAGACAAACTCATTTCACCATGTGTAAAAATAACCAGGATTTATTCTCGGAATTTTTATTTATGTATACACACTGAGGGTCGATTTTCTGAAATCCTAACTGTTGTATATGAATCATATACATGCAATAGTTAGGATTATGAATTATGCAAAGTATCCATACTTAAATGCGTGTAGAATTGTCTAAATAATATGTGTTCATATTGCGCGACAAGATTTCTACGACCGAATGATCTATTTTTCTTGTGTATTTTTTTGTGTTGGATTTATTTTCACGAATTCATGTTTTTTGGAATGCATTTTACTTGGAAGAACATCAAACTATGCTGAATACTGTTTGTGCAGTAAGTAAGTCAATATGATTAATGCAAAAAAGTGATAATTAGTTTTCATGATCATGAGATTTTTATTTATGAATTTGTTAATTAGCAACGACAATTTATTTCTGGGCATTTTTGATTTATTCGTATCAATAAGTACGACATATTTTTATAATATACATACGACGTGAATAAATATCTGCATATACCAACTACGCAAAATTATTAATCACCAGTATTTTACGATAAAAATTATCATATTTAATGTCATCTAAATAATCTAAATAAAAATGTTACAATATTACAATCATTGTAATCATTTTGGAAATAAATTAATGCTTATTTAACTTAATTTATTGAGTACAATGAGAAAGAGGTTTGTTGAAAGACGAAGAGGAAAATTTATGCAAGGCATGACTACCTTCATGCGTCACAGGATGAAGAAAGAAGTAATTTAAAAATTGTATTACCAATACAAGAACAAATTTAGTCCTTCAACAAAGCATAAAAGTTGAAGGATATGAAATACACAATTCGATTATGTATCGAACACGATAATTAAACTGTGAATAGAATATGATAATATGAAATTATTAGTTCAATTTAAGGTGGATAAATTACAAAAGCTAGGAACATAGTGGAACCGGAGTCCTCCTCTTGTACTAGCCGAATTATTTCAAATTTTCCCCGTTGTACTTTATGCATTTGTCGCTGAGCGAATTACTAGGCAAAGCATTAATTAACAGTTTAGACGGACAAAAGCGACTAGAAGAATTTTATGAATTTTGTGAGCGCAGAGCTAGGATGAAATACTGGTTGGAATACCTACATGCGTCACGAAACCCACGCTGCTACTGTGTGGGATTTGCATAAAGAGGAACCTAATCTTCAAGTCGCCAATTACCATCTTGATGACCCTAATATAATATTAATTATCCGCCGAGTAACGGCATTCTCCGAGGACAACGGGCAACATTATGAAACCAGAACGTTTCGTAACGTTGAACTTATGAAAATGTGTATAAATAAATACTCTTTCTGTGTACGTTTTGTACGTACTTATTGGAAAATGATTATGCGTGATGGAATTTAAAATCAAATCCATTACGATTAATCATTTCCCAATCAATGGGTACATACACATAACTATAAGTACATATGTATATCTGAATCTTAAAAGTGTCTCTGTTAATAAGTAATTATGTATGTATCTGCACTATAAAAATTTAAATTTAGGTAAAAGGGTAAAGTTAACTTTACTCTTTTGCCAGGTTAAAGATACTCTTGATTTAATTCATTCTAAGAAACCCGGTAACTAGTTATTACCAGGCGGCGTATCTATCTGACAATGCCGCATGGAATGAATTTATTATTGCGTGGCAGACATTTTGCTACCATACCGGGAATATCCCCAGTCGAGAAATTTGAAAATATTACCAGTTGGTAACTATGTAATTTTCTACCACTCAATGATAAATTAATTACCATGCGGTAGAGTCACATAGATACTCCGCCTGGTAACAACTTAGTTACCGTGTTTCTTAGGGTGTATAGTTTGCTTAATTTAGAAATGAGACAGCATTAACTATTCAAAGCGTAAAGTTACATATCTATTTCTTGGAGTTTAGATTTGTTTAAAAAAAGTACCTATTCCTTGAAAAAAGTTAGGTAACGGTAGCCTTTGTTACTTGTGTGATGGGAGAGTTTTATGTGGAAAACATATTTCCTGTTGGTATACATAAAGTGAACGAGTTATGTACTGTGCGGGTGGAGCTTAAACCTACGGCCTCCTGAAGTACCTTGTGCTGAGACTAGGGTTTCTCGTGAGTTTAGCTCCATTCGCACAGCACATAACTAACTCACTTCAAGTATAGTATATACATAAGTGTGGTCAATTTCGTGTATGAACAGTGAGGATGATTCTGTCCAAGATATTCAAAATTAGGTGTGACTCAAGTCCTGGAGATGGGTTAGAGGCTGATAAATTTTGTGACCTTGAATTAAGAAAATTACGAATTAAATAGACCGTCCGAGTGGTAAATAGCATGCCCAGATTTGTGAAACATTAATAATCATTCGATTCGATTTAATTGGTCCATTGATCATTCAGTGAAATGATGAATGATTATTAAAAATTGATTCGTACATATGTAAATATGTAGCTACAGATGCAATTTAGAAAACAACTTGGTTCAAGATAATGATAAATTGACTCACCACTTTTAAATTATATGGTTCACATTTTTGCAGTGCATGGGTTTATGTGTTGCTGGGATTTTGAATTCTGAAAAAATATATTGCTTCACTTATTTCTCATTCCATTGAATAATAATGTGAAATACGTAGACAAGCAGCAAATACAAAATTATTTAGGTACGTATGTACATACTGTATTAAAAATATTTGCTTACATATTTAGACGAGAATTTCAGATCCGCTGCTACATACTCGTAATTTAAATGACACTAATTTATTTACCCTACTAAGAAGTAGTTGAGATGCTTAGAACTTTATGTAAATTTATGAAACACTGAAATGAAATGTAAAATGTCCGGGGAAATAAAAAATCAAACCCTTCCTCCCTTCCGAGGGAGAAGGTGAAATAACAGTGCGGGATAAAACGGACAAAGGGGGGAACTCGTTGAGTCTGGAAAATGATATCGTTGCCATGGTGACGAACAAAGGGTGACAGATGCCCATTCACGACTTGCTGATTTGAACCAAGTATCCTTGCCTGGCAGGAGCAAGCATGTACACAAGTATGTACATACATAAGGGACTGTTCATAAAATAAGTGCCACAAATTTTCCAATTTTTGCATCCCTCCACCCTTCCTCCCTACACCTCCTTGTTGCACAAGGTATCCTGTAACCCAACGATGCGTTACGTATTTTATGATCGTGCCAGTAAGCATAAACTTTTTTGCTATCCGTGGTTTCTTCTAAGGGGAAACCAAGCGCCATAAAAAAATTGTGCTTCCTGGATCGGACCCTAATTACATAATAAATACATACATACGTAAAAGGGGAAATCTGACCGAATTATAGATATGTACATACATCGTACATATGTGTCTTTGTGTGTGTGTGTGTGTGTGTGATTAGGATGAGTTGGGTTAATTTTATACGTGCGATTGTTATCATCTCAAGAACTTCCTGGTCCAGGTTTGAGGATACCAATGTTATGTTCCCATATATTTATTCTTGGGTGAAAACCCCCTTATGGAAGTGTTTTGTCCGTCTGTCCGTCTCCACGATAACTTTAGAAAGGATTCGAATTTCGACATGTGGTTTTAGCCAACGTGTTTTTAATTTTTCAGGTACGGAGGATGAGTTTGAAGATGGGCGTCGCAAGTCACGGCGCCACGGTGATGAGGATAACAGGCAGAGATGTCGAATTTTTTGTTTTGACCGTTTTAGATTGATTAGATTAGACGTAGTTTTGGATGAGGATTTAAAAAATCGACATAGTTTTGACATGCCGTGACCATGTCACTTCACCAGTTTGCTAAATACATTTCGTTTGCTACGGGTTATTACATATGTCTAATAATAAAATACATTGAGCAACAAAGGAGCTCGAGGGATGCAAATAATTTCTTTCGCTAAAAATACCAAGGTGCATTAGATACGCTGCCACACTTATGTACTTGTGATGCTTAAATTGCATAAATATATTTCATAATTAATCATTAAAATTAATTAATGCATGCATGAATGCTTGAAATTGAAAATAAGGAGATAATTATTCAACTATGACAATTTTATTCGATATCTCAATCGTCCTACTAAATTCGCATAATTTGGCTCCATTATCTACAATAAGCTAACGAAGCATCAAGTTACATAAGTTAGATATTATTTAGAACATGAAAATAAAACTAAAAAACTTCCTACAAAATCCTAAAAAATTAAACCTCGTGAGATTTACTTATTCGACCATAAATACACCCATGCTAACTTTCATAAATGTTATAAACGACCTTACAAGTATTAAAAACCTTAATAACGCATTTATAACATTTAAAAAAAAATTTACAAGGTATGATTGCGACTCGAATGTTGCACTAAATCTTGAAAAGTGATGGATTTCTCTCCGCAAAAATAACATGCATGCCTCGCAGGCTTGTGCCGTCTTGCGTGAGCGGCCAAATAGTATCTCGAGTGGCTCCTATACTTGCATTTGTCGCAGGAATGGATCTGTTCTCTATTCGGGGCATGCTTCGCCTCCACGTGACGTTTCAAGTCTATTAAGTAGGAAAATCTCGTGTCACATGATTCGCACGGATAATTTCTCTGATTTTCATGCACAACTCGGATGTGGGGATGTAGATCACGTTTATTTAAGAACGCCTGGGTACACAAGTGACACTCGAACACGGTTCGGGCAGATCTTTCCAAATGCGTATTCTGTAAAATTATGTATTTAATACACACGTTTTGAAATTTTTCGCTTGGCTTTTCCCACAAACATGGCTAGCAATAAAACCGTTTTTTTTTTCAAGCTACATCGAGATTCTGTAACGATGAAAAAAACTAGCAAAAAATTGCGAATAAGATGGCGCATATCTTTCCGTTGAATGGCCCCTTTCAAGAAAAATATTGGGGTGCAAAGTTCACTCGATCGCCTTGGTTTTCTCTCTGTGGAGAAAAAGCGAGAGAAAATTTACTAAGAAATAGAACTTTGCCGTAAATATTTATCTGTAAAGAGGCCATTCAATGGAAAGATAAGTGTGATGTTATTCCTAATTTTTAGCTTGATTTTCTTAAATATAAGTAACTCTCTAAACAATACAGGTATAGATTGACAAAAGGTTCCATTGTAATTATTTACCTCGTGACTTTTCATGTCCCTTCTGCGGGCGAAACTCCTCCCACAAGTGGCGCAATTGTGTGTCTTCTCTGTCGTGTGGGTGGCAATGTGATTGTCAAGATCATGCCTCCTTTTGAAATCTTTGCCACAAAGTGTGCACGGAAATTGGATCGGATTCTCGGCATGATCCGTTTGCACGTGCCTCACCACGTGGCCTTTATTCAGGAAGGTTTTCCCACAGCTGGGAAACGTACATGGGAAACGGGGTCGTTCCCTCGTGCTGTGGACCATGTTAATATGGAGTCGTAAAGTGTTCGAATCGAAAAACACCCGGTGACACGTGTCACAACTTGGTCGATTCCGTTGGGTATGAAGCCTCCACTTGTGTAAATTTAAGGCACGTCTATTTTTGGAAACTTTACCGCAAACCTGGGAAAGATAGATGCGGATTTAAAGAATTTGTAAATATTTTTAAAATTATGTATGTACACGCTCACCTCACACTTCACCTTGGCATCGGGATCGTGTGTGATCATGTGTCGCGTCAACCCATTTTTAGTTTTAAACGTTTCGGAACACTTTGAGCAATCCCATTTCTTTCCTGGTTTCAGATCCATGTGGATTGGAGGAGTTTGAGGGCTTAAATATTTTCCCAAAAAAATAATGTGCTTAATCAAATGTAATATGGTACCTGTAAAGGAAAAAAATACTCTAATAAATATTTAATCTTTCCATAATTTTTGCTAACTATACACATTTCAAAAAGATTCATGAACATGACGCACATTCGAAGCAATTGTTACCGAAAATATTAACGGTCAGAACAGCAAGCAAATTTTGTTTTGTTAATACTTTTAGTAACACACAGCGATAACTGCAACATGTTAAATCTGTGTAGTGTGCAGGATTGCTTACGTTACGTGCATATGTATGCAGATCTTGGTTAAGAGTGAGTGAGCACGTAAATTTGATTGTGGCTCGCGTGATGAAAAAAGGGTTGCATCTTTGTAACCTTAGCAATTATAAATAGAAAACTGGACAAATTCCTGGATAGCAATAACTAACCCTTCACCCTATGGGACCAAGGACCAAGCATATTTACATAGGTGTGTACACATACAAATATGTAAATAGATGAAGCCACATACTAATGGTACACTTAAAAGTCTGTAAGAGCCAACTATCGTCTCGATAAATCCATAATGTTAAAAGGTAGTTTTGGACTGGGATTTCAACAATCGACATGGTGCTGATGACAGTATGACCGTGTCTTTTCACCCCTTTGCTATATTTCGTTCGCAATGCAACAATTTATTGCATATTTATGTATGTCTAATAAAACGCATTTGAGAAACAAGAGAGTCCGAGGGACACAAAAAATTGCGTTCGCTAAGATTTGTATATTGCATTACATAGATACGCGGCTGTCATACACACATACTTGTGATGCTTAAATCTCTTATAAGTAGTTCATAAATAATGACCAAACTAATATTAATTAATGCATACAGAAATTGAAAATAATGTGATAGTTATTCAAAGATGACAAGTTTTATTTAATACCTAAATCGTCCTACCTTAAATCGGCATAATGTGGCACCATTATTCGTAGTAAATAAGCTAATGAAGAATCATGTTACATAGGTCGATTTTATTTAAAACATGACAATAAAACTCCAGAACTTGGTAATCCTAAAAAATTAAAGCTCGATATTGTACTACTTTCGACTATAAATACATAATACGTATTTAAGTGAATATGTATGACATACAGATTCACTTACAGAAATGTTATCTTACTTATAATTACTAATAACGAATTTAATTTTAACATTTTTAATTATGCGCACTAAATAGAACCCGATGGACCTCAAAGTTCTACTCACCTTGCACATTGTTAAATTCAGATGGACACTACTTTTCGGTCTCAAATTCGGTCTCACTATGAGCGATTTCACGTTAAAACTTAACTTCAGCCAGGTTTCAATGCTAAGTAAATGGGAATGAGATTTTAACGCCAGAAATTCACACCTCAGCTCTAGTGAAATGCAATTGACTGAAAAACTCTTTCTAATTTTGTCAACAACAAATACAAATAGAAAACTACCCAGGACTGAAAAATAAAGGAGGAAGAATTTAGAAAGATTATTAAACGTAATAAAATTTCGCTCTGGCCCCGTAGTGTTTTGCCCTAACAGTATCTTGTGTTTCCCCGTCTGCTCAAACCACTTTATCCAGACATTGTGCAACCCAAACTCAACCATATTTTTACGCTCAAAGACTTTTCGCGCAGAATGGTCTGAATTTGAAAATATACGGGTCTAACTTGGTTAACGTTCTTTGCAATGTAGCATTTATACAAGTTGTTATAATTTGTTTCCATACCGATTCGAAACATTTCTTGATAATTTACGCTGCCATAGTATACATTTTTCCTGTGCTCCAAATCTGGGGATATAAATTTTAACAAATCATTAATAGTTCCTACTTGTCTTACTGGTTGAAAAGAGTTATTGAAGATTTCTGAGGGAATCCCTTGAATCTTTAAATCTTCTAGGATAAGATACTCTTCCCGAACCACGCCATAATCGACGTCCTCTTCATAAAGCAAGACAAATCCTTCGTCAATAAATTCTTTTAAAGTTGACAATTCCTTGAAATGCGGGGGAATTATTAGCCTAGCAGTAAAAAAATATTCGTAATGAGAAGCCAAAATTTGTAGGGAAACTATGAACATGACATTTAGCGAAAGTGGACTTCTTTTCACGGGCTCCTTAAATACGAGGAAGAAGCACCCCAGAAACCTTAAAGGATCTCTATAAATTGGATTCTGTCTTTGCCTAAAAGCAGCAAAAATAGTGAAAGATAAGACTGCAGGGAAAATTAGTACAAGCCAAATTAATCCTTGGAAAGGCTTAAGCCATGTTGCAAGATCCGTATTCTCCCCAATTTTATCAAAGTTACAATAGAATATTGCAAAACCTATAAACTGGGATAACTCCATCCAATTTACTATATCATACTGTCCATCGACTTGGCCAGCAATGAATATATAACCGAAACTACTATTTCGACCGGTAGCCATACTTGTTTCAAAAGAAACAGTAAAGTTTCTTGCGTCCCTGATGCATTGCAGTGTTAAATTCCTCATTGCAATAGTACAATTTCCAGAGCCAATCATGTTGATCGCACGTTTTGTATTCGGCGAGGCTCATATATGGCAGAACAGCAGCGATCCTGAGCTTTACGAAGAGCGACTGAAAACTTGAAGGAGTAATTGAGGGTGGGTCATACTTCTTGGGTAACTGCAAAACCCTATCACTACGACAGTAAGCACAGAAAAAGTGAAAATCTAATGTCACTGCAACCTCACCAAAATGCTGGACAAGAGCGAGAAATAGTTTCGCAGGAAATCTGGTATCTTTACTAACATAAATGCTGTTCATACTTGTCTAATGGTTCCGCAGTTGATCCGACTACGTAAAATAAATTAGTACAACTGAAATTCGTCAAGTTTTATTTAAAACACGTTTTAAATCCTGTAAAACAAAATATTTAATTACTTATTACCGATCGCAGCAATAAAGGTGAAAAGAATTATGGACTGTCCGGTGAAGTTAAGTGTCAAGCTATTTTAACGTACACAAAATGAATGCATGAATCAAATCTAACGAAACTTTGGTGGAATGCGAACGATGAATATACCAAAGGTTTTCAACCCTTCAGTGGTTCAGATACCCCTTCCGTACCGGTGGAGAGACAACTTTGTCGAGGACCCCTCACGAGCGCTTTGCCACTCGTTTTACTTACGCATATGACGAATTTCTCCATAACCCGCCGAAATTTTTTGAAATTTTTTGGTGGTCTTTTTTATGAGAGTATTATTTCTCCATTTATGCCCAAAATCTTTCACTGGATCGACACTGCGGTACTTTTGGGGTATTGTCTTTGTTATCGTCGAAATCAACTTTTTTTCCTCGAAAATATTCTGTCACTATTTTGGTGCTATGGCACGTAGCCATGTCCAGCAAAAACAAAACACGTTTGTTTTTGATACAGGGGGTCAATCTCTTGATGACACACTGTTTTAAATAAAGTTCAAAGTTCATAATCTTGGTGGAAGCGAATGGATTTGAGACGTTCCTATTTTTGTCGATCTCCGGCGATCTTATGTACTTCATTGGAAATTTTGCTTGGTTTTGAATTTATATTTCGAACAAACGACATTTTTACTTCTACATGAGTAGAACTTTACAGGATTGACGATTCGAGGTCAACGGAGCAGTAGTTTTCATCATCCACGAGGAGAAACTTCTGGGAGTCTATTTTAACATTTTCTCAACAAGTTTTCCAAAAATTGTTTTGGCTGCGTCTTTTTTATCTTCGTTGTATTTTGGCGCGGTTTTAGTGTTGCAAGTTTTGAAGCCCATCTTATTGGCCTTGATTTTGGGGCGTTAGGTTTTTGAAATTTTTAGATGTCTGGGCGCCACCCTCATGGATCTGTTGGAATTTTTTGAGAAAAACTTTTTCACGTTTCTCGTCAGTATTTTGGTCCTCTGGCGGACAGGTCGACAAGGCCAAATTTTATATTTTGCATTTTCACGATCCTTAGATACGTATAGTGTGTGGTGAATTTTGCCGGGTGCATCCCTTGACGGATAAGGTGGTCACGAGCCTTTTTCCGATCCGTAAAAATCGCTTTTTCGCACGAGTGGCAGACTAATTTTTCCACTTCCTCCAAATTTTGTGCTGTCATTTTTTAACCACAAGAGATAATCAAATTCTGTTTTCAGTTTTAGAAAGCTTATCAAATTTTCTAATTTTGGTGCTCTGTTACTTATCCAAAATTAGTTTTTAAGTGATTGAAAAAATAAGGGGAACCTTGACACTATCTTTCACCGGACAATCCATACGACTGTCATTTCAGCTCAAGCGTCAGACATATTTCTGATCTAAATTCGACCTTCGTTACAACCTTTTCTTATTCACAGAGGAGGTAATGGAGATCAAATTGAATTGCAAAATTTCAACACGCTTAATATATAATTTCCAGGAAAAACTGAATGCATATGTAAAATAGACATCTTGCTTCTGTGGACTTTTGTAAAGGTCACATAAATAAATATTTAATTTCTTTATTATTGCTGCAAATACAAAGTGGTCATTAAATAACTTGATTTTAAATATCTACAACAATACAAAAAAACTGAAAAGATCGTCCAAACATCTTATAAAATTCTATTTGGCAATTCTAACTTATTTTGACTACACCCCATTACATATCATGCCTAAATTGGAATAACTATACTATAAGTATTGAAAACATTAAGGGCGTTGATTATATTCGATTGCCTTTTTCACTGCAAAGGCAACTCTTGTTTTTCAGATTTCATGTCAAATTGACCCAGTCACATTGACCCACGACAAATTCACCCGCTCATATTGACCCAGCGACAGATTGACCCAACACCATGTTGACCTAAGTCATATTGACTCCATGCTATATCTATATTATAAGCTGGAAATGTCTCTTGGCAACGGAGGTGAAAGTAATTCTAAAAAAAAATAAATTCCAGATGGGCACCTTCTGACAACCACCCCAGATAGCTACTGTCCGACAGATACACCCCAGATAACCACTGCATGACAACCACCCCCAGATCACCACTTTTGTGTAACTGGTGACGCGAGACAAAAGTGTGAAGTGAACAGTTTTCACTTCACACTTTTTGGAAGTATTGACAAGACACAAATTGCAGTGCTCCCAGTGCACACTTTACCAATGAATTATTTGGGGGTGGTTATCATGGGTGGTTATCTAGGGGTGATTATCATGGGTGGTGATCTGATGGTGGTTATCATGGCCACTTTAGTTTAAAGTTAAATAGAAGTGGAAGTCAGTCATGGGTATGCAGGATTCGCCACTTTAGTTTAAAGTAAAGTTCAATTGAAATTGAAGTCAAGGCTACAACCAGCCCCAGATAACTACCATTAGACATTTAATACGCGCCAGTCTAAACTTGACTTTCTTTGCTTTCATTTCGGTTTCCGACAGACGTTTGCAGTTTATAATTCTCGCTCGCCCGGCGGGAGACGGGCTTATACGCTAGTTTACATATAACCAAGGAGGGTTAAACTCCATGAGATAGTTGCTCTATCATATCCAATAGTAATCTCAACTTTTTTGAAATTTCAAATTTTTTCAATACATTGGTCAGAAAATCTTCAAAATATTGAGATTACTATTGGATATGATAGAGCAACTATCTGGGATCACAAAAATGTAAATAATCCAAATCTGATGATTTTAGTGGAACAACTCTGGGGGTTTTGGCGTCTTTGGGAGGTGTGGCAGGCGTAAATAGGCTCATTTAGTTTAACCCTCCTTGTTTGTATAGCATGGGGTCAATATGACTTGGGTCAATTTGTCGGAGGTCAATGTGACTGGCTCATTTTGACGTCTCACCGTTTTTCAAAACTACAACTTGTAGCCTACAAGTGATGGATTATACAGAGGATGGGCCATCCTTCTAGAGAAATTTTCAAACGCTCGCGCGAAAAAACTGGCACAACTTATGCAAACCCGGTATAAACTGTTTGGTAGACAAACCAATTAGGTAAGGCACTGATTTTTTTCTACTCGAAATTCTGAAAAATGGATCGCCCCTGACCATTTCAAGTGGAGGTACTAGTAAAATAGTTTTCCAGCCAGAATTTGACCGAAAGTGTGATAAAAAAGGGCTAATGCACGTGGACATGAAATTTCTTTGGCCTCAATTTATAGAATAGTAAATGTACAAGGTGTTAGAAGACAAGCCATTAATCAGGGACTGCCTCCTCCCTCTAAAAACTGCCCCCTTGCAGAACGGACCAAAGGCTACAAACAAAACTCAACCGTTTGATCAACCAGGAAATCCCAAAGAGCTTTTTCAATATGGTGAAACGACTAAAATCGAATCACACTAGTATTCAATAAGTCACTAGATGAGATTTGGACAAAATCAAACAGAAGAAAACAAAACTGCATGCGTTGAACCAGCGTCACATCGCTAATTGTCACTTTTTTCCAGAAAAAGCTGTATGAGAAACACCTTGTTGGAATTAAGGACGAATCTGCGATCACAATCGACGAAGCTTTGTTCAAGGTATATGACTGTAACGGGAGAAGGTCAATTTGCTGTGCGTCGTGGAGAAAAGAAAGAAATTAGCTACGATGCTAGATGGACTTTGGAAAAGTTTCAAGGACAAGACGTTAAAATAAGCCTTCAAAAGTGTCATGAAGTGTTTTCATGAAGGAACAAGCGTTGCAGGCTTGTAGTTCAGAACAAGGGGCATCACTTGGAGCAAGTTAATTATGCAAGAAAAATTCATATGTAGGTTAGAAAAATTGTTGAAAATTTCTCTAGAAGGATGGCCCATGCTCTGTATTTCTTAACGATGCGGCAGCATATCCAATTTCATGGCTTGAATAATTTGACGAATCTTCGAAGCGTCAAAATGCTTCAGATTTTTCGTAAATCTGTGGCAAATGTGTCCCGACCTAACTCTTCTGACCTCATCTGGTTCGCTAAGAGGGGGCTCTTCTACTTCAGAAATGCCACACGTTTGATTTTGTGTCTCTACAAAACGGTCTTGAAGACAACTTAGCTCGTCCCAACTCGGGGTGTCATCAAAGTTGAAATATTTTGCAACACATATCCCTAATTGATCACAGCAATGTCGTATCCTTTCAGAAATTTTTGTCACATCTTCGTTAAGTGCATCCTCCCTTACCTTGGTCCAAACGTAGGCCGTCAAGTAGTAGTCAATTGCAATATCGTATTTCTGCATAAGTTCGTATGCATTGCCAAGGTTCAGCAATTTAGTTATTTTATTGCAATCGATGAAATGAGGCCAGGATATTGAATCTTCTGCTAATAATGACTCTTCTGCGATCTGTATATATTGTGAAAGCCGTGAGCTGGATCTCGCTGCTTCTTCAAGCAACGATCGACCTCTTACGACTTCAGAATGCATTCCCCCCAAGAAGACGGCCGCATGTGCTACTAAGGATTGCAAAAGTGAGAAATCTTGCACTGTGTCAGACTCATCATTACTGCTGAAAACTCTGGAAAAGTAATTAATTTTTGCTCTCAGAAGGAGTAGATTAGTTTCTGGGAATATTAATGTCATTTCTTCAATGGTTGTGGAAAAAAGCTGAATGGAACAACTGGTCTGTGCTGTGCAATGGACACCGATGAGCGCATATTTCTCCACAAGATCAGGGAAGTGGAGGGCCTGTTTCCAAACGTCAGCTAAAATGAGGCCTACCTCATCATCCCAAGCATAGTTGTTATTTTCATCATTCTTCAAGTGATTGAACATAACGTGCTCCAAAACTTCGGATAAAATGTTTCTTAAAACTTGGTATAACTTCTCGGATGGTTTGAGACTAATTTGGATCCGCGTCACTTCCCTCACCATCCGATGTACGGATAGAATTTGTTTGGTGACATCAATACGTATTAAGTGATGATCCCTTAGAAGTTTGAGGGCCTTATCGAGCCGATCGTCCGCATTTGGAGTCAACTTGACTTTTTTGGGTTCTTTAACATGAATAAAATTCTTATTTATTGCCAAAGTTCCACAAATAAATAAACCAGTTTGGTTACCTTGTATCAAAAAAAATGTTGCACAGTTGATAATTTTCTTTAAAGCTGGCATTGAAGTTCGTTCTGAATCTAGGTGTGACAAAAGTTTGTGCAATTTAACAGCCCATTGCCCCTCCATCCCTAGACTATAAAGGAGTCTAATGCTTTGCCTCCAAGACTTAAATGTCGTCGTTCGATCGCTCTCACTCCGTTCAATCGGGGATAGCGGATGGTCCAGTAATTTCTGTCTTTTTTTTGCGGACCCACCTTCCAAGTCACGAATGTAATCCTTTATTCCATATGATTTGATTCCACTCAAATTTTTTTGCTTAATGTAGTCAACGGCTTGTTGTAATTTCCGTGGAAGGTATTGCACTAAAGCGGCCAAATCTTGGAGGTCCAAAGGATCTTCCATTAATTCCATGGGTAAATTGCTTTTGAGAAACTGGGTCGCTTCCTGTTCATCGAGCAGATCAAGGGCAACGGATGTCCCAGCATATTTCGTCATTGGTAGCAGTGTTGACGTCACGATTGACAGGATAGGGACAGCCTTCACATCTGACGGTGAAGTTGACGAAATGGAATGTAAGAATTGCAAAATCCGAATCAAATTCGAATGGATATGATCGACATTGTCAAAGACAAAAAGTGTTTTGGCAGTACTCCCGTATTGGATGGATTTAATACATTTTTGCAAAAGTTTGTCATGTGATGGAAATTTTGGGATTCTGATATTTTCTGCAAGTTTTTGAATGGCTTTCTTTAGGGTTGATTTGTCATCACATTGGAACCAAATGACCCTGACTTGCGCGTCATCAGTCTCAGTGGCGGTTAATAAATCGTTGACAAACTTCAAGACAAGTGTTGATTTTCCGACGCCACTCATGCCTGTTACCGTTAGAAGAAAGTCATCGCTTTCTACGAATCCTGTTAAGGTCTTAAGTTCGGATTTTCTTCCAACAAAATTACTAATGCATTTTTTAACTCCAAAATGACGCATGTGGAATTTTCTAGTGGTTTCTTGTCTTGTCAAAGTATCTTCATTCACAAGTCTGTCAAGTTGTTCTACAAAAGGGTACAAGTCATTATCATAAAGTGTAGAAAAAATTAGATAATCCTTAAGGGGACGTTCATAAATTATGCGACGCAAAAATGGCGATTTTCTAGACCCCTTTCCCCATATCACATAGCATGGTATCATTTGAGCCATAAACCACACCCCCCCCCTCCTTACCCCCTGTGCGTTACATAATTTCAGAACAGTCCCTAACTTCTTACCAGAAACAGACACAAAGTTTCCAATTTTCAATATTTCTATCAGCATTTGCACAGTCGCCTTTTCTCCTTTTCTTGACGCCCAGAGATGCAAAATTTTGCTGAAGAGGTCATAATACGTCATCGCAGTGGACTTGAAGCTGTTGGTCAATTCTAGAACATCGGTCGGTTGGATTTCTAGTAGATCACAAAATTCCTTCCAGCTCTGAACAAGACAGATGTCGTTGGTCAAAATAAGTATAATTTTTCGAACGTTCCGAATCTCCGTGATATGACTCATTTTCTAGGATTTATTGATTTAGCGGTTTTGCTCAAGCTCAAGCCCCAGTTTGTCTGCTACTGGGCAACTGTTTTGTAAATATGTCAATGTCAACGGTATTAATATGATTGATGATCGTGTTATTTCTGGCATTCATTTGTCGATGACGGTGGATGTTATTGATTAAATTGATTCGTTCGTTAATGCTCATATCGCGTGGTCAGTGGCGGCGGATGAAGGGGGACATTAGCGTTGCGAGATTGGAGGAGGAGGTGACTATGTTTATTAACATGCGGAAGTAATACATAAGTTTGCAGAATGGGGGCAATGTCCCCCCCTTCCGGCGCCACTGCAGTGCTTAGTTATACATATTTTCCAGTGAAAGGATTTCATTTTGCTTTGTTCATGCACAGGAAATATGTACCTCAACATGGTCCAGATTACACAATTAATACTCGTGATTACATAAATATTTGCGTCACCTGCTAATTAAACGTTTATTACATGAACATTCTACATATGTAAGTGCCGTCACTATGTACTAACTTACTTCATGATACGTTGTGTCTTCGGTGCAAACACAGTTATGATATAGAATTAGCATGAAAAGAGAAAACGATCGACTTTACACGACACGCATATGTAAATGACTTACAATGCAGGTCTTTTACGTGTAAAACTCATATTTCCATGGGACCAATTTTATTTTGTTCACCACAAAAAATATGTATGTAAGCATACCCATATTTGCGTAAACATGCTTCACCAGAATGACTTCTAAAAAATCCAATTGTCTCGAAACTTAGATTTCAGAATTTCTTTCCGGTTTTTTTAAATTCATTAAAATTACTAACTCTTTCAAAGTTTTAAATTTTCGAAAACAATTACGTATATATTTTTAATAAATCAACTCAGTCATTCTGAAGATATATGCTTTCGAATTTTTGGACCTTCGAGAATTTACAAAAATTTTAAATCCGAGAACCGAGGTTTTGGCTAGAAAATAGTTTAAAATTCACGCCTCGCGCTCATATTGGTGCATTATTAAAAATGCAAAAATTACGGGGATGCTTATTTTTTGTGGTGAAAAAAATGGTCCCACGGAGATCTGAGTTTTACACTTAAAAGACCTACGTTGTTAGTCACACCTGAGAGATTTAAATACTTATTTAATTAAAAATGATCTCAACTCTCTTCTGATTAAATTTGGTAGAATGAAATTACAACGCATTAGTTTTCAGGTGTCACGTGGTTGCATATATGTACCCAATCGATTAGAATGATATCATCTCTCACCGTAACATACAAAGCTACGCTATAATATACGCTTTAATATACCTAATGCGAAAAACACATTCATGAACGCTGGACAAAACACTCACAAAAATATTACTGAAATCTCGAGATATATGTACGGTTTAAAATAGGTCTTTAAAAAATTATACAACTATCAAAAACCCGCATGTTTCATGAACGTTACCCAAAAATCGAAATGAATCGGTACACCTAATTAAATACACTTTCAATTCTAAACTATCTAGGGCCTGTCCATAAATTATCCAAAAATCTCGATTTTCTAGACCCCCCTCCCCCCTTCCCCATTAATATGTGTCAATTATTTAGGAGTTAAATAATTGGAGCCTTGGACCTCCCTCCCACCTGTCGTCTCGCAGACATATGTAATCTATTGGCCTTCCCTAAACTATACCACAAAAATCCAGAGCACCGTACATACACTTGAGACATAGATAAAGAATAAATTTACTCTGGATGTTGTATGTAAAATTTACATATCTAATTACCATTCATAGCGCATTTAATTTTCTAAAGGATAACATTATTTTTAAGAGTGTAGAAAATCTGGAGAAATATTCATCAACTGCACTTGATTCCACTGGAACTTGGTAAAATATTATTCCTAAATATGTATTCATCCAAGAGTGAGAAGCCCAAGGTAGTTAAACACAAAGCACGACCATCATAAATTATCTAATCTCGTTAAACATTAGATAATGTGACAAGCAAATACATAAGCGGTGTCAGTGCTAAGAAATATGAATAATGTATGCATGTAGAAACGGTTACTCATACGTAGGTGTTTTACTATTGATTTTCAAAACGTATGTTCCGCATTGTTTCTGACCAAAATTTTAATGAAATAACAAACTTCAGATACATTTAGGATGCTGTGATTTTTTTCAGCTCTTTAGGTTAACATCACCACTAGCAATAAATCAGCAAACTTTACCTCGACGGAAAAAATGTCAGATTTGCAAATTAAATATCGTAGTGTGATTTAACTTTTAACGCTGGAAGGGCAATCGGTGTCGCAGATTTATGATCGCATGCTTAAAGTTTACGATGAAAACTGCCCAACACAAAGCACAATATAATTTGGATCAGTAACTTCAAATGATGGCGAAAAGTGGTCTCGGACAAAAAGTCGCCAGGACGCCCAAAATCAGTTTCTTCCACAAAAAGGCTCCAGAAACTAGAGGAACCAATAATTAGAGATCCACGATTGAAACTGTCCTATTTAGCAGATAAGATGGGTGTTCCAAAACCAACAATTTGTTCCACGTTAACTGAAGACTTAGGTATGAAAATGGCTTCCGCCCGTTGGGTACCAAAATTGCTTTCGGCATCTCAACAACAAGATCGAGTTGACCTTTGCAATGCCAATTTTAACCTATTAAATGAAAACTGGAACCTGCTTCATATTTTAGTAGTTGCATATGATACTTGGGTTTACTATTATGACCTGCAGACTAAACAATACTTCATGCAATGGGAGCACGGGGGGTTGCCACCGCCCATGAAAGCAAAAGCGTAAAAATCTGCCAAAAAATTGATTATGACTATTTACAATGATACAAAAGGTCCCCTTCTTACATAATTTCTTGCTGGAATGCAGGAACCCCGACCGAGCTGCGTGCTGCGGTTGAAGAGAAACGTGAGGTCAAAATAAATAGTTGGCCTTTTTTTAGACGACAACGCGCCAACAAATACCTCGCTGGTTTCGAGGGCTGCTGCAGACGAAAAACGCTTCACCGTCATAAACCACCCCCCGTACAGTCCAGCCTTGACCCTTAGTGATTATTATCCGTTTCAAACGTTGAATAAAAGCATGAAGGGGAAACGATTTTGGGATGATAATGGAATCAAGTCGTAAATTTTTGCATATTTTCGAGGTAAATTTGGATGATTTATTGCGGGTGTTCCTTTTAACCGATTGAGCTGAAAAAAATCACGACTTCCTGAATGTATTTCAAGTTTGTTATTTCATCAAAATTTTGGTCAGAAACAGTGCGGAACATACCTTTTGAAAATCAATAATAAAACACCCACGTACATACACGAATACGTTCGTCGTATGTACATATTTACTTACGCACTTAAAAATTATGTTACCCTTATGAAAAGTAAATGCACTCTTAATTCTAAATTAAATTAACGATACTATGTAAATCCACAGTATCGTTAAACTGACAACGGACATATGTCAAAGAACAATGTCCGTCTCAAGGTCATCTAAATATGTAGATTGCCGTAAAAATACTATATTCAAACATAGCTGGGTCTGAAGCATATGAAGCTTGTTTCTAATTATGGTATTCATATAATGTCGCTTCTTACATACTTCAAGCTATGAATAACCCAAAAAAAATTACCTGGGTCTCCAATTATACCAGGTTTGTAATTGTACCCGGATCTGTGCTGTCTTTAGACCCGGCTATAAAATAGAGTGTCTACGGTACTCTGGATTTGTATAGAATCTTTTACCTAATTTAGAATTCAGAGTGCATTTACTTTTCAAAAAGGTAACTTTATTTTTAAGAGTGAATCAATTATACTGCGTATTATGCAAGTGCGCAAAGTGCAAAAATACGTTTGTGCATATACGTAGGCTGGGTAGAGCACTATATTTATTAAATTTTTACAGTATTATTTAACTAAATAAAATATTTCATAATCCAATTCACTTTAACGTAAAAAAGCTGAATTTTGTATTGCGGGATAAATTTGTACCTACATAAAATCTACTTGCAGACTACGGAATTCAAATAAAGAATTAATATTAATCTTGCAAAACCAGGAATGTATCCGAATAACGTAAGTAATCTTTTAATCTAAAAAAACTAACTCGCATTGAGGCAATTAACGCAGTTCGTGGTAACAATGAGGGTATTCATTATTTCTTCGTATCCTTAGTATTCTTCGTATCGTAAAATACTTACGACGCTTACGAGATTTTGTAAGCGTCGTAAGATTTTCTCATCGAAAATCACGTTACTACGCTTACGATTTTTACTAAACCTGACCCCTTGTTTTTTCTTCGTAAACTATTTTACGATACTACAGATACGAAGAAATAATGAATACCCTCAATGTATATAAAATTAGTAAAATTTCATAAACTTATAAACTTTTACAAAAAATTTCAAATATTTCTACTGAGAACTGGCTTATTTTTTTAAACTTTGCCAGCCGATGACGACGGAACTTCGTCTTTTTATTTTGGAAAAGCTTGTAAAATTATTTTTTAGATTTACGCATTTCAGCACTCATCGATTATTGCGGAAATTGCATAATTCAAACAAAGAATTATTTATTTGTAATTTATTCGGCATACTTACATACATGTGTAAATGTGTATGTATGACGAATTAAGCCTTATTGACAGAGATTTGCTCACATGTTTAGGAGAAAAATTTTTAATTCGCAAACGTATTATAGAAATGAATTACTATGCGAAATATTTACCTATGTACGTATGTACGATTTAACTCATGTATACACGTATTAAACTCATATACATATGTATGTAAATATGTAGGTGTCATTCTAATAAAGATGCTTCTTACGATAAGAACTTATATTTATGTATGTAAAAACTGCAAATTGTACTCGAAATTTAGAACGCGTATAACGGGATCCCCCAACAGGGACAAATGACCTACAACAATGGTGTACCTCCGCCACAAGGGTCCATCGGGTTTGAAAATGTTGGATATCCTCAACAACCCCCGCCACCTTATACGCCATACCCGACAAGTCCGTCATATTACCCGGCAACGAACCCATATCCCTTTCCGACTGACAATTATACAATGTACGGCGCTAACCCGCCGCACCAACAGTATGGACCAACTCCATACCAAGGACAACAACAATTCGGGGCATCGACGCCAACAGTAAGATATATATTTCAAAATTAGTCATCAAAATTTCCAAAATCTGCCACGGATTTCTGAGATTTGTGAGATCAAAATGTGTGAGATTTTTGGAGGAGTATCGTGAATTATGAACAATAGAATACGGTCCGCATTGCAAATTTGCTACTCGAAAAACCATTTCACTTGTTTAATTTAATGTTTAATAGGTTTGAATTGCTTAAATGTACAAGCTTTTTCTGTTCAAAAAACTAATATTTTTATGAAGACGAATAATAATAGAAATTAAATTAACCACCACTTAAAATGATATTTTTTGTCCTCCAAATTGTGGCAATAAACCCCATTGATATTTGCCCTCAGATAATTCAATTGTTACCCCATAAATACCAAATGAATCCCTCTAATGAAAAATTATTTTTATAATTTAGTGAGCAGAATCCATAATTTTAATTAATCAAATCCCCTTAAAATTTTAGACTTGCTGTAATCAAATTTTTAATGGAATCTTCATAAATATTTACAGAATCCATGCTACTGCAAAAAAGGAAAATATGAGGCTTGCCAAAAAATGAAGTATGGTGTTTGCCAATCGAAACCGAAATATAACCAGTCCACCAGTTATAGCGGGTACAATCAAGCACCCGGGTATCAGGGGGGAGCTACTCCCGCCGTTTCAGGTTACTATGCTCCAGTAGACAATGCGTACTTGGATGTAAGTAAATTATCCATTTTTACGTTTAAGGGTACAAATTCATTGCAATTCTTTACACTTTGCCCAGAAAAAGGCGAGAAAGAAGAAGAAAATGATGAAGTACGCCGCCCCCGTGGCCGCTGGCGTGGCAGGAGTTATGATTGGAAAAATCCTATTTTAATCGGCTTTTTTCAAATTTTTTTGAATACAAATTTATTTACGTGAAATGAAATATTTGAGAAACAAACTAAACAATATGTAAAACATGTCAACATAAATAATATTGGGAGCAAGGAGGTCAAAAAATTTGTGACTTAATTTGAAATATTAGTTACTAATTTTGATTAAATTTTTGCAACGAGAATGGCAAATTTACGTTGATGTATGCAAACTAAATTTAATAAATTTATTTATTTTAAGTGATACTAGAGATATTCTTACTCCGTCAATTGCCATCTGTAATGTGTGAACAAATATGTAAATGAATATATGTAAATAAATATGCACAAATGCATTTGTTTAAATTATCTTAAAATATTTCACTTATGAAAATAAGTTAATATAAGTATATATAGATTAAACATGTAATTAAGTATGTACATGCATGTGTTTAAATTTTCTTAAAATATATCACTTGTATTCCACACATAATTATCTACATACATGTGTGCATGCATTTAGAGATTTGCTTCTTGTCGCACTCGGATTCACGAGAGAGACACCTAAAAATAGAGTGGACACTAAATACAACTTTTTGTATGGACGGTGCAAGATGGGTGTGATAATTTCCTCTTATTGATTTTTACACGTGATCCTCCAAAGCGACATGTTGAACAGGTAAGTACAATATGGTCCATATTTACCTATCTGACGTACTTTATGTACATGCCCCCCCTACATACAATCTTTTTCATTTTGCTGTAAATGTGCATATCCTCAACTGATGCGAAGTTTGCGTTGAGTGATAAAATTTTGACCAAAATGTTGCTAAACGTATTGCTGGCGTGGTCCGTTTCTTGTATTGTGTCCAGTATAGCGTGCCTCCTTCTGGGGGTTTGTTGTGCCAGGTTGTGCTATCTTCTGTGGTGGACGAGGCGAATTCAAATGCAGGTGAATCAAAATTTCAAAATTTTGTATTAAAGAAATGTTATAAAATACAATTTTGAACCTAATATTTTTAAATTGTGACAAAAACCAATGCAAGTTTTCAACGACAATATTAAATTCTGCTCTGTAATCTGGTAATTCTTTGTGAAATAAACTTTGATTTTCAGTTCGGAGTGTTATAAATGCATACGTTTTTTTGAATTCTATTCAACTTTTTTTTCCTTGACTTTCAATTCTATCAGGATTCTGACTATGAATCTGGCCTTTTGGGAAAAAGCCGAAGACAATATTTTACGAAAAACGTAGCCTTTCTGCTTATCGCTGCCGTGTCGAACGGGGTCACCTTAGTGAGAGCGTATTCTTGGCGTGACATGGATTTCATGCGTCTCATCTGGTTCGGATTGATGGATCTGGCTGTATCTTTGATGATATTTGGGATGCAATCTGACAACCCAGAGAAGGTGGACGTGTAGGCGAAGGGGGTACAATGAGACAAATAAACATCATAAATTAGACAGAAATTCTAAAAATCGAGACATATGCGAGAACTGTAATTGTGCAGGAATGAGATTTTTATTTTTACGGGAAAAAAGTGTGTGTATGGGGACCGTGCAGGAAGGATGTGGCAGATCATTGATAGATTTGTTCATATATTTATTTTATTCAGCTACCATCCTTTGTTCAAAAATTTGAAAAAAATCTGCAAGTTATGTTTTTTACACAGTGTGCTCAAATGTTGTCATTCTGTGTGCACAGCATCATTAAAAAGTGAGCCGTGTGTTCGTCTTCCTCCAAACGTGGAGGTAATAAAGGAAGATGTCAGTGTGCCAAAAATAGCTAAAAACCGGCTCCAGATGCTGATCTTGTCCGAGTCAAACTGAACTTCAGTCGTTTAACGGAGTGTCAACTAAGAAGTAAAAGTAAAAATCGGATTTTGGTTAAAAATTGAAAAGTTGAAGAGTTTTGAAAGTTCTGTAAGAAATTTCACACCATAAAATTGTTTGTGCCATGATGTGGAATATTTTGACCTACGCGTACAACACGTTGCTCGTCATCTTCATCGCGACACATCTCCTCGTAGGTGCACTCGTAAGGGAGCGAGGACAGTGGGGACGTTCAGAGGCAAAATTATGTATTCTTGTCTTATTTTTTTTATAGATTTCTTTCCTGGTCGGACTTTACTTGGGAATTTATTTGGCGCAGAATTATGCCGTGAGTTAATTCGTTCAGTTAACACGTTTACATTCATAAAGCGTGTCATAAATTAAATATATAGCTTGTTTTACGCAACATTAAATTCATTAAATTAAATGGATGACCCACGCATGCGTTAGGATCAGTTGTTAATTAGCTAATTTTTTATATATGCTTTACATGGACGAATTTTTCTGTGATTTCCATCAGTTACAGAATAGGTATTAAGAGAAATTTAACATTTTCTAAAAACACTGCGAAACTATTGCAAAAATTTGTGCAAATGCTACTTAAATCCTGTCAAAGTGTTATTAAAATCCATCACGATTAAGTTATTATTACACAATATCGTAATTGTGATTTATTTGTCCAGTTATTTCTTTAAGGTAAAATATTGTTAGAAATACCCCCTATATGAAAATTTGGAATTTCCAGGTGCCAAGAATCACTGAGCCGTCCTTGCTGTATGAAAAAGTGGTCCGATTTCTGGAGCAGCATCGACTCCGAAGTATTCGACCGGCCAGAATTATGACGTTGATTCGAGAAGATTCTCCCACCGGAAAGAGCGACGATGTGGTCCAAGGATTACTTCAAGTTAATGCGAGATCTGATTCTTTAGAAAATGAGGACAACCAGGGAACAAATGCAGCAATCTTATTTTCTACGCATGCTCACCTCGAGTAAAAAAATTGGAAAGACTAAATAACTTGCACAAAGTATTAATAATGGGAGGTTATAATTAAAGAAACAATTTAATGATTATCCATGAATTATTAGTATAATACTTATTTAAAAACATTTATGAAATTAATTATATGTAATAGTTTCACATTGATATGTACGATTTCCAAAATTTTCTTGCACTTTTTTCCTCATTTTTTTGATTTTTAATATTGCAACGAAGGTCGTTTTATTTTGTACTTGAATGATGAAAATTAATGGTCAGATTTTTTGCGATGTTTTGTATTTTGTACATATATATTTATTTGCTAATTATTGAGGATCTGCGATACACTAAATAACCCACCTACTAATTTGTACATAACCAAATATAAGATAATGAATATTTACTCATTCTTTTAATGCATTTGCAGATGCAAGCGTGTAAAGTTGAATTATGTAATTATAACAAATACATGCTTTTACAAAAGTAATGAAGTAACACTGTAGATACATTAATTACTTGTCATTTATGAGATTCTTAGATTAGTTTGCTAAATTTGATTGGTAATTAAGTACCCACTCCTGCCAAGCCTGAAAAGTTTTTTGAAGGGGATGCATCTATGTATTAATCAATTTCGTATTAAGGTAAGGGTAATTATGGTTTAATGGCGAAAAATACATGCATGGCTTGTGCATCGGATATGCAAAGTATGTCCATTTACATATCAAAGTATCCAATTCCCTCCTTTCGTCATACTTAAATTATACGATTTTTAAAGTTATAAATACATACATGAGGACAATATACCCAATCCAAAGTGCGGTTTACATAATTATTTACATACATTTGTCTGGGCTTCATTAATCCATCAAACCTTATCAATTCTTCGATTACAAATTAATAATCAATTGTATTTGCCACCGGTTAAAGTTTCCATACGAATAAGACCATGCATGACGGATGTGACGTATTTTGCGTACACACTTACAATGCACATGTCAGACATGTTTCTCACAGATCTTCCTCAAACTAGCACTAAAATATCCAGAAACTAAGCACAAACAACAATTGATATGATGCTTGAGCACTTCTGCAGAATTCGCGAAGTTGCGAAGGTTTTAAGTTGGCAAAAACGCACATTTTCACCATGCGAAACTATATGGGGTTCACCACTCCGCTTCCCGATTTTCTCTTGCGCTTCTCTCCACCAGGTCATCAGTTTTCACCTCTCGATGCATAATTTAAGCAGCGGCTAACTTCTCAACCAAATTACCATTCGAATTATCATTTTTTTATTTTTAATCATTTTTAACCATTTTTGATTTTTGAAATGGATTCCATTAACTTCTTATCAGTGGCAAAATCATTTCAAACACTGGTTGAAAATAGTTTTGAGTGGGCAGATCAGGTTCCAACCGAGGAGGAAAAACAAATTGCAGAAGTTCTTCTAAAAAAGCTTGATGAGCTGCTCATCGAATACATTTTTGTTGAAGAGGAAGAACATTTCGAAGGTAGTAAAGCTTGGGTTAACAAATTTCAAGAGTTGAAGTTAATCTGAAATCGTATTTAAAGGGTGCATAGTATATCTGCGCTAAATGACTACGAGGATGAAGAAGGAGAGCCAATTAAACGAGACAAAGTGGATATGGAATACAAGAAAAGAGCCATAAATGCATTTGAAAGCAATCCGGCGTGGAAATTCTTAACATTCCAGAACAAATTTAAGAAGGTCAAACATCGTAATTATTTGCAAAGATGGAAAAGTCAAATACGCATGGGTAAACTTTGAGATGAGTTTTTTTATTTCGTAACTTTTTTCAATTGATTTACCTAGGATATTTTGTTTAAGGCGGAACAAACTTCGATATTTATATGGAAATTGAGCATCATGTCCTACAACTCTTTCGCGAGGCTCGCCAAGAATTCCGATCGGTCCACAGTATGGATCTGCGGCGCTGGGCAGTATCGAAGGCTAATGAATATCCAGGTTTCAAATTCAAGGCGTCAGATAGTTGGATTGCTCGATTTAAAAGTAGAAACCGGATTTCTTCAAGAAGAATCCAAAAACTAGTGAACAGGTCTTCCATTCGTGATATGGAACAAATAGGTCTCATGGCTGAAGAGTTCAGGAATGAAATGCAACCACTAATTTCTGTTCATGACCCGACGTTAGTTTGGAACACGGACCAAACTGGTTTCAAATACGAGATTGTGTCGAATAGGACGTTGTCTTGGAAAGGCGAGAGGTAAACGTTCGCTTCGGCGATATCCCCAAAGAATAAGGTGACCCACTCGTATACAGTACAGTATACTATTACCTACGCAGGAACAATTCTACCAAAAGTATTTGTATGCTTACAGGTAAATTTAACTAATTAAATTTTCACACCGAATGTTTCAAAATCCCTAACTTGTCTCTAGGAGGCAAGTGGCACCATTGGACCAGTAGTCAAGAAGACACTGTTTTCTGCTCCAAACCTGTTTGTCACCGCTAGCAAGTCCGGCAAATTAAGCAGGCCTTTAGTTGCTACATTTCTGGACGAAATTATACAACCCAATATCATTGGTGATGTACTATACATTTTGGACCACTGGACTGGACAGACAAACCTTCAAATGTATGAGTCGAAATTTAATCCCGATGATGGATGGCCGGCACTCACAGTGAAATTCGTTCCAGAGAATTGTACTGATATTGCTCAGCCATTGGACACCTATTTTCACCGAGAATTAAAATACTTATCGAAACAATTTTATCACTACAATGCGCTATGCCACAAGAATGAAGTTCAAGCTAAACTATTTAGCCGAAACGGAATTTTAAAGTTGATCGCACTTGCTCACTTTCTTTTAAGTGCACCATCATTTATACCGATGATAAAGTATTGTTGGTATTCAAGTGGGCTATGGATCGGGGATGATAAGCCAACATTCGCTAATGTAAAATCAGTCTGCTTTACATATTCTGGTATACAGTGCGTGTTACCTTCTTGTGAAGGCTTGTGAAGAATTTTTTATAAAATGTAGCTGGTGTCAAAACTCATATTGTTTCAAAGACTTTTATGACAAAAATCACATGAATTTGTGTGATGTTGGCCCTTATCACACATAGGAATCTTAATATACAAATAAAAACACGAAATGTTAAAGAACTACAAATAATAATTTGGTTAAGAATTAGTTGCTTAAGTTTTCATCTGCCCACTCAAAACTGTTTTCAACCAGTGTTTGAAATGATTTTGCCACTGATAAGAAGTTAATGGAATCCATTTCAAAAATCAAAAATGGTTAAAAATGATTAAAAATAAAAAAATGATAATTCGAATGGTAATTTGGTTGAGAAGTTAGCCGCTGCTTAAATTATGCATCGAGAGGTGAAAACTGATGACCTGGTGGAGAGAAGCGCAAGAGAAAATCGGGAAGCAGAGTGGTGAACCCCATATAGTTTCGCATGGTGAAAATGTGCGTTTTTGCCAACTTAAAACCTTCGCAACTTCGCGAATTCTGCAGAAGTGCTCAAGTATCATATCAATTGTTGTTTGTGCTTAGTTTCTGCATATTTTAGTGCTAGTTTGAGGAAGATCTGTGAGAAACATGTCTGACATGTGCATTGTTAGAAATCTACACTCTAATAAATTCTGCATTAAAATAATACCAACCTGTATTCATATATTTATGACTTTACCAAAGTGATATTGATAAGTAATACCGTGCAAGTAGTAATAACTCGGTCTTTACAATTTACCATTTCGGTATAAAATTTTGAAGGACGAGAATAAATTTAATACCCCGCGGTATACAGCAACTTTAATACCGAGGAATGAATACCTACCGAAATAGACCAGATTTCTAATAGTGTAATTGGGTAATTTTCGATTGTTTGTGCCTCATGTCATGTCAAAATATTGAATTGATATGATCCTCGATTTTTTTACGATCAATTAACCTAAAAAAATCGGCTACACATTGCATGCACAGTCACAAAATGTGCTTATGTAAAAATAAACACAAATAGAGTATCGAATTTCACGCAGATTCTTCTCATCTGCCCATTGTGTTTGAGCAGCGTGTTCAGATAATGTAGCGACACAATGGTTTTGTAACTGTGCACATAAAGTGGAAGCCGTGGAATAAATAAAATTCGAGTGAAGGATGAGCTTTCTAATCATGCTTTATTATCGCCTTCATGATAAAATAGCCAGGCAGGGGTCTGTACAAAAAGTGTGGTATAAATATTGTCCGAATTTCTGTCGCCAATTTCCATCGTAATTCCCAAAGTTGGTCTTATCGTCATAATTATGAGTTAATGGATTTGGACAACATTCTACGCGAACCACCCCCGGTAATAAATAAAAAGTGAACTGCACTGGTCTGCGGCTGGTTAGTAGTGGAAGTGGATGAAGCAACTGTTCAATTAAAACGCTGTAAGTTTAATACGCACAATACGCGAATCAACAGTGTTGTTTTTATTGTTTTGCATGTACATATCGTCACGATCAAGTGAGCAGTGGTTTGGTTTAAGGGGACCGTGCATAAAGGATGGTCAGAATTTTGACCAGCATCTTTTTAGTTAATTGTGACTATTTTATTTTCAATCCCATAATTAACAGGTTGTCTTGGCGCCTTAAACTAGTGATATTCTTAATGTATTGCCTCCCCACTGAGCGAGAGGAAATCATTGCCGTGAGAATTTCTATTTCTCAATAACGTGGCCCACTTTTCATGCAGTTTAGTTTATGTGCATACACGCGGTGTGTGTGTCTCTCTCTCTCTCATTCTGCAAATTTACTCTAAACGGATCGATACTTTCCCGGAAGGGTGTTGAGTTTAGTGGTTGTGTAGGATATCCGGGTATCCACGGGAATACATACATATTCAGTTCGGGAGAGAAACAGACAGACAGAGACTGGTCTGGTCGAGTTGGGAGAATTGTTTATTTATTTAACAAAACGGCTTACTTTTTTTAAGGAATTTTAATAAAATTTGGGAATAAATTCTTTGGGATGGATTGATAGTGGAGTGTTTTAGTTTGAAGTTAAGGGGGAATTAGTGGGGGTGGTGTTTTAGCGTGTGTGTGGAGGAGGGGGGATTGAGGATGAGTGGGTGTGGCGCTGTTTTGGGGGAGGAGGAATTTATCGCGGCGCTCGATGTGGGAACGACTACGGTGAAGTGTTTAATATTCGATAAGGCTGCAAGAGTCAGGGGACAGGAGGCGACGCCGGTAAGTAGTGATTATTCAGGGAATTGTACTTATGTACATACATATCTGAAAGGTGTAATTGGTAGTAAAATTGTCAATTTTATGCTCTTATGCATATGTACGGGGTGATTCAAAAATAACTTCACATGGATAAATTTATACATTAGTTTTTCAACGATTACATATCAATAGCTTCGACAAGGACTAACATAAACCATGAAAATATTTTCCAATTGAAGTGCTATGAAATTGCGTTACATAAGTTTACAATAACATGTATCCATGTATATATTTATGTAGTTATTTATTTTTAAATATTATGCTTTGTGAGTTTATTTTGTAACTATTGCAAATCATTAGAACATTGGTGGAAAAATTTCTCCACGTGAATCCTTTTTTTTATATTTACATCACCCATTGATTACTCGCACATTTTACCAATTTCATGCACTGCACAGCAAGAAACTATGCATGCAAAATAATCATTAATTACGACCCAATTTATTCGTACATTAGCTGACGAGTGTAATATGTACCGCGTGATTTTTGCCTCCCTCAAAGATGATTTTCACAGTACCTTTTGATCATGGTTTAGATCCGAATTGAATATCCGAAACCGAGATGGGTGGAAATGGACCCCGACGCCTTGTGGGATAATGTCGTCTACGTGTTACGTGGTGCTATACAGGGTAAAGATTTACATATGTATTTGTACCGAACTATATACAAAAAATTCCCATAAATTTTGTAAAGATTTTTAGAACTAAAATTTGCTTATCACTGAATTAAACTCAAGATCTGTAGTGTATTTGGTAGTACTAAAATTCGCGTTTTTGCAACGATTCTAACACGAGTTGGAGAGCATGCGTTTTATTTCAAATTAACGAATTGTACAAATACATTGACTAAATTTATGAAAAATTCATGCACACAAATACAAGGTTTATTATTGAATTGAATTGAATTTATTAATTATTTTTTGGCCACTCGGGCCCATAAAGGAGCGTATAATGAATATAGGTACAAGGTTTATTATGTAAAGTTATTCATCGAATTGTTTGTTCCACAGACGCTGGAATTTCGCCGGGAAAGTTGAGATGCATGTCGATCACGACGCAGAGATCCTCATTCCTTTTCTGGGACGCCAATAATAACACGCCCATCACCAAAATTATCAGTTGGAAGGACCTCCGCGCCACAGAGTTGGTGCGACGGTGGAACACGTGCCTTTACATCAGGTCAGCCCTTTGATAAATATGCACTCTTAAAAATGATGTTACCCTTTTGACAAATAAATGCACACTGAATTTCATATTAAGCAAACTACATACGTATATTAAATCCAGAGCAACATTAAGTTGATAAAGAGCAAAATTTACTTAATTACGTACAATTTTTGTATTTTTTTAAGATCATTCCGACTTCTGTGTAAATTCCTCTATTCGATTACAAAAAACAAGCGTTACTTGTCGGGTTCCGTGTTGCGCGTGATGAATGAACTCGTCGTTATCAGACTGCTTTGGGTGCTCGAAAACGTGCCCGGCATCCGCGAAAAAATCGCCCTTAATCAAGTCAAGTTCGGAACCCTGGACACTTTTATAATTCACAAGTTAACGAGTAAGTTGCAACAAAAATTACGAATTTTGATACAAAATATGGTGTTAATTGGAATTTTTGAAAATTCAACAGATGGAGAGAAACACGTGACTGATTTTAGCAACGCGTGCGTATCCGGGTTTTTCGATCCTTTCGTTCTAAGCTATGCCGAGTGGGCACTGAAAATGTATCGCATTCCGTCCTCCATCCTGCCAAAGTTGGTCCCAAGTTGTGGTTAGTTTGCTCGTTTTTAAGACTTTTTATAATTTATTCCACAAATTCCCAGAATTTTTTTAAGAATATTAAAAAGACTTGCAAAATTCTACAAGCTTTTCTTCAAATTCAAAAGTAAATTAAATTAACTATTTACGAGAATTGTTTTAAGATCTATTTTTACATTGATGGTTTATTTTAATTTATTTTCAAAATTGTCAAATCTTTTTGCAGAATGTTAGCACAAAATACGTAAAATTAGTAAAGCTTTCTTGATAAATTCAAAACTGACTTAATTTAAGAGAATTGTTTTAGTATATTTTTTAACTTAAGATAAATTCAATTGCGATTAATGCAATTTATGCATTTGCAGGACCGCATTTTGGAAATTGTCGAATATTCCCTGGTTTCGAAGTTCCAATCTTGGCCTCAGTTGCGGACCAATCTGCCTCCATGTTCGGGTCGGGGGATGGGGAAAGGGGGCCGTGAAAGTGACCTTGGGAACGGGCGCGTTTCTCGACGTGAACACGGGTACTCGGCCGCACTCTGGCGTGGGGGGAATTTATCCGCTCGTTGGGTGGAAATATGGCGCGGAAATCGCTTACATTGCAGAAGGACAGAGTAAAGATAACGGAAATCTGGTCGAGTGGGGGAGAACAATTGGTGAGTGGGAAATTAAAAATATTGCTATTCACGTCGATGTTCGTAAACCTGCAAAAAGTTTATATACGAATGAAAACCATGCTTATAAAGTTTGTCTTTTATTTATTTTCACTGAATGAAGACTACACTTTGTAAAACAATTTACATAATTACTATTTTGCAAAATTTTCGGAATTACAAAAATTTACGTGAATTGGGTTTAAAATTAAATTGGTACAACTCATTCTAGATTTTTAAATGACTACAAATTACAAAAAATGTTAGAAACAATTTTAAAATACGGAACAGAAAATACAGAGAAAAACAGCTTAAAAATCGTAACAATTACATGTTTTATACAAATTTGCTCAGTAATTTTATCAAATTTTGGGGTTTAAAAGATGATGGAGTGAATTGCTTGGGTGATTCCTTCGAATTATGAAATTTGCCTAGATCGGTTTTTTAGAATTAAAACAAGAAATTTATTAAAATTTATACAGTTTATTTTCAAATCATAAATCTCGTGCTTAGCCAAGGCAAAATTCCCATAAATTAATTTATTTTTCGTTTTGTTTCTAGGCTTGTACAATTCCGTCGCGGAGTCGAGCACAGTTGCCGAATCGGTGGAGGATACGAACGATGCTTATTTTATCCCGGCGTTTAGCGGACTTCAGGTTTTTTTAAAAATTGCAAGTTTTCACCAATACGTGCGAAATTTTTAAAACTACGTCCATTTAATTTTTAGGCGCCTTATAACGACATGACGGCTACATCAGGGTTCTTCGGAATGAGTCCCACAACGACGAAGGCCCATTTGGCCAGGGCCCTACTCGAAAGTTTGGCCTTCAGGGTGGCCCAGTTGCTCAATATTTTGCAAAGAGAAGCGTCCGACATTGAATTTGACCACATTAAGTAAGACAAAAAACTTGGCAAGAATAATTTTAATGTGCCATTTGCAAAAAAATATTTTTGTCTCACTAGGGTAGACGGTGGCGTTGCGAATAATGATTTTGTCCTCCAAACTATCGCGGATTTGACGGGAAAACCAGTAATTCGTCCGGTTTGCAGGGATATGACCGCGTTGGGGTGTGCCTTCATGGCCGGCGTGAATTGTGGTAGGAATCATAACAATTTCTAACTTGTTGTAATTTAAATAAAAAATCAATTGCTGAAATTTGCAACATAATGTTTAGCTTACTTACGAAAAATATAATCCGTGTTACATAAATGTGATCAAAATTTTACCTAGAGGTCGATAATAATTCAATTCAGTTACAAAATTTTAAAACAATTTCAAGAAATTTTAATGACGAAACGACTCGTTTTTTTGCAACTTGAATATTTTCGAAATATGTCTTTCTTGCAATATGCTAGTGAATAAAAACAGAAAAACAGAGTTTTCACTATTTTTGTGAAAAATTTCCAAAAACGAGAATGTCACAAACATTTTTATTATAACTTCAAAAACTGAGTATGATTTTATGCATTTCAGGATTCTGGAGTTCACGAGAAGACCTCCTCCAGTTTTACCGAGTGGAGCGTATCTTTCACGGTGTGGAGGACGGGGTGCGAATTCAGGTCCGTTTCGCCGAGTGGGAGCGTGCATTGGAACGATTCCTTAAGTGGAGAGAGATCAAGGAGCCGTCCTGATGGAAGGCCGCCCTCGCGGCCACCTTACTCATGGCCGTGCTAATCATGATAGGCTTCTTCATGGGGGAAATGTTTTCGCAGCTGGGGGGAAATTTGGAGTTTTGGGAATAAATTGTGTTTTTTTGCACGTGATTTGCACGATCGAATATCTAATATTTTTTTTGTAATTCATTGGAGTGTATAAGTAAATTTATTTATTACCCTTTGCATATTAAAATAGATATGGTGAAATTCGTTAAATTTCTTTACATGTGAAAATTTTCAATAGATTTTGCAGAACAAATTTTTTTGCAAAAAATGGTTTGCTACATAAGTATTGTGCAGGTACATAGATTTTAGCACAATTGTGCAGCAGAGCATTGGCAATCCGCACTTGCAATGTGATTCATCAAAACGCTTTTTGAAATGCCGAAATTTGACTAACCTAAATGAGTTATGATTAATAAGGTGAAATTCTGAGATATCCGAATTTTGTCGTGAGTACGGCCATTACAATATAAATATATAGATTTTTTCTTTTTTACTTATTTATGGGTTTAAGTTTTGAATTTCTATTATGTAAATCTGAAATGAGCTTGTACATAAATATGTTAAAGCTATAAATTATTGATAACGCTTTCTTAAAAATAATGTAACACTTTTAAAAAAAATTACTCGTAATTCTAAGTTAAGCAAACTTAACCAAATACAAAGTAACATTATGTAACTTGATCAATAAAGAACAAAGTTTACTCTGCATTTAGTATAGTTAAATTTCCAAGAGGGTAATATTATTCTTAAGAGTGTACACTGCTGAAATTTTTCAGCTACCGTGCTACAAATGTATATACATAAATATGTACATACAGGGTGGTTTAAATGTCTCGGTGCAATGGACAATTTTGTATGTGCATACATAAATCGCCATTGGTCAAGAGGAATTGGAATTTTTGTTGATTGCTCAACTCGTACATATATCAAAACTGATGGAACCTATAAAATATCAAATTTCTTAAAATCGCGAGTTTCAGATGCAAAATTTCGGTAAATATCGAAAATTTACGAACTTTTCCCTTTGAAAAATTCTCCATTGTAGCGAGACAAGGTTTAAACCAACTTGTATGTGTTGGACGCGATTCTAACGTGTCCACGTGACAACTAACAAGTGATTTACCCCTTTAAATTTATCACATTTTTATCTATGGTCCCAACATTTTGACTAAATTTTTGGTAAATTTGTAGCAAGCTGATTAATGTTGCACGAATATACAATAGGGAAATTTAGGAAAATTAAAATATCGCCAATTTTTTAAGTACGAACTTTTGTAAATTATTAATTTTGTGAATAATTGAAACTTATGAATAAATATCTATGAGCTTTTCAAATTAATAAAACAGCTTACCATAAAGACTTGCAAATTTTGGTTCAAATTGGACAAAAAATAAGAAAGTAATGGAAGCCAGTGTCACTTATGTATCTTTGGCGTCAAGAATCAAATCAGCTATGCATAATTACGTTCGGCATGTATTCGATGTCAATATGGTTTTGCATATTTCAATTGTTTGAATTTCGCCACGGTCACGATTTTAGACCTCCAAACTGTCCTGGGCGAAAAATTCCCGTGGGCGTCAAAAAAATCGTACACGGTCATACGATAGCTCATTTTTTTCGTGAGGCCTTGCCGCGTCCAATAAAAAATATTAGAAAGTCGAAAAAAAATTATCCATGGAGTTTTATTTTTGGCCTCGCATTTTGAATCTTTAAAAAAATGCTGACCTTTGACCTGTGTGTGACTTTAAAAATCGACGACGCGGAAATTTTCCGTAGATACTTTTGACATTTGATCCCGAAGTTCGGAATTTTAGAAATTGTAGGATCATATCGAAATAAAAAATATGTCGTTGCATCTACAATTTCGTGACATACTGTAGGAGCAAAGTGGGTTGTGACTCAACTCCCGAATCATGGCATGCGTGACACAACGGTTTGAAATCGTGTTTAGAATTTACCACGAAACCTATGTATATATGCTTTTAAAAAATTAGTTAACGCCTACTTTGTGTAAAATTGAGCGTTTTTTAGAGCCGATAAGAACATTTATAATTTATGTTTTTCTCTCATACGAGAGAGTGTCTGTTCTCAATCCAACGGGATGCGCACAATCTAAGAAATAGCAGGCATATTCGGAGTATTGACATATTTATACCTTTGTGGTAATGAAAACTCACCCGTCAGAAACCAGCTATTACCAATCGGGGAGGAGGTGATTCCCAAGTCTATACACTGAGGGGATAAATTGTCCGTCACGGTTTAACATAGCTATATCTCGTACAATTTCATAGATATCAATTTGAAATTTTGCATAGTTGTAGACAATCGCATTTGTGATGAAATTGGACTCATAGGTTGAAAAAATAATGCAAAGGTCAAAGGTTACGATTTTTTGACCTAAAACCTCAAAAGTCAGCTACATCAAGAAAATTTTTTTCTTGGTATTTTTATTTTTATAAAGTTAGGGCAAGTCATCCTGAGCATTTTGATATGTTGGTCACCTCTGTGCGATTTTTTTTGTGCCCACAGCGATTTTTTGAAAAGTGATGTTTTGAGATTTTCTCCCGTAAGCCCAATGTTATAACTTTTCAAAACATCACTTTTCAAAAAATCGCTGTGGGCACAAAAAAAATCGCACAGAGGTGACCAACATATCAAAATGCTCAGGATGACTTGCCCTAACTTTATAAAAATAAAAATACCAAGAAAAAAATTTTCTTGATGTAGCTGACTTTTGAGGTTTTAGGTCAAAAAATCGTAACCTTTGACCTTTGCATTATTTTTTCAACCTATGAGTCCAATTTCATCACAAATGCGATTGTCTACAACTATGCAAAATTTCAAATTGATATCTATGAAATTGTACGAGATATAGCTATGTTAAACCGTGACGGACAATTTATCCCCTCAGTGTACATACCAGTACGCAGTGTATTTGTGATTTCACCACATTTTTCACATTGTACCCCATTGAGTTTGACATGTAGATGGACGACGTCCTCTGAGAAAATACGACCAAATTTTAAACGATAGTTAAAGATAACCAATAAGGCGTTAACAAATTTTCATAGAGGGAAGTATAATGAACATTATAGTTCTCAAAGTTTAAAATTAGAATAAATAACTCACAATGGAACCTTTTTTCAAGCTACACGAGATAAGCTTAGTGACTTATGCTAAAAAATCAAGATAAAAATTAGAAATGACGTGGTACTTATCTTTCCGTTGAATGGGCACTTGGAGATCAAATATTTGAGGGCAAAGTTCACAGTAGCGGCCTGTTTTTTTCTCAAGCGGGCGAGCGGAGGAGTGAAAATTTTCTCCTTCGAGGTCACTCGCTCTCCCTTCACTCTCGCACTTCATTCAATGCATATTATTTTTGACAAAATTTCACAATCTCGTAAATTGGTGCATGCATTCATATAATTTTATATTTGCTTTTTAAATTCCTACTTTCCACCGATCCGTAATAAAAAAAGTGACGATGGGTTCAATCATACCTGTGCAAGCGAATTTCGCTTCACTCAACTTCACTCATTTTCAGCTCGGGCCAAGTAGCCCTTCACTCCCCTCATTCGCGTGAAGTAAGGCTGAGTGAGGCTTCACTCACTCATCAATCCCAATCTCACTCCTTCATTCCCTTCACTCCCTCATTCTTCTCACATCACTCATTCCCCTCACTCACCTATTTGCCTCACTCTTTCTGTCATTCAATCAAGTCCCTCGTGTCATCATAATTTAAATATTTTGGCGCCATGTAGTGGGGGAATGTGAGACTGGGCTGGGGCAATGTGAGACTAGGCTGGGGCAATGTGAGACTGGGCTGGAGCATTGTTAGACTAGGCTGGGACCACATGAGACTGGACTGGGGTAATATAAAACTTTCCTGGGGTGATATGAGACGCACTGTTTTAATATTGCGACGGCGAGTTTAGTGTGTAAGCTAATTATATTTCTTCATTTTTCTACTTTTTTCCCCATTTACTTTCATGCACCATGGAAGTATATGTGGAAGAGGTAGTATGTTATCACGGCAGCCAATGTTAATTTGAGAGGGCTCGTGTGGGTCCGTCTTAAGAGATAGAGCAATTCGGTTAAAGGCATTATAATCATCTCTAAAATCGAGGGATAGGGTACGCATGCCGTTTTTCAAAATTTCTAAAACTTTTTGAAATATCCACGTTTACATGCAATAATTTCTGTGCCGTGATCTCAACGCAAAATATTTTTTCAAATGATCTGAGTGACAGATAGACAAAAACCATTGACGGAGTCAAATGCAGAGATAGTTGGGCTACAACAAACGTTTGAAACTTTTTTTGAAATAAAGCATCCCCAAGGCGGGAAAATTCAAAATGTCATATTTGAGGGCGCTCCATTCTCGCTGGAGAAAATTTTTCACAGAATCGATTTCTTGAGTCATTCTCACTGGAATCATATTCCTGAGGATAATGTGCAGTGCCCTCAAGATAACCATGTTTTCGAAATTCGCCTTCTTTGAAAAGTTATCGCTGGTTTTCTGAAAATTTAGATTCCTTTAAATAAAACACATTCTGAATATCTCAGTATACCCCAGTTGGTGGGAACCATTGCAAATATTAACTTATCATATTCGCAGATCATTTGGCTATAGCCAAATATTGTATACATTATTTTCTTGAAACAATGCTTCTCAAGAGCATGAAAATTCAAAATTTTGTGTCATTTCATTCTCACTGAGACAACATACCACGAATTTGATTTTTTTGACAGGATCTCATCTGAATCGTATTCCTGAGATGTAGGGGGTGTGCCCTCATTAGGACCTGTTTTTCGAAATAAGGCTTCTTTGAGGCGCTACATTGAAATTTTCAAAAAGTTGTATTCATTTTCTCCACAAGCTTAAAGTTAATATTGTTGAATTTTCCCAACTACATTTGAATAGAATCAGATATGACAAGCTTCAAGTTAGATTAACACATTTTTCGACATCAACCTTGGACTACGAACATCTTGCGATTTTTAAAATTCGCGCTCATAGATTGTGAATTAATACGTTAGGTATTGGAAAAAGTAGATCCTTTTCCGCGGTTTTACCGCATAACTTGTTCTTCCCCGGAGACAAAGGAGTGAAGGAGATCTTCACTCCTTCACTCTTCATTCCACTCATTTCTCGTTTGAGCCTCCCTCACTCAGCTTCACTCACTCGATGAAAGTTTTCAACTCCCTCACTCAGCTTCACTCTCCTTCACTCCCTCATCGTGAATGAAGCCTCAATTTTCGTAAATTGAGTGAAGCTGCACAGGTATGGGTTCAATAAATTATAAGTGCGTCTAATTAATTAATGTATTAATTAATTATAAATCACAATCCTTAAAGTTGACTTATTTTTATTGCCACATTTCGTTGTATATTTTTGGAATACATATTGATTAATCGATATGCACTTATAATTTATTGAACCCATCGTCCATTTTTTAAATACGGATCGGTGGATAGTAGGATTTTAAAAGCAAATATGAAATTAAATGAATGTATGCACCAATTACGAGATTGTGAAATTTTGTCAAAAATAATATGCATTGACTGAAGTGCGAGAGTGAAGGGAGCGGAGTGACCTCGAAGGAGAAATTTTCACTCCTCTGCTCGCCCGCTTGAGAAAAAACAGGCCGCTACTGTGAACTTTGCCCTCAAATATTTGACCTCCAAGTGCCCATTCAACGGAAGTATAAGTACCACGTCATTTCTAATTTTTATCTTGATTTTTTAGCATAAGTCACTAAGCTTATCTCGTGTAGCTTGAAAAAAGGTTCCATTGTCAGTTGTTTTTAAAATTTAGAGAGTTAAAAAGTTACAAGTAAAAAATAATAATAGAAGAATCTACCAGGGGGTTTGAACGCTCCTGACTTTCCAATTATTCTTTTAAAAGTTGGGATTGACACGGTTCAATTCTATCTCAATGTACCTCAAACTGTGTCCGTATTTAGTCTAACCTACTCTGCACAAATAAGTCCCACTACCAATATATGTATGTATCAATGTACGTATGTCTAACTCTATGGTATCCCCCAATTTTTACAAGTATAAATATGTTATTTCTTCATTGCATTCAATTGAACTTGATCTATTAATGTCCTGTCGTTATTTTGCACATGTTTTCTTTGTAGAAAACAAACTTCAATATTTTCCTCAAATTCGATTCATGCACTCTTAGGCAACTGGTATTGAATCGTTACGAATCATTAACGGACGGTGTGCATATATGACTCTACCGGAATCGGTAATATCGATCGTGGCGGCGTAGTAATGTGTTGGCAATGAAATCGTCACCACTCTGAATCAAGCTCGTACCAACCCGGTAGAGAATTATGACCAAATTAATACCAGTACGGAGTATTTATGTGACTCTACCGGATGATTTACTGTATGTCTTAAAACATAACCACCCACAAAGAATCGAAAATTGAAAGAATTCTACATATGTAACTGCCTCACAAAAAATGTGTCCCTTTTCGATATTACTCGCCTTATCCTTAGAAATTAGGAACATCGTAACCCTCTCTAAGTTTGACCTCCATTTCATCCTCGACAAGGGGGAGGGGGACGGTTGGGAAAGCAGAATCCAAAATTTCCACTCACTTTCGTATCATCACAGTGTCAAAATCATACGAAATATGAATCTTCCGGCCACCGTACGAAACGAGACCCACCTAAAGAGATGTACCCTTCAAGAAATTGTATTCGTTTCAAACCTATTCCTTTTACACTTAAACAGAATCTCAAACGCGGAATACATCTTCGCCTACCTGTCTGGCCGTTTGCGCCTTTCCCACGTGTCATTTTTCATTGAGTCGTCCAAGATAATATTTTTCAGAAAATGGAACACCTTCATTCCATGCTTTCCCTGTCTCAATCCTCCCCAAGGAAGGTTACTCAACCAGCGCAATTTCTCCTTTGGCACGGCCAACTCAATTTGGACTCAGCAAAACGAACGTGACATGCAGGGAAGTGCTTTAATTACGAACTACGCTACAAGAATTGGTATGGTATATGATAAGCCACCTTTTTGCGGTGTGAGCCTAAGTAAATTTCCCGCCTCGGAGACTGTCCCACACTGCCAGAGTTATGTGATCGGAGCGCGGCTTAATTTCACCCCAGTGCATTACCTCCTTCCTAGGAGATCTGCCGGTAAAACCATAGTCGGCTTCAGTTACGTAGTAAAAGACAACGATTGGAGTGACATTAACAGCAACAGAATGCCGATGATTTACACGCTAACTTTTAAGAAATTCAAATTTTCAGTAGTCACACAATTTCCCAAGGCGGAAAGTTATTTTGGAAACGTGTTTACCCCCTTTGACGGATGGACGTGGACATTAGTGGTCACATTTTGTATTGCAGTTACTCTTCTAATTCAATTTACCCGGGTGTTGCGCAATCTCCCTAAAAACAGGGTAGAATATAGTGCCATATTCCTCCATGATTTGATCACATTTGCTTCGATTTTTCTCAGTCAGAATGGCAGTGATTTAGTGAATTGGTTGCAAAAGTACAGGAAAGCTGTTCCCTTGCTGACCGTGTGGTTCTTTGGGTGTAACGTTCTCATGCAAAATTTGTACCAGGGATCAATCACTTCCGATTTGACGGTTACCCCGTTTCCCGTCGTTCCAAGAAGTTTGCGGGACTTGGATGAATCTAATCTCATCATAATTACTACTAGCACAACGTGGCCGGTGAACAAATTGGGGGCTGAATCCCTGCAAGGGGCGAAATTCGGGTAAATCTATTTTTTAATGATCACTATGAACTTTTTCCATTTAACAGGAGATAAAATTTAGAAGATTAAGAGTTTGCTTTCCACTTACAGTATAGGCGGAAAGTCTTTCCACCCTCATACTTTTTTCTTAGTGAGGAAAATACCTAACAACGAAAAAAATTTACTAAGTATGCATTTACCCCACCCCAAAAAAGTGACCATCTGCGATATCTCAGTCATTTCTCAACCGATTTTGATGAAATTTTGCACCGATTATTGTTACATAATTTAGAACCGGGATCTGGTCCGACTTAGCGAATGCTTGATTTTTACGCGAGTTATGGGCAAAAATATACCCCTGGAAACGTATTTATGTTTATAGCTAATTAATGGCGTATCGTAATGAAAAACGAATTGCACAAATTTTAGAGTAAATTTTTATGCAAATTTTAAGGGTAGTATGATTAAAATCGGTTCATAAATGACAAAGTTTTTCCTATAAGAGGTGCACAAAATTGGATGAAGCTTAAGGGGTGGTAAAAAAAACGTCATTGACAACAACTAATGAAATGAATATATGAGTTCTACATACTCGAGTTATGTGGCAAAATATTTGCAAACTACATACATGCAAAATTTAATTTCGGGCATGCGTGGTGTTCAGAATCTAAATAACTCAATTACAAGTATTAAATAAACAAGCCCCCAAAAAAGGGAAATCTCAGTGAGGCTGGGTGCAGCTATCAATATTAAATAAATTTTTCGGAACAGCATTTGCTTCACCACTCTTAAAACTATCTATTCGCACATTAGTTTGTATTGATCAGAATATGCATTATTCCTGTTGTCTTCATTCGAAATCTTTAGTTCAATACACTCTAAGAAACCTCGTGATAACTATCACCGCGCGGTGGTCATATGTGACTCTACCGGAATGGTGACAGCTGCAACCACCGAACGGTGACAACTGCACCACCGCACGGTGATTGATCATCACTAAGCTGGTGATGGGCATCCACCCTCCGGTGGTCTTTTGCCACCTGCCGGTAGAGTCACATATGACCACCGCGCTGGTGATAAAATTTCTTAGAGTGTATATTTAATTGCAGTAGTTTGTTAATAATTATGTAATTAAGTCCGTTATGATGACGATCGCAACCGAGATCGAAAACTTGACACCATTAAAAAAGAATAAAGTTTTTCATTGTTATTCAATTTGTAAATCTACAATGTACGTAATCAATAATTCTACCAGTAATTAAATCATCTAGGCTAAAATAGTTTGGGGAGTCGTGATTCAAATGCTGTTCCGAAAAATTTATTTAATATTGATAGCTGCAGCCAGCCTCACTAAGATTTCCCTTTTTTGGGGGCTTGTTTATTCACTTAAAGCGTTATACTGCTCGAGAAGCTTGATGGGATGAACTGCAATTTTGCACAATTTCTTATCATGATGCAAGGTTTTCGGAACCATACTTTGGAATATGCTGTGGCACAATCAACGACACGGTGTAATTACATATATGCAAAATTTCAACAGGAAAATTCGAGTCTTTCCACACCGATGAAAGTTTAATGAAAAATGTGTTTAAAGTTTTTCTTTGTTATATAAATACAGTCAAATTGGTATTTGGTACATATGCCCCCCCGGATCCTTTTAGAAGGCAAGTATACTTCTTGGTGTTGACTTCGCAAATGAGCTTGTGAAAGGGGTATTCAAATTCTTCAATTCAAGGTTAATTGGGTCATGTCTTTCGGGTCTGATGGTTTATGCTAAGAAATTTAGTGCTTGATTACTGAGCATAAATATTTTCTAACAATGTAATGGCGCGCGGCGGTCACGCTCCGATTTTGACGAAACCACGAGAATTATGCAGCTTTAGATAAATAATTAAACACGTATTTCAATATTTTTCATAATGCTTAGTTTAAACGTTTTTTCTCCCATGCAAGAAAAATTGCAGTGAAAATGGAAATTTTCGCACAGGTTTTCTATCATAATTTCGCTAAAACTGAGCATTATGAAAAATCCTGAAACACGTGTTTAATTATCTATCTAAAGCTTCGGGGTTTCGTCAAAATCGGGGCGAGACCGCTGGTATCATCTCATTGTAAGTAAATGTCCGGTGATTTCGACGAAATCTAAGGATACAATCTTCCGTATTGTCAAACTCCTGAATATTTGTGCAAAATTGCAGTTGATCCAGTCAAGCTTCTGGAACAATACCTTTACGTGCAAAAAGTATGAGGGTGGATAGACTTACATATACTGTACGCCTATACTTTAGGTGACTTGTTAAGTATTTGGAGGGTAATTCTCATTGGTTTGGAGAGACATGACATTACCCCCATGATAAATATTCTAATTAAACCAGAAAAATTTCTTTGAGAAAATCGATCTTATTTTGATCTGATTCAAATTAATCTTCCTGAGACATATTAAGTCTTCATCTAATCTTAATTAAATTTCCTTAATTCTATGGTAAATCCAGGTCATCCAAACGGAGACCTTATTGCCTCATTAAAGCCCTACTGCCATCACTTATTTGGATTCGCGATCAAAATAAATTTGCCTCATTTTTGGCAAACTTTATACAACGGATAGTCTACGTTTCGCCCGAAATCTACAGTTCCTCTGACGTAACGAAGATAATTTCAAAAGCGGGAATTATCTTGGTGAACAAGACTGAAATTAGGACAAGAGACACGTTTGCAGTTATGGATGACGACATGGATATTGCCAGGCTCACCGAGGAACTAAAAACGATTGGGCAGCGGTTAGTTATCAATAGTTTGGAAGATACTCCGTTCCAGTTTAACTTGATAACTTTCGGCAACCGGAATCATATATCGAGCGGAATCTCGACGGTAATTTTAAAACTGACGGAATCTGGGATTACTGAGAGATGGCAGTTACTCGACAATATGCAGATACAATTATTTTTCATCAGAAGGATTGGAGAAGGATTGAGAAAAAAATTATTTTTAAAGTTCACTTCTAATCTTAGAGAGGAAAATGTCCAAATCAATAATTCTCACGAGGAAGCGTTTCCCGCGCTGTTTTATGTTCTCGCTTTATGTGCAACCATAATCGCGGGTGCAGGCGTAATTTTACTGGTGGAGTGTAGGAACGCGATCAAAAGGGCTGTAATAGTTTTTATGCGGAACCTTCGCAGTTGCCTACGCAAATTACGGACAGGGTTTCAATTGGTAAAAAACAAATTTACCAAGGCAGCGGGAAAATGCACTTTTACCACCTACCCAAAATAAGTGGGAAATATGAAAAACTGTGGTTTAGACGATTCCGAAACAATTTTTCTAGAACTTAAGATTTTCAAAATTTAAATTTATATTAGTATTATCCATAAAATTCTGGGAAAGTTATATAATAGTATCCTCCACCTACGGTCGAATTGATAATGCCACACACAGATCTCAATTATCTCTCGCGTTATCCTACTGACGGGCAAAGTTCAATAATCATATGGAAATTTATACATATTCAAAATCAAGGCAGCGCAATTTTGTGCAGCATTGGATACATGAATATGTACATACTCGACAAGTTTAGTAATTTCAAGTTAATTTACATACATACATAATTCAATGTTGAACTCGAGGGGTTCATTTTAGCCGGATATGTATCTTGTTTATCGTAGACACACTATTTTTTGTGGCATCCATGTGTGAGTGAAGATGGTTCACATCCCTTTCCGCTTAACCAGTTTATGTATGTACAAGTGTCTTACGTCTTCAGCAGTATATGTAATGATGCATCGATACATACATGTTTGTAAGAAATACTTGATGAAACTCAGGCCCATATGTTTGTTTACGCATACCCATTGTTGTATATGAACGCTTTCTTCCTTTTAACAATCACGGTAACATAGCCAGGTGCAAAAACAGGTGAACGAAGCAGTTTAAGACGTGTGTATGTATGTATGCGTCAGTGAAAAGAGGAAAAACGGCCAGTTCGTGTTCTTTTTTGCTTGTCTGATAAAGTCAAAAGTTTTAATTATTGATTCACTCTAAAAAATCAAGTATTAAAACAGTACCAAACCGTAGGTACATATGACTACCAACGTGCCATTTAGCAGGGGTGGGCAAGATACTTGGTCAAGATACAAGATAAAAGATACAAGATACAAGATAGTATCTTTATCTTGTATCTTCGTCGCCTGATCAGAGAAGTATCTTGTATCTTGTATCTTGTATCTTTTAGAAAGTCGAAAGTATCTTGTGTAAGTATCTTATCTAGATATGCCTGGCAGAAAAGTATCTTAAGATAGTTGACAAGATACTTTTTCTCAAAATTCCGTCAAATTAAGTCAATTTCTTACTACAGAAAGTCAATTTGACCATGAATTTGGCGTAACCAGAGTTTGGTGAATTTTTACTTTATGTTTTGCCAATTTCTAACAAACTTGTACATACATATGTACATATATGCATATGTATATATGTTCATGTGTACTCGTACATTTGTACACATACATACATAAATACGTTGCACATTACATGATATGTTCCTACGCTGAACTAGTGTATAGATCTTATAGGGTTTAGTTTGAACAAGCAGAGAATGTTGTAAAAATAATACCAACTTCTTAAAAATATACGTATGTTAGGTAGCTTTGTAGTTTTTCGAAATTTCGAAATTTTTCTAAGTATAAGCACTGGAAACAAAATTTGTTAGATGATTATAGAATGATTTTAAATTTTGTACTTACTAGATTTTTTCGTTTAAATGATTAAACATGACTAATTAGATATGAATACCAAGCTAAAAAAAGAAAGTATCTTATCTAGTATAAAAGTATCTTAAGATACATATCTTGTATCTTGTATCTTGACTACTCAATTTTTAGCAAACTATCTTGTATCTTGTATCTTGTGTACTTGAACAAGATGTATCTTTTATCTTGTATCTTATATCTTGTCGTAGAAAGTATCTTATCTTGTATCTTGTATCTTCCGACCAAAGTATCTTGCCCACCCCTGCCATTTAGTAAAGTAATACTGTTTATGTAGTAATATCCTCTACTATAGTTTTCCCGTATCGTAGCAAATTTTTACGGCTAGGTATAATTTTAATACCAAGCGGTAGCAAATTTAATACAGAGAAAACATTACCAGATACCTATGTAACAGTTTTCCCAAGTATCACCATAGAAATCTGAAATTCTTTAAAATGAGCAAATTCAAGGAATTATTGTCCCAGAGGGTCGTCCAGATTAGGATTTTATCCATCGTGAGTTAATTATCAATGCATAAATTTCCTGTAAATTTTGAAATTTACTTATTTAAAAAAACTGCTCCCATTTTCAGGTTTTTGGCATTTTAGCGCTGTCCTTGTCCCACAACCATTTACCCATTTCAGAGGAAGAAGCCTTCTTTTTCTGTAGCGCGTTGTGCTTATCCATCTCCGTTATCTTGCTCGTTCTAACGTGCTCGATGGGATTGAAAGATTCAGAAACAATACAGAAAGTGGTAATTAAATAATCACCTAACTCACGCCGGCAATGGTAACATTGTAAAATCCAAAAAACTATGTAACAAACTTGTACAAATATTTTTAAGCAAAAGTAGCTCCCAAATTTGTATAAATTTATTCAGATCAAGGGCGACGATATTTTGTAAAAGTTTCTAAAATTCTTTTGCAAACCGAACGAATTTTATAAAGTTACCAATGACTGCGTGAACGGGTTCAGAATTCATAAGAGCTGAATAATTTGTTAGCATTTATTTACATAAATCTATTAGATAATTCACGTGTATGTTTGTGCAACCTTTGCAAAATTATTTCATAACCTGTTACACAGGTCAAACTCACCACAATCTTCAAATGCATAGTTCGCAAACTGAATATCGTTATCCACTCGAATCTTGTAAATACTTCCAAATCATTGCAAAACTTTCCAGGTTTTGCAAACCTTTTGGAGGAAAGACATGTTTTTTTATTCGCAAATTCACACAGGAAAAGGTTTATTTCCTTTACACAAGATTATTTCGCTAACTCTTTACATGCGAAATGCAATACGTTGACGTGAATATGCCCAAAACACTAAAATGCCTGCATCTATTCTGCTAAGTACAAAAGTTTTGCAACTGTTTGCGAACGCTCATCGAATTTTGCAAGTTATTCAACTAACTTTTCAAAATTCCACATTTTTTTTTATTTCCGAACAGGACAAACTTTACCACATCGCTGCCGGGATTTGTTTAATCACCACGGCGTCCTTCTTCCTCGTGTCCACTGCGAGGTTTAAGCAAGCATGGAAAATCTCTTACACGAACGACGGCTTCGTTTACGAGTTGAATTATGAACGCAGAGTTTCTGCTGGGGTATGTTTGTAAAAATTATTTGGAACTTTATGAATTTTTAGATTGCAGCGCATTTTTATTTTTCAGGCTTTTGGAATTTTGTATGCCATCACTTGTGGAATAATTGAGTTCTTTTTGTGGAGACAGGAATGAAAATGTCTAAGAAAAAGGTATATAATTGCTGAGTGAAATTTCGAGTACAAAATAATTCCAGATGTTCATAAAAGTTTGAAATTTTGAAATCATACTTATGTACAAAAGTTTGCCATGAATTTTCTCATTATTTTAATCCACCTTTTCTAACTCTTATTTAATAATTTTTATGAGATAAGCTTTTGATTGTACGTAGCTCTTCCTTAAATATTTGGTTATCTGAACTTTTGTCAAACTAATTTTACGAACAATTCAAGTACATACGTTTTCAAGTAAATTAGCATTTAAGAAATGGAATCATGTATTTATTTACGTTCACTTGTTTTTTTTGTACTCAAATATCTTAACTAATTAGACACCACCACGGCGAGGCTGGATCTTTTTTACATGCACGCATATATTTTTTTTGCATATGTGTACATAATATTAACCTCTTTCAACTTTATTTATCTCGATTAAAATTTCCGTTAAGTACCATATTGAATTCATAACTACATTTATTTGGTAGCAACCAATTGAATTTCCCTGATTTTCTGTAAAAACCCAATATTTATTTCAACCAGTTTACAAGTTTCGAGTTTTTTGCCGAAAATCACGAAAACTCCACTTTTTAACATTGGTCGGTATAGAGAAAATTCTAGAATTTGTGAAGCAAACTATCCCAAAATGTCAACTTTTTACCATCGAGTTTTCCACAAATTACTAAAGAAACACTCACATTTTTAGAAATTTTGAGAAATCAGATTTTTTTTTAAATACGTGATATGACGTATTTGGTCCTCAAGGGACAGTCGTCATGGTACGTCATATGACGAATTTGGTATGCAAAGGATTTTTTTAAATACGCGATATGACATATTTGGTCTCTTAGGGACATGTTTTGAAATACATCATATCGCGGATTTACGTGAAAAAAGGTTAATAATAATACCACGAGATAAATTGGGCAATAATTAAAGTAACTTTTTAACATTTAGGTTTACATATTAACTTTATTCCAAAATTCTAAATGATAACAAGGTTGGTAAAATTACTAGGAAACCTTCTAATCGAAACACTGGCAGGTGTATAAGACCCCCACCACCACCGGCAACTTTACAAGTTAACCTAAACGTGTCCGGGTCCGTCTCGTAGCCCGGGTTGCACATGCACTCGGTCGGTTCACCGGGTTGATACGCCGCACAGGTGGTGTTAGTAAGGCAGGGGAAGGGTTCAACCTCCGTCGCATCACATTTCTCACCAACCCTTAAGAAACACCCGGTTCGGTTTGACCCCGTCTCGGAGTCCTCTCGTATGTAGGTATAGCCGCAGACGCACCTCCCTCCCGCACCTGAGCTTATTCCAGCGATCGCATGTCAAACTAATGGGGGAGTTAGACTTGCAAGGCATCCCGTACTGAGGAGGGGAGCTTGCGAGGTTGATAATAACAGATATTGGTGCCCTTTGGATATGTGGTAGGGACCCATGAGTGTACTAAAACCCTGAAGTAGTTTGACTCCATGGCCACATTTGCGCCCGCCACACCCACTCAAAAATGTCCAAAAAACGCTTTCACCCCAGTTTTCACTCACTCAAATCCACGCCAAAAATCCAATTTTACTCGGATTTTGAAATTTCTTTCACCATTATACTCCCAGATAGTTGCTTTCTTCAATCCAATATCAAACTCAATTTTTTCGAAATTTTTAGTATTTTTAAAATTTAAAATTCTGAATGAGCATTGTTGTAGTCATCAACAAAACAAATTATGTTTGCGAAATAATCATCAATAAAATTGAGTTTGATATTGGATTGAAGAAAGCAACTATCTGGGAGTATAATGGTGAAAGAAATTTCAAAATCCGAGTAAAATTGGATTTTTGACGTGGATTTGAGTGAGTGAAAACTCGAGTGAAAGCGTTTTTTGGGCATTTTTGAGTGGGTGTGGCGGGCGCAAATGTGGCCATGGAGTCAAACTACTTCAGGGTTTTAGTACACTCATGGGTCCCTACCACATATCCAAAGGGCACCAAGATCTGTTATTATCAACCTCGCAAGCTCCCCTCCTGAGGGTAGCAACCTTCCCAAGGGTGCTCACCGCTCCAGAGAAACCCACCTGTGACAAGGGTACATAAATAAACTGTTAGAAGTACAGGATTAAAATGGTACCACACGGACCTGTTTACACGCAGGGTATGTTAAGCCCAGTACTCAAGACGGATTTTTCAAGTGACAAAGTTTAGCAAAAACTTGAATAAGAAAGTTTTAATTTATTTGAAGAAGTACTCCCATTTAGTAAAAAGTTTATAGTGAAAGTCAATTAATTCCAGGAAATGATTAATTTAATACGAAGCGAAAAACCAGTACGGAGTAAATATTTGACTCTAACATATTTTTTACGGTAGTTAACTACCTTCCGGACATTGGCAAGTTCCATTAAGACAGATTAGATTCCAAACGTGGGGGCAGAATTCACCATAATTCCAATCTTCGCATTCCTGCCCGGGCAACAACAATGTTTGGTTTTCATAATTATAGTTACAGCTCGCCTGGTCCAGGGAGGGTTCATAGTTCTGCTGGCACCAACAATACGTCGATTCGCCCCCTGTCGTACGACAAATGGAGGTTGAATGACACGATATTTTGTCCGGGTTAAGGGTGACGTCACACTCCTGGCCCACCAGTAAGTGACACATCTTCGACAATGGATTATACGCTTGTGTGAGGGGCGAATCACACCTGGAATTTAGTTGAAGCTTAAAGCTAGTACTCAGAACGGGTTTTTTACAAGAAAAAATTTAAACGAAACGAACAAAAACTTTTATTTTCGGTCAGGTTTATAGGTATTGATTTCTTGATATTTTTAGGTTGTGCTACCGAAGTTATACCGGTCTGTAGAAATTTGCCACCGATATGGTAAAACTTTAATAGTTATTAGAGTTAGTTATTAATTACTACAACGTATTACTAATCAATGCCACTTTGGTAGAGTCATACCGCTTGGTATAATATTAATACTGCATATCTAAAAGCGCATGTATTGGCTGGGCTTTGCTTCAAAACTTAATTTATGTAAACATTTGCCCTTACCCGCACGTAAAGTTTCCTTCATTTTCACGACATTTCATAAAGGCTTCAGAATTGCAGGTCAGATTAGTACCCGGATTTGGCAAACTGCTGCAAGGTGCTTTGTAACCGGCTTCGCAGTCACCCCTAGAGTTCACCAGTAGGCCCGCGTCGCATTCACAAAAGCAGGTAAAACTTTGGTAGGGACAGGTGCACAGTTGATCTTTGGCGTAATTGCAGATTTCGACTAAATTATCTGGATCACACTGTTCCCCATGGGAGAGGATTTTTTCTGCGGGGTCTAGCAGACATTCCATCCCATCCGGGGAGGCATGGTAGTACTGATTACAAGTGCAAATTTTAGCTCCATCTATCACAAAAATAAATTAAATTAATAAGCCATCTAAAATGATGAAGTTTACTACTTAAATTGTGAAAATGAGCTCCAATAATTAATAATTACCCCCCAACTAAATATTTTTTTTACCCAATAAATATCAAATAAATCCCCACCATAAAATTAACTTTAACTACAAAAGTTCGCAAGCATTTAGGATTTAACCCCTAATGAAATCCCTCGACGCTAAAATAATGTAAAACCTAACCATTTTGCACTGTTCGACAGTGCGAGTTCTCAACGCACGAGTGATGATCAACATCCCCAAATTCGCAAGTTGCCCCAATCTTGGTTAGACACATGGCTGACTCCTCATTCCAAACGTGCTCAATTCCCCGCGTGCATTCACACTTTTCCGTTTCCTCATTGCATGTGAGCAACGTGTTCCTCCTGCAGGTTTCGGTTGGCAGCTCGCTCCCAACTTTGCACCTGGCATTAAATCCCGCCATGCACACGGTCCCGTTGACCAGCCAGCCTGCTTGACACCCACACCGGGTGCCGGAGCAAGCTAATTTCTCCTTTACACTGCACGTGACACCATCTTGGGTGCAATACTCGCCCACCTCGCGGGCCAGATGGAGACAATATCCGCCAATTGGGGATGGCACATCGGGTGCGAGACACGTGCAAATTCCGTCGTACGGATTACCCCACAATTCTGTAGTAAACAAAAACTCTTATTAAAAATTAAATTCGAATATTTTCTAATTAAGCTTTGAAAAAATAAAAAAAAAATATATAAAATAATAATTAGTCCTGACTTCTCCTTCTGTCAATATTTGAAAACTTGTACTCAAAAATAGTGGAAACTTCGAAGTTTATTTTTTAATCAGAGATTACAAAATTAACACGAGCCATAAAGTTTGTTCAACGTGGAAAGCCCGTATCGCCGAAAATGGGCATAGTGAGATTTATGCAAATTCTGTGACACGCATAAGTATACATACCATCGCATACTGCCGTTCCATAGCAAAAGGGTCCCCTATGCGCCGGATATCGCGGACATGTCGTCATCACTTTGAAACTACATTGCGACACATTTTTAACATCCCAGGCCATTGTTTCATTGCAGAGACACGTGTCCTCCACGCAGGTCAGGAATATTGCGGGGTCGCAGATATTCTCCGTGTCATTGGGACTGCACGGTACCCCGTAGTCTAGAAATTTGCTGGTCACGGCTGAAATCGAGAATAAGACTAAATACTGCGCCTTGGTGTTGCCCACCATTTTTTTAACGTTTAATTATTTCAATGCGCACCCTACACCCGTGGAGGAATGAATAATCGTTATTAACTACGCGTCAAAGTACTTTGTCGATTACTCAATTAATTGATTTGGTGTTATCAAACCATTCAGGGGATAACTGAATTGCGACGTAATTCATTCTTCCAGGCTCTCTTTGATTGACAGCGTTATCAAGTGTTCACGTGGGGACCAAATTGCGACGCTTCTACGTAATTGATTATTCCCTGGTGGTCGTCAGGTACATAATAATTATGTAATCAGTACCTTGTCAACTTTGCATAATCAGGAAAACCTTGCTTGCGTCAAACACCGACACATACATACATATGTATGCCTAACTCAAGTACGTCTGGCCGTCTTCCGGGATGTCAAATGTCAAAATTCCAACGTTTTTAATTGAAACATTACATCAGAACCAAGAATTGTGCAGTGGTGTGTGTTACCAGTTGAACTTGGCGCTTGATTACACACGTGTCTCACATTGTCCAAGCTAATGTCACCTAGCGGCAGTTGGGTCACTATGTTACATTTTTCGTTTCTAGAGGGCGTTTTTCGCTAAAGTGTCAAACGTTTCCAAATCGTTGACTAACGCTACACGCATTTAGATCCGACTTGATCACATGAACGGGCACGCCCTCCAGAGTTGACATTTGACCTGTGACCTCGATACCCCCACGTAACTTGACATTTGACCTATGACCTTGGCACACCTACTAGACTTTGGATTTGACCTGTTACCTGGGCACACCCACTAGACTTTGAATTTGACCTGTTACCTGGGCACACCCACTAGACTTTGGATTTGGCCTGTGACCTGGGCTCACCCACTAGACTTGATATTTAATCTGTGACCTAGGCACACCCACTAGACTTGACATATGACCTGTGACCTCGGCACACTCCCCCGAGTTTACACTTAACCTGTGACCTGCGCACACCCCCCTGAGTTTACATATGACCTGTGACCACTGGGAACCCACGCAATGGTTGACACTTACAACTTTAATTTACCTCCCGGCGCCACCTACAGGATGTGGGTTGTTTTTCAGCGCTAGAGGGCGGGCTATCGCTTCAAGTTCTTAAACGTTTTTAAAACGTTAGAACAATTGAACGCTCCTTGGAATTGACTACGCCTCTTGATCTAGACACGCCCTGTAAAGTTGTGACTGAACATTTTTCCGTGGTCACACCCTTTAGAGTCGTGACTGAACGTTTTTCTGTGGTCACACCCTTTAGAGTCGTGACTGAACGTTTTTCCGTGGTCACACCCTTTAGAGTCGTGACTGAACGTTTTTTCGTGGTCACACCCAATTATAGTCGTGACTTAACGTTTTTCGTGGTCACACCCTTTAGAGTCGCGACAGAACGTTTTTTGTGGTCACACCCTTTAGAGTCGTGACTGAACGTTTTTTGTTGTCACACACTTCGGAGTAGTAACTGAACAAATTTGGTGGTCACACCCGTAGAGTTGTGACCTAACGTTTTTCGTGGTCACACCCTTTAGAGTTGTGACTGAACGTTTTTCGTGGTCACACCCTTTTAGAGTTGTTGCTGAACGTTTTTCGTGGTCACACCCTTTAGAGTCATGACTGAACATTTTTCGTGGTCAGACCGTTTAGAGTTGTGACTGAACGTTTTTCGTGGTCACACCCTTTAGAGTCGTGACTGAACGTTTTTTGTTGTCACACACTTCGGAGTAGTAACTGAACAAATTTGGTGGTCACACCCGTAGAGTTGTGACCTAACGTTTTTCGTGGTCACACCCTTTAGAGTTGTGACTGAACGTTTTTCGTGGTCACACCCTTTAGAGTCATGACTGAACATTTTTCGTGGTCAGACCGTTTAGAGTTGTGACTGAACGTTTTTCGTGGTCACACCGTTTAGAGTCCTGACAGCACGTTTTTCGTTGTCACACCAATAGAGTTGTGAACTCTATTATTAAAGATCGTGCTATAAAACGTGACAATCAAGTCAACGCTTCTTTGCTCTGTGTGAAGATAAATGTGTAACAATTATTCAGCAGGAATTTGTATCGCTAAACTAAATAAAATTGTTTTGCTTAGAACCCGCATTGCGGGCTTAAGAGACTAGTACGTACATAAATCGATAGTTAAATTAAATACTTGACAAGTGTGCACATAGTAATATACATAATTTCTTGGTAATCTTGTGCAAATGGTGACTCCACATTTCGCAATTTGGATTTTGTACATGTACAAGTTTACATATTTAAGTCGCATTATGTAGCGTTATAAATGTGTGTACGTCGTACGGCATGATCTGATTGATCGACTCGACTTTCAGATAATTTAATTGACAGGAAATTGAGCCCAGTAAATCAACAAGTTAAGTAAAACATATCACAACTTATCTTGCAGATGCGTTGTTCACGAGGAATTTTATTAGTCATTAACCGAAATTACATATTGCGCATTTACAAATTACGATACAGATACTTCACATTTTTTGGGCAGGACTTTCAGATAATTTTAATTGACAGGAAATTGCATCCATCTTATCTTGCAAATTGGTTACTCAATAGGAATTTTATTACGCATTTACATACAAATCATGATATCCTTAACAATTTTTTTTATTGGGAGAATAACCAAATTAATAGTATTAAACTAAGGAAAATACCCGGACCGAAATTATTCATCTTATGTCCTCCCGATGTCGTACAAATTGTCCCATTTGACCCGACCCCCTCCTCGTAACCCTCCTTACATTGGCAATAGGTATTAATGGGATAATCTGGATTTGGAGCGGTACAGATGGCATTTGTGATGCAGCGTCCCTCGCCCACGTCACCTTTGCAAATTTCGTTCACCCGAACGAAACACGCTTCCCGTCCCACTTCCGGTTCGTACACGGTTAATTCGGTGCAAACGCAGGTATTGTCGTGACAGTTGAGAAATTCGTCGCGATGGCAGGTATTTCGGGGTAATGAGGATGAACTGCTGCACGCTGTTCCGTACTTCGCGAAACATTGGGAGTACCACGACTCACCAAATTTGTAACCGTCTGAGTTGATAAAATTGGTACACTGTTAAAAAGCTGGTAATAAATTCTGCGAGTACATAAATAACAATGGGGGTTTATTTCCATGATTTAAGAGGCAAAATCCATAATTTTAGGAGGGTGGTTAATTTATTCCTATTAAATTATTACTGGCCAAAGTACATAGGTATATATATTACTCTACCGGTATGGTAATAGCGAACCTAATGATAATGAAAAATTTATCACTCAACATCAAACTACTACCACCCCGGTAAGAAATTACATACTTCCAAATTGATAAAAGTACCGACGGTCCATATATGTGACTCTACCGGATTTTTTAGTGTACTTTTTTTATATCAGGGGTTAATTGACTTCATAAATTTTTCATTTTTTACGACAATTTTCCTTACCTGGACATTGACACGTGGCATTAATGCAGTACAAATTAGTGTATGACTCGTCACAATATCTCTTATAATCCCATGCAGTACAGGCGTCTCCGTTCGTCAGTTTGGTCCCCATACTGCTCGAAATACACGTTACGAGATCCTCCCTGGGAATAAATCCCTGCCTGCACCAGCACAAGTCTCGATCCTCCACTCGCATACACGTGGCCGAGGGATGACATTGTATGACACGCGGGTCGTCAACGCCGGTAGGGTCGCATTCCCCTCCAATTTTTGCACTGCATTTTGTCCCGTCCAAAATTGGGTCGAACTGGACTGGCAACTAGTTAAGTATTTATTCACACTCTTAAAAATAACGTTACAATTTTGAAGATTAAATGCACACTGAATTCCAAGTTAAGTAAACTGTATTTACTGAATCCAGGTTAAAGCTCTACTTCATTTTCATAGAGTGTTTAGTCTCACTCAACCCGTGCTCCATGTCTTTAAATGTAATTTCTAAAATGGCATCAACTTTATGAGTATTGAGATAAATGGGACTTTTGATATTTTAATGTAAAGCTAATTTTTGGTACTACAACACCTTGGTATTTTGAAAAATTAGAAAATTCATTTACTATTTTTGCACACTAAATTTCTTCAAAAATGAATTTTCTAATTTTTCAAAATACCAAGGTTTTGTAGTACCAAAAATTAGCTTTAGATTAAAATATCAAAGTCCCATTTATCTCAACACTCAAGAAGTTGATGCCATTTTAGAAATTACATTTAAAGACATTAACACGGGTTAAGTGAGATTGCGCGCGAACGCATCATCCACAACAGTCTTAGCTGGATAATGAGTAAAATATACTCGGAAATTTAATTTTCGAAATGCTAAAATTATTTTAACGAGTGTACGTACGAAAGAAAGGTTTTCGAAAGCGTTTTTTTTATAAATCTGTACAGAATTGAAAATTTACCCGCATTTTCCCTCTCGCACGTCACACTTTAGGAAGGCTTCCTCACTACATTTTAAATGGTTTGGGGTTTCCTCCCCGCTTTCGCAGGACGTATTAAATCCCGCGCTACACACGCCGGCACTGTTGGAAATTGTGCCATAACCGCAGCCACACGTGCAATTTACCAAATTAGGTTTGCATTGGCAATTTAATTTTTTGTCTGGGTTGCAATCATGATACAAATAGTCGTTGGTTACGGTACATTTTTCCCCGAATTCGCGTACAACCGGAGGAATGCAGGTTAATCGGTCGGGCGATGCAATCCAACCCGGCGGGAGGCAGGAACAAACATCTGATAATTATAATTTCATAAAAATTTGGGTATAAATATTTATGTCCAAAAATATTCATTCACTTTTTAGAAAAAATTACTTACTCAACTATTAATCTATTCAAAATTTTAAAGTAAATTTTATTCGGTTTTCATTTTATCTCAAATTAGCCTTATTAGATTGATTTTTCAAGATTCCCCATATATTGAGTATACCGTGGAAAATTAATAATGAATAAAATTATTCATTCATTATTGATGAATTTGAAATGATTAAATATATTTATTGAACATGTACATACTCATTAACAAATTTTCAATAAATTATTTACCCATTATTCCCAAATTTAGTAGATAATGAATGAATAATTTATTAATTCTCTATTGAATGAATGAATGTGAACAGGGTTGGATAGAGGGAATTAAGAGACACACTCGCGCCTATTTTTCATGAATTTTGACATAAAAATATGACCTTACCGCCGTCCGTTCTGTTGCAAATGGCCATATTTACACAGCTGTTTACCACATTAGTGTCGCACCTTGCCCCAACCTTGTCTTGACACCGGAATCGTTTCGTGTACCCGATTTCCCCCCAATTTTGGTCGTCGGGACGTTCACATTCGCATTGATTCCTTTCCCCGTGACATTGCAGACCTTGGGACGCCAAACAGCTCTCATGCGGAAGTTCACTACCCGGAACGCACGTGGTATTAATGTCGGGATAACATTTGGTTCGAGTATCATCCTGCCATCCCGCCATGCAATGACATTTTGTCCCGCCACATTCTAAGCGTTGTTCCGCGTCGCAAGTTACCCCCAAATTTCTACAGTCTGCGTCCATACTGGTGGCCAGATGGATGCAGTAGTCGCCATTTTGAGACGGATAGTCTGGTGCTGGGCACGTGCAGACGTGGGTGTTGGCACCATCTGACCATGAGAAAATATTCTTGGAAAATTAATACTTATCTAAAGACACACTTAAAAATATTGTTGCCATTTTGAAAAGTAAAATTCTAAATTATACTAAATCCAGAGTAAACTTTGCATACTCTTTACCGTCACACTAAAAAAAATGAGTAAAATTTACTCAAGGTTGAGTAAAAAAGAAAAAAGAGGATGACAGGAACCAAAAGGTAAAAATTATCCAACCGGTGTGCAACATTTGTTGAACGAATGGATAGATTTTGCAAATTGTTAGATAAGTTATACCGTTGGGTTGCACCATCCTCTTTCTTACTCAACTTGGAGTAAATTTTACTCATTTTTGTTTACATAGAGGGAATTTAACGTTATTTAGGATTTAATAAAATTTTGAATTCAGAGCAAAGAAGCACCATTATTTTTTAGAGTGGATTTTTCCTAATAATTCATAATCCTACCCAGTTGGCAGGCCGCAGTTCCATAGCAGGACGGACCTGATTGAAGGTCACAGCTTTGTCCCAACTTAAGGGCACACTTTGAGGCTTTGAGGTCCCATAACATGCTCGAATTACAGCTACAAGAGTAGTCGATACATTCTAGAAAATAGTCTTGGTTGCAAACATGAAGCGGATCGTTTGGCATGCACCGGTCTCCGTAGTCGAATCCTGAAGCAGGCAAGAGAACGGAGATTGTAAAATAGAGAAAAGTTAAAATTTTGGTAGACATGGGACTGACAAAGCGTAAATTGACGTCTGGTTGGGGTCGATGGCAAACTTGGACTAAAATATTGACTGGCAGTGGATGCACTTATGTGTCCTGTGGTCCGGACCGTACATATGTATGGATAACAGAGTTTGATGATAAGGCTAATATAAAAGTGTCGATATCATATATGGAAAGATACTTATCTCGACTTATGGTTAATTCCCAGAGAATCACTTACAATTGGAATTAAATATGTAGAAACTAAGGATTTTCATACATATGCAAATGGTGTTTCCATCTTTTTGAGCTACAAGTTTTCAAATATTCGCAGAACAATAGGGACAAATTAAATCAGCACCTTTAAATAGATATATGTAAATAACCACTTATACGCATATATATTGCCACAATTTCATTCATCACTTATAATTTATTGTGAGGAAATGGCAATTGAATTAGGAATTTTTGAAAGTGGATTATTTTCGCCGTGCCAAAAAATTACGTTACATTAAAACATGCATGTAAGGTTGCATGTACATATCTCAAACGGATACCACTTTATAAAAATGTGCATTTAAAGACATCGAACGAGTGTGGAGTGAGAATTAAGATCTATGATAGTGCTATTTCGCCATAAAAAACAGTAAAGTTTACTCATATAGCATATTCATCGTGAGCCACAAATATAAAAATACATGTAAATACGTTAACTACTAAGTAACTGTATTACATATGTACATTTAAGGGAATAATTTTCTACTTTTTTCGTTCTCCTATTCATTTCCTTCCAATTGTCAGCAATGCTCTGAACGTTCCTTTAACAATGGCTCGAAAGAATTTGAGGGATGACGTCCTCTTGATGATGAACAGCCCATCGACGCCAATCCCAATTTTGCGACAGGATTTCGCAACCTTCTGCAAATATTTTTTCTCTTCGGGTGTGTCAAATTCGAGATATTTCCACGATTTGGGGACACGATTTACGTTTGCGTGAATCCTTCCAGACACTTTGAGAACGGTTCCCCATAAAATCTGGAGAACGATGGAGAGCAAGATGAGGTATGTCTACATAAAATTTACGAAAAATCGTATAATTGATTACATTAACAAAATAAATTTCTTTATTCGTCACAATTAATTATTCAACTTTGTTAAGGGGTGTAAGCCCCTTATAAGGTCGTTATGTCCGTTATGATCCGATAATTTTTAAACGATGTGATAGAAACTTGAAACTTTCAGGTAAACTCTTAACCTCAAGGAGTACTGCAAGTTCGAAGATGTGCGATGAGGTAACTTCCTTCAAGGTCAAAAGGTCACACTAGGGTCAAATACGAAATTTAACCCCGAACTAAATGGTAACCTCTATTTTGGCCTCAAAGGTCACGAAACTTTCAATTAACCGGACAGTACGACACGTCTTTAAATATATGCAAAACTTATTTCGAGGTTTCGCACCTTTGTTGTATACGCTGTTCATTACGGTATTCATTCATTCCGAGTTCGAATATTCATCACATTCAAATAATATTTATAACTACCTTTGCATATGGCTCCATCTCATTCCATTGTTTAATCACGACGAAATTGCTGAATAGACAATACTGTCCGAACAGTCCGTTGGACAGGACAAGTGCATGCCCTAGATTTTGCATCATCCCCGTATTCAAAATTCGGATAGAGTTGAATTCAATGACAATATTTTTTGCAGCCCGTCTCAACTCGGGAATTGCGAATCGTTCCGTTTTCTTAATTCGGGAAGAAGCCTTCAACTCATTCGCGATGAGGAAGAAGACTGGAACTAAAAAGAAAAGCCTCATAAATACGTACATCCCTACCTCTTCAAATTTTTTTCCTTCATCCAAAATTCATTCACTTCGAGTATCAATTTGAATTATTCATTCATTATCTATTCGTTCAATGAATAATTCATTCATTCATTCGTCCCATGCATTTAACATAGGGCAAAAATGAAAGAATAAAAAACCCACTCATTCATTTTGAAATGTTGGATTATTCATTCATTATTCATTCACTCAGTTAATTATTCATTCATTCATTCTTTATTTCGTAGTAATTAAATGAACGTGAACAGGTATGCATACATTCATATGCGAATTTACTGTTCCACATTTAAAATGTCTGCCTGATTAATAACTTTTTAAACTCATCTATTTTTCCTAAAAAACAGCACATTGGATTTTTTTGTTGAAATTTGTTGAAAACAGGCTAACAAATGTATGTCGTGGATCCAAAAAGCAGAACGAGCAGAAGGAACCAAATTGTGAACCCGGTCCATGAAAAGAGGAACAAATCCAGCAAGTATATGAGCCACTCGAGAAATTTGAAAATACCGCCCAAATTAGCGACCTCTTCCGGGTACAGGTTGTGAAAGTAGATGGGTAGCTTCGAATTGAAAATGAAGAACACGACCGTGCTAAATGGGTGACAACAATTGTTCAGTAGACCCAAAAATAGGATGGAGTCCATTAACCGGGACAATTTGGCTTTTCCTGGAATGTAGGTGGGCATCCAGTTTTCTAAAATTTATATGAATAGTTAGCTCAAATTTACATAGATTTACTCAGGAATTTTTGGGGGGTATTCATAACCATGTTCGAGCCGTTAAAGAATTTTGAAAAACAAAATTTGCTACGTACATATGTACATAAATATGTATTAGCCTTGGATATACTCAAATTCGCAAATAAATTTTCAGGTCAATTTTTTTGCCAACTTGTGTTTATTTTTTAACTAAATATGCGAACTCCCCATACATATTCATTAACAAAAATCGTACTAATTTTTTCTAGCTATAACTGACATACGTTCTTATTAACTTCTTACAGTGTTTCAAATTCGACAAAAATTAAAACAAAACTTGTCGGCCCTGAAAAGATTGCTGTTATTTATTACGAGTTTGCATCGTTACAAAAAAATGAGTTAATCCTAAGTTGGCAAGTTGACAAGCAAGAAAAATTTTGGTTGAAACTTTATGGTCAACTATGTATATACGAGGGCGAGGCCAGTATTAAGTTTGCATTTTTGTTTTCAAAATTATGTTACAATTCAAATATGAAAACTTAACAGCCCCGAACAAAACTTGCAATTAGCAATAATTAATCGAAATAATTCATAATCGCAATTAGACATACCTCTAAATCTTTCCGCATAAATTAAACACTGATTAAGTGTCGTAACTATGTCGCCCTGTTTCCAATAAGTGTTGCACAACGGTCCAATAATCACGGCCCCAATAAAGACGAAAGAGTAGCACAGATTGAATTCTTGGGTGGTATTTTTACCATCGTAGATTCTGTAAGTGCCAAAAATGAAGAAGACGAAATACGAGGCGACCCCTATGCAAGACCTTAATTGCTTTTTTCGGGCTTTTTCGTCCATCTGGTACAAGTTTGTTTTTCGATTAAATATCATGCCCGTAGTGCCAAAAAATGCGCAAACTTTACAAGTCATGTATATCAGCTGGTAATATCTTTTAGAGTGCATTTTAAGTCCAGGTACGTAAGTAAATAAATAAATAAGTTCTAGAATTTTTGAAAGTGAAGTGGAGATATTTTTAAAAACAAAACAGAATTTCGTATTTGAGTAGGGTTTTTGGCGTTGTTTAACGAACAGGAGGTTGTAGAGTTGAGTTGGTGTGTGAAGTTAAAGGTATATCCGGCAGGCAACCCATTGTAGCTGTTATTCCAAAATTGATACACTCTTAGAAATCCAGGATTAAAATAATAGCAGGCAGTGTTTTCTATATCACTCTACAAACGTGGTATTTATGTATGTATAACTAATCTTGTATAGAAGGAGCTCGATATTAAAGTGTTACCATATTTATCACAAACTTTTACAGCCCGGTATACATAATTTTAATATTGGGCGATAGCAAGTTTAATACCTAAATATATAGAAATCAATACCTGCCTGACTATATAAAAACATACCATATTTTTAAGAGTCTAGAATTTATGGGCCTATTAACTTTTGGTCATTTAATTTTATTGTGGACTTAAAATCGTTTTTGATACCTGAAACCTGAACATATAAATTAATAAAAGTGGGTATTTAAATATGTATGAAGCATCATAAAAATTGTTGACTAAATACATACATATGAACCTCAGCCATTAGTTTCCCCGAAAATTATAAGGCAAACTACATATGTATCTACGTATATGGTTCATGAGGTATGTTATTACCAAGAAACTCAATTTTCAAATGTGGATACTATCCAAAAATCTAGAAATGGGAGCGCAATGGAATTGCATACATTCGAGTTCATTCAACGTTCCCATTTTAGTTATGTTCCCATTTTAATAATTGACTTTGCCAATTGCCAAGAGTTAAATTTATCAGTATAATTAAGCCATTTTTCAACGATTATTTTTGGTTAAAATTTTAATCTAAATAATAAATATATAAAGGGTGATATAAATGATATAAATCTCCGTTAGTTACAAGATTATTGATTGAGATTTTCATTAATTATAATCAAAGCTGGTGACAAAATTCTTAAATTTCAGCGACAAAATCTTAGTAACTATGTAATAGAAATTTACTAATTTTTGCCATCAAAATATATTGCCATTGAAACCACCGTCCGTTTTATGTGGGCTAACATGACTACTCTATATCTTGATACAAAGGGCTAAACATCCTGTGCCGCAACGTAAAGCCCGAGTCAAGAGACACATTTCCTTTAACAGGTTAAGCCTAATAGTACTCAAGCAGATTTTTCACGTGAAAAAGTTTGGCAAAAACATGAAAAAAGAAACTTTCATACATACCTATTTGAAAAGATAATTAGAACAATTGAATTGTATTGAATCATCACCAACCGGTGACCGGAGTGTATATATGACTTAACCGGGGAGGTGATAACGGGCATTACCGAAGAGTGAAAAAATACACCGTTATTGTGGTTATGAAGTCTCACCACTCAGAATCAAACTATTACCCGCCCGAGGGGAAGTTATTACCAAATCAAACCATCAAGGTGTGTACATATATGGGACCTCAAACCTCACCGCATTTTTAACAGTATGGTTAAGGGCTAATGGTTAAAGGACCCTTTCTATTTAAATATCTAGGAATAATCGACCTCTTAATATTGGCTACCCTCCAGCATTTTAGCTTAAAGGTAAATATCACAACCTGAAGGGCACAAAATCATAAAAAAATAAATCAATAAAACTTGGCGGAGGGAGGATTAAGGAGCATTAGTTGTAACTACACTTACAATGGAGGTCTCCCAACGTATGCTCACAGATTTTGACCAAACTAGCGTCAATCGATCACAAATACAATTCGTATGAAATTTGCAAATGGAACTATCTGCCAATGTGCAGGTTTGGCGGAGATATTTGCATCTAAATAGGGAAAAATGTACAGCAAATTTGGAAAATGAGAAATCTGGCGGCCTTCGGGTTATTTTTTCTCCTCTTTTTATGCAAATATCTCCGCTAAACTTGAGCATTGGCAGATGAAAATTTTTGAAAATTTTGAAAATTTGAAAATTTGATACCTATTATATTTGTGATCGATTGACGCTAGTTTGGTCAAAATCTGTGAGCATACGTTGGGAGACCTCCATTGTTAGAATGTACACCCTTCCTGCATGTTTATCTATTCACATCGTTTTTACAGGGTCGTTCCAAATTTAGAACATTATAAAGTGCTTTTTCCTTATCTAAATATGTGTCCCCTTTTTCCTGACTTTTTGTGGCATTCTTGGAACAAATTTTGAGCGAAATGCATCCTTTGATTTTAAAAATGAATGCGTTCTACGTTCTGATATCATTGGGAATTTTATTTCAACCAGGGGACACTGGGTCACCTCGTATTAACGGGTAACTAAACTACACAGTTTTTTAATTTTTAAGTAAATATACAGTTTGATTAAGAACCCCACACTCTAAATAATTTGGGGACAAATCAGTTCACCATTTTGGATAATTATTAATTTTGTCCCATCAATGCGAATTAAGTCAAAACTAGTTTACCAAAAAAAAATACAATATTAATTTCGCGGATTTCAATTCTTTTCGAACTTTACGAAAGTTTGAAAATTTGATGTAAATCCAATTTCCAAAACGTGCTAAAACCAGGTTTTATCTTCAAATCGGTTTAATGAAAATTTCAACAACCGGAAAAATCATTGACCGGTTTTTCAAAATTCTCCGGCATTGGATTTTTGGATGCGTAATAAAAATATTTATTTTAATTTACATATGTAAATATCATGTCAAACAGAACGGACCAAGTCTTCACTGTTCAAACATCAACCACCGAGGAAACCAAGCTCATTTACCAGCTCTACCTTAATGGCGAGTATGACTTTTGGACTGCTCCGTTGCGTGGGGGATCACATGTCGATATCATGGCGAGAGCTGGACAAGTTTATGATTTAACGGACTTTCTACAAAGTCACGGACTCAATTATTCCGTCAAGTTTAGCGACGTTAGAAGGTATTTTCATAAATTTTATCTTGAAGTAAAAAATTTGTAAGCTCTCCTTTCAGAAGTAATTTTCTGAACCATTTTGAAATTTATTTTCCCATGTGAATTAGCCTAATTCGAGAGGAGCAACGCCAAAATGAGGTGACACGTTCAACTCGGCTCGGACGCATTTCCTGGGACAGATATGCAACATTTCACGAGGTCAGTAATTTGTCCTGGTAAATTATGCGGATGGGAATTAAATTTGCTAGCAATTTTGTATTAGTGGAGTTATAATTTCGCTAAAAAAATAACGAGTAAATGGCCTGCCCTCGTATGTACATACATATTAATATGCCCTGTCACAAATCTGGTGTAGTCAAGCAGGTATTAAAGTTGCTACCGCTTGGTATTAAAATTATTCCGGTCCGTAAAGATTTGCTCCAGATGTGGTAATACGGACCGACCAATTACTCCACCGTTTTGCTAATCGACAGACTCATAAATACATGAATACCGCTCGGTATTATTATTTTACTCCTGGATTTCTAAGAATGTTGAAAATTTCTGAAAATTTCTAACCAAGTAATTTTCAAAAATCATAATCCTCCCTCAGATTTCAGCCTGGCTCAAATCTCTCAACACGTCGTACAGCACGGTATCAATCATTGGTTACTCCTCACAACATCGTCCCATCTACGCCGTGACCTTCTCGACGGGCGGACCTCCCAAGAAATCCGTCCTAATCGACGCTAACATTCATGCCCGAGAATGGATCGCGGGCGCCACGGCGACCTGGATCATAAACGAACTAGCCGTGAATACAACAGTATATTTGGACATACTTAAAGAAATCGATATCCACATTGTCCCAATCATGAATCCGGACGGATATGTGCACACGCACAGTGGCGGAATTCAAGCGAGGTTGTGGAGAAAGACGCGCAGTGTGCAGTCAGGGTCTAAATGTGTGGGGTGTGATCCTAACAGGAATTTTGGGTTTCACTGGGGTAAGATAAGAAATTTACATTATTTTAAAAGTCTTACAGCTGCTGCTTAAATTAGTATTTTTTTGTCGCAAAACAAATTTTAATTTGCATAACAGTGAAGTAAAGTACGGAATTGTAAGAGCTGAGTCGGGTTAACGGGCCAACCCAATTAAACCCAGCCTGCCCGGGTTTTCAAAATGTTTGACCCGACTTACCAATAAGACCTGAACCGGGTTGCGGGTCTAAATCCGAACCGCTCGGGTTCAGAAATTACTCGGGTCGGGTTTTAGAAATCACTGACCTGACTCATCTCTAGTAATTATGAAATTATTATGAAATATTGTTTGTTCTTGTATTTATGTACAGATGGAGAATCCACTTCATCCGACCCATGCAGCGACATCTACCGTGGAGTTGCGCCCTTCTCGGAGCCTGAAGTGGCAGCCTTGGTAGAATTCGTTACGACCCTTGAAAAGGAAGGGGCCAGTTTTTTGGCTTATTTAACCCTCCACGCTTACGGGAAGGTAAGTGAGAATTCGCAAATATTTGTAACCTCAATATTTTCGCCGGAAGCGGAGGACCATGGGGACATTGCCACCCCCTGAAATTCAGCCTGAGATCCAGCCACCACCTGAAATTCAGAGAATTACTATTTTGCATATTTTCCCGAAAGGATATTGTCCCCAACCTCTCCCGCCACTTGCTTTAAAATCTTAACACAGCACATGCAACTATTTTATTGCTAAATGTAGGTCTGGCTGTTACCTTGGGGCTACACGCAAGGCGTCTACCCGGACGACTATGCCGATCAGGTATATAGACCGCTGGATTGATAACTTTGTTGTACACCGATTGGCAAATTTTTAGCATTTACCGTAGAAATTTTTCACCCAAGGATACACTTGGACCTGTACCTATTTGCATATTGTGTTATTTTTAATTTCTTTAGCTGAGCTTAGGCCAAGCCGCCATTGCAGCGGTACAATCCATTCACGGGACACGTTACCATACTGGTCAAGGAGCTGATCTTTTATGTAAAACATAATTCTTGTCAGAATTTATGCATTGATAACTTTTATGCAAATTTAATTGTGTGCAAATATGTAGATGGCGTAGGAGGGGCTAGTGACGATTTCATGAAGAATCACGGGATCAAGTACACCGCTACGGTGGAAATGCGAGGCGACTCTTTTATCCTCCCACCCGCCCAAATCGTCCCAAATGCTCAAGGTGGGTGGATATTTTAAATGTTTACCATAACACGCTAAAAGTTTTGCCGCACGTATTTTAAATTTTGCAGAGGTCTGGGCCGGAATTCAGGAGTATTTCAAGCGTGTCATCGTAACCTCATAACTATTATTATAAAATTATAAAATAAATTATAATATATTTTAATTAATATTTTAATTTTAATTAGATAATTTTGCTTTTTGTGACAAATTCAAGTTTATGGATATAAATATATGTATAACGTTTTATTAATTGATTCTTGCTATAAAAAAGTTACATATATTTTTCGCGTGACAAGAAAACAAGCAAATAAATATTCCAAGAGTTTCTAATGATTAATGAATTTTCACTAATTTTTAGACATAAATTAGTAAAGTAACAAATTAAATTTCAATAGGGAGACAAAACAAATTAATTAATTAGCAGATTCTCTTCGTCCCTTCGTTTAACCCACAAAACAAAACTAAATTCTGAAGTAATTTTGCACATTATAATTAGTCAAAAATTTTGGCAAACAGTTTTTCCACGTCTGGGAAAAAAATCCATCATTTGCTCCACCATTTCATCATCCAGCTCCTCCTCCCTTTCATCGAAATAAATGTGCGTCAATGCCGTAACTTTGTCTATGACGTGAATTTGTCTGTGGTTATCCAGAAACGTTTCCCTCATCACGGACACGCTTATCTCGAGGCGCCACAATTTCGCGAAAACTCCGGAAGAAGGTGTGACAAACACGCCGACGGCTTTCTCACTAATCCCCATCTTTTTGCGTAGGACTACACAAATAAAAATGGGATTAGCATATACGTAAATTAACAATCGCACCATTAACATATTCCATTTCTCGGTTTTGGAAATTTATTTTACAATTCTGGAATAGATCGTTACGAATTTTAGAAAATTATACACTAAGATTTTGAAGGACGAGAAGTCAAGCCCCCAGAAAAATTGGAACTCATCGAAACTGGTTTAAAAAAGATTTGCTGACCACAAATTTGTCGTCCAGAATTTTAAAATAAATTCCCAGACCGGAGATTAAAATGAAATGATTAAAAATGTGCCGATTTTGGCGACGAATCATCAACTCGTACAAAATGTGAATATATTTTTTTTAAATATGTAAACGCACCCAACTCCTCCAAATTTTCCATGACTGGGATTTTCACCTTGTAGTCATCCTCCTCATCTAAGACTTCTTCCAAATGGATTACCAGCTTGGTCAAGCGTTTCCGAAATTTGTGCAGGATTTCTTCCGCTTCTTCTATATTCCAGCTCGTCACGCTCAACGTGAGCACGTGTAGCGCCACAAAATCCTTGTGTTTCAGGCTGAGAAATTGGTAGCGGCGGTTGAGGAAAGATGCAGGTCTTAAATTCAGCTCAGTTATCTTCTCCATCCGTCCAGGAATTTTTGCAATCTCTTCGAAAAATAATGTGGCGACGAGAACCTGCATTCCGTTGTTTGAACCAGTTGCATGGAAACTTTCGAAATTTTGAGAAATTGAAAAGAACCGTCTTAAAAATGTTCGGATTCTTTCTGGTCCCTCAGTGTCTATCTCATCCACGAGGAGGCCAAGCTTCTTCAAGTGGGGGAGTTGGAATGTGTCTTCGAACGGCAGGGCGGTGACGAAGTCCGAACCGTACCGGTTTTTGAAGTAGAGCTCCAATTCTTCCAAATTGACGGTGAGGGATAAAAGTTTCCGCAATTTTGTGAGGAAAGTGCTGAGGAATATTTTTAAACAATTTAAATAAGTCTAATTAAACTTGTACATAAATTCTGATTTACACTCTCAAAAATAATGATACCCTTTTTGAACAGAAAATGAACTCTAAATTATGTTCAAAATATAAAATCAAAATATAAATACAACATCCAGAGGACGTTACTTGATAAAGAACATAGTTTACTCTGGATTTCCTTAATTTAGAAAGAGCGAATTTGCTTTTCAAAATGACATCATTTTTAAGAGTGTCCATTTACATAAATATATGAAAATGTAAATTCTTATTTTGTAATTTCTACGTGGATCTTCAGAAATCGAACCTTGTCCGCACCAATTCTCCGGATTATTTCGAAAGGGATGTTACGAAAGGGTTTTGGGGAGGAACGAACGGCACCTTTCTCTCTACGAGTCCCGATCGTCATTTTCACCATGTTCGGGATTCGTCCTCCCTTTTTCAACGAGTCGAAGTAGGACTGGTAGCTCGTACTAGATTCCAAGCTGACTATCGACTTCCGGTCAAGTAGTTTCATTACTTCCGAGGAAAAAGTAAAGTTTGTGCTGGCACACTTCTTCAAATCGGAGACCGTGAGATTATTCAGAATTTGCTGGACAAGCTTGAAAACATATAAATATAATGTTTAAAGTGTTTTTTTTACTTATTTAATGATGAATGCTAATTTAATTAATATTTTTTACCAGAGAATTAGAGAGCACGATCTGTTCCGCTGTGGCGTTAACGACTTGGACCTCACCACTAATTTCGTCCCCAACTCCGTTTACTCGAACGGTTGTCATATTTCGAATTATGTATTTGATTCACTAGGAGATTTTTTAAAATGTGAAATATGGATGCTGAACGCCGACCCAGGTTTGTTATGGATTTTAAATTTCGCGCGACGAAAGTCTCATTTAACACGGAAACAGACAAAAATAAGTAAATATTATGCGTAGAGTTCTCAATGGTCCGGATTGGTCCGGATCAGCCCTGATCCGAACCCGGACCGTGGCCCGAAACCACCAATCCGAATCCGGACCGAAAAATTTCCGCCCGGCCCAGGACCGGACCGGTCAATCCCGGCGGACCGAAAAATATATCATTATAGTATAAAGACCCATAGTACAGTATAATAATTACCACATATAGTGCATATCGTCGTACTATTTCTACAAAGGCCTATGTGCAAGCAATCCTCAATTTTACAAAGGCCTTTGTGCAGTCAATATTTAATTTTACACAGGTCTATGTGCACAATAAAAACTATAAAAAGGCCTAACTGTAATTCCAAAATTATGAATAGTTAGTTAATCATGTTAAATCATGCTGGACACTGAAGTACGAATATTTTGGTCAGATAAGGCTATTCCTGATATAATTTCAAAACCAAACCCTGCAGGGGTGTGGTACTTGGGGCCTAAATTATGTTAACAAAATTCTGGCATGTAATATTTCATTTTCTTCAGCCCAATAAGGCAATCTCAAAGGATTATTATAAATTTAAAAACCACATCCTCAGGGGGTGTGGTTATCGGCGTCGGTTTCTAAATTTATAATAATCCTTTGAGATTGCCGTATTGGGCTGAAGAAAATGAAATATTACATGCCAGAATTTTGTTAACATAATTTAGGCCCCAAGTACCACACCCCTGCAGGGTGTGGTTTTGAAATTATATCAGGAATAGCCTTATCTGACCAAAATATTCGTACTTCAGTGTCCAGTATGATTTAACATGATTAACTAACTATTCATAATTTTGGAATTGCAGTTAGGCCTTTTTTATATATAGTTTTTATTGTGCACATAGGCCTTTGTAAAATTGAGGATTGCTTGCACATAGGCCTTCGTAAAATAAAGTATTAACTGCACTTAGGCCTTTGTAGAAATAGTACGACGATATGTATAAATAGTGCATAGAGATTTATACACGTATTGTATTATACATAAATGTCTTATCTAACTATGCATTAGACATGTATGGGACATGCATATATAACCAGAATGCCAAATGTGTCAGATTTAAATAGATACATGTAGCGGATGAGGTCTCGTAAGTTCTATAGGTCAGTGTGTTTATACACATAATCTCAGGACCAATTTGCAATTTCCTTTTTTTAATTTTAAAAATCCATTAGCAAGAGTAGGAGTTTAAAAAATCCTCCTAAAATCAAGGAGCGTAAAAACTTTAAAACCTAAAAAACGTAATTTTTATGGATCATGTGGAGAACTTTTGAAATCTATGTAACATCGAATTTGAATACACTGAAAATTCATGAGTTTGGCTGAAGAAATTCAAAAATTCAAGGTCAAAGTATTCAAATTTTCTTGCGCGCCAAAATATTCGGGCGGACCGAAAACCGGCGGTCCGGTCCGGTCCTTGAAAAGCTGATCCGAAACCGGACCGAGGACCGGACCGAAACTTTCGGTCCGGATTGGCGGATGGCCCAATCCGGGAACCGTCGGATTTCGGTCCGGTCCGGGCCAACCCGAAGCCCATTGAGAACCCTAATTATGCGTATTTATTAGCATTGTTAGCAACATGCAATGAGGAAATTCCTTCACTTTCCTGTAAATAATACATAAAAGTATCTATAAAATAAGATTGGCTCAAACTGATCATGAGGTTTTGCACTGCTCCTAAATTGGACTCGTTACTGATGTACAGACGTCGGATATGAATGACCGATAAAACCTCAAAATATGAATGAAAAATGACCGTAAAATTCCCCAAAATATGACCATAAAAATGACTTTATTTTTTTTTAATTTTTGGCTTAATTGTTCGACATATTTTCTTGTGATACTCAAGTTTTATCAATAAAACAAGTTCTGATTTAATTTAATTCATTCCCAATGAATTGAATCACCTTAAGCGAAAGTGAAAGCAAATTTCTGAAAGCTTCACAATGAATAATTGTGAGAAAACTGAATATTTTGCAATTTTCTGTCGATTTGGTTGCCAAATATTAGAATTTGACCAAAAATCATAAAATGAACGAAAAAAGCCCGAAATATGATCGGGAATATGATATATGAATATGTCCCAAAACCCGAAAATATGACAAATATGAGAAAATATGCTTTGAACTACGTGACCTACTAGTGACCATAAATATTCTCAGCAAGTTTGGAGTCTGTAGGTTAACAGATGGAAAAAGTCATTTTTCATTCATATCCGTCGTATGCATGTATTTTATATATTTAAATAGGTTTCCCAATTAAGAAAACTTTGAACTTTCAAGTTTTTTTCTGCAAAGGTTATAATTACTAAAAAGTGTAAAAATACGTACATTTGAAATTATTGAAATTAATTATTATTTATTGTAAAATCAGTCTACATACGATTGCATACATATTCACATACATATTTAAACCAAAAATTTGCATGAACTTTAAATATAAATAATATTCAAAAATTGGCCGATTAACAAACAATTATTTACTAATAGTAGTAACTCACTAATCGGATTTGGACATTATCCACACCGTACAAAAATAGTTTTCATCTTCAATAGTAAGAAGAAGTAGGATTAGAAGAAAACTGTGCTAATAAATGTGGTGGAGGAAAAATACTTGCATTCGGATTCAAAGGATCATTTGAATTAATTCCTCGCGAATTTGCATGAATTTGTGTCGGTAAAATGTACTCATCTTGCTCATAATCTATCGAACTAGACGACTCTGAAGGCTCTCTCCTTCGCCTTTTCCTTGTCTTATTAATTTTAAATCTGGGTCTTGTCGTCGTCGCCGAGTTGTCGCCATGCCCTTGTCGCGGTGGGCGTGGTGGTGGGGGTCTCTTCTTTCTGACCTGTTTCCCCTCGTGCACCCCGGCCACGTGCGCGCGCATGTTGTCGACCCGGTTGAAAGACTTGCCACAATTTGGGTACGTGCAGTGGAACCCTTTTTCCGGGGTGTGGACGATGTTGTGAGACTTGAGGGTTTTCTCGGACCTAAATCCTTTCCCACATCCGGGCACTTGGCAAACGTAGGGTCGTTCCTCGCCCAAGTCGTGCAGGGCGTAGTGGGCCCTCATGTCTTTGGGACGTTTGCACAGGACGCCGCAAATGGTGCATTGGAGCGGCTCCTTTTCCTGGTGGGTGTACTTGATGTGGGTGTTTAGGCCGGATTGACAACTGAAACTGCGCCCGCAGATGTAGCAGAGTTTGGTTTTCTGGGGGGTAAAAAAAATATTCAGGTTATTAGAGGACTTCAAAATGTAGAAAAGATTTATGACTATGACAAAAAAATTGTAGAAAGGTTTTGAAAGAGTTAAAAATATGGTATGGCTCGTGGGGAATTTACAAATGAGAAACATTTGTACGGTTTTCTTAGATAAAAATATGCAAAGACGCAATTCACTCAGTCCTTTGTAACGTTGCAAAATTTGTAAATTTTGTAAAATAGTCTGTTACAAAATAAAAAGACGCTCTTAATCTGAGTAAAATTTCAAAAAGATGTAAGCTGCTAATTTTCCTTACAAATATATATTTGTAAAAGTTTGTAACTTTATGAATTCTATAAAGTTATCGAGAACAGCCAACAGCGTGAATTGCCACAAAGATTTATGGGGAATAGATATTTCAGAAATGTCTCAAAACACTTGTCTTCTGGAAATAAATTACGACTTAAAAAAAAATATTAAGAAAAATTTTCTTGTCACAAAAATTTTTTAAACAAAATTTTTTTTCAGTCATTTTCAAAATTCAGTCATTTTTTTTAAAAAGATAATTCAAAAAATTGTCCTCACCTCGCCCGTATGCGTAACCATATGCAATTTCATATTATACTTCCTCACCATCTTCCCACATTCCGCGCATGCAATCTCCTCCCCATTCTTGTGCTTCTTAACCTTCTCCTTCTTCACAACTACCCTTTTCACCCCCTCACCCTCTCCCCTCACCCCCTCTCTTCCCTCTCCCCCCACTCCCACCCCTTCCCCCTTATTATGCACCCTCCTCCAATGATTCCTCCTCTTATCATTCCGCATAAAGCTCTTATCACACCCTTCCTCCCCACAAGGAAAATCAAACCTCCCCTCATGAATCCGCTCGTGCCGCTCGAGACTCTTTTTATGCTTGAAAATCCCCCCGCAAACGGCACACTTGTGCGGGGCTCCGATCCCGTGGGAGATTTTGTGCTCGATTAGAGCGTACTCTTTCTGGTAGCGTTTCCCACACTGGTCACACCCCCATTTTTTGGACGCCTCGAAATCCTTGCCAAGCACCCGCACGTGATGGATTCTAACTTGATGTTTCTTCAGCTTGTATTTGTCCCTGACCTGGATCCCACAAACGGAACAGGTCGCCCGTTCCAGGGCGCGATGGGATGACCTCGTGTGCGCGGAGAGTTCTGGTCGTGTCGAAAAGGTGAGGGTACAATTTTCCCTGGAACATTTCCACGGGGTTGGATCGTCCCCATGGGAGGAGGACAGGTGGGCGTCGAGAAGCGGGGCAGAGTGGAATTTTGAGGGGCAGGCGGGGCACGGGTAGCGCGGTTTGGAACGTTTTTCGCGTCGTCGTGCAGCACTGATGGAGGCGACTGTTTCGCCGTGCACGCCGCGGCGATGCGTGAGCACGTGGTCTTCGCGGGTGAAGCGCTTATCGCACTTGGGGCAGGAGTAGGAAACCTTGGCGTGGGTGGAGAGGTAATGGCGACGGTAGGATTTCAGGTGGGCGAAGGTGGCCGAGCAGGTGGGGCAGGTGAAGGTGCCCCCGGAGATGATTGGAGGGGCGGCTCTAGGGTTGGTGGTTTGGGAGGGGGTGTAGTCTGAAAAAGGGGGAAAATTAGGGGTTAAAAGTTTAAAATTATTTGGGAATATTAAGGATATTCTAGACGAGTTCGCATCGAGAAGTACGGAACAAAGGAAAATTTGCAGCATAAGATTGACATAAAAAAAATTTGCAAACTTTTAGCAAATATTTACAATTTACATATGCATGCGAATAACTGTCAAAAACCGTGTTACATATTTACTTACGTTGCGAACTCGTAATGCAAAACGCAATGACGCAATTCACGCAGTCCCTTGTAACTTTGTAAAACCCTTTAATTTTGTAAGATTGTTGTACATATTTCTTTTTTTTAAAGACCCATTTCCCTTCATCTCCGAGTAAAATAAACTTAGAGTAAATTTTTGCAAATTTACTAAATTTGACAAAATTGATAAGCTAATTGCCCTTAAAAATATTTGCAAGTCTATAGATTTTACAAAACTACACCAAGGACTACGTGAATTGTCTTAATTATAATTTTGTAAACCTTGATCCTCGTCGTCAGAATCCGATGAATCATCTGAGGGTGAATTCTCATCCTTCTTTAAGTCGACTATTTTATTGGCTGGCAGTGTAAAATCTTCATCGGACGAGTCCTCCGATGATGAGGACGATTCTTCATCTTCAAAAATGTTGTCGTTGGAATTTTCCAGTTTTTCGAAATCTGGTTCAAATTTGTGATTGTCTTCCTTCACGTAGGATTTCGTATTCCGAGTAGAAGATCGTCGCGTAGTGGGTAGTGGAACAAGGGGGGTGACCTCTAAGGAAGAAATTTGACAAAATTAATTTTTCAATTTCTGAGGTTAATTAAAAAATAAATTATAAAATACACTCTTAAAAATCATTTTTGAAAAGTAAATTCACTCCGAAATTGAAATCAAGTTAACTATTTATACTAAATCCAGGGTAAGCTTTACTCTTCATCTTAATTCAAAATTCAGAGTGAATTTACTTTTCAATTTTGAAAAGTAAATTTTGAAAAGTAAAAAATAATGTTCCCGTTTTAAGGGGACCGTTATTTTTAAGTGACTTGCTTTTGCAATCCATTTCGTCGTCCTCGTCATCGTCGTGGCCGTGTTCAGAAATGGACACGTTTTCAAAGCACCCTTCCATTACGTCGCTTCCGTCCATGAAGTCCAAGTCCAAGTCCGACATTGGCTCGTCTTTCACACAAACGGATTGGGGGTCGAAGATAAGCTCATCGATTAGGTCGGGCTCTTCAAGCCGTGGTTTCTTCTTTCTAGCAGAGAGCGAGGACGGGACTAAAAGTTGTAAATAAGTAACAATTAATTATTAATCGTATTGCAGAGACAAGTCATGTATTTTCATTTCCTGATGCAATTCACGCCCAATAATTGGCAACTTTGTAAAATTTGTAAAATATTTATACGAACTTTTACAAAATAAAAAGAAGCCCTTGATCTTAAGTCGTACGTAAATTTCTACAAAAAATTGTAAGCTAATTTTCTTTAGAAGATTTTTGTAAAGGTTTCTAAGTTTGCAGAATTTATGGATTTTACAATGTTACAAAAGCCTCCATGAATTGCATATAATCAGATCATAATAATCTTACGTGGCGATTCCTTAATCTGACTTTTTAAACTTTGTGGAAATTTCGGTGGGCGACCACGTCCCCTCTTTTGAGTTGCTGGGACCTCCACCGAAGGCAGGTTATCACTGGGGAGTTTAATATCTGAAAACAGTAAGAATTATTTTATTAAATTTCACTATTTTAATTCTAATTACTCTAATTTCAGTAATTAAACAACTTGTTGGAGCCTTACCAGGTCCAACCTCCCCCGAAACTTGACTTTTTCGCGGACGACCACGTCCCCTCTTGGCGTCCGAGCTTATCAGCGGCCCTGACTTTTCTCCTAATTCAGACTTCTTATCTAATACTGGCGAAGACGTCACCTTTTGACCTTCAAGACGTCCCAATTTCTTCCCGACCTCCGACTCTGGGTGGATTAGGGCGATAAATTCTTTATAATTGTTGTAAACCAGGGTTAAACTTTCCGCACAAGAGGAACACATGATAATTCCCTTTCTATTTCGAAAAAGTGGGGATGACGAGGGCGAAATTGGGTCGAAAAGGGTCGATAAGGCGGCGCAGATTGAAATTTGGCGAGAAGAAGACGAGTCCCGTTGATTGTTATCGTCATAATCGGGCAGGATGCAGAAGGGAAAGTTATCATCGTCAATGGTGGACCGTATTTCTTTGACGGGTGGGGGGACCGTGCCGTCGAAAGGCGCGAGACACGTGGAGCACGTGGGAATCATGTTAATCTTCTGTAATTAAATGAAAGAAAAACAGTATTTTCAATTTTAGCTGGTGCAAATATTTTTAACTTGTATTTAAAATTCTGAAATATTAAATTTGAGGAATAAAATCCAAAAATCTTACGCAGCGGGTCGGTACACCCACAACCTTGTCAAAGACAATGCAAGGTAGTGTTCTGTAATTAATATACAAAAATGAAAAAAACATTCCTGTCAATTTTTCCATCCGGAAATTTATAATTAATATTTAAAATTCTGAAATACTAAATTTGTACGATTAAAATACAAAAAAATCTTACTTGGAGGGTGAGTAGGCGCACCCACACCCTCTCGTCACACGAAAGACCAGATTATAAATTAAATTTGCTTGATATTTAGCGATAGGAAGTTAATTTTATGTTTTTACTTCCTTTTACAATTTTGTAGTGTGGTGTCAGATGTTTAAAAGAAGAAAGTGAGTATGTGTACCCGGGCTTGGAGAAATACAGAGGGTGCGCAACCAATATTGGGGCACAATGGGGTTTCGCGCTTGTCGGTGTATAAAATTATTAACAAAATGTTAAAATAGCCCAGAATGTGCAATATCCAGTAAAATACTACAGAATATATATTAAATCTATTATAAATAAGTAAATTGTTAATCATCAATGTATGCATAAAATAAATTTTAATATATTTACTTCAAGTAATTTACTTAAACTTAATTACTTATTAAATTTTCTGGACAGCAAGAATTTTTTGCAGGATAGGGGCTGTTCTTAAATTACGTAACGCTTGAAGGGGGGATGGGATTTAGGCCCCAATGATATCGTGCCTGTGTACGCCTATGTAAGGGGGGAGGGGGGGGGTCGAGGAAATCAATTTTTAGCGTTACGTAATTTAAGAACGGCCCCATATCCTAAACAACAAGCAATAAATTTAGATTTCATGGTCAAAATCCAGCTACCTAATTTTGTTCAGAAATTAAATTCCAAAATTATTGCAATTTTCTGACACGCGGCAACCCATTTTATCAAACCTGCAATTAATTATTTACCAATTTAAAATTTGCTGTATACCAATCTGCACTGGATATCTTACAGATATTGTAATATTTAAGATGTACATTCATCAATTTTTTACAAATGTCCAAAATTACTGTGTTCACCCTTTGTATTTTACAAATACATACGACTTGGGCAATGAGAGATCGCAAAACCTACTATCGCATGCGAAATATGTATTGCCTGTAAACGATTTATGCATGGTTATCATATTGTTTTCATAATTTGATGAATGAAATTACCAAGTGCTATCTTTCTAATTACATATTATGTTTCCCCTGTTTTACTCATATTAAACTAGTTTGTTGCACGTGTCTATAATTGACGTGAAAATTGATTTGATTGGATGAAAAATAACTATTTTAAAATTTTTACAATTTTAAAACTTGTGTTTTTATTGTCAGGGCAAAGTTTTTATAATTCTCATTAATACAGATTTATTAGTCAAAAAATATTATTATTTCAATTACACATTTTGGAAAAATATTACCTACAACTATGCAACTACGAATTACCACTTTAGTAACGCTATAAGCTCGCGATTACAATTCCATGCAAGTATGTAAATGATCTACTTATTTCAATGGAATAAATAAGTTAAGTAATTTACAAAATAAGGATTATTCTGGGCTGATTTACATATGTTGTCATGATTACCTTGATACATACATATTTATTGACATGTGAGAAGAAGAAGATTTATTTATCAAACAAGTATTAAGCCTACAACTTTTATTTAATTTTACTTTGACAAATGTTTAAGTATCTACATTCACATTAAATATGTAAATTAAGCTTACAATATTTAGATACAGGAATTCTTATACGTAGTTGGAAAAAGTCTTGTACAATAGTCTTTTACCATATTCAATCCAAAGCGATTTACCAAAATTCTTAAAGGCTATTTACATATCAAGCCTAAAAACGTATTCATATTCGATACATATTTCTAGAATTTTTGCATGTCAAAATTAAGATGCTAAATTGATAAACATGTTTCAAATCTTGAACTAGTACTTACATTACATAAATTTATTTAGTGGCTGGTAAAAGTCTTACATAATAGTCTTATCCTACGTTTTGAATCAAAGTTGATTTACCAAATTTTCTATCACTATTTATTTCCCATGAGCTTAAAGATCGTAGTGCATATGTATTTCATCCCTTTTTTCGCGTCATTAACAAGAAAGATTTATGAGCGTATATTTAAAAGTATGCAGCCGTGCAATAATTTTACTACATATTGCATCAACCCCAAAGATTAAGAAGTGTATTGAGAAGAGATGAATATTTTCATAAATGTGAATAATTGCTAAAAGAGATTAAAATAGAGAAATTCAAGTAAAATTAATGTCCTCAAATTCTGTACATACATACATTTGTATTATTTTGTATGCTCATGTAGTAGAAATATGTACATGAAAGACCTTAACTTAATAAACTCATAATGTTTCGTTTCTCACATTAAGGACTACCTAATTCAACAACTCGTTCATTTTCGCATTCAAAAATGACACAAGCACTTTTCCACCCCGACAGTGTGGATTATATCATAAGTTTGAAATTAATATTTTATCCGACCTAATATTCAATATAGATCGGGCAAAGTTTTCCATTTATTTCTCTCTGGTTATGTAAAACAATCGTCAAATATTTACCATTTTAACGAATTGTCATCTATTCAACTTCTATATGCGTATCCTACATTGAAAGCGCTTAACATGTCAGAGACAATGCAATGCTGCGACGCTTCGATTACATCGATCACATCTAAAACCGTGGAGTTAAAATATATTTACCTCCGTCTGGTTATCCAATATGTATGGAAAATCGTGAAATATTTACCATTTTCACAAATTCTTTAACTTCATTAACATCAGGCTTGTGGAACTTTTCTGAAATAGAAAGTATTGACCACGTGGCCTGGCGCAACTATGTTTTGGGGGCCCACAAGCAAATAGCAAAATGTTTAAAAAGTACATTAAATATTATGTTATATATAAGACTTTTTGGTTGGATTTTTCAAATGTGTGTATAACCCTTTCATTTTAAACTAGTTCAAAAATATATTAACTTGGCAAAGTACAAGAAAATATGCAAAAATGAAAAAGCTTAAGGCTGCTGTTAAATTAGCTGCAATTTTTTTTAACTAATAAAATAACTATTTCCAAAATTTCGATATTCGTCGGAGATACACCGACGAAAATTAACAAATAAAGTCAAGCAATTTGGCTGCCAACTGGTTGAAAACCTATGCTGGGCTAGGTGCAAGGGACTCCTATGGGATTTTCGTTAGAACCTTCCGGTCTAATGATGTTAATGTATTTGAATTTTTTAAACTAAATAAATCCATCTTTTCAATTTATCAGGAAAATATTGATGGTTGCGTTTTGCTATCTTTTTGCAGTATTTATACATTACCCAGTATAATTTTCTGTAATTTCAATATTACCTTTCTATGGTTTGATATTGATGTAAGATTTGCAAATTTTAAATGCAAGAATATGAAAGGTTTGTTGATTAATGACTTTAAGGCATTTAAGGCATAATATTCATACCAATATAGGTGAACACATGAAAGACTAGTACAGAGGGTTGGGCAAGAAGAAGGAGCCACTTTGCCTGAACCTGTAGCGGTCTTGCGTTACACTAGTGTGACCGAGGGGGGGGAGGGGTCTGAAAAATCTCGATTTTTGCGTTACATAATTTATGAACGGCCCCTTATACCCAAACTTTTTTAAAAATCCTTCGTGTAGGCTGCTATTTTGTGAAAAATAAGTTGGGTTGAGAGCATGATCTCGGGATTTCCTACGAGTCACTCGTAGTAGGTCATTGTGAATGACTCTAGAAATGTTCTCCTACTAACGGTTAACATTTTCGCCATGCAACTTTTAGTTGCTGGATTTACCGTTTTGGCGAAAAAATTGATTTTCCGGATCAATTTTTTGGTTCAGGCGGATCTTGGGTATCCTTTCCGTGGGGGTGGAGCTCTAACCGCTTTTTCCCTCCGCTTGATTCCAACGTTTTTAAGTACATTCTAAACGTACTTTCGACCGACAATAAATCCATTTGCAGCAAGTCTTCTAACTATCGCTCTCTGGCACAATATGTCTTTGGAAAACACTTTTATGCGTGCCTCGCACTCTGGGGGGTGCTGTAGGGGCATTTTTAACCGTAGGGAAAATCTGAATAGTGCTAAATTTTCGTTAACTATCTGGGTATGACATATGCAAATTTTGAAAATGCCGCGACTGTGCATCACACGCCACCCCAAAAATTAGAGTGGCTCCTTCTTCTTGCCCTACCCTCTGTAGCAACCGCATTCCATTCCAACGCCACCCACCCACAAAATTTAATACAATTACTTAACTCCCGGCTTAATTGTAAATATTAATTACAAATATAAATATTGTAAAAGATCACCTTTTCCAACTATTATTACTAGGGACGTGCATGGTTATCTAACTTAATTATTGATGGGTACACTTGCATTGTGAACCTTAGATTTGCAAGTTCTCTCTTGGCTTCCTTCCGTGCATCACGTATCTCTCTCTCCCTCTGCATCTGGATTCTCTCTCTTCCATCTGGGTCGCGGGTGTGCCAGGGCAAGTGAAGTGTGTGCTAAGGCCTCTACACCACGTGAGCCTCGTCCACTCACACCCCCCACCTGCGTGCCTAGTGACACCCCCTGCCACACCCGTCCCAGCAACGACAAGCTGAACCATCAGGCGAAGATGGATCTCGTCGGACTCTGTGCACGGGAGGATCAACGCCATGGAGGACTCCCCCAGGTGAGACCTTTGTTTGATAAATTGGGGTGGTGAACATGTGGGGGTGGTCGGCGGAAAAGTGAGTGTGCGCGGTGTTGGTGGGGGCGGCTGGGCTAGGTCTACGGGGTTCCCATGACTTTGTCATGTGCTGCGATGGGAGGGGTTAGTTTGTGGGGTCATGGCCCCTTTATGGGGTCATGGCCCCTTTATGGGGTCACTTAGGCCGAACCCTGAAATGGGTCATTGGTTAGTTTGTGGTCCATGGATGCTCCACTCCAGCCTAATACCCGTCGTATCCCTACCGGCACGGCGCCTACTCATTTGGATGCCACCATTTTTCCGATATGTAAATCGCCTATAATCTCTGTCATTCACTGGCCGAACCTGGGTTTACAGGTAGTCAGGGCCGAATGGTGAACTGGGTAACCTTCCCAGTTCAGGTAGAGGTTTTCCAAACTGACCACCATAGTCTGGTTTTCCCTCTACTCCCCTGACTACTATCACAATTATTCTAAACTAAAATTTGACTAAAATGTACCTATACTTGAAATGATGATTGTGACTTGCAAGAGCTATTGGCTATATATGCAATAAAGATTATTATATTATATAGATTTGCAAGTTTGTAAAGCATATTTCACGAGAACCATGATTTGATTATGATGAAAAATAAAAAATTAGGAATAGCATTTCATAGCATTACATACGTAAGAAAAACGAGTCGCCTTTCGGAGATGAAAGTATCACAAAATTGATAATGTCACATACAGCCTTGCTGTGAACCCCATCTCATATAAGACTGTCGCCAAATTTTTAACTACAATCCTATGTATGTAGCACTGAGGCAGGCGTCGGATCTGAGTAGAAACTGGATCACAGTTTATTGCGACGGATCACGCCCTACTACCCGAATACTATATAAGTATATCATCAAAATGACTCATGTAATGAAATAATTGTATTTCTTCACTGAAAATATAATACTCAAGCTCCACATGAATGCCACAAAATAGTGTTTAAAGATATCAAGGAAAATTAAAAAGTAACCTTGGCAAAACAATAATAACTATGGCTAAAGTGAATGACGCTTATAAATCAAATTTGGGGTGTTTGTAGGTCTACTTCTGAGGGTAATTTAATTTGAATACAGGCCAAATTAATTATTAAATATTTTTGGAAGGTTAATCTCACCAATGACTGTTTAGTGACAGATACAATACATCATTTCATGTCTAAATGCTAATTTCATTATTTCTATCCCCATATCAATTAAAACGTGTAATAGAACTGTAGGACATAAAGATCCAGGATTATTCTTTACCCTGTTCAAAAGTATAATTTTTATATTATTATCAGATTCATTTGAAAAGTGACTACAAGGAATAGCGATTGCAAGGTACATACATAATTATTTGCAAGGGAATCAGTGATGAACTCAAAAGAAATCAAATTCAAAAGTGTCGATCAAATTAACCGAAATGATATAACTTTTCATAGGGGCACGTGTTGTACCAAAGGTTAGAACTCGAAATCAGCACGGCGGAAGCAGAATCGATTTTAATTAAGCTTTAAGTCGTACTTTTAGTCGTATTGGATGTACATACATATACACATCCAATTTACATGGAGACTCACAATGCGATGGTGTGAAGTGTAACCCTCCGATTTGGTTGAAATTTTGAAATTATGTGGTCCATGTCAATACAACCAACGTTTCTTCAGGCAGTTTGTGCGATGGTAAATATTTGTGGTCAAAGTTAAAAAACGGACGATTTTTACCAGGCGGAGGAAGCAAACTCAACTTCCATTCTCTTCCCGTGCTAAAAATCGCACGTTTTTCAACTTTGACCTCAAATATTTTGCCAAATTCTGACCATCGCATAAACTGCCTGCAGAAACGTTGGTTGTATTGACATGGACCACATAATTTCAAAATTTCAACCAAATCGGAGGGTTACACTTCACACCATCGCATTGTCAGATAATACGTGCTCAAAAGTGTATAGAAACATGTTCAACCTCATAGATAGATGGTTTAAGCAGCGGCACATTTTGTTATACACATACATTGTTACTTAGAGATTTCCCTGTACACTTTAGAATATCTCTATCCTCTGAACATTTTTGGCTGCACTACTGAAACCAATTGTGGCCAGACAAAACTTAAAGGTAGGAACATAAGGTTAATAATATTTTTGATTCATGTGAAATAAATAAAATTTTTATAATAAAACCAATCTACTTCTTTATCCACGCGTAGCACCTCCACCTACAAGGCAATTCGATATAAATTCTCTCAGTGCACATGGCAAAACATAGGTACAACTACAACAACAACCTTTGGTGTTAGAGCTTCGGGAAGAAAAAGGTTTGATTTAAATACATTATAAATTTAACCAAAATACTATCCCAATTTTGGACAATCATGTAAACATAATACAAAAAAATACGTACAAAAAAATAAGAGGCACAATTTCATGGCACAGCACATCAGATATGCGATATCAGTAAAAAATCAATTATGACTCGGGCGGTCGTCCCTATCCATCAATCTGATGCCCCCTGGAACACGGTCGGCGACTTTGCACTCATCCAACTAGACTTCTTCGCAGGAATACGACGGGTTCCTAACAACATCACTCGTATATCTAAATTCCTAATATGAAATTTAATTTGGAACCATCCGAAAGAAATAGCAATTTCTTACACTTGATATATTCTGGTAAATGTATTTAAATAATTTATAAAATTTTTACCTAAAATAATATAAATGTTAAGTTTCACTTTCAACCAAAACTTGGATTCAGCCTGATGCACATGTATTTTCTAAATTTGGCAAATTATTATCAGAATACCGTAATATCTGGCTCTCAGGCTGTGACCTCCGAACCAACTTCGCGACATGGTATAATGATTTTTATGGATTCTGAAGATCTCGGGTGATGATTGATGTTTGAGTACAGATTTTTTTCTTGCATTCAATTTTATTTTATTCTTGAATTCAATTAAATCGGCCAGAAAAAAATGCGCCTCTTTGTGTGGATCGTTTGATAAATGAACTTAACCTAACCAGCCATTAGAGATCAACCGGACTAACTAAATAGGTAAATAGGTCAATGTTTTTCTAAATCATGAACTCATATTTCTAATAAATTTATAGGGTGATTGGTAAAAGTCTTATACAATAATCTTGTACCACGTATTCAGTTCAGTCCAACATGATTTATTCGCTTTTCTATCGCTAAATATTTATTTCCCAAGACCTAATAATCGAACAAAGTGCAAATTGCTGCAATTTTTGCATCGCCCCAATGTCATTGTTACGACTAGGTATGTATTTACTAGGTATGTATGTATCAAATACATACATGGTAATGCAAATGTTTAAGCCAATAAATTCACCATTTTTCATTTTCACATAAATCACCATTAAAAAAACTTGCACTGATAGAAATTAAACAAAAAAATCAAACAATCTGGCTGTAATCCCCGCACCAACCTCTTAACGATAAAATTTAATGGATTTTTTTGGGATTTTGGAGATTTAGGGTGATGCCAATGACTGATGTTGGGGTACAGAATCTTTTCAAAACGTGTTGCATTACAACGTTGGTACAAAATGAGCCAAAAGTACAAGCTCTTTTCGCGTCGATTTCACCGAATTTCCCAGAAAAAATCCAAAATTTATTTTCGGGTAGAAACATCAATATACCATAGGTCTTTTCGAATTATATGCAACCACCCCCCCTTCAAAAATTGTTAAAGGAAATCGTGAAAAATGAGAAAGTCAATGTACACTCGGCACAAAAAGAATAAGACCCCAAGTTGCATTTGCAATTTGACTTCCCCCTGGAATACGAACATTTTGATGCATCAAGAGTTTCAAAATTCGAAAATTGGAGGTTTTTTTGCATACACATAAATCCTTAAAAAAGTCATGGTCCCAGCCATTTTCAGTCTGACAACCTGATGCCAGAATTTTCTCCTTATGAAGGGCTACATTTTCAGCTTTTGTTGCCCGACGAGAAATGCCTGGGACCATGAGATTTTTGGGGTCAAAGTGTCTGTGGGAGTGACTTATACGGCAAGTGCCGTAACAAACGAGGGCTAATGAGGGATATACCAACATTTAAGTTTTTTGTATTTTAATAAGACAACATTTAGATAACCCAGTATACTTAATTAAATAAGACGCATGATTGTGTGAGCGCGGCAAAGTGAGACGGATACGGCACTGACGCGCGATAATCGCGGATACCCACCAGAACCCGAATCTCACTCTGCCTCACGCTAAATATGGAAAAGAGCTTTGTAGTACTCTTGGTCTGGTTTGCATCCGTTATTCTACGCATTAAATCGCCTAAAGATAATTGTGCAGAGCCGTGCACTACTTTTAATAACTGGACCTAACCTAACCAGCCATTAGAGATTTATTAAACCAGTAGATAGATCAATGTTCTTAAAATCTTGAACTCATATCTGCATTAAATTTATTAATTTCATGGTAAAAGTCTTATACACTAGTCTTGTCCCAACTTCCTCTGGAAAAGGTGCAATGGATTTTTGAGGATTCTGAAGATTTCACGTTATGATTGATGCTGGAGTACGGAATCTTTTCAATAGTTTTACAATTTTAGTCTAGTTATGAATTAAATCGCCAAGCGATAATTGTGGTGGTCCTTGCAGCACATTCGAAAACTGGACCTAACCTAACTAAAAATCAATTGCACTATTCATAAATATTCACAATTAATAAATCGATAAACAGATCAATGACTTTAAAATCTTGTCTTGATCTTATACATACGTATCTGTATTAAATTTACTTATTGATTGGTAAAAGTCCTATTCAATAGCCTTGTACCACATATTCGAAATATATATAAGTTGATTTATCAGTTTTCTATATCGATAATTATTTCCTATCATCTAAAAATCACTGTACACATTTCTACACTTTTTGCATCGCCTTTATGTCATTATTAAGATTTACGAGCTTACACAAATAATGCAGCAGTTTTAAAATGTTGAATAATTTTACTTCCGCCTTGATTAAGAAATTTGTAGAGGAGAAATGACTTTGGCTTGAAAGAGGCATTTTTACATGCATATGCACATAGGTATATAGCTTATGATGGACAGTCTCATACAAATGATTAAACGATATATGTGAGTCAGTAATTGCTAAAAGAGATTTGAATAGTGGAGTCTAGGTAAAAACAATGTCCCAAAATGCTCCACATATGTGCATATGTATGTGTATCTAGTATAAACACAGGTAATACAAGCAACACAATTATAATTTAATAAACTTAAAATGTACCGTTTTCATGCAACATACCACTTGAACTCATTTTCGCATTCCAAAACCAAAAACCAATCACCACCCAAAAAGTGTGGATTATATTATACGTTTGAAATTAATACTTTATTCGACCTTATATCCAAGCTGGATTAAGGAACAGTTTTACATTCATTTCTATCTTTTTATGTAAAATAATCGTGAAATATTTACCATTGTCACGAATTTTTATTTAACTTCTTTAATATCCTACAGTGTAAGAACGCAACAAGTCAGGGACAATACTATTCTGAGAAGATTCGATAAATCGATTAAACTCCTAAAACGTATGTGGATGAAAAATGGCTGTGAATCTTGTAATATAACAGTTCTCTATTAACTTCCGTATGATTATGTAATATGTAAAATCGTGAAGTATCTACAATTTTCACGAATTAACTTGTATCACACCCAAGCTCCTGGACAGAAAGTGCAGACCTCTTAGCCAATATTATGCCGCCGACTCTATGGGATGCCAGGCAATCTAAAACCCACCTGAATACAGGGAAGACGTTGTTGAAACAACAACTCCTTTCAAAACCGTATTTGACAGATAAAGTGACAGATATAAAAAAATATATAAATGTCCAAAGTGACCTGTGCTCTATAAGATCTTCGACCTTTTCTGGATGGTATGAGGTCATTAATTTATTTAAATTTTCAACTTAAGAAATTCATCTTATCAAATGATAAGCTACATAAAAATTGAAGTTGCACTTTGATATATTTTTGCGGTATACATTACCCAGTATAGTTTTCCATAATTTTAACTTTTTAAGTTTTCTATGCGTAGAAATTCATTTTAGGTTTGAAAATTTTAAATGAACAAGTATGAAACGTTTTTCGATTAATGACTTAATTGTACCGCAATTTAAGGCAAACTATTAATAAAAATATAGATAATAACGACATTGAAATGCACAACGCATTCCAATACCACCCATACAATTTGATACAATTATTTATCTCCCGGTACAAATATAAGAACGATTGAAAATGCAAATATTAATGTAAGAGATCCACTCTTTCTAATCTATTATTACCCGGAACGTAGTTATCTTCGAAAATAATAGACGGATATGTTTGCATGGTGCACCTTATATTTGCACATTTATTGAATATATTTAGCGAGAACCACGTTTTGATTTTGAGGAAAAAGACACAATTAAGAATAGCATTTCATAGCATTATCAACGCATGAAAAATGAATACGAGTTGCCTTTCGGGTACGAACGTGTCCCAAAATTCATAAGGCCACAGAGAAGCTTTTCTATGAATCCCATCTTTTAAAAGACTATCACCACATTTCTAACTACAATTCTAGTAATTAGTGAAGCGTATGTAGGACCCTGGTACAAAATTGATAACAGTTTATCCATTGCGACGGATCACACCCTACGACCCGAATACTATTTTAGTGTAGCATAAAAATAACTCATGTAATGGTTGAATTTTTTTGTTAAAAATATAATAACGAAGCTCCACAAAAATGCCATAATATGGTATTCAAAGACATATGTATGTATGTAGTACCTAATAAGCACCCACTAACAGCGGTACAGCATTCTTAGACAAATAACGAGCACGAAATATACACTCAAAATAAAAATTTGTCGAATCAACACCGCCGTGTGTCAATATATGACTTAACCGCCTTGGTTACAATGTTGAATCCGAGTTATGATAATTTTTATACCGGTAATTATAAAGTTATGACCGGACGGAAAAATTTCACTACCACCCGGAACCACAATTGTAACCGAGGCGGTTAAGTCATATATTGACACACGGCGGTGTTGATTTGACAAATTTTTGTTTTGTGTGTTGAATTAAAATCAAGTCTCGTCTACAACAAGTATGTACTTAGGCAACAAATTCTGCCATGTATGTATCAATAAAGGGAACATTTTCAACCTACACATAGCGAATAATACAAAGGTATTGAATACATAACCTTATTCGAGTGTCAACATGTACACTCACAGAAAAATCGACACCGAATTGACACCAGCCCGGTGTCTATATATGACTCTACCGGTTTGGTGTCAAACTAACACAGCGCGGTGTCAGTTATGTTTCACACCGTTGCGGTGTCAGCCCAACATACCGTTATTACAATGCCAACACCGCGAATGGAAAAGAGGTTGTGCTCAGTTATGTTGATTCGACACGGCTAGGTAACGATACATGTGCATTTTAATATATGCATGTCACCACCCGGTGACAAATCATCCCCAGATTGTGACAACTGAACTATAAGTTTTGGTAACAAATATTTTATTGTACATTCAACTATATTAAGCAGTTAAAAAATTAAAGTATTTCAAACATATTCACAAGTAACAAGTGACTATACTCCCACAACTTAAATAATATTTGTTTCTTCATACCTTATGTACTTTTACAGAAAAAGCTTATATTGAACATAGCGATGATGATCTAAAATATGAGTAAATCTTTAAGTTAAATTATGTAACTTTGCAACAAGACATTTAAGCATAATTAAATGGGTTGCCGGGTGGACAAATCCTTTATTCGTCAAGTTCGGCTCCCTCGTTGGGTCCAACGTTGAATTTTAGCTGTACTGGAAACAATAAGTTTTCAAAATAAAAATACACACAATAAAATTATTTTAATTAAATGAGGGCAAATTAATATGTGTTACAGATATTAACCCACCTGAGTCAAGAAATTGGAAGTAGTCCTTAAATATTAAAAAAACTAGTTTTTCTATCGAAATCAATTCAACACACTGAAATGAATTGTTGACTTTTTTGTGGAGAAGAAAAATGGCCGCCAAACAGAACCGTGCACTACGAAGCGACTGACACAATTTTGTGTTAGGTCCAAGTTTTGTTTACTGCGGTAACATCGCACCGTGTCAATTCGACACCATTGCAGGAATATCGCTTATGCCGGTAGGGTGTCAATGCGTTTTTTCTTCTCAGGTGTCATTTTTCCACAACGTTTTGACACCATTTAATGGAATTGAGGTTGACACCGGCGGTTGGTGTTAACAAAATTCTGGGTTTTGTTACCAAGTTGCTAAGAGTTGATGTATTTTTTGTATTAAATGGTCAATATGACACGTAATAATTCTCAGCAAACGACATGAGAATGAAGTCTAACATTTCTTTGCAATATTTCCGCAGAAAACTACCTTACTTCAACACTTATCGTATTTGATTACTTTGATTCAGAATATGTACATAATAAACTGAAATATTATGGAATTTAGAAGTGAAGTATGAACTAATGAATTATATTACTTTAATAAGAGTGGAATAATAGAAGGACTCTTCCTATAATTACATGAATAGGAAGAATTTCGGTCCTAGGTCAATTTACATAACGGACCTTTGCATAATGGCCATTTCACCTAATTTTTATTGCATAACAGTCATTTTACATAAGAAGCCTTATCACATAAATACGTATTGCATAATTGTTTCGTAATCAGGGTTCGGAAAAACCCAGGGTTTTATTCTAAAATTATAAAACCCAAGGGGTTTAATGGGTTTTACCATGTTAATTGGGTTTTATTTGGGTTTTAATGGGTTTTATTGGGTTTTATTGGGTTTAAATGGGTTTTATTGGGTTTTATTAGTTTTAAGTAATAACTTAACAAAAAATAATTCGGAATTTGTATCTATTCGGAAATTATTTTTGTTTTATAACCCTTGAAATCTGTGGTGCTAAAGGATGGAGTCAATTGTTGATTTGTTCCGAATTTTCATACGTTAGAATAGTAATGAAATAAACTGCTTTAGAATGAATTGAGATAACGTCTTCTAACGTATAGTAGATGTATTTAACTTTTAGAATGTAGTTCTAAGGTAAAACTCAATTAAAACCCATTAAAACCCATTAAAACCCAAATAAAACCCACTTAACATGGTAAAACCCAGTGGGTTTTATTCATTTACAACCCATTAAAACCCATTAAAACCCAATAAAACCCAACCCATTAAAACCCAGGTCGGAATACCCTGTTCGTAATTAAGATTGAGAGGAACTTGCACATCTTAAAATCTTCCTGAATGGCGTGTGTTTGGAAATCTGCAGGGTAAACTGGATTTTAATTTCGTAATTTCTACAGGCTTAATTATCAGGGCTAGAAGTTGGTGTATTTACGTAAGTTTGAAATTTCCTTTCTCGTTATATATGTACAGTAGCCGAGCACTATTTACATATAAGGTGCAAATATAGTCGTGGGTGGAACCATTGGAGTTATTTTTTACGAACAAATGTACTTAGAAATCTGATATACCTACTAGTCATGCAGTTATTGATTTATGGTATTAAAGTTGCTACCGCTTGGTATTAAAATTTTACCGGCCCGTAAAAAATACCGAGCTATGACACGAAGGTATTATCAGTACCATCCTGGTTTAGCCATATATGAAGACAACTGGGTATTATTTTAATACTGGATTTCTAATAGCAAGAGTGTAACCATTCCACATATGTAGGTGTAGGTAGATAAATCTGTTTGTACTTATATAGTTTGTACACTCGGAAATACATTTTTAGTCAAGCTTAGTATATGTACATACATAAGTGGTCAGTGACCACAGAATGAGTTGGGTAATGGGATTTGGCTCAAATTATGCAATGTGTAATTATGCAAAGTTGGGTTTAACATAATTGATAATTATGTAAAATGGCCATTATGTGAAATGGTAGTTATGCAGGAGAAATTAGGTAAAGTGACCGAAGGCCAGAATTTCATGTACCTGAATTATACTAATAATTCATTTAATCCTGGTATAATTTGCTTAATACATGAACGAGGTCGCTTTTGCTGCTCCATTTTGAGATATTTGAGTACAAAGTTTAACCGGAAGTTTTTTTTGCATTGGCTTACAAAATTTGGGACAACTCTGCACTCATATATCTGAAAATGGAGAATACTAATCGACCTGGTTGTAAAAGTAAAAATGAACTAGACTTTTGGCAAAATTAGCAAAAAAAATTCGCACGTTTTATCTTGTACCAAAGGACGAACCAAAGGTATTACGGGTTCTTTATGCACACAAAATGACACACGTTTTAAGCCATCCTACATCAAAATCGTATGAATTCTCAGATTATCGGGATTATTAGGGTGGCAAGCCAATAAAATATAACAATGTGGAGAAAGTGTGACAAAGTTAGGCAAGAAGTACGGTACATATTTACATAAGAATTTACGTTTTGAGATATGCACAGTTAGAATTAATGAAAAATATTACTATGAAAATGAACTAAAAACCACCTTAAAATATAACTCTATCGGATATATTTGCATTGTGGACCTTATATTTGCACATTTGAGCATATTTCACGACAGGTACATACGTAATCTTGAAAAGATCAAATTAGGAATAAAGTTATAGCATTTCATAGTATTACATATGTATGAAAAATGAATATGGGTCGCATTTCGGATATGAAAGTATCCCAAAATTGATAAGGTCACATACAAGCCTTGCAAAAATTAGGAATCACGTGACACTTATCTTCCCATTGAATGGCCCCTTAGGTTATTTTTAGCTTAGGTCATGCCGAAGCCCATGGAACGTTTTGTATAGAAAGTATAGAGCTTCCTGTCAGGAAGTGTATGTATTATGCCCTCCACTCGATTAAAAGCAGCAAAATCTAAGAACCTCGAGCACAACGAGACTTTATTGAAACAACTCCCTCTATAACCTTTTTTGAAAGACAAGGTAATGAATCAACAAAAAATAATCAAACAAATTGGATGTGACCCGAAAACAAAATTATGTTGGACCAGGACTTCAGCCTTCCTCTTGGTGGCCTAAAGATTCTGCACCAGTGAATGCGGTACTGAATTTAAGCATAAATAACGAATACGAAATAAAGTGGCAGTTTTATGAATTAACATTTTACGGCAATGCAAATTAACATCGATAATCAAGGTAGCACAATAATGACTATGGATAAAGTGACTGACGATTGTAAAACAAATTGGGGGCACAGGTCTACTTCTTATTTAATTATTACAAATTGGGGGAAGGTAAAAATCACCATTGACTGTGTAGTGACAGATACATAATTTCATGTCTAACAATGGAGGCGCAAACCATGTTCAACCCAGATAATTTTTTGACCTTATTAGTTTGAAAGAGCAAGACTCTACAAACAACATTTGGTTCGACACTTGGGCAGATGCGCAAATTTCAGCACGTTATGGGCGCCGCAAGATCGCAAAAACGCACGAAGTTGAGCTCGCGCTGGGCATTGCCTGAAAAATCGTGCGTTTTTGCGAACTTGTGGCGCCCATAACGTGCTGAAATTTGCGCATCTGTCCAAGTGCCGAACCAAATGTTGTTTGTAGAGTCTTGCTCTTTCAAACTAATAAGGTCGAAAAATTATCTGGGCTGAACATGGTTTGCGCCTCCATTGTAATTGCTAATTCGGGTATTTCTACCCTTAGACCATCTGTAATATAACCTTAGGAAATGAATACCTAGGATTTTTGTTTACGCTGGTCACAAGTTGAATTTTATGGTATTATCAGATTCACAGAGAGAAGTAGTACAAGGAACAGCGAATGAAAGATACATAATTGTTTGGAGGTGGATTAGTGATAAACTCACCGAAACAAACCTCAAAAGTGCCCATAAAATTAACAGAAATGATGAAATCTTTTACGTTACACAATTCATAGACGCAAAATGACATGAAATGAATTCATAGATGTGTTGAACGAAAAGATTTTGCCTCGAAATCAGCATGGCAGATGTAGGATTTGAATAATGCTCTTACTCGTGAAGGACGGTATATTTACATTGATCCACTTAGCGTGGAGACTTAATAAGTGCTTAAATGTGTATGCATATAAATATAGGAGTACATGTTTCTTAGGTAAACGACCAACACCGAATAATAAAGCCCGGTACCAACATGTTCAAACTTACACATAGTTGGTTTTAGCATCGATTTTGTTATAAATTATTACCCAGAGATTTCCATGTACACTTTAGAATATCTCTATCGTCTGAAAATTTTTGGTTGCGATATTGCAAACCAATTGTGCTCAGACAAAACTTATGTAAACTAGGAAGATAAGGTTAATAATATTTATAAATAATAGCGATTTGTTCACATCGCAGCGATAGTGCATCGCTCCAGGGAGGGGGCAGGATTCAAAAAACGCGCACCCCGTCCTTCACGGGCGTCGAAAAAATTCGAGGCTTATGCGTCCCGACCCAGAATCCATGTATTATTATGACAGTGACGAGACTGTTGATTACAAGAAAAAATCCTATCTTGCAGAATTGTTCAGAATTATATATCAAAATTTGTTACTTATTTTTTTCTACTTCATTTTGCCATTTTTTCACAATTTTACAATTGTTGTTATTATTTCGTGAAAATTCTTAAATTAATATTTTTAAAAATAAATATTACAAAAATGAATACAAATTTTTGTATTATTGGTTTAGATTTTTAATTTCTTGAAAATTTGAATTTAATGTCATTTTATAGGGTAAATATTGATAGTTGCATTTTGATATACCCAGTAGTCCCTTAATTAGTGTTACAAGAACAACTTATTGTAGCGAACCCAGTTTATTGAATTTCGAAAAAATAAGTACAGAACTGGAAAGCCAATGAAATTTCGTGTAAGAAACATTATTCAGTTTTCAAAATGTCAATCTTTTACGGCGACACGAGCCCAGAGTCTTGGTTTCCACCACTCGATCGGAGTACGCAAGCGTTCCAGGGGAGACTGGCCTCATTTCTAGACCATTGGATTTTTTATGAATTCCAAACTTGTGTGGGGTTTAGCACATACATCCAGCTAAAGTTTGGAAAATATATCATGCTCCAGCAGGTTGAGGTTTGGCGACAATGATTTTTTTCTTGATCCGAAATGGAGTCAAAAATTTTGGATTTCATCCACCAAATTACCATCTTGGCCTCATGAACAGGACCTGAGCCATGTTTGAATGTCACGGCGATATTTTTTAATAGGTACTGGATCAGTGGCTCGACAATTCGCTCGAGAACTTGAACAAATAATTTTTGGCATGAAATTTCACCCCCAAAGGAAAATAAATCACTTCTCGGCGAAATTCAACTTATTCAAAATCAAAAAATCGTAAAACCAATATGGTGGGTAAGATGAACATTTTTAAAATTTTTACGAATAGTCTAGACTGGTGGGGTGTAGAAACGGTATTTTTGCTATTTTACTTGGCCTCACCCATAAAGCTGGGATCATCTGTTGAAAATATCCGTTTCCATTTTCCAAGCGCGTACCGCATGATCAGCGTCAGGGTTCTAATGGGTCTATTTTTACTTGGCGAGTTGTTAGGAAGTGTTTCTCCCCATGACTTGAAGACATAAGTCCAAGGTTTAGTTTAAGGGCACGGGACTTACTTTTACTTCATACGTTCATTTTTGAGGTAAATTTTCTTAGGGCTCGGCATGGATTCGGACGAATCCATTCTTTCATGACTTGATAAATTTTGGTGACCTATTTGACCGTCTCATTCGATTTCTTTTTCGGTCATCGACACTGTCAGTGTCAGTGCACCATTTTATGGTACGGTCGACCACCTTGCCATCAATTCCGATTTTTATTCAACCATTGAAAAATGACGAATTTTTTTGTTAACCAAAATGTTGTTGAACAATGTCAACACGCTGTTTCTCCTGGTCTGTCACTTTTTGACCTTGGGTCACTATAAAGTTCGAAACATGGTTTCTGATAAACAAAAGCATGGAGATTTCAATAAAAAATAGCACAACTTACTAAAAAAATTCATTCCCTGCTTAATTTACTCGGGAAATCTTGTAACAGCAATTGAGAGAGTACTAGGTATGTTTGCGTAAATGCCCGCGGCTAATAAATAAATACTAATTTAAGAATTCAGGAGACAATTCAAGCCAGATATTTTCAGATTACAGCGATGCAATAATAATTACCAGTAAAACTAGGTATTTTGCAAACTTGCATATTTTTTACCATAATTTTTAAACAGAAATCCACCCTAAACCTACGAGACCTACGAGATCTACGAGAACCTAACTTTTGGAATGAAATGGACCTCTCTGCTACAAATACAAGACTTGGGTTAGATATTAGCGGCATCTACTGCGAAGGGGGACCAACCCTCCTCCATTGTTTCGATTAGGGATGTCCGACAAACATATGTGAATCGAGCCATCGATGGGGTCATTAGATAAATTTCTATTCGAAATCTCCCAGTTCCCATTCATCAAAAGGAAATATGCAAAGTAGAGCATGCTACTATTGAAGGCGGGAAAATAATAATGCGAAAAAAAAATTCAAAAAAATCTGACAGGACCTTCCAAACTACAAATGAAACACCATTGAAGTACATGGACCTAATCAACGAAAACAAACGACATGACACCAGTTATCTTTTGTTAGATGCCTAGGATTGTGGATCCACACATCTGAGGTGTGACTCACAAAGTTTGATGTTACTGTTAAGGACCAAATTACGTTACTTGCGCCAAACACTTACAATCCTTTAGCACAGAATGTTGAAATATGATTTCAATCGTGAACACAGAAGTAGCTACTTAGGAGAAATTTGCAGAAGGACATGGTAATACGCAGATCGGCACAAAACTCAATTCTAGAATCGTAATACGAGAATCGTCTGACAAAATTATATTTCTCCTATTTATATCAAAACGATTGACGTTTATTCCTGTCTGGCATCCTACCTAATTTTATATTTAAGTATATTTTGTACATATATAAAATTTAAAAAAATGTAACCTAAGACAATACTACGCATCTTTATTGAGTATGATAATAAATACTGCATTGAATTTGACATAACATTATTACCAATATATGTAGATTAACAAGAACGTATTTCTTCTGTATTTCAGATAATACAAACTTGCACAATATTTACCATTTTCACGAATTATTATTTAACTTCAATTTGCTTATCCGACGTTGGAAGGTCGCAACAAGTCAGAGATAATGCAATACTACGTCGCTTCGACAAAATCGATTAAACTCCTAAAACGTCAAACGTAGAGGAAAAATGTAAGCTGTCAGTTCCAAAATGAATCAAGTAATTTAACAGTTTCCTATTAACTCTTGTATGATTATGTAACATGTAAAACCGTGGAGTATTTACAATTTTCACGAATTAACTAAAGCTCCTGGACGTATCTCGAACAGAAAGTACCGACATCTTTGTCAATATTATGCCGCCCACTCTACGGTATGCCAGGAAATCTAAAAACCACCCGAACACAGAGAAGATGTTGTTGAAACAACTTCTTTTGAAAGATAAAGTGACAAAACTAAACATTCTAATTTTAGTATTTCTAGCCCGAGATTAACTAAAGTCTGTAATAGAATCGTCCGATATTAAAACCAAGGAATATTGCTTATCCTGTTCACAAGTTGAATTCTTATGGTATTATCAGACTCACATATATAGAAAAGTGGTGGGTGCAAAGAACGGCGAGAGAAAAGATAATTAATTTCATAAATAATCAGCGATGAACTCGCTGAACGAAACTTCAAAAGTGCCGATGATAATAATTAACGGATATTATGTAACCTAAACATTACCCGATTCACGTGTTGTACGCAACAATTAAAACTCGAAATCAGCATGACAGAAACAGGATCGATTGCAATAAAGCTCTTTCTCTTGAAGGACGATATGAATAAAATCGTCACGTAGATCCACTTTACGTGGTGATTTATGTTTCTTCTGTTACTCTAGAATATCCTGTGAAGTATATGTACTAACATATTCAACCTCACTCATTGTTGCAAAGTTTAAGCCACGACACATTTTGTTACAAATTATTACCTCTAGATTTCCACTTACACTCTAGAATATCTCTTTCCGCTGAATATTTTTGGTTGCCCAATTACCAGAGAAAACCTAAACTAGGTACATAAAATGTAAGATTTTATAATATTTCTAAATTTGATTAAATAATTATTTTCCACAACTATTCCTTTTCTGATTTACGGATTTTTCCAGCCCACGGAACCCAGCCCGTGGAAGCCCACCCCACCATTTCCAGCCCGTGATTAACTCCAGCTCCGGCCAAGTATCTCCAGCCCGTAATTATAAATGCCGACAAATTCAGCCATGTATGTATCAATAAACGGAGCATTTTCAACCTACAGATAGCAAGTAATACGCAAATAATACGCAGTTATTGAATACATAACCTTATTCGAGTGTCAACATGTATGTTTTGTATGAAACGGTCATTATTATGCATAATAATTCTCAGCAAACGACATGAGAATGAAGTCTAACATTTCCTTGCAATATTTCTGCAGAGCTTCAACACTTATCGCATTTCATTACTTTGCTTCAGAATATGTACATGATAAACTGAAATATTATGGAATTTTGAAATGAGGTATGAACTAATGAATTTTATTACCTTAATAAGAGTTGAATAATAGAAGGAATTTTCTTTTAATTATATAAATAGGAAGAATTTAAAGTACCTGAATTATATTAATAATTCATTTAATCCTTTCAGTCAATTTTAGTAAAAATGATTTTCAGTAAAAATGGTAAAAATTTCTTACCACCTTACACACTTGTGCTATACAACCGAAACGTTTTTGCAATCACACAAAATGAAAAAATTGTACTACGGATAATGACCGAATCTACATAAACCTGTTAAGTGTTAGTCACCACATATATATTATGTACGTTGCTGGTTATAATTTAGTTACGCTACCTGTGCCCAAGACGTACAATCCTTGGACATAGACTGTCTAGATATTATTTCAAATGTGAATACAGAAGTAGTTACTGACAGAAAATTTGAAAAAAATGTAAGCAGATCGGAAGAAAACTCAAAACCCGAGTATTCGAGACTGAATAATACGAGAACGGTCTAACAGAAGTATATTTTTCTCTTAAAACGGATACAGTTTATGCCTCTTTGGCATTCTAATTTTAAGCTTTAATATTTTTTACACATAAACTTTAAAATCTAACCTGACACAATACAAGATATCTTTGTTACATATGTATGTATAATACTGTATTTAATTTGACTATACTATAAATACATATTAGTTAATATTACACAAAAACGACTGAATTGCTTCGAAATTACCCGTGAAAGATTACTTCATAAACATGAATCCCAAGGATAAACCTCGGACTTCTCGGTGGTCAGTTGAGGAGCATAAAAACAAGAATGCAGCAAATATATAGTAAACTCATGGAAAACTCCAGCAATGATGAATTATGTATGTAAAAATGATTAATTCTGGATTATTCTTAATACAAATTCATTAATCAATGTGGAGTTTAGTTATTCCATTACAACAGAACCAACCAACAAATAATAAACTGCTTATGTCTTTAGTAGGTTTTTTGAAAAGTCTGCTTTTTCAGTAATTTCTCAACAAAGCCGCTTATTAATTTAATTTTCGTTGCTAATTATAACCACTCAATATCCCATTTGCGCCACCGTACTGGCTGACCTTCCTGTTAATATTATTGCTTTTTCTACTCTACAGGATGAAAAAACCATTAAGGAAAAGAGAAGACGTCGGTTAAATACTCCTTTCACCTTATTTAGGTGAAAGGAGTATTCGAAACCGCATTTTGTGCGGTTTCGAAATTTTCGACTGCCGGTATGATCCCCAACAAAATATTTAATGACCCACATGCAGTGGTCAAATGAAGCATCTCTGGGATTGGTTTTAACTATTTGTCAAATTCCGGAATTACGAAGAAATGTAGAAAAATACATCTTATAGCTATGCAAAATTAAAAAAGTGCTTATCAACTCAAGACAAGTAAGTTTTCATTGGAAAATCAAAAATACCAAATAATTGTTCCCACTTTGTTTTTAAATCGCCGCGGGAATATCTTGTTTTGCCCCATTTAGAATTTTTTTCGAAACTGGTTTTCCTGTATGATCTACCCACTTAATTTATCTACTAAATGCAAAAAGAATCACTTGAATATCATTTGTGGTTTTTGAGAAAAGTGCATTTACATTTATACCAATGTCACCACCGGATAATTGTTCGCATGAGTCTATGTAGTAAATTCAAGGAAAATTCTACCAGATAATTGGTTAAAAATGACACGTTCTGGACTATTCTCAAACAAAATAATTAATCGATGTGGTGTTTGGTTAGCTCATTACAGCAGAACAACCAACAAACGATAAACTAGGTATTCCCTTAAATGATAATTGTTCTGAACAAGGAACAAGCAAAGCTTTGTCTGTGAAGTAGAGGTATAACCGTAACAATGAGAATTATAGGATTTTCAGTAGGGATTAATGAAAAATCCATAAAATTTTGATTCAACCTAGTTTCCTCTAAACTGAATTCACTGAGGCTCATGTTAGTAATTGATATAAAAATTACACTTATACAACCGTGTACAATCTTACGGGGCAACCCTTACTAACGACAATTCCCAAATTTTATAAAATCGTTGAAAATAATCTCATACACTTTCAAATATTTCCCATTAGTCAAAGATTCTGTCTCGTTTACGTTTTCTTCCAAAATACGTGCAAAAATTGACACTACTTATTCTAAGCAATTAACAAAAAGGCCTATGACCTACAGTATGAAATAGCACACAGAAAATGGGATCCGATCTAACGAGAGATATGAAAGGAAAGCGAGTAAAAATAAAGCTCACGACTATACAGTGTGACACAGAAAAGAAGTCGGTACTAAATTTTAAGTACTGTGCTTATTTAAATCTGTTAGTGCACAGTTAGAATTAATAAGAAAATATAGCAAGATAATAGCAATCAAAACCTTAAAATTTGATACCATCCTTATCCAGACAAGTCTTGATTTCCAATTTTCTTCTCGTGATTATTAAGATGTTTTCTTATTTCGTAACCAACCTGACGTGATTCATTTCCAAGATAAGAAACAGAGCGCCTTGAATCCAAATAAGAACACATTTTCTGGGATGACTGAAATTATAAATCAATTCTTTAATTGTAGCTGAAATTTTAATTGAATTAATTAATGAACCTTTACGTTTGATGGGCATGATTCCCATTTAAGCAACTTGAAAACTTTGCTCTGATGAGGATTCCGACAATTTGGATAGAGTGACGGTGAAGAACACGTGCTCATTTGCATAGTGAAAATCGCAATTATGGCAGACCTATAAAATATACATATAATTCGTTGTTGTATTTATACATATTTATTTACACTTTCCAAAATAATTAAAATAAATACAATGATGTACATACATACTTCAAACTAATTTTTGCAGGAATATTTAAATAAGGTGAAAAATAATGAGGATATTCATTACGAGTTCACATCGCTAGCCACGCCGGCAAAAAAATAGTTTCCAAAAAAATTGGCTTCGCAACTTATTCTCGAACTTGGCTAGTACTTTTATGCAATTGCCAATTTTTGTCAAAATTGTGCCGCAATGCTAACTTGTCAACTCGTCATAAATACCCCAAATATTTCACGCATTGGTTGATTATGTATCAATAAACAGGAAAACTTACTTATATACATGGAATAGCAAACATGGATGGGGAACTGGCTTGAATAATTCGATAATTGGCATTTTCGTCATAAGCTAAACACATAAAATATTTAAAAGATTTCTTTAATTTATTATTCAAGTCACTTATCAAGTTTAAATCGCGAAATACAATTGTTTCAAAAAAATAATTAATTTATGGTCTAAAAACTTTTTGCATTTCACTAAGAATGCATATTTTACTCAAGATTTACAAACAACATGTTATTGTGCTTAGCGGTTTGAGATAATAGCCCAACATCCAGCCCAACATCGAGTATGAATTTAAGAAATTCGTGTATTTTTCACTCGATTGAATTACACTGTGTTAAGTATATTTTTTCGACAAGATGAGCCATTTAAGTGGACACGTTCTTTTAGAATTTTGAACACTAGGGGCTACAAAAATTTACCTCTTTACATCCTGAATGTAAGTCTATGACAGAAATAAAAGTAGAAATCGTCATGACGGCGTCCCTTTCTCTTTTCAGGGTCCTTCATAAAATTCCTTATTTGGCAATGGTCAAGTTTCAAATCTACAGAAATCTTTGTAAGTTTTGCATATTTTTTTGTAGAAACAGCGCTAACCTTGACACCCCAAATTATCGTTCATTGAGTAATATGACTAGTCGGGTTTGTGAAAAAGTAATGTCGTGTGCTGCGCACGTTACTTATGTACGTCATGTTCTAAATATTGTGCAGACACAAATTTATTTTTATACCTGGAATTTGGACTCGATTGTAAAGTGATTGTAAGGTTGAGGATCAGAAAATTCTGAGTAACTATTAAAAGGTTTACATTATCCTGTCAGAAATAAGGCAAGGATTGCACGCTACAGTAGTGGAAGAAAGGAATCTAAAGTGATATATATTTACTCCGTTCCTACACTCTTTATGCATTTATACTTAAATATGTATGTACATAAATGACCCATTTGCCCATCCGCTACGGATCATAATGTCAGTCTGTTTAGAGGCATTTACATATAACCCAATAATGGTATATGCAAAATACAGAAAAACAGCTTGGATTTTACCACATTACGAGGAGTATGTATTTACGTATGTAGCATTTATATTTATGTACGTGACTGCAGAATTAGCATGCATCATTTCAGCCTGTTTCTTCAAATTTTGTACTGCAAATTTTGTATGCATAATGTAAATGTTTACGTAAATATGTACATATTTTGTTATTTGTAAATACGATCTTCTTATAAGATTTTATTTCTTTTCGGGTTGGTCGGAAATGCACTTAAATATTCTGTTTCTATGTATAGTATGTATATGGTAAAACCTATTTAGCTTATTATGATAAATGTGCATAAATGATGCAAAAAAATATTTTTCATCATGTCTAGATAAATATTATAAATTCAGACTATGATACAAAAGTAGCAATATTTTTCTTAATTATTTTGTGGAAAATCGTTCATTCATTTGCGTACAATTGTATTACATAAATACAATATTAAACAAGTACAATTTTTTCTTATGCATACATATATGCATACATATATACAGGTACTCTTCTCCCTCCCTGGGTAATGGCCCATTCGTGGGGTCCAGTGGTTGTAATAAAGGTTTTTTTTTTTTTTTTATATATATCATCTTAAGCAGAAGCAGAGTAAAAATTTATCACATTTTTATGTGCGTTTCAAAAGATTTCAGACAAAAAATTATGTGCGTGCCAAGTTAGTCTGTGTGTTTTCTACGGTATTGACAGTCTCTTGCGTATGTAAGAATATAATATAATGTTATAGAAAAATCATGTTTAGACAATTCATAATTATATATGTCATAATAACTGAGATGAAAAATTGAAAATTTTGCAAGCAGAATCCTGGGCAATGTCTCCCATTTACCCGGCGAGAGGCATCGTGAAGGCATTCAACTTACTCCAAAGACATAATTTAGTATTACAATTAGACAGTTTATTTGGCACTTATTTACCTTTTACAAAGTAAATAATTCTAATCAATATATATGTATTTATAATATACCATAAGTATACCATATCACCAATAATTTTTAGTTTTATGTATATGCAGATTTTGTCGATTAAACATTATGCGAGCACAATGGTAGATTGCCTGCCTCGCAGAAAGTGGCATTTAGTATTTTTAAAAAACACTTTCACACTGGCACAGAACACCTACGACTAGCTATAACTGCTAGTGCTGCTAAGGGTAGACGTGAAATTCTTAGATATTACAGGAATTATGTATATCAGTTCGATAAATGAGCAATTTATAATCCTTTACAGTGAATGACTTATACCACAAGTACTCACTGCTTAAGTCGTCTACGGTCGTGTACCGATTATTCTTTAGATACTTTAGTTCGTCTCAAATATTGGTGCCGCTGACATCTGCTTACAATTCTCTCATTTTAATTGTCCAATCGGTCATATCCTTCGCGTAACAGCGGATTATTTGATTGGTCCAATGCGTTCGATCCTATTCATTTTTCGAATAACCGCGTAGTACATGGATAGGAGCGTCTTCTTGCTGGCTGCTGGTAGAGACGATGATTGTAAATTCTGCTGCAAAAATTTGAGATACTCTACTAGTGCCTATTCAAAATCTATTGGAATGATTGGTTCATTGCCGAGCACAATTTCTTTGAATCTGTTGCAACCCCATCATCACCTGACAGGTAAATTTAGTCATCGACCCTGAGTGTTTCTCAAGTTTTTTTTCAAGTCCAGTAACGTCAATTGCGCCTGGCGCTGGCTACTGCTCAATAATTACAGCAATTGAGAATGCAGCACGCGATTCCTTCTCACCTTACATATACACATATGCCATCATATACATCAGTATACATCATACATACGTAGTCTCATAATCAGACATCTAGTAGCAGCAGTTTACAAGTTGGAAGATTTTTAGACAGCATATGTACAATAAAAGTTGACCGCATAATGAGTGTCGCCCACCGCTACAGCACTATTCCTCATTCATCAAGAAGAAGGTAAGAAAAAGTGAGTTACGTCTTGCACCTTTTTTTGCAGCAAATTCACGTTTTGACGAACAAAAGTTATAGGATCTTATAGTACATCTGACGAATTATTTAAAACTCACATTCACCTGTTCAAGTATATACCTTGTGAACAAGCTAGAAAATAGATAGTTAAGTATTATATAGTACCTCATCTCATTATTTGGACACGTCAATGGTAAGGAATCAGGTTGAATATAAAACATCCAGCTAAGGATACTAGAGTAAATGTGCTAGACCTACTTAAGTAATGGGGGTATTCATTACGAGTTCAATGTTAATTTTACAAAATAATTTTAAAAAAAATTGCAATAAAAATACTAAAAAAGCCGCAAATGACCTTTCAATCCAATTTTTTAGAACTATATAACTTTTTTCAAACGATGAGAACTCATAATTAATATTGATATCCAATCACATTTAGATTTACAGGGTTTGACCTTTTTAGCTAAATAGTCAGATGTGTTCCAAGCAGCGGGCAAGGCTCAGTATGTAACAAAGTTGATGTTGAAGAAATGTAGAATTTGAAGGCGATCATTTTGTCGAGGTTGAAATGTGCCAATTTTTTTGTGAGTATCCATTTGTGTATATTGGAAGTCCAGTTGAATTTGGATTCCTTCCTATTCAACAAGACAATCTGTACCTGAATTTTAATAACTAATTACTTCCCACTTTAAGTTTTAAAACGTACCATAAATTACAAAACTGATGACAATCTAGTGCCAAAGTGCTGGATGGGTTCTTGTACAACTTCACCATGTCGGGTTTATCTAAAAGATTTAAATTTCTATTTGTAATTATCCATTTAGAACGTTATCAATTCAGTTTTTATCCGTAAACGTACAGAACCAATTATTTTGAAAGTAAACTAATTACAAAAAAATGTGTGCAATATTTTTTTTACTTGATAACTGACATTGTTTGGATATGTAAATAATATAATCTTAAATTTGGAATAAACAATTCAAACTTTGAATTAACTTTCTCCACCGTTTATTAGCTGAAAAATATCCTCAAAAAAAATTTGAGACTGAATTTATCCAACACAGAAGTTTGCTAATTATTCATTTTTCAGCCATCCTTTTCCATATTTTACCATGTGAATTGTACCGCAAAAAATGAAATTTTCGAATAATTTCCTAAACTACATTTTGCAATAAGTCTGCAAATATTGTACTTACTTTCCAAAGAAGAAATATATTGTTTCCGGTAGTGATATTTCTGGAAAATTTTGAAGCACAAACCTGTCGCATTTTAATCAAAAGTTGGATACCGATAGTGGTTGGGTTAAGGGTGGTCATTTTCTCAAAAAATTAAGCCAGACAGCGTAAAACTATAAATACAAGAGAAAAAACAGGGCCCATTTTTGGGACACGACTCAAAAATGACGACCGTCCAGGAGTACAGGAGAAAGTGGACAGACCACGAAATGCGGAAGAGTGGGAAAGTAGCGTCGATTTTGTACTTCAAATGGGAACATTCATAAAGATTGTCACCTTTTTAGGTCCTATTTTAAGCTGATTATGGACACTTTTCAATTGGTCAAATTACCTCAATTTAATCTTGTATTTTACCATGAACTGTCCCAATTTTATGACATTTTTTATGGATGGTCCCTTTGTTACCAGGGACTTGTGGGGTAGAAGATTGAACGCTGGGGGTGTGTGGATTCGGGATTTGAAACTGTGGCGATTCGTATCTTACTTTAATCACCTTCGTCGTGTCACGCGAATTTTCATTTTCCCGTCTAATTTATTCAGTTTATGTACAGATTTTAATTTAAACTTGGCATTAGTCATTCACGACATCGATGTCTATGTAGTTCTGTTTTTGAGTATGTACGCACAATGCAAATCCGCATAATATTTATTAGATGGATATTTAGATTGCACGAATTTTATTACAAACCCACCCTCGCAACAAGATGGTTAACACGCACCTGGGATTTTTCATACCAGGTAGAAGTGTGCAAACAGGGGGAATGGATAAAGGTCCGAAGGTATCGATGAGGGCATTGAACCCTTCGCTCCCAAATTAATCAACCCGTTCAATGTAAACAGAGATTTATCTGGTGCAAACTTTCACGGAGGGTTGACTTTTCCACGTGCATTTCTCACTTCCTTAATGAACGAGGGGAAAGAATTACCGTGCACAAGGAATGTCACCCATTTCTTTCCGGGGAGGAGAAAGTCCTTCTTACAATTAGTACTTCAAGGGCAAAAAATTCATACTGCTCTCAAAAGGGTAAATATGTATGTAACTCTTAAAAAAGCACACCCTTTATGAACGATACTTAACCTAACATACAAAGCTTGAATGTCCATTCGCGATGAGGGTTGATCTGTTTTGCTGGATTTACAAGGGTTGACCGGTTGTAGTTTAGATGGAAAACTTGAGACTCTTAAGGGACTGTGCGAAAGGGATGTGATCGATTTAGAGGGGGTAGGGGTCAAACCATGCTATTATATTAATTAGTAACTCCAAGGATGACCACTAATAGGGGTCAAAACTCTCAGATAGTCAAGCCCATTCTTTACGTACGGCCCCAAAATTACATATTTATAATCAGCAGTTTGATTACGTCTGTTCGTGTACATGTGTGTAAGTATTTACATATTAACACACGCATTATGCCTCGATTTGTGTTTACTGTTGAAAACTTAAAGCGGAAATGCATATGAAATATTCTACGAATGAGTGAAATGTAAGTTTTCCCTGTTTCAGAGAAATGAAATGGTTATCAAATACGTACTTCATGCTAATTACATTTATGAAAATATGCATTTTTGCAAATAAATATTAATACCTACATATATATTTTTAATGAACACTATAGATATATTTATATTGTGCTTGTAAATATTGCGAAGTGTTAAATGTTTGGTGTTGCACATGTTAATGTTTAGGGGATGCATGGCTTGATACATATATGCATTTCAGACAGCTTTGTACAGATAATTGTTAAAATGTGGAACTTCTATTTTTATATGGAAATATGCAGTCTAAACTATCAAAATATGAATTTAACATTTTTACATACATATGTATTCGTTTATATTCGATTTTTTATCATTTTCGTAAAGATAATATGTATCAAAGTTGATACACTGTATAAATACATTTTACAAATTTTGCACAAACTGCTTTTAGCAGAAATTTGAAACGAAAAGTGTACGATTTACGTAAATTTGTAAATTTAAAAGTTAAACATATCTTTTGCAGACTATGTACATATTTATGGATATCCACTAAATAAAAATTTTCATCCTTTGTGTAATTTCTTTACGGCAAAAGTGGCAATTTAGCAGTCCAAGAGAGCAATCCGAACAGCAAAGGTGTCCACACTGGAAGGCCATATTTTTTGGGTGGACCATGCAAATGGGGCAAAGTAGAATGTCATCCTGGATGAGTCTTGAAACTTGTCATAGATCTGATCTTCCGGAGGAGCGGAAGGATTGTGCTCAGCAGAAAGATCAATTCCACCAAATTTGTTAACCAACAATTTCTCACCGTCGGTTTGGCTTGTGCAGGTAAAGATGTTTTTAGACGAGGGCAGGTTATTCTTCTTAAGAAACGATGCCTTATCTTCTTGCGGTCCAGGAGTGCTTGGAGTCTGGAGAATAACAGAGATAGATTAGATTTATGTATGTTTGCACTGTTAACTAGAAATCCCCGCAGGTATTGATTTCTCGGTATTAAAGTTGCCTCCGCTTGGTGTTAAAATTATACCGCTCCTACTAAAAATTCACTACCGATGTGTGAAATCTTATAATTACTACCACCAAATTCCTTATAAGTACCGTTTTGCTACCTTCAATATTGAATACTACATGGTGTCATTTAAGAACTGGATTTCTAAACGGGTGCAAATTTGTTAAGTACAATTTCTGACGTTACATATGTAATGCTGGGAAAACAGGATGGTCACTTTAATTCGGAAATTTTTCTTACCATTCCCAACTTGCTGGCTGTCGAAGGGAACTTTTCTTCGAGTGGAAGGGTTGTCAACATTGCAGCTTTGAGTTTGTTTATGTCCCGAGTGACCGGTTTTGTCAAGGTTGTCAGGGTTGGGCGTAAATACAACTCTGTATAAATGAGTATTTTGCAAAATTTTATATTTGCATAATTTTGGCAATGTGAAAATACTTTTATTAAAGCTTTATTCTCTTCAGTTGCGTAAAAACGATCGAATTTTCTACTCCGAATTTGGTATTATGTGACCTTTCTTATTAGTCGCCAATGAAGGACTAGGAATCGACGCTACAGAAGTTGGCGGGGGGGATTTCACCGCTTCACAATTTTTCCCATGGACGACGTGCCCCTCGATAAAAACAGTCCCAGAATTACTGGACACATTCCTCACAATTCCCCCCTCCCCAAAAATAATCGTCCCCGTGTTCCCCTCAATCAATTCGACCGTGCAATTCGGTCCGAAATGAATTTCTTTACAGTTCCCCCGAATATTTTCTACTTGCCCCCCACTCGAGACAAAAATTGTACCCGTGTTGTCAAAAAGGCGAGAAATTTTTGACCCCGTCCCAACACTAATGGTCCCCTTGTTTGCTCTCATTCTTTCCAACGTTACCGCATTTTCGACATCAATTAGCCCCAAGTTGCTGAAGCAGTCTGTTACGGAGGAGCCTGCACCAATACTGATTTTTCCAATGTTATTTCGCACCTCAGAAATTGTGGAGGCACCGTCGTGTTCGCGGGAACATTTAGATTAAAACTGTTTCCCGTGTAGTCTCCCATCCTTAATAGCTTGATACTAATTGTATGTTAACCACTTCAACCCTAGGAGACGAGTTTTTTCATACCATTCACCCCTAGTAACCGCGAATTTTTACCTCCCTTGACCCCGAAATTTTTATCTACTGCATGACGTTAATTCCTGGGCCATGAATTAAAAAATGGTGTTCCCACCGGAATTATTCTGGACACTTTTTTATGAAAATTGATGTGAATAACCTTTCAAGAAGGGATTTTGAGTTGTAATTTGCATTTTTGAGTTGTGGCGAGCCACCAATGTTTATAGCCGAAAATAGCCAACACGCCGAATTTTAAAAATGATTGTAATTACATGAAAAGTTAGACAAGCATGTAGTAATACTTGCATATTACTACGTAAACTTGCAAATATTGATTATAGCGCCTAAAGCGCCTTAGGAGCCGATTTTGGGCGGGAAAACCAAAAATCCTTACAATGACTTTAAATACACAGCAATGACAATGAATAATTATCCCGTGAGAGGAAATTGCTCGAAACTAGACTATGGCGCATCTGGTGAATAGAAATCAATTTTAAGCGGGAAAATTAAATTCTACTAATTCCTGGCAATCTCTCAATTTTTAATTTTCCCGCCCAAAAGATATTTCAGCGGCACCCGATACGTAGTCATTAATTTTGAAGTAGTTTACCCTACCGGCAAGATTATTTGTGATATATAATTAAATCCATGCGATGATGCAATTCATCAAACTTTTAGTTTTCTCGCCCAAAACGCCCGTTTGTGCTACATGCGAGCAAAACAATTTCTCTAATCTTATCGTAAAGCGTTGTTGAAATAAATCGGTGTCGAAATTTCCTTGCAAAAAACAGTTTTCACAACTCGGCGTGTTGGCTAGATATAGCCACTTGGCTATAAATTTATTTTGCATCCCTTTCCAATGTTATTTCCTAAGAGACAATTTATCTTCCCGCCTAAAGGGCGGGTTGTTGACTCATAACTCCTGCTTTGCTTTGCTTGGAGAGGCAATGACCTAATTTTTTCCGGATACGACACATAGTCGTAGGCCGGTGTGAACGGAAAATACGCCACATAGTCGTATCCGTTGTCAAGGGTCAATACGACACATCGTCGTATTCCGGTGCCAAGGGAACTTACGCCACATGGTCGTACTCGGCGTAAAGGTCAAATACGCCACATAGTCGTTATAGGGGCGAAGTGGTTAAGCGCACTCTTAAAAATAATGTTATTCTTTTGAATTATAAATGCACCCTGAATTCAAAATTAAGTTAAGTATACGACATCTAGACTAAACGTTGCTCTATATTCAAGGTAACGTTACTCTGGATTTATACCCTTTAGCAAAGTGGCGTTGAATCATTACCGACAGGAGTAGAATATGTATGACTTCACCAACAATTGGCATTATCGGGCGTGGTAATGAAAGTTTACCACTCAGAAAAAAATTATTACCAATCAGGGAGGAATTTATTCCCAAATCTATACCGGCATGGAGAGTATTTCTGACTTCACAACATTTTTAACAGTGTAGTAAAGCTTGCTTAATTTAGAATTCAGAGTGAATCTACTTTTCAAAAGGACAACACAATTTTTAAGAGTGTATATTTTACGTTATGAAATTTTTCGAAAAATAATTCACAATAATAATAGTTCAAATGATTATGAGGTCTGTCGGAGAAATGACGACTCTGTGATTGATTAATTATGTCCGACGTAGACAAATCGTTATCTTTATGTGGTCCTGATAATCGTCTGATAACGCAAAACCTACTCCACTTATATGGCCAGGAAAGGCTCAACTTCCAATATTTGCCAATAGGTATTATTCAACCCAACCAATTTGTACATATTGATTGCATGTTTTTATTTGTTCCTTTCTGGTTCGTCTCCTGCTTCTCGAGTCGATAAATTAACTGCGCAATGAATCGATCTGATGGTGCGATGGGTACATTAACCCAAACAGTACTTTATACAAGGTTGTCTAAATGTCACGCTAAAATGGACAATTTTTTAGTAGGAAAAATTCGCAAATTTCCTTGAGTTACCGAAATTTTGTATTTGAAAAATTCAACATCTTAAGAATTTTGTCATCAGTTTTTATAATAAATTATTTAATACAAATCTCTATCCAAAATTGTGTAACTAATGGAGTTTTAGGGGCTTTTCCCACTATCAAATTTTCCATTGTGGAGTGAAATTTAAACAACCCTATATATGTACATACGTATGTACCAAAGAAAATCGATTTCGTGTAGTTTATTTTGCGGCTTAATTAGTGAAAAATTCAAATTAAAGAAACTACAGAAATTGCATTTATGTACATACATGCATTAATGTGTGAAACTTACTTGGAATGCATAAAATGGATTCCAGTGGAGTGGACCAAACTGAATATTTTTATTCTCAAATTCTGGAAATTTTCCTCTGCAAACAAATGTTAAAAGGTGTTTTTTTTGTAAAAACACATTACAAATTCGATATCAATACGGTAAAAGTTTAATTGGTTGCCGTCAAGCGTAATTATGAAATTTAAATCATACCCAAGGGAAATTGTAATAAAAAATAAATGGTGTGAAAGAGGTTAATTGCTTTCCAGGCGAGATATTTTAACCCAATTTATCATTCAATTATCATAATTTTTTAAAGACAAGGTTCGACGAACTATGTAGATCCATTCGCAGAAAATCAACCAAACAGACAATGTGTGCCACACAATTTGAACGTATGTATGCATCTGACATTATGTATCATGGAGGAATAATCGATCGATTTTTATGACCAATTAAGGCATATAGACTATGTATACTGGGTGCTAAGAAATTCTTCGTAGAATGTGGATGGTAGGAATCAAAATAAGCGTGTTTTCCAGATTTTATAAAATATTTGCATGCACTTTATTGAGCTCGCATTGGGCAATTAAAATGCTTAAAGCTTGGTAATCAGCGGTAAACATGCATATCGATAATGGGGTCGCAAATCATGTTCCACCCAGATTATTTTTGACCACCGCAGTTTTAAAGACCAACTCTTTAAAAACAGCATTTAGTGCGGAACTTGTATGCATGGATATTCAATTCCGGGTGCCGAAAGTTCGCGAAAGTAGTTTTCTTGACGAATTAATGTAACATAAGGCTGAGCTGTTGCCTTAAAGTCATAAAAATATAAGTTCCTTGGTAATTAAATACATACAATGAGGACGCAAACCAGATTATTTGCTGACCATGTTGCCTTGAAGGGGTAACTCTTTAGTCACAATATTTATGTAGTTCGGCCCTTGCAGAAATTTTGGCCAGATTTAAATGCTCCAAGTTTGTGCACCTGCTGCCGCAAGATTCCGCTCGAAACCTGAAAGTTTTCGAGAATTTGTGGCAGCCATTACAGTCTCAATTTTGCGCCTCTGCACAATTTTCGCAATAAAATGATGTTTCTACAGGGTTGACTGAGCTGGTCAAAAATAATCTGGGTTGAACATGGCTTATCTACGTCCACATTGCAAAATTTCTCCTTTTTCCCATCTTATTTATATTTCCTTTCAATCAAGCCATAACTGCCAAGTTTACTGCATCATAAACAAGATATCGAGCTTTCTCCTTCATTACTTATTTCCATCCCTCAAGAGTAACTTTATTTTTGGCGAGTTCAAGTCAGTTCGACTTTCACTGTAGGACAAGCTGGACTAGAATGAAGCAAGTAAATAATATTCAAAATCTATTTATGTCCTTCAAGATTTTAAGTGAAACCATACCTGTTCAAAAAAAACTTTCTTCATTCATTTATCCCGATTTTTGACTGAAGATTTTCATTCACACTCACAAGGGACACTCACGACCTGTCGTTTGAGTCCAGGGTACCCACTATGTTTTTTAGAATCTACTAGGACCCCAGATGAAGGATCCATTCATATTTCCGTGTAAAACTCATATTTGGCGTCGTGCCGTGGCGCCAAAGTCGTCAAATTTGAATGTTTTTATTTTTGAAACCGCTATAACTTTTGTAATCCTGGACGGATTTTCAAAATATTTGGCAAAAATCATGACAAGGAGTTAAACTTTCGTATCCAATCAAATTTTTCGAAAAGTTGTCGCTTTTAACTTTTCGCAAAATTTCGTAATTTTCTTTGAAATGGGGGTTCGTCGAAAAAATGCTAAATATATCTAAAATTATAATTTTTGTATTTTTATGTTTTTCTCTAAAAGTTCGACTTTTGTGATCATTTTAAGCATAAAATTTTGAAAATCCGACATAAACTGCAAAAGTTATGGGGGTTTGAAATTGGTCGAAAATGAAAATCTTTAAGTTTGGCGCCACGCCATGGCGCCAAATATGAGTTTTACACGGAAATATGAATGGATCCTTCATCTGGGGTTCTAGTAGATTCTGAAAAACATAGTGGGTACCCTGGACTCGAACGACAGGTCGTGAGTGTCCCTTGTCAGCCATTTTCTTTCAAACTCATTTAATTTCACTATTGATGATTACTATTTCTTGATGTATACAGTAATTATCATCCATTTGCGCTACTTACGCTAGCCAAATATGTATGTATGTACGATGCTCTGGAGTAGTGCCCTCATCGGCAGGTAGTAATTTAATGAAGTAAATTACTAAAGGTACTAATCCTACGTAATTCTGCACTGTTTTTGGGCAGAGTACGACCTGATACTTAAGAAACCCTTCCGGCTGATCACGCCCCACAGTCAAGACCTTACATTCGTGGAGAGGAGTTTCAATATTTGGGAAGAAGTCAGTGATTCAGTTGACGTCGAGATTCGCGGGCGATTAGGAGAAGAAAATGATTCAGCAACTTTATCATATTAACTTTTCACTCAAGGAAAATGGAAACTGTTGTGAGTTAGAAGACCTTACGGAACCTGTATTCACACAGAATGAAGCTTTTACAGAACTTAGAAATTCTGAGAAACCACGCCACTATCAGCCGAAAATTCACTAAACTAATGCTCAAAGGGAACTTTAAGACTGTTGGTGGCAGCGTTTCTCCGAATTCCAAATTTCTATAAAGTTCAACTGTATAATTTTAAAATTGTATTGCCAGCGAGGTCCAATGTTTGGAAAAAAAGTCAGTGTCCCGGTTCACGTCGAGATACGCGGGCGATTTGGAGCAGAAATTTGATCTCGAAGTTTATCATTTTAACTCTTAGCGCAAGGAGGACGGAGAAAGTTGTGAGTTAAAATACTTACGAACGTACTCTGTATTCACACAGGATGAAGCTTTTACAGAAATTGAAAATTTTGAGAAACCAGGCCACTCTCCGTTGAAAATTCGAGACTCGTAAATAGTCGTGGAGTTTCTTAGAATTCCAAATTTCTGTAAAGTTCAACCGTGTATGCTATATGCAATTCTGGCTGACCTACAGGACTGCGCAAAATATTTTGTAGTTTAAAAAATACAATATTTTAAGCTCCGTACTTCTTACGGTTAGTATTTTCAGGGGCGTTACACCCACAACAAAACGGCAGTCGACGTTAAGCCCACAGTAAGTCAAAAAGTAATGGTTTTACGAATAAACTGTCAGAATATATGGTTTTCATGATTTTATCAAAGGAAAATATTTTTCCCGCGATCCAAATTAATTAAGACCTGCTTTTTTGGCTGGCTCTTGTCTTCACCACGCGGATTAACGTCCAAAACCCGGGGTAGCATACCCACGACGGTCAGTCAGTACTGCACATTTTAAATCAACTCATACATATTTATTTAGTCCTCACTACATCAAATTGATGTCATAAACATGTTCTAATTACTTGAACACTTTTGCTTCGACAGGCCAAAGATGGCGTTGTCGTACGGACTCGGACTAGGGCCTTTGCGTGCAAGCGGCCAAGGTCACCCCACACAATCAAAATGATCAAGTTAAACGATTTCAAGCGTCGATGTTGAGGGTTGCCCAGAATTTTAATGTCACTTTCTACCTTCCACGAGCTTGTACTTTTGTAGAGTGCTGAAAAATCTAACTGCATTAAACTAACAATGGAACCTTTTTTCAAGCTACATGGGGATCAACTAGCGAGTTATGTCAAAAAATCAAGCCAAAAATTAGGAGTCACATGACACTTATATTTCCGTTGAATGGCTCCTTTGAAGAAAAATATTGAGGGTCAAAGTTCGAACTTTTCCCTGGTTTTTGTCCCGTGGAGGAAAAACCAAGGGAAAATCTGCTAAAAAATTGAACTTAACTGCCAATATTTTTCTTCAAAGGGGCCATTCAATGGAAAGAGAAGTGTCACGTGACTCATAACTTTTGGCTTGATTTTTTGATATAACTCGCTAGTCGATCCAGGTGTAGCTTGAAAAAAGGTTCCATTGTAAGCAAAATTTGAAATGTATATACCTACATATATGTAGTTATTAGCCAATTATTGATAGATAGGTACGTTCCGTGCATATGCCTAAATACATTTATAACGCTATAAATCTTCTCTTCGATCGATCACATCCCCCACGACTCCTGTCTAGGTACCGTTGTTCAGTGAAGTACTACTATCTCATCTCAACAAAGAAACCACTTGATAACTCAAACGAAAAAAATCGAAATTTTACGTAACAAGGTGAACTTATGGAATTGTGTAGTTTTACAATAGAATTGTTTTCAAGCTACACAGACCAGGATTTTCTAGCGAATTATAGCCAAAAATCGAGTCAAAAATGGAGAATCACATGGCACTTATGTTTCTTTTGAATGACCCCTTTGGAGAAAAATATTAACGCTAAGGCAGAATTATCTTTCGCTTTTTCCTCCACGTGGCGAAATCCAAGACGCACGTGGGAACTTTGTCGCCCAATTTTTTTCTTCAAAGGGGAAGACAAGTGCCATGAGAGTCCTACACTTTTAAAAACCCGGTGTTCATATCGTCACCGAAATGTGTACATACTTATTTACATATATCTATGACTTCACTGCGCGGTGATATCGTTTCTCAATTAATGGCGAGAAAAATACTGATAATACCAGCCATATGGCATCATACCGGAAAGATTTGTCACTATGCGATAAAAACATTATAACCATTTGGTGAAGTCACATATGCACACCACCCTTTGACGATTAACACCGGGTTTTTACTAGTGTAATTTTTGGCTTGATTTTTTAATATATGTAACTCGCCAGACAATACACACAGCTTGAAAAAAGGTCCAATTCTCAGATATAGGCCCCATATTATACATAAAGTGAACGAGTTATGTACTGTGCGGGTGGAGCTTAAACCTACGGCCTCCTGAAGTACCTTGTGCTGAGACTAGGGTTTCTCGTGAGTTTAGCTCCATTCGCACAGCACATAACTAACTCACTTCAAGTATAATAGCTTCATACGGTCCTAGGTCAATTTACATAACGTACTTTTGCATAACGGTCATATTGCCTAATTTTTATTGCATAAAAGTCATTTTACATAATAAGCCTTATCACATAAATATATATTGCATAATTGTTTCGAAATAAAGATTAAGATGAAATTGGACATGGGGAAACTTCCTGAACGGCGTAAAGTAAATACTTAATTCGAAATAAACAATTCTAAATCTGCAGAGAAAAGATTCTAATTTCATAATTTCTGCAAACTTCGTTTTCAGGGTTTCCTAACCCTGGTGGTGTTGTAACGCACCTTTAAAATTGCATTTCTCGCCATATAGTTAGCCGAGCACTACATCCTCAATACCGTCTGTTGCAAGTTTAGCAGGCAATGGAACCCTTTGAGTTATTTTTTACGCAGAACTATAGTAGAGTTGTACGAGGCGAGGGAAGGTACACCGTATTAAAGTACCACTTCATATTAAAATTGTACCGAACCGTAAAAATTTGCTACCTATATAGTAAAACTTTAATACGGAGCTATTACTACAACGTATTACTATTCTGTAATCACTACTACCTTTGTAGCGTAGAGTCATTTTAGTGAATGAATACCACTTGGTAGTATTTTAATGCTGGATTTCTGAGAGTATAACCATCTCACATTGGTAATAATTATGCAATATGTAATTATGCAAAATCTGGATTTACATAATTGATAACTATGTAAAATGGCCATTATGTAAAATGGTAGTTATGCAGCAGAAATTATGTAAAGTGACCGAAGGCTCTTCATACATATGTCTAATGTATAAGACATATTTACTTATATATTCCCGAAAAATACTTTGTGGTGTTGGCAGTTCTCTATAATTAGATTGTCCGTTACAATTTCAAATCTGTAACATTTTTCTTGAACGCCGTCACGAATATGTATTTCGTGAAGCGATTTTTGAAGTCAACGATCTCCTGTTTTTGTTACTATTTATGTACATACTTTTGTGCTCCAATACTGTACTTTCCAAAAAATCCACTGTGTCCAAACGATATGTAATTGTTTGCTGGACACGTGAGAAAGTAGAAAGTCAGCCAGGCAAATTTATAAAAGTTGTAGTTATGACAGACTTCCAATCAAAATTTGATATAAATCAGACAAAATCCAATTAAATGTCAAATGCAAAAAGTCAAATGATAAGCTCCAATGAATAAAAACGTGCATTTACGCATATTTCGTTTCAAGCGAGACGATTTCGAATCAGATAAAATTGAACGTTTGGACCTGAATTTCATTAAAATATACACGTAAAAGTTTTCAGTCTCTGGAAATTGCGACAAAATTTTATTTTTATGAGTGATCTCAAATAAATACGTTACAAATCGAATAAAATTCAAATTTTGAAATTAATTTTTTATACATATACATACATATTTTAAACTTTTTACTTCCTGCGAAACATATCCGACTGAATTTACTTATTACGAACAGTGCCCGACACAGCCCGCAGCGGCCCCTCGGCAACTTATCCCTGAACAGGACCCTCCCGTGCAAGAGGCCGTCTCACATGGCCCCTGCCGCCCCGTGTAACACCAACTGCCCGACGATCCCGAGCAGTAACGCCAACACCACCCGGCCGGAGCCCATTTACGACTGCACCCCGTGCTCCCAACTTGCCCCTCCGTTTCAGACACGACAGCCACGAGGACAACAACCGCGAAAAGGTAGAGGAATCGAGATGACGCCATCTTTCTGAAAAAATGAGATTAACATAATTATAAAATTCCAGTTTACATGAATCTTGCTTTTCTTTAAATTTCATATTTCAAAGTTTTTTAATTCGGGCCAAAAATATAAAAAAAGTTATAACATTTGAGACAACGATAGTTTGGTTGTAATAACTTAAAATCTTTCAAAGAAATAATATGGGTTTGCGTTCCTAAAAAAAATTAGGGCACACTCGCCCCACAATATTTATAGCATTTAGAAATTAAATTTCTGAACATTTTCAGCTAAAAAATAACGACACTTTCTGTATGAATTATTTAATTTACCTGATTTTGTAGCACAAGTGCAAAAGAAGACTTGTTTCCTTATTAAAAGGTACTTAAATATTTGTAAACTTTGGTAAAGTCAAATTGCTTGTGAAACTGACTCGATCTGAGCTACTTTTTATATCAAAGATCCGAACATGTTGAATAACGGAATGAATCACGAGGTACCACGAACTGAAATGAATTATTTACATCTTTCCCGAGGAAAACATCTTCTTTCCACGAAATCAGACTGTGTGACGAGTAATAAATCGGCACGAAGGGAACATGCAGCAAAAATGTGACCTGTCCTGAACAAAGGAGTGGAATAAATAACGGGTGGCAAATCCTACACATTTCGATTGATTGAAATGTGTTCTTTTTTGTGGGAATAAATAGTTCGAAAATTTAAGAAAAATTCAAAATCGAACACACTTTAGGCACAGTATCGTAATTCATATCCCGATTAATTTCCAATTGAACATTGACGCTGATCTTTTTTGTTATGCGAATTAATTGCGATGAATTCCCCACGTCAGGATGCAGTTGCTATGAATAAAGTCAAGTTGAGGGGGCCGTGCATAAAGGATTTTACAGATTTTCGCCACATCACACATTTCTGTTAACTTGGGATACATCCAATTAACATGATAAAGGATCACAATTTGACGTTTTTTTCCTAATCCCACCTTTTGCATATGCACGATCCTTAAAAGTTTACAGATTTTCATGCAAATCAAACATGTGGTTGTACATAAATGATATACAAAGCTATGAAATCAGTATTCCAGACAAGTGTATTTCCAAGACTTGTTTATGCACCGATGTATTTATTCACTTTTGGTTGGAAAATTTTGCAAATTTTTCCACTTCATTGGAAATCACGTTGAGTGAAAGGGTTAAAATTTGGGAAGAATGGAAATTTACATATTTATGTAGCCACATTAATATGTAAATTCGTAGCAACGTTCATTATGAATGAATGAGTATTCATAGGAAAATAAGTACAATCTGTCATCGACTCGATAACGTTCACTCTGAGAAACCCGGTAACTACATAAGTTATTGTGTACGGAAATTTGGGTGTGGAAATTTGAGTCTCCGAAACTTTTTGGAAACTTCCGAGACCCGAATTTCCATACCCAAACTTCCGGGAATCCTAAGTTATTACCAGGCGGAGTATCTACATACCGCATATACTATATACTATACCGCAAAATTCAACGAATAAATAAATACAAATGGATTTTAAGTTTATTGCATTCAAATCCACGTCATTCTGGCATCCATCAAATTTACATAATTAATCATGCTATAAATATATGTGTAAATATTTACAGTAATGTTAAACATATGTATAAATATTTCATATATTAACAAATATGTATGTACACTCTAAAAAAAGTTGTACTAAATTTGCCCAACCTTGAGTAAAAAAGAGGATGACACAACAGTCGAGGTAAAATTTGTCCAACATTGAGTAAAATTATGATGATGATGCACCTTGTTCGCACAACGTTGGGCAAATTTTACTCAATTTTGGACAAATTTTACCTCGACTGTTGTGTCATCCTCTTTTTTACTCAATTTTGTTTAGAGTGTACCTGCACAAGCTCATTAAACTCATGAAATTCCTCTTGCACATGTACGTTGCAACTTGTTGCGCACTTTAAGCAAAGTTGTGCAAAATTTACCCAAAGTAGAGTAGATCCAATAATTGGATAAAATTTACATAATGGCTGGAAAAGTTTTAATTAAATAATTGTTGTGTCTTCCTCTTATTTTCTCAACTTTGGGCACATTTTGTACAGTTTTTAGAGTACGGTTATTGATTAAGGGAATTCTCACTTTCCAAATTGTTGGCATCATTTGCAGTTCCGCACAGTTTAAAAGTTTCTCGAGGGATACTTTTTGCTGTCAAAGTCTTTCACGCAAAGAAGTAAATATTTACATAATGAGCCAATTTTCTTAAAATTTTCGCCAAGCAATAATTCCAACAATTTATTTTGACACGTAGATATTTTAACTGGATAATTACTGCATTCTTAATGTGACTGGTTACGAAGTCAGTCAATTGCCCAATACAATGCAGGACACAAAGAAGGCTCGTGCCCATCCAGTCACAGAGCGGTCACCGTTCGAAAAGGAGGTTAGGTTTTGGAAAGCAAAATCATTCTCATCGAAAATACGGGAATTATTAGGGTTGGTATTCAAGGAATAGTTGGTTTCCAAGGAGGGGTTGGCATTCAGTGAGTAGTTGGTATTCAAAAAGGGGTTGCTATTCAATGAGTAGTTGGTTTCCAAGGAGGGGTTGGCATTCAGTGAGTAGTTGGTACTCAATGAGTAGTTGGTATTCAAAGAGTAGTTGCTATTCAAGGAGGGGTTGGTATGCAATGAGTAGTTGGTTTCCAAGGAGGGGTTGGCATTCAGTGAGTAGTTGGTACTCAATGAGTAGTTGGTATTCAAAGAGTAGTTGCTATTCAAGGAGGGGTTGGTATGCAATGAGTAGTTGCTATTCAGGGAGTAGTTGGTTTTCAAAGAGGGGTTGCTATTCAATGAGTAGTTGGTATTCAAGGAAAGGTTATTATGTGAGATGGGGAAAGTATGGGGGATTATAATTGGGCCGTGAAACGTCTGAGATTGTGATCTGAGAATTTCAGGAATCTGAGCTGGTCGGACATTCATCCCCACGGTGGGAATTTTTGGGACGTTTCTAAATGGGGGCATCAAGATGTAAGGGTTTGGATGTCCAAATACCGCAGGAAAAATGATAAGAACTATCCATTGTATTTCTAAATAAATATATAATTCAAATTAATAAGTCGAAGGGATTTTTCATAATTCTTAAAAATGTTAGTTAAACACTGCTAAAATCCTTACTTGTCATTCTGCAACTTGACCCCATCCAGCACTCAGCCATGTTTAATATTTCAAATTTGACCTCAGTTGAAAACCTACAAGCAATATGCATGGATTTAAGTTACATTTTCTTAAAAAAATTGTCCCCATTTCTGTAATAATCGTGCCCAATATGTCGTAACCTTCCAACTTTCTGCATGCTTTTCAAAACTTGTGGATTCCGCTCAAATACAAATTTCGATTTTATTGTTAACCCTTTAAACTGTAACGACGACAATAGTCGTTTTATAAAAATTTTTGATTTTAGAAACATCCTACAAAGTTTAAATTCGCTAAAATATTTCTAAGAAAACATATAAAGTTTTTAACAGTGTAAAGCTTGTAAAAAAAATATTAACCAAGTTCAGCATTCGCTCTTGCGGGTAATTACTTTTGAGAATCATGTCAAGTATACATCTTTAATTGTCTAATAATAAATTTTCACTACTACTCATTTTCTAATTAAAATATGCAAATTATTTCAAAGTAAAAAAATTACTTACCACCGTTTTCCAAAACTACTAAAATATGTAAGTGTAATTAATTTTATAATTTCCACGGGAAATTGGCTCCATTCAGGAACTTGAAAAGATTACGTCCTCCACTTACAATTGCTCAACTTTTTTCCAGATTTAACAACGATGGCGAGATGAATTATACCTGGATATATCTTACTTCTAGAAAATTCTGCAAATGCAGCCACGTAGTGAGGAAACGTGATTGTTAGAGGATTCTACTAACCATGCTGTTAACACGTTAAGTAAATATGTATTTAGAAGTCATATCAGGCAACTTTTTAAACGGGAAGCCCCACAGAGAGCGGACTAACAATGCGATGACGCCAGCAGTCTCGCTCCGATTTTTATGAAACCACGATAATCATGTAGCCCTAGGTAAATAATTGAACACGTGTTTCGGGATTTTTCATAATGCTCAGTCTAAACAATGTTATGGTGGCGTAAGTATGTAGCTGAAAATTCGAATTTTTCTCATTCAAAAACAAAGAAAGAAAAATTTCACGAGAAAAATGCAAACTTTCGGCCACTTACACAATCATAACTTTGTTTAAATATATTGAGCATTATGAAAAATCCCGAAATACGTGTTTAATTTTTTGTCTAAGGTTACATAATTATCGTGGTTTCGTCAAAATCGGAGCGAGACGGCTGGCGTCATCGCATTGTAAGTAAGAAAATGGTGTTTGGCTGGAGAGATTCACATGCAGAAAAATGCATGAAAAAATGCATATGTTCACGGGGGGGGGGGGGGGTCGTGTCGTCAACAAGTTTTCAAAAAATCCACACAACTAACTAACTATATTTTGAGTTTCACTACTCGATTTTGACATTAAATTTGAATTTAAAAAAATCTACCTATAAAATGGAGTGGCTCAAAAATTCGGGGACACCCTTTGTACTTGCATCGTTCTAATGCATTGCATATGCCAGAATGCAAACATGAATACTCCTAATATCTCATACATAGTTAAGTAAGTTAAGAATCGCACACAATTTCATGTAATATGCCTATGTACCACAGTACATACATACTTGTAAAACTTCATTAACGCTTCGCAAACACAAAATTAAATGCATAAATAAATAAATAAATGCTAAATTATGTATCGTATCAATTTTAAATAAGTTTATTGCACATATAAAAATACATGTCGTTCTACCATCAATTAGAGTTATATTCATGGATAGTATAATAATAATTATTCCAAATATTAACGCCGTTATATATACATATACATAATATTAATATTAATATTAATATAATAATATTATGTAAATATAAACTAATCACTTGTGTAAGCTTATTGTACACATTAAGTTATAAATACATACATACATAATTTGTCACGTATTGTTATCACATCAATAAATACATATGATGGATCAACGCATTTTCTAAGATTTTTGCGTCAAAGCTTTTTTACAATGCTACATATTTTCTCCTAAAGTCTTGTATGCAGATAAGTAAGTACTTATACTCATATTTAGCAAGCTCCATTTTTTGAAATGTTTAGCTAAGTAACAATTCTAGCAATTTGTATTGTTCCCCACGCGTAAATATTCTAATTAATGTATGTATTAATTATGTATTAATTATGTATTAATTATGTATTAATTATGTATCCAGCGTGTTTAACTGGCTGTTTTGGTCAGTGCACGAGGTTCCACGTGCCCAAACCATTGCTCCCCAAAAAACACGAAGAATCGTGTCCAACCAAGGTGGCCCCGTTGGATAAGGTGGGGTCATTTTTGCACTCTTCCTAAAATTGTTACCAGATTATTACCAGACTATACAAGTATGTGAAATCACTTCTCGTCCACCATTTAAAAAAATCCGATTTGACAGCATTTCGACAGGTTTATAAACTACTTTACATATACATAGTTCGCATATTTTGTATATTTGTCAATTATAACCCACAAGCCCTCCCGTTAAGTTATTTACGTAATGACGTACGGCCTTCCAAAATATGCTGACGTCCTCTCTCTTTCCCTTCATTGACGCATTATAAATAAACAATGGACTCATAAAATGCAAAAAATTAGATTTACAAAAGTTATACAAAATCACAATTTTCTACCACTCTCAGTTCTCCAGTTCCAGTTAGAAAAAATAATCTCCAAAATTCCTACTTTCGCATCCCCATAAATATTCTCAATTTTTTCAAAGGCGAAACGGTACTTGCAAATACAATGGGAACATTTGCAAATTTTTCCGTCGCCATTATGATGATCCTGGTGGTGGCGTCACCCCTCGTTTTCGGAGGGACCAACGACACCACTTGCAATTGCAAGCCCAAGGTCAAAGAATCCAAATTAATCTGTGGAGGAAAGCTGAACAAGGAGATGGGTGGGGTCAAATGCAAGTAAGCATGCATTCAGATTAATACTTGATTCTTAATTATCTGCCCATGACAAGGTTTATTTGGACTTTGTAATTTTCTAGGGATCGTGGCATCTACGAATGTGGTGGGGCAGTCGGCACGGTCGTGGCGGCCAAGTACCAGTCGAGCTGCGGAACCGCGCTCTGTCTCTCCGACGGGAACAAATGGGGCGCGGCGCCGGGGTGCAATTTTTGCAGTGATGAGGATGGCAGCTGCCCTACGGCAGATGAATAAGGGTCTTAAACCTTTCCTCATCTCCCCCCGAATCATTTTCAGAATGGGTCGAACATAATAATTCAGTTAGTTTATCGTCTTGTGAGACGTTACAAATTATCTGATCTTCACGGATTCAAGTAAAAGTTTTCAGCATTAAATAAAGTGGTGTTATGTTATTTATTTGCCGTACCTTTAACTTATTTAAGTCCATATTTAGGAATGGTGCTATCTTTAATTGATGAGAGCAACCTATTTATGGGAGAGTTCATAAAAAATGGTTCTGTCGTAACATTTATGACAATGACTATGCACCCTAAATTAAGGCCATGCTCACTTCTCCATTAATTTAATTAATACGAGGAACATCTTGTCTTGAACATGACGTTAGATTTCCAAAAGTAGGAATTATGCTCAATTAAAATTTTTGGGAAGAAAGATTACTCACTCCAAAAATCAATTATCTTACTATTCTGCATTCTACATACATTATGCGTGGTTTACGTGTTTAATTGTGCCGTTAACTTTATTTTTTTACGCAATGAATAGATGACTCAATGCAGTATATTGACTGCAGATTCTCTGCAGTCAATGCGGTATCCCTGTATTTATTTATTAACAAGGAATGACTAAAGTTTTCCAGATTATTTTTATCTTTATTTTTCAATCCTGTTAAAACGAGACATAAATTGTTAATCAGGTGAAAATCTGTATTTAAAAATAAATTTTTTCTTTAATGTTCCCCACTGAAGTAATTACGAGCAGTGCCCGACACACCCGGCAGCCGCGCCTCGGCAACTGATCCCTGAGCAGGACCCTCCCGTGCAAGAGGCCGTCTCACATGGCCCCTGCCGCCCCGTGTAACACCAACTGCCCGACGATCCCGAGCAGTAACGCCAACACCACCCGGCCGGAGCCCATTTACGACTGCACCCCGTGCTCCCAACTTGCCCCTCCGTTTCAGACACGACAGCCACGAGAACAACAACCGCGAAAAGGCAGAGGAATCGAGGTGACGCCATCTTTCTGAAAAAAAGGAGATCAATATCATTATAAAATTCCAGTTTAAAGTAATCCTAATTTTTTTAAGTTGCATTTTTCGAAGTTTTTTAATCCAGTTAAAAAAATCTCAATAAAGTCACAGCTTTTTAAACAGACACCCATAATTTGGGTATAAAATCTTAATTTGGGTAAAAATTCAACTGTTTAAAGCAATAATTTTGAATTTGTAAAAACATAGGGGCACACTCCATCCACAATATTCAAAAATTGTGGAAACTAAATTTCTGAAAATAAATATTCAGTTAAAAAATTTTCAATACTTTTCACATGAATTATTCAATTTACCTGATTTTATACTGAAAAAGAAGAGTTTATTTCCTTCCTTATTAAAAGTATTCTCAAACTTTGGTAAAGTCAAATCGTTTCTGAAACTGACTCAATCCGAGCTACTTTTTATATCCAAGAATCTCAACATGTTCAACAACGGGACGAATCACGAGGTACCTTGTACCACGAAATGATATGAATTATTTACATCTTTCCCGAGGAAAACATCATCTTTCTACGAAATCAGACTGTGTGACAAGTAATTAATTGTGCGAAGGGGTCATCCAATAAGAATGTGATCGGTCCTAAAAAGAAGAACGGGCGGAATATTTTAATTGATCGGAAGTTAATTTGGAAGTCAATAGTCCTCAAAATCCGTCACACCCTTCATGCACAGTACCCTAATTAATGTGCCGATCAATTTCCAATTGAACATTGACGCGATCTTTTTGTTATGCGAATTATAAAATCCTCAACGTCATGTCAGGATGCAGTTGCGATGAACAAAATCCCGTAGAGGGGGTCGTGCATGAAGGATTTTTTTTAGAATTTATTGACCAAACTGTGGTTAGCATTGCATCATCTGACAGTTGTTTCTTGGAAAAATGAATCCCATGTTTTCTGCACCATCCCGAAAAGTCTGCACATTTTCATGCAGATCAAACATGTAGTCGTAAACAAAATCATTATGCATACTTCTACGACTTGTTTATGTATTTTTGTGTGGAAAAGTTTCCATGCACTTTATTGGAAATCAGTTGGAGTGAAAGGTTACAATTATGAGAGAATAGAAGTGTAGTCACCTATGTACGTACGTAAATATATAAAAATATACATCCATATAGTACATATGCAAATGAGCCGTAACGTTGATTTGCGAATATTTACATGAGTTTCGCATTTCAAAGGAAGAAAGAGTAATATAGAACATGAGTTTATCTATGCACAACCTGTCACCGATTCGATAACGTTTGCATACATGAAAGAATTTGTTATCATTTTAGCTTTATTAAAGCTGCTTTAACATTATTTAGAGTAAAGGCTTCTTACATATTTCTGTATTTACATATTTGACTAACCTTAAATTTTGACACGTGCGTATTTTGCACGAAGGCCTTCATGTAAAATACGCACGTGTCAAAATTTAATTTATTCGAAGGATGTAAACTGTATCTTACACCTCTCAAAAAATATAAATCCTATGCCTTATGTATGCACGGTCCCTAAAAGGACAGATTTTTATGCCAATCAAATCTGTGGTTGTACATAAATGATAACACAAAATCATGGCACGAGTTTTTCCAAGACAAGCCTTCTTCCACGACCTTCTTACATATGTATTTATTTTTGTTTGGGAAATAAATTTTGCACTTTATTGGAAATTACATGCAGTGAAGGTATAAAAATTAAAATTTTGGGAGAAGAGGTTGTCTTGCTCCTACATACATATTTACATACTTTTGTAAATGCGAATTATTGTTGATTCTTGGAACTCCATTTTCACGAATATTTACACCAGTGTCGCGATTCACACGAAAAATACCGATGACATGAAGAATGTGCAACTAAATCTTACAATTAGTAAAACTTAGCAAATTTTGGGCACAAATAAAATTTAGCAAGTATGTACATAAATATAAAATTATTTCCTCGATTAAAAAATTTATTGTATAAATATATATAAACGATTTGAACAATAATTTAATCATTTTTCTGTAGTATGAAAGCGCATGAATTGTAAAGTTAAACAGAAATATTTAATATGCATAAGCAAATCACCTGTGTAAGCTCAATAAACTCTTGAAATGGTACATACATAAATACTTTACTACCCATTGCTAAGTATTACATACATACCTATTAATAATGTAATTGAACAACTAATTTTCTATTTTTTTGCATATTTACATATGTAAATTACTAAAGGGAGGGCAGCCTGGTGGATACGAATTTGGCCTTGAATAACCCCGGAACGGTTCGTCGTAGCGGGTCAAAATTTTGAACAGAAGAGCATGTTATCCTCAGATAGTTGTGTGCAAAAATTCAACTCTCTACTTTCAAAAATGCCTCCCCCACAGCCCCCAGAAGTTGAGACACTCGTTTCAACTTTTTCCAAACTCCGTCTAAAAAATTCGGTCCCCACAGAAAGATTTTCTTTTCATCTATCCGAACTCAAACAAGTCGATTTGACTTATATCAGGGGATTGTATAGGTATTTCACTATTCCAAATGATTTTTATCCCCAATCTAGGTTCAAGGTCATTTGCATAATCTTGGGTCAACTTTGCCGTCTGGGAGGACGCTCCGTCATGATGAAAAATCACCTTAATTATTATTTTACCGTGCAAATTAGGAAAATTGTATTCTAAAAGTGGTTTCAGTACAAGGTCCACATAATACTTCGAAGATTCCTTCGCTTCCTCCTTGGTACAAGTGAACAAACTTCAAAAAATTTCCTGACCAATGCTATTTGCTCCCAAGGTTTGAATGCATGCAAGTATGTAAATAGTGCCTTTCTTTTTGCAAGTTTTAGCTAAGTAAGCAATAAAAGTATTCTAAGCCGTTAATTAATTAGTGCATCCTTATCAAGCCCCACTGGTTGTTTTGTCAGTGAACTATGAAAAATCTTAAAAGTATTGAGCATCGGCCAATGTTAATAAATCCAAAAGGCTAAATGGCCGACCTCTCCATAAGCTATAACATGTAAAGTTTCAAAATTAATTGCACGGTGATTTCTTGATGGATTTTCAAAATGGCGCCCGTTTTGGAAACCTTGGACCTTGGGGAGAAATACATATTTTCAGATTTGTCAAACTCTGCTCCACCCCCTCGAAATCCAGGTCACAAGGTCAAAAAACAAGTAACACTTCTTTATCGGATTTTAAAATTTTACGACTGGATTCGACGGTCCTGAGGATAAACTCTTGGCGAAAATAGTCAGGTCATCATATTCAGCGACTAGTAGGCCGCACCCCCTGCTTTGGAGTCACTGTGGGGGTGGCCAAATGTCAAATCAACACACTTAATTTAGTAAAAAAATTTCCCCCACCGTAGTTTCCGAAATTCAACGTCGCCAATGCACGTAATCTTACCAAGGCCCCCTATGTGAACGACATTCCATTGTCGTAGACCCCATGGCGACAGGGGGTGTGGTTATCGGCGCTTCTGCCAATACCTTACCAAGCTTACCCTTGTCAGCTTACCAAGGTTGGCGAAACAAGTCATCACGCCGCGTGTAAATTTTCCAAGCTCGTTACGGCGATCAAAGTTATGTAATTCAACCAAAGTCACGCCTCCAATTTGGCTGGGCTGCTCAAGTTTTACAAAACCAACCGATGTGAAAAGCCATTTTTTAAATATTTAATGCAGCATCTCCATCATTTTTCAGAATAATTAAAATTCGCGAACTGCGTCCCTTTGTTTTGCCGGCAACGACTTTTCGAGATTGACAAAACCATTTCGGATGACTCATAATAAAGCGTCATTTTTATACCTCGATGGTCATCACTTTCAAGAAAACTTAAAATGGAAACCACACCACCAAGGGTTGTGGTCGTCGTTGTGGTCGTCGTTTGGGTGGTTACCGTGGCGATGAATTCGATGCTACTGATTATTTCGCAATTCGCATTATCTGGTTTCCAAGATTTGCACATGTGTTCAAACCACACCCATTTTGGGCGTGGTTTTTTAAGTTTGAATTACGTAACTTTGATCCACCTGAGGAGGTGAGAAAATTTGCAGATCACATGGCATTGTTTCGCAAAATCCACCGGAAGCCAACAACCACACCCACAGGGGGCGTGGCTTAGCATATATTAAGCCTTCCGCCGTGGTCGCCTTGGCGAGCTGAGATACAGCCATGAGATGACCCATGACCCGGTTTAAGTAGATTCACAGGATACTTATAACCATACCCATAGAGAGTGTTGCTTTTTAAATTTAAACTACGTCAATGAAATATGCTTAACGTACTAAGAAGATTGATATATCGCATGACCAGGTTTAAACCACACCCGCAGGCGGTGTGGTTTACTAAATTTTTACTACGTCAGTGATATTCCACCAGGCGAGTTGAGAAAATTGATGTCACATGACCAGGTTTAGTTAGATTCACCGAATACTTATAACCACCCCCACAAGGGGTGTGGCTTTTTAAATTTTAACTATACCATTGAAATCTAGCTAACGTCCCAAGAAGATTGATATGTCGTATGACCAGGTTTAAGTTGATTCTCTGCATACCAACGGCCACACCCACAGGGGGTGTGGCTTACTAAATTTTAACTACGTCACTGAAATCCCCTTAGCGAGCTGAGAAAATTGATATGTCACATGACCAGGTTTAAATTAATCCATTGGATACCAATAGCCACACCCAGATGGGGTGTGGCATATTAAAATTTGAAATACGGCACTGAAATCTCCTTACCCGCCGGAAAAAAATGATATGTCGCATGGCGTGCATTGGTAAGGTATTGGCAGAAGCGCCGATAACCACACCCCCTGTCGCCATGGGGTCTACGACAATGGAATGTCGTTCACATAGGGGGCCTTGGTAAGATTACGTGCATTGGCGACGTTGAATTTCGGAAACTACGGTGGGGGAAATTTTTTTACTAAATTAAGTGTGTTGATTTGACATTTGGCCACCCCCACAGTGACTCCAAAGCAGGGGGTGCGGCCTACTAGTCGCTGAATATGATGACCTGACTATTTTCGCCAAGAGTTTATCCTCAGGACCGTCGAATCCAGTCGTAAAATTTTAAAATCCGATAAAGAAGTGTTACTTGTTTTTTGACCTTGTGACCTGGATTTCGAGGGGGTGGAGCAGAATTTGACAAATCTGAAAATATATATTTCTCCCCAAGGTCCAAGGTTTCCAAAACGGGCGCCATTTTGAAAATCCATCAAGAAATCACCGTGCAATTAATTTTGAAACTTTACATGTTATAGCTTATGGAGAGGTCGGCCATTTCACCTCCCGCCATTTCAATTCCCTTGCTCAGTACTTTGTGGATGATAGGCTCCAATTGCCCAAAGCAATGTCCCCAAGAACACGCAGAATCCTGTCCATGCAGTCAACGAGATGGCGCCATTGGAAAGGGAGGTGACTTTTTGCGACGCTAAACCATTCGAACTATTTGAATCGTTCAAAGCCCTTTGCACGACGTTTTGGCCAAGCTTGGGAGGAGTTGTAGGAGTAGGAATGCCGCTTGCAGCCATGGCTGCCAAGATTTCAGGACAGAAGTTATAAATTGATGACGGACAACATGGTCTAGGAGTTGGGAAGGGAAACTTACGTACGCAGGGCCTACCAATTGCGAAGCGTTTAGCACGTGGGGAGCGTTTAGTAGTTGTTGTCAGGGAGAAATTAGTCTCCCGGGGTTGCCAGGCAGGGTTCGGATACAGGAGGGGATTTGAGTCCGGGTAGGGATTAGCGTTTTGATCCTTGATCAGTGTGCCGTGAAACGTGGTTGTCCGACATTGATACCGGTGCCAATTTTGGGTAAGTTATCAAATGACGACTTCATGATGAGGAACGGTTTCGGATGTCCAGACACGGCAGACACGACGAGTAGAAATATCCATAGTATTTCTAAATAAATATTTAACATGTACATATGTATGTAATTCAGATTAACGAGTGAAGCAATTTTGCATAATTCTGAAAATATCAGACACAATTAAAATGATTACTTGTAACTGCGTGACTGGATTCCATCAAGCGCCGGGCAGCCATCTTGACAATGTGACCACGGTTGAAATCATACACAAAACAAGCACGGAAATAATTAACGTGTTTCTAAAAAAAATTGTCCCCATTATGCATAGCGTTACATCCCCACTCTCTCGATACCGTTCATTGTCACGTTAATTTTTTACACAACTATCCAAACTTGTGGTTTCCTCTCAAATTAAAATTACTATTGTATTGTTAATTTTAAATCGATATTTTCGACTTTATGCAGCTATAATTACACTGATATTTTTTTTGAAAAATTTCTTTCTCAAAATATTGCAGAAGGACATAAATAATTTTGTCATGTGCGAAAGGTGAAAGGGGGGCGTACTTCTCCAGGTGATAGGGTGCCTGTTAGCCATATTAGTGGAAGGAGGGGGTCTAGAAATTCGCGATTTCTTTTATTCTATGCCTATAATTTATTAATGTTATAATAATCGTATAATTTATTAATGTCCCAAAGTAACACAATTTTAGACTAAAATTTTATCTCACATTTTTGCGAAATTAATAAATACAAGGACAAGTATGTATGTACATATATACATAGCATAAGTCCATGGATGTATGCATATAATCAAAATTGCGAAATTATATGTCTATTATTTTAGACAAAGCCTCTAAATGACGTAAAAATTAGCTAAAATATTTTAAAGGAAATCTAAAAGCTCGTTCTCATTAATTTTAGAAAAATCCGAAATAACCATTAGAATGGTTTATTTCATGCAGAACTGCATGAAATAAAAATTCGCCAATTTTTTCCAAGAGAACTAAAAATTCTGAATTCACTTTTGTGAATCCGTTTGCAAGTAAATTTTGTTTGCGTATCTACCACTACTTCAATATTTCCTATTAAAATATGCAAATTATAATAAAGTACAAAAGAATTTACTTACCACTATTTTCTAAAACTGCAAAATAAGTATTTATACTTCAATAATTTCCAAGGCGAACTTCTTCCGCTAAAGAAATGGAAACGTTTCCGTCCTCCACGTACAATTGCGTAACTTTTGTCCAGCCTCAAAAATGGTGGCGAGATGAATCATCAATCATCCCTGGAAAACCTTCCTTCTCTAAAATGACGTAAATGAAGGCACGCAGGGAAGAGATGCGTTTGTTGGAAGGTTCAATCAAACAAACTCTTATGTAGATAGCATATGAAGGATAAGTAAATATGTATGCATGTGTTCAGAAATCGTCTAATACATCTTTTGCTTAAATAAGAAGCCCCGAAGACAGCGGGGTAAGGAGATATTCTTTTGTTGGGCAGATATGCACATACATAAAAACGGATGGAAAATTCATAGTTCATGCAATAAGTAACGAAGGGTGGGGTCGGGGTATTGCGTTACAGAACAAAGCTCCCCACACGTTAGAAACGAAGTGAAACCCGTAACTTGGGGCAGGGATGGGTAAAAATCGCCAATTTTGCGGAAAATTTATTTTCGTTGGATGGTATAAAATAAACCCAGGCAGGATCAGTGATGGGCGGCCTCGGCCTCTTTGAGGCCATTTTTTGTGACCTCAGGCCTCGGCCTCGGCCTCTTTGAGGTCGAGGCCAGTGAGGCCTGAGGCATACTCTTTGAAAATTAGAGAGGCCGAGGCCGACCTCGCTGAGGCCTGAGGGTCAAGATGTGAGGCCGAGGCCGAAATCATGAGGCCGAGGCCTGGAACTTTTTCAGCGAGGTCGAGGCCAGTGAGGTCTGAGGCCTTCTCTTTGAAAATTGAAGAGGCCGAGGCCGACCTCGCTGAGGCCTAAGATTTTCGAGGTGAGGCCGAAGCCGAGGCCGTGTGAGGTCATAGGCCTCAGTGTATATTTAAATGGAGAGGCCGAGGCCGACCTCGCTGAGGCCTGAGGTTCAAGGTGTGAGGCCGAGGCCGAGGCCTGGAGCTTCCTTGACGAGGCCGAGGCCAGTGAGGTCTGAGGCCTTCTCTTTGAAAATTGAAGAGGCCGAGGCCGACCTCGCTGAGGCCTAAGATTTTCGAGGTGAGGCCGAGGTCGAAATTAAAAGGCCGAGGCCTCTAGTTTTCTCAGCGAGGCCGAGGCCATGTGAGGTCGTTGGCCTCATTAAATTTTTCGAGAGGCCGAGGCCTCGTGAGGTTGCCCATCACTGGGCAGGATGCATGTATGCAGTTAAGATGAACAATATAAAGTTGAGGGGGACGTGCGTGAAAGACATTATGGATTTGTTTGTCAAATATCCAACTCTGGAAACATAAATATGTTTATGTATTTAATTAGCATGTTAAGGATTACAATATTTAACGTTTTTTGCAAAAAAAATAACGCCATGTTTTATGCGGGGTCCTTAAAAGTGCCCAGATTTTCATACAGATCAAACATGTTGTTGTAAATGATAATGATAAATACCACAAATTTACATAACATCACGCAAACACAAAATGAAATAAGTAAATCAATACAAAATTATCTCACCAAGTTTTACTTTTATTATATAAAAATCCATGTCATTCTACCATACATCAAATTTAAGTAAAATACTCCTAATAAGTCAGTTTAATAATTATTCTATGAAAGCATGCTTTTGTTGATATCAAAAAATCACCTGGGTTGTGTGTAAGCTAATTAAACTTAGGAAATTAAAATTGCTTGCATTTCTCCTTATTGCATTTATTTACATATTATGGAAATTATTGGTTAACTAATAGATTAATTTTTTTATTAAATATTTGCAGCTTCACAAATTCTGAAAATTCCTCGAAAAATGGAACATATTTGCTACCTAAAGTCGTGCACGCAAGTATGTATGTAAATATGTGTATAAATACAAAAGGGGGCTTACGTAGGTGTAAACGAATTTGACCTTGAATAACCCCGGAACGGTTTGTCGTAGCGGGTCAAAATTTTGAACAGAGGAGCATGTTATCCTCAGATGGGGGTGTGCAAAAATTCAACTCTCTACTTCCAAAATTGCCTCCCCCACAGCCCCCAGAAGTTGAAACAGTCATTTCAACTCTTTCCAAACTCCGTCTAAAAAATTCGGTCTGCGCAGAAAAACTTTCGTTTCAAGTATACGAACCCAACGAAGTCAATTTGACTTACATTGGGGGATTGTACAGGTATTTCACTATTCGAAATGATTTTTCTCTCCAATCTAGCTCCAAGGTCCTTTGCATAATCTTAGGTCAACTTTGCCGTCTGGAAAGACGCTGCATCATGATGAAAAATCACCTTATTTATTAAGGGGTGAAAGCCCTTTATAAGATCGTTATGTCCGTCTGTCTGTCCGTCCGTCCGTCCGTCCGTCCGTCTGTCTGTCCGTAGCTCCGATAACTTTTGAACGAAAAGACATAGACACTTGAAATTTTGAACGTAAACTCCTAACGTCAATGGACAGGACGAGTTCGAAGATGGACACTGTGACATCGTCACCTGTGACGATGACGTCGTCACAGTGACGAAAAGTGACGAAAAAGTGTCACGTGTCAGTTTTGACATGTGACACATCATTTTTAACTATTTTTCAATGAGGAATTCGAAAATTCATGTCATTTTGCGGTTGGACGTCACCTGTGACGATGACATCGTCACGGTGACGAAAAGTGACGAAAAAGTGTCACTTGTCAGTTTTGACATGTGACACATCAGTTTTAACTATTTTTCAATGTCAAATTCAATGGTGACCTCCATTTTGACCTCAGAGGTCATGTAAAGGTCATAGGACATATCTATTTCAATTTCAACTGAAATTTAACCCCAAATTCAATGGTGACCTCCATTTTGACCTCAGAGGTCATATAAAGGTCATAGGACATATCTATTTCAATTTCAACTGAAATTTAACCCCAAATTCAATGGTGACCTCCATTTTGACCTCAGAGGTCATGTAAAGGTCATAGGACATATCTATTTCAATTTCAACTGAAATTTAACCCCAAATTCAATGGTGACCTCCATTTTGACCTCAGAGGTCATATAAAGGTCACATAAGGGTTATCAACTGTTAAATTTGACACAAATAAGACACAAAAGTCGAAAACACGTCAGAAGTGTCAATCTTAACAAATTTTCGAACAATTTGATATTCACATTGACGTATGACACTCCTTTCACCCCTTGGTTACATGCGTTGTAACGGTTTATTTACCGTACAATTTAGGAAGATGTTATTCTAAAAGTGGTTTGCATAGACGGTGCACATAATACTTTGCAGATATTTTCACTTTTTGGGGGACTTTGATAAGTGAGAGGACACCACGACCGGACATTGCACCCTCCACCATAAACTGTTTAAAAAAGTTCTCCTTACTGGGAAGCACCAACTTGCGTGAATTGTTTTCGACATTGGTCGTGTAGTAAGCACTTCGAACCCAATTAGTATTTTGTAGAGAAATTACTGCTTCGTCAAATGTCACAAATAACTCACTCTGATTCCTTCACAGAAAATTCGAATAATTTTTTTTGTAAACACGGGCGCGATTTTTTTCTGCTTTTCGGTCAGCTGATGCATACGACTTTTCCGACGACGTCGTTTCTTCAAAATCTAAATTTCTCCTTTCACCCAACGCTTACACACCCCAACCTTACGGAAAATTTTTATTTAAATTTTATTTAAATTTTATTTAAATTTTACGGAGAGTTTTTATGGGTGTCTCAGCTTCTGGGGGCTGTGGGGAGGCATTTTTGAAAGTAGAGAGTTGAATTTTTGCACACAACTACCTGAGGATAACATGCTCGTCTTTTCAAAATTTTGACCCGCTACGACAAGTCGTTCCGGGGTTATTCAACGACAAATACGTTTACACTTACGTAAGCCCCCTTTTGTAATTATAATTTTTTGAAAACTTTAGCTAAGAAATAATTCCAACAATTGACTCATAAATATTCTAATATGCCAATTAGTGCAAACTTATCGCTACAGTGGAACTGGTTGTGTAGTTATTTAATCGGTGCTCAAGGTTCCCATTGCGCAATAGAGTGCCCCTAAGAATAAGTAAAATCGAGTCCAACCAGCCACCGAGATGGCACCCTTAGAAACGGAGGTGAAATTTTGGGAAGCAAAATTATTCTCATCAAAAACATGGGAATTATTAGACAGCGCTTGCCTCAAGTAGTCCGCAAAGGATGAATGGTCCTCAAGTGTGGGAGGACTTATTGGAGTCTCGCTGGTCAAAAGGGGGCGCTTAGTAACCCGGGAAAATTTACCAGGTCTGAGGGTAAAATTATGCAGGCTGGGTTTAAGAATACGCCAGCCGGGTTCAGTAATTGGGTAGGAGATATTTTTTGGGCGTGGTGGTGGTAGTGGTAGAGGTGGTCGGCTTAGTTGTTGGGGAGGGGGTCGTACGCTGGAAGATATCAGTTTGCTGGAAGGGATTTAAGTTCGGGAAGGAATTTACATGTGGGAAGGGATTTGATTGCGGGAAGGGATTTGACTGACGGAAGGAATTTGAATGCGGGGAGCGATTTGAATATGGGAAGGGATTTGCCTGCGGGAAGGGATTTGAGTGCGGGAAGGGATTTGAGTGCGGGAAGGGATTAGTACGCAAAAATGGGTTAGTATTTTGATGGCTGATAAGTGTTCCGTGAAAGGTAGGGATCTGTGGTCGGACATTTATACCGGTGCCAATTTTTGGGAATGACGATCTCGTAATCACGAAGGGTTTCGGATGCCCAGACACAGCAGACAAGACGAACAGAAATATCCAGAGTATTTCTAAATAAATATGCAGTTCAGATTAATGAGTGAAAATGGTTTTGCATAATTCTAAGAACTGTTAATTAAACACTATTAAAACTTTACTTGTCATTCCGCGATCTGACTTTATCGTGGATCGGGCAGCCATTTTGAGCATGTGATCTCGGTTGAAAACCTACAATAAACAAGCCAGGATTTGATTAACGTTTTCCGAAAGGGTAAAATTGTCGCAATTTTCTTAACCTCCGTGCCCAAAATATCGTGCACAGAAAATAAAAATACATACAATTTTCGCATGGAAAAAATAAAATTCATTATAATTAATTTTAGAAAAATCCGAAATTATCATTATGAAATAAAACTTGTCAAAATAAAGCTTAAAAGCTTAAAATACGTGTTTTAAAATTTATTTTAAAGATAACAAAAATCAGCATTCAGATGGACAGTGTATATTTTTTCAAAATATTTCCCTCATTTCGCGTAGGAATGTAATTAAATAGATAAAATTTTACACATTTTTTGTTTAATTCTGTAAAGCAATTTAATAAATACAAAATAATGATTTAGATCATTCTTTCTGGGGAGCCACGATTTTGAGAATTTTGAGACTCAAAATGAAATGATTTTAACGATACGTTCGTTAATTATAAATTAGTCTAAAAGACTAGCCACATTTTTATTAAATATAAAAACTTAGATATTTGTTTGAATTTTTATAGATTTTACTTTACAGAAGGGTTTTATGAATCGTGTCATAATTTTACTTTATTTAAGTCTTTACTCCTAGCTTCGACAATTTGGTACCAATATATTTAAAATACGTAAATTATAATAACGTAAAAAAATAACTTGTTACCTTTTTCCAAAACTGCAAAATAAGTATTGTAAAATTTCCAGGGAGAACTTGCTGCTTGAATTAACGGAGACAGACTAGATACTTACTTCCTCCACGTACCCTTGCTTAGCTTTTGTCCAGCCTTAAAAATGGTGGCGAGATGAATCATCACTGATCAGTGATGAGTCATCACCGGAACAGATTTGTCTTCTAGGAATGAAGACACGCAGGGACGGGGTGGTAGCTGGAGCGTTGGGCTAAATAATGATACCGTACATAAATACTCTATTTATAGCCCCGAAAATAAAAATAAATAAACAATAAATGTATGTAAATATATGTAAATAGACGTGTATGGTGACCAAGATTCCAAAATTGTAGCCCGGTCCCTAATTATGGTTTGTCTTGTTCCATACGTTCTCAGAAAAAATGTCGCATATACAGGGTGATTTAAATGCCATTCTACAATTTGAAATTTTTCAATAGAAAATGTGTATTCGTAAATTTTCATTAGCTACCAAAATTTTTTCTCTGAAATTGAATATTTTAAGAATTTTGTCATCCGTGGTCCATCAGACCAATGAAGATCCAACTCATCACCAGAGGTATGCATGGTGAGAAGGACCGTCAGGGATTGAGAATCAGATAGTTAATCTGATATCTATTGACATTAAAGGATTATTTTCAATTTCAGTTTTGATAATAATAATTAATAAAAATCCCAATCCTAAATCATGTAAGTAATGGAGATTTAGGGGCTTTTCTCACTGAAATATTTTCCATTGTAGCGTGACATTTAAGCCACCCTGTAAATATATGTCAGCCAGCAATCACGGTTTTAGCAACCCCTTGATCACGGTATTTTCATATGGATGAGAAAAGCTCAACTTAATATTTCATATGTATCTGGAGCGATGTGATTATGTAGGGCATCGTAACTCGTCATTTCCGATTTTACCAAACAAATAATTGCAAATCCATTGTATGGTTTATCAGTGCTCCGAATTCGATTCGATTCGAACTATCCTACTCGAGTTGAAAAAAAGCTTAAACACGAGTAGGATAGTTCGAATCGAATCGAATCCGGAGCACTGTGGTTTATGAATGCAAAATTAAACTCATCGCAAATTTCACCATTGACGAAATTATGAATTTTGGCCGGAATAAGATATATTTTCGTCGGAATGTATAAAATAAACCCCGTCAGGATGCATGCATGTATGCAGTTACGATGTATGTACAAAGTTAAATTGAGGGGGACGTGCATGGAGGACATGAATTTTTACCAAATAACCAAATCGAGATACACAAACATGTATAAATATGGAATTAACCTGGTAAGAAGTGCAATATTTGACCGTTTTTTAGGCAAATTAATCCCATATTTTATGCACGGTCCTTAAAAACTATAGATTTTCAGGCATATTTAACATTTATGTAATTGTAGTAAATGATACCACGAAATTGACATAAAATCATGCAAACACAAAATTAAATAAATAACCAATACAAAATTATCTCATCAATTTTTAACTTTATGACAAAAAAGTCCATGCAATTCCACCACCCATCAAAATTACATCCAAGTAAAAGAGTCAAACATTATTTTAATAATTATTCTATGAAAGCGTGTAAATTATTTTATTGACATAAATAATCACCTGTGTAAACTCATTAAACTTATAAAATTGCACTTGCATGCATTACTCCATATTGCATTTAATCAAATATTATTGGTTAACCCCGCTTGTCAATTTTTTGGGTTTTGTGCAGGTTCACAAACTCAAAAAATTCCTCGAAGAATAATAAATATTTGCTCTCCAGGTCATGCACGTGAGTAAATATGTACATCCATACATAGCGAGCCTACTTTTTAGAAGATTTTAGCTAACCCATGTATAATTCAAACAAGTTGCAAATAATTGATTCTGTAATTTGGGAAGTTTTTCTGAAGTTGATTTGAAGCTTCTCAAACTCTCAAAATTCCCCCAAGATTTGTGCAAATTTCCTCCCCAAGTCGTGCATGCAAATAAGCAAATATGTACATATATAGCGAGCCAAATTTTTAGAAAATTTTGGCTAAGCAATAATTCGAAAAGCTTGCAAACAATAGATTCTGTCACGTAAATATTTTAATCAGTTAATTATGACACACATCTCCAGCGCAACTGGTTGCTTAGTCGGTAAAAAAGGTTCCCACTGCCCAGAGCAAGGCACCCAAGAACACAGCAAATCCGGTCACCTCTCCTGAGCCAACCCCGTTCGAAACCGAGGTAAGATTCTGTGAAGTAAAATCATCCTCATCGAAAATACGGGAATTATTAGACAGCGCTTGCAACAATTCGTCCGCAAAGGATGGTTCGTCCTCCTGGGTGGGGGGAAGAGTTATTGGAATGTGTTCGGAAACTAGGGGGTGTTTTTTAACCGGGGAGTCTTTAGACGATGGGAAGGTAAAAGTACGTCGGCAAAGTTCACCAATTCGGCAGGGGTTAAAACCCCACCCGGGTTTAGTGGTTGGGAAGGAGTTATTCTTGTTTGGGGAGGGCGTGGTAGTTGTAGAGGTGTTGGCCGGCGTAGGTTTTGGGGAGGGGTCCACACGCGGCACGACTTTGGTGCCCTGAGTATGCCGAAAGGGGTCCGAGGGCCGAAAGGGATCCGAGTGGCGGAAGGGGTCAGAGGACAGAAAGGGATCTGAGTGCCGAAAGGGATCCAGGGGCCGAAAGGGATCCAGGGGCTGAAAGGGATCGGGGTGCCGAAAGGGATCTGAGTGCCGAAAGGGATCCGTGTGCCCGAAGGGATCTGATTGCATAAACGGATTAGTATTTGGATGGTTCATAAATGGGGTTTGAAACATAGGGGTCTGAGACTGTCCGATGGAAATACCCCCGGTATTAAATGGAGACTGCATAATCCCGAAGGGTCTCGGATGTCCGGATACCGCAGCCAAGACAAGCAGAAATATCCAGACTATCTCTAAATAAGTATACAATTCAAATCAATGAGTGAAAGCGATTTTGAAAAAATTTTGAAAATTGTTAATTAAACACAATTATTTGAAATATTTACTTGTCAATTCGCGACCTGATTTCATCTCGCACCCGGCAGCCATCTTAAGGGTGTGACCTGGGTTGAAAACCTATAAAAAATAAGCGAGGATTTAATTAAGGTTTTCCAAAATAAAAACTGGCCCCATTTTCGTAATCACTGTGCCTTAATTATCGCAAATAAAAATATAAATTAGATTTACCCCCAAAGGAAGAAAATTAAACTAGTTCGAAATAATTTTAGAGAAATACTAAATGACCATTATGAAAGGAAAATTCTCCAAAATATTTTTGAAAGAAAGCCGAAAAGTTTTTAATGCTTTAAAATTTATGGAAAATATGTACTTACATATAACAAAATGCAGCATTCATTCCAACAGTTTAAAATTATTATTTTGTCAATATTTTTGTTGTACTTTGCCACAGTTTAAAAAAAATATGCGTGTAAAAATGTACTACATTCTTACGTGAAATGAGAGAAATTTTTCGAAAAAAATATAAAGTTCCCGGTACGAAAATTGAGGTCAAAGTGGGGAAGCGTTGGGGTAAATTATGTATCATCCACTGGACATAAAAACTAGGAGGATCTGTGAAATTTGTCACATTTTTGACTTGTACGAATCCAGGCGTAGTTTGGAAAAAGGTTCAATTGTTGCTAGAATATATTTAGAAAATGCATTTTTGCAATATGCAAAACACAGGTTTTGCCATAAAAAAGCGAAACATATTTAAAATCTGGACGTATGTACATAGGACTGACTGACATAGCAAAATACAATTTGTAATTTGAAAATTTGTAACAATTTCCGAGGTTTCGGGTTTTATTTTAAAATTCTGACTATTTTAAAATTTTTATGGCAGATCGATGCCAATTAAAACAAATGTATACATTCAGATTTTGGCAGTTGTTCCAGGAGTAGATCTCAAGTTGAAGTAAAATCTTCATAAAAATTGAGACTAATCGAAACTGGGCTACTCAAAATGAGACAATTTTGACATGATTTTCACGCTTTTGGACTCAAGTAAATGAGACGTAGGTACATAAATTATAAATTAGTCTAAAAACTCGCCAAACCTTTATTAAATGTAAAAACTTGCAAATTTATTTATATTTTCGGACTTTACTTTCAAGCAAGTTTTTCGAATCGTGTCATAATTCTACTTTCTTAATTCCTTACTAATCTCACCTTCTAAATAATTAAAATTTTCAAATAATAAAGTAAAAAAATAACTTAAATATGTAAATATTACCGTTTTCCAAAGCTGCAAAATAACTATTTGACAATTTCCAGGGGAAAATTTGCTGCCTGAGTTAACGAACTTACGGAGACAGTTTGCATCCTCCACGTACAATGACGGATGTAGCTTTTGCCCTGCCTTAAAAATGGTGGTGAGATGAATCATCAGTCATCACCGAATACATTTTCCTTCCAGGAATGAAGACACGTAGGGACGGGGTGGTTGCTGGAGGGTTCGAGTAAATAAACATACTCTTATTATATTACGCATTATGTAACACGGTATGCATGTATTTATGTATTTACAAGTCATCTAATGTAATCTTTTTAAATGAAAGCCCCGAAGAGAGAGAAAGAAGAAGATCTCGTTTTGGCCGGAGAGATGTATGTATGTACAATCATAAAAACGGGTGGAGAATCCAATTGTATACATACATAAATATGTACCTAGTACTCGCAAAAGTTCTGTTATAAGATTTCCCGGGTAAATTAAGCAGGTAAGGCAATTTTTTAGGAGGTTGTACTATTTTTTATTGAAATCTCCATGCAATTTACCGTCAGAAACCATGTTTCGAAAACTTTTGTGACCCCAGGTGAAAAAATGATAGATGGCCAAACATGGCATATTTAAATTTTTCAGCAACATTTTAGCGAACGTAAAAAATTGACACTTTTAAATTGTTCAATAAAAATCGGAATTGATTGCAAGATGGTCGACCGTACCATAAAATGATGCAGTGACACTGGCAGTGTCGACGACGGAAAAAGACGTGGAAGTGAACGGCTAAAAAGGTCACCAAAATTGACGAAGGCGCGAAAAAACTGGATTCGCCCGAATCCATGCCGAGCCCTAAGAAAATTTCCCTCACAAATGAATGGATCAAGTAAAAGTAAGTCCCGGGCCCTTAATGTAAACCTTAGACTTATATCTTCAAAATTTGAGGAGAACTGCTTGTTAGCTACACGCCAAGTGAAAACAGACCCATCAGAACCCGGGTGCTGATCACGCGGTACGCGCTTGAAAAATGGAAACCGATATTTTCAAAAAATGAGCCCACCTTTATGGGTGAGGCTAAATAAAATTGCAAAAAATACCACATTTTCAACCCACCGGTCTAGGCTATTTATAAAAATTTCAAAAATTTTGATGGGGCCCACCATCCTGTTTTTATGATTTTTGTATTGGACTTAACTCGGATTGGGTCTAAAAAGTGATTTTTCTTAGCAAGGGGGTGAAAATTTGTGTCAAAAATTATGTTTTCAAGTTCTCGAGCGAATTGTGGAACCACTGAACTACTACCTATTCAAAAATAGCGACGTAACATTCAACAAGGGCTCAGGTCCTGTTCATATGGTCAAGATAACAATTCGGTGGTTAAAATCCTCAATTCCTGACTCCATTTCGGATCAAGAAAAAAATTCACTGTTGTCGAACCTAATCCTGCTGAACTATGATACATTTTTCAAACTTCAGCTGGATGTATGTGCTAAACTTCACACAAGTTTGGAATCCATAAAAAATTCTGTCGTCAGGATATGGGATCAATCTTCCCGGGAACGCGTGCGTACTTCGATCGAGTGGTGGAAACGAAGACTGCGGGCTCGCCTAGCGTTATAAGATTGACACTTTAAAAAGTGAATCATGTTTCTTATACAGAATTTCATGGGCTTTTCAGTGATTTAATTAGTTTTTCGAAATTCCATAAACTGGGTTCGCTACTGCGAGTGGTTCTTATAACATAACTTTAGCGACTACTAGGTACATACATATATAAACAAATATATGTAGTCACCAAGCACCCTTGTATCAGCCCAAAGATCACGTGATCTTGATATATGTATGTAAAGGTGCTTAGATAAGAACAACCCACTTTACATAGTTGTGTCGATAAGTTGAGATGATTTATTAGTAAAATTAGTCAATTTATTTCATATGTACAGATCTTTGCAAATTACCAAATAATTATGATTCATATCTTTTAGCATGCACGTAATAATGAATATTAAATTATTCAATCCGAGATTCATTAGAAATTCCGGTACGAGCAATTAGAAATGGATATGTCGCCATACCGAAATTTTTATAGCGATTATAGTATTTATCACGACTATCACCACCTCAGCAAAAAATAGGGTTGCCAAGTTCGCAAAATTTTTTAGCTCGAACATTAATTTTCGAACTTACTCTAAGGCTAGTATTTGACTTGTAATTTTGTTACAATGATGTTCCCGTGCGTGCACATGCGAAATCGTAATGAATACCCCCATTGTATGAAATTTCTCATTATTGACTAACTCAGGAATCCAGCAAAATAGTATGCCAACATTGCAAAATTATGTATATATTTGTAAAACCTGACAAATTGTTTGAAGACACAAAATTTGACACATATATAAATAAATTCAAAATTTTATTATCAATTTTTTTTGTATCAATATTTATGCCATTCTACCGTCCATCAAATTTGCATCCCAGTATAAGTTTCAAACCTTACTTTAATTATTCTATGAAAGGATGTACCATTAAGGCAAACTTAAGTAAATATTTAGTATAAACACATCACCTGTGTAAGCTCATTAAACTCGTGAAATTGGAAATGCTTATTTTGCTAAGTACTCATTGTTATTATTAATTTTATTTAGCAACTTTAAATTAGGAATTATGATTCTGCCAAGTTTTTTGCATCATTTGCATCGTCACAAGCTCTAAAAATTTCTTGAGGAATGTTATTTATTTGCTCCTCAAGTTTTGCATGCGAGTATGTAGATAAGAAAATATATGGATAAGTAGGAAGCCCCAAGTTTTTGATAACCTTAGCTATGATAAGCAACACCCTTAAAAATAATGCCATTCTTAAGAAAACAATTCATCCCGACATGTATAAACTTTAAAAAGTGCAGTTACAATCATATCCAGAAAGTAAACATTCATTGATTCTTTCGACATGGTTATAAATTTGCCCCCTATTGGTCATAAATATATTCATCACCTCTAGTAACAAATTTAGTACCAGTCGTGATAAATTTATAACCACTCGGTGAAAAATCTGTAAACATGGGGGTAGATCCATAAATATATGTTTTCTTTCTGGTTTAAATCGTAACCGAATTTTTTAGAGTGTATATACATACATAAATATTCTAATTAATTAATCCATACTTATCCAGTGGATCTGGTAGCGTAGCATTTTAGTAGATGGAAAAAGTTCCCATTGCCCAATGCAATGCAGCCCAGAACACGGCGAATCGTGTCCAACGGGTCACACAGATGGCACCCTTAGAAACGGAGGTCAGATTTTGGGAAGCAAAATCATCCTCATCCAAAATACGAGGATTATTAGACCGCGTTTCATCATCAGCCAAGGTGGCAGCCTTAGGAACAGGGGGAAAAGTAATCCGGACAAATAGACCAGGTGGGAATGTAGGGCGATCCGGGCAGCTCTCAAAAATTCGACAGGGTTTAGGTGTAGTGATTGGGAAGGAGTTATTATTTGGGGAGGTGGTGGTCGTGGTAGTTGGGGAGGGATTCATCTACTGGAAGGGATTAGGCTGGAAGGAGGGGTTGGATCGCCAGATGGGGTTAGTTCGGTTGAGGGGATTCGCATTTTGGGAGGGCTTTGAGTACGGGAACAGATTTGAGTGCGGGAAGGGATTTGACTGCGGGAAGGGATTTGACTGCGGGAAGGGATTTGACCCCGGGAGGGGATTTGACTGTGGGAAGGGAACTAAGATTTGACGGTGGATAATTGGGACGTGAAACGTAGGAGGGATATGCGGTTGTCGAACGTTTATCCCAGTTCCAATTTTTGGGACGTTAAAGTTCAATGAAGGTCTCACCATGACGAAAGGTTTCGGATGTCCAGATACTGCAGACAAGACGAGCACAAATATCCAGAGTATTTCTAAATATATACAAAATTTAAGTTTATGAGTGAAAGTCGTTTTACATACATACATACAGTCAATGGAAAAAGTATTGGCAATACCCACGCAAGCTAAATAAAATTGGTTATAACTTTGGCATGCGTTATCAAATTGGCATGAAACTTTGAACACATTTGATAAATCTAATGTAGTGTTGGATTATAATCGTGATTCCGATGTAAATCTAGTAAACATAACGCAATCCTGATTTTGACCTTAACGAGTCAGGTACGAACCTGCAAAAAGTATTGGCAACATGTGGCTAAATTAGTTACTCGACACAATTTTCTTAACCATCTTCCACATTTCCTTACGTAAGGTAATTAGGTGACAAAATATAACGCTAGCGACATTTTAAGTCTACAGTTGTGTTGTCTGGAGCCAAAATGGCGGCACTAAACCAGCTGTATTTGGCGCGGCGAGAAATATTCATGCCTCTTCCATAAAAATGCTTTGTTATCGAAAAATCAAAGAGAAAACATACTTTTCCATATTCACTATTGAAAACGTAGCAAAGAAATATAAAATGACGATCTCAGTTTCTACTTTTCGACGATGCGGTCGAAAAAGGTCACCTACGCCCAAAATCTACTGATGAATCAAGCAACAAATTACTCGAGATCGGAAGATTTTAGCCCCCAAATCCATGTTGAATTGCAGTACCAACTGTGGGGCAAACATATCATTCAATTTGGTTTTCACTAAAAAATTATGCCTTGGGGTTTCAGGCTCCAGTAGCCCGACCGACGAGAGAGTCCCCAAAGCGAACCACCTCAATAAATTGGGATGGGCTAAATATAAGCCTCAATTGACTTCCAATGAATGAAATAAAGTCTACTGGTCCGACATAGGCATATTTTACTTATTCGGAGCTCATTAATTGGTTCAAGTCTGGCGGATGCCATAAAAGGCTCAGAAATACGAAAACGTTCGTATAGCAGTTTAACACATAGGAGGATGGATTATGGTTTGGGGTTAAATGACCAGGTGGCGGCGTGTTTACCTGGTCATTATCGACAAAATCATGACCAGGGAGGTCTAATTAATCATTCCAAACGATAATTTGAAATTATTTGATAAAAACCTGACTTGGGGAGGAATTTTATATTCCAAAAATGCATTGACCCAAACAGCTACCCCAATTAACGATGCAAGTTTTTGTAGACCGAAAAGGTTACGCTTCTTTCGTTGGCTGCACAGGCTCCTGATGTCATTCTGATTGTTTGGGCTGCGAGAAGAGAGACCGGTGGGAAACCACTCGACGAAAAACGAGCTTGTCAAAAGTTCGAAACAAGTGTGGCCAACCATATAGAAAAACGTTATAAAGAGCCTTGTCGAATCAATTCCATGGCCTATTTCTGCTCTTATTGCGTCGAGGGGAGGTGCCACGCAATACTAGAAGCAGTGTGTCGCAGTAAAATTGGCCTTTCTTTGCTCTATGATTTTTTAAGTTAGAGGGTGCCAATACTTTTTGCGGGTTAATTTTGCAAATTTTCCAGCAAATTATTTAAAAACTGCGTTAATATAATTTTGAGCAGTAAAACATGATTATAATCGAAAACAACATTAAATTAACTAAATGCGTACAAATTTTCATGCTAATTCGATAATGCATGCCAAAGTTATAGCTAATTTTATTTAGCTTGCGTGGGTGTTGCCAATACTTGTTCCATTGACTGTAATTCTGAAAATTGTTAGTTAAACATTATTAAAATGGTTATGTGCTTGTCAATTCGCCATCAGATTTTGTCAAGCACCCAGCAGCCATCTTGAGCATGTCACCTCGGTTGAAAACCTGCCAAAAACAAGCAAGGATTTAAAATTAACGGTTTCCTAGATCCAAAAATTATCTCCATTTTATATTAAAATTTTAAATACGTAAATTAACAAAATATGATAAACTGTGAAGAAAAATATGTAGGTCAACTTCGCCCAAGGAAAAAAATTAAATCCATTCTCATCAATTTTGAGACTCAAAATGAGACAATTTTTAGACTCAAAATGAGACAATTTTGAGACTCAAAATGAGACAATTTTGAGACTCAAAATGAGACAATTTTGAGACTCAAAATGAGACGAATTTAAGACTCAAAATTAGACAATTTTGAGATGACTTTGCATCCAACTTAACGAGTCCTACGTTAATTAGAAATTAGTCTATGTATTAGCCACACCTTTATTGAATAAATATATCTATATAATATATAATATAAATAATATATAATATAATATATAATACAGCCACTTTCGCCGAATGTCGACCCTAAAATGTCTAAATTTCAAAATCGGCGAAATTGACTGTCGACATTGCCAAAAGTGCTAGAATATTTATTTTGAATGCTGGGGGAGTATTAGTTTTAAATTTCAGCTTTATAGGATCATGTCGAAATTTCGACAAGTCGACGCCATTCCCTTACGACATGGGTCAATTTCACTTGCGACGCACTTCTTAGCCCTAGCTGAAGCTAGATATCGATTTTTACTACTTTTCGTCATGTTGAGTTTCGCCTGTTTTGGACAATTTCGACATGATTTTTATCAATGTTCCCGGCCATGTTTCATGGAAATGTGCAAATTTCATAACTCCATTTTTTCAGAATATGTACATACCAAGGGGGGCCATCATTTACAATCATTTTCAGAGTTTGAAGTTTGCACTCTTCGGAGAACCACGTCCCTAAAGTAGGGGTGTTTTGCCTTTCGCCAAACTTTGACCTGCAATAACTTTTTCGCTTATGCACCGATTTTGATGAAATTTTTTTAGAAGGCGTAGAATCGCTTAGCACACAAGTTTGGACTGGGCGATTGACCCTAAACCCACTAGGAAAAAACCACACCCAAAGTGGGTGTGGCTCGTCAAATTTTTTATGGGCACGTCTTTGACCCCCCAGAGCTCGGAAAATGCAAAAATATTAAGAGAAAAGTGCTCGGAGAATTACTTCCAATAAATGGCCTCTTTGAACACTGTGAATGGTGGTCATATTTTAAATTGTCTATCTTTTGTGTCACTTGTAGAAGAGCATGGTATGTAACTGTGAACTTGTTAGACACCTGAATAAAGCATCAATCAATCAATCATACGCTATCGCTTGGTGATGGCATGATCACCGGATGGAAATAACCCACCACCAACTCGGTAGTACTCAGCCATCACACGGAAACACGAAACCACCAATACGGCAAAAACTCCGGCAGACATAGCCGGATGACTAATCAAAGGATTTCTTAGCATAATCATTTATTTAAACGTTTTCGGCGTTATTGCATGTCCCAGACGAACTTGTACATACATGATGACCTTTCGCAGAATAATAAAATTACATAACGACGGGAAAGTGAATATAGAAATTTATTTTAATCCCTACAGCACTATTTAATTAGACACTTCGCAGTCTAGTAATTTCAATTTATCCTTTTTTACATGCACAAGCTATCAGACCTGATCCAGATTCCTTAATTTCTCGCAATGTTGTTCCAGTCCGTGATCAGTCCAATTGTTGTAAACTTAAGATTGTTGTCCATACTAGGGTTTATTCCGTTTTGGTACGACGCCAATCGAGGTGAATTCGTAGTTCGGTATCCAGATTCAAAACGAGCCGATCCCAAAGCAATTCTGATATTGGTGGCGGTGTCGATTCTCCTACTGGATGGGGTACACACGATGATTTTTGCTCATAAGGGTATCACCTCGACAAGAATGGCGCTGATAATCGCGTTCGTGCTTGGCTTCTCGACAGGAATTTGCATAGCTCAACCATTGCTGGGGGCTCCAATGAAGTATGTGGATTTGATGAATATGACGGGAAACTTTGAGAAAAGTTATTTCCATGTGCTGGGTAAGTTGGATTCAGTTATGTTTGTGCTTAGTCCAAGATTTGTCATAATTCATGAATAAAGGATTCATCTCAGTCAAATTGACCTTACCGAATTTATCCTATAATATCTTAACCCATTGACAGATTTACCCCAGTATGACATTGTCAATAAGTGCATGTTAATTTGTCTAAGATCAATCAGACGGAGATCAATTGATATGAAACTATAAATTTATACATTGTAAAAAAGCATAGATTACTTGGTGAATACGTCAGTGGAAACTTTGCATATTTTTTTGCGGATATTTTCTTAAAATTCTTAAACCGCTTGCTAAATCATGCCCAGCCAGCCCAAGTTACATCTAACGTTCACAGATATTCCATGCGTTTAAATTAATACTATATGACGCAAACAATATTATGAATTTAAATTACAGGATGAGACGCCTACATACCCAAGTAAATTTCTACTTATGGAACAAAGCTCAAAGTAAATAAGTTGGATAACTAACTTTGACGTACGCATATACACATGCATATGCACATACTCGGTTGGATTTCCCTTTGATTGACCGTACTTCAACCTTTATGTTACATTTGGTTTCCTTGCGTGACTTTTGAGGTTAAAATGAGGGTCCCGATTGATTCACCTCTATGTAATTTAACCATCACGTGACCTTTTGTGACCATTGTGATCTTCACAGGTGTGATCTAGGGTTTTAAATAAAAATAACAACCCAAAGGTTTTATTGGGTTTCTAGCAATAAATTCAACATTCGACTCAAATGGCTTATGCTATTATTGATGAACACCTCAGTCATTGTGGATGATAACTGATGAACAGTACCATGCCTCAATTCAGGAAACAGGTACATACTCAGAGAAAGAAGGAAAGCTGGGGCCCACCAAAGTGTTCCAAAGCTTTTTCATTGACTAATATTTAAATTATTTTGAGCATTCTTGACAAGTCCGATCTAAATATATGTAATTGCACTTGATTTTCAGTATTTTTCCGGCCATTTTATTAGGGGGATTCGTTTGATATTTAGGGGGTAAAACAAGAATTACGTGGGGGCAAAAATCAATGGGGGTTCATTTCTGCAATTTAGGGGGCAAAAACCTAAACATTAGGGGGGTCGTTAATTACATCCCATATATTAATTGATCTTGACCAACCTTCTTCCTACCTACGGATATTCGGAAAATTTAATTTGGAACCTAACTTTAAATGTTACCTATAAAATAATGTCAAATAGAGGTAATGTTGGGTAGATTTGAGTTGGCGTTTTAACCTTGTAAAATATTTGTATCTAGGAACCCGTGTTCATTAGAATATTTACAATCCGAGCACCTGGTCATAAACAATGTTTTGCAACTATTTCCACGGGGAAGGCTTGTTGATTGAATAACATGAAGTTCTGTGTCACATGATTTTGCGAAATAGAACTTCATGTTATCTAAATTCGTATGAATATGAGGCACGCTATCATGTACCGCCGTTGACAGTTTGACTACGTGTTTTTCCCGTAGTTAGATGTTTGCTTAGATTAAAAATTATTTGGCAAGCTGGTCTCGAAGTTATGATTTTCAACTTACGTCGTCTGTTAGCTTTGTATGGATTCAAACGATTCATTTACAATTTGAAAAAAAACACTACGCATCTGGTTGGACTAGTAAGCGCAGATTCAAATTGATGCTATCGGGCACAGTAGCTTGTATGTAGAAGGAATGCTAAATCTCGCATTTTCGACTGGTCTCAGTTCGACGAGAAAGACTTTTATCGTTACATTTGTACTCGATTGGTCGTCAGGATATTTATTGCATTCCAAATGTTGAACTGTGCTCAGACCACGATAGGTTTGATGAACATGATGAGACACTTTGAGCTTGGGTATTTTGCAGAGCTGATAAGTTACGACATTTTTGAAACAAGAAATTTGAAATAAAACTTCGGTAGAAAAGTTGTTTGACAAGGTGGACATCAAATCCAATTAGATTAATAAATACGACAAGTATTCACAATTGATCATGTGAATAAGAATGCAGAAAGGTAATCAATGATGTGCATAAATATATGTAGCCATCAGTAATATTAGTATAATATTCGTATTAAATTCTCATTTATTGAAGGTAATGAATTCAATTGACATTTATCCAGGATCTTGCCCCAAACTCATTGCACGTTGGCAATTCCGAGTACGAGCTTGTAGCTGGGTAGCAACTGTCGTATCCGTCGTCGCACCGGTCACAGAATTCGCAATTGTTTTGTACGAAGCAAAAATTCCTACATTCCTTGGATCAATTCAGGTCACTTCGGGGTCCAGTTGGACACACTTTATTGTCTATGCTATCTCCTTGGTGTCACAGGCCTTCATACAAACGGTGGTTCCGGTTGCGTTCGCCATGATGGTTGGACCGATATGTTGCGGAACACTAGTAGCAGTGGCGGGATATATGTGCTGCTTGAAAGGGGATGGCTTACATAGTATGGACTTTTGTACATCATAATTGGACCTTATCAATTTAATTTTGTTGCTAAATATTTCATTCGAATATATGTGTTGTATACGTTCCTAGATCCAGGATCTTCAAGGAGTTCAAGTACTCGGATAATTTGACTATCACCATTAATCTGTACAATCAACTCTCGGTTCTGGTTGCCCAGATCAACCTGTTTCCGCCAGATCGTTCTTCCCGCCATACAAATATACTGCATATCGGTAAATATCTTGGGAACATATCTCTCCGTGAAGCTGAATGAAGAACTATTCACAAATGTGGGTAACTTACTCTACCCAGTACTCGCGGTTGAGTCATTCTTGGTCGTCATGGGTCTTGGAACAACAGCGGGGCCTCATCAACAAGACATCTATGCTGATATCGACCAAAATGATCGATATTGGTGGCAATGTTCGACGTGGTAATGCAAAACGGGGCACTCAGACAAGATACGAAATACGTGAGACGACGGATTAATGCGTGCGGGCCAGTGAAGATACGGTTCGGGAGCAACTTTGTCGACATTTTGACCCCACTTGTGATGAAGTGCTTTTGCTTGAGGTTTTTGGTGCGGTTGCTTCTAGTGTTTTAGGAAAAGTGTAATTTGTGCACGTATTTAACTGTTAAATTGTCTACAAATTTCCTCACATAATCGCTTGATTATTAAATATATAAATAAAGAAGTAACATCCACAAAATCAATATATTCAACCCTAAATGTAGAAACCCTACCTAGTCGTGAACTTAAGTTCGTAAAAATATAAATTGTGAAAGATTTTAGTTCAGAATAATAAACTAAGGTTGCAGAAAAAACTTGTAACCATTGGAAAAACCCAATTAAATAAGCACGCATTTACATTGGTACTATTAAAATTCGGTATTACATCCTGTCAAATTTCACGACAGCGACAATTTTCTTATTGTTTGATGAAAGATGTCTAGCTAAACGCAAGAATAAATTACAGAGAATTAATCACTTAATTGATCCCATTTTCTTCGGACGTACCACTTGTACAGGTTTAGTCAGTTTTTCCCAAACCAATACTAACATCTTTATGATGAGTGAATAATTGAATTTCACATATTCGAGCACGACTAAAAATACGCACCCCGCCAGACAGAGGGCGCCCAGAATGAAAATAGTTTGAATACTGTCCCCAATCCGGACCGCCTTGACTGTCCCCTCATATCGGAATTTCTCACTTTTCCCATTTTCCCTTCTAGCCTCTCTTTCTCTCAATAACGTCGCATTACGAGCAACCTGATTATACACACGATTCCAAATTCCTGAATCTATAAAAAACTTAAAATATTTGACCATCCTTGATTCCCGCCAAACTCGAACCGTAAATCCGACCGGACTCTCAAAAATACTTTTCTCTCCACGATACCATCTCTTTGCGGGATAATGTCTCTTCAAATACTCGTAGTAGGCATCCACCTCGCTCGACGGTCCGATATAAGCGGATCTCTCACACTGCAAAATTTCCTTTTCGATAAGTCGATTCACTCCGGCGATGGTAACGTCCTCCAAAAATTTTAATTTCTCCGGGTACCACCGAATCCTCGGATTCATCAAGGAATACAGCAAATGTTTCAAATGCTGCGGAAAATCCTCAGCATAAAATACAATCTCTGTGTAAAAGTAATCCGAAGACTTATAATCGGCAAGATTAAACCTTCGCGCAATATATTGGATAAATTGAGACAAAACTGTGTAACAGAATCCCCCCTTGTCCTTCACGAAAGGGGGAATTGTAAAGTTCGTTATCTGTTCGTCGTCTATAATAACCCTTTCGTAATGTCGATCCTTGATCATACTATAATTCACAACAATTTGGGGTTTCTCTTGACAATAAACTTCCGCATACGTATCGACTCTTTCCCCGGGTAGGGGTGAGTTTAAATTAGTAATAAAGATACTCAGGTAACAATTACTTATCAATAAGCCGACCAACAGCCACGGAATACTTAAGAACTGGAAGGGACGAAAAAGTCTAAGTTTTTCCGGGACGGTGTTAACCTCATCGATCAAACAGCCGATAAAGTAAAGCAACATTTTTATCGGGTAGAATTCCGCGTGCCAAAGATAAACTCCTCCCGATAAGAGGGATACGGATAAGATAAGCAGGATAACTGTAACGATCCACACGGCGGGTTGATAGGGTGCGAAATACAGAGAAAACGTCACCCCCCTCGAAACCAGGTAGCATGAGAAGAACGACATCGCAGAGAAATGTGTGATCACAATTTGTTTCCGATTTACGTTGTAATTGATAAGCCCTTCAAAACTGAAGGATGGGTAGAAACAGGGTTCCGTAGGATAGAAATTGCACGCAAGAATACTTCTGGACGGGTATCGGGTCGCGTTAAGTCTAATTAGGGCGACAATAATTAAAATTTCGGATAATCCGTGTGGATCGTATGACACCTGGACCCAGTTCGATTCCAGGGATGACAGGTAGTTTAATGGAGTGAATAGTTCTCCAGTTAAATTGGTAATTTGGCATGCAAAATTTTGCAGAGTTGGAGCACTCCCTAACCTTCTTTGACATAGTTGCACCTTACTTTTCCTGAGAAATAGCAGAACTGAAAATTTGACGGGTAGTTGTAACAAAAATGTGTAAGACTGTGTGGCAAATGGGGAAATAATGTCCGATAGAAATTGTACACTCGGAATTAAAAGATAGTATAAGTTGTCCGGATAAATTTTCAAATTTACTTTTTCATGTAGTTTTGCATAGTAGCTGCGTTGCGAGATAGTCCAACGGCCTACAGCTATTGCCTCAGATTTTGTAAAATTTTGCGAATTTCTGGACACAAACAGAATTGCTATTTCGCATAGCCATCCTTTGTTACGGAGTGGGTCAAGTTTTGATAAGGACGGGTGGTTGGGTTCATCGTATTCGTCCGTACTAAAATCGTCGGGTAAATCATGTTTAGTTATCGTAAGAGGAATATGACGGGTAGTTGATAGGCTCAAGGTGGAAATTTTAGTGAAAACGAGGTGATATCGACAAGAGGTCTGCGGTGTTAGTAGAGATGCTAAATTTATTGTGAACTATGCTACCGTTGGATCGAGGAGAATTAAAATTACGTAACGTGAGAGTTGCAAAATTGCAAAAATTTGACGGAATTTCGTCATTATCGATGGGTATAAGTTTTTTAAGTATATTGTGCATGTATCTTTTTAAATTAGTACAAAAAGATGCAAATGTACATGGAATATCTTTAAGAAAGAAGAGTTGGTACTGCGCATTTATTTTTTGTCATGACCTACATACAGTATGTCACTTTATTGTAGATGCAAGGCATGCATGAATTATATAAATCACAAATACTTCACAACGGGATAATATTTCAAATTCGTTTTTAGACCAATTATTAGCAATATTTCATACTACATTTGTGCAAAATTTCAAATGAATTGGGCTAAAACTGATGAAGTTATAGATATTTAAATGTCAAAAAGTTGCAAATTGCACGCCACAAAATTGTAGATGCAGCTTAGTTTAATTACGATAACGACCCAGTCTTTCAGTCAATATACAAATTTTGTTCGGGAATGTTTATTTTGGGTAAGAACATTCGTTTATATTGCCAATAGAAAATATTTCGTACAAATTATATTCTAAAATGGTACATAGCAACGAGATCAATCTCGAATTTCGGGCGGAAAATGTCGCGAGTTATAAAAAAGGGTTAAGCTGTGGGAAATTTTTCGGAAAACATGAAATGTCACAAAATATTGTCCAAAAAATGAAAATGGATCGAAACTCTTGTGAACCTTCAGGACCGGGGTCAAAAACGCAGTATATCACCATGTAATGGCACCGAGATTATAAGAACGGTGAGCATGGTCCTCCTCTGTTCACGCCAAAAATTGCGAGACGTGTTCAAAGTGACCTTTGCACTGATGTCCACCTATAATCGATTATAACCAGGCTGATGTTCGCTGAATTATCGGGAGATTTGGTAAAATAAACACCATAGATTTGAATCAGAAGCCCCAAGTAACCCTTAGGTTTGGTAAGGCAGAACTCAGGATGTCCTCTTGTGACAGGAAAAAAATTTTCTTCCTGGATGAGACCGAAATCAGCTCTCTGGTTCAGATGAAGTGACCAGAGTGTGGTGGAAGCAAATCGAAAGTGTGAACAATTAATTTCTGGGGATAATTGTTAAAAATAGGGGTGTCAAAGAATTCTTGGCTGTGGGCACACCTAGTATGTGGTGTGAAACTTTAGAATTCTTGCCAGAATGCAATGGTTTGAGGAAGTTTCCGTTAAATCGCGATAGTAGCATTGAAATGTGTCGTTGACATCATGGCAAACGAGGCTAATCTTGATTTGGTAAAAGTAAATCTTTGTCGTTTTCAAACAAAAGCGGAAGTTGGTCAGCGATTTTTCTTCCAACATGGTGAGTAGTATATAAATATTTAAAAAATCTTTTCAAAATGCTTCGAGGGTAATGGAATAAAGGTGTTGGGTTGGGTTTTTCAATCCCCTGACCTCAATCCGATCTAACATTTATGGGGGACCCTGAAGCTTCCTGCGGCAGAACGGAAACCGACAAATGCAGCTTCCCCGAAAACCATAGTCACGAAAGAGTGGTGTAAGATCGACCAAAGGGTCACTGACTGATAGGTAGATTCGAGGTTAAGACGAATTCAAGCCGGTGTTGCCGCTGAAAGTAGGCCAGCAACATATTGAATGGGCTATTCATCTGCATCTACAATTTTGTGGCGCGCAATTTGCAACTTTTTGACATTTAAATATCTATAACTTCATCAGTTTTAGCCCAATTCATTTGAAATTTTGCACAAATGTAGTATGAAATATTGCTAATAATTGGTCCAAAAACGAATTTGAAATATTAACCCGTTGTGGAGTATTTGTGATTCATGTAATGCATGCATGCCTTGCATGTACAATAAAGTGACATACTGTACATACATATTTCTACATAAATATGTATGCCTATTAAAACGTAAAAGTAATAAGCCCGCTAGAATTATTTTTTTCTATCGCGTTAATAACTTGGATAGTAAACAACAACTCACAATGGAGGTATCCAAGTTTATGCTCTCCAATTCTGACCAAATTGGTGCCAATCGATTGCGAATTTAACTAACAAAATGTGTTAAGAAGGATCAAATCTCCATGCTCAGACTTGGCGTATGCAGATATTTACATCCAAAGAGGAAAAAGTGTGCCTCAAAGCTATTAAATTTTTAATTTTCCGGTTTTATTGAGCTTTTTCTCCGCTTCGGATGTAAATATTTACGTCTACGACCTTTAAGGGATCTTGTCTTTTGCAAATTTCGCGATCGATTGAAATTAATCTGACTTTGCTCATAATCTGAGTCCACAGGCTGAGAGACCTCCAAAAGTCTCTTTTGTTGTTTGAAACGTGCTGCTAAATAAACAGCTAATTTCGATTTTAATGGAGACATATTTTATACGTACTTTCCAACGAAATTGTAATTTTGTCCTTACTTGATAAATTTATTCTAATGAGAAACAAATCTCATTTCCTGTGTGCATAATCGCTTGTTCAGTAATCTACATACATAAATATGCTGAAAATATACATAATTCAGATGGTATATTTTACCATATCAATATTTGTATGTCGTCCATCCTTCACCAATCAAAACAGGGGTAAGTTTTTAGCACGTAAACAAGAACACAATTTTTGTAAAATTCAAGTATGTATGCATGTACATAAATTGACAAAAGCAGTGAAATAATGTAACTCATTCAACTTGTATAAATATAATCGATATTTTTATTTTATTCAAATTGGCTAATTATTTATCTATTAAATTATGATCAGTTAAACATTCCCCTTTAATCGTACATATCAACTTCCCGGAAATTTTATATATGTACACACGATCATTAATTCCAATCATTTCCCCCTATTTCAGTTTTTATGTACGCCGTGACTTCACTTTGGCTTTAATATAGAATGCTATTAAGGAGGAGAGTACGCCAACCTGATAATGACAGATCTTGATGTCCTTTGGATATATGGTAGTACCCCCTCTGAAAGTAAAAAGTGTGAAGCGGTTTGATGCCATGGCCCAATTTACGCCCGTCACACCCCTTTGAAGGCGCGCCCGATGCCAAACTGGCTGCACTAAAAAATTCGCCAAAAATCCAATTTTCTTCGGATTTTCATAATAGTTACATATTTATGATCCCAAATAGTTGCTTTGTCATATCAGATATCAATCTGAACTATTTTGGAATTTTGAATTTTTTCAAGCCATGCCTTTTTCAGGAAATATTCGAAAATATTGAAAATTTCTGAAAAGTTAATTTTGCAACTCAATATGATAAAGGGACTATCTGGGATCACAAATATATAATTATTATGAAAATCCGAACAAAATTGGATTTTTGGCGAATTTTTTAGTGCAGCTAGTTTGGCATCGTGCGCGCCTTCAAAGGGGTGTGACGGACGTAAATTTGGCCATGGCATCAAACCGCTTCACACTTTTTACTTTCAGAGGGGGTACTACCATATATCCAAAGGACATCAAGATCTGTCATTATCAGGTTGGCGTACTCTCCTCCTAAGTACGATATTCAGAGCATTTTAGACATCGTCATGTGCATTTCGAGGTAGTAAATCCAAAAATTAAACCAAAGTATATATGTATCTATGTAAATTTTCGCTTACTCTATTTTAAATGATTTTTTAATATGTGCCTAACGGAAAAAATAAAATACTACTCTACATAAAATTGTTACTTTACATATGTAAACTCTATATAAAATCTACTCTAAATGAAATAAAATACTACTATGTACCTACATATAATAAGTTAAAAATGCATAACAAAGATTTTACTCGTCCACGCGCATATTAAATTAACTTTATTGCTTAATACGGCAAAAGGAAATGCGTTCCATAAATATTCATTTTAATCAGCACCTAAAGTTGCAGTTTCGATTAAATAAATTAAACTGTACTTATAGCTTTTAAAAAAATGATTAAATTCAAGAGTTACGTAAAGGATCCTATGTTTTCTGTTTCTCGTGTCGTCCTTAAAAATATGTAGGGTCCCCTTTTTGCAAAGTATTTACACTCTTAAAAAAATCAATAACCGTTGGTATTGATACGTGACTCTACCGCGTGGTATTGATCTGGTATTAAATTAATACTACGTGGTAAAAAATTTAATACCACTTAGTATTGAAATTATTACTATGAGGTATAATTTCAATACCGGTTCTACACCAATATGGTATAACCGTTTAATACCAAGGCGATAGAGTCACGTATCAATACTGTTAGTTTTTTTTCAATACCAAGTTTCTAAGAGTGTACAGATAAATACACACTAAAATCTAAATTAAGTACAGTAATGGGAAGTCGATCAGTTTGGCGAAAAAATTTCGCTATAAAAATCTCATTTGGCGAAAATGGGCAACGTTGACTTGCTTAAGTGTATACCTTACTCAGGATTTAGGGCATGTAGTTTACTTAATATGAAATTGAGACTGTATTCACTTTACAAAAGGGCGACATTATTTTTAAAAGTGTAATATATATATAGCTAGGATTCGGTTACTTAAATATGTACACTTGTAGCACACGACCAACAAATTTATGCCAAAATTTGTGCGTTCTCAGTTATGTAACAGAGGATAAGGTATGAATAAATTTATTTCCGACACGCTTTGTCATTCGGGTTAATTTATTCGCTAGGTTAACGATAGTCACAAGGAAATTTATACAGTCAGTCTGGTTCAAGTGCCGGGGGCTTGGAACTTAGGACAGGGGAAACGTCACCCAAAAGTTCCGATCCCCTGGACATTTTAGTTATGCAAGTTACAGGGAAACGGAACCCACTTGTCGCAAGATTTAGCGGGCTTCGATTCCCCGGTACCCTCTTACGCGAAAGTTACGATTCCCCGGAACCCAAGATTTTTCTTCGATTTTTCATAAATTGGATATATTTCAGGAAAAAAATTTGATTGTCTCAAATTAACCTCCAATAAATAAGGAACATTGGATAAAAAAATTAGATTTTTTATAGTCGCGCAGGTTCCTAAAATCACAAATATCTGACAAATTTGAGGAGCGGCAAGCTCAAACAGGTACGGGGAATCGTCACCCACCAATTTTTTTAAGGGAAAAATACAATTATTTTACAGTTATTGTTATAATTATTACGTTATTATTATGTTACAATTATTTTTCCCTAAAGATAATTATATTTTTCGCAGAAAATAATTGTTGGGTGACGATTCCCCGTACTTATTTGGGCTTGCCGCTCCTCAAATTTGGCAGAAATTTGTGATTTTAGAAACCTGCGCGACTATAAAAAATTCTAATTTTTTTATTTAATGTTCCTCATTCATTGGGGGTTTATTTGAGACAATAAATTTTTTTCCAGAAATATATCCAATTTATAAAAAATTGAGGAAATATCTTGGGTTCCGGGGAATCGTAACTTTCGCGTAAGAGGGTACCGGGGAATCGAAGCCCGCTAAATCCTGCGACAAGTGGGTTCCGTTTCCCTGTAACTTGCATAACTAAAAAATCCAGGGGATCGGAACTTTTGGGTGACGTTTCCCCAGTCCTATGTTCCAAGCCCCCGGCACTTGAACCAGACTGACAGTAGTATTTGCAGGATGTATGTAATTCCGATGATTTACGTATACACGTGTGTATAATAAAGGAAATGCATGCAGTATTTATACCTCGACGAAGTCGGGTAAGGCATCATACACATCACCAGAAACCAAATATTTTCCCAGTACAGCTAAGGAAAAAAGGTAAATACATTGATGAATAAAAATTATTTGTGGATTTATTTGCCAGTCTATATGTGCATTTGTATAATATGTACATTTTGACGAATATTCATAGATTTTTGATTTTCATTTATGTCGAAATCTACACTCTTAGAGATGGGGTAACGATTATAACCAAAAAGTAAGCGTATGTATGTTACTCTACCGCCGCTACAAAATCCAGAGTAAACTTTGCCCTTTATCAAGGAAAAGATACTGTGGATTTAGTATACTTTACCTAATACATATAGAATTTAGAGTGGATATCTAATGAATTATTTGCTAAGCAGACTTTTTAGAGTTTATTTGTACCTGTACGAGTAGGAAGGAAAAGTTGCCTTAGCGTGACATTTAAGTTCTTAAATGAGTTTTCAATTTCACGACTTTTACTAATTTAGTAAGGTGCTCTATGTAGCTTACTCTGATCGTTTCAAGTACCAAGTCCATGAATAGCGAAATAAACCTTTTTTTCAGTTTTTAGCGAAAAAGAGTTTCGTTTCGAGCAATAGAAGCATATTTTAAGGTTTATTTAAATCCGCACTGTTTTGCGAACACTAAATCCTTTTCCTGCGAATACTTACGAAGTTGCCATGAATTTATCAGCATTAATGTGAAATTCGGACAACACGGAATATTAGATAAAGATAGACCATCCAAGCGTGCCGTGGTTTTAGTTCGATTAATTACGAGTTAATTGTCACGCGCATAAATTATGCATATTCACGATTTACGTATTGGGATAGCCGACCTTCCTGCGCGAGTAAGCTACATATGCAGATACAAATTGTAGATTTGATTGCTTCATTTAAATACCGACTTCCTCTGCTTCCATGAAACAAATAATTTGCACATACTTCCCGAAATGATGGAGACTTTTAAACATTACTTTAAGCACATTATCTGCATTTCTTAGAGATCTTATGATCGTCCATTTGTAAAGCATTCACCGATAAACTTCCACGCTTTAATTGGAAAATAGAAATTTAGCATCGTTCAAAATTCAAACCCGAACCCGTATTTAATTAGAAATCGACATATTTGCATAAATAAAATAAACACAATTATTAATTACATTTTCAATTTTGTGTGTACTAACAATTAGGGTTGCCGCGGGTAGCGAAAATGCTACCCGTTACCCGACCCGTTACCCGCTGCCCAACTACCCGTACCCGTTACCCGCTACCCGTTATAAGAATTAAGTTAAAAACTAACCAACCTTCAGAATATCTCTGATTTAATCAATTATTTCCTCATTTGGGTTGTTCAGTAGTTTGAGATAATGCTGTGCAAGTAATGAATGCGATAATTTGCTAGATGTCATTAGATGTTTCTAAAACCAAACTTTTTGGCTTACAATGGAACCTTTTTCAAGCTACACCTGAATTTCTTATATCAAAATTATATCAAAAAATCAAGCCAAAAATTAGAAATTATCACTTATCTTCCCGTTGAATATCCCGTTTAAAGAAAACTATTGGGTGGCAGAGTTCAAAGTTAGCCTTAGTTTTCGTTAAGTGGAGGAAAAAGAAGCAGAACATTTACTTAAAAATTGAATTTTGCAGACAATATTTTTCTTCAAAGTGGGCACTCAACGGAAAGTATCACGCGATTCCTAATTTTTTGCTGGACTTTCTGATATAAATACTCGCTAGAGAATCTTGGTGTACCTTGAAAAAAGGTCAATGTTTAGTTTGATTTTTTGAAATTTTGACTTCAATGAAGTTTTCATTAAAAAAATTGCTACCAATAAAATTTTTGCTTTCAATCTGATTCAGAATTTTCATCTTCAAAGCATAAATTAAAATCTCGTTGGTCTTACAAAATACATACACACAAACACAAGTCAAATTATTATGACAACTGATATTTTACAGCAGGTAAATTACATATACCTGAGAATTACTGAGAAACAATAATTTATCCGCATTTTCGGAACGTGAAAAGCATTTGAGGCTGCCGTAGGCTTCTGTGGTTTCGAAAAAGACACGCTCGCTATAAACCCTAGTTTATGGCAAATTTTGAAGTGATAAATATTAAATTGAAGCTTTTGTTGGTAAATGCACTAACTTGCTGCTAACTTTCTTTGTGAACTGATTTATGTCGGAAATTAAATAAAAACTGAACTACCCGATACCCGTGCGGATAGTTCTCGCTACCCGCAGATAACGGGTACCCGCAAGAATCGTGCGGGTATGCGGGTAACGGGTACCCGACCCGTTACCCGCGGCAACCCTACTAACAATCTTACCGAATTGCTTCGATTGTCATGCATTCTTATCGTGCTGTAAATATTTGCACATTTGTTTTAGAAAAATTGCGTTAAAATGAATCTGTCATTAATATGCTATCCAAAACTTTCAATTTTTAGCCACACTGCATATGTAATTAGTATGTACATATATACCCTGTTCAAATAGCATAAAGATGAATATTGACTATGCAAAAATTTTAAAATTTCCTGATTCCAATCTTTACTTGCGAAGTACATATTTATTTCTAATAATTGTGAGGTAGTTAAAATTGCATAAAATTCTTGGATTTTCCACAGGTACCACGTCACCTTGGATTATGCATGAATGAACAAGTATTAATTTGTGTATTGTAGTATTACTACCCATCGCTTCTTCGCCACACAGTGTGAAATATTGCATTCTGCGAAATAAATACATACGAGTCAAGCTCAAGATCAGCAAATGTCAACAGTTTCATTACTCAGTTACTGCCCCGTTGTGAGGAAGTATTAGCATTAATTTGCACAAGGTTAGGGGCCTTGCATGAATTTCGTTGGGCAGTAGAGTTAGCAGGGTTACAGTTGTAAGCATATCTGTTCAAAAAATAATATTTATGCATAGAATTAAAAAATATTTGTTCATTATTCATTCAAAAGGTTAAAAATATTTGCCCATTATTAAATAATTTGATATTCATTTTACATCAAATTTTCTCTCCAACATGAAAAACGAATTGAATTATTCATTCATTCATCAAGAATATGAAATGAGTACGTATTCATTAATTCGAAAAAATAGACTCATTACGTATTCATCAATGTGTTAAATAATAAATGAATAATTTATTCACTCTGTATTAAATAAACGAGAACTTTAGGGCGGCCTGCCGTGTTTCGAGCCACTGGAATTTTCCGTACCGAAATTTATGAATGGTCCCTCCCCCGTACTTTATTTCTCGTAGTGGACTCAACTCGTCATAAGAAAGTGTTTCATGTATGTATTTATTTATGTACCTGACTCACTTTCTAAGAGTTGTTAAATTTTATTTGGTCGCACATTTGCATGATAATTTGTTTCCAGGTAAGAAATTTGTGGTCTTCTTGTCTGGACAAAATTTGGGATAAATATGGACGCAGTGGTTGAATTATTGTTCAGTTGAAGATTGCAATCGTGTCAGAAGGATAGTAAAAGCTTGATTTTTTTAAATCGCAAATTGAAACACAAATATTTTCTCAAAAATGTCGACCATGGTTAAATCTTATCTTTGCATCTTGCTTTGCCTCGTGCTCGGATTGAGTTGTATAAATGGAGGTGAGTTCAGCGTATTAATCTAATTGAAATTAAATCTAGTTTCGAGTATTTAAGTTACATGAGGTGTTTAATATAAAATCTGATTAATTGTTATTACGTAGCTCCGCAATGGGGAGGATCGTCGTCCGCCAGTGCGTCTGCGAGTGCTAGTTCGGGCGGATATTACCCAAGTGCGTGTCACTTATCATTTGATTATTCGTTAATCGTTACTTAATTTTACAATTTGAGACTTGTCTTAAATTGTGTTAAATTGTGAACGTAATCCCAGACAATTCTCGCAACATTGTTAAATCCTTAAATTGTGTAACTTACCAACTTTTGCAAAATTTTAAGCAAATTTCTGAAGAAAATGTTCTGCAGAATTGGCTTGCAAATTTTTGCAGACTTACTCAGATCAAGAGCGTCTGTTGATTTTGTAAAAGTTTGTAAACTTATTTTAAAAAACGCACGGATTTTAACACTTATGTGCGTGAATTGACTCATTGCATTGTCATGATTCCATCACTTATCTAAATTGATATGTAATGGTATCTTGATATACCTTTGTTTCAGTTCGTAAAATTTCATTTTTTAATATGCCCTCATCACAAATTAATAAGTTACTAAAGTTACATTTTGATTGCAGGTTACGGAAATTATGGCGGTTATCGGCCAGGAGGATATTATGGAGGAGGGTATCCCGGTTACAGTGGCGGATATGGAGGTAATTTAGTAGATTATTTAATAATTAGTTGGACTTTTTAAATTACTTAATTCATTTACATTTTAACAGGATACGGTGGATATTATGGACGATAAGGAACTCATGTAATACCAAACTGCATATTTACATATGTACATACATCAATCAAACCTACTGCGTACGAAATTTATAACGAAACACTTATGACACCTGAATAAATGAAATAACCAATTTTAAACACGATGGACCTTCAAAATTCCACACAATTTCAATTAAGCATTACTTGTACTAGTACTATTACCTATGTACATATTTACATACATGCCACATGCACTGGGTGCCAGTCTTTCAAGCATATTCACATTTGCTACTCATTTTTAACCTATCACAAATTATTAATTGCGCATATTTAGTCTTATCGGGTGGAATTCAATATACGTTAGGCAATGCTTAGGCAAGAGAAATTTGCCTAAGCAAATTTTATTTGTATTCAATATTTGTTGCTTAGGCAAAATTCTAAGCAAGTGCTGAGCAAAAAATTTATGAATTTCTGTATTCAATATGCACAAATTCCTAAATTTTTTGCCTAAAGTTATTCCAGCTCGGAGGTGGAATAACGACTTGCGTAACTTTAATTTAGTTCAAAAAAATATTTATTTCTTTAAAAATGGCCATTCCATTATTTGTCCTGAACAATGAGCGCAATCGGGTTTATAAACAACGTCGACTCCTTGAAAGTCTCTCCGAATTTGAAATAAGGAAACATACTGGTTTGCCTTGGTGGGGAGCTCGAGAGCTTATTGAGTGGATTGAACCGGAAGTTGAACCACTGGCACGGAGAAACTACGCGACACCGGCGGAGACGAAAATTCTTACAACATTGGGTTTTTTTCGATCTGGGTCATTCCAATGGATGCTAGGAACTGTTTCCGGAACTTCCCAGCCTTCGTGCAGCCGAATAATTGCGGAGGTACGCTTAAAAAATGGTCTTTAATATGTTGCAGTTTGAACTTTATTTCTTGAACTCTATTTATTTCGAACACGGTCAGGTGTCATCTACTCTGCAGGGTCATGCAAATGAAATGATCAGATTCCCAGCAAGTGTGGATGAACGAAATATCGTGTCAAACGCATTTTATCAGGTCGCAGGTCTACCGAACGTGATTGGCATTGTTGACGGAAGCCACGTTCTTATAAAGGCTCCAACTGACCACGGCGGAGTTTACATTAACAGAAAACAGCGTCATTCCATTAACGTACAGATAATATGCAATCACCAGGATAAAATAACTGATATCGTAGCGAAATATCCTGGTAGCAGCCATGATAGCTTCATTATGAGGAACAGTGCGATTTGTCATCGGTTTCAGCGAGGAGAATTCGGTAACAACGTTTTGATAGGTAAATTATATAACAAATACATTTAAAACAATTAATTAATTAAAAATTAAAGGTTGAAAATTAATTAAAAATTAAAATTAAAGGCGACAGTGGTTATTTTCGTGCACCATACTTGGCCATTCCGTTTTCGAGGAGAGCGGCATTATCAGTCGAGCAGCAATTATTTAATACCGCATTGACAAAAACTAGAAGCAAAGTTGAACGATGCATCGGATTGTGGAAATGCAGATTCAGATCAATGCATAAGTTTGTAATTCTTTCATTCATACGTGATCGTATTTTGATTTAATTTTCCGTTAACTAATAGATCGGGAGGCGACTTATGCTACGAGCCAGCAAAAGTTTGCAAATTGATCACTGCCAGCGTCGTTTTGCATAATTACTGTGTAAATTTCGGAATTCCCTTGTTGGATGAAGATGAGCATCAGTTAGAACTTATTATTCACGGTCTGGCTGAAGATGAGTTGGATTAGCCTAATTAGTTTAGTGGTGGTTTTAAGTAAGTTTTATACTAGTGTACACATGTGAAAATTTACGTATTTGTTATTCGTGTATTTAATCTTGGACCAAATTTTAAGTACATACAAAGTAAAACCTGAAAAACAATTTCTCATATTAACGCAAACAAAACTATTGATAAGTCTTCTGCATTTCGAGTTATTTATGTGATGACTCAAATGAGAATGTGAGCGGTGGTGGTTTTGAATTGCAAGTCGGCCAAATCCCTGAAATAACGTCGAACAACAACAGGGTCGTCCAAGAGGAAGTAGTTATCGCCGTGTTGGATAAGATTTTACAGAATATGTCTCGATAAGTTCAATTAATAGTTAAACTAATTAAATTAACAGCTCTTTACTATCCTGACCGGGTGCTGACTTTCCCAATTTACTATTTTATGAATCTATGTGTCGCGCTATTACCGCACTGCAATCCTGCCACCGACTTAAAGGACCCGATCACATCCATCGAATCTCATTGTTCTGGTAGGAATGCAATCACCGGCTCATGGATGGTAGCAGTGAATATTTGCAGAATTTAACCATGTTCAGGATGATGGTTTTGAAATAGAATTCTGTAAAGGAAAGTGTAATTTTGCAATGAATTGTAATTACATACAACGTAAAACTTGAAATACAATTGCTCATATTAACAAAAATAACTGAACACGAAATTAATTGAATAGAAATTTGATGATTAATTCAAATGCAGCTGTTCACATCTGAAGAACGAACACATTGACCATCTGTTAATTGGACCACATAGTTCGGGAATTGGGACGATTCAAATTTCTTGCGCTTGAGTTTCAATTTTTCTTCCTCAATATTGTTTCGTTGCTGCATGAGATCACCAATACGCTTCAGTTCCTTAACTTGAGTTTCCAGTAAGGTAACTTGACGTGTTTGCAGCTGGTACAACGTGGTCTCGGGAAGCTTGCGTTTTGTGGGGCGAGGAGACTCATTTATTGACGGGTCTTGTTCACTTCGAGAAGATGGAGTGCATCGTGGGACGTGATTTCGGGCGGTAGTTGTCTTCATCGTAGGTTTGTCTGTAAAACGAGTCACAAACTTTAGTATACAACTAATCATGTCAGTCAGTTTTAAGCCTCACCACTGGAATCGAATCCTCCAAAAATTCCTTCGACTGATACCGTAGGGAGAGTCGACAAAATTTTTTCCTGTAGGTCGTCGAGTTGGGACAACGCACTTTCACCGCCACCGGTCTCATTCAGCTCTCGTTTATTTGCGGCCCCTTTAGCCTTGACCTCGCTCTTAAGCTGTTGGTACTTCTTCTTAATTTCAGATAGCTTTCTTCCGCCAGGAACCACACCCAATGCGTTGACCTTGAGAAGGACTCGCCCCCATGCTTCTGATTGAATTTCAGGAGTCATTTTCGTGGTGAATTGGCCAAAAAGTAACGAAAGATTTGCAACAATTTCATCAACTAGCACCTCCTTTTCCAGAGAAGTGAAATTTGGACTCCTTTTGGCACCTTCGGTCTCTAAAAAAATTATCAATCACATTAATTAAGACAATTAATGTGACTTTAAATTTATAATTTAGCTAAGTTTATGGAAAAGTGGTCACTTACTTGTGATATTACCCGTTAAAGTGGTAAACGCCATTTCGAAATGCAATGGAATGATCGAAAATGACCATAAAAACTTCAATAATTAGCCAGTCAAAATTATTGTAGGGAATGTGGTGTTGATGGTTTAACCGAGATGAAATAAGATGCAAGCAGCCGACCGTCATAATTTTTCATGATTTTTTTCAGTCCACACGAGGTCACAGATTTTCGTTGCTTAGCCGTTGCTTAGAATTTGCGTAAGTTTAAGCATTCTTAAACTTACGCATGCCTAAGTCGACTGTATATTGAATACCAAATTTTGCTCAGCAAAAACCTTGCTGAGCATGTGCTTATCTACGCAAATGCTTATGATAGCGTATATTGAATTCCACCCATCATAATTTTAAAAAATATTTTCCAACATTTCTAGTAGTTAATCACGCTGTATGTGCGTGCAACACACATTGCATAATGTGTATTCATACATATGTTTCATCGAAAATGTCACTGCATCATTATATAAGTTTATTCAACCACAAACAAAATTTGGTAACATCTAATTTAATACTTTCAGCCAAATGGTTCGCCATTGTAGAAAAAGGTTTTGTTCAATGTTTCTTTGTCCAGCAAGACAAAAATGCATGTATTTGCAACCCCACAATTTTCAGAGCTTTGTATAAATTATATTTATAACCTATTCTTTTCTAGTGACGAAATTATGTATTCAACAAATAAATAATGCCATTTATACAAAAATGTATATACAATTTACGCTAACAAGTCGACTATAAAATTCACATTTTCTAATTTTAACATTCACCAAGGACTCCTAGATTTACTGATAATTTTACCATGACAGGATCAAATTTGCCACTCATTTCTCACATAATTTTAATCCTAGTTTGCAAAAGTGTCCAAGATTTCCCCACCTTTAAACACGATCCGAATTGTCTCCTACAAACGGCTGTAAGTCGTCATGAGGGAACAAATTCCTCAAAAAACAGCTCTACCTCTAAATTCCAAGATCTGCAGGACCACCACTTGGCTTCCGCCCATTCGAGCGGAATAGTTGTTAAGCATTTACTACGGATGCCATACCTGCGAAGAAAAGACGAATTTCCTTCGTGGAGATTAACCTGCGTGGAAATTGTGGTGTTTGATAATTCCGGTGATTTAATTACCGTTTACCGCGAGGAAGTCGTAAATTGGGGGATTCGCAAGAATGTGACTATCTTCCTTGCCCTTTCCCCTACAAGTGTACGAGTTTTGGTCCGTTCGATTTTTTTTCGCCAACTTTACACCTTGCGAATCGCAATCTTTCTAATAAAAATTGGCGAGTTCTTCGTACAAGGCACATTGCTGGCTCCAATTCCTGGATTTCACTTTTCACAAGAGTATCCACCACGGGGGAAAAGCGTGTTCCCGTCTGCACATGAATTAACAAATTTGAGGAGTTTGTTTAATTATAACCAGAAAATGTATAGATTGCCGCTAAATATAGGTTGGATAAGAAATCTTTACCGAGGTGATTGCGAAATTCAGCGAAATTTTATTAGTGTTAATTCTCCCTGTTTTGCCGCCTACGGTCCATTACTCGTGGTCTCGCGAAAGCTCAATTTTACATTTAGCCCGCAAAGGTAACACTAATTGTTCTCTGTAATCTCAAATTTTACCTAACAATATTTTAAGTGTGAATACGCTATTACGTGGAAATCTGGTATAGTCATGAAGATAATAAGTTATCGGTATTAAAGTGTCTACTGGTTGGTTTTAAAATTATTCCGGTCCGTAAAAATTTCCCACCGACATGGTAAAACTTTAATACTGACCAATCATAAGACTGTATTTCTTATTTGTCAATATCACTATGGTACAAATACCACGTGGTCAGATATCAATACCGCGTTGTATTATTGCGTGATTCCTAAGAATGTATTGCTGTCAGTAAGAAATAAAAGAAAATAATCTATTCCCTCCTTGCATACAGGTCCAATCCCTACATTCTGTTCAGGCTGGGATTGCAAGCAAATCAAGTACAGCTTCTTAGGGGGAAAGAATTTTATATCGAAAAAACACTTGATAATTATGTCCTCTACTGTCAGAAAAATCCAACCGTTTCTTCCGTAGTGATCTGGAATTTTTTCACCATCATGGACGTGTACGTTTGGACTACTTGTCTGATACTTTCTGCTATTTTGAGAGTTTTAAAGTTTGGTCAAATTTTCGACTTGGGGATAGCCTTCTGTAGACAGCCTATAACTCGAAGGTACATACATATGAAACAAATTTGGTAGTCACGACTTACCACTATGGAACACAATTACTATCATTTAAAAAAAGTAGTGGTAATCTATGTAATTTTTGGAGATTGCGAATTATGGTTTTCGTTCTCAATTTTTAAGCAAAAAGCTAAATTTGTGAACGATAAACTTACCGCTTAGATATGTACGAATTTAGTTTAACAACCCCTAATTCGCACTCTGCGAAATTCGAGAATTGCAAATTTTACAATGAAGAAATTTTAATTTTGATATAAAATTTAATAATTTAATACGCTGCATAGGAAACTATCCTTCGTTGGGGCGCTCGCGATTTTAGGAATGACCGTCCTCAGCTCGTGGTATGATGCCTGTGTCACGTGCCACATCACAAAACCCCTCGAAAAATATGTGATCCGCACCATTAACGAAGTTTTTGCCGATTTCGGTTTTAAATTCTATCCAAGATATGACTACCGGGATTCGGATATGTTTAGAATGTCCCTCCGACGGATTGATGGCGATAGACATCTCGTCAAAGAAAGTATGTAAGAAATATAAAGGATTGAAATTAAACCAAAATAAACTAACAATAGTGAGATGGCGCCATGGAGTATTTTTCGCGACTATGATTGTAATCTTGACTGTAGTTGCATCACAATAATATATTTACACTAAAAATTTCAGTAGAAAAAATTACTCTCGCGCAATTTCTCTAATATCCTTCTTTTGAACGCGGGACTAATCTTTTGTGACAGTAATTGTACTATTGATTGTACATACATATACCATACATATGTAGGTGGTCCCTCTACAATCCAAATTACAATCACAATCACACAAACATATGCTCAATCTCTCTAATAACTTTCCACTCACATATATTCAGGGCTTCCACAATCCCTCACAAGATTCAACCAACTCTCTGGGGCCGCAATTTTCGCTGATGAAATCGCATTCGAACCGAATTCAGATCATAAACAGGATGTCCTCCACTTTCTCAAGTCAACCTACCCCAACGTCACGTGCAACCTGGTAAAAGAAATCTACCACAAGCAAAACGTCGTCTGGGAGTTCCGCTACTTTGGAGCGGGTCAACTCTCCACAATTTTGCAAAGGCTGAGTTCCAACGGAATATTCATATTTTATGATAAGCTCTGGAAATACGTGGATCAACGGTATGCCCGACTCCACCCGGTAGTCGAGCATTTGAAGATTGGCACGTTTCAGAATCTGATCGTAGCATTTCAACTTTATGTAGTATGCATGCTAGGGACGGGTTTAAGTTTCGTGGTAGAACTTGTCGTACTGGGGCAGAGTAAGATTAGATTTTGTAACCATAATTATGTTATGCCGATTTCAGATAATCTAAATTTTTTAATTGTAATTTAAAGTAGCCTTGGGAAGTTGGGAAGCGCTCTTTTTTTTTACTTATTTATAACAAGCGCCTTACAAAAGTTTTGATCTTATGTAATTAGTGTGCAATTAAATATTTACATATAACTCTGTAATAATATTGAACAAATAAAATCTAAGTAGAATATTAGTAGAAAACAAGAAACTTTTTATTTCGTCCATATTTCGAATGCTATCTAGCATTAAGTATTAAGACATGAGTATACATAAAAGACGAAAAAGATATTCAAAATTATGAAAAATTTCAAGCGACTACATTCAACTAAAGCAGGCCCCGTTTAAGGCATATGCTAGCTAGGCAACACCCTAGGGCGCCAGATATTTGGTTGGCCCCCTTCAATTTTGCGAAATTTTATAGATAATTTGTCGTGGAAAAGACATAAGAAACTAACGTTTACTGAAATCTGTGGTACGAAAATTTATTTGTAAGTACTGTTGCCAAACTTTAACATGAAAATCCTTTCAGATAAACTAGCAATTTTTTCGTAGCACCTATTTACAATGCAGAAATGTGAGGTGGTTGTCTCGAAATTTGGCTGGACCATTGGCTAATTCGTAACGCGCACAAATAAGCTTATATGTATATCTACGTAACACTACCAGATTTTTATCTACCTACAAGAATGCATAGTTATCTTACCTAAATAAATAACCCCTTTCACACATCCAGCCCTGACAGACAAGACACTTTATTCTAAAACTCTCATCACATTCCCCCACCCAATCTCAAAAATCCACAAAACCCCCGCACAAACCCAAAGCGACAAGCAAACCATGAAAACAGCAATCAGTACATCAATCTCAATTGGTTTTGCCTCGTTAAACGTAGAAGCAAATTTTCCCCGGCCGGCCAACGTTTGCGCAAAAACCTTGACTCGCATTGATTTACCAATCAGCCCTGCCGCCAGCAAGGATGCCTTAAACTGTTCCGATTTCTTCCACTTGGTAAAAATTCCAGACCCCACTAATTGCCTCATTCCTACCTTTAAATACCCAGAGAAAACATTTTTCCTCACTTCATTAACCTCCATCAAGGTAAATGGCGTGTCATGCGTTCTCTTTGGTACGAATAGTTGCCCCTTCATTTCAACCGCGTCAGTTATCATGCTCAACCAACCTGGTGTATCAATTACGGCAAATGTTTGATTAACCCCGCGTCCCCCCGAATTCAAGGGATCCCTGCCGGTCAACAATTTCCTGCTGGAAGAACCTAACTTTGTGTAAGACAGGGTCCCATTTATTTTAGCAATTAGAACCGCCAATTTTGAATTTTTACGCAAATTTAACATCATCCCGGGTATTAGGGAGGATTTTAAAATAGACCTTTGTACACGTGTACTTCTCTTATTTTTCGTTAACGTTGAGTAAGACGACGAGGTTAGGATGCTCATTCCAGATTCCGCCAAGTCAGCCAGGTTCGTGGGCAGGGTGGGAAGCTGAGTTACAGTCAGGTACGAAAAAATCTCTCCCCCGTATAAATTACTCATTAAAATGTAGCACGCAAAAAACCACGTGGTCATTAATGGAAACATTTTGATGGAAAAATTTCCCTCAACTTGGTTCAGAAGGAGAGCGCCTACTTTAAAGAGATCTCTGAAAAAAGGTCTCAGATTTACCCTTTGCAGGTATATTGGAACGGTTACTGCAATGGAGGAAAGTAGAATTAAGAACCACGTGATCTCATCAATAGGAGAGACAAACGCGGCATAATTCGTCATTGGTGAGGGCAGCGTGGTAAAAACAGCAAATTTATATGGGGCCATTGCCACGTCGTAAATTTCACTCCGGAATTTCGCCAAGTGATAAATTTCCGAGGTTAGCAACATGTTTGGTGCAAAAGTTAAGATTACTCTTTTCCTCGTCAAACCCTTGAGGAGATGGCTGAGATCTTCATTAATCCCGGTAAAGTTGTGTTTTATTCCTAACGTTTGCAAAATGCAGGATAGAATGCCACCTTTTGTTGGCAGCAGGACTGAGTGACAGCTCTGGATTATGCCGCGATTCTTGAAATCACCGAGAGAATTATGTTCGACAATGTTGTTTTGCATGTTCTTATTATTTGCGTGCCAAATGGAGAGGGATGTAGCGGTTGAAAGGGGGATTTTCTTGGGGGGTGCGTCCACCTGGCAGGGAATGCAGGGCACGTAGATTGACTGAGGTTCATTTTCGTTCCAAAAAAATAATAGGGAGGTTCCCCCAGCTTCATGGTAACGTTTGTGGTGTGCCGGGTCTTGGAGATTTGACACGTGGGCGAATATATATGCTGGATTTAACTGATGTAACAGAATATTAAGGACGGTGTCACTCATAGTGTGACCTTTGGCCATTTTTTGAAGATTAAGGTTTACAAAGAGGGTCACAGGGCGTGATAGGGGGACGAATTTGGGCACTGCGAAGAGATCGGTGACGGTCAAAATTTGAGGGAGGGGACCGATATGTAAAGCCTTGTATGTAATGCTGCTCACTATTCGGGGGGTGTGACTGTTCTGGAGCATAATATCGGTGTAAAGAGAAGAGATAAGGAAGGATTTTTGAATTCCGGTCTGATGTGTGGTAATGAAATGAAAATCACTGTGGTTAAATAATTCGGGAATGTTCCACATTTCCGTGGGGGAAGCAGTAGAAGGAGGGATAAAATACGAAGCTGTGGATACAATTAAGACAAAAATTGTTTTTGTTCCTGTTAGGAAGTGTGGTTGGGAAGATTTTTCTATCCAAACTACAGATTTCATCATTTTTGAAATTGTTTTTGGTAAATCTAAATATATAATTTAACAATTTTTTCCTAGGTTGGCTAAGCGCAACGGTAGAGTAAGGAATGATATGTTGGCAGAAATATAAAATGATGAAGATAAATAGGAATATAGGATATTTCCGCTGGAGTTTGTATTACTAAAAAAGGTAATCAATATCGAGTGAAATTAGTTGCACGTGTGATTACTTATGTATACTCTTACGATGATGAGTTTGGCGAAAGTAAAATTAGCAAAAGCAAATTTCGGCCAATGCATGTGATATACATAAAAATCTCATGAATTTACAAAATGACGAAATTAATGTTACATTATTTTCGCCAAATGTGCCCTTATCTACGCCAATATGTAGGCACGTTTAATGTAAATGTTGAATAAATTTGGAGTATTTGTTTCGCAAAATGGAATTACATATAACAGCAGTAGTTTTCCGCAATAATTGTTTTCGCCAAAGTAACCGACTTCCCTTACGATATATGCGTTCTACCAGAATTCTAATTATTTTCAGGAAATGATCCACAGCTTAAATTATATACAGGGTGGTTTAAATAAATATGTAAAATGTTGTCACTGTAAAAGCTCATATATAAATCTCCTATTGTCATAATTCGAGGATTTAGAATTGGAAATGATTTTATTGATTGCCAATATCAAACCTGATAAAGCATAATGAGTAAATTCTTAAAATGGTGAATTTCCGAAGTAAAACCTCAATATCTAAAGGAAATTTACGGATTGTACGCATTGCAAAATTTTCCTTTGAAGCGAAACTTTTATACCACCCTGTATATCTTCCCAATTTTTATTACTATTTGCAATATTGGTTATTGCAGAAAAACAAGAAAATTTTCAACCGTGGACATATTCTAAATTATTTATTTATATGGCACGGGTCTTGTTATTGGAAAGGAAATCTGTAATTTGTTATTTCCGAAATATTATGCCAAATTTATTTTATTAATTGGATATGAAAATGTTGCGTGTTTGGGAAAGGGCTGGATCTGGAACAAATCCTATTAATCTTTATTTCCGTGAAAGAAATCATTACAAATTTTACCACGATTATCAATTTATTGAAAATTTGAACTAAACAAACTTGTGCCATTTAAAAGTACAACATACATATTTCGCAATAACAAATTGCTATTTACTTGAAATGTTTGCACATTTATGTAGCACATAAGTTTAGCCTATTTGATGTTCCAGATTGAAAGTAAGACTACTGAGAAGGAGGTTTCCTAGTGTATACTCTCCAGTTTCTCCCAAATTAGTGTTATGAAATTAACTTAATTAGATTTTAACTACCTTAACTTAATTTAAATTAATTATGTTATGAAATTACCTAGTAGGGCCAATTGAAATGACCAACGCCTTCCGTGCCCCAATAAGATTAGTAGGAGTTAAGTTAGGCAGTTGTGCTATTTTTCATTGAAATGCCCATGCAATTGTCGGTCAGAATCCATGTTCCGAATTTTTTAGTGACCAAAGGTGCCAAAATGACAGATGGGCCAAACCGGCGTGTTGCAATTTTTCAGCAACATTTTGGTAAAAAAAAATCCGGCATTTTTCAATTGGTCCATAAAAATCGGAACTGATCGCAACACGGTCGACCGTACCAAAAACTGCTCCACTGACACTGGCAGTGTCGACTACCACAAAAGCAGTGGAAGGAGATGGTCAAAAAGGTGACCAAAATTCACCAAGGCGCGAAAAAATGGATTCGACCAAATTCATGCCGAGCGCTAAGAAAATTTCCCTCACAACTGAACGGGTGAAGTAAATGTAAGTCCAAAGCCCTTAAATTGAACCTTGGACTTATGTCTTCAAGATATAAGGAGAAACACTTCCTAACTGCACGCCAAGTAAAAGCAGACCCATCAGAACCCGGGCGCTGATCATGCGGTACGCGCTTGAAAAATGGAAACGAAGATTTTTAATATGTACATGAGCCCACCTTTATGGGTGAGCCCAAATAAAATGGGAAAAGTACCGTTTCTGCATCCCACCGGTCTAGATTATTCGTAAAAATTTCAAAATTGGTCATCGTACCCACCATATTGGTTTTACGATTTTTTGATTGGGCATAAGTTGGATTGGGTCGAAAAAGTGACTTTTCTTCCTTTGGGGGTGAAATTTCGTGTCAAAAAATATTGTTTGAAGTTATCGAGCGATTGGTAGAACCCCTGGACCACACCCAATTAAAAAATATCTACTAGATGTTCGAGCAGGGCTCAGGTCCTCCTCATAAGTCCAAAATAGTAAAAATGGGGTAGAACTCCCAAATTTCTGACTACATTTCGGATAAAGAACAAAATTCACTGTCATCGAACCTCAACCTTCTGGAATATGACATGTGATCCAAACTGAAGCTAGATGCATTTGCTAAACCACATACAAGTTTGGAATCCAAGAAAAAATCTATCGCTTAGAAATGAGCTTAATAATCCTTGGAACGAGTGCGTACCGCGAGTGAGATGTGGATAGCAAGACTTGTGGCTCTTGTGGCTTCGAAAAGAGAAAATTTTTAAAACTGCTTTGTATATTCCGTAGTAAATTTAATGGGCTTTCTCGTGATATAGTCATTTTTTCAAAATTCAATAAACTGAGTCCGCTACATTAATTTGCGTATTGGTCATAACAATTGGCCCTACCAGCTAGTGTCATTATTATTTTCATAATCGATGAAATATGCAAATACTTACATAAATACATATATTGTGAATCCTTTACGCTCGAATAAATAAACACAGATTCTTATTATGTTTATATTTATATTATCAATTTATTTATATTAGAAATCAATTTCTTAAAAATTAAGAAATTCAGGTATCGGGTTGATGAATTAAATTAATGTAGCGGATGAGAAACACCGCTTGTCGAATAAAGTCGTTGGAAGGTTGCAGCTAATTTATGAAGTGAAGAGACGTCTTTTTTTAGGTAATTTCTTACCCGACCATTATTCCACAAAAATCACTATTTGATTATGATTAAGTGTGGCAGATATATATGTCTAACAATATTGTCCAAAGCCGCATCCCCCGGTCACATTGAATAGTCCGCCGATGGATTGGACAATTTGAGCGACGAACGGATCCAAAAAGGAGTTCACACCGCCGAGCACATCTGAGGAGGAGAGCGTCACCACCTGCCCTTCACAGATCTCGATGCCCTTTGGATATGTGGTAGGGTCCTATGAGTGTACTAAAACCCTGAAGTGGTTTGACTCCATGGCCACATTTGCGCCCGCCACACCCACTCAAAGGGATGAAAACCACAAAAGTTACCAACTTCAAAAATCCACCAAAAATCCAATTTTGCACGGATTTTGATAAAATTTGCATTTTTGTGATCCCAGATACTTGCCTGATAATATTCAATAGCAATCTCAACTTTTTTGAAATTTTCGAAATTTTCGAGCTGATGAACTATTCGAAAAAATTCAAAATTTCAAAAAAGTTGGGATATCTACTGGATATGATCACACAAGTATCTGGGATCACAAAAATGCAAATTTTATCAAAATCCGTGCAAAATTGGATTTTTGGTGACATTTAAAGTACATGAAAACAGGGCTTTTTTCGTGTTTTTGGCGCCTTTGAGTGGGTGTGGCGGGCGCAAATGTGGCCATGGAGTCAAACCACTTCAGGGTTTTAGTACACTCATGGGACCCTGCCACATATCCAAAGGGCATCGAGATCTGTGAAGGGCAGGTGGTGAAGCTCCCCTCCTGAGTCGGAAAATAATTTCACAATTTATTGCCATTTTATTGATACGATTTGTTTTTAACATTATAACCAAGGCAATAAGGGGACTTTTAATTTTTGTTAAATTTTAAACGAAATCATTTCAATGTAATTTTGAAATATAATAATAATAATATAATAGTATTTATTCAATGAATAATTCTTACAAGGCTCATGGCCCATAAGTGAACTCAGCGTAATTTTGAAATATTTGAAAGCGTAAATTTTTAAAAATTTTCGTAGAGAGGGTTTAATATTTGCATTATATGTATGTAAAGGGTTTCCTTACCATTAGGATTAAAAAATCCTGGACGAGAAGGTGCGTATTGTGGAAATCGGCTAGTATATGGATAACGTGGAGGAGGTGAGCTACATCCATATGTACACAAAGAACGTTACGCACAATTTAGAAAGGTCCTTTAAGCCGGTGTTAAATGTTAAAGCAGGATATTATGTATATTTTAAAAATTAACTCATCAACATACAATGCGATGACGCCAGCGGTCTCGCTCCGATTTTGACGAAACCATGAAAATTACACAGCCTTTGATAAATAATTAAGCAAATCTTTCCAGATTTTTCATAATGCTAAGTTTCAACAAAATTATAGTGGTATCCGGGACCCAGAATATACATTTTGACTGATAAAATTTTCTCGCGAGGTAGAAAAATTAAAATTCTCGCTTACAGCATTATGAAAAATCCTGCCGCACCTGCTTAATTATTTATGCAAGGCTATGTACATAATTATCTTGGTTTCGTTCAAATCTGAGCGTGAGCACTGGCGTCACGGCATCGTTCGTACCATCCGCCATAAATTATGAAGGGAGATCTCGACTGGCGTGACGTTCTGTTGGTTGCCAAGCTAATTTCAGGCTATCACAGATAATCAAGATGACCCCAATGTATTAAATTTAAACGACTCAAAAACATATTAAATTTCTATAAAAACTAATCACATGCTCGGTTCTTTGTTTGAATTAATGGGAATGATAAAAATAATGAATGTTTGTGTTGTTACCTGCTCGATGTGAGTATAGTTTAAGGCTGTATTTTTAATTGGAGATGTCCAGCTCAATGATAAAAGAGAGATGAGCAGGATCTAAAATTATTTATAATATGTAAGAGATTATTGATCAAATTGTGAAAGATGAAGTAATTTTGATACAAAAAACGAGTAAAATTTATAACAAGGATTTGTCTCAAGGTTGGGTAAAAAAGAGAATGACACAATCAAAAGGTAAAAATTTACCAAAGTTGCGCAAATTTTGTATAAAAATTTGAACACATTTTGCACAACGTTGGACAAATTTTACATTTTGGTTGTGTCATCCTCATTTTTATTTAGAGTGTAGCACACCAAACTCAAACATGCTCTCAATATGTCGACCTCCAGGCTTAATATTTTGGCCATAATGCTTCCGATTTTGAGTCTTTCGGAGGAAGGAAATTTATGTGTCACAGTAAGATCTGAGGAAACGACTGGTTAGAAAGTTAGTGGTGGTTCCTTCTTTTATATCGTGTATTTATTGGTAAGAACTGGTTTCCACATGTGATTAGATTATTTAAATATGTATGTCAGTGAGGTGACTGATCCTGGTTTTTTGGATCTCAATTCAGCTACATTTGCATAAGAACTTGTAGTTCCTGCATGGGCTCCAGGTTTTTAATTATAAATCAATAAATCTAGGGTTTTTATTAATTGTGTATGTATGTATGTATGTATCTTGGTCGGTATAAACTTATATCCATTGAGGAAGATGAGAGGAAATCTCATTGTATTTTTGGAAAGCCAATTGAACCAAGAATGAGAAAAAAGTTGCGAGCTGGCCGGAACCGAACCGGAACCTTTCGTTCTGATCACTAATCAGTTACCACTTTCCCCACAAAGCCCTGTAAATGGCTGATGCTTATTTCTCACACTTTTCATTTTTAACATACATAAAAAATTCGTAGAAAGTAAAAATGTGGCAGCATCATTAAAGCTGAGCATCTTGTACGATTTGGTAAAAATTACAGTTTAAGATTCGTGCAGAGCTCACTAGTTCGATTTTATTATGAGCACTCAACAATGCGTTTGATTTCGCGAAATTATTGGCCTTATTAAGTATTTCAAATGTAGCAATTTATTATAGTTTTTTTTCAAAATTTATGATATTCACCTACATACATAGATCCGTATATTGTGAAATTTATATACACAGGTTATAAATGATGAAGTTACGTTAAAAATCAATTTCTTCAAAACCATCGGACGGGAAACTGCTTGTCGAATAAGGTCTTCAGAATGTTTTTGGAATGTCGTAGCTAATGCCGTGTTTTTTTCTGTTTGTTACTTTCCAGAGAGTTTCTGACGCGATCACGATTCCACAAAAGTCGCTATTTGATGAAGATTAGTTTCGGTAAATATATATGTTTAGCAATAAATATTGTACAAAGCCGTTTACGTTATTGCCGAATAGTCCGCCGATGGAATGTGCAATTTCAACGCCGAACTATAAGATCAACAAGGATGTCCACACCGTCCAGCAAAGCTGTATCGTAATATACCTAATTTCATGCTCAAAACCATCTTAGGGGTTCATTTTTTGCTTAACTTTGCGCATAACCAAAGCAATTTGGGGAATTTAATTTTTATAAAATTTGAAATGAAGTTATTTTAAAGTAATGTTGAAATAATGGATAACGTAAATTTTGATAAAATTCGAAAAATGGGTTCAATTTTTGCTTATTATGTATGTATTTATACTGTGATCTTACTAGCAGGATTAAAAATGCCTATGGGATGAGACGGTGCATTTTGTGATAAACCAAATCGGCCAGGATATTGGTAAGGTGGAGGAGGTGAGCTACATACATATAGAAAGCACGTGTCGGATAATTAAAAAAAATTAATTACAAATTAAAAGTGGATTTTGAATTTTGATAATCAATTAATTTAATTGATCAACTTACCACCCGCCATAAATTATGAAGGGGTATTTCTGCTGGCGTGACGTTCTGTTCGTTACCGAGCTGATTTCAGGCTGTTAAAAAATTTAAAAAATTCCAATTTATTAAAGAGTTCTTTTTTCCTATTTTTAAATCGAAAGGATTCACAATACAGAAATATTATTTGGAAATTCCACACACAAGGTTATTAAATTTCTATGGATTTATTTAAAAATCAGTCGAACGCTTTTTTCTTTGTTTAAATTATGCGATGTAATAACAACAATTTAGGCCCCCATGTGTTGTTACCTGTCCCATTCTGGTATGAATTAAGGCTGCATTTTTTACTGGGGATGTCCAACCATATGATAAAAAAAAGATGATCAGCACCTAAAAATTACTGATAAGGTGACATTATCGATAAAATTGTGAAAGATGAAGTATCTAATTTTGATTACTAACCAAAGTCAAAGTTGAGCTCGGTATGAATTTCATGTTGAATATTTTGGCCAGGATGTTTCAAATTCGAAATCTTTAGGAAGATTATCTTGAGGATAACTTGAAGAAGGAAATATATTTGTTACCGTAAGGTCTGAGGATGAGTACCGACTGGTTGTAAAAATTAATGACACTTGCTTCTTTTAGCTTTAGTATAAAGTAGTATTAAATATGTAACTGGTTTCCACATGTCGGGTAATTAGATTATGTAAAGATTGCAGTGAGGTGACTGGTCGTGCCTTTTTAGGTCTCATTTAAGCCGGATTCACATAATGACTTGATGTACCCCCTTGGCCTCCAGGATTTTTATTAATTCTGTATGCATCTTGGTCAGGATAAAATCACATGAACAGGTTTAAACCTGTATTATTATGTGAAGATGTTTATCAGAAATTCGTATAAAGTAAAAATGTGAGTGCATCATTGAAGACGACCATATCATCCGATTCGGTAAAAATTGCAGTTTAACACTAGTGTAAAGCTCACTAGTTGTTTTTTAGTCCAAAAAAATACATACATATAATTGACTTGATATTGGCGTAAGAAAACCTGGTGCGCGTCTGTGTTTTACATATTTCAAAATTGCGACGAATTCTCTCAAATCTCCGTACTGGAATTGCACAATCTTTCCATGTGTATATATGCTATTGTATCTACCTACATACACTCTTAATAATCCGGTAAAGGCACGCAGGTAATAATTTCTCGGTAACAAATTTGGTAACAATATTTTACCAGGTAGTAGAAATTCGTTACCATTATGGTAAAACTTTATTACCACAGGGTAAAACTTATCATTACCACTTTGGCAGAGTCATATGCTTGTGCTTTTCGGTAATGTTTATTACCAGATTATTTACTGTGTACGTATGTTTACACAAATATTCATCTCATAAGTACATACTCTTTAACGATATGAATTGATGCACTAAATGGCTACATATGTGTATTGCAACAAAATTTTAGGCTTGAATCTTATCTAAATTGCATATATATCATAAGTATAAATGTTCACATTTTATGAGGTCTTTAACCTCACGAATAAATAAACACATCTTAGGATTGATCAGTTTTTATCATAAATCATTTATTCTAAATTTATCTGATGGAAAAGCCATTGGCCACCAATTTGTGGAGTCACATCGTTCTCTCTTTGCTATTTTGGCTTCCCAGAGGTTTGTCACCCGACACCTGTTGCACAAAAATTGTCATGGCTATTTGCAAATGTTTAGCTGACAATGCGATGGTGTGCAGTGTAATCCTCGGATATGGTTGAAATTTTCAAATTATGTGGTCCATGGCAATACAACCAACGTTTCTTCAAGCAGTTTGGTCGATGGTCAGAATTTGTCAAAATGTTCCAAGTCCAAGTTACAAAATTTTGCGATTTTTACCAGGCGGAAGAAGCAAACTCAACTTCCATTTTCTTCCCGTGCTAAAAATTGCACATTTTTCGACTTTAATCTCAAATATTTTGCAAATTCTGACTATCGCACAAATTGCCTGAAGAAACGTTGGTTGTATTGACATGGACCACATAATTTCAAAATTTCAACCAAATCCGAGGGTTACACTTCACACCATCGCATTGTTAGTTGGACGTACATTATGGATAACCATGCTGTCCTAAGCCGCATCCGGAGCTTATGTACATGTTAGTGGCCACCAGACCCGCCAAACTCGACCTGGTTACCATCAGCTATAATCTCGGGCAGAAGTTCCTCCAGAGTATCTTCTACATCTGCATCATGAGAACATAATTTGAATACTCATTATGAATGATTTGCATACAAAACCTTCAAATATAAATGAAAAACTTCCGTAAAAATCCCTAAAATATGATCATAAACATGACCTATTTTGTTATTTTTGGCTTGTGTGAGACTCTATTTTTATCAATGAAATAAGATCTTCTAGCGTTATAGTAATGATTGTAATTCATATCCCAAATTCTAATACCATTTATGTAAGTTAAACCCAATTTTTGCTCAAAACTAAATATGTATTTCCATGAAAATATAAAAATTCATTTAAACCTGTATTATACCTATATTACATGAAAATTTTCATTCGAAATTTGTGTGTATGAACTACAAATGTAAACTAAAACGTAAAAAAAACAAGTATCATTAAAGATTGGTGTTTATTTTATGTGCGATTCGATAAAAATTAGGTTTAAACCGCGCCTAAAAACTTCATTAAAAGGTTACCAGTTAATTTTTCGACAAAATTACACTCTTACAAAGCTGGCGTTAAATCATTACTGGGTGGGGTACATCTGTGTATTCCAACAAAATTTGATTGCTTGCACCTTCCGCAAATTACGCATATGTAATCAAACAAAACGCCAAATTTTAAACCACCCAAAAAAATATCGAAAAAATCCTCCGACGATAAAGGCTGATTTAACACATGCGATTTAACATTTCAGCTAGGGACCACTATGGTCGTTTCCAGTTTCTTCGACAATAACATTTATAGCTCCAATTAACGGATTGTCCAAAGCGAACCCATGATCCTCCACATATGCATCGGAATTAGTATAATTTAGTAATTAATTAATATTTAAGTAGGACAATTTTTTTTATCCTTGTATCAAAAGGATGAAGGGATCTCTAATTTTTTGCCAAATTTAACTTGGAAATTATTTTAAAGTGATTTTGACCTTAAATTTTTAAAACCAGTTGGGGAACTTCAAATTGTTTTCCGTACCATGATCCTCTTGCTCGCCTACTGTATTTGTGCTCGTGCTACCACCAGGACGTCCAATGTTCGCCAGTAAACCCACCAAACCTGTAGAAAAATTTAATTTGGTCACTTATTTAAAATCATAGCTCGTAATGGACCATGGTCCACGGGACGAAAATGGTCTATGATGGACCGTGAAACACAAAAAATTGGACATGGCCCATTAAAGGGGAAAAAAATTGCGTTATGGTTCCTAATTTTTGTTTGTTCCTTGTTTTTCTATATATCTCGCTATTTTTAACTTTATAATCAAAGTAAGTATTGTGAGATGTTTAATTTTGTCAAATTTAATGCACAATCATTTTAAATTATTTTGACAACTTAATAACATCGAACTTTCAAACAAGTTGGAACAATGGGTTCGTTTCTTACATAGATATCTACGTTATTTTATTCACTTACTAGTAAGCAATCCCCGATTTGAGGGTGGTGGCAGGGCGAACCCTGTGTTTTGTGGAAACCCAAATTGGCCAAGATATGGATAACGTGGAGAAGGTGAGCTAAATATATAAAGCACGTGTCGCAAAATTATGAAAATTCATTATATACGAAGGCTGGAGTTTTTATTTTGATAAGTAATTAGGTAATTAAATTGATTAATTTAGTGCATACCACCCGCCATAAATCATGAAGGGATATCTCTGCTGGCGTGACACCCTGTTAGTTCCCGGCATGATTTCAGGCTATTTCAGATAAATAATCAAAACGAAAACTATAAATTTATTAAAAACAAATCATGACATGTAGTCGATTTATTTATATATGATGGATACGCAAGTGTTCAAATTTTTAAATAATTCTTTTGAGTAATTAATCAATTCCTTGTTATTTGTTCAAACTTATGGCAATCGCAAAAATGTAAATCCGCTCTTCGTCTTACCTGCTTCAAGTCGAGATTTGTAACTGGAAGTGTCCAACCAAGTGACAAAATGGAGCTCATCACGACCTAAATTTTGACATGATCACGAAATTATGAAAGATACGCATTGAGATTACCGAAATAATTTCGATTACCCACCAAACATAAGGTTGATCTGAAAATGTTGATCTCCACGTTAGATAGTCTTGTCATGGCGTTTCAAATTTTTGAATCTTTTGGATGGAAACTAATCACGGCAAGGTCAGAGTAACGACTGATTGTCAAGTTAGTAGAGCTTCATAATTTAGATACGTACATATGCAAATAAGTATATTGTGATTATATTGAAGAACTAGTTTTCACGTCGGTGATAGAAATTACCTATATCGAACATTATAAAAATTTGCTAGTGAGGTGACTGGTCGTGCCTTTTTAGATCTCATCTAAGCCGGATTCGCATAATAACTTGATGTATGTATGCATGTAATTGGCCTCCAGGCCTTTTTATTAAATGTGTATGCATCTTACAAGGGAAACCTCCAAGGTGCCGGTTGAATCCAGGGTTCCCACCTATACCAAAATGCCCCCAATATGCGATTTATGACCAGAGTCCGGTTAAATATGTTCTTAAAAACCCCCAAATATTTATGTAAAATGTTCAATCAAATCGCCAAAATATGTATATAAAACATATTTTTTATTCGCTTTAAGTTGCCCCAAATTTAGCTTATTTGACTGCAGAAATGCTAAAAAATGCTTTTACATTTCAAAGTGACAAACTAAAAACCTTTCAACATGCTCTGGTATTATTTCTACGATGATCGGAATTTTATATGAATGGTGAATTTCTTAGGTGTCTCTAAAAGAATATATTTTTTTCGAAAAAATCGCTAAAATATGTAAAAACATATTTATGTGTATTGAAAATAATATATATTTTTGAAAAAATCGCCGAAATATGGAAAAACATATTTATATGTACCAAAACCTGGAAATATCTAAAATATGTGAAAACATTTTTTTTGACCGTGTGACCTATGCCTGACCAGGAACTATATCCCAAGGTTTCAACCCGATCGGGTTATTATTGAAAAAGTTAAAAATACATACATATCCGGACTCTGTTTATGACGTAAAGCTAAAGAATTTACGTGCAAAAATCATTTTTCGTCAATCTGTGACGATATTTGTGACGAGCGTGTGACCATGGTTGCGAGTGGATTCAAGCGACGATGTGTGCGACTCGGAGATTGCAATGTGCTCTCGTGTAAAATTCAAATTCTTAATTAACGTAATTAATTTTACTTTATCCAGAACCCTGAACAAAATCATGTCAATGTGAATTGGTGTCGTCATTAGTTAGTGGGTGGTGGTGGTGGTATATTTTAAAAAGTGGTCGAAACAGAGATGCAATTTAAATAAAAATTGCAATAACATGATGGAACTTTCCATCGGGAATAAATTCATTTCGCACATTTCATGTGTTGATGAGAAAAAAAATTCAGGAAACTTTTGAAATGTACATAGTCTCAACTTAAAAAGTGATAGTAGAGTAGACGGCTATATTAGGTTAGTTTTAAGGAATTTCAAATTTATTTTTATTCCATTGAAAAACCAGTTAAATTTCAAGTAGAAAACATGTATTAAACTTGAAAATATATTCCTCCTGTGACCACGAAGAATTGTTCACGAAAGAGAAAGCTCCATCAAAAATACGCACGAAATTAATTGACAAACTGTATCATTCCCGGGTCAGAAATTTTTTTGTGACCCTGACATTTACATGGGGCTCAGAGCAGACCTTTTCCTCAATTTTAATCAGTATTTGGTGGTGAAGTTGACTGCGGTTCGAAAATACCAATGTCAAACCCAAAGTGGAAATGAAGTCGGAAACATGGATTTTAATCCAGTTTTTCACGAATTTCGCTGTATATGTTAATGTGGAGCCCTTCACAAAGGTCGGTGACTTTTGATCCAATATGGACTAGTTGAGGGGGTGTTCCTTCTTCACCAGAACATTTATCAAATATTTTTGTAAACTATCTCCTCTTCTTAATTAAGGAAATTGGGTGGTTTTTGCTCAATTCCGCCGATTCTCGCCAAACCTATGAATGGAGCCTGATCAGATGATATTTTGACCTGTATTTTGTAATCAGCTAACCCTTAGGATATTTGACATAAAATGTGCTTGTTTCTTTGTTGAATTAGGCTTCTGTTGTAAAGAAATTCTCATGGGTAAATGGGATAATTTTCTTGTTTTTTTTTCGTACCGCTTGGGAAGGGAGGTCGATTTTTTTACCGTAGCTATCGTCTGGGAAATCTTTAGTATGTGACGTTTTCTAATCTAAAAGACCTACATCTTAGGGTCATTTTTCAGTGCTCATCTGATTTGTAAAGTTGAAAGGTCATTTGTGTGGCCAAAGTCTCCAGCATCCGACAGACATTTTGTGCTATTCTGGTCTTTAAAGCTTCGCACATCACTGCAGTCCTCCTTGACCTTAGACCATCGAAACCTTTATACCAAAGATAGACACTGTCTCTAGGGTTAGTTTAATAGTTTTGGTAACCAGATCGTAGTGGCACGTGGACTGCTACACTACATCAAACATCGTGCATTTTTTTCTCGTGCAAAAAGTGAAAAATTATTGCCGCGCGCATGTGGGTAAGCTCCTCTTACTTTTGACCTAGTCACGTCATGTAAAAACGGTCAACACCAATGATAGGCACTGAATGTATGCACAAACCGCAACTGACCTTTTAATTGTATGTTGACCGGTTCAAAAACTATACTCTACTATCACTTCTTATGGTAAGACTATGTATTTATATGAACATATTTATATCTATTTAATTACCCTTTCATGTCACTGATGTAACATTCTAATGTGTTTATCGTTTCAAAATCAGTCAAAGAATTTTGACAATTTCTTCCACAAATGAGAGCACTCTTTTTGCATATATTTAAATTTAGGATGATTTTTTTGTTATTGTTGGTGTATGTATCGTTGATTCCAAATTTACCTTTTGACAATTCCAACACAGTCCCACAAATTATAACTTAGTTTGCCATTATGAATAAGGATTTTACAAATCAAATGAAAATTGTGGTTTGTAATGAAGTTGAAATACCATCATGTGTTCAGCCAGCATCTAAGGCATCGGCCGCCTGACGTCTCACGATGAAACTCTGCCATCCATGCTCGTACGCTCGTCACAAATATCGTCACAGATTGACAAAAAATGATTTCTGCACGTAAATTCTTTAACTTTACGTCATAAATCGCATATTGTGGTCATTTTGGTATATATAGTTCGGAACCCTGGATTCAACCGGCACCTCGGAGGTTTCCCTTGTTAGTCAGGATAAAACCTTACATGTATGCAGTTTTAAACCTGTATTAGATATGTATGTATGTATAACATTAAGATGTTCATCAGAAATTCGTAAGTAGAAAGTAAAAATGTGACAGTACCATTAAAGCTGACCAACTTGTACCATTCGGTAAAAATTGCGGGTTCATGAGTTGGTTTTTTGAGTTTTTACTTATTACAGAAGCGTATTAGGGACTTGAAGTTGGCTCTGTGACAGTTTGTGCTTTACATTTAAAAATCGCGTCGAATTCTGTCAAATCTCGGCATTAGAATTTAACTATCTTCCATGAATACATGTGTAAAAGAAGTCCAAGAATTATTCAAATATATTGTAACCAGTCTTTAACAATGGGCGTACTCATGACTTACATATTTCACTTGGCAACTCATTTAGCAAACTTATCAAGGTCAAAATATTTGTCTCGTGAGGGACATGAACGCAACATGACCTCGCAAATCTAGCAAATCTACTAAAAACCTATTTTTATTTTGTTGCCATGGATTCCGTAAGTTCTCTTGCTGGTGATGGTGAGGATTAGCTGGCGAAATAAGAATGCCCAATTGCTGAGTAAATATCATGGTTTTCCAGCAAAATTTTTATGAAATTTCACAAATTTTACAAGACTTCGCAAGTTATGTTGCTATGCTTAAATTACGAAGATTGACGTGACCACGTTAAAAATGAATGTGTGCACTAATTGACGTATTTTGCATGTACTTGGTTTCATGAAATTAATAACCTTATTGTTGGGAATAAATTAAAGACCATATTTATCATAGATTTTTTTTTCTAAATTTATGATACATACTATTCGTTTCAGACTTTCCATCCACCCAAAAGAGCTTTGGATCAAGCAAGTCCGACGTCGAAAAAGGCGTCCAGGCACGACGTCCAAAAATTATATTAGCCGAATTATCCTATTATTTAACACTAGTTTATTTTATTTTGGCGTTCAAATTATTCAATTCATGGCAAGAGTTTGGGTAATTGAGTGACTTCTACGCCAAAATAAAATAAATTGGTGTTAAATAATAGGATAATTCGGCTTCTCGGCTAATATAATTCTTAGACGTCGTGTCTGGATGCCTTTTTTCAACGTTGGACTTGCTTGATCCGAAGCTCTTTTGGGTGGATGGAAAGTCTAAAACGAATAATACCTACATAAATATTTTGTGAAATTTGAAAGCATGAATAAATATGCACAACATAATCATAAACATATATTTGGATTAGTTAATTTCACTTGCATATCAGCTATTTAATGTTTATCGAGTGGCGATCGAGGTAGTCAGATTTAAATCTGTATTATGTATTACATGAAAATGTTCATTAGAAATTTGTTTGTATGAATTACAAGGGTAAAGTAAAAAATAAAAACAAACAAGTATATATAATTTGGAAGATTGGTGTTTATTTTATGTTCGATTCGATAAAAATTATGTTTTAGAACTCACCCAAAAACTGCACTAAAAGGTTACCAGTTAAATTTTCTACAAAATTACCTGGCGTTAAATCATTACTAGGCGGGGTACATTCCAACAAAATTTGATTGCTTCTACCTTATGCAAATTGCGCATATGTAATTAAACAAAATGCCGAATTTTAAACCACCCAAAAAAATATGGAAAAAAAATCTTCCTACGATAAAGGCGCTATTGCTGATTCACATGCGATTTATTTTGTTTTACATTTGAGCTAGGGGCCACTATGGGTAGTTGCTAGTGTCTTCGACATTAACATCTACGAGTCCTATTTGAGGATCGATCCCATTTACCCCATGATCATCCACCTCTGCATCTGCATCGGAATATGTGTAATTTAGTAATTTATTAATATTTAGTTGGTACAATTCTTTTATGTATAAAAAGGATGAGGGGATATCTAATTTTTGCCAAGTATAACTTGGAAATTATTTTAAAGTGATTTTGTAAAACCAGTTGGGGAACTTCAAATTGTTTTCCGTACCATAATCCTCTTGTCCGCCTACTGGATTTGTGCTCGTGCTACCACCAGGACGTACAACGTTCGCCAATAAACCCACCAAACCTGTGGAAAAATTTAATTTGATCACTTATTTAAAATCGGAGCTCGTAATGGACAATTGTCCACGGGATGAAAATGGTCCTTGATGGACCATGAACAACGAAAAATACATAAGTCCATCAATGGACTGGACGAATGTATTTCCAGCTAAGGTAAGGTCACCGTAGTGACCTTTGCTTAGCTATACATCCGCTTTGAGGAGCGAGTTAGGCAAAAAATCAGGAAAAGATAAGAAACCACGTGACAATTATGTTTCCTCTGGAGAAAAATATTGGCGGCAAAGTTTAATTTTCGAGGTAATTTTCTCTCACCTTTCGCGTGACTTTTGCCCCCCAAATATTTCTCTCCAAAGGGTGGAACATAGATGATTTTAATTTAACCTAATTTTTCTAAGGCGAGACCAAACGTAACCATGCACACAAAAAAATACGTGCATGGTTACGGCGAAGCCATAGTATTCAGTTAAGTGCCCACCTCAAAACAGTCAGACAAGATTGTGAGAGAACCATACGTCGTAGAGACATGCGGTTTCGACTGATGGGTAGTAAATTCTTTGTAGTATTGCGGATTTATCTCTGGGTTTAATCGGTTCATACCTTCATGGTGTATTTCTCGTTTTAGTGACTTTTTTTTCTGTATCTCAAAATATTCCGCTGAAAGTAAAAAATCGGCAAAGGGGAATCGAAAGGGATTACAAAAATATTACGATCATTCTTTAGGGTCATGAAAATCGGATGCAAAATGACGAAGTTATGGAGGTTTGAAATTTTAAAAATTCAGTTACATCCATGGCAACTTTTGTTTATTCTTTATATGCGTAAATGATGACCCGAACCTGGGCTTATGTAATCGTCATATCCGTCTGTCTTTCGATAACTCCCTAAAGCGTTGATCGATTTAGACAAACTTTAGTACAAACATTTATCGAGTTCGACGATAGGCGGGGGCAAATAAGTGGGGTGGGGTACATTATACACCAATATTTAAAAATTGTGGCAGAAAGCCGAAATTTGACATGAAGCTTGATAATGGATTCTAATGAAAGCATATGAAGGGAAATTGTAAAATTTTTCAACGCGAGGGGTGGTATATGGGGTGACGGGTGAGGGTGACCCCTACGTATTTTTCAAAATCGTCCAATCGATCTGAAATTTTTTACAGAGGTTCATAATGGCTCCATTTGGACGAATATGAATTAAAATTAGAAAAATTTCAACTGAAGGGTGATTTGGATTTTTTATGACGGAGTTAAAAAATTGTTCACTTAAAAACGACAAAATAAATAAGTTTAAAAAATAAAACTAAGGCGAAAGGCACTATTACAAACATGAAACAAGCCCTTCCACCAACACCCCCGTCTCGCCGTGGCCCCATTAATATTTTTATACCTGGGGGGTGTAACCACAATTTATGATTTAAACTTTTAACTATTAATACTAATGTAAACTGCATTTAATTTGATAAATAATTAAATTCTATATTGCATTTCATTTTTAAAAATCACTTGCAAATTAGTGCAAGATAATAGATAATAGACTAAAATCTATTATCTGCAGTTCTTGCATTCATTTCAATATGTAGCACTAGCATTCATTAACAAAGTCTGGATAAATATATTCTTAAAAGCCCCGAAATATTTATGTAAAACGTTTAATCAAATCGACAAACTATGTATGAAAAAATTTTTTAATTTGTTAAAAGATCCATACCAGAAGCAAGATCCCAAAGTTTCAATTCAATCGGTTGTTATTGAAAAAGTTTAAAACAGCCGGACTCTTTCTTTCAACAGTCGTGCAAAAAGTTAAATATTTACTTCTTAAAACCAATTAGTTTTTAACATAGGCAATCATGCTGTTAAATACATTCTAAATCTGCATTCAGAAATTTCAGAATTGAGCTAGCTGCACTGGTAAACGATAAATCAACTTTTGCAGTTTGATTTCAGACATTGGTGCGACGACACACAGGAGAATGAAATGCACCCATGTTGGAATATATACCTCACGTGCTTTTTGAAATTGTTGCATATGATACAGGAAAGAATTACAAAAAATAAAATTGTGGTTACACCCCCCAGATATAAAAATATTAATGGGGCCACGGCGAGACGGGGGTGTTGGTGGGAGGGCTTGTTGGTTTGGTTTTTTGATATAACCCGTTCGAAAATCCAGGCGTAGCTTGAAAACAAGGTTCCTTACCAGTAAGGTTTTAACAGTAAAATAGTTTTAGCTTTGGAAGCCAAGAATTGTAAGATATTCAATTGACTAATTGATAACATCAAAATTTCAAACAAGTTCGAAAAAAGGGGTAAGTTATTTTGTCCCCTTACTAGTAAGCAATCAACGATTTGACGGTGGAGGCAGTGCGAACGCTGGATTTGGTGGGAAACCAAATTGGTCAAGGTATGGATAACGTGGAAGAGGTGAGCGGAATAAAGCACGTGACCAGTAATTAAGAAAATTCATGATGGTATATTTTATTTTGATTAGTACTTAATTAAATTAATAAATTAATTTATTACATACCACCCCCCATAAATTATGAAGGGATATCTCTGCTGGCGTGGCACCCTATTCGCTACCGGCTTTATTTCTGGCTGTTTCAGATAAATAATCAAAACGAAAACTTCAATTTACAAATATTAAATAAATATAATCGATTTATGATGAATAGGCACGACAAGTTTTCAAATTTTTACATAATTCTTTTTCAATTAAGTAATCAATTCTATATTTATTTAAATTCACCGCAATGACAAAATTGTACGTACTCCGCGTTACCTGCGGAACATGCTTTGACTCGACATTTGTAACTGGAAGTGTCAAACCGTGTGATAAAATGGAGCTCACCACGGCCTAAAAATTTTACATGATTACGAAATTATGAAATACATATTAACTTTAATTAAATAATTTTGATTACCCAAGCAAACTTAAGGTTGATCTCAAAATGTTAAACATTTTGGCAATGACGTTTCCAATTTTTGAATCTTTTGGAAGGAAACGAATCACGCCAAGGTCAGAGTATCGACTGGTTATAAAGTTTGTGGAGCTTCATTCTTTGTGTATTGTCTTTGTAAAAACTAGTTTTCACCATTACACAGTGGGCCAGATTTAATAAATTTTGGCCAAAAATATATATGAGCCGAATTAGAAGAAATAAAAATTAGATTTTGGTGTGCAACAATAACCTAAAGCATATATTATATGAGGAAATTTTTAATAGTCACCTGCCACACCCCCAGTGGGTGTGGCCCTCGGAGACTCTTCGATTCTAACAAAACCATATCATATGATATATCATTTTTCTCAGCTCGACGAGGGGATCTCCACAGAATTATTAAAATTTTGAAACCACACCCCCAGTGGGTGTGTCTCTAACCAAATTGTCGATTTTAATGAAACCATGTCATGTGATATATTATTTTTCTCAGCTCGACAAGGGGGTTTCGACGGTATACCTAAAATTAGCTTTCAGCGACTTTTCGATTTTAATTAAACCATGTCATGTCGTTTAATACATCCTTTCTCTTAACTAAATGAGGGGACTTTGACAAAATAATTAGAATTACATTACGTAAATTAAGAAAAACACACTTTCAAAAAATTTAGTTTTTCACAATTCCTTGTTGCATTTTTCAAAATTCCGAAATAGCATACAAAGTTTTAAATTTGTAGAAGGGTATTTTTATGATTTTATTTTTAGTAATTCTTGGGAAAAAATATTTTAGTTCTTTCGTGTTTGATATACGTTAAAATTACAAAACATACAACTTCTTGACAAATTCAAATTTGAGCTAAAAATGCACTCAAAACCGCCACAACCGGAAACTCGAGTCTTCATGGAAACGCAAAAATACAGGTGGTGCTATTTCGGTATGGGAGAGGTTTAAAATCTGAGAAAACAACTTCAACTCGCTGATCGCCACACCCACTGGGGGCGTGGTTTCAAAACCCTAATAATTCTGTCAAGATCCCTTAGTACAGCTGACAAAATTCTATATAGCGTGACATGGCTTCTTTAAAATTGAAAAATCGCAGAGGGTCACACCCACTGGGGGTGTGGTTATTAAATTTTAATTATTCTGTCGAGATCCTCTCATCGAGCTGAGAAACATAGCATAACACATCGCATGGTTTTATTAAAATCGAAAATTTTCTGAGAACCACACCCACTAGGGGAGCGATTTCCCAATTTTAGGTATTCCGTTGAAACCCCCTTGTCGAGCTGAGAAAAATGATATATCACATGAGATGGTTTCGTTAAAATCGACAATTTGCTCAGAGCCACACCCACTGGGGGTGTGGTGTAAACATTTTAATGATTCTGTCGAGATCCGCTCGTCGAGCGGAGAAAAATGATATACCATATGATATGGTTTCGTTAAAATCGAAAAGTCGCCGAGGGCCACACCCACTGGGGGTGTAGAATATGACCATTTGAACACTGCTAGTAGTGCCCAGGGTGTCGAGGTATTTTTTCGGTCTACAGCTCGATTTTAAGTATTTGAAATTTGGCGGTATTCATTAATTATATTTTACAATTTCATTGACCTTGTAACCCTAATCTCGAGGGGGTGTGGTCGAATTTAAACAATCTGGAAAGACATATTTCGCCCATTGACCTAAGGTTTCCAAAACAGTCAAAAAATTGAAAATCGGTCAACAATTTGAAAAGTAATTCGAATTTCAATTGTCAATGTTGTTAAGCATGACAAGACCAGCCATTAAGCCTCTCAGCAGGAAATGTTTTTAATTTAAATTCCTCTACTATAGAGGGTGTGGTTTTTAAAGCCAAGATACTTTCCTGCTACCACCTCAGTTTGCTGATCAAGTCCAATGATTGAGTATACGTAAAGCATACTTGAGTAAAAATAATTCAACTTAAATTTGACTTTTTTAACTTTAATGACTAAAAGTGGGTGTGGTTGGAATAAAGCTTGATGGTCGCAGCTGGTCGCAGCAGTGTATCATCCCACTACTATTACCTAACTAATGGCGCCAGTAGTTACTCATACGTGCACGGGAATGGGCGGGAATGTAAGAAGATATAAAATTCCTATCTCCCAACGTATTATGTAAATTTTAACCGCTTCGTTTACCCGATTGGCTTGAACCTGTGCCTTAATATTTTACACCAAGGTCAAGTTGGTTACAAAGGTTAAGATGGTATATTAGTTAAGCCAAACAGCGGCACTGCCTGTGAGGTGACTGGTATTGGTTTTTTAGATCTCATTTCAGCCGGATATGCATAATGACTTGATGTACATACATACCTCTTTAGCCTCCAGGTTTTTTCTTAATTGTGAATGCATCTTGGTCAGGATAGAATTTTTTGTGCCGGTTTAAACCTGTATTATTACTTTAATGTTAAGTAAAAATAGGATAAATTAAAAAAAATTGTGCATGCCGTTTCATTCAAGATATGAATCTAAATAAATTCATTTCTAATCTAAATAAATTTTGATTTATGATTTTGAGAATATTTTGTATGAAATTTCAAATTAATACAATTACGATTTATTTTTAAAGAGTAGTGATTTGGCATTGTATTTTGCACGCATCATTTGCTATTGGTATTTATGTAAATGTATACTTTTATGTAGATTTTTATTTTTATTTTTTGTTACATTAAACACTACATATTTTATCCCAGTTTACAATACAAAATTTGAGACATGATAAATTAAACTAAGATAAACATGTTGAAATTTATTTTTTTTAAACATGATGAGAAGAGTATTTCTAAATATGGCCTATAAAAACAATTACAACTCGAAGGAAAAAAGTTTATTTTCCTACATTTTTAACTCGTTTTTACATTTTTTATATTTCTGGGAACCTCGTACAGCAGAAGATTTCAGGTATCGAACAACCAAATCCGGGTAGAGGGAGAATGTCGAGACAATCTCGGGGATCAGATAGGCAAGCGCCCGAACCACCCAGAATTGCTGTGCATCTTACTCCCCCATATCGCTGACCTGCAAAATTATTATTTAATAGACAGGGTGGTTTATTTAAATGTCACACTTTAAATAACTTTCAGACAAATCGTCATATTGCCATATTTTGGGGTAATGATTATGGAGATGATTCGTCACCATTGGGAGATAAGTCAAAAAGTCGTGTACCAACACACGTGACGTCGTTATTTTAAAAATTGAACATTTTTATCTCAATACAGGACTTTGTATAAATAAAATTATTTTATTTTTGAAATGTCGACGTCACATGTGTGTGGTACATACAGGAGTTTTCTGACTTATTTCCCGATGGTGACGAATCATTACCAAAAAATAGAGCACCCTAGTACATCCACAGGGTAACGATTTGTCTCCAAATTATTTAGGGTGCACGCTACGTACAATGGAAAATTTTGCAAATGGCTAATTTTCTGCCTTATTCCCTTACCATGAGCAAATCCCCGATTAGACAGTGGTTGAGCCGGGATGAACCCTGCATTTTGTGTAAAATCAGACTGGCAAGGATATGGATAACTTGCAGGAGGTGAGCTACAAAAAATACGTATGTACGTAAAGGATAATTAATTAAGGAAGTGGATTTTTTAAATGTTTTAATTAATTAATTAATTTAAAAAATTAAGAAAAGTTATTACATACTTAAATATGAAAAGTTGGAGTTTTAAGTATTTTTGTGCATAATTACTCAATTGAATAGATTAATTTAGTACATACCACCCGCCATAAATTATGAAGGGATATCTCTGCTGGCGGGAAGTTCTACTCATTCTCGGGCTGATTGCGGACTATTTAAAACAAAATCAAAATCATCTAAATGTATTCACCTTATATGGAACTACTATCGATTTATGTAAATACTTGGCGGATAAGCGACAACTTATCAAATCTCTACCGTGTTACCTGTGTATAATTTAAGGAGATATTACCAACTGGGGACGTCCACCCGTGTGATAAAAGGGTGACGATGACAACCTAAAAATTTTACGAGATTCGAAAATTATGAAAGATAACTAAATCATTTTGATTACACACCAAAATTAAAGTTGAGCTCAATATGGTTTCCATGACGATTCCAATTTCGAAACTTTAATATATCACCGTAAGTTCTGCGTAACGACTGGTGAAAAAGTTTATAGTTCTTTCTTCTTTTATTCATATTGCGTTTGTTTAAGAACTGGTTTCCACATGGCGGAATTATACACTCAATTTGGAGACAAATCCTCACCCCCGGTCTATTCTGCAGCAGTCAATTTTTGGATAATGGTCACGGAAACGTTTTCTTCGGGAAATATGTAAGCCAAGCACTCGTGTACCACGCAGGCGTGGCGTCGTTCCTAAGAAATTTTGAAACTTTGATGGTAAAAAAACTTATTTCGGATTTTTTTGTTAATAACGCATATCGCATGGGTTTGGTATATGAGTTTTCGAGTTATTTCCCGTTGATGAAAAAAACGTCTCCGTAATCATTACGCTCAAAATATGTAGGAAACTACAATATTTTAATGGGTATTTCCAAATTATTCAATTAGAGTGTACTGATCATTATGCTAGTGAGGTGACGGGTCGAGGCTTTTTGGATCCCATTTCGGTCTCATTTACATAATGAATTTTAAGGTACTTGGGTTCCAGTTTTCTTTTAAAAATTTTGCATACTTCTTGATCAGGATAAAATCTTAAACATGTCAAGTTTTAAAGCTGCACTATGTATTACATACGTAAATATATGCATGCATCAGAAATTCATAGAAAGTAAAAACGTGACAAACTACCTGCATTATCATTAAAGGTAACTACACCTTTATGTTTGCATGTATGCACTATGTGATAATAATTGTCTATAGTTTAAACTTCGTGCAAAAATTGCACTAAAAGTTCACCACTTCGTTTTCTTCCTAATATTAATTACAAACTAAATATAGTTTGCTACGTTGAAGGGTACCCAATATCGTATCATAATGAATACTTAATAGTGATTAAAGCTAAAAATGAAATAATTAGATGAATGACCGGACAAGTGCGATTTTTATTTGCACAACTTGGCGGACTGGTTTGAATTCAGATAATTTTCAAGCTGGTTAATTAAATCTAGTAATATTTTTTATATATATATTGAGCTGCATATCTGCATGCACATTTAGAAATTTATTTCGTTTATTCGATGAAAATCAGGTAATATTTGAATAATATTTAACATTTATTAACCTCATTTTATAAAACTTGTGATTATAAAACCCGGTTTTACTTATGTGAATATTTAAATTATTCCTGCAAAATAGTCTTCTTTTATCTTTCCAGAAATTTGTCCAGATCAAGGTCATCCATTTAAACATTTCGTCTACGTGGCAATTGTAACAAGGTTGTTTAAAAAATTAGCGCCCGATTGGCAGCCCCCGGAAATCCATTCCTGGCAGCCCACGTGGTGACGCGATTTGGTGGACGAGATCGGCCCCCATATTCCCTAAAAGGACGTCTAAAACAGATCGCTGGGCGGCACCGCTTTTAAACCTGGAAAATCCGGAGTAAGGTGAGCTACAAAAATGGACAAAAATGAAGTCAAAATGAAGTAATTATATTCGGATCTATATATTCATACTTCAAAATGAACCCGTTTTCTTCTGTAATGAATACACTCTCAGAAATCCAGTTTAAAAAAACACCTCGTGGTATTCATATATGTATAAGCCTTTACCAAAATGGTATTGGCAAGTATGCCATATAGTAACTGCCAGTAACTGGTCAGTATTAAAATTTTGCAATTTCGGTAGCAAATTTTTACCGACCGGTGTACATACATAATTTAACTATCACGTGGAAGAAACTTTAGTACCAAAAATTAAAAATCTGGTTGACATATATCAGATTTCTAACAGCGTATTTTACCACTTTATATAATTATGCAGGGGCATTTTGAGATTACTCACCATCCCCCATAAATCATGAACGGGTAGTTACTATTGTACTGGCGGGAAGTTCTATTTTTTCCGGTTTTGATAGAAGACTCAAATTTTGGGATGTTGAACTCCTGCCAGAAATTAACGAAGTAAGCTAAATGTAACAAGTAGAATTTATAGGTATGTTAATATTTTCTAACAATTACCAATTTGTTTGCGACCGGAGAATCCTTCTGGTGGTCGGGTTGTACCGGTGATGATAAACAGGCTGACACCGATATGATCAAAATTAGCTAAAATTTAAAAGTTCAGAACTTTCTTACTTTATTACTTAAAAATTGATTTCTGGGAAAAATGTAAATTTACTTAGATTAACTTACATATAATAAAATGCTCATTCTGCCCCAGAAATATTTTTTAATGCTTACGACGAAACTATTGCAGATCAATGGTTGATATTTAACTTTGGCTATATTAGGGCGAATCTACGCTTTTATACAAACTCCGATCTTTCTCGAGCTGTTTTACATATTCAAAAATTCGCACTAATGGTTTTTACAACTCATTTAAAACACGTTAATTCTTTTTCACAGTTGCATAGCTACAAGCCTCAATCTTTTTCATTATGTATGCATGTAAATATGTTTTATTTATTAATTAAAAAATTCGCGCTGTCACTGACGAGATCAATAATGGTTTTTATACCTCATTTGAAGTACGTTAATTTCCACAACTTTCTTTCGCTCTGGTAAACTTGACATGAGATTAAAGCTGGTTCTTCATATTTTTATTAAGCAATTTGACATGCATCAGGATCAAATAAGTGGTCGCGTTATCAGATGAAATGTAATCTTAAGTGGGCAAGTAAAGATTGCAAGGTCAGTGTCACGAAAAATTTTATCCTGCGGTAAAAATTTGGAGAACATACCCCACGGAATATTTAGAAATACCGGTACTTGCCATGTTTGAAGAAAGTAATGGCCCACGCCTATTTCATGTTGCACTTATTACTTAAGATTAATACTTACGGTGAACCAGTTTCATGATGTGTAACAATAAATGAACATATTATTGGAGACATGTTTACTTAGAAAATTTGATAATCCTTCAAATACTTCATATAATAAAATGAGTAAACGTTTACAAATTCGATGAAGAGCGTACATACTTAAAACGTAGTCAAATAAGTATTCTTCACTTATCAAGAAATACATCTACATATGGTACAAAATAAGTTCAATTCGCTTCAAGTGCATCGATAAGGAAACAAGTTTTGTCATCCAATTTCTTTAAGCAAAATAATTTCGCTTCAAATCTTTAAATGTATATGTAACAAGGGTAATGTCGTTGCAATGAAAAATGCACCACTTAAATATTGGCACTTATGTATGTACATATGTACAATGGAACCTTTTTTTAAGTTAGCGATTTATGTTACAAATTCAAGCCAAAATTTAAGAATCACGTGACGCCTATGTATTTTTCCATTTAATGGTCTTCTTCGAAGGAAGAAAAATATTGAGGGGGGGGGCAAAGTTCACGCGCCCGCATTATTTTTCGCCCCGTGGAGAAAAAATTAAGTCGAAAATTTAACAAACATTTTTGGGCTTCTAGATAAATTTTGGACGCATTCTGGCCTGGGATTTTGTAATTATTGAAGTCAATTTTCTTAATCTACTCAATAATATCAGTTATTCTTAACGTGGTATTTCAGTTTTATCATACACAAATATTCGTCGACCCGATCCAAATCTTTACACAAGTGCTTATTTATGTACTAGATCGATGTAAAGAAACAGGGTCTTGTTTAATTTTTCCAAGAACTGAGGTACAAAATCTATCTAAACTAAACTATGTTAGAAACTTACCTTTTTTGAGTCATTCTTGCCTCCACCCTAAAAAAATGGATATGACCCTTTTAAAAAATAAACCGTAGTAACGTTAGAAGTAGCTCACCCTGTAATAATGATTTGGTTATAACTTGCCCCAAAGGTGCAGAAAAATGCAACAAAATAGATACATAATTTTTTGGCAATTATGCACCAATGGTGCAGAAAAATGCAACAAAGTAGATCAATAATGTTTATGCAATATTGCACCAATGGTGCAGAGAAATTAAACAAAATAGATCAATAATTATTATGCATCGAGCAAAGTCCAAAAATTGTGCATCACTGGTGCAGAATTACCTACCAACGAACAACGATAATTTTGAAAAATTTATGTCAGAATTGTCAAATAAAATCCGCCGAGTGCTATGCATTATTGGTGCGTTATGCATCAAAGCCCCCAATTCTTTCGCATCATTTGGTGTTTCCGATTGTTAGATACCAACGGTGCTATTAATTTATGAAAAAATGGACCTGATCCATTCTAGTGAGTATCAATTGATGTTCATCCAATTGTTTCGCATCAGCTTGGATATCCAACTGTTCAATACGAACGGTGCTACTTATTCCAAAATTGTAGTGCTTTCTCGATCCATTTGCACAATTAATTCGCACCATTTGCGCCACGGATTGTTCGATACCAATGGTGCGCCTAATTTATTCTATAATGGTCAAGGGGATTATTAATTAGCATCAATTGATGCCAAAAACTCGTGAACACACAGACAGACGGACGGACGGACAAGAGGAATTCAATAGCTCTCATGCTTCGCAGGGTGAGCTAATAAGTAAACGCAGTCTCAATTCTATATTAAGTATTCTGCACTAAATCCAAACCAACGTTACCTTGTAAATGGTAGGTAAAGTTTACTTTGGATTTAGTACTTAATATTGAATTTCGACTGGATGTCCTGCTCTAAAGGGTAACACTATTTTTAAGAGTGAACCCAAAGAAAGACAGGCTTGGACCTCTCCCTTCTTCTACACCCTTCTCAGTCGTCATTCTTGTCTCACCGCACCACACTAAACATTTTAGCTGAATAAAACAACATTAGAGAAATTATAAAATCCAGGATTAAATAAATTATACATATTTGGATTTCTTTTCTGCGTAAGCACACTTGGAAACATGGGCAGAGAAAACAATGTCGTACTATTTGGAGAATCTGGTAACAATTTATATAAATATACATATTCAAGTTGGCAATATCTTACTTGTTTTTATTGTAAAAATGAATTTAAAAATAGCCTTTTAATTATTCAGGAAGTGGTAAAAGTTCCACTGTTAATCTACTCCTTGGCCAAGAAGCTGCCAAAGTTTCGGATCGTGCAGTGGGATGCACATTTAAGTTTGAGAAGTATGCAACAGAGAATTATAATCTATTCGACACTGTTGGCCTTTCAGAAGGAAGTAAGTATATATTTACTGTAGATACATATTTCGCATATTTGCAAATTTTTTGAGTTAGTGGTTTGGCTCCATTGAAATGTACACTGCCAAAAATCTGGTTGAGTTACATACATGTATGAGACTTTCTGCCATCGCCGCCAGGGTATGGTACCCGGGGTTTTTAGGGTTTTGCGGGTTTTCCTGGGTTTTTGGGTAGCAAATATTAGCAATACCCACGGGTAGTCGGGGTAATTAGTCGAGGTTTTCAAATTTAATAAAGCTTTACTAACAATTCTACAAATGAAATAGATATTACAATTAAATTAATAAGCAACGTTTGTGTGAAATCACTGAAAAAGCGGATTGTTTTCATAACTGAATACATGAGAAACTTCCTCAGTTTACCCCCAAAACCCCGACTACCCCCAAATCATTGCAGTGATGAATCTCTCGTGAGAATCAATCCTAATCATAATTAAGGATTAATAATTTGGGCACACTTCGTCGCGATTAAGCATTAAGGATTAATGGAGTGAAAATGTTTGTCGGGATTAAGGATTATTAATCCCAATCGTTAATCCTTTAATCACGATTAATTAATCACGCATCTCTGGCGTAAAGTCATATGCATCAGTAACGATTTATTTCTAATTTTCTAAAATCCCATCTATTTCCACAGGCAGGGGAACAATGAGCCAAACCTCTGCGGTCAAGCAGCTGATCACCTTGCTAAAATCCTTGGAGGGTGGAGTCTCACTTTTGGTCTTTGTCATGGAAAATGGAAAAATTACAAAGAGTCTTGACGAAAATTACAAACTATTTGTGGAGGCAATCTGCATGAAAAAAGTGCCAAGTCTTCTTCTCGAGAAGAAGACTTTGAAGAAGACAATGCGTTACGAGAATTCTCGTAACGCATTGCGAGATGGACGCCGAGCCTGGAAAGTGGTGGGACGTGAACAAACAACATTTTGACAAATATGGGTATGTACTTCTTTGATTTGTAAAAACCACTATTCGTTCATAGAAAATATGTAGACAAAAGTCTTTAGATTTGGTAAATCAAATTTTTCTGTAAGGGAACGTTAAAATATTATTTTATCAAAAAACGGCAATTTTTAACCCACCCACCTTGGGCTCGATTTTTAAACCACCCACCTTGGGTTCGAGTATTGGCAGGAAATTTTCTAAAATTTTGAACGGTGATTTTGAACGGGATTTTCTCACCCGAATAAAGCAGACAAATAACCCAACGGCCATATAACCTCTCAGATTTATTGTCTCAATTTTCTGGAACGAATAGTATGAGTTAATTAATTAATTATTTATCGCCTTCCATTCTAATTTTCCACTTTTCATCCGCAGAATGGAGTTCTCCTCAGTTATCAGCGGATGTTCCATGAATCCAGCCACGGCTCCGGGGATCATGCAACTCATAATCAAATCACTAAATGAACAAACGGTGGCACAGCTGCATGACGCCATAATTTCGAAAATGCTTATTCCAGGATGGAAAGTGGAAGGTGGTTGGGGAACTTGGTTTCAGAATATTTTCATGAAAGTTATAGGAATAATTTGTTCCTTTTTTTGGCTTCAATTTCTTTTTTGGTAGAGAACCCTGTTTTGAGGTAAGGCTATTTGAGTACTTCCAACGACTCGGGTATGATGACCTTGTCTCGGGGCAAATGGCTAAGGAAATTTCAAATGCAATGTGATGGAATATTTGAAATATAAATATTCGAAATATGTAATTTACGCTTTGTCTCAAATGTAAGAGATGAAAATTGAAAATGCTCTTATTTTGTGACGTACGTGTCCTCAGTCTTGAGGGTTGGGTATATTATAGATAATTTATTGTCACATGTCTCCACAAAGTTTCATTCAAATTCGGCTTCAACTTTCTGTGATTTTAATATTTTTCCAAAATTAGTCAAATTTTACTGTCTCAAAACTAAGAGATAGGGCGTTTTTTAATTAATTTAATATTAATTCCTAATTGAATCCTGACCAATAAGCTGTTTTTAATATTTGGTGAAACCTCCCTGGATTAAAATTAACTCAAATATCCGTCGTTTCATTGAATCATTCAAATTCTGCAGAGTTTCCAATGGGATGTTTGCCCATTCTTCGTGAATTTGGCGTTCCAGTTCTTGTTTGGTCCGATACTGACGTCCGTGTGAATATACTCCACGCGAAAGTTCGGCCCACAGATTCTCCTTTGGATTGAGATCGGGACTTCTTGCTGGCCAGGGCAAAGTCCGAACGTTTTTCCTCGCTAGAAAGTCCATTGTGGAGCGAGAAGCGTGAATTGAAGCATTGTCTTGCTGGAAAATCCACCCTCTCCCTCCAATTTTTGGACCTTCTCGAATGAGATTTGCCTTGAGGACTTCTTGGTAGCCTAGGGAATCTGTTCTTGGTGGAATGGACGCAAGTTCAGTCTTTCCATTGTACCCAAATCCTCCCCAAAGCATTACAGACCCACCCCCTATTAATAAGCCAATCAAAGATTTTTATACTTAATGATGAAGTAGTTTATTGTAAAAATAACTGGTCTAAAATGGTTTCTGACATACCTGCTTGTCGTTTGGAAAAGATTTCTGGTTCCTTCTTGAGATGGTGCCAGTAATACGAGTAACCATCCGGTCCGTCCAGATTAAACTTTTTTTCGTCCGTGAAAATGACCTTTTGCCACTCTTTGTCCCATGACATGTGTTTCCTGGCGAATTCCAGCCTTGCGCCCTTGTGGCGTTGGGTCAGGGGAGGCTGCGTAAGCTTTTTCCTCCACTCCAAGCCGGTATTATTGGTCAGGGATCTATGCACGGTGTGTTTTGAGACGGTAAACGGCAGTTCCCTTTGAATTTCTCTGATAGAGTACTGCCCTGTTGCGGCAAGTTTGCTAATTTGTCGCTCGTCCCGAGGTGTCAAAATCTTAGGGCGACCATAGGAAGTGGTTTCAAGGCCTTGGTGGGTCTTTGAATTAAGATAATTCGAGATTGCACTTTGCGAACACCCGAGAAATTGAGAAATTCTCGATTGAGACGCCCCTTGCTTATGCAGAAGGTCGATCTGCCCCAACTGGTAGTCGGAAAGAGGTTTCCCGGTTGGCATCTTGACCAATACTCATTTCAAGTCGAGAACTGGCCAGGTGGCTAAGTGATTAATTGATTAAATTTCCCAAAAACGCCCTATCTCTTACTTTTGAGACAGTCCAATTTGACTAATTTTGGGAAAATGTTAAAATCTCGGAAAGTTGTAGCCTAGTTTGAATGAAACTTTGTGGAGCCATGTGGCACTAAATTACCTATAATATTACAAAATATCATGACCCACGAGTAACATATCACAGAATGAGAGCATTTTCAATTTCTATCTCTTACATTTGAGACAGAGTATAATATTTGAAGTATTTTTGGCAATACAAATTTGATATTTTCCGCTTCAAAATCCGTCCTAAACATTCTTGCCATTTGTAAGAATATTTCTACATGTATAATCTCTTATCAACTCGTTAAGATTAAATATATAACATAATTATCCGTACCAATTAAATACATACATATGTACACAAATATGTGTTCCTACATTAAATGGCAAAACTAAATTGTACTTGACCCTTGTGCGAGGTAAAACAGGGGTCACCATTACTGGATTGTACATACAGATATTTTTTGCCAGTTAATAAATTCGGGTTAATTCTGAATAAATCATAAGTACTCAAATTTCTTAAAATTCGCCAAAAATAAATGGATTTGGAGTAAAGCTCCAACATACATACATGGATACAATCTGACAATTTGTCACCTTGGGGGAAAGATTATCACCACGTGGTGAAAACTTTATTACCCTTAGGTGAAGTTATTACATACATACATATGCATACGGTTCGGTGACGATTAACACCCGGGTTTTTAAGAGTATACCAAGCCAAAAGTGGTAAATGGAAATATGAATCTGCGTAGATATGCAGGCACGCACAGAACAGAGAAAGGGGAACAGAGCAGAAAATCGATCCGTTTTCCCCTCTCTCATCCTCCGTTAGTGGAAACAACCTGCGTAGCAACCACTATTAGCAACACAGTACTTTCTCCTATTCCCTTTGGGAAAGTGAATGTACTCGCAATATCAGGGCTTTCACTTTTTTTTAAAATATCACAGAATTTTGTAGAAACCGGTTGAATAATTAAAATCATTTGGAAATTGACACCAATTTTATTTCGCAAGGAAACTACGCACAGTTGGAATGCAAATAATCATAATACAGATAATGGCGAGATCTCTAAAGTAAAAAGTAAAGAAATACATGCAGATCGACGATAATTTCATTCTATTTAAGGCAAGATTTAGATTTTTAAAATAAATAAAAATCCCAAATAATAATAAAATTCTTGTCCTCTAATTTCAGACTGGTCGGGCAATTCGTTATCTCCAATACGTCAAACAATTGTTGGTTGTCGAGCAGTTTATGATTAAAATTCGGTACTATAAGTTTGCCTATTGAACTACAAGAAAATAAGTGACTGGACAAATGACTAAAAACAATGCGAGAGGTTAGTACATGAAAACTTATTATAAATCGAACCCCAGCTCGCAAATGATTCACGAATATTAAAGCTGTTAATTTTTCTAACAATGTATTTAGGCTTATCTTGGACACGAGTGAAAATTCGACTACAAAATTCACCAGGATATTGATACATTTTCGTCACCACATCGTGGATATTGTTCACTCCCTCCTACAGTTTGTTACACTTCGCAATCCAAGGAATTAATAAAACCCTGGCAAAATTATGCTTAAAGTCGCCATAATTACGCGAATTATTATATAGATATTTATACTAAGGAGTTAGTTAGTCCTAAGTTATTAAGCACTAAAAGCATAATATTATTACACACGAGCGCAATTTACGCAGACATCTTGAAAAATCAGTGCGTTCGGTACAATAATTTAAAAACTTTTACAAAATACCGGGACGCCCTTAATCTAACCATACATAAGTAATTTTACACTACATAATTTTTTACGGGAACTTTCCTTCAAAATATTTGCAAAAATTTGTGAAACTTTATAAACTCATGGATTATACAATATTACCAAGGTTTACCGGGACGGTTGTTTGGAGGGTTTATTTACTTAAATATGTATTATAATTGTTAATATTGGATCTCTTGGTATAATTTTCCTACATTCTCAGAATATTCTTGTTAATACCGGCCTCAGTATGTTTTTAGATTTTGATTATTATTGTTATGATTATGAAGATGAGGATTGTGATTATGAGGATGATGATGAAGATGACGACGATTATTATGATTTTTATTATTATGATCATTACGATTATGACGACGACGATTATTACGATTTTGATTATGTTCTATGTTACTTCGGTGAGTAAGAAATGATTCGGAAAAAGCCAGGGTTTTTATGAAAAAATTACTGACCCAAGGATTTCAATATATTGTAGGTTTTATATATTTTACTAGGGTCATATGGGCTAAATAAATATGGCATCGTTCAAATTTCATTTAATTTAATAATTAAATAAGAAAATTATTTATGTACTCATTGTTCATTTATGCAACATTTTAAAATAAATATTTCAATAATTGTTCATACATTGATCATTACGTAATTTGAAATTTTTCTATAATTATTATTTATTTCAAATCAGGTTCGCCGGGCAACTCGCCTCTTTTACTAAAAAGGTGTTGCATTCCTGCTGCCAACCAAAAATGCAAATTTATGTTTTCTAAATTAGAACGTTACTACAAAACGCGTAAACAAATAATTTTATGCAGCTATGGTATAAGCCATATGTGCTTAACTCTGTTTACTCTTTGTGTTCTCTGCTTTCTTCGACAAATTCCATTCAAAGGTATCAAATTTCTAGTATAGCGTATAAATGTATTGTGCAAATTTTGCTTCAGTAACCCTACCGCCAAGATAGCATATAAAGGTACGTTTCTCCATTTATTTTTTTTGCCAGAATAATAAAGTTTTTCAAAAACAAGCACAAGCATGGTAGAAACCAAAATTTGAAAGAATATAATCACAATTTGGGCTATATTTCCTACTAAAGTGAGAGGCTTTGGCATTTTGGTTTTTACATCGAATCTAACTCTCAACTTTGTCACCATGTCATCATACCATAACCACTTCTTCGCAATGCCGGATTCAAACAGGGCCATAAATCTGACTGGAATTCGCGGGTCCACATTATTTTGTATTATCCATCCGGTCGGAACCAGGCCAACGTATTCTTTTCCTACGCTATATTCTGGACCAGGACGATGCTTCTCCAGTAAAGCTTTTGTCTCCTTTAATTGTTTAAACCAACCAAGGTATGCTATCTTCTCCTTTGCACACGTAAATCCACTACCGTTTTGAGTAATTTGTGTCGGATAACGATACCAAATATTGGTTACTTTTTTATGAACTACTTGAAAAAGACTAGCATTTTTTAAATGGTTCAAAATTCTTGGCGAAATAACATCCCAGGACGTTTCAATCGTCGATAGTGCACGCATTGTGGTTAAAACATGCCCCGAACCTACTCCTCTCCTTCCTTCATTATCCCTCATGTGAACAATTTGGTCCACAAAAGTAAACCGATTGTCGATCAATTGACTAAAATTTTCATATGGGCGGACTCTCACTGGAGAAATTGTATTTTGCACATTGTCGCCTCGGATCAAGTTGGTGATTACGATTGACATTAGAATCCATGGGGCAGACACGAAGTAAATGTGTGTTTCTTTCTTTAAATTCGCAGCAATTGATGAGTTTTGTTCAAGCAAAATGGAATACCCTGTAGTTAAGATTTCCACTTTAGACGCACCTGCTTTCGAAGTAAGCAACAAAAATAGGCCAAGAAACATTGAAGAAACTATCACAGAAATCCATACATTCAATGAAAACACGTGGATTAAATTTTCCAACGTGGTTTGTGGGAAACGTCGCATTGAACAACTCAGAAAACCATAAGGACGTAAGTTCGTCACTAGTTGGATGCCTACTTCGGCTTTCATGCTAATTTTCGGCCTAATCATGGGGTCACGTGAACACTGATCGAATGAAAGCGTGCTGCCTTCAGGGAGCTGGGATGGGGCACCTGTTAAAAATCGCGGGCAATCATACATCGAAAACTGTAAGGAAGAGTTGCTACCGAGAACCAAGTTTATCAGTATGCCGTCAATATTTACGTCATTCTTTGATATTTCGGAAAAGTGAATATTTCTGAGATTTACGGGCTTAGGGTAACCTACTACACACCAGGGTGTTTTATCTCCAATTTTATTTAAACGACTTGCAACTTCCTCCATTTCTACTGAATTAGTTACATCTTTACCAATGTCTTCACAGACTTGAAAGCAGCCGTGGCAATACTTACAACAAAACTGAAATTTTGTTATAAAGTTATCCTTCGTAAACATGAGAAGCATATTCAGCCCAGAATTTTCATCGAGACTATCTCTCATTTCACTCGCCCAACTTTTTACATCGTCAAAGATACGTTGCACCAGAATGTGATAACCCGTTCGATAGTAACGTTGCATTTGTCTGTTTAAACCAAAATGTTCTTCGTACATCAGTGGGGGCAAAATTCCTCTCCATTTACCGTCGGGTGGGTAAATATAGAATCGGGTCAAGCACTTCCAGCCACGTGGATGGGCAACGTTTTTTCGAAGAGGTATTGGATATGAGCCGAAAGGAACGCATTTGGGCAAAGTCTGGTTAGTAAGTTGATCAAGGAGAACTACTTGATACTGCAATTTTAACCGTTGGTTGGGTACTAACTGAAAATTGCAGAACCTAATAGTGGCGAATCTTGTTGTCCAAATGGGTGTTGATATTGTGGATGGAATATTTATATTTTGGTAATTGATTAGATTTATAACACATCCAGAAAATATGTGGACATACTTGGCTAAATTGTAGATCTCCATAATTTTAGATGGGTCGTACGTATACAGGACGTGGTAATACTGCTGGTGCATAAAATGATAAGAACTTGGCCTTACTGCTGTAAAATATACTACCCAGAGATATACTTTGATCAAACTACATTGGCTTTAATACAGAGATCGACGACGCCGATTGAACGCCAGAGAAAGCAGTTTTCGTGTCAACACGGCCCATAAATGTGATGTCCTATTCAATATCGGCGCCCACAGGCGCCGATATTGACTGCCGATATTGAGTGCCGATCGCCGATATTACGTGCCCCCGACCACTTTGAACGATGCCAAAACCGCCGCTAAATCTTTCGACGTCGACCTATGATTGAATAAATATTTAGTGTTGCACTGGGCGTTTCAATGTACCTACATATTAAAGAATAAAACTCAGATAAATGTATGGTCAAACTCTAAATCAATTGATAAGCATGCTACCTGGTGTATTTAAAACTGACCAACAAATTTAATATTGATGAGTAAATATGTTGTATTATATATGTATATTGCAATATATCTACCAATCCCAAAAAAGGTTATCGCAACATAATTAATAATTTATCAGTTTGCATGACCAAATGCTTATGTACGTAGCTGCGGCACCTTAGATGTCAAACTGCGCTGGCTACTAAATTTATATAAAAGTATCCAACAAAGATGACGCGATATTGATATAACAATCCGAAAAAATTTGGATTTCTCCGCATTCTGACAAAGTATTTGTGCCTAAGTAGGAAAATATTTCTATTTATGTAAGTCAGCCGGGGTCGATGGGCAGAATCGTTAAGTTTGCATACCAGAGGATTTTATGTTCTGGTTAAAAATATATGTTATAAATACATACACACGCAAAATCCCTCCAACCAACAAGGCAAATACGTTACTAGTATGTATGTTCTGCACCGATCATGGAACACTGTTAAAAATCAGGTAGAGTCACATAGATCCTCCGTGCTGGTATTGATTTGCAAATAATTTTCTACCGGATTGGTAGTAAATTGTTCCTGAGTGGTAAATTTTTCATTACCACGACATTACTGAACGGTAATTCCCGTTAATACCAGTGCCGGTAGAGTCACAAATGTACTCCGGTCTGTAATGATTTACTACCAGTTTTCTAAGAGTGTTGCTGAACAAAAAATTCTTAGCCACATTTGACTCTAAACTCCGGTACAACATACATGCACACATATCAGAATAAACGCACCTTCATTACTTATTTCATGGGTTAATTTTTATTAGCATAATAAATACATCAAATATGTTCCATTATAGAGTGTTTAATTGGCAGACCTCAATTACCACTTCAAGTACAAAACTACATATGTACTTGAAAGGATAAAATTCAAATATCCGGATACTAAAACTACCCGAATGTACAAATCTTGAACGTACCACAATTTATTAAACAATATGTACCACATGAGAGAAGAACTTGCATTTTCACAAACCAATATACTCGAATTATATGAATGACGTCGTTTCAAAAACGGTATAAAACCCGGACAGATTCGACATTACAACCAAAATTTTCCCAGACTTTCATTATGACATCGATTTTACTCTCTGTCGCCTTTCTGGCCTTGGTGGGATGGAGTGGCGCCACAACACCGTTCATTTTGGATGCCTGCAGCGGTGCAAAGCCCGGCATTCCTGCGGACATTGCCGCCCAACGAGGAGCAGCTTTAGCCTATGGGAACGAATATCGAAGGCGACATGGTGCCAAACCACTCACCGTGGACCCCACTGTAAGATAGAAATTGATCTTAATCTCAAATTGGCCAAAATTCTTTTCAGACAATCTCCTTTAAGTTTGCACGATGTTGAATTCGTAATTAAATACATAAATACATTTGATAGTAACCAATTAAAATTTTAATGCTTGGTGAAAACGAAGAATATTTTTTAACAAATTTCCAGCATTGGAGTTTTTTTAGAAATACTACTTTTTAACATTGGTTAGTATAGGGAAAATTCAAAAATTTTAGATGGAAAATGTATTGCAAAAATCAGCTTTTTACCATGACGTTGTTTTTCCACACAATATCAAACAAAGGCTCATATTTTGAGCAATCATTTACCGATATATGTATTACTCAATGGGAGTTGTCTATTAGCGACAAGGGTGTTTTTAAATGTGTCACGTGACGAATTTGGTTTGCATGAGGGTAAAACCTACACACACAATTAAGAGATGTACATATCCAGTTGTTCAACACAGCTTGAAGCGGAAGCCCAAAAAAGGGCGGAGTACATGGCGTCGACCCGGATATTCTCACATGGCGCGTATTCTGGCGACAATTGGGCTAGGATTCCGTGCGATAACGGAGTCAAACAAGTGTTCCCAACAGAACCCACGATTCCAGGGGCTGTATACCGGTGGACTCTCGAAGTACCGTTCCGCTGCCGAAATCCTGCCGAGAATCAGTCCATTTTCGTGGGAGATTCAATCCCGGGTTTTTCCAGAATGGTATGGAAGGCTTCTGAGAAAGTGGGATACGGCGCTTCGGTCACCACCGATGGACATATCATCGTTGTGGCCAGGTATTCTCCACTGGCTGATAAAGATCCGGCTGCAGCTATGGAAAATATGCAATGTGAAAGAATCCCATAATTTGGTTCGTGGGGAGGAAAGCGACTTGTGTTTTGCGTCAAAATTTAATTGATGTTTGCTTAAGTATTAATGCATAGGTAAATAAGGAAAATAAAAATCTATGAGCGTGTTTATGTAGCATTTGAAATCTCGTTACAAAAATAACTTATGTAAGTATCTATTTACAGATAAAACATATTTCTTACTGCATAAGGAGATACCTACTCTCCACTTATACACAGTTGGGCTCTTACAGAAAATGAGGATTCTGTGAAAGTACCTAACTCCCTGTCTCATACATAGTAACCGTAATCGTAATTAAAGGAACTTGGGACTTGGAACGATATTGTAAAAGGAATTATGATTTTTAAGCAATATTGAAACCTTGTTCAGCCATAAAAATTTGGAACAAATAGCTCTAACACTTTTGTGATTTATCAAACCGAAATGCTTGTACTTATGTCCGACTATGTATGTATACATCGATACGTACATATGCAAGCTTACTCAAATCAACAAAATAAATACGGTACTGATATCCTGCGCAGATTTTGGAAACCACGGACTTGTTCACCTTTGAGCCAAACAGTGGAATTTAGCTTTACAATATAAACTTACATAGATAGATAAATACATTATATCGTCAATTGGTTATATACCATAACAAATTTACCTTTATAATTGATTTTAACGGTGAATTTGTATACGTACGTATGTAAATATGTACAAATATCAAGTGTGTTCCATATACTATACGGCATTTGCCGCTAGTAAAAAAAAAAATAATTCAATTCAAGTACAAAACCACACAAAAGGACAAAATTCAAATATCTGAACAACACTTTGGTCTGAATGCACAAACCATGAATGCACCTGGACCATGTTGACCACATTTTATTAAACAATACATATTTACCTCAGAACAGACGAAAAACATTCATATACATTCTTCCACACAAATCAGTGCAACTTATTTGAATTTTATCAATGACGTCGTCCAAAAACGGTATAAAACTCGAGCAAATTCACAATACTTGCATAATTACACAAAATTATCCAGACTGCCATCATGTCATCAACTTTACTCTCTTTTGCCTTACTGGCTTTGATTGGATGCAGTTGTTCCACAACCCCATTCATTTTGGAAGCCTGTAGCGGTGCAAAGCCCGGAATTCCGGCGGACATTGTGGCCCAACGAGGGGCTGCCTTATTCTATGGGAACGAGTACAGAAGGAGACATGGTGCCCAGCCACTCACCGTGGACCCCGCTGTAAGACAAAATTTCTTTTTTACCGCATGGTGACCAATATTCTTTTAAAAAAAATATCTCCTTAAGAACAATATTCAGTTCGTAATTACACCAGATAGTAGTAAAAACTCTGATAGTACCCAATTACAATTGTCATGATTTCCTGTAAAAGACGAATATGTTTACAACTTAAAAAATTCTTGTATCTGATATTGGTCGGATACATTAATATGAAAAAATTAATATTTTACAATTGAATTTTCCTAAAATTCCTAGTATTTTGAGAAATTATATTGCTTTAATTGGTAATATGAAGTATTTGCTCTCCAACGGAATAAATACATCCTATAACGATTTTGGTCTGTATGAGGTTAACATGAAATTAAGAAATGTCCACTTGTTCAACACAGCTAGAAACAGAAGCTCAAAAACAGGCAGAGTACATGGCGTTAACCGGAACATTCCTGCATGGTGCGTATTCCGCCGATAATTTGGCTAGGATTCCATGCGATTCCGAAATCAAACAACGATTCCCAACAGAACCCACGATTCCAGGGGCTGTTTTCCGGTGGACTTTTGAATTGCCGTTCCGCTGTAAAAATCTAGCCGTTAATCAGTCCGTTTTAGTGGGGGATTCAATCGCCAGTTTTTCCAGAATGGTATGGAAGGCCACAGAGCAGGTGGGATTTGGCGCCTCGGTCACAGCAGATGGATACATCATCGTTGTGGCCAAGTATTTTCCACCGGCCGGAAAAGGTCCCGATGTCACCGTAAGAAACGTCCATTGTGAGATTGTCGAGTAATTTTATTAATGTTTATGCATGTTTAGAAAACTGTCTCGGGTAATGTTTGATGCCAAAATTTACATATGTAGTTGCAATTAATTAAGTATGTATATATGAATATAAATAAGAAGTAAAAGAAATATGTGTCTGTGAATATATTTATATGTACATAAGTAGTATCTGACTGGAAATAATCTCATCTCCGACGTCTCATATTGCTAACACTTGAATACCTCCATATGTATTAAGTCCTATGCAGTAATGCAAAATCATATGTAATTAAAGTTAAAATTCTGATAATTATGTACTATTTACAAAATTTGTAATGAATGTACTTTGATATATAAGGGTTCACATAGGTAGCTGGAGGATTGCTGAACCCTGAGATGGTTCAAACTTGCATATTTGAGCTGACTTCCATATAAGAATGCAAAGATGATCCTAAGCGTCTACATACATAGTGTCGAATTTTTATAACCTGTCACCTCATTTGCATATTTTGACACATTCGCAAGTTTACCCAAAATGCCCGCATCGCCGAAAATGGACATAGTGAGATTTATGCAAATGAGGTGCCAAGCCTAAATACGCGGATAGTACATATTAGATAATATGAAAACGTAAAAAATTTAAAATTAAAATTGTTACGAATTTTGATTAAGTATTTCCTGTAAAATGCCTGTATGCAGTGCAGCCGGGGTCGCTGGGCAGAATTTTTAAGTCTGCAAGAGAATTTTATGTCAATTAAATAAGTTAGCAAACAAACAATATATGCTGTTCATTCGCAAACTTACTCCAATCAATTAAATAAATATGTTACTATGTACATGTGTACGTCCTGCACAGATTGTGTGAAACCACAACCTTGTTTACCATTGTGTTATCTTAACAAAAAAATTATTAGCCACATTTTACTGTAAATTATTTACATATTCAAGTACAACATATGTGCATACATAGGTACCACAACAAACGTAGCTTCATTATTGATTTTAGGGTGAATTTTTACGTATACAGATATTACCTGTGTTCATTTAGTGGGTACAGAGATACTTCTTTTACAATTAAAAAAATCAAACTCCATATACGTACAACGCCACATACGAAAAAGCTCACAATTCAAATATCCAGACACAACATCTGCCAGAATGTACAACTCACGAATGTACCTTTACCACCCTGATTTCATTCTAGTAAACAATTCTAGTTCATCACAAACCAATACATTTAATTGAATTTAATGAATGACATCTATCCAAAAACAGTATAAAACTCGGGCAAATTCAATATACGGGCATAATTACACACAAAATTGTCCAGAACGTCATCATGTCAACAATTTTACTCTCTGTCGCCTTACTCGCCTTGATTGGATGCAGTTGTGCCACGACACCACTCATTTTGGAACCCTGCAGCGGTGCAAAGCCCGGAATTCCTGCGGACATTGTTGCCCAACGAGGGGCTGCCTTATTCTATGGGAACGAGTACAGAAGGAGACATGGCGCAAAACCACTCACTGTGGACCCCACCGTAAGACTAAAATTGTATTTAACCTCATTGTGACCAAGGTTTTTAAAAAATCTCAGTTCGTAATTAAATACACCTGAGAGGAACGACTGAAAATTTTCATGATTTCGTGTAAAACACGAATTTTTATTTAAACCAAATATGTATCCCATTTTTGAGTTGTTTTTACGAGAAACACAATTTTATGAAATTACTTGATATAGGAAAAATTCAATAATGTGAGAAGGAACATATAAATAACTAGGACAATTTATTAAATTTTCCTACACAATTCCAAAGAAATACTGGTACATATTTTGACCAATTATTCATATTGTTTCGATTGGAAGTGTATTGAAATACGTACATACATTGCAAATTTAGCCAAAATATGGTTAACAAGTACACAAGAAATTTTAAAAATTGTGCTTATCCATGCATGTATTCACCACAGCTTAAAGCGGAAGCTCAAAAAGAGGCGGAGTACATGGCTCGGACAGGAATAATGAGGTTTAGTGCGTATTCTACCGGAAACTTGGCCCGTTTTCCTTGCGATTCCGGAATCAAAACAATGTACCCAATAGAACCCACAATTCCAGGGGCTGTTTTCTGGTGGACTTTCGAATTGCCGTTCCACTGTAGAAATCTAGCCGTTAATGAGTCCATTATTGTGGTGGATTCAATCGCTAGTTTTTCCAGAATGGTATGGAAGGGCTCAGAGAAGGTGGGATACGGCGCTGCGGTCAGTGCCGATGGTTATATCTACGTCGTGGCAAAGTATTCTCCACCAGCCAGTAAAGATCCAGATGCAACTCTGAAAAACGTCCAGTGTGTCCCATAATTGGATACTCCGGAAAGAAAAGGACTTCAATATGTTTTACCACAGAAGAAAAATTTAATAACTTAATAACCAACAACATAAGTAAATAAGTACATACGTAGTATCTGATTGGGAATAAAGCTTTTTGCAAAATAAATGTGGTTGATTACATAATATGTATGAGAAATATAATTTCTCATTGCATGACTCCCTTCTCCCGATTCACACAGAGTTGAACGTTTTGCGGATCTTTGCCCTCCATTAAAAGCTACCCATGAAATGCTACCCATTATATGCTGCCCGTGATGATCTGCTACCCATGAAATGCTACCCATTATATGCTACCCGAGATGATCTGCCCCCCATTATATCCTACCCGACCCATTTTCACTTTCTTCTTGCAAATTAAACCAAAATGGGTACCCCGTTTTGCGTCGTAGTGCAACATAAGAGTTACTGTTTATTTATGCAAAGTTAGTCAAATAATAAATTCTCAAAAAACTAATCAATATATAAAATCTCTTAAAATCAGTGGAACAACGAATTTATTATTTGACTGATTTTACGAGATTTTACATAGTCTCAACTTAAAAAGTGATAGTAGAGCAGACGACTATATTAGGTTAGTTTTTAGGAATACGTCAGAAATTAATTGACAAACTGTATCATTCCCGAGTCAGAAATTTATAAGATGACATTTTGAACAGGTTCCAATTGAGCTGAAATTTGGTACAGAGGTTGTTAATGGGTCCTAATGGAAGAATATGAATTGAAATTCAACATATTTTCACCTGAACAGACACTATAGGGTGACCCATACCAATTTTTCAAATTCGTCAAATCGAGCTGAAATTTGATAGACAAGTTGGTAACAGCTCTCAATGAAACAATATGAAGTAAAATAAGAAAAAAATTCATCTGAAGGACCTTAATGGGCGACCCATACCGATTTTTTGAAATTCTCTTATCGAGCTGAATTTGTTAAATAGCCTGGCAATCATTATAAATAAGTCGGATTGAGTGAAAATATGTGTGTACCAACAAAAGTATAACCTAGCCACCCGCGTGGTTGGAATTTATTACTTATGTTACGTCGAATATTAGTAGGATAATATTCTGAGAGTTTTAGGAAAATCTATTCGCTTGTTAAAAAGTTATGGTCATGGTCAATACTGGTGACCAGTGGATATCACTATATCTTTTAATATGTTCATGTGCATTTACGATAAAATTTCATGCAAAAAAGTCGAATGAGAGTGATAATCACAACTAGGCCTGACTCGGGCTATATCAAGTCGATTTGCAAGAAGAAAGTGAAAATGGGTCGGGTAGGATATAATGGGGGGCAGATCATCTCGGGTAGCATATAATGGGTAGCATTTCATGGGTAGCAGATCATCACGGGTAGCACATAATGGGTAGCATATAATGGGTAGCTTTTAATAGGGGGCAAAGATCCGCACAATTGGTGTGCGGATCTTTGCCCCCATTTACAAAACGTGAGACTTCTACGGCACTGCCAGTCTAAAAGTCTATAGTTTTTTTATTATTCTTCATTTCTGTAATAGTTCAACACTCTGTGGCTGGAAACTATGTATGAAAATACTTATGTGTGGTCCTTTATTACTCAGCATTAAATTAGATATACCTGTCCATAAAAACTTTTAAAACAATAATACCAAGCTATTGCTACTACAAACATATATTCACGGTATTACTGATCGATACCACTTTTATTAGAGTCATGCATACATACATACATACGTGCAACCATCTTGGTGTTACTTTAATTCCGGTTTTTTAAGCGTGCACAAACACATCAGATTACAAGGAAGTTTTATACATCAGGGGCCTGTTGCATAAACATGTCACAATGACAGTTGACAGGGCGACAATTACAGGGCGACAGTGACAATTACAATTTATAGCTGTTGCATATAAAATTCATTGACAATTTGACAAGTGCTGGACCTCTGTCAAAGTTTGACAGGTGCCTGTCATCATCTCCCATAACAACTTAAAAAATTTGTGAATATTTCAACCATAAATTATGGTCCATAATAATTACAAGTAACTTCCCACCGTCGGGTCCACTACATTTTCGTACACCTTTGGCGATAATTGTCTTACTTTTTCACCAAGCTACCACCGGTAACTGTTGTGCATGTATGTAGAGTATTCCGACCCAGGCTTTTATTGGGTTGCGTTTGTGGGTTTTAATGAGTAAATCCCATTGAGTTTGACCATGTTCAATGGGTTTTATTAGGGCTTAACTGGGTTTTACGTTAAAACTATATCCTAAAAGTTTAAAACATCTCTCCTACGTTAAACAAAATTATTTCACGGCAGCTAAGCAGTTTATTTCGTTAATGTTATAACCTTTGAAAACCCGAAATAAATAAGACAATGCATCATCTTGTTAGGTATATGTATGCCTACGTAGATATGTATATGTAATTAGTTATGAATCTGTACATCACTCCAGCTTTAACTCTCTTCCAATAAATACTCTCCTCTGTCTCCTCTCACTGTGTACCACTTATTTATGTATAATCATATATACATAACATTGGTGGACCGTCGAGTACTTTCTTTCTCTCCTCCCACTCAAAATGGATTTTAAAATTTTCAAAATTCTTCCGACGACTAAGCAGCTTGACCAACGCCCCTTAGAGCATTGTCATTTTGCTTCCGATAGGGAAACTTCCCAAATCTCTCTTCTCAAAACCTTGTGTAAACTGTGTGATTTTCCTGTGAAACTTTTTTGTGAATTTTCGTCATCTGGTCTGTAAATTGGATTATCCTCCCGGATGCTATCAGGTCTGTAAATTGGTTCTAAACCACCCTGAAAATCTTCCCCCATTCTTAAAATTTCCAAATCTCCAGTCCAAAATTTACATTTCATAATTCGAGCAAATATGCAAAATTTAAAATTCCGTTATTTGTTTTAAACAAGTCAAAAAAATATATGCAAAATTGTCCTTCAAAATTGTTAAAAAATCGTAAAAATATTGTTAAAAAATTCCGTTTAAATTCTGAAAAATTGTCATCAAAATTCGTTCAAAATTTGTCAAAATTTCTGCATATTATATGAAAAAACAGTCATTTTTATTCATTTCGTCTGGAAAATTGTCCCAATTTTTTATCAAATGTTGTTGCAAAAATGTAATCTGATTCACTTTGTCTCAAAATTCTGCTGAACTTTTGTGCTCGATCTGCGTTGTCACTACTTTCCCAGGCTCAGAATGAAATATAACGCCTTGAGATTAATGTTTGTAATGAGCAACGTCTACATATTATTTGCGTGTTCAAGTATGGAAATCCACATTGTACATAGTTCCCCTTTTTTAACGAGTCACGGTTATGGGTCACCCAGACAAAACCCTGCGTCTTCGAGTTGTCCGGTTATGGGTCACCCCGACAAAACCCTTACAAGTCTGCGTATTTATGTATCTCCGATGTCCCGATGGACCACATACCACGACCACAAAAATGTATTTTTCTTTGTTCATCGTTTTGTCCCAATCTGCAAGTTTTATATGAGTCAACCACCACCACAACGCCTGAGATGACACAATTCCACCACCGATTGCGAGCCATACCATCTTCTCAAGTTCCAGCCCTGCAAAATTACTGCGTTATTCGATATGTGTATTACATTGTTCAATGTTATTCATGCAAAATCTTTGTTCATGTTTGTTTTCCGGAGTCATTTCATATTTCATTTTTCCATGAATTTTTCCTATGTATGTCCCAAACCATCTAAATTTCTACTTCAAATTGTGACTACTGAAATTTTTAGTTTGCAAACCTACACACTCTTTCAGACTATTTTTCAGGAGAAAAATTTTTTCGTGAGAGGGTAGTGTTAGGTATATGTATGCCTACGTAGATATGTATATGTAATTAGTTATGAATCTGTACATCACTCCATCTTTAACTCTCCACTAATAAATACTCTCCTCTATCTCTTCTCACTGTGTACCACTTATTTATGTATAATCATATATACATAACAATCTTTTACCATCACAGGTTGCATGTGATGAAAAAATAATAATTTAGGAACTTATACAAATTCTAACATGTACAAGGCGGATTTGTATGTGACTGAAATTGAATTTGCAATAGTTTCGAGAAAAATGTATTGATTTTTTTAGACCCATGGATCGTTCCTTTTTGATTAACATGCATGTCACTGGAGGAGCACGTCTTTTTGCTCCTCTTAAAAATGAATATTAAATCGTATTGTGCATGTCGTCGGAAGCCTACGTTCCACACAAGCCCTTCTTGTGATCACCATTCTAGTACCTCAGCTGGCGAGGCATCAATAAATAGTAATTCAGATAAACGGTTGAAGGTTATACAATCCCCAATCGAGAGATGAAGATTCTTTGAAAAATAATTAAACGTGGTAGACTTGAAGTTGAACTCATAATGCTTTGATTTGAGCTTGGAAATTGTGTTTGAGATTTTACAAGAGTCGTACTCTTGTATTTTCGGCTATAAAACCCTCGACGTCACCATTTCAATGCCATTATTTGTAGAGTTATCCTCGAAGATACCTTTCAATAGACACGCATGATAAAATTCACTTTTCGACTTTTGACCTCGTCCGCACGGTCACAGGGTCATTGTACGCCGAAATGAGTCGATGTATGTACATATTCATCTACTTTTTTAATTAATTGGTCAATAGTTTTAGCTCAAAATTATTAAGGTGTAACTTTAATTTTTGGATAATTTTGTTAAGTGAAAAAAATACTTTTATTATCTTGGGCTCAGGGCGATTTCGGAAATCTCCACCCCAAACTATTTCTAAAATGATCTCAACAAAAAATTCAACATTTTTAAATTTGGCGTCGCCTACACGGTCACGCGGTCATCGTATGTCAAAACCATGTCGATTTCTGAAATCCTCGCCCCAAACTATGTCTTAAACGGTTGTTTAATTTAACTAGAAAGTATGGTTGACCTTGATTTATTAAGAATCTTAACGACGAAATCAAATTCGACAGGTGAAAATATCTGTGTCAACTTTTAAATACAATTTGACAATTTGTTGTCAAATTGAGTTTTATGCAACAAGCTTTTGATTTTTTCTTGACAATGATATGTCATGACAGTAAAAAAATTCCTGTCACTGTAAATTGCCAATGAAAATTTTATGCAACCGAAAATCATGACAATTTTGAAAATTGTCACGACATTTCGACAAGTTGTCGCGTTGTCATGTTTATGCAACGAGCCCCAGGTATGTTTTATTACTGAATGGTTGATCCTTGATTTTAACCTGCCCTTGAGTTGTGTTAAGGGTTGCTAACCCTTCTTTTAAATCTGGACCTGGTTCACCTTCACTCTCAGTCTTCCCTGATGGACCCTATCTCTCCCCATGTTGAAAAGAGAGGCTCTTCGTCTTGCATGTATGGAAATAGACAGCCAAGAAAACAACGACCGACCTTGTGGGCCTTGTATAAAGGATGTGACCAATTTTCGGGGAATTTTGACCCATGCCCCATCGGCAAGACCTACAAAAAGTGAGTCCATGCCAAAATTTAAGCTTATTGTTTCCACAGTTCCATCGATACCAAACAAATGTAACAGATGAAATTTACAGGAAATTTATCAGGGAAATATGTATGTATGTATGACGACCGTTTTTTTTAATCTCGAAAGCGGAAACAAAGAATCATGGGGTGCAACGCGAAATTTGCGAATTTCAGCTATTGATACTGTTCATGATTTTTGACTCCAGAATTATATTTTCAAACTTTTTGCACCATTTTCATTTCCTATTTGATTTAGTACCTGTCAGGAGTTAATTTGAAAACTATAAATTGTCAAATACTTTGTATATGCCCTAAGTTATCAAAATGGAAAGGATATGATTCCTTAACCTCTACCCACATACAAATCGATCACATTCTTGTTGCACAGTCCCTTGGAAAAATGACACAACACCTGTCAAAATCAAGGGATACCATGCAATGCCAAAGTACCCAGTTATTTTACCTCCAGTTCTACCTGTTCTCGAAATGCGTATACTTCTCCAAAATGCAAATCCGTATAAAAGAGGAAGCAAATCTTGTCCAGAGCATCACAAGTCAATCTTCTCTCACAAGCCCAACCTAACCCAACTACTCCTCATCATGAAATTGGTAAGGTTAAAAAAAATATTTCGAAAATTTTGAGACTATTTTTCCATAAATTTTCATAAATTTTCTTACCAAATTTTTACAGTTTGTCTTCCTCACCGTCTGCATCGCCAGTACCTGCGCCGCCAGCTATGGTGGGTACTCCACCCCCGAAATCAGGGTCACGAGCTATGACGCCCCCGCCGTCAAGACTGCTTCTTACTCGAGCTACGCCGCCCCAGAGGTCAAAATGGCGTCGTACTCGACCTATGCTGCCCCCGAACTGAAGAAGGCGCCCATTCCCATCGTCCGATTCAACTTGAATGACGACAACTACGGAACTTTCGCGTTCGACCACCTTTCCGGCGATGGGACCTCGGTCAGCGAGGAAGGTCACCTTAAGAGCCTGCCCGGAGATTTGGAGGGGCCAGTTTCCGTGATGAGTGGAGCCTACAGCTTCCTTGGGGATGACGGTGTCACCTACAAGGTCACGTGGACGGCTGATGGTAAAAGACTAAATTTTACTCTTCTTTACGTAACAATAGAGGTGTCTCAGCCGATGCTCTCTGATTTTGACAGAATTACAAGTACAAACTTAATTAATACGAAATTTTAAAAAGATGCAAAGTCACAATAATCAAGTTTGACAGATATACTTGCATCATAAGAGGAGAAAATTCACAGTCAATTTAAAAAGTGTCAGAATTTATCAACGTTTAAAGCGCGTTTTGTCCTCCTCTGATGAAAATATCTAATTGCAAATATGCAAATATTTCATACTAATTGCATGTGTGATCGATTAATACTAATTTGCTCAAAATCTGAGGGCAAACGCTGGGCGAGCCCCCTTGTCAGTTTTTTTCGCATACGACCTTTCTTACAGATTCTGTACAATATCTCATGCCAATATTATTTTTCAGAAAATGGATTCCGCGCCGTCGGTGACCACCTCCCCACCCCACCTCCCGTCCCAGTGGAGCTTATCCGAGCTCACGCCGAGGCTGCTGCTTACCCATCGTATGAGGCCCCTTTGATCAGAAGCAGCTATTCCGGCTATGAAGCCCCAATTGTCAGATCGTCCTACTCCGCCCCTGCCATCCGAATCGTCTCATCCGGATATTAATCGCTGATGCCTTACACCTGAACGGATCTGCTGGTCAGATCATCATTTCCGTAAACGAACGTGATATTGTACACCCTGAAAAATTCTTGTTAATAAAAAAAATAAAAAATATATGCATTAAAAATCTAAACTTTTTGTGAAATGAATTTGATTTCTCATATCTTGCGAATTTTCACCAGTTAATTATGCACATATGTATGTATGTATGTACGTACTAGTGACGAATCATGTACATATATGAATAGTGTCCTTTCTCATATTTTGCACCAACCACATGGGGACTGGGGGGATGGGTGGTAGTGGTCAAGGCATCCTATACTTGCCATGTTAATCACAACATTGGGCACATATTTAGATCACACCGGGGGGGAAGGGATCAAAATTCCCAGTAAACCGATCACATGCTTTATGTACGGCTCCGTACACATTGACCAAGTTATTTTGCATCATTCTAACGCCTTCACGATACATACCATTTACTTTCACAGACTTACTTTAAGTACTCACCATGTAAGCTAAACGGTGTAAAAGTGTTTGGACGTATGTGTGTATGTATGTACCTATATCTTAAAAATGCCTTAACGCAGCAGGGTATTTTTAATCAAGTATGTAAAACGCACCAAACCCGCATGATATTGAAACTTTACATAAGGGATCTAGCGTTTGAGTCTAATCCACCATACGGTCATTAAATATAAAAATGTATGCAAGCAAGTAGATCTTTCTAGTAGAAAATTGGGCAACATATGTTAGTCGAGTTCGAACGGCAGAATTAATAATTAAGGTTACTACTTACAATCATGTCTGGAGTGATGTTAGCACGTATTTATGTAAATATTTACACATGGATGTGTACAAATATTTACATATACAGGTAGGCGTAATCATACACCAGTATACGTATTTCAATAACTGTACTTTTAGTACATACTCGACACCTTACATACTTCCAGTTTTTTTTGGCTGAACTTTAGTTCAGATTTATGAAAATTTAGGATAAATTACAAAACTTGTGTAGATATCACGTCAAATGCGTCACATCGGTGAGTAATAGATACGGAATTAGCCTTTGAAAAAAATGATCATATTTATGTATGTACCTATGGGGATTTGAAGGTACGCGATAGGGCAGAATTCACATATTCGGGCATTGCATGATGCAATTTGCATCTGTCACAATGTATGTATGTATGTACAAACGAATGTATCACGTCAATCATATATGAATAAGTTAGCAAACAATATTTACCACATTCCAAACCACAATGTACTCCATTCCAATTGATGCATGTACATATTTATTTACTTACAGACCCTTTTTTTTATAAACTAGAATGACGTCTTTCTAAAAATCGTATAAACTCCAGCAAAATTCCCTACTTTTACTATAACTATTTACAATTCGTCTCGTGAACTTCATCATGACATCAATTCTACTCCCAGTCGCCTTTCTTGCCTTGGTGGAATGCAGTTGTGCCATACAACCATTGATTCTGAAAGTCTGCAACAGTACGAAGCTCGGCATTCCGGCGGACATTGTGGCCCAACGAGGGGCTGCCTTAGCCTATGGGAACGAGTACCGAAGACGACATGGCGCCAAACCACTCACCGTGGACCTCGCTGTAAGACTACAATTTCCCTTGTAAAGTACACTCTTAGAAATACAGTATTAACATAATACCACGCGGTATTGTAAAGTAGTACAGTGTATTTGGTATTAGCTTGGCGTTGGCACCGTTCATAAATTATGTAACGCGCGAGGGGGAGGGACGGAGGGGTCTACATTAGGCTTGAATGAGGTCTTTGTCTCGGCGATTTTTGCATTACATAATTTGTGGACGGCCCTATAGCAAATTTTAATAGACCGGAATAATTTGTATGCCAAACTATAGCAAAAATTCAGATAATACCAAGAATTCAATACCTGCCTGGCCTGACTACACTATATTTCTCACAGTGTACCTAAAAAATAACAAATATATATTTCCACATGTTTACCACAGCTTGAAGAAGAAGCTCAAAAACGGGCCGAGTACATGGCTTCTACCGGATCATTCATAAGCAGTATCTGGGATACAGACAATATCGCCAGGATTCCTTGCGACAGCGAAATCCCACAAATGTATCCAACCGAACCTACAATTCCAGGGGCGATTTTCCGTTGGAATTATCAAACGAAGCGATTCCGCTGTTCTTATCCCATTTTTACGAGAACAGTTTGGAAGGCTACTGAGAAGGTGGGATACGGCGCTGCGGTCGCGTCTGATGGACATATCATCGTTGTCGCAGTATATTCTCCACCAGCTAGCGGAGATCCTGCCGCAATGTTGGAAAACGTTCAGTGTGAAGAAGTCCCATAATTTAATTATTTATTGTGAAATGCAAAAAAATTATGAGATGTGTTTGTGGAAAATTTTAAATTGGCAAAAATTCAGGAAGTAGTTGTAATTTCTAAATGTGTATGAATTATCTGAGTGTGAATAAATCTTATGCAAGCAACCGAATTTTAGATTATGTTTTATTTAACTCAAAAATTAACTGGACATATTTGCACGCAAAAAATGTTTATTGATTTCCGAATTGATTGTAAAAAGTTGATTCCAAATTGGAACTAGTTAATATATCTAATTCGAGCATATGTATCATTGTAATATCAGTGTCATAACCTTTAACGGTTTACATATGTATCTACGTACTTATATCTCCAAGAATTTAAATAGATTTTACTAGCATTCGTGCGTTCTTTTAGTAACCTTATTTGTCGGTTTTGATTTTACACAAACGAGTATACCAAAATGATTGATTACGAATTATTTATTTATGAGCAATAAAAAAGTTTACGAATTGCATATCAAAATTGTTGGGTCCAAAGAATATGCATATTACATACATATGTGTACGCTCTAAATAAAGGTATGTAAAATTTATCCAATGCGGAGAAAAAAACGGATAACACAATAATTCAGTAAAATTGAGCCAACTTTGTGTCAAATTTTTTGATAAATTTGACGCAACGTGAGATAATTTTTACCCAATTCTTGTGTCATCGCCCTTTTTCCAAACTTTGGGTAAGTTTACACAAGTTTATTTGATGGTTAGAGTTATTTTGCAACCAAAGTGATATATTTACATATGTATGTAATCGTACCCACTACCACATCATAAAAATTTATTTTAAGGATTTCAACAAAGCAAAGATCCAATTAACCATCTCCAGTATCTTATCAAATTCCAAATCGTTAATCCCATGCTCGGATAACATCCTAGATTTCATTTGAATCAATCCATTTTGTCCAAACTCTCCTTCAAAACATTCCATTCGAAATCCGCCTGCAACATAGCTTTCAAATCGTACCGAAATCTACTCCAAGTGAAATCATGATCTTCCAAACCCTTTAGATATCGAATGTCTCCGATTGCGTCCTGTGAAAGCTCTGGATTAGTAAGCAACCTTAGAATTGATCTGTCAATCCCTAATTGTAATACGTGGCTATGAATCAAAAGAAAGACACATTCTATTGTATCCATCGTCGTAGGAATTACACATAAGGAAGTTATGCATATAATCAGACAAACTATCTCAGTTGTGTCGTTCCAATTAATAAATGAATTAATTGCAAAACTGAAGAAATATTTTAGTGAATTCTCCCTTCTAACGATTTCATACACACATTCTGTTATGAACTCATCAAACCCTCCGACAGATATTTGTGGGAGGGTACCATTCCTTAATGCAGTCAATAATATTTCATCGTTTTGAATGTGTTGGTTTAGAAAAAGACGAACAAGTCGGGCTCCCGTTTCAAACAAGGCTCGTCTAGAAACTGGGAACAATTTCTTTATAAATTTCAGTAATTCATGTTCATTGTCACTGTTCGAATCACCAGCCAAATTCAACAGTTCTAGGAAACAATTGTAAATATGGTTGGCTACGTAATATTCAGCAATGGATCGATGGAGAAAGTCCGGCTTTCCACACATACTGACGACAATTCCCACCCTGTAAATTTCGATCGGGAAGTTTGGATTTCGTTTCTCTCTGCACAACTCCCACATAAGTGTCTCAAATTCTTGGCCCAACCCGAGGACTTCTCCAGCAATAAATTCCTGTTCTCTTTCAAACTTGTATGTTAACACAGGCTTCAAATCTTGCCAGTGACCATTTCCATCCTGCCAGCCCATCTTGTTGAAAAAGATTTTGTATTTTGTATCTATAAAGCGATCAAGTAGAAATCTCAGGCCGTATTCTGAAGGTATGTAATTTTCTATTACTCCATTTCCACTGCAAAACTCAAGCGCCGATTCCTCGAAAGAGACGCTGAGCATTTTCAAATGAAGTGGAATACCTAAAAACAGACGATCGACTACATTTAGGTCAACTTTTGACAATAGTGCCGTTGAGAACTGGGCAAGTCGATCTTGGTGCTCTATTTCCCGAATTGACCCACTCCAAATATTATTTAGAAATGTTTGGATATTTAGTTTCTCGATAGGTAGTAAATGGTGAGACAAAACGCCAAGCGAAGTCTCAATGGCAATAGCGTCTCTCTGACGGGTCGACACGGATATACCAATTTTAGTAAATTTTGTCAGGAACTTGAGAACTTTACAAAACTTTTGCTTATGCTCGTTTGGCAGTTCGTCGAATCCATCCAGAATCATAATTATTTTTGCCGAGTTTTGCTTCAGTACGTTTCTAAAGAGAAGAGAGCGTAAAGGGTCTAGACTGAGATTATAGATAAGGAAGGAACAAATTCTTTCAATGTTCAAATCTAAATCTTTGGTTTTTCCATTGGTAAGCAAATGGAAAGCAGACAGTTCCCTCAACTCAAGAAAGAAGACCCACTTCCATGTAATATTGTTTTTTAATATATTGCTGGCAAATTTAGTCATGAAAAAGCTCTTACCCATACCTGGGTTATCTGAGAAACAGTATAAGACCCTCCCCTCTTCACCTGTGTTCAACACATTCTCTTTGAATACTTCTTTCGCCGCGTAATCAAGACATTTGCCAACTCCATTAGAGGATTTAAAAGTAACCCTGCATTCTCCACTCATGGTCGGCCTAAATTCAATTGTTTCCAAGTCTTCATCTGCCACCCCAAAGCATTTCCGCAGAAACTCTTCTTTATCGGCTTCCTTGACTTTTGAACAGCTTAATTCAAGAACTTCGATATCAGTTCCTGCATCTGCGCGTTTCTCAAAAATAGCAGACATATGATTGGCAAGTGTTCTCATATCAATTGCAGGGGGTATGACCTTTCTTGACATGTACAAATTTGGATTATAGTGCAATTTCCACTCGAGCGTATGCAAGTTGTACTCGACCAATTCAAAAACAGAGTCTGGAGCTTCACCAACAAGTTGCTGAAAATATTTGACTGGATCAATCCCCGACTTGACTATTTGATGGGGAAGACCTTCCTTTTCTAAATGTTTAGCCAACCTTTCTCCGGCACCTCCATAAATAACGATTTGGCCTAGTTTGAATCCCACTAAATTTACTTTAAATATCTTTACGGCTTCTTCTACGCTAGCAAAATTTCTGCAAGGTTCCGTATAAATTGTAATATTGTCATGAATTGAAGGTAGTTTAGAACCCAACTCCAATTTTTCTATTGCATTCTTCTGCAGAATCAAATTTAATTTTGCTGGTTCGTTCAGTAAACAATTAAGTAGATCGTTGTAGTTTGACACTGGCCCTACAAGTACGCCAAGTTCAACATTGACCCCATTCAAGCTAACTTTTTGCCTCAAAATTTGTGGAACGGTTGCCGTGCTAATGGACAAGCTAAATTTGTCATTATTGTTATTCGGGTCAATGGTAATATAAACAAGTTGACACTTGCTGGAATTACTGCCTTTTGTTATTTCCGTAATTTCGCCACAATCACTACAGTCCACAAAAATATATTGTAGCTCACTTGGAACCCAGTTCAAACCAGTGATATCCGCAAATTTAAGGATTAAACAGTTTCGCGATGATAGTCCACACTTTCCCTCCGTTATAAACGATGAAACTTTGAAGCAAAATAATTCAAGCAATTGCACACATCTGAATGCATAATGAGATTTCCAAATAGAATTATTAGCGCAATCAAATTCTAAGCTAATGAATTTGTCCTGCAGTTCCTTAATATATCTGGCACTGCTGTAAAGACATTGAGCCGCTTCAAAGTTCCCCAATTGAAGACTTATTTCATTAATTTTTTGTTTCAGGATTCCACAATTTTGTAAAATTGTCAAATCCTCTGTGCTTGAAAATACTAAAAAATTGTTATCACTTTTATCCAGAATTTTCAAAATGCACTCCAATTCTACCAAATTAAATTTTTCTGGCAATTTAACGCTATTACCAAAATAATCCTTCCAAATATTAACTGTTTTCAAAATTTCGATCACTTGTTTCACTTGAGTTCCTAGAGAGTGAGTATTTATCTTTAATGCATGAGAATTTGTTACCACAACTTGCATCCCTGATCTAAAGAAGTCGTCATATTCGGACGCTGCATTTTGAAATATTTTAACTATTGCTGTCCCAACCATACCAAGGGCTTTGGTGACTGGATGACTATGGGTATGCTGACTTGAATCCCAATTTCGAAACACGATTAGCACCCACTGCTCTATTGTTGTGAATCGTGGGTTGGAATTCATTTTGAGCTGTTCAACAAATAGTCCCATTTTATGAGTCTCCTTCGTATAAGTGAGATTAGTAATTGATAAGTAAGTACTAGGTGTAACCAGCTCGACAGACATATCTGGAATCCATGGTAATAAAAATATGTTCCCTATGTGTTGATTAACAACATTTACAGCATTTGGGGAAAACACAAAATTTGAAATATCCAACCCGAAATTTTGTGTTTGTGACTTGAGCCTTCGAAATGGTTTCAGGGAAGTTATCTTATGGATTATCTGGTATGCACCGGGGCTGTCGAATGCCTCACAGTGCGGATGAATATCAAATCGATCTTTTCCTTTGAGTTCAAATATGTCGCGGTCAGACGAAAATTGTAGATATTTCAAAGCAAATGCAGAAATTTGAGATAACCATCCTCCTAGGGAATGTCCGGTTGTAGAAAATTGTACAGATTTGAGGACGGATTCTGTGGTTTCGTCTTGTGGGAAGAAGTTCGCAATAAAATCCAGGACGAATGTGCAACAAGAGTTTATTTGTGGGGTCAGCTTGTTCTTCGCCACTCCGTCTAAATCTGCTTCCAAGTCTTTGCTGCTATCCGTACCTAAATTAATACCAATTTGAAATTATTATTAAAAAATATATTTGGAACTGGTTACAAGTTAGAGGTATTTATGTATTGTTTTCATAATTTGTACCTATTTAGTTTACATAGACCGAATTTAATTTAAAATCTACACTTTTTATACCAATAATTAGTTTTTACCTTTGTGAGCAATGATAATTTGATGGTGACGATTAGAATTTTTGGGTCTATAATACACAGCTCCTCCGTAACCAGTCTTTGCTGATCTTGCACAGCAGAGAAGAACATAGTCGTTTACCCAATCTGGATTATTAGGGCGGATTAAAATGTTATAAAAATTCCAGTACATTCGACAATTTCTTAACACTCACCAGTGTTATCGGAGTCATTTCCATATACCAGGGTGGAAAATCCAGATAGATCCAGAGTACTTGGGTGTAATTGTAGGTTTAGAAATTCTCGGGTAATCTCAGGTTCGACCAAGCACATCCGCAGACTTTGGCTAATTTTTCCATAATCTGCATTGGAATCAACGATTAATCCCTTGTCTCGTTCAAGCGTGACCATGATTAATTCCTTGGTTACGGAGGGAAATTGGAGTTACAAATATTTGCACTGGAGGAATTACAGAAAATTACTCCAATTTAAACATATTTATGTCAATCAATTAGATATTGGACACACTCACCACAAATAAGGAAAGTGTCCTCTGCGGTTGAGTTTGGTTAAAATATCAAAGAAAACCTGACCCTATCAATCAATTACGGTTACGTTAGAAGTATGTACATACATAATAAACCTTCGTGTAATTGATAAAATCAATTTTTATGTTATTTTATCAAATTACACACATTAAGATTTTTCTAATTCATCTTCGGACTTTGTGGAAGGGTGGGTGAACCAAAAGGAAAGACGAAAATCTAAAAAACAAACCAATTTTATACAAAGACATACATTTTAAATCATTAATTACATACATATTTACGCAAATGTCTCGTAATGTTTATTATTTTGTTGGTTACTGAGATAGTAAAATTCGCTAAAACCACTAAGCTGTATTAATAAGTTTAAACCTTAAATTAACACATCAATCTAAACCATTTCCGTTAAAGGATAAGATATTCCTGGTATTTTGTTGCGCTTGTGGTCTCTGTGTTTTTATTGCCACAAAACAAATTACGTAAGTTGAGTAGGAATTCTATTTGTCGGAATGCATGCGTACTTTAATTTTATATATTTTATTCCAAAAAGTATCACTTTCATCCAAAAATCCCAACATAAGGATTTCAATTCGGTGTTTTGTAAAAATCAAAATTCCCATTGTCCCCAAACCAAAAACTGAATTTCCGAAAACAAACTAAACAATAGCAACCCTGCGTACATATCTGTTTAGTACCATATTTCCGATAATTGATAACTTTACATTTCTATACATAAAGTAAAAGTGTGCAAATGCATGTGAATTTAGGCTTTTTGATTTGCACACTTTGCAAAAAATACGTATCTACGTGAGTACATGAAACTAACTTACGCTCACAATACAAAAGTATTGGTTCCCATAATTTTGCATTCAATATCAATGCAAAATTAAATTAAATTTGACTGAAGCTTAAAACGCCACACAGTTAGAATAATACATTGAATTGCAACTTCTGTATCACAGCTTTAACTAAATAAATTACATTATCTTAGAAAATACGTATGTACGTAGATAAATTATTTGTGAAGAACTAAGATTGAGTTAAACTGCTGCTGGTCAAGAAGACCAAGTTTGACTGAATCTTTTTCCACTTCGTTTCTACTTCCACAAAATACTTACTTGATAATCATTAGCAAAAAAAGAGTTATGTAGCATCATGACATCACCTCGCGATGCATTCTCAGTTACATACGTGCAGGGTTTCTTCGCATCTCCTCTGCTTCACAATGCATGCAAAAGCCAAATCTGAAATTAACCTCGTCGTAATTTTTTTCGTAAAGAATACTAAAAAACAATACTTTTTTGTCATTTATTACATATTTTCCCAAAAATGATTGTGTGACCTGCTACAAAAAAACTCAAAATATTGCTAGGTTACATGTACATAAAATAGTAATATTTTGAGTTTTGTTGCAGGTCACACAATCATTTTTGGGAAAAAAGTAAAGCATAAAAAACTAATATTTTTTTATATTCTTTACGAAAAAAATCACGAGGAGGTTAATTTCAGGTATGGCTTTAGCATGTATTGTGAAGCGTAAGCGGTCCGAACAAACTCCAAGAAACCCTGACAACGTGTTGCATAAGAACGTTGAGTCAGCTCACTTCCAAAAATTGCATGATAAACCAGCATCTTGCCGTCCTTTGTTCATCAATAATTTGAGCCAACGTTTTAATGAATGTGTACAAACAGACGAGTTCTACAGATAAATGCTACCTTAAACTTCCTGGCAGTTAGATGAACGACTATGTAAAGTGGTCCGAGGAATGAATCATTCCGAATGATTACTCATAATTATGTAAGTAAAATCAAATTTGTTGCGTAGATATGTATGCACATTGGGTTAATAAACGCACGTTATAAAATTATTTGATACTAAATTTTTTTCAAATATGCTAACAAATGTAAACCGTTAAGTGGGAAAATTTTGCTAAATTTAGCTAACGAGTTTAGGTAACAATTATTAAATAGTTATGTATGCTATCACAATGCTTATGCACTGTTAAAAATCTGGTAGAGTCACATAGATACTCCGTGTTGGTATTGGTTTGGTAATAATTTCCTTCCGGATTGGTAGTAAATTGTTTCTTAGTGGTAAATTTTTCATTACGACGACATTACTGAACGGTAATTCCCGTTAATACCAGTGCCGGTAGAGTCACATATGTACTCCTGGTCGGTAATGATGTAATACCAGTTTTCTAAGAGTGTAGGAATAGATCTTGATGGGTTCACTCTTAATGCGAAGCGACTATATATGACTCCACCAAAGTGGTATTAACAAGTAAATATTTTTAACATGTAGTAAAATTTTATCGTTTCGGTATGAAATTTTTGCGGACCGGTATAACAATTTTAAGACCAAGCGGTAGCAGCTTTAATACCGAGAAATCAACCTGCCTGCCTTTATGTGCCTGCATCTGTTAATTAATTATGTATGTAAATATATGCGACAGATGCGGACGGAAAGTTGCTCAATTTTCCTGGAAAAAATTCATCCACAAAGGAAAAAAAAGACGTAAATGGATGATGTCAGTGAGGGGTTTTAAATGTATTTACTTGGAATAATAACAATTTAAATGTTAACATAAATAGAAAATTTCCATTTAAAAAGGGTAGTAAATATTGTAGTCAACAATACCATACTTTTCTGCTCAAATTAATTTTCTAGAAACAGGTAATAAATTTCCCGATCTTGGAAATCACACAAACAAATTATATACTAATATTTTTATTTATGTACCTGGTAATATTAGTCGTATAAAAATCAACTGAAGATGGAATTAAGGTCGTTCTCGTCACGATGCAGTAAGTGATTCGTTTTACATTTCAAATTTGGTTTTAAAAAGCAGTATTTCTATTATAAAATATATGACAATTTTTTATTAAATATGTATAAGTAATTTTATATTTCATATCATCTACAGACATTTAATTTATATTTTGATCAGTCATCTCTACGGTATTCGGGGATTATTGCCTGATTTTATTTTCAATAACTGTTAGCTTCCTATGAACCACTGTCATCTTCAAGTAAGAATAATTGATATTTAATTCCAGTCCCGAAATCTGAGAGGGACAACGACTCGCTAGACAATAACACTGCCACAACGAAAGTTTTCAGGAATCCGTTGGTAAGTCACTCAAAAACTGAGTCAAAATGGACCTCCTAATTTTGGAAAAATATCGTAGACATGATTATTGGCGGTGCAAATATGCAAACAATTTGCGTTTCTTTCATTAATTTTAAATTTTCCTCCAGATTCTCAACCGCGTGTTCGCCCAGCTTGGCGTCCCTGACTTGAAGTCGTCTCGTCTCGTGTCTCACGACTGGCTCGATATTTCTATCGGTTTCTTAGGAAAACTTACTTCCCTCCGTGTAAACGAGCTTTTCCGCCTTAACGGGTCAAACTTACGCGGACTGACCCCTGTAGACGACAAGCTAATCCAGCGGGTCAAACTGACCAACACCTTTCACGCCTCCGTGCCCACCGAGAAGACGGGCAAGGTCATAACGGACGCGGTATGGATGCTGAATTTCACCCACATCCGACACATTACCGTCTTCATCGGAGAACTGAATATCGCTATAACCAGCCCAGTAGTGATTCAAACGTGTCAAAAACTCCCAGTTTTGCCTAATTTGACCTCGCCTAAGTTCCACTTTGACGCATTCATGACCCATGATACGTTCCTCGTTGTAAATGTAGTCCACACTCACAGAAAAAACGACACCGAATTGACACCATTCCGGTGTCTATATATGACTCTACCGGTTTGGTGTCAAATTGACACGGCGCGGTGTCAATTATGTTGCACACCGTGGCGGTGTCAACCCAACATACCGTAGTGACAACACCAACACCGCGAATGGATCAGAGGTTGTGCTCAGTTATGTTGCTTCGACACTGCTAGGTAACGATATGACTGCAATTTAATATATGCATGTCACCACCCGGTGGCAAATCGTCCCCGGATTGTGACAACTGAACTACAACTTTTAGTAACAAATATTTTATTTTACGTTCAACAATATTAATCACTTAAAAAATTAATAAAGTATTTCAAACATATTCACAAGTAACAAATTATAACACTCGCACATATCAAATAATATTTTTTTCTTTATACCTTATGCACTTTTAAAGAAAAAACTTATATGTACTTAACACGGTGATGATCAAAATATGAGTACATCGTTAAGTTAAATTAAGTTTGCAAAAAAGATTTAGTAATAATTAAATTGGCTGTCGGGTGGACAAATCCTTACTCGTCGGTTCCCTCGTTTGGTTCAGTCTTGAGTTTTAGCTTTCTGGAAACAAGTTTTCAAAATAAAAATACACACAGTAAAATAATTTTAATTAAATGAGGGAAAATTAATGTAGGTTACAGATTTTAACTCACCTGAGTCAAGAAATTTGTAGTAGTCGTTAAACTTATTGAAAAACAATTTTTCCATCGAAATCAATGGAACACACCAATTAATTTACCCATTGTGTTGACTGTTTCGTGGAGGAGGAAGGAAAATGGCCGCCAAGCATACCCGTGCACAAGGAAGAGACTGACACAATTTGGTGTGAAGTCCAGGTCTCGCTTGCTGCTGTAACATCGTATCGTGTCAATTCGACACCACAGCAGGAATATCGCTGATACCGGTAGCGTGTCAACGCGTTTTTTTTGCTCAGTGTCATTTTTACACAACGGTTTGACACTGTTTAGTGGAATTGAGGTTGACACCGACGGTTGGTGTTAACGAAATTCTTGGTTTTGTTACCAAGTTGCTAAGAGTGCACCTCCTGCAACTTTTTGTCGACGCGGGCCCCAACCTGACCTCCTTGGACGTTGTGGCGACACTCTATCCGAGTTTGGAGGGGTGTAAACATCTCAAAGTTTTGACTTTTTCATTTGCAAGTCAAGTCCGCTTTACTAACCTGAACTTTATCGCGGTGACGGAAATGTTAGGTCAGGTCAAGGAGTCCTTAACAGAGGTGGAATTGCATTACCTTGGTTATTACTTACAACCCGTGCTGCTGCAGGTAATTTATATCAACTGGGAAGCGAATAATGATGGTAAATATACCTATTTAATGAGGGTATTCACGACAAATTTCCAAATTTATGAAAAATTCATTTGCACGCGAATTTGCACACTAATTTGTATACTTTCTAAGTTTTTGTCAATATTATGTTGCCATGAATACCCATACATACATAATACTATACGTCACGATTTCACGATATCTTGCCTGTCTTGAAATGTGTCACACCAGAGCTGGTGGATATCTAGTGAACATCTCGGATTATAACTTCACTTGTGTCAAGTATAAGCTCACCACCATTAATTTAACAAAATTCCGATTATTTAAATATGTACCACAGGACCAGAATCCTAACGCTCCCGTCATGTCGAAAGTTGTCTCTCTCACCATCGATCCACTAGATGAGTACCCTCTCCACCCTTTTTTCGACGAGGAACACTTCCCAAGTCTGAAAAAGCTCCGACTTCACAACCTCTTAGGACGGTCAATCCATTTGGATGTGTTCAAGCGACATCGAGGCGTTGAATATCTCTCCGTGGAACTGAGCCAGGCCATAATTGAGGTCGATTTCGCGGCCAAGATGGTCTCATTATTTCCATCCGTTAAGAAATTTGACTTATCAATTGATCCATTGTTCACCAGGAACCACGTGACCACGATGACTCACGATGACTTTAACTGAGCGATTGAAGCGTTCCGATTATTCGATCTGGAAGAGGTCAACGTGGTCATAAGTTCTATCCGTGAAACGGTCTTGTTAGTTGCACTCTTGAAAAATATGTCCGTCTGGAAAGGTATGAATCATAAATAGAGTGTTTGAGTAGAGGGATTTACTTGGGAAAAACGGGGTTAAATTAAATAGAACAAGGAAATGGATAAATCTGTATAGTCAATAAAGTATTGAAACTTTTCCGTGTTGTAAAATTTGATGAGAATTGCGTAGAAGTTTAAAATGAGTGAAAATTGCTTACTTGTTTTGTAAAAACAATACTTTTTAAAAAGTTGCAACTAAAAAAAGTAGAATCCATCGTAGAGTCTGGCTGCTCCTGACTTTCCAATTCCTCTTTTGAAACATACAAAATTTTTCAACTTGAAACAAGTGGCTCGCTAAATTAAATTTTGTCTCAATGTACCTCAAACTGTGCAAAAGTATCTATGTAAATTCCTATGCATATGTAAATATCCAACTCTGTGGTGTGAATTGCATATTTGCCAAAATGAATGAATATTTAGGATTTTTAAAATTATTTCATTTTAGGCGTTAAAGCCGTCCATTTTAACAGGACTCATGTAATACAGGAAGATTTTTTGAGCCACGTTAAAGACATAATTTTGTACAGTGGAGTGTTTAAAAGTGTGAAAATCTCGGGATATGAAGAAGTCTTGAGAAACGTGGTACTAAATTACTGTGAAATTTCCATGTTTGTATGTATGGAGTTTACACGTAACAAGTGTATTACTAATTTAGGGACCGGAAATTCTGGAACCATTCCAATCCGACTTTGAAGCCAGTGGTGCCCCGATTGAGTTGACAGGAGGCGTACATTGTAAATTGGTAGCTAGAAAACGGCGTGGATTAGCACACAATTAATTTCATTGTTAGAACATTGTTTTGCATCGTTACAATGCATGTGTATTTAGATAATAGATTTGTAAATAAGTACGTAGTTATAGTTGTAAAAATTTAAATACGTAACTAATATATTAATAATGTATTGCAGGATGTCATAAATATTAGAATATCTACAAAACATACCCCACTAGCCAAACATTGATGACACATATCTATTGTCAAAATTATACGAGCTAAGCGTTTTCAAAGTGGATAGCCAATAATACTCGCATCTCACATGTGCTCACTTTTCATGGAAAAATATTTATAACGAGAAACAAATTTACATATGATGAGTCACAGTCACAAGATGTCAATATGTGCGATCAATGATGAGTGTTGATTTCAGTCTCTCTAATTCGTGGCAAGTCTGTGATTTCTGCACACTTAAAAATATGAATGCTATAATATGGGTAATATCCAACCAACTTTTGGGGGCAATCGGACATCCCCCCTTGAGTCGGGGTATCATCGAGGTAAAATGAGAATTTAACCGATTCCATAGATGAAATCCTCCTATGGGGTCATATGATACAGCTAACTCGATCCGTTCAATAATAACACTAATATCTTTAAGTGTGCAGCCAAAAATAGAACGACCAATCGCAGATTTTAGGGACTGACACCGACACTCACGTATCGCACCGTGCATAATAAATATATACACATTTCATCCTCGTCCCATGCTTTGTTTGTTAAATTCCCAAGTCGACTTATTAAATTTAGGTACTCGAAATAATAAAATTGAAAAGGAAACATAAATACGTAGAGTATTTAGAAATACGAAATGTCCATTAAAATATTATAATCAACAACACAATTTTCCTTTAAAATTAGAAACAGTTTTCCAATTTAAGTTTCACCCTAACAAATTAATTAGATTAATATTTTCTTTCACTTTGGAATTTCGATTTTAGAAAAAAATTGACCGAACATGGACTTAAGGTCAACACAGAGTTCTTCAAAGTTCAGTAAGCGATCCATTTTAAATTTGACTATATATTTTTCTTTTACAAAAAGCAGTTTTTTAATAAAATATAAGACAATTTTTTCCATATCTATATTATACATAGTCCGACCATAAGTTCCCGTGAATGCATTTCCGGTGATAAAGCCCAAAGTATTAGAGCTATCTGATAGAAATTTTTGTGGATGAACAAGGTATTAATCTTGTTTAGAAATCATAACTTCGTTTTCACAATTTCCTCCACGGGCTTGTACACAAGACATAAGTCGTGGCGAAAACTGCTCGATCGCGGCACGCACGGATTTCCAGGGAAAAGCGCCAGATCTTCAGTAAGTGCGACCTCAGCCCTTCCACACTTGGGTGAAATTTAGAGCATACTTGTACCTATAATTTTCACCACCAGTCATAATTTAGGGGATTAAGGTCTGCAGATACTGAGCACCGTTCTACGGATGAAAAAAAGTCATGAAAATTCGTCTGAAGCCAGTTTTGGACAATTTTGCACCTTGCGCATGAGCAGATTCTTGTTGAAAGGTCCAATGTCGATTTTCGGAGGGTCCAGGGTTCAGGTTATTAACGTTTGGCTTTAGGACACTCTGAAAATAATTCTTGGCTTCAACTTGTACCCTTTGCGGTAAAAAACAGAGATTTCATTTCTCCAGCCAACTTGCTCCCATGCACACAAAATGGTCCATGGTCCATCAGTGGACCAATTTTTTTGCGGTCCATGATCCACAGTCCATCCTGGACCAATTTGGTGCCGTGGACCATGGGCCATTGCAAGCTATTTTCATGACAAGTTAAACATAATCTGTTCCTACCCTCTTTAAAAATAATGCTACCCTCTTTAACAGCAAATATACTTAATTATTAACTTTACATATGCTTTGTTAAATTAACTTTACACTGGATTTAGTATAATGTACTACGTAATATCGAATTTGCAGTTCATTAATACTGAAAAGTGAAACACCATTTTTAATAGGATATACGTTAATAAAATTCGCACATGTGTATTTAGGTACCACAAAACCTGAACCCTTACCTTCCCGTCATGTCGAACGTTGTCTCTCTCACCATCAATCCAGTCCATGAGTACTCAATCCCCCACTTTTTTGGCGAAGAGCACTTCCCCCGCCTGAAAAAGCTCAGCCTTCACGACACCTTTGGCAAATCTGCCTTGTTCACGCATCTCAATCTGTGGAAGTTTCACCGAGGAGTTAATTTCATGTCTCTGACCCTGGATCGGACTTTGATCAAGCCCGATTTCGCCGAGAGGATCGCCTTCCACTTATTTCCCCATGTTAAGAAATTCGACTTATCAATACTTCTCATTTCGAACGGGATCGAGTTTGCCCGTTTGGCTAACCGAGCGATTGCACCGTTCCATTTATGGAAGTTAGAGGAGGGCAACTTGGTCATAAATTTTATCCGGAAATCGGCCTCGTTAGTTGCAGTCTTAAAAAATGTGTCCAGTTGGAAGGGTATGTGCATATTAATTACTAGCGTTTAAGCCGTCTCCCGCCGGGCGAGAGCTTATTTGATTATCATGATAATTGAGTGGGATTGTTTATAATTCCACAGAATTAATCTTTTATGGAATTATTGGTATTTAATATGTAATTAGCTGGAAATATCTGTTTTGGGCCATTCGAAACTTAACTTTCTCCACTTTCACTTCCGTTTCGGAAAATTCTTTCATATCCGTTGCACATAAACATTTCCAGTTTATAATGTAGAAGAGGAAATATGTTTCCGAAAATATGCAAGATTTTAAAAATTATTTGATTTCAGGCGTTAAGACTATCGTTTTTGAGGCAACTCATGTAACACAGGAAGATTTTTCTGGCCACGTTCAAGACATTATTTTGTATAGTGGAGGCTTTAAAAGTGTTAAAATCTCGGGAAGCGTGGTATGTATTCCTCTATTTACATAATTGGAAATATGTATTCGTTAAATTTTCGAGTATGTAACCAGTCTTATTATTAATTTATTTAGAAAGGGAAACTTCTTAAACGATTTCAATCCGAGTTTGAAGCCAATGGTGGCCCGATTAAGTTGACGGGAGGTGTACATCGTAAACCTTATATGTAGTTCAAAAAACGGCGTTGATTAAAACACAATTAATTTCATTATTAAAACATTGTTGTCTATCATTTCAATACATATTTAGAGCTCATTGCTTTTGCTTACACATGTAAGTTGTAAGTAAATATCTAAGTAGTTAAACAAATACATATGTGGAATGTACATAAATATGACAAAATTTAATAAATACGTATCTACAAGATATACAGATGCTCGTACCCGACTGGCAAAACTTAATAATTTCATAGAATTAGTTTCACTCGATCACAAATTCAATTAGTACGAAATTTAAAAAGGACACAATCTACTAATGCGAAGGTTTTGCACGGATATATTTATATCGGAACATGAGGAAAAACGTGGAAAGTTGACAAATTATACATTTTTCAAAATTTTACTGCACATTTTCTCCTCTTTGGATGCAAATATACCTGCCAATCCTACGCGTTGGGAAATCGCGTATGTCGCATATTTCATATTGTGATCGATTGATACTGATTATCTTAAAGACGGATAGCATGCGAGACCTCCACCATACATACATATCTCAAAATTGAAAAATCGTACAATTTGTTAAAAGCACTTATTTATTCACTTATAATTTAATTTATTTAGCCTTAGCAAATTGTTTGATAAAAATTACAAACAAAATGAAAAAAGTGCCGGCGTTAAATTTCACCATGGTCGGGATTTCTAAGCTTATATGCACACATGTAAAGACTAAAACATTAATTTTCCTATATTTATCGGCACACATTTACCCGTTCATAAGTGCAACATATTTATATTCTAACCTCCGCTTCACGTTACGTGATTACATTAGCCGAATGATTTTATTATTTGAGACCAGTTATTTTTATTTTGGCGTTTAAATTATTCAGTTTAGTATAATTTCTACCCCAAAATAGAAATAAAAATAACTGGTGTCAAATTATAAAATAATTCGTAATGTACATACTCATTGTAATGTCACGTAACGTGAAACGGAGGTTATCCACATCTCGGGTTTGTACATTTTTCATACTAGGTAAACAATCAACATGATGAGACATGTTACTTTGTTTGTTAGACAACAAAGAGGAACAAAATGATGATGACAGAACCGCGTGCCAGCCAAGTAAAATAAAAACTCCTTTCACATTTCGTTCCTGTCACACGTTTTCTTAAATTTCCAAGTATGAGTTATTAAATTTACTCTGAATAATAATAACTGCGAAGGAAACATATTTAGAAATATCAAATTTGCATTAACAAAACGTGAGTAAATTTTGTAATCAACAACACCACACTTTTCACGTCAAATAAATCAGAAACAGTTAAAACGTTTCCCAATTTAATTATCATGCTATTAATATCTTTGTTTATATACTTTCCAATTTTAATTTTAGACGTAAAAATCGAATGAACATGGACTCCGGGTCATCTTCGTCAGGAAAGAGTTCTTCAAATTTCAGTAGGTGGTTCATATCTTAATTTCCATTCATTATATTTTGTTTCTGCGTGATCAGCAAAAACAGTTTTATTTTAATTAAATAAAACTAATTATATATTTACTTTCTTTCAGGCTCGAAAGATGACGGCGGCGACTCGTTTAACAATAACAATGCCGTGACGAAAGTTTTGAGAAATCCGTTGGTCAGTCAGTTAGAATTTTTAATTTATCAATTTCATTTATCTGCGGAAAGGTTCCCCTTAATTTTGGAAAACATGATTTTTGTGTAATCTGCACATCATGATTATTGATGAGTGAAAATATGCTAACAGATTTTGTGCTTATGATTATAAATTTATGGGTACCTTTTTCTAGGATTTTACTACATTTATTGCACTGCGAGACATGTACATAAGTGGAAGAAACTGCAAAAAAGTGCAAGAAATCGCCATCTAGCGGTTTCATATTTCGCCCATATGTACACTCCCTTGTTGCATTTCCTTCAGGTCAAAATCATGCAAGAAATCACTTTCTTGCACGTGGTTACTTCCACTCCAGCCGAAAAACTGACTAAATCTTTAACACCCCACTGATTTTAAATTTCTCCCCAGATCCTCAACCTCATCTTCGCCCGTCTCTCCGTCCCCGACTTGAAATCGTCTCGTCTCGTGTGTCACGACTGGCTCGACATTTCCACCGGTTTCTTAGCAAAGCGTACCTCCCTCCATGTCAACAAGCTCTTCCGCTACGATGATTCGTCAAAGTTGGTCGACCTTGCCCCCGTCAACGATAAACTAGTCCAGCGCATCCGATTTTGCAACAATTTCCTGCCCTCAGTTCCAACCAACAAGACAAACGAGGTCATATCGGACGCAGTACGAATGCTAAATTTCGCCCGTGTCCGCCACATTACCGTCTTCATCACGAACAATAACGTTGTGACGGGTTCGTCGGTGGTTAGAGCGTGTCAAAAACTCCCAATCCTGCCAAATTTGACCTCGCTTAAGTTCAAGGTTAACCCATACGTTACCCATGGAACGCTCCAGGTTTTAAATGCTGCCCACCTCCTGAACCTCTTTGTCGACGCGGGACCCAACCTGACCTCTTTGAACGTAGCGGGAGCCCTCTATCCGAATTTGGGGGGTGTAAAAACCTCAAAGCTTTCACGACTCTAAAGGGCGTGACTACGTAAAACGTTTAGTCACGACTCTAAGGGGTGTGGCCACGTAAAACGTTCAGTAACGACTCTAAAGGTCGTGACCACGAAAAACGTCCAGTCACGACTCTAAAGGGGGTGACCACGGAAAACGTTAGGTCACGACTCTAAAGGGGGTGACCACGAAAACCGTTAAGTCGCGACTCTAAAGGGGATGACCACGAAAAAGTTAGGTCACAACTCTAAAGGGGGTGACCACGAAAAACGTTCAGTCACGACTCTAAAGGTTGTGACCACGAAAAACGTTCAGTAACGACTCTAAAGGTTAAACCTTCGGTCACAACTCTAAAGTATGGCATTGTTCTAACGTTTTAAGAACGTTTAGGCACTTAAAGCAAAACCCCGCCCTCTAGCGCTGAAAAACAGCCAATATCCGATAGGTGGCGCTGGTAGGTAATTAAAATTAGTAAGGCACAGGTAAAGTGTCCACGATACCGTGGGGCACAGAGGTCACAGGTCAAGTATAGTGGGTGTGCCCAGGTCACAGGTCAAGTGTCAACTACGTTAAGTGCCAAGTTTAGGGATTGTATGCAGGTCGCAGGTCAAATGTCAAGTCCAGGGGGGTGTACCAAGGTAACAGGTCAAATCCAGTGGGTGTGCCCAGGTCACAGGTCAAATCTAGTGGGTGTGCCCAGGTCACAGGTCAAATCTAGTGGGTGTGCCCAGGTCACAGGTCAAATCTAGTGGGTGTGCCCAGGTCACAGGTCAAATCTAGTGGGTGTGCCCAGGTCACAGGTCAAATGTCAACTCTGGGGGTGTGCCCGTTCATTTGATCAAGTCTCGGGAGATCTAAAGGGTGTGTTTCGTTGTTATCGTGTTCGTCAACGTTTTAGCGAGCTTTAGCGAAAAACGCCCTCTAGAAACGAAAAATGCAACATAGTGCCCAAACTGCCGCTAGGTGACATTAGCTTGGACCATGTGAGACACGTGTGTAATCAAGCGCCAAGTTCAACTGGTAACACACACACACACACACACACACACCACTGCACAATTCTTGGTTCTGATGTGTGCGCTCATCAAAAGCCAAGCCTGATCCAATTGCAGCTGTGGTTATTCGATCTAGTGGTCGACAACGTTTTGGAAACGTTTGTATACTTTCTGCGGACACGCCCTCTAGTGGCAAAAAAAGCAACCTTGTACCTGAAAGTTCCGCTAGGTAGCGTTGTCCTGCAAATTTAATAAAGATGGGGCAGTATGATACACGTCATCGAGTGAAAAGCTTTGAGAAAGTTTTGAGAACGGTTTGAGAACGTTTTGACACTTTCTGCGAAAAACGCCCTCTAGCGGCAAAAAGTGCAACAAAAATGAAAAGGCCGCTTAGTCTACTTTGGGGTAAAACAATAGTAAAAAAGCTCGGCCGAGTGCAGAAAAAACTCTGCAGAGTTCGAGCTCAGCAAAAATTTGCCGAGTTTGCAGAGTACCGAGTCTAAACGAGTACTCGTTGTAACCCTAAACCTGACAATTTTTATTTTTTTAATTTGTTTCCAAATTTATCATTTAGAACATGGAAAGAAAGGTGGTAAAAGTCAAAGACATGGACAATCTTCGATACGCTGTTAAACGACTGTTAGAAGAGGTGGAAGATTTGCAAAAAAAGACGGCAAATGTGCAAAGGCTTTGTAGTTTCTCCCTTCACGGCAAGCGACTCATATTGTACTCCATCGCTATCTTGGTATGCATTTATTTGTATCTGCATAAATTAGAATACTTTTGTTACATGTAAATACATCATGTATTTATTATGCATGAGTCCAACAATTTTCATTGAGGGCTTTCACGTCACCTTTGTAACCCTAGTAAATAGCGTAAATTTACGAAATTTTTAAATTTAGTAATTTACTCATGAAAATGCTGTCCTTACACAGCATCATAAACACACGTAAGATTGGTGCGTCTTTTTCTGTCGTAAAAATATTTCTAAATAGTTGACGAGTAGTTTTTTAAGAACAGCTACATAAACACGAAGGCCATGAAAACCCTTATTGCTTTACTTAATTCGCAGTAACGCATAACAATTTTGTAATACGTACTTGCCAAGCAAACGAAGAATTAGGATAATTATCATGCCGCATAATTTTATAAATTCTTGTTAAACTGAAAATTCAATTAAAATAATTTTAAAAAAGCTTGCTTAGGCGAGGCGCTGCTAAAAGTGAAAAACAAGGCCTCTGGCATATCTTTTAAATATCTCGTACCTTTATCATTGTAACAGGAGGCTTTGTCTCACCGCGAGGCCAAACATTTTTACCGTTTACCATACCACGACGTTTATTACTTACACTTTCTGCTAAGATATTCAATTATTGCTAATTAAAATTGTATCTATATGTATAAACGCTTAAACAAACTTATTGCTTCGAAAGGGTTGTAAAATTGAGTGGATTTTGTAAAATTATTATGCAGAGGACCAATATGATCAATAATATTTATTTAGCTCATAATTAAATTCGATAGTTAACCAGTAATTCAGGTAGCTAATAAAATTTGATGGATGTGCACAATTTTCAATAGGTGTTATGCAAAAAATTAAGATGCCGACGCACGAATAACAACGCGAGGGTATTTCCTAATTTTATTTACATATTAAAACAACTAGTTTTCAGTACGAACTAAAAAGTGATAAATGATAATTTTGACGTAAACCCAGATTAGTTAGGTTCTTGAGAATATATTCTTCATTACTAGAGGCTTGGCGTAAAATGTTTGGCCTCGCGGTGATGCAAAGTCACCAACTCCTGTTACAATGATAAAGGTACGAGATATTTAAAAGATATGCCAGAGGCCTTGTTTTTCACTTTTAGCAGCGCCTCGCCTATGAGCCCGATACAGTTTTGGCAATACAGTGCGGCACCCCATCAGCAAATGAAGGACAGGTCATATCCGACGACCCGTTTCCACCTTGACCTAAATCACCGCACATGGTAATCGGTGATCCCAAGCAGTCAAACCCGATCGTACAAGATGCAAAATTTGTGTCGCAAGCGGACGGTGCAATGCAGAGTTGGGCAACCGCAAAACTCAAGGTGCACCCCTGATTTACATAATTAAAGCAGTTAATTTAAACATGACGTCGGAATTTTTGAAAATATTTTTTTAAGTGTTACCAGGATGACCAGTGTGACGAGTTGGCTCTTAAAAGTATTCATGTTTTATGTTATATCGTCCATCTGACTGGTAAGACGGGAATGTAAAGTACGTTGGAGAAATTTGCTTTTAAATAGGATTAAACCCGTGCTTCATTAACTTATGATCGCTCAGTATAGCGGCATGATTACTGTACTAATTGGTACGTGAGATTAATTAACTTATTTATAAATGCTATGAAATTGCCCAGTTTACTTAGGCTTAAGGAATTTGATTCGATGGCATCATCCCTTCCAGCGGTGCAAAATATTTTAGCTTTGCATACGTTTGTGTTGTTTACATAAATATATGTAAATGTTGCAACAAAATATAAGGAATGAAATAAAAATATATACATATGAATAGGTATGCAATATGTATTTGTATTGGGGGATTCATTATTCAAGTCTTTGCAAATATAAATAGGTGAAACTTTCACCTGTTGAAAATTTGAAAAAATAGTCAAATTTTTAATTGACTGACCTACACTCTTAAAAAAATCAATAACCGGTGGTATTGATACGTGACTCTACCGCGTGGTATTGATCAGGTATTAAATTAATACTGCGTGGTAAAAAAGTTAATACCAATTAGTATTAAAATTATTACCATGAGGTATAATTTCAATACCGGTTTTATACCAATATGGTATAACCGTTTAATACCAAGGCGGTAGAGTCACGTATCAATACCGTTAGGTTTTTTTCAATACCACGTTTCTAAGAGTGTACACGTAGCCATCATCTGATCAAATTCCTCATCTGGACAAATATTTTGCATCTATAATTCCCAATTTAAAAAATTACAATTAATTGTGTACATATACTAGCAATTGTAGTAAACAATTATATGTCCTAGTATTGGCAGCTAAGGATAAATATATATGCTTCATTCAATATACATATGCCGTGCTGTCATACCAGTCGTGATATAATAAATTTGTAAATCATACTCGATAGTATTTCTCAAAATTGGCATTCTATGTTCTTTGTCCAAACTGAGGATGAGTGGAGTCGAGATATGTGCATACATGCTTAAATTTATGTGTAGCAATAAACACATGCATGTATGTATGTATGTATGTAACCTAATGCATACATTTACATTATACATTCTTAAATTTAAAAAGTTGTAAATACGTTATACCATGTCAAATTTTGCAGTTATATAAATACTTCAATTAATTTTTTTTAGAAAATCAGTTCCCAATTTTTACAGTTTATTTGGGGATCATTATTAATGCTTTAAAAGCATTATTTATGGTATCTGTATTTTGTGAAAAAATATAAATATGTGTGCATGGAGCAATATGTAAAGTATTTCTTATATTTTTTCCAAAGAATTGATCGGATTAAGCAGTTCGGAACATAAGGCATTTGATGGACATCTTATTTTGGTAACCATGTCAGCTGATAATACGTTGAACGTTGAAAATTTAAAGTCCGGTTAAGAACCCGTTTTCGATATTCACTAACTTCATGGTTAAATTAATACGACTTGTTAATCGAATTTTAAGTATTTTCCGTGTACAAAAAGACTTAAATAAAATTGGTCCTATTTTTTAGATAATGGAAAACGGGAGATAAGGTCGTCATTTAAAAAAATTTGATTATATTTACTTCGAAAAATTTTACTTTTCTTATGGAAAAGTTGAGACTGTTTGGCATTGTTAAAATGAAATGTGTCTGATTTTGATTTGATATTATTTATATACTTAATACTAGATTATAACCAAGCGCAGTTATGTACACTATAAAGCATCCGGTAGAGTCACATATGTACTCCGTACTGGTATTGATTTGGTAATAATTCAATACCGGATTGGTTATAGTTTAACTCTGAGTGGTAGCGATTTCATTACCACAACACTACTACCCCGTAACGATCGATATTACCGATGCTGGTAAAGTCATATATGTACTCCGTTCAGTAATGATTCGTAATGATTGAATACTAGATGCCTAAGAGTGTAGAGTGTTTAATTGCTGGATCTAATATTTGAATTGCTTTATGTTTTTGAATGTGTTAATGTTTAAATGTTTCTTGTTTGAAATAAAGTGATTAACTCATGCGGCCCTTCAGCATTCAGTGCATGTTTATTTTTCACTAGCGTTTTATTTCAAAATATTCCTATTGCATACATGTATACATTCACTCATTTAATGATAAATGAATAAATTATTCATTCAATATTCAAAAATTGAATGAATATTTTACTCTGATTTTTGAATATCGAATGAATATCTATTCAATTCGTGGGAATCAGTAATGAATTAATATTTTTTCAGTATTCATTTTTTACTCAATAGTTAATACATAAGGAAAGTTGAGAAATTCGTTTAATACTGTGAATTTCCAATAAAATGGGTAATGAAGGAATGGTGAATAATGAATAAATGTTGAGTAATTTGAATTTTTTTTACAAATTATGCATGAATGCATAAGGAATGAATACTTTTTTGAAGGCTTTGAATGAATGAAGTTTGAATGAACAAATATTTTCTGAACATGTATTTATGTCCTATTGGAGCCAAGCATAAATTGCATATTATGAAAAAGATGAGCAACATACATACATATTTACATATGAATTGCACACAAATTCCACTATGCAACATCGACACAAGAGGATCCATAAACCCAGAACAAAGAGCATGGACGAGAACAAAGAGCTTTCTCCAACCCTCACCTGCAATTAACTCCGCTATTCCGTGGCATCCTTACATGCAAAAATCTGTCAATCAAAACCCAGCCAGAAAGCTACGGTAAGGGTACAAGTACTTCTTTTTAAATTCTTTTGTTCTTATCATACGTGTATTTTTCTTCGTCTTATGACCAATGAGTCAGCCAGACCACGCCTAGATTCTGTGGCCAACTTTCACTTGTCCGTGTCTTTAAGCTCAATTCTTTAAAATACTATTTATATTCGAAGCAAATTTTATTATATCACATCTTTACAAATATTGAAGGCGGTATAAATCTAAGACTATTGTTACTGCATGACTCAAAAATGCGACGTCAAGAGTGAAAGTATATAGCAAAGCTTCATCTCAATTCGAGATTTAGTAGTTATTTAATTAATTAGAATATTGTCTATTATCTCACAATGGTATAAATTATGGGACAAGTTTACAAATAAATTGTGATTGTGGGTCGAAGGGGACGCGGAAATTCGAGCCGCCCGAGACGACGAAGGGCCGCGCATGTAAATCCAAGACTTCTTGACTTGAAATGTGACGTCACAAGTGAAAGTAGCAAATTATTTGTGTCTCTAGGTTGAAATATTAATCATATCTTACGGAAATTATGTACTCGAGTACTGTCGTCACAAATTCTTAAACACCGAAATCCGAATTTATTGTTGAAGAATGACATAAAATTGTGAAAGTGAAAGTAGCAAAATTGTATCTCTATTCAAGATGTAGTAATTATTTAGTTATTAAGGACATAGGCAGTTCCTCCAGCATAATGTAAATTAGAAGATAAGTTGAGGTCATGGATGTCGAGAGGGATGCGGAAATGGAAGCTGCCCAAGGGGACGAAGGGTCTCACCCGTTCTGCGTTTACACCCAACGGAGCTCTTATCCCTGGCTAGTTGACAATTTTAAACGACGTTGGCAAAATCTCAAAACTCGGTGGCAAAATTTGATGAAATGGGAACCAGTTCCGGAATCCGCGTGTGTCCGAATTCTTAAGAAAGTTCCCGGTTTAAAACAAAGTGCCCAGGCCGGGATGCATGTTTTGGCAAGGTACAGATATTTTACGGTTAAAAATATATAAGATTACAAATATTATGCTACATGCAGATTCAACAATCTAATTAAATTAAGCATTTTAGTGTCATATCGGTCTCCATAATTTTTATTTGGATGTAAATTAGACAAGAAAAAGATGTTGACGTGCACGATTGAACAGATAATGAAACATGTATCATATAAATACAAACATAATTAGGATAAATTTAAAAGTGTGTGGCCAAGGCAAGAATATTCAATTACATCTCTTTCCAGAATGCAATATACAGAATTCGCATTGTGCTCCTGTGTGCGCATCTTTTAGTTTTGGTTCGCATTTTTTTCCACTCTTGGAACAGTCAATGGTAGTTTGAATTGCTACCTTTCTCCCATTGACGCACTTGTAAAATGCGTGCGGGACACATTTGCTGGTGCTGTTGTGCGGTTTCAACTCATAACCACAATAATATAGCCAATTTCCTGTTGTATTTACCTGAGGATGACACATGCAGCCAGATTCAATTTCGCCATTGTAAACGTAATCCAGATTTTGTAGAGTGGCTTGATGCTTCTCTTCTTCTACAATAATATACGATAATATACCAGGGAATGATAAACTGTTCTGAGATGATAAGGGGATGCCTTCTAAATGGGAGAAGTTACAACTGCAAAATTTTGTTCAAAGAGCACTTTTCCGAATGGGGTAGCTCATGTATTTTCAACGGGATTCCTGCAAAGGCAACACGGCGGTGCATATCTAATTTTCAGATTTCATGTGAAGTGCATATATGTACAAGAATAATGAGTAATTCGTATTGGCTTTAAATAGGTACCAAACCATCCAATCTGCAGTGGGGAGCAGCACCAAGGAAGAAATTCAAGAGTGGCAGGAAGCCGACTTAGACGAATATGTCACAAATCTCGAAAAGAAAACCGATACGGATCTACATCCTGCGATACCCTAGAGGCAAATGGCGCCTGGTATATCATCCGGACTGACGTTTGCCATCAAGGAAGAGTTAGAAGATAAATCCTGCGTTCACACTGACAACACTGGATTTATGGTAAATGTATTTAGCTGCATCAAATGGATAACTACGAATATAATTTCATTTTAATAGTTGGCAGTAAGCAATCCAAGAGACGAGCCACAAATTCAACGATTTGGTACGGCATTACCATATGGGAGGGAAATTTATGTCTCCCTTTACCCTGAAGTCATCTTAGCCGAGAAGGATGCCAAAGATGTTTCCATGGTTAGCAATTTTACAAAGGATAGAGCCCATTCGGTACTAAATTTAATTATTTGCCGAAGGAACGGCGTGGCTGTTACTTCACCGATGACAAGGGTGACGCCTATTTGGATTTCTACAAAAAGTATTCCCGACAGAATTGCTTGGAGGAATGTTTCGCCAAACCAATTTATGTAGCATGCAACTGTGCTAAGGTCTCCTCACCTGGTGAGTTTTTACAACGCCTTAATTTTTGTTACAGGACCTATCTTGTTTTCTGCAATTAGGATTCCCGGGGCGAAAGTTGTGTTCTCTCCACAGTGTAGATGGTTGCGTCAGATTCAAAGAAGGTAAACCATTAATCAACATAATTTATTTTTAAATACCCAATCACATCAATCCCAAACTCGTAGAACAAATGCACAACGAGGGACTAAAGGATGCATGCAAAAAATGTCGCCCAAATTGCCGAGACACCAAATACCGGACGTCGGTTACCTGGAGTCGAATGACAGAAGAGCGCATGAATTACTACAAGGAAATGTTCCATAGCACAGATTACAGGTGTGCGGACTAAAGCATAAAGATTTTGAATTTCTTAACAAATATATACCTACTTATTTAGCGGCGACAAGAATATTACCATTTCCGTGGTAAATGTCTACTTTGCGGTTGATTCAGTCCACCCTACACGAAGGAGTGCTAGATACAGCACTTTCGAGGAAGTTGGTAAGGTTTCGATAATAATTTCGATAAAGCGGAAAAATGAATGTGTTTTCTTTCTGACAAGGCCTAATTGGTGGGACTGTCTCCATGATTACTGGCTTAACCTTGTTGGATGTAATTGAGTCTCGTGTACTAATCGCGGTAATAGTCGTGGCAAAGTACAAGGTGTGGAATAATCTTGGAAGAATGGGAGGTCCCGCCTGTGAGTAACTTTCTTCGGATTTATCACATTAAAATAAAATTTGGCTTCTAACTAGCCTGCTTAATATTATTCATAGCAAGAGTTAATGTGTTGTATACTAATTTCTTTCAGTTAATTGGAAACTATCGATTCCCAAGTTCCTGAGACGGAATAATAGGGTGGTTCCCGAGGAAATTGAGATGGCTGCAATCCAGCAAAGGCCACAAAGACAAGCATTACCACGCCGTCGTCCATCCCATCCGATGGAGAATCTGCCTGGATATCTTCCGTAAATCTTAAACCCCAATGTGCTCAACATTAAAATGTAAGGTCAGGATACTAAAACTAATTGTAAAATCCATTCGAGCATTTAGTCAGGATAGTCTATCAAATATGTAGTTGCTTTGCGCTGATGCAGAACATAATATTTAAATCAGTCGTATGTCACAAAACCTATGCACGATTCCCTTCCTACAAACTCAGCTTAAATCGCTTTCATTGTAAAATTTTGAAACAATAGCAGTAACATAGCATTATAAAGTGGTATTGTTCTTATTGTGAAGGAAGTGACGTAGTTTATATTACCAGAAAAAGTTGGCAAGTGACGTTGAGCCGTATAATTGGGAATTTATATTTCCCAAATCGCGAACATATAAATCAAGGTGTATATTGCTTTGGAATATCTTATATAGGATAATATAGATAATATAGGATATAAATATTTTAAATAAGAAACCACAGAAGATCATTTATCTAACATTTAAATAATTTATTACTAATATTGATAGTGCAAAACATTTATTTTTATTTAATGTGAAACAGCCTTAAGTATCTGCCAATTAATTTTCCTTTCATCTACATAGTTAACAATGCAAGCATTCCACCGGTTGCCCCCCCCCGATTTTGGAGAAATTAGTATAAATTAGCCATAAATTTAATTTGCATGAAATTTGCAAATGGGGCTATCTGCAAGTGCGCAAGTTTGGTGTAGATATGTGTACCGGGTGAAGAGGAAATGCGCTACAAAGTTGAATTTAGATTTTTTAAATTTACGGTACTGTTCCTCTTTTTCGGATGAAAATATTTATCTTTGCCAAATTTGCAGTTCGTGTCATTTGCAAATTTCATGCTAATTAAATAGAACAAAGCGCCTAGATAGTGGTGGTCAAAGTGTAGTTGATATCAAGGTAGTCAAAAATGGTACTAAACTTCTAAAATTCTGGTATAATATGCTAAATATATCTAACATGGAATCCTGAAAATTTCATGGTTCTTCAATGGAAGGTAAATTTCCTACGCAAATTCAAAGCATGAAAAACGGGAAATGAGTTTTCCGTAAGTACTAAAATTTGTTCGACAAAGACTCGAAGAAGGCTTGACTAAATTTCAACGGAGTAGGGTGTGGACGTGCAAAAAATAAGACCTACATAAAAAAGCATGGCGAATCCGAAAATGTCAAGTGCAATTACGCACCATGAATGAAAACCAGCATAATGACCCTTTGAAAGTTAAAAACGATTAAATTTATTTTTGGAAAATGTCGATCCACGTCCGTGCCTGATGCGACCATGAAGTCGAAGATTAATACAAACTACTTGTATCACATTAAAGCCCATAACTTGTGGGTCAAAGTTTATGCAAAAATATCTGCACCAAAATATACAGAAGGTCAAGAAAAAATGGCGAACGCGAGACTTCCCAAGCTCTACACCAAAGTCTCACCAAAACATTTGGTCAGTGGGGACGAGTCCTACGTCCTTAAAAACGCCACAGAAATCCCTAAGGTAATTTTGCATGGCAAATATATCTCTCAAGTGAAAACCGAAGTGAAACTGAAATGTTGTTAAAATTTCTCAAGAAATTCCCGATTTGGCTGGCATTAGGCCAAATTGGGCATTTTTGGGACCCTTCAGTTCAGAAGGGCTGTGTGGGCGCACATGTCTATTTTCTGAAATTTGTGATACACCGTCTTATTCTTTTCGACAACAAGTATCAAAAAATATATAATGTTTTTTTTGGCCAGACCATACCTGTGCAAGCGAATTTCGCTTCACTCAACTTCACTCATTTTCAAGTTCCCCTTCACTCCCCTCACTCGCGTGAAGTAAGGCTGAGGAGGACAACCCTTCACCGACAGAATCACCGATCTTGATGCCCTTTGGATATGTTGTAGTCCTAGGTGAGTCTAGCAAAAGTGAAGCAGGATTTCATTCCATGGCCCCATTTGCGCCCGCCACACCCACTCAAAGGCGCGAAAAACACGAAAAATACCTTGTTTTCGATCATTCAAAAAATCACCAAAAATCAAATTTTGATCGGATTTTCATAATTTAAGCGTTTCTGTGATCTTAGATAGTTGCTTTATCATATCCTATAGCAAACTCAATTTTTTTAATTTTTTGAATATTTTCGGAAATTTCCTGACCAGGGGTATGCCCTCGAAAAAATCAAAATTTCAAAAAAATTGAGTTTGCTATTGGATATGATAAAGCAACTATCTAAGATCACAAAAACGCTTAAATTGTGAAAATCCGAACAAAATTGGATTTTTGGTGATTTTTTGAATGAACGAAAACAAGGTATTTTTCGTGTTTTTCGCACCTTTGAGTGGGTGTGGCGGGCGCAAATGGGGCCATGGAATGAAATCCTTCTTCACTTTTGCTAGACTCACCTAGGACTACAACATATCCAAAGGGCATCAAGATCGGTGATTCTGTCGGTGAAGGGTTGTCCTCCTGAGTGAGGCTTCACTCACTCAAAAATCCAATTCTCACTCCTTCATTCCCTCACCCCCTCATTCCTCTCACATCACTCATTCCCCTCACTCAGCTATTTTCCTCACTCTTTCTTTCATTCAATTAAGTGCCTCGTGTCATCATAATTAAATACTTAGGCGCCATCTGGTGGGGCAATGTGAGACTAGGCTGGGGCAATGTGAGATTAGGCTGGGGCAATGTGAGACTGATCTGGGGTAATGTGAGACTTGGCCTGGACAATGTAAGACGAGGCTGGGGCAACGAGAGAATTTCCTGGGGTAACCTGAGACTCACTATTTTCATATTGCCACAGTGATTTTAGTATGTAAACTAATTATATTCCTTCACCCTTTCTTCCCGGAGATGAAGGAGTGAAAAAGATGAAGCCTTCATCTCCTTCACTCCTTCACCCTTCATTTCACTCATTTCTCGTTTGGGCCTCCCTCACTCAGCTTCACTCACTCGATAAAAGTTTTCAACTCCCTCACTCAGCTTCACTCTCCTTCACTCCCTCATCGTGAATGAAGCCTCAATTTTCGTAAATTGAGTGAAGCTGCACAGGTATGGGCCAGACCTTGCGGCCGTCCACTATGCAATAACTGTGAAGGGAAAAATTGACAAAAATGTCAGTTTGGGGTTGAAAGATGAAAGTTACCCATACGCCTGTTATCTTAAAAAAGATTTTGGGCTATGTGTAAGTGGTGATACTCCAAGCTTTGTGAAACAGTCGATACTTTAAGAAAATTTCAGTTCCGGTGGCAGAAAGTTAGCATTGAAGTTGCAAAGTCTTCCAAAAAAGCAGTGATGGCGGGCGTGATGAAAAACGTTAAATACGAGATAGATAATGGATTAAAGTTTCCTTTGAGCCTGGATTCATTTGGCTGGATACATTTATAATATTCTACGAAAATTCGGGATTTTTGAAATTAATTTTTAACCATTTGTTTGCCCAAATTCCATATCGCCACTTTCTAGGCGCTTTGTCCTATGTTATACAGATAGATTGGTGCAATAATATGAGTTTAGTCAAAATCGGATAACAAACGTGGGGAGACCTCCATTGTATGCTGTTTAATGAAAAGCACAGCATTTACTGTAGTTATCGCTGCGTAATTATGTCTAAAATAATATAATTGTAAAATTACACTGCACTCAAATGAATAGGAAAGTAGCACACTTTAAAATAGCTCAAGATACATTCGTCACCAATTTCACATTTTATTTGCAGTCAGACATTTCCTATAGCCATAGGTTGATCTAAATACATAAGTGATAGAAAACGCATGTATGTATGTAGATATGCATTTGTGGTCAATATTTTTTGTAGGCCAGACGTTTAGTTGAAATCATTGTACTGTAGATATACCGCATAGCTTTAATTTCACTTTCATAATTATCTCAATTTAAAAACTATAAAACTCACATCTGCCCATTTACAAATCATGCATTTAATTACCTAAGTAAATTAAAAAACTCATTGTAAGGAATTTAAAAAAATCCGTGATTTCCTTCATTCGTTTATAATTACCTAAATATTTGTGTAAATGTGTTAAATATTTCAAGTGAAGAATTTAGTCTCCGCGTATTAATAGCAAATACATATGTAAATAATCATTCAAATGACACAGATCACGAGCACATTAGGCTAAAACAACTGCTTTATAGTGGCACTGGCATATGTATAAATATGCAACTCTTTGTTAAAAATATGCATGCACATAATCACAACTAAATTTCATTGTAAGGTTTGCACACAGATAAATTTCTAGATTGTTTAATTAATGAATTAATTAAATTTATTTATTGATTGATTATCAATGCAACAACGGTGTTTATTATTTAAATATGTGCTTAATTTTGTCTGTGTAAATAATGATTTAGATACTTGAATTGTATAATTCGTCATTATGTTAAAAGTTTACACACAAGTCGAATTTACTTTTTTTTCTATTCAAACCTTGTTCAACAAATATTTATATATATATCATACACAGTATATGTACAGATATGATTTGATAATTCGATGCATATCCGCTGCACTTTCAAGAAATAAATAAAAAATAAATCACCCCACCAATCACACCCAAGCTCGGTCGATTTCGCATTTGACGATTTATTACAATTTTTTTTACACAATTTACAATTTATTTATGTATATGTGCATAAAATTCGTTTCAATTGTCTACTTTGTATATGCATGTATTCAAACATCACCAACTGGAATTCTGTAGTGATCACAACAACGCAAAGTAAAAATGGTCGTGCGATAGCTCATTTCCTTCTTAGGACCTTGCAGTTCCCAATATAAAATATTAAAAAGTCCAAAAACATTATCTATGGACTTTTATTTTTGGGCTCTCATTTTGAAGTGACCTGTCGGAGACCTTAAAAATAGTGCACTTAAGTGCACGGGATCATTTCTAAATTACAAATATGCAAATAACCAATATTTTTGTATAATAATAATTGATTTATTGCATCATAGCCACCAGCCTTTGCACATCGTGAATGGTTACATATTGAAAATCGTAAAGTTAAATAAAATTAAAATAAATAAACCGTTGCAAACGAAATGTAGCAAAGGGGTGAAAACACACGGAATTGTCTTTGTGGCACGCCCACAACGTCTTTCAGCACTTTCCCGTCATTGTCTCATATTACCCCACGTCTCATTTTGCCCCGTTTTGACACCCCCACGTACTTCAAACGGACACGACAACACCTTTCAATACACACGATCAGTAATGTACTCATGTAATGTACTTTGTACATTACTGATCGTGTGCTTTCAATAGACACCCCACATGACAAGTAATTTTTTCGAGATTCGACACCTCCCACACGGTAATTGAGTCGTCGCACGTCCAAATCAGGCGATTTCTGAAATCCCCGCCAAAAAATACGTCTAAAACGGTGGAAACGAGAAATTCGACTGGCCGTTGGCGTCATCCCCGTGGCGCCGTGACCTTATGACCTACAACGCCCATCTTCAAACTCATCCCGTCCCCAAAAATTAGAAACACGTTGGTGAAAACCGCATGCAGAAATACGAAACCATTCTAAAGTTATCGTGGATACAGATGGACAGACGGACGAACATGACATTTCCATAAAGGGGTTTTCACCCCTTAATAATTATTGGTCAGAACATAGGCCAAATTACAAATATGCAAATAACCAATACTTTTGTATACCGGCTGTATGTGTAGCAATGGGTGAAAAAATATTTAACACGTGTATGAAGTTATGAAATTCATATATGTATGTATTGTAAATTTAGAAAGTTATTTGAAACTGAAAATGTGTAATACCGTATAAAACTTGGCAGTTGCATATATATATGTTCTCCAATTTCTTAGAAAAATCACTTCCCAATTTTTACACACGAATTTATTTGGAGATCATTACATTTAGAGCATTATTTGGTCTCCATTTTGTACATATATAAATACAAATACTTATATGCATGGAGCAATATGTAAAAACATTTCAAAATGTTTGTGGTTTATGGGGATCAGAAGACATTCAGAAACTTTGATCGTCTTCAAAAGAAAAAGTTGAAAATAAATACTTTCAGTCTTACCTAATTGTAATTTGCAAAATGTAAATATATTTCTTTTACTTATAGCAACTCATTCCGATTACGATTACTCAAGACAGCTTTATTCCATCCATATACATACAACGTAGCGTAATACTTAAATTAAAATGTTAAAAACTTTTTTCTGCTAAAAAATAATTTCATTCGTTTTTTTTTACTTTTAGGATACACAAGTCACATTAAATTCTGCAATTTTATCGGTACATATTGAAATATTAATTATTTACAGCTCCCTATTCTGATTCAGATTCGCTACTATCACTCTCTAAAACTCCCTTCTTTTTATTATGCACCGTGTCGACATGCACTTTCAAATTCTTCTCGGATATGAACAACTTTTTACAAATTTTACACTTGACCGAGCACTTCCTCTGCCTCTCTCGATACTCTTTTTGTCTCTGTGCCCGCATCTCCCTAGCTTTCTGGGCCTCTTCCTTATTCGGATTGCAGACAATTCGCGTATGCACCTTTAGTGCGGTTTGTTGCGAAAATGATTGCCCACACTTCGAACATAAATACGACTTCTCCCTGGTGTGTACCACCATGTGAGCTTTAAGCAGATAGGCAGCATTTTCTCCGGTAAATACCCGGTCACATTCCGTACAATTGGCACTCCTTATCAGCACGTGGGTGACTCGCACGTGTTTAATCTTCTCTTTTACAGTGGGAAATTTGATGTCACAAATTTTGCAAAAATCTCGCTCCGACAATTCTGCATGAAATTCGTCCACGTGTTCTTGTAGACCACGTTGGGAGGTGAATTTCTTCTTGCATTCGGGAAAGTGGGGACATTTCATGACTTGTTCGGTGGGGTGGATTTGTTTTTTGTGCGTTTGTAGCGAATTGTAGGCAACGAAGGTGTTCAGGCAAAGGTCGCATTGAAAGGGGCGCTCCCTTCGAAGATCCCGCCTCGTACCGGAAGGGCCCTTGCAGTATCTTCGATGTCCGCGTAGATAGGAGGAAAAGTTAAATTTTCGGGGGCAGTTGGGACACTGAAATTGACCAGGATTTTCATGGACGTGCTTGACATGTCGGTCCAACTGGGCTTGGGAGGAGGATGTGTAGCCTGATTTGCATATTGGGCATGGAAATGTGTCCGTTGGAGGGGAACGACGGGTCTTCTTCTTGGTGTCTGGATCTGGATGTGCTTGACCGCGGTGAGAGACTAAACCCAGATAGGTTTTCAGTTGCTTGCCACAAACGTCGCAGATTGTCGATCTGTAAAATTGTTAAAAAATGGTGGAATTAGTTCATGCATAAATCGAGTATGATGTATCCTACCCCCTAGCCCCTAACTTTCTATCCCTATCCCCTAACTTTCTATCCCTATCCCCTGCATAGTACTTCCTACACCCTAAACCCCTAGCCCCTACTTTCTATCCCCTAAAACTCTATCCCCTACTTCCTAGCCCCTAAAACTCTATCCCCTACTTTTTATCCCCTAAACTCAAAATTTCTCACAATGCCCCAAATTTGTCAATATGCCCAAAATCTCTTAAAATACCCCAAATTTATCAAATTCTGGGCACCTGGGCAAGATACGAAAACTTTGAAACTACATGGGGCAAAGTGAGATTTCTAGCTTATGGGGCTATTGTTCGTAGTTAGCGAGCGAAGCCAGCAGGTTAGGTTAGATCTACTAGGTACGCGGAAGGCGTGAACTGGTCAGCTAGCTCTCCTAGCTAGGACTCCTAAATAAGGTGTTCAAGCTAGGACTCTAACTAGGTGTCCCAGCTAGGACCCTAAATAGGTGTCCTAGCTAGGACCCTAACTAATTGTCCTAGCTAGGCCCATATTTAATTGTCCTAGCTAAGACTCCTAGCACTCCTAGCTAGGCTTCCTCGCTACCTCCATTAGCTAACTTTCCTAACTAACACTATTATGTAGCTTTCCTAGCCAGCTCCACTAGCTAGGAGTCCTAGCTAGAAGAGCTAGCTAGGGCACCTAGTTAACAGTCCTAGCTAGGACACCTATTTAGGAGTCCTAGCTAGGAGAGCTAGCTGACCAGTTCACGCTTTCCGCGTACCTAGTAGATCTAACCTAACCTGCTCGCTTCGCTCGCTAACTACGAACGATACCCCCTTAATCTGGGAATCTCACCTTTCCCCATATAGTTTCAAAATTTTCGCACCTTGCCCCAGGTGCCTAGAATTTGGGGGGGGAATTTTAAGAGATTTTGGGCATTGTGAGAAAGTTTGAGTTTAAGGGATAAAAAGTAGGGGATTGAGTTTTAGGGGCTAGGAAGTAGGGGATAGAGTTTTAGGGGATAGAAAGTAGGGGCTAGGGGTTTAGGGGGTAGGAAGTACTATGTAGGGGTTAGGGGATAGAAAGTTAGGGGCTAGGGGGTAGGAAGTACATCATAAATCGAGTAAGTATATAAGAAAACTTGTACAAATTCGGTAATTTGTGTGTAATCGTTTGTCCGAATTTAAAAATATGTAGAATCTGATTTGAGATATCTAATCTTATACGATGTTTATCTAGAATTTTGAACTGTACGAGATTCTTGAAGATTTCGGCACCCAAAAACATTACCACATGTTTCAAAAGGAACCACGTATCTAAAAATATGCGAAGATATTTTTACGAAATTTAAAAAAAACTTCTTCACTTCCAGAGATTTTTTTGCTTTTAAACGTCAAAAAGTCCGAAAATATCAAAAAAAGACTATGATCTAGCTCAAACATGTTTTAACATTTTTTACGAAGTTTCAATAAATTTGTCCATTTTAAATACGTTTTCTTGCAATTCACATACAATTAAGCTCATTCGGACCTGTCTTTTTCTTCATCCTTATTGCGATGCGTTTCTCGATGCTCCCTTAAGGCAGCGATATCCTGAAATGTTTCACTGCATTCGTCACAGTGAGTAGTTGGATTCCAAACGTCGGAATGAAGCTCTCTAAGGTGTCTTCTCAAACCATTTTTTTGATAGTATTTCCTTGTGCAAAATTGACACTGGAAGCGCTGTTTACTTGCGTCATCGTCACCCGGGCGTTCTTTCTCGTCCAAGCTGTGGTGGAGGATAAATACATAATTAAGGAGTTATTTTAATACGTATTAATTTTATGTGGAGCTTGGCTTAACAGAAAACCTTTTCATGTCGAAATGAAGCCACTTTATATGTTTCCTTAGATCACGTTTGTAGCAATATTTCTTTGGACAAAATTGACACTGGAAATTTCTCTCGAATGGTTTCCTACTTTCTCCACTGGACTTGCCTTTCTGGTCAGAAATTTCCGACCTGTGGATTAAGCGTACATACATAATTATAGGGTAATTTTAGTCGGGCTAAATTTCATGCAAAATTTAAAATATTTAACAAACCTCGAGTCTTCGTCATCGTCAGAATCAGCGTCATTCTCATCGTTAACATCACTTATCATGTCATAATCCTGACTTTCTTCAGATCCGGATGAATTACTTTCATCCTTCTCATCATCATCACTTTGTTCATTTTGGTGGAAAGTTTTACGAATTAATTGGTCAGCCAGGACACGACTTTTCCTCTTCGTTGGGGGGTGATTGTCTAATTGCTCGTCACATTCGTTTCCAGGTGATGTGTCGACATGACCGGAAATTGAGGGTGATTTTCTGCTTATCTTTTCTGCAGGTACTTCGATAATATTTTCAATTTCCGTATCTGCTATTATTATTTGAACGGTTGATTCGGCTCTGGGTTTACCCTCAAATCCTGGGCGACATAAAAAAACGAAAAGTAAGGGCATATCATTTCAATTAAGTAAAATAATTAATTAGTTACTTGAAAGTCGAATTTGTCCAGTGGCAACTTCACGTGCTGAGTCGGCTACTTCGACAAATGGTTCCTCCTCCTTTATCGTAAAGATGTCATCATCTTGGTCACTTATCATGTCGTCATTTTCGGCAGGAGAGGAGGATTCGAGACAGTTAACTTGCAGCCATTTCGTCAATTCTGGACTATTTGCTTCTTCTTCATCGGACTCCTCGTCTTTTACTGCGGCTTGGGTGATGACCTCTGACCTTGACCTTGGGGTGATGATGCGAGTTTTTATGATTTCTGTATGCATCAAAATAAAATTTTCAGAAACGGACACACCCTCAAAATTTGTCTTCACATTTCACCCTCAATGATATCCAAATATGTAATTTTACACGTAAATTCTTAAATTAATCACCTGATTTCCGCTGCAGTTTCCTATTAACTATGACGTTTTTCAAAGTATCTAAAATTTTCTCTATTTCCATCTCCAAAATGGAAATTGTTGATTTTAAGCTGACCACTTTCTCCAACGAGTCGAAACAAGTTTTACACGAATAGCGAGAACTTTTACCTTCTTCACTGTTCAGAAAATTTGATAGTTCCGTCGCAAAAATTTGACCTGTCTTTTCATCCATAATTTTCACATCGGTACAAATTTCGTGACAAATTGCACAAGTTTTTCGTTTTAAAACGGCAGCAACGGCTCGTTCAGTTCTGTCGTCTCGTTTTATTAGCACCACTGCATCCAACTTGGCTACTTTCCTTTTCGACATTTTATAAACTTTAATTATAATGTAGAAGAGATAAAATTTTGTTATTTACAAATATACTTTTATTCGTTTGAAAAGTTTGTTGTGATAATAAACAACCGGGTTCGATTTTTTCCCACTCTTTTGTACCCACCACCACCACCACAATAATCTTTGTCTCTCTTTGCGACGAGGAAGCCAAAATTCATGTAGATAAATACGTGCATCAGTACTACTTACATACTTATGTATAACTACAAGATCCATATATCCATATAGATATGTACATGGCAATTGGTCAGACTTTTATCCTCTTTCGTACTGCGGATTTTAAAAAATAAAATTTCCCTTCGGTACGATGTTCTTTACATACATTTGATAGCAACCTATTAAACCCAGTTTCCAGTTTTTCCGTTTTTGATGAAAGCCATAAAAATCCACTTTTTAACATTGATGGGTATAGGGAAAATTCCAAAATTTGAGGAGAAGAATATCGAAAAAAATCCACCTTTTACCATGGATCCAGCTTTCCACAGAATACCAAAAAATACTCTTTAAAAAATTGGTCTTAGGCCAATTTAAGCACTACATATCTGAAATCATATCACTAAATATTTTTAAATTCCACAATTTTTACTTGCAGTACTTTTATATCTTTGAAACAATTTGAATCTGTGAGGCACACATTTTCATAACCTACATATGTATTTTTTCATATATGTATGTACAGTATGTAACAAATTTAATGCTACGATGACAAAATTTTTATATCGACATGAACGCGTAAATTTTAAAATTTCAAACTCTGCACAAAAATCTCAAAAGTATATACGGACAATTTCCTCGTCGTCGATCTTTAATATCGCACAAAGGTCAAAGGTCGCCATTATTTTTGTGAACAAATTTGAGGCGTCGAAAAAAAAACTTCGTGGATAATTTTTTTTGAACTTTCTAATATTTTTTATCGGATACGACATGCGTTTTGAAGAAAAATGAGCTTTGGTCGGACCGTGTACGATTTTTTTGACGCCCACAGGAATTTTTCGCCAAGGACAGGTCGAAGGCCTAAAATCGCCATCGCGGCGAAAATTCGAAAACTGAAATACACGTTTGCATGTCGGGACTTTCAATATGCAAACGTATATTTCAGTTTTCGAATTTTCGCCGCGGTGGCGATTTTAGGCCTTCAACCTGTCCTTGGCGAAAAATTCCTGTGGGCGTCAAAAAAATCGTACACGGTCCGACCAAAGCTCATTTTTCTTCAAAACGCATGTCCTATCCGATAAAAAATATTAGAAAGTTCAAAAAAATTATCCACGAAGTTTTTTTTTCGACGCCTCAAATTTGTTCACAAAAATAATGGTGACATTTGACCTTTGTGCGATATTAAAAATCGGCGACGAGGAAATTATCCGTATATACTTTTGAGATTTTTGTGCGGAGTTTGAAATTTTAAAATTTACGCGATCATGTCGATATAAAAATTATGTCATCGTAGCATTAAATTTGTTACATACTGTACCTAAAAAAACACTAAAATGATAATATTTAATACTCACTGGTTACATGGCAAAATGAAAACGCTAGTTAAGAAGAAAACAGAAGAATAAAATTTTATTTATACATACGTAATATGTATGTATGTATATGTCGGTTAAAAGAATTTATAACTTTTATTAAACTTGGTCTTTGCAGTACATTATTTCATCATTATTTTACTATCATTTAGTCACTATTAACCACGACAAATTTCAACGACATTAGATAAAAATACAATTACCGCCAAGCCATTTATAAAAATTAAATTAGTTTAAAAATTATCTTCGATCAAGCCGCTTGCGCTTCTAAAAAATGAAGAACACAAACTTCTACAATGTAATCATTTTCTACAAAAACACTGATTGAAAAAATTATAAAAAAATTTCAATTACAAAAATTTCAATAAAAAAATTTCAATAAAAAAATTAAAAAAACAATTATTTTGGATAAAACTTTTTTTATAAAAATTAGAAAAAAATGTGTTCGACCAAACCATTGCAAAAATAAAGGTTATTTATGATAAAACAATTTCTAAAAAAAATGTCTGACACGTAAAATACGAGTACATACATCTATGTTTATACTTCATTTACGCAGGTATGTATGTACCGACCGTATATTTTTTAAATGATCTGCATACATAAATTATCTATGTATCCCCTCAGCCACTTTTTCCAGGAGACGACAGATTTTTCCTATCTACCAAAATCCATGACAATAATTATCTATATCATGTGCAAAGGGCGTAAATTTTTACTGTCCTCTCACAACAAACAATCTCATATTCACACTTTCCATGAAAAATGTCATAAACCAAGACAAATGACGCATTTCGACAAGAAAAATACGTTGTAGTCCCGTTAAAATTTATGACCAGCTTCTGGATAAGTTCAGCTAACATTTTCTTTCCAACCACTGCCCTGGCTGTCCTTTTTTAGGAACGAAATTAGACATTTATATAGATCCAAGTCATATTTATGTATGTGTACTGTAAAGAAAATGCTGCATACATACATACATATGAGTCTTAAGAGATTCGATACGCACGTACATATGTACGTATACACATATAAATACATACTTTTGTAGCATTTAAGATATGTAGGATGGAGAAATGAGTCAGACTACGACGGAAAGCAACGTCAAATTTCAGTAAGTCAATGATCAAGTGCAGCTAACATGTCCTTGAAATATTTATGTACATGTACATACACCCCTGAAAATTATGTCACTCTTTTCTAAAGCAAATTCACCTCCAATTTTAGTCAAAGCCAATTACATACATATTTATACTAAATCCTGAATAAACCCTTTAATAGGTGAACGTTGCTCTGGATTTTGTATACATAGCTTAGCTCATAAAGAATTCGGAAAATGCTTGCATTTACATACATATGTACATTCTTTTCAAAAATGGCACCATTATTTTTAAGAGTGTAGGATTTTCTCTGCAGAATAAGTATGGTTTGTAAATACATATATACATACATACATATCTAGTCTCGTTCCTTAAAAAGGATACCGTGAAGTGGTTACATAGAATTAAAATGCTGCCTCAACTTAATGAGTCGTAAGTTTAATGGGATCGCAGCCTATTTTTCTTGTCCATTCCTCTTTGGTTGTGGTATTTTTCAACTTTTGTAGATATGAAAATGCCTCCTATAGAAGGACAATAATAATAATTTACACCCCGCTTAATAAATATAATTGTTTTCCATGGATTTTGTTATCTTAAGAAAAATCCTTGAGAGGTCTTTTCTTTGAAATGGTAAATGACCCCGATCACATATTTATGTTCAGATTTATTTTATGCATGCAGTGTAGCAGGTGGCTACCTAATTATTCTTCACACTCTTAAAAATAATGAGACCCCTTTGGAAAAGTAAATCTACTCTGAATTCTACATTAAGTAAACTACACTAAATTAGTGAGTAATGTTTACTTCATCAGGAGTAAAATTTCTGCTGGATTTAGTTAAGTTTGTCTAATCTATATTATAAGCTGGAAATGTCTGTTGGCAACGGAAGTGAAAGTAAATGTTCCGCAACGGAAGTGAAAGTGGAGAAAGTTAAGTTTCGAATGGCGCGAAAATTCAAAACAAATTAAAAATTCAAAAATTACGGTCCGATGTTAGTTATCTGGGAGTGGTTGTCTGATGGTGCTTATCTGGGAGTGGTTGTCTGATGGTGCTTATCTGGGAGTGGTTGTCTGATGGTGCTTATCTGGGAGTGGTTGTCTGATGGTGCTTATCTGGGAGTGGTTGCCTGATGGTGCTTATCTGGGAGAGGTTGTCTGATGGTTTATTTTGGGATGATTGTTTGTCACTCCACTGCGGGGTGGAGTGGGAGTCAGACAGCAGTACTCGGAATTTGTCACTCCACTTCGGCGGGGAGGAGTGGAAGTGGGAGTCAGAAATAGAGATGTGCATAGGGTAGGGTATACCCTAAAAAAATCCTACCCTGCCCTACCCTATAGGGCTTTGGGCGGGCGGGCTTTTATTACCCTGAATTTTTAAGGGCAGGGTAGGGTAGGGCTTTTCTAAGTAGGGCCGGGCGGGCTTTTTTGTATGTACACCAATATGATGTAGGGCAGGGTAGGGCTTTTCCGTTTTACTATAACGCAGTCAACCATCGAGCAGGCGATTAGAAATGAGACGTGGGACAATCTTGTCATCTTTCTGCTGTATTAATTCACTTGTGTTACAAGTACTTAAAATTGATTATACTATGGAGATTGACTACTCCATGTTGACATTTGTTACTGGTGTGGCGACACAAAATTTGGAAAGTTGCAAAAAGACTTAAATTTCTTGCGTCACATTCCATAAATATAAGAATTGTTCAACCACACGAGTACGAGAGCCAAGAAGTTCATTTTTGTCCGGTGGAAACGTTAACGAAATTAAGTTTGATTTACAAAATTACTAGACCATTTTTGAAGTTTTAATGGCATTATAATTTTTTTTAATCATCATAATTGCGAACTAATAATATATTAATATTATTAGTTGCTTTAAACGATTTACATAAACAATTATGAATAGGGCCTGGGCCCAAAGCCCTATAGGGTAGGGTAGGGTTTTTATTGATAAAGAAAATCTAGGGTAGGGCTAGGGCGGGCTTTATTTTTCTAGGGTAGGGCAGGCCCGGGTTTCAGTTTTACCCTACCCTATAGGGTAGGGTAGGGCAGGGCGAGGCCAAGTAGGGTATAGGGTAGGGCGGGCAATGAAAAATGCCGGCCCTGCACATCTCTAGTCAGAAACGAGTACATAGAATTTGTCACTCCACTGCAGAGTGGAGTGGAAGTGGAGTGGGAGTCAGACACGAGCACACAGAAATGTCACTCCACCACTTATCTTTTACATCCGTTGCCGACAGATATTTCCAGCTCTTATTTTCGCTTGCCCGGCGGGAGACGGGCTTATACGCTAGTATACATACAATTGAGATTGAATTTACATGTTTTCAACAGGGTAATATTATTCCTAAGTGTGCATGGATTTTGGTCGATGAAATCTGTCCTTTCCTTGGATTACTTTGGAAGCACTGATTCACTCGGATTACTGAAGAACAGATTTGTCATAAATATGTACGAGAGCCATACCTGTGCAAGTGAATTTGCCTTCACTCAACTTCACTCATTTTCAACTCGAGTCAAGTTTCCCTTCACTCCCCTCACTCATGTGAAGGAAGGCTGAGTGAGGCTTCACTCACTCAAAAATCCAATTCTCACTCCTTCATTCCCTTCACCCCCTCATTCCTCTCACATCACTCATTCCCCTCACTCAGCTATTTTCCTCACTCTTTCTTTCATTCAATTAAGTGCCTCGTGTCATCATAATTAAATACTTAGGCGCCATCTGGTGGGGCAATGTAAGACTAGGCTGGGGCAATGTGAGATTAGGCTGGGGCAATGTGAGACTGAGCTGGGGTAATGTGAGACTTGGCCTGGACAATGTAAGACGAGGCTGGGGCAACGAGAGAATTTCCTGGGGTGACCTGAGACTCACTATTTTCATATTGCCACAGTGATTTTAGTATGTAAACTAATTATATTCCTTCACCCTTTCTTCCCGGAGATGAAGGAGTGAAAAAGATGAAGCCTTCATCTCCTTCACTCCTTCACCCTTCATTCCACTCATTTCTCGTCTCAGCCTCCCTCACTCACCTTCACTCACTCGATCAAAGTTTTCAACTCCCTCACTCAGCTTCACTCTCCTTCACTCCCTCATCGTGAATGAAGCCTCAATTTACGTAAATTGAGTGAAGCTGCACAGGTATAACGATAGCATAAAAAGTGCACAGTTGCTAAACTCGCAAATAACAAAAATCTATATTCATGGTAATATCTAGCATGCAAATGTTAAATGTTTAGTATTATTTTCTTTGTAAATAATTTTGTTAAATTGTTAAATGATAATAGGGTTAATGTTAAGCATACTTTTCATCTCGTTTCGAGGGAGAGAAATATATTTAAGCTACTACAGTAGGGACCGCTTTAACTAATGATGGATCAGTTACGCTCATATACTAACAAACGTACATACTTACATATATGTATATGTACATAGGTACACGCCCTGTACGACTCAAGTGACGCATGCATACGTTAGTTTCCATGAAAACTATTTCGTCTCTACGTCAGATTTACCCTGGAGAAAACGTTGAGATTCATCTACTCCAAATTTTCTCCCAGTCTTGACTCGTCCGACTCCTGATCAGTCAACTAGAACAATAGACCATAGCTTTACGTGTCCCGTCTCTCACACCCACAATATATAATTTCGGTAAAAATTAAAATCTAATTCTATTAAAAACACACAAATTTACAAAATTCAAGTGCTGCATTTAATATTTATCGTCATACATAGTTTATCAATCGGGAAAATATGCTAAATATCCAGTTCTGCCGATTCCTCTACATCCGCTAATTTTTTTATTGTCCTTGCTTCATATTTCGTTAAAGGTAAGTCTTAAGTACACATTTAGTATAAAATTTTACCCGAGCTGTATTTCCGAATGCAAAACTTATGTATCCTGTAACATTGGAATGTACATATTATACCCAAAAGTAACGGGTGTATTCACGTCAACGAATTATTTTGCATCACAGCTCATGCATAAAATAGTTGTGAGACATTATTAGGGGCCACGAAAACATTCATACATACATACTTACTTTCTGGGGAAATTTTGTAATACAATCGTAGGCATTTTTGTAGCTAAATTTAGCTAATGTTAAACCTTAAACATTCCGCATATAAATAGGTATGTATGTATCTTGTCACTTTAAAAAAATGTAAGGTTACTACACACGCGAAAAGAAAAATATTTTGGTCGATATACAATTTTAAATTTTGTAAGAAATATTTAATTTAGCGATAACATGGCGAAACTATAAAAAAAAGAAAAAAATATAATAAAAATTAAACATACTTTTAACATTTTAACGGAGCCAAATTTACAAATAAAATTTTATCCATTTCAGGATTCTCGTGTTTCCTTTGTTCTCGTCGGAGCGTACATTTTTGAGTTGTACAATGCGGAATCATTCTCTAAAATATGTATTGGAAATTGAACAGGTGAGTGCAAAAATTTATGCAAGGTTGGAGTTGTATTACAAAAGATGAAAAACAATACATAAATATTTAAGAATTAAGGTTTATATGTATTTGCTATTTTTTTAACTTAAAATCTGTAAACTTTGCAGCGCACAAAAAATAAAAATAAGGATCTCACAATAAATATTCCATTGTTGGAAATTTACTTAATATGTTAAGTTTTTTTAATTTACCTGGTTGACGTTAGATATGGACATAAATTTTCATAAGTATGAATTAATTTACCGTAAAACCTCTATTTATAGCCCTATTCTAATTATAGCCGGTCTCCAAATATAGCCGGGTATATTATTATGACCTGTTTTGTCCGCTGCGTCCCCGTTGATAGCCCATTCAAGAAAAATGTTGCACATTATGCCAATCAACGAATAAGTTGACCTACCAATTTTTACCTATTAATTTCAAGTTAATCATGGATATAATCATGATAGAAAATTAACAAAAACTGGTAAACCTCGTTTAAAGATGTAGATTTAAAGTGAATGGGTTATTGATAGCATATCTTGCTAAATAAGAAAACTCAAATTGGGTCAGCATAATTTTGTAACATCTAAAATTTTGGGCCGAGCAAAATTTAGCCGGGTCTCTAATTATAGCCGGTCTCTAATTGTAGCCGGGTCCGTGACCCCCAGTTTTGGATTTTAGCCCCGGCTATAAATAGAGGTTTTACGGTATATGCATACTTTTAATAAGTATATTTTAATTGCAGGTTACAGTCCATGGATCTCATGTTCATAAAGACTCTGGCTCACAAATTGACGATTCAAATCAAACGAAATCTAACCTCTTGAAGGGCCCCCGACATCAGAACTCAATGACAAATCATCCCTACTAAAAAAATTAAGGTTATCTAATTAATTACTTCGTCATCACAGCTAAACTTAAATAGCTATGTATGTATTTATAAATGTAGCACCCCAATTTTTATTTCCATAATACTCACTTTGTGGTGGGTGCATTATTATTTAAACTAATTAATTAGTGTATTTAGAATTACGATTATTTACTCATTTTTACAGTAGGGTTAGAAATATTGCTAAATTCTCAGAAAAATCGCGGAAAGAGAATTTGGTTGCTTTTAGCAATTGCAGCGTTAAGGATTTTGCACTACTTAAATTACTACAGAAGTAGGGTTTATGACATGGGGGAGGTCCATAAATTATGTCGTAGGCCGTGAGGAGTAGGACGGTAAAGTTATGTGTACGTATTGTTGACATGGTGAAATACATGAGACTTCGGACTGAAAAACCGGTATTTTGTGCAACATAATTTATGCACAGTCCTATACGTACATAGATTATTTAGCTACGCATACAGAATGTTGAATTGACTGCTCTCTTATTTTTGTTGTTTAGTTTATGAAACTTATTAAGTAGTTTCTCGAATTTCGATCTTTTAATAAGATCTATAAAGAGGAGGCACTGCTTCATTTGGTGTCTAATAAGACGCGTTGGAATTTCCAACAAATTGAGAAGATTACTTTCTCTCGGGAAAGCTGGAGACAAATGCCGTTATGTTTTACCCGGTTGCAACCTTTAAACCCAACCAGTTGGGCTTAAAGTTTGATATGGGACGGAATATGTTCCCCTAAACTATTGCATGGCAAATGTAGCGCCGCGTAATGGTTATTTTGGTAAATTATTATTTTTTATTTGATTTTTTTACGGATGTTTGTTTTGTGTTTATCTTAAAAATTTGTTTTTTTGTTACCGTCGTATTTCACATGAAATTTCAATAGTCATGATCTGCCAAATTCAGTTGCAGGTGTTCCAAAACCATCCAATCGCCAAAAGATAGTTTAACGTTAATTTAGTAGTGCAAAAATCAAATTATTGTTTTCGTTGTCATAAAAACAAACCTTTCGTACATAATATTAACATTGCAGATTTCCAATGCAAACAAAAAAAATACAAAACTGAAGTAAAGTTATAGTGGCGTTGGCTAACTCCAAACCGGAGTACTACCGGGAATATATACCTAGAGAATCCGGGCATTTGCAGGTAGCATAATCCTGGCGAAATTTCAATGTATGTATTTCCCATTTATGTAGCTTAATAGCGACCTAATTAAAAATATACCATTAGTAGCTTATTCTTAAATCTGATAATTAATTAAATATATCAAAGAAGTGCACCATGCGATGTAGGACTGTTGGCAATATGTTTTTATTCATTCACAATATTGTCCGTGAGTTACCTTCGTTTTGAAGCAAAACTTAAAGCTACTCTATCCGGGAAAGGCCAATCTAATTTAATATTTACAAGTGGTCCAGAGTGCATTTAATTGTAATCAATGCACGAGTAAATGAATAGAAGTATCCTTAAGATGTCGATAGTCTATTCATTAGAGGGCAAATAAGCCAAGTTTATTTCAAGTGTTCAATCTTGCATTGTTGTTCGATTAGTTATCTTTAATACAGATTGTTTCGTTACCCCTCTCGTAAATTGACTTCTCGTTGGTTTACGATTTTTAGTTTATGACGCTTATTCAATTTTTTTCAAGTATGAAAAAAAAAACTTATTATCATTTTAATCTACTTTATTGAATTCTTATCTTTTTATACGACATACATATGAAAATGAGACACAATGTTTCCTGTTTTTTGTATGATAAGTGAAGCGTTGGAAACAAGTATTACTGAAATTTAGATAATTTCAGACAAATGGTTTATGTATACTGTTATCTGTTACCTGATAAGCTTTAAAGTTTAATTTGTTGAGGGATATTTTCCATAAACTATTAAGTACATAGCGAATGTAGAGTTGTGTACTGGACAATTTTGCAAATTATTATGTTGTTTATACTTTATGGTCATATTTCTCATGAAATTTCGAAAGTCTGCCAGACTTTAGAAATCTTCCAGTCATCGAACGATGTGTGTTGACTTATTTGGAAAAAGAAATCAAACTATTTTTCCATCAACCTTTAAATGCAGAGAAAAAACACACAGAAACTAAATTTACAGTGACGATAATTAAATCCACCATAAGAATAAAAATATCCACTCGTCGGCAGATAATAAAATGATGGCTAAATTTCCAATTTCTGTAGATTAGTTTTTCATATTGCGCAATCTAAATCAAAACAGACTAATGGTGCATATCTTGTTTTTAAATCTCATAATTTTATGTATCATAGAAGCACATTATCTGTTTGAAACACTGTAAGTTTAGGCTTGTTTTCACCATAGGGAATAGTTCATCCATTGGACTAAACCACACTTTCTCCTGCGGCCAAATTGTCTTTTCATAATGTACATATCTTCCCTTGTCATAGTTATATTACCTTAATTGTTGATCTGCCAAAAAACAAATCATCATTCCAACCAGTTTAGTAACATGTAAGCTTGCTAAGATTTACACCACCAACACATCGGATTAATAGCGATTGTTCTTTAACCTCAGTGTTTTTAAACTTGTTTTTCTTCAAAACACTTTTGAACTATGATGCCAAAAATTGTAGAATAAAGGCAACTAGCATAATAAATCTGTACTGATTTCGCTTCTATGTTAGGATTCGAACCATAGCGGGAAATTAGTTCCAAAGTTAATGCATATTTCCAACTAATTCCAACCTTATATAGTATAGTATTTATTGATATATGGCCAGCAGCCCTCATCAACATTAAATATTACAGAGTTAGATATGTAAATGTGAATGTAATCGTAAATGTAATGTAGAGAGTAGTCAGAGAAATAGTGAGAAAACCTAGCTAGGATGGAGAGCTAGGAAAACCACTATCACCTCTGGGAATGTGGCCCAGAGGTCCATTCGGCTCTGACTACAGAGACACCCAGGCAGGACAAATGAGTGATAGAGATCATAGGTAGATCTCACGGGAGAGTGGTGATATCAAAATGAGGACGGCACCGTGAAGGCGGAAGCAAGACGAATGAAGGTTGTTGGGCGGGGCGTCCACGGACCACAAAATACCCTAGCGCCCTTTCGGGCTCGGGCTAAGTGTCCCCATATGGCCTCAGCCGGGGCCGATCGACACTACCCACTTGCCCCTTCATCCCTTACAGCACAACCGGGTCATGGGACCCCCGTAGCCCCGACTACGCTGCCCACCGCCATGCACGACCCCGCTCCCACTCTTCCACCAACCACCCCCCATGGTCACCACCCCGACATATCAAACAATGACCTACCTGGGGAAGTCCTCCTGGCGTAGATCCTCCCGTGCACTGAGTCCGGCGAGATCCGTCTTCGCCTGATGGCTCAGCTTGTCGTTGCTGGGACGGGTGTGGCAGGGGGTGTTACCAGGCACGCAGGTGGGGGGTGTGAGTGGACGAGGCTCACATGGCGAAATGGCCTTGGGACACACTTTACTAGCCCTGGCACACCCGCGACCCAGATGGAAGAGGATCCAGTTGCAGAGCGAGAGAGAGACACGTAATTCCAACCTTATATATAAAAGCCTTGGTTTGACTGGATATACATACATAAACGATTCGCTACTACTTATCCGTGATTAATACTTGGTGATATCCGTCTTAATGAGTTTGAGTTTAACATTTCATGGCCACCCATGAAATATTCAAGCATTAAAAAAAATTATCCATAATATTGTCCTTGAGATACTTTCATTTTTAGGCAAACTAAAAGCAACTCTAACGAGGATGGACCAATCTAAATTCCTATTTTTAGTCAAGAGATGTGTATTTAATTGTAATAAACACACAATAATAACCAAATAGATATATGACAGTCAGCCAGCCTAGTCACCCAGCCCCCCCTTATCAACGTTTCTTTACCCCCGATACTTTTCTCATCAATTAGAAGGACTACAAGATATACCTTTCTTTCTAATCAAACAATCCCCTACATTTAAATAAAACGTGCTGCCGGACAGTCTGCTGGTGTAGGTTTACTTCTGGTATCGCTGAAGGGGAAACCCAAGTTGGAAAATATATTTTGTCAGCACCAGTCGTAGACATGACCACTGAGGTTAACCAAAATACGAACACGAAATGATTTATATGGAACCCATGAGAAAGTCGTAGAAAGTGGTGAGTGCGAGAGGCGAAAGTGGGGTATTGATTTTTTGTGTTTTGATTGAGTTATCTATCTATGGAAATTGTAGTGCGTTTCCATGGTTTTTTAAGTGTAAAAATTTTTTTTAAATCAGTAACTATGGAAATTTTATTTTTCCATTGCAACTATATGAAATAAATTAGTAACCATGGAAATTTTATTAGATTTTCCATGGCGATAATTAATGCATGAAAAATAGTGCACTTTTTCATGTTTTTTGGAAGTTCTAGCACTAGGGATAAAGATAACGAGACGTGGTTGCTGGCTGGCGGGCTGGTTGCCGGTTTAAAATGGATGCTTGGTTGGGCATAAAGGCATGTATGGCTGGCTGATTAACCGACGTACTACAACGTGGTCGCGGCCATATATGGATAGCCTAATCCGGAACAGGCTTTGTCCGGAGTAGGTCACAGACGAAGTTAAATTTCGCAGTTGCAACTTGTTGGCGGTCGAATCATAAATCGTAAATCAAATCAAAAATAATTTTTCAAAAAGAACATAGCTAACCCCAACGTATTAATGGTTTGTTTGTTGGTGACGAAGTCATTAATAATCTCTCGGCTGAGATCTCTATCTTGTGATTAACAGCGGAGTCATATTCCACCTTCTAAATATATGCGTACATCATACACGGTGTACATATGAACATAGATTTATGCGTAATTTCATTTATGCAATTTCATATAAATTCCATACATTAACTCATAAATTCCCACATCGAAACAAATTTCAAAGTACAATAGAGATCCAAAAATTGGATTTTCATTCTCACGAATTTATCTTTCAATTTTCCAACAGTGTGACTTATAAAAAAAACATCTATAAATTTATATCAGTAGCATTACATACATACACACATAAGTACATATATATGTACGTTCGTCTAATGAGAGAATTATCTTAAATATAGTTTTTTTCGTAATAATGATAATTATAGACAAATGGTTTTATGCCGCGATTTTTTAAGCAGGTGGGCTTTAGATTTACTACGGACTTTTTCCCCAAACCTATTGCATGGCAAATGTAGCGCAACGTAATGGACGTTTATATATGAATTATTCGGTTTTTGAAATTTTCGAAATTTATTCTTTTAACGTCAAGAATTTCGCCGGTCGTGATATGTTAGGTTAATCTGCATGAAATTCGGAACCACTCAATTAATTAATGAATCACAGAATCTTAATATCATAATCAAAAACTTAGTCAGTGACTAGAGAAGAGTAATTCAAAATTAGTAGACTGTGGTCCAGCACATATCCCAGTTGTAAAATATGTTTTGAAGAAGCATTGCGGCAATTCGTAGTTGAAAGTCAGGTTTATTAGTATGTAATTCTTCTCCATTATGTCACTCGGAATTACCGCACTTTACATAATTTGTGGTGTCAAATGTAAACTAATTTATTTGGGCAAAGAAATCGCATTATTTTTTTTCAAGAATTGTTTATTAATAGACATAGCACAGGTCACTCAAAAAGATGCACCAACGAACTAAATATATATTTGTCTGGTCCTGATATTGTAGATATATTGACATAGTTTTCTAGGTGCCAACCAAACCAGTACCGATTAGTGGTACTTATCGGATATGTTGATTTAATAAGGATTTAATAAGGATCTAACAATTGCGTATAATTGGGTAGGTGGAAATGTTTCAAGGTGGTATTATTTTTTGTGACTTTCCACAGTTTTGCTTGCAAATATGCGTATTTGTGTTTCTCAGAAAAATACAGAAAAATTCAATAGTAGTTAAGATAATATTGCCGCATTGATGAACGGGCGGGAAATATGATTCCATACATCGCTCTATTTGTCTTCGTAGTGATTTAGGTTTTCTTGGCTAAGGATTGACGGAATAATCTCCTCCCTTGAGATGTTTTGCAAATTTGAATGTATCACAAACAGGAGTACGCCCACTTTCTTCACTTCCACGTGACTCGTTTCGACTACAACAGTAGTCGAAACATTTAAAACATTTCAATGGTAGATATGGCCCAACAATTATTCCAACCCCGCCAATAATTTCCCAGTTTCCCAGTCCAATTTTTCTAAAGTCCGGCGTACATAAATACACCCCTGGGTTTCCAGAGGGGATCAAATTAGATTGTCCAGTGGAAGTTTTGTGTGGTATTGCTAGGTTCATGGACGCCGTGGTTGTATTTTGAGTGGAATTGGGTGATAGCCGTGTGTTCTTCGTATTCGATGATATGTTCGCACATATACGCACATGAACCTTTTGGTAATGGTGGTGGCGAACAAGAATAGATAATCTGCACTTAGCAAATTTTACGAATGAAATTAGCAAACAATTTCTCCGAAAACTGAATAATTATCTAAATAAGTTCTCGGCCAACGTGTGTGTATTTTCCTTAATATATAGTGCTTGTCGAGTGGACAATGACGGCATTGACAATGCAAACAAGATGTAATTCTGCACTCAAGTATGGGTCAATTTCATCTCCATCTAATCATTTGTGTTCCAATGTTGCAAAGTAGCTGTAGTCTTTATCATCAACAATTTCCAATAACAATTTGCAATTGTCATTGCCTGCCAAAGCTTGCTGAACTAGAAGTCGGCTTACTATGAGATGCCGAAGTTATGAGCACTAGTTAATAATAATTGTAGACGATTTGGCAAGAAATTGTACGTATTGTGAGAATAGGCCAGGCATGCAGTTGTGTATGTGTGATTTATTGTGTGTGAATTATGCAGATTTATGTGTAAGTAATCAATCAATCAAATAAATTTGCCGATTTAAAATAAGGCAATGCGCAAATAACTCAATTTTTGGTGGTTGGTAAACGTGACGATTTGCTTCCCTTCATTTCTTTCCTCTTTCGCTGTCCAGAACGTAATAATCTCCATAAATCTCTTCCCCTCATTTTCCCAACCATTTTCTGCTCCGCTTTTCTTAACAAAGTCTAAATCTTAACCTAATTATTATATACATACATACATGGGTTTCTTGCATACTTTGTACACTGTCGTTGTATTGTCGTCACCCTCCCATGCGGTGGTGAGAGAGTTGAAAGATCAACCTCACACCAGCCAGTCCATTATTTGACACTATCTGGCCAGAGGAGAATAAAATGTACGAATGACATCATGCTGCTGCTGCTGGCCAGTAGTGTCGTGCAGATTTGCGAAGTTGACAATGATGGAGTTTACGCTGGTTGCGAAATCCGTGCGACAATTCATGCAGATATTTTTGAAATGCAGATTTACATATGCGAATTTTACAGGCCGCTCGTAGTATTTTAATTTACAATAACAAGAGCTCACTTTTTTTAAGTTGATAGATTCTTCCCTCCTGCTAGTATAACATAGAAATTGTAATTAGTCTTAAATTGACACACTTGTTTAGTAAAAACTTACTGGGGGGTCCTAATTTGGCGTTGCAGTTTGTCACTGATCACTCTTCCTGCCAAGTTGCATAATAATTGTATTGTTCACGAATAACGAATATCTAACGCAAAACTTGTGTAATTAAATATTTCACAGAAGTTCACAATGTGTTTGAAGTAGTTTTAGTTCAGGCTTATCTTTAACTTACCAGTGGGAATAGTTCATCCATTGGAGTAAACCACGCGTTCTCCTGCAGCCAAATTGTCTTTATGTAATGTACATACCTTCCCCTTTCATGGTTATGCATAATTTTGTGGTATAAATTGTAACTGGCCTTAATTATTGCTGAACCAATAAAACTTTATTCTGACCAATTGTTGAAACATGTGAGGTTTCAAAGGATGCTGCTGAATAGCGATAGTCTTCTTAGCTGGCATTATTGTTTTTCTATTTGTTTTTCTTCAAAAGATTTTTGCATTATGGTTATGGTGACAAATACGTATTTTATAGAATAGAGGTAACTGGAATATCCATATTTCCCAATGTCGCTTCTGGTTTAGGATTCGATTTATAATGGGGGATTTAGTTTAAGACGGGCCTATAATTTCAAATTTACTATTTCCATCCTGGTACATACATACATATGTAAGACTTGGCTATATTTTATGGTTCGACTGGATTTAAAACCTGGTTACTTCATAGCTGTGATTAATACTTGGTGATATCCTTATTAATGAGTTTGACGGGCACATTCTTCGTATCGAACTTGTCGCTTTGGTGATTTACCTATGCCCACTTATGGCATGCTAGTCAACACATCCGGCCAATATTTTTTTATTTTTTCATAATACTCCTCGTAGGTACACACATACTTTCATTTTGAAAGCAACTCTACCGAGGAGGGACTAATCTAAGCCAGTACAATTGGTCAATAGCTGTGTATTTAATTGTAATAAATACACAACAATAAGTAACAATATTCATGCATTTGCCCCGTACGTCCCCAGAAGTTTGCATTCTTCGTGCTTGCATTCTTCGTCATGTTCGTGTTTTTTTATCTATTTTCAACTGTTTCATTGTTGCTTGATTAGTTACCTACACTCTTAGAAATGGAGTTGCGATTATAACCAAAATGTAAACGTATTTGACTCAACCGCCGTGGTTGTACATTTGTCACCAACAGGTTATAAATTTACTAGCTCTGGTGATAATTTAATACCAAGTCGATTAAACTTTATAATTAGTCAGTGACAATTGTAAGCACTCGATGACAAATTTATAACCACGGCGGTAGAGTCACATACGTTTACTTTTTGGTTATAATCGTAACCCAATTTCTAAGAGTGTACTCAGAATACAAAGTGATTTGGTCATAATCTAAAATCGAAACAAAATATAATCGTCAAGTGAGATTCATCTTCAAATATATTTATTCCTTATGTTGCTCGGTAAATTAAGGACAAGAATTTGAATTATCCATACGTCTTTTTCATCTTCCAAACTCCACATATTTACATGTGTCAACAGTCGGAGCCCAGATAAACTATAGCGTAAATGGGTAGTAAACGGTCGATATCCTTGCTAAGTAATTTTTTAGATGTTATTTCAATGTTTTGATGGAACGCATCCTGAAAAAAAACTCGCATAATTTTAATAATCCACCTTTTTTTTAAAGATGAGTTCCCATATTATTTGAGTTTTGTGTCAGATATGTAAGAGACCTATTGGGAACATTTTTTTGTAGTTTGAAAGTTGCAGACAAGTGACTTTATGTTTTAATTAATGAAATTTGTACATACTTAGACTTGTTTCTAAATATTTTTCCGCACCCTATTATATACCTGGTAAATGTAACGTCGCGTAATGGATAATTTTGTATCCTCTTACCGAACATTTAAAACCAATGACCCCACCGACCTGTAAGATCGGCGTGGGTCAATATTTTGCATCATGTTATCCATGTTCGACTAAACTTCTAATTTGACGCATAATCAGACATATGTAAATTTTAACAAGTCATACGAAAATTGCACATATGTATTTCGGGGATTTCCAGAAAATACTATTTTCACATTGAGGGAACCTTGTTGAAATTAAGATATTTCAGAAGGGCGGATGTCGCAGAATTTTGTTTTCTGGTTGTCACGTTTTTCGTGTTCGTTCTCCTGGAACAGGAGAAACGAAGTTTGTGACTTTTCACTAGAAGAAAAAGGATGCCTCAAGCCATATATTCCAACATAGTCACTGAAGTCTTGGCACACCTACATAACTAATATGGAATCGATTTTAATTAAACAATTCTTTTATGTGTATTTATGCCGAGTCGTGTATGTACAAGAAAATTACACATTTCGTCCAATATCTTCATCTAAAGCTTGCTGCGCACTTTTTATTTTGTACGCACGCTTACCTAAATGTTCCACACGCAATGCTTCAAAAATATAAAAATTTCTATGCATGGTTCCGGTCTGGTTCTGGTAGTAAACGATTAATGTGTTTATATGTATGGCGAGTATAAAAGTTCCGTCGCTGATGGTGAGCATGATGTTGACTAGTTGTTCAGTAGGGCTGATTTGGCTAGTACAGTTCTTCATACCCCGAACTTTCACCCGGCAAAATTCGAAGCTCATCACTCTAACATGTAACGCTTGTGTCGGTCTCAACATTCTACGAATATTGTATACTTTATGTGTAGAGATTTATACATGATTAAATTTATGTACGTCAGGATAATTTCATACATATAATTTCCCACATCGAAGCTAAATTGAAAACATACTTATATACTTAATATAGGAGCAAAACGTATATTACTTTCGTTTTTTCTGCAGATCTTGTCTTGTCCAAAGGGTACGATTATATTTGAAAGAATATTTATTTTTTAACCAATTGAAATATTATGGAGTTATGACTTTTATTGATTTAGTAGTTTATTGATTTTTGTACTAGTATCTCCGCATTTATCCGGAAAGCTGGAGACAAAGGCTTCATCCCGTTGGGTTTTACCCGCGCGGTCGGCTTTAAATTTTGGTTTATGACGGAATATGTTTCCGTAAACTATTGCATGGCAAATGTAGCGCCGCGTAATAGTTATTTTGGTAAGTTATTGTTCCTAATTTGGTTATTTCTTTAAGGATGTTGGTCTTGTGTTTATCTTAAATAATTTGTTTTTTGTTGTCGCTGTATTTCACATGAAATTTCGATAGTCGTGGTCTGTCAAATTCAGTTGAAGGAGTTCCACACCATCCAGTCGCCAAATGATAGATTAATGTTAATTTATTTGGACAAAACAATAAAATTATTGTTTCGTTGTCGTAGAAACAAGCCTTTTGCACATAATATTAATATTGCAGATTTCCAATGTAAACAAAAAATACTCAAAAGAGAAATTAAAATTATAGTGGCATTGGCAGGTAACAAAATGCTCCAACACTTCCGAGAAATATTTGTTTATTCATTTAATGGAAACCACTTAAGCTGCCATTGCGTAACATTTACATTCATGGCCAACAGATATTTCCAGCTAATAGTGTAGATACAATAAAAAAATAATAATTCGGTGGAATTATGCACAATCCTACTCACTTTTCATGGAAACCAATTAAGCTCAAGCTCTCGCCTGGCGGGAGACGGGCTTATTCGCTAGTTCACAATATTGTCAATAAGTTTCTTTCATTTTAAAGCAAAACTTAAAGCTACTCTACCCGGGATAGACCAATCTAATTTAATAAATATTAACAATTGGTCCAGAGATATGTGCATTTAATTGTAATAAATGCACGAGAAAATGTATGAAAATGAGACAAGAAATCAAATTATCGTTCCCATCAAGCTTCAGAGAAAAAAAACACTCCCAACAGAAATTAAATTTACAGTGACGATAATTAAATCCACCACAAAACAAAAAATATCCATTGTGTCCAGCAGGTAACACAATGCTGACTAAACTACGACATAGGTACATATTTCCAATTTCCGTGAATATGTTTTCTATTTTCACATTTCGCACCCTAGACCAAAACAGACTAATACTACATATCTTGTTCATAAATCTGATAATTAATCGTATGTATCATAGAAGCACACCATGTGTTTGAAACACTGTAGATTCAGGCTTATTTTCACCTTACAAGGTAGAATAGTTCATCCATTGGAGTAAACCACACTTTCTCCTGCGGCCAAATTGTCCTTTTATAATGTTCATATCTTCCACTATCATAGTTATATTACCTTAATTGTCGCTCTACCAAAAAACAAATTATCACTCACACCATTTTAGCAACATGTAAGCTTGCTAACAAGGGACACTCACGACCTGTCGTTTGAGTCCAGGGTACCCACTATGTTTTTTAGAATCTACTGGGACCCCAGATGAAGGATTCATTCATATTTCCGTGTAAAACTCATATTTGGCGTCGTGCCGTGGCGCCAAATTCGCCAAATTTGAATGTTTTTATTTTTGAAACCGCCACAACTTTTGAAATCATTGACGGATTTTCAAAATTTTTGGCAAAAATCATGACAAGGAGTTCAACTTTCATATCCCATAAAATTTTTTCCAAAATTATCACTTTTAACTTTTCGCAAAATTTCGTAATTTTTTTAGAAATGGGGATTCGTCGAAAAAATGCTAAAAATATTTAAAAAACTAGAAATTTTGTATTTTTATTTTTTTCTCAAAAATTTCGACTTGTGTGATCATTTTAAGCATAAAATTTCGAAAATCCGACATAAACTGCAAAAGTTATGGGGGTTTGAAATTGGTCGAAAATGCAAATTTTTAAGTTCGGCGCCACGCCATGGCGCCAAATATGAGTTTTACACGGAAATATGAATGAATCCTTCATCTGGGGTCCCAGTAGATTCTAAAAAACATAGTGGGTACCCTGGACTCAAACGACAGGTCGTGAGTGTCCTTTGTAAGAATTGCACCAATAACAGATCGGATTAATAGCGATTGTTCTTCAGCCTGTAGTGCTTTTCTACTTGTATTTCTTCAAAACATTTTTGCACTATGATGCCAAAAATCAGAGGCTATGCGAGTCAGGCCCGGCCCTGGGCATAAAAAATTCCAAACTCGCCGCCAAAGACGCCAACCCGATTTTTGGTGCCGCCACCAAAAGGAAAAATCGTTGGCGCCTCCCCGGGGCAAATTTTTCGGCACGCTGCCGGGGAAAATTTCATATAAACGGGTTGGGTGTGTACCCTCGATTTCGACGGTTTGTGTAATTTTGCAAATTCTACTCTCGAGATAAAGTTGAAATTAAATATATACTTAAATATTTTTTTAAAAGCAACATCAACTTAATCAGATCAAATGGTAATCAACAATTTTACTGCAAAAGAACAATGATTTCTCTTTGTTCAAAAATTATCCGTTGATGAGCAGATGAAATTATGACTTTGTGCCTAAATTATACCGAGACAAATTACGCAGACAGGCCAAAAATGCCAAAATTTTAAGTTTGACGGTTTATTTATGGTTGAGAAGAAGAATATTTTTCCCTGTGGCGTATCCTAACCAAAACAATTTTGGTGTATACTGTTGCTAGGCACACTGAACATTTTCGTTGCGAATTAAACATGCAGGGGTTGCGGTATTTCGACTGCTATTGTGCAACTCGGAATTAGCGCCACTTTACCTATTTAATTTGAGGTGTGTGCGGATGTATGTAGCGTAGAATCCAAAAAGACGCAAATAAAAAAAGAGCCCTGGGAGCCCCTTTGAACCTTCGTTGAAGATTAAATCTGCTGATTCCTACTGAAAATATCTAGTGTAAGCTTGACCGAACAATTACTGTAATTATTGGTAGACGGTAAGTATTAAATCAAATGCATACTTTTCAAAAAAGCGGGTCATCGCTAGCCCCTAAGGTGAAGTAGTTAATTTTTTGTTAGGAAAAAGCAGGGTATTGCTATAGAGCCATTTTCATGCACTAATTGAAGCTTTGATTGAGTAATAAGTAAAACAATCATCTATCGGCAGAGATCTCTATCTTGTGGTTAAAACCGCTTAGTTCCCAGTCATATGCTAAGTATACACAGCTAGTACAAACAATTTAAATATGTTCAGTTGGTGTATGTATACATTTATGCACCATTTAATTTACTTGCATATTAAATATAAAATTCCATACATTAATTTACTTGCATAACTTCCAACATCGAAAGAATTTGACAATATAATAGAGATCGAAAAACTAGATTTTCAAGTTCATCTTCATATTTTTCCTTATCCACGATGCAATTCATACAAAAAACATCCATAAATTTATATCAATATCAATACAGATACATAAGTAAGTACATTTGTATGTAGGTACATATATATGTCTGATAAGTGATTTTTAGGAAACCTGATTTTTTCATAATTCAGAAAATTGTAGGCAAATTGATCCAGGACGTGATTTTTTGGCTGGTGGGCCTTAACTTTTAATTTTCTATGGAGCTTTCCCCACACCCAATGCATGGCAAATGTAGCGCCAAGTAATTGACATTCTTGTACAAGTTATTATTTTTTAACTTCCAAACTTTATTCCTTTAAGATAATGAAATTTCAATCGTTATCTGTCAGGTTCATCGGCGTGACTAACTATGCAGAATGCTCCTGCACATGAAGCTGTATCAGTGACTAGAATGCAATCATTTAAATTTAGTAGGCTATGGTCCAGCAAACATCCTGTCGGGAAAATACATTTCAACAGGTATTGAAGGAAGTCGTAGTTGATAGCCGGGTTTCCCTCCGGCTTTCAATCTTGTCTTGAATTAGAAATCCGTAGTAGTATTTCGACTCCTAGGATGTCACTCGTAATCCACGCCCGATTTGGTACAGGACTTTTGTCCCAGACTTACATATTGCATGGCAAATGTAGCGCCAAGTAATAGGCATTTTTAGGTAAATTGTTCGTGTGTATTAAATTCTCGACTTTTTTCTTTTAAGGTCATCAAATTTCGAGAGTCGTGACCTGTTACGTTCGTCTGCATGAAATTCAGAACCACCTAACTACTGAACGATAATTGTTAGGCACACAAACATTACCACCAACAGTACTTTAATTGATGTTTGAAACGGTTAAATTCCACTACCATTAAATAAGGAATATATCATAGGTTCGCAACTCTATTCATTGGTAGGTTACAAATCGCTGATAAACTCTCAATACATGTATTTTCCGTTGCTGTAAGTTAGTTCATCGCAATTGGAAAAGTAAACACAAATAGACAAGTAGTAGCTTGTTTATTAATCGGATAATTAATCATATCGCAGCAGAAGTAAACCTTTGCGACTTGGTCAGAATCCTCTCATGATGAAGGGTGGTCTAAGCCGAACTGGATATTTTAAATAAGAAAACATTAATGTTTCCTTATTGCAGATCATAAAAATAATAGTTGGTAGAAATAGTTACAGAAATAATAGTTAATAAAACAATTGTTCCTTTCCTGCTACTGATAGTCCAACCTCTTTTCATTAACTTGCTTATCACTCAGCCTTCCCTCAAATGCAGAACTCTGCACTCTTGTTGATTTCATGATCTGCTGAAAGATATTCAAGAACAATTCACGTCTGAAAATGGAAATGCTTGTTATGAATACCTTGTCCCTTTGGGTACCTTGTCCCGCATATTTAAACTATGTGCAGAAGATCTAGAAACCTGAAATAAGCCCGGTCTTTTGTCTTGTCTATTAGCAGCGCTTGGAGAGCAACGATATATGCAGAATAACTAGCGTCATTCTACTCCATCGTTCAGCATGAAGACAAAAACCCATGATGTGAACGAAGATGGCGTAAAATCCAAATTGCGACTTTAAAAACATGCACTCACAGAAAAATCGACACCGAATTGACACCATGCCGGTGTCTATATATGACTCTACCGGTTTGGTGTCAAATTGACACGGTGCGGTGTCAACTATGTTGCACACCGCTGCGGTGTCAACCCAACATGCCGTTGTGACGATAGCAACACCGCGAATGGAAAAGAGGTTGTGCTCAGTTATGTTGACTCGAAACTGCTAGGTAACATTATATGTGCATTTTAATATATGAATGTCACCACCTGGTGACAAATTGTTCCCGGATTGTGACAACTGAAGTACAACTTTTAGTAACAGATATTTTATTTTACATTCAATAATATTAATCACTTAAAAAATTAATCAAGTATTTCAAATATAGCAACAAATTATTACACTCGCACAAATTAAATAATATTTTTTGCTTCATACCTTAATGCACTTTTACAGAAAAAGCTTATATGTATTGAACACAGCGATGGTCTAAAATACGAGTAAATCTTTCAGTTAAATTAACTTAGCAACAAGATATTTAATAATAATTAAATAGGTTGCCGGTTGGACAAATCCTTATTCGTCACTTTTGGCTCCCTCGTTGGGTCCAGCGTCGAATTTTAGCTGTACTACTGGAAACAATAAGTTTTGAAAAATACAAATTCACAGTAAAACAATTTTAATTAAATGAGGGCAAATGAATGTGTTACATATATTAACTCACCTAAGTCAAGAAATTGAAAGTACTTTAGTAGTCCTTTAACTTATTAAAAAACAATTTTTCCCTTGAAATCAATTGAACACACCAATTAATTTATCCAGTTGGTTGACTTCTCGCGGAGGAGGAAGGAAAATGGCCGCCAAGCAGACCCGTGCACTGCGAAGAGACTGACACAATTTGGTGTAAAGTCCAAGTTTTGCTTACTGCGGTAACATCGCACCGTGTCAATTCGACACCATTGCAGGATACCGCTGATACCGATAAGGTATCAACGCGTTTTTTTTGCTCAGTGTCAATTTTACACAACATTTTGACACCATTTAATGGAATTGACGTTGACACCGACGGTTGGTGTTAACGAAATTTTGGGTTTTGTTACCAAGTTGCTAAGAGTGTGGTTTTATTTTGGCAAACATCAATTTGAACCGTTTTGAGGTTTTTTAAGTTTCACTGATAGCCACTTTTTTGTTAAAGGTATTGTAAGCGTTACTGGAGAACTAATTTGATTATTGGTATTTCAATCATATATGTGTTTAAATATGTACATATAACATTTCAAAAAATAGAAATCGCTAACCTCAAGGTTTTTGTGGTCGGTTAATTTGTGAAGAACTCAAAGCAAGTAATTATGTGGGTACATATGCAGAGCCATATTCAGCCCCTAAGCTGCATCAGGGTTCGGAAAACCCCGGGGTTTTTGTAGAAAAACCCAACCCCGTGGGTTTTTCCGGGGTTTTTGGGGTTTTTGTGGGTTTTTGGATTTTTGTGGGTTTTTGTGGGTTTTTGTAGATTTAGGGGCAGGTTGAACCAGAATTTCTAAAATTATTTATTAGAGAAAAACTAATTTAATAAACAATTTTAACCGTTATCATTGATTTGGACTGTTACATCCAAAATTCATGTTTGACATGTAAACCTGGAAATATGCTATGATTTTTGGAAATTCAAGTCGCAAATGAAAATTCTCAAAATTTCAAGATGAAGCAGAAAAGTTAATTAGCATTGATCTACGTAGTAGTTTAAGGGATTTTCTTTCAATCTGCCTCAAAATCCTACAAAAACCCCGGAAAAACCCACAAAAACCCACAAAAACCCGCAAAAACCCCATTAAGCATTAGGGTTTTTCCGGAGATTTGATACCCCAAAAACCCACAAAAACCCCAACCCACAAAAACCCGGGGTAGCGAACCCTGAGCTGCATACCCCTGATTGAATGGAAGTCTACCACCGTACATATGCTCCCACATTTCGACCCAATTTGTCAATTGATTACAAATTTAATTATTTAATATGAATTTTGAACATGACAATATCCGCCAATGCTCATGTTGGGCGGAGATATTTGCCCCCAAAAAGTAGAAAATGGGCTCAAAAGTTGATAAATTTTACACTTTCCAAATTTACTGCACATTTAAAAGTAGCGTTGGGTTTTATTTTGTAAACATCAATTTACTACCTTCTGAATCTTTCGAACCTTTTTAAGAACGAAAGTTCCTGCTACCTGTTGAAAAATAGTGTTAGCTTTAGTGAACCATTATTTAATTGTTGGTAGATACATAGTAAGTATTAAATCCAGTACTAACTTTTTAAAAAAGCTAGCAAGCAAAGCAAGCAAAATATATGTAATAGAGATCCAAACATTATCTTTTCATGTTAACGTATTCATCTTCAGATTAGTCCCTCTCCAAAATGCGATTTGTACAAAAAACATCTACAAACGTATATCAATAGTAATGCATATGTACATGCATATAATGTTTGTCTGTATGAGAGATTTTATTGGAAACATGATTTTTTCCGTAATCCGCAAAATTGACGATAAATGGCTTTATGCCGTAATTTCTATGTACTTAGCTGGTCCATGGGCTTAACCTTTTGGTTTGCTACAGACTTTTTTCCCAAACTTATTGCATGGCAAATGTATGTAGCACCACGCAATGGACGGTTTTTTATAAATTACTTTTTGCATAGTACATTATTCCTTGAAAGTCACAAAATTTTGAAAGTTGTACCTACTACTGCCATATATTATGTCTCATGCATTCCGCGCGCCAAAAACATTAGTAGGAGTTCTGTTAGACGGTTCTACTATTTTTTATTGAAATCCCCATGCAATTGTCGGTCGGAAACCATGTTCCGAAAATTTTTGTGACCCAAGGGGCCAAAATGACAGATCGGCAAAACCGACGTGTTGCAATTTTTCTGAAACATTTTGGTAAACATAAAAATCCGGGATTTTTCAATGGCTCATTAAAAATCGGAACTAATTGCAAGATGGTCGACCGTACTACAAAATGATCTCCTGACACTGCATTCTTGACAAATGAAGCAAAAGTTGAAGGGAAAGGTCAAAAAGGTCACAAAAAATCACGAAGGCGCGGAAAACCTGAATTCGATCGAATCCATTCCGGAGCTAAAGAAAAATTTCCCTACAAATGAACGGGCCAAGTAAAACTACGTCCCAGGCTCCTAAACTCGACCTTGGACTTATGTCTTTAAGATGCGAAGAGAAACACTAGCTAACTTAACGCCAAGTAAAAATAGGACCCTGATAGGCCGGGCGCAGATCATGCGGTACGCGCTTGAAAAATGGAAATAACTATTTTTGAAAGATAGGCAAACTTTGACAATTGAGGCCATATAAAATCAGTACAAGCACTGTGTCCACACCCTACCAGTCCATATTATTTACAAAAATTTCAAAAATATTAGTCTGACATACCATCCAGCTTCTTTGATTTTTTTATTCGGCGTAAACTAGATTTGGTCAAAAAAAGTGTATTTTCTTCCTCTCTGGGTGAAATTTTTTGTCAAAAAATATTTTTTGAAGTTATCGAGCGAATGGGAGAACCACTCGACCACACCCTACTAAAAAATAGCTACTAGATGTTCGAGCAGGGCTCAGGTGCTCCTCATAAGGCCAAAATAGTAAAAACGGTGTAAAATTCCAAAATTTCTGACTCCTTTTCGGGCCAAGAATAAAATTCACTGCCGCCGAACCTCAACCTTCTGGAATATGACATGTGGTCCAAACGGAAGCTAGATACATGTGCTAAACCACATGCAAGTTTGGAATCCGAGAAAAAATCGATCGCTTAGGAATGAGACCAATATTCCTTGGAATGAGCGCGTACCGCGAGTGAGATGTGGATACCTAGACTTCGGGCTAGAGAGTAGTAGTAGTAGTAGTAGTTTATTCATTCATAGATTGATATGGCGGCGGCCTTTACAATCATAAATTATATAAAATAAATTACATATGTATGTATGGTCTTGATCTATGGGCTTACAAACGTTAATAGCTAGGTTAAGAACTAGAGCTAAAATTTTATAATTAACAAGATTCATTCCTTGTTTCAATTATGCATTTGAAAAACAAATATACATTTAACATTGTTTCAGAGCTTGGGTCGGATAGAAACTTTACACAGTCATCTTCATTAATAAATACTTTCCCCAGGAATTTAGTTCTTTAATAATTATATTTTGGGCATAGGAATAGTACATGGAAAGTATCCTCATCCTTCTCACAATCACACCGTTTACAAATTGGGTCATCTATTTTATTATAAAAGTATTCTAATTTTGCGAATTTTACATTTAATTTACCACATATAATTTGGGATACATTTGCTCGACATTGAATGAAGCATCTTACTATAGGCCACGCTAAGTCATAATTCATAAAATCAAATTGTTTAATATGTGTACATATCTTATTATAATATGACATTTCTTTACTTTGTTGCATAGATTTTATATCATGCTTTACAGATTCACTACAGATTAGACCTATTGATGCATTTATTTTAATATATTTTTGCATACATTTATCCAGATTATAGCTTTCAGGTAAATCACATAACAAATCCTCACTCTTCCATCTTATCATTAAATTGCTAAAATTATCATACCAGTTTGATTTAATACCTGACTTGGGTTTAGAAGATTTTTGTTTTAGTGATTCGTAGCACTGTCTGATAAGAGAGGAGTGAGGTGAAAAGATGATCTTCTCCCAGAATTTTAAAGTATTTTTTACTACATTTATCTCGATTGACATTACATTAGCTTCTAACCGTAAGAACCATGATTGTGTTTTCTGTGGTACATAAAAAATATTTCTCAAAAATTTATTTTGAAATACACAGAGCTGTTGCAGAACGTCCATTCCCCATATAGGGGAGCAGTAAAGTAGGACCGATTTTACAAGTGAATTAAAGAGTGCGAGTCTGCTTTGTAAAGTCTTCAATTTCATTTTAAAGAATAAAGAATGCAACTGTTTCTCAGCGACTTGTCCCTTCTTAATAAAATCTATACCTGTTTGAGTAAATTTGCAATTATCATAAAAGTTTACCCCTAGGTATTGATATTTTTTAACTGTCTCTAATGCACCATCTCCCCAAAAAAATTGGGGTTTGATATACTTTTTCATAGAATTTCGAAAAGTGACTACTTTTGTTTTGGCTACATTTACTTTTAAGTCGTTAGCACTAAAATACAATTGTACTTGGTTAATAATATTTTGAAGGTCGAATGAATTTGTGGCAAGCAGAACAAGATCATCTGCATAGGCTAGGCATTTGACATTTGACAATCCAACATTTATCCCTCCAACACCATTTTCATCAAGTTTTTTAAATAGGTCATTTATAAATATTGTGAAGAGTTTGGCTGATAGGCTTTCACCTTGTAGTACAGATTTTTCTATTGAGAAGCTTTCACTAATTCCATCTGCAGTTCTAATTTGAGCTTTGGCATTTGCATAAATTGATTTAACCATTTTAATAAATTTTGTAGAAATCCCAAATTTCGCTAATTTCGGCCAGAGTTTGTCCCATTGGATTGAGTCAAAAGCTGCAGATAAATCGACAAAACATGCATGAAGTTTGGAGCCCTTAATTGATAGACTAGTTTCTATACAAGATCTTAAAATGTAGACATGTTCTTGACACCCTCTACCTTTCCGATATGCACCTTGACAGTCAGAGATTTTACCATTCTTTTCACACCACTCGTTTAGTCGGAGAGTCATCAGTGTCGTCAAAAGTTTTAAGGTAGTGTTTACAAGTGATATTGGTCGATAATTATTTGGATCACATTCATCACCTTTCTTATAAATAGGAATAATCAGAATTTCAGACCAGTCGCGACTAATATTATCATTATTCTCCTATGTTTTATTGATACAGTTAAGTAAGGTTGTTCGATTATTATCATCTAATGCTTTTATAATCTCATTTGGAATTTTATCTGGTCCGGGAGCTTTATTTCGAGACAGTTTGGCTATTGCAACATTTAATTCTTGTATGGAGAATGGGGAGTCGAGCTCTATTATGTTGATTACCGGCGCATGAATTTCGTCAACTTTATTATTGCCACTAAATTTGTCCTGAAAGAAATTCTTGAAAGAGTCAATTGAGACTGTTGATTGGCTATTCGGTCTGTTAAACTTTTTGGGTCTGTAATAGGATAACGCTCTATAAAATTGGTACGCATTTCTAGGTTGGCTTAAGTTATTATCTAATGTTTTAGTAAAACGAATTTTCTTTGCTTTTAATAAGTTTGAATACGATCGTTTTGCAGCCAAGTATTTTGTCAGAGTTTCGACATTTCTTGAGAGTCTAAACTCTCTTAGTTTGCTTAGTGTAACCTTCTTCTCAATTAGGCATTTCTTATCAAACCAGGCTGGCCCATAAGATAATTTGTTTTTCTTATTGTTGATAACTTTAGTCAAACAAGAGTCTTTGGCAGCTTGGTTTATTATGTTAATATATTGAGGTAGACTAATTTCATCAGATGGATGGTATGATAGTAAGTTGTCTAAGTTATCTAGAAATGGGTGAGTCTTTGAATCATCCCAAATGATCTTATCATAACTAAAAGTAGTTTCTTGTAAGGGTATATCATTAATGCTGATTAGGATAGGAAAATGAGACGAGCCTTCGGTGTCCAGAACTCTTAGATCAACATGCTCTGCAATATTAGTAGTTGCAAGGCATAAATCAATAACGCTACACCCATTGAGATTAGCAAATGTGTATTCACCATTCCTGTCTGAGAATGTGCATCCATTCATTACAATAAAATTGCTTTGGTCAAGCAAAGATATGAGTTTCCTGCCTCTTGTATTTAGTGACTTATCATATGAGTTTCTATTGAGAATCTGGCATTGATTTTCATTTTGGTATAACCCTATACGCGCATTAAGATCTCCAATAATGAAACATATTTCATCAACTTGGTCTACATTACTAAATATATGTTCCAGAGGTGAAATTGATAAAGAGGAGAGATATGTAAAGCACATGTTAACCTTAATTCGTTCGCCTAGGTATTGTATGGAAATGTACTGTTCAGTCTGCTTATTTACTCTTATTCTAGGAAATATAATCTTTGAGATGGCTAGAATGTAGCCATTAGAGAGCCTCCCTCTATTTCCTAATCTATTACCATAATTTTCTATTATATTGTACTTATCAGTTATAGGTTTATAATTAAATTGAGATGAGTGCCACGTTTCAAAAAGAAAAAATACCAATGGTTGCTGACCCAATATGTCGTTGAAGAAAGTTTTATTTTTTGCTGATAGTCCTTCTATATTCCAGGAGAAAATTTTGAAATTTTGAGGTAGGAGTGTAGTTAAAGGTATTGATTTATGGGTTAAAGGCCGGCCACGTCTTCAAGGTTGCACGTCCATCCTGGAATGTCTCTCTGCTGCTCCTTTGTCGTTGTTACCTCCTCGTAAGGATTCCTGCATCAGGTCGTTGCCGTAGATTACGCTCGTCCTTCCCCCTTGGTCAACAATTAGCTTGCCATTCCGAATTTGACATCTTAGGGTCTGCCTTAGTGATGTCTTTAGATTTCTGCCGTAATGCAAATTGCAGCATCCGTTGCTCGGGAGTTAGGTCGTGGTTGATGAAGATCTTTGTTGCCTTGAGATGTTTTGTGTTGGTCATTGCGGTAGCTTTCTCGTGGTTTCTCACAAAGCGCATGAGAAGTGGTCTTGGTCCCTTGGTTGATTTTCGCCCAATTCTTATAGCAAAATCGTAGTCGATCTTTGGAATATGTAATTGTATAGATAATGATTCAATTAATTTATCACGGTCTTGATTTGTCTCATTTTCTGTTTCCTGAGGTCCGTGGATAATCACATTGTTTCGTTTTACGTCACGCGTTACAGTATCAACAGTGGAACTGAGGAGGGGAGGTTGTGTACTATCAACTCCCGGATCTCGATGCCCTTTGGATATGTTGTAGTGTCCCATGAATGTACAACAACCCTGAAGCGGTTTGATGCCATGGCCACATTTGCGCCTGCCACACCCACTCAAAGGTGCCCAAAAACCGCTTTCACTCCAGCTTTCACTCACTTAAATTTACCCCAAAAATCCAATTTTACTCGGATTTTCAAATTTCGTTCACCATTATGCTCCCAGACAGTTGCTTTCTTATTTCCAACACCAAACTCAACTTGTTTGATGTTTATTTCGCAGGCATAATTAGCTTTGTTGATTGCAACAACAATGCTCATTCAGAATTTTAAATTTTAATAATACTAAAAAATTTGAAAAGTCGAGTTTGATGTTGGAAATAAGAAAGCAACTATCTGGGAGCATAATGGTGAAAGAAATTTGAAAATCCGAGTAAAATTGGATTTTTGGGGCAAATTTAAGTGAGTGAAAGCTGGAGTGAAAGCGGTTTTTGGGCACCTTTGAGTGGGTGTGGCAGGCGCAAATGTGGCCATGGCATCAAACCACTTCAGGGTTCTTGTACATCCATGGGACACTACAACATATCCAAAGGGCATCGAGATCCGGGAGTTGATAGTACACAACCTCCCCTCCTGAGTTTGACAAATTCAACTGGCAGTTTATTAACACTGAGGAGGAGAGTACGCCAACCTGATAATGACAGATCTTGATGTCCTTTGGATATATGTTAGTACCCCCTCTGAAAGTAAAAAGTGTGAAGCGGTTTGATGCCATGGCCCAATTTACGCCCGTCACACCCCTTTGAAGGCGCGCCCGATGCCAAACTAGCTGCACTAAAAAATTCGCCAAAAATCCAATTTTCTTCGGATTTTCATAATAGTTACATATTTATGATCCCAAATAGTTGCTTTGTCATATCAGATATCAATCTGAACTATTTTGGAATTTTGAATTTTTTCAAGCCATGCCCTTTTCTGGAAATATTCGAAAATATTGAAAATTTCTGAAAAGTTAATTTTGCAACTGAATATAATAAAGGGACTATCTGGGATCACAAATATATAATTATTATGAAAATCCGAACAAAATTGGATTTTTGGCGAATTTTTTAGTGCAGCTAGTTTGGCATCGGGCGCGCCTTCAAAGGGGTGTGACGGACGTAAATTTGGCCATGGCATCAAACCGCTTCACACTTTTTACTTTCAGAGGGGGTACTACCATATATCCAAAGGACATCAAGATCTGTCATTATCAGGTTGGCGTACTCTCCTCCTGAGTAATTCCTCCTTGATAACTGATCTCATACGTGTTTCGAGATTTTCCAGCAAATCAGTTAAGTCCTGCTTAGTTATTGTGTAAGACATTGTTAACGTGTCTTCAGTGATTGAATTTTTGGGTGTAGGGCTTTTTTCGCTTTCTTTTTGTTTTTTTAGGTCTTGTGGATTTGGCGATGTTTGAGTTGGGGAATTTTGGCGAATTCTTTTAGAATTAGGTTTAGGAGTTTGTGAGTTGGAGGTGAACCAATTGTACATTATTCGTAGTACATTGACTTGTACATGTTACTTTAGAGTATGTATGTGTAATGTAATGTGTAGTCAAGTGGGAATGAATGAGAGCTATTATTTGAGATGTTACCTACTCCGACTCTGGACCAAGACTTCGGGCTATTGTAGCTTCGAAAGGAGGAAATTTTGAAAAGTGCCAGGTATATTTTGTAGGAAATTCAATGGGCTTTCTCGTGATATCGCTATTTTTCAAAATTCTATAGATTGAGTCCGCTACATTAATTTGTGTGGTAGTCAAAACTTATGGCAGTAGTAGGTAATCTGTTAAATTTATCTGCATGAATTTCACCATCCTACCCTGAAATAAAATATAATTTTACCACTGTTAAAATATCCATACACAATACCATTTATCAGAAAGTGTATGTATCACCTCAATCGTGGGACATAAATTTTAAATATGTCCCATGATTGAGGTGAGACATAAACTTTCTGACATCATTCCTCGCAAAAGAAGATATCCAGCATGAACCCTTATTGTGTAGATTAAATCAAGTTATGGTTTTCGAACATGACATACATATTGGTAAACGTATGTATGCAACCTTATCCCAAAGAACACAAAAAATATTTTTCCCGGAAACGTCAACGTACAAACTCCAAGCCAAAAGCACTAACGATTTGAACTACCGAATTATCGAACGATAATTATACATCAATGAACAGGCACATAGACATTGAATTATCGTCTCCAACCGCATGCACACCAGCTTTTGAACGTAATGTTCGTATTCATAATTTCGTACACAAAGATGGCAAAACACAACTACATTACCAACAGAAATGAAATTCATAGTGAAAATTCCACTATCATAACATATGTATGGGTTATGCAGGTTCGAAAATGCATTCATGGGAAGTTGACATATTGCGGCAGATAGTTTATAGAATTTATAACCCTAACCATAAAATAGACTAATAGTAGCTTGTTTATTAATTGGATCATTAGTTAACGTAACTGGAGTAGTAAATTTTACCGGATGTCGTCGTCCCAGGGCATAATCATTTCCGGGTTAAGATTTACATGGAGCCCTTTAGGACATGACCACAGTGTAAATTTACTATTTTCTATCTGCTAACGTTGGTCATACCAGTTTTTGAAAGATTAACTGTTTAACGGGTGGACGACCTGCCTATGCTGTGGAATTTGAGAGACACTGCTTTAAACTTGCGCTCCTTGAACTTGTCGTGTAAATAGGTGACCGGTCTTACATTCCTCTTGATTAATGAAAACTGGTGAAGTTGAACCTGAAAATATTAGCGAGCCGTGGGAGTCGTTTCGTGTCGTAAATATTATAAAGTTCCTTCATTTTCTGTACTTTTGTCTTTAACAAAACGAAAAGCAATTGTGCTGTGAAGGGAGTAATAATAATCGGTACACGTAATTTCTTAGAAGATTACGTATTTAATTGTAACAAATACAAAATAATGGCATTATCAACATTTAATAGCATTTATAAAAACTTCTGCAATTTTAGGAAATAGCTCACATGCATATATACTCATTATACATGGGCCAATTACATCGATTCGTTTAATTGGATTACCAATTAGTCGAAATCGTAGTTGGATTACTTTTCCAATTAAATTACATTGAACTGCCTAAATTACAAATTACGATAAAGTAACTGGATTACATTTCAAATTGCAAACTACATTGTATACAAGTTATCCATAGGTACATACGTTTCATTAGTTTCGTCTTGCAATTGTTTGTGACAAAAGCGGTTGATGTTGTGTAATCACAAGCATGTCTTTACACAAAGTTGTAATTAGTAGAGCTAAACACACTCTGACGCAGGGGTCCGGGTAATACCTATAGGTATTGGTACATGAGTATAATTCGATGAACCCATTCATCAAATTAACGTGGATTTCATATTTTTGGTAGCATGCACTGCGTCTAAAACAAGAGTAATACATGAGTATGTTTTTATTCGATATAAATACCCCAATCGGGTAGTGTATGTAATTGCCTGCGCAAATGATAGATACAACCCCTTCATTTCGGTCGGGGATGGTTTACTAGCAGGTATGTACCTCTTGGTGCTTGAGTCTACTGGCCAAAAAACATTAATTGCGTCATGAAGTCCAATCGAGTCAGACACATCGTCTTCGCTGGTTGCCGAAGCATTAGTATGTAAAGATGAAGAAAGGTCAACCAACAAGTTCAAGTGTTGGTTGTGGACACACGTGAGCAAATTGATGAATTCAAGAGCAAATTTGATGCCAAGTGTTTCCAAAGAGTGGAAGAGGCCCTGGGTTATTTCATGCCCTAAAAATTTAAGCGAAATTTTATAATAAATTATATTTTTATAAAAAATTTTATAACGTTACTGTAAATTACGGATTACATACTGTTCATGTCCTTCTGAAGGTATCAACGGAACAGAATATGCATCTACTAGATCCGCTTCCAGTCTCAATTTTCCTAAATTCTCTTTAATTAATATGGGACGATTTGATCTTGTAAGGTGGTTGGTGTTACTTTGATTTTTCCAAGTTTTTTTATTATTTGCTGCTCTATCCTTGTCGTCAGTTTCACCGACTTTCACTTTCTTTTTTTCGGGTGACACCAGTAGTTTATTAGTTTCTGTCACCAATTTCTCAACCGATTTACTGTCTTTACTTTTATGCTTTACTTACTTTTATGCGTTATTCCGCAGATATTGGCCGGAACCATAACCCATATAATCAAAGTTGAAATCAGTAATAAGTTCATGGTCGTTGGGTGTGTAAATAAAACATTGCCACATATACGCTAACGCTACATAAATGTCGGTTACATATTTGTCGTATCACCATTTGTGGCGTGACTAGAATTCAAGCATTTAGAGTTAGTAAACTATGGTTTAGCAAACATCCTGGCGGGAAAATAAATTTCCCGATATCTTGAAGGAATTCGCTGTTGACAGCTGGGTTTTCCCCCGGCTTTCAATCTTGTCTTGGATTTGAAATCCGTGGTAGTATTTCTACTCCTATGATGTCACTCGTAATCCACGCCTGATTTAGTACAGACATGTGTCCCAAACTTATTGCGTAGCAAATGTAGCGCCACAAAATGGATATGTGTATAAATTGTTCGTGTTTTTTTTAATTCTCGAACTTTATTCTTTTAAGGTCATGAAATTTCAAAAGTCGTGGCATTAACGAGTCAATTCACAAAACATGTCGCTGAGATATGTACCACAATCCACAGGCGAACAAATCAACAGAGCTGTCAAAACAAAGAGTGGTATCCTTTAATTATAAATACGTACACCCAAATCCCACTTATATCCCTACATAACGAATATACAACCGATTTTACATGCACAATACTTTCATGACCGTATCGTGTAATCCCAGTTATGCGTCTATCTATACACACATCCATGCAATTTATAGGTAGTTCAGTCTAAGATATGGCTGTTTGCATTTCATCAATATTTGGAATATTTGGAAGTTCGCAATTGTTTGGTTTAAACTGCAGGAAGTCTTCAAAGAAATTGTCCAAGGAGATGGTTGAGTTACATGTTGAACTGTGCCCTTGACCGTCTAATTATAAGTATACATCCTAGTGAACGGAATTACACGTTCTTTTGTTTAGTAGGCAGTAAACGATTAATATTTACTAATGGTGCGAAATTATGTAAATGTCCATCGCTGATGAAGAGAAAGGTACTTGACATTAAGGCTGATTTGGCTCCTATAGTTCTTCTTCCTCATACCCCGGATTTCCGCCCAGACAAAAGTCGAAACTCACCACTCTCAATTTGAATTCTAACATATGTATAATGCGTGCATACATATGTGTGGATGTGCCCTATTCCATTCAATTCCAATGATTTTTATTTATTCCAATCCCATCAAAGGTGACGAAGATGATAAGTGCATACGAATAAAATATGATAAAGGGTTGAGATGCGAACACAATAACTTTGTTAATAGTACCCAGTACATAGTTGAATTTGATCGTTAACTGGAGGTTGACTGTGCTCAAGTTCTTTGCGATGAGCGTCATAGAGGAGAATGTTTCTGGGCATTAATCTTTCTTCTACATATGTTTTAAGTTGGCAAATACTTAAGACTTGGTGGAATAAAACAATTGTTAAACTAATATAAGAAATAGTGGCAAAATTTTTTAGCTTTGATAATTTCTATAATCTAGTCATTGGGAGTAGGCTGAAAGTGCATGCATAAACAGTCATTCCCTTTGCGTGTTCCTATGTTCGCGTCATTTCCACACCTTAATTTTCTAATTTTAAAGATTATGATGGTATAAGAATAAATCAGCATTCTAGACTTCAAAAAATCACTTCAAACAACTTTTCTAATCCAAAAATGGAAAATTTCGCTGCGGATTTTTGCGCCTTCAAAAAATAAAAAGTTTAATCCAAGATCGGCATTCTTGCACACTGTCCTTCAACGACAGAACTGTAGTTTTAAATTTAATGCAATATATATACATATATATGTACATTCATGACTTGCATACCTTGACAAAGAAACTGAATTCCGCTGTACTCAGACATGTAATTTGAGTTGACACTTGAAACATGGTCATTCAACGAGACTTTAGGTTTTTCTGAATTTTCCCAGCTTTTGCCTATTGAATTTTCGGAGACATAGTATGAAAGTTGCCTTCATTGCGCATTCGAGATATGTTGTCTGGCTTACCGCATGGAAATTTTGGCACGGGTCAAATTTTGTTTTGCACGGGACAAAAAGCACGTTTTTTTATGCAGTCTGGAAAATTTCAGACAAATGAATTCGTATAAATATTACGTTATGTTTTAACCAATAAGCTTTAAAATTTAATTTGTCACGGAATATTTTCCTATAAACTATTAAGTATCAATTATTAGGTAAGTACATAGCGAATGTAGCGCTGCGTGCTGGGCATTGTCGTGTTTTTTTAGTTTTATCGTCATATTTCCCGTGAAATTTCGATAGTTTACTGCCAAACTCGTTAGCAGGAGTTCAAAACCTACTCAGTCATCGATCCATAGGCGCAGCCACGGGGTGGGCAGGGTGGGCATTGCCCACCCTGAAAAATAGTAGGGTGGGCACTCAATGCAAATGCCCACCCTCAAATATTCCAGCATACTTCTAGGGTTTAATTAGTGTTTTCAACTGGGCTTACATCAATTTTAATTTGGAAATATGCCTATTCTTCTAGTGTAATTTTGTTAGTACCTTTACCAATTCTTTATCACTAGCAGCAAGGTTTTGAATTTCGATATCATTACCCCACGATTTTTCGGAATGCAGTAAAATAGTTTTGCAAAATTTTTGGTAAATGTTTTTTGCCCACAAGATTCATTTCAAATCCGATTGACTCGACTTCAAAATCATAACGAGACAATATTATAAATTATGTACCTTACAAATACTGATATCTACATTTGCAATCATGAGTTTTAAGTTAGACAAATATTAGGAGTCCAAAATTATGAGTTAGTTTTTGTTGGCATTGTCGGGCTAAATGGTAACGAAATAAAATTGCAGTTTAGAAAAACTAAAACAATTCACAACAATTGGTTGCTGGTCCTATAACTTATACAGGTCTTTCATATGTGCATATAAGTACGAAAATTTACATGGAACCAATTTTATTTTGTTCACTACATAAGAAATAAGCATGCATACTCGAATTTTTTATTTTTCAGAATGCGCTATAAAGTAACGACCAAGCTGCTCGCTAAAATTGAAAACGATGCGCGAATTTTAATCGGTTTACCAGAAATAACTTCGGGTTTTTAAAATCCTTAAAATTTTCGATTTTACAGCAAATTCACAAATTCGAAAACAGGTTTCTTCACAATGATTTCACAATCATTGTATTTATAATCCACTGAAACTTAAAGTTTGGAGGAGTTATAATTTTTATAAACGTAGTTAGAAAACCGACGAAAAACCTGAAAGTCGCAGGTTTTTCGTTTCAGGCTGAAACTCAAATTTCGCGTGAATTTGATTTTTACTAAATCTGATAAGTTCTTCCAATGAAACATCTTATGCATCTAAAGTTAGATAATGTTCAGGATTTCGAAAACTCAAAGTTTTGAATGGAAAACCGTTTTGTTATTGAAACCCCCGGGGATCTCCTCTTGAAAACTCATACCGAGGGGTTTTGTCTAGGTTTTTGTGGTAGTCGGGATAATCGGGGTAATGGGGGCAATCCGGGTAGTAAGGGTAATCGGTGTAATCGGGGAAAAATGCTGCTGTATATATCTACTGTACTAATTCTTGAACACAAGATGCCTTTCCAGTAATTTCGTAACAAAACGGCTTATAAATTTAAATTTTAAAAGCTATTAAACGTGTAGAATTATCAGGCATGTCCTTTTATCACATATAAGACACTTTATTAAACTTGAACACCCCAACTAAACCGACTATACGTCGATATTGCTGTTTTGCCACCACATAACTCACCAAAATGCGCAAAAACCATAGGTACAATACCCTGATCTTGATTTCCCTCAAATACCTTAGGCTAGATTGACACATAATAGCTATTCAGTATCTAACTTCGTAATACAGATGCGGTGCAAAATTACAGGTTCCACCACTAACACGTGAACGCGGTCACTCTTGAATTGCTCCGAAACGGGTTGGAGTTTCGGTTCCAAATTTTGAGCATAGCGACATGTGATTGTTGACAAGGGCTGAGCAAAACATTAGCTCTCTAGATTCAAAAATGACCCTACCATTGACCTTAGAGTAAGAGGGTACCATAAAAACACTTTCCAAACTTAGTTTTTCGTACACAGACATAATTAACCACTTCAAAACTCAAGGACAACAAGTTTCGAAAACAGGGATACATAAGGTACTTAAAAATGAAGGTCAACAACGACAAGCTCGTACCAAAGGACAACCATCATGCCTCAAACCCGAGTCCGAAAAGTGCTAATTCGGCCCGTGCTTAAGAAAATTGACCTATTGACCTCTAAGGGCAACTCACCACCCCAGAGAGCAGTGGCACGTCTAACCAAATTGTCATAGACTAGTGTGCGACGAGCAATTAAAATTTTGCAGAAGAAAGAAAGAAGAAAAATCCGAGTCCATCAGCTGACTGAGAAGCATAAAAAAATCGTCGTCTGACCTGCAAAAAATTTTATATGAATTACCTGACAAAAGATAAAAGTGACTTTTTAGTGTCGTTGGATGAAGAATTATTTTCTTTAAACATACCAACGGTCAGAGAAAAATTTACTGTACAACCAAAGAAGAAAATAATTCCAGAAGATTGACCATCCCGCACACGGAAAACTTTTGCAACAAGTTCATGGTGGTTGGTGCATTATCTGGTCGTGGTGTCCTCCCACTTATCAAAGTTCCACAAAAAGTGAAGGTAACTACGAAGTACTTCATTGACTTTGTTTTAAAACCGCTTTTGGAGATTCATGTCCCAAAACCATATGGCAAGGACACAAAAAAATTGATAGTTCATCACGACGCAGCGTCATCACACACCGCCCTTTTGACCCAGGATTACGCCAAGGACCTGAAAGCTAGACTCGGGATAACAATCATCCAAAATATTGAAATACCTGTTAAGTCACCCTATGTAAGTCCCATGTATGTATTCGGCTTTGGATATCTGAAACAAAATCTTTTCTCCGCCACCCAAAAACTTTTGACGGAGTTTGGAAAGTTATGGGAGACGAGTGGTCTAAAGTTGACTTCGCCATGGTCAAATCAGTGTACAAAAGTTGAAATCGCCGATACCGACTTGTAGCTCGAGAAAAGGGCTTTCACATAAAAAATGTTCGGGACCTGCACTTCAAGCCGTTCAACCAGTAATTGAAGGTCATAAACGTTCACGTGTTAGCGGCGGAGCCTCCGTACATTTTCGCGAAATGTTTGGCGAAGAAAAGCGGTACTAAACGTTAATCTTGTTCATCTCCGGTCGTTTCTTATCAATATTTCATTATATCAAATCGATAATTTTTTGCTTTACAAAGTGAGGAGATTAGAGTTATATTTTTTTCTTCCATGAGAAAATATTTAATTTCTACTTACCTACAATGCACAGGTCAGACATACTTCTCACGGATCTTCTTAAAACCAGCACCAAAAAATCATGGAACTAAACACAAGTTACTAACAATGCGATGACGCCAGCGGTCTCGCTCCAATTTTGACGAAACAACGATAATTATGTAACCTTACACAAATAATTGAACACGTGTTTCGGGATTTTTCATAATGCTCAGCTTAAACGAAATTATGACATGATCCGTGAGCGAGAATTTACATTTTTCTCGTGAGGGAGAAAAATCCAGATTCACGCTTAGCGATTCCATCATAATTTCGTTTAAACTTAAAATGCGTGGGCATGAAGTGGTTTTCTCCCGATTTCAAATTGCTCGCACAAATTTTGGAAAATTTCAAAATTTTCAAAATGCAACAAACTAGAGATTTCCAAAAATTAAGATTTTTGAAAACCAGATTTTTCTTAAGTTACTCAATGTAATTCTGTGCAAAAATCTTTATGCATTTTTGAAACCGGATAAAAATTTGAAAATTTACCACATTTCGATAAATCCTTAATTTGGCTTACAATTTATTCCAAAATTCAGCCACAACCGAAATAACCTACCGGTATTTTTACTTTTTCATGAAGACGCGTGATTTCGGTTGTAGCAGAAATTGAGTGACTTAAGAAAATTCGATTGAGTAACTTAAGAAAAATCTGGTTTTCAAAAATTTTGATTTTTCGAAATTTCTGGTTTTTTGAATTTTCAAAATTTTCAAAATTTTCAAAATTTTCAAAATTTGTGCGAGCAAGTTGAAATCGGTTGAAAACCACTTCATGCCCACGCATTTTAAGTTTAAACGAAATTATGATGGAATCGCTAAGCGTGAATCTGAATTTTTCTCCCTCACGAGAAAAATGTAACGGTAGAAATGGAAATTCTCGCTCACGGATCCCGTCATAATTTCGTTTAAGCTTAGCATTATGAAAAATCCCGAAACACGTGTTCAATTATTTGTGTAAGGTTGCATAATCATCGTTTTTTCGTCAAAATCGGAGCGAGACCGCTGGCGTCATCACATTGTAAGTTGGCCAAAACTCGCATTTTCACCATGCGGAGTTCACTTCTCCGTGTTCCGATTTTCTCCTGCGATTTGCTAACCAAGTTAGCGGTTTTTACCTTCAAATAAAATTTAATTGATTAATTTCCTAATCAAGTCCTCATCCGATTTTTTAACGATTTTCCGAACGATTTTTCATCGTTGGATTTTCAATATTTTTTAACGCTTTTTAACATTTAAAATATTTAGATTCAATTAACATCAACAAGGAAAAATCCTGTAAAAATTAGTTCAGAATAGTTTATTTTTTTGTGTTTCTTTCACATTGTGTGTTTTTATTCATAAACCTATGTATTATACAGGGTTTGGCACTTCGGTGGATACGAATTTGACCTTGAATAACCCCGGAACGGTTTGTCGTAACGGTTCAAAATTTTGAACAGACGAGCATGCTATCCTCAGATAGTTGTGTGCAAAAATTCAACTCTCTACTTTCAAAAATGCCTCCCCCACAGCCCCCAGAAGCTGAGACAGTCATTTCAACTTGTTCCAGAAAAAATCTCGCCCGTGTTTGCAAAAAATGTTATTTAAATTTTCTGTTCAGGAATAAGAGTGCGTTATTGGTGACAATTGACGAAGAACTATTTTCCCTACAAGTTACTAATTGGGTTCGAAGAGCTTAGTACACGACAAATGCCGAAAAAAAATTCAAGAAATTTGGTGCTTTTCAGTGAGGAGAACTTTTTCAAACATTTTATGGTTGTGGGTGCAATGTCCGGTCGTGGTATCCTCCCACTTATCAAAGTCCCCCAAAAAGTGAACGTATCTGCAAAGTATGATGTGGACCGTGTTTTGAAATCACTTTTAGAATAACATTTTCCTAAATTACACGGTGAAAAAATAAATAAGGTGATTTTTCATAATGACTCAGCGACTTCGAAAACGACAACGTTGACTTAAGATAATGCAAACGACCTTGAACCTAGAATGGGGATAAAAATCATTTCGAATAGTGAAATACCTGTAAAATGCCCTGACATAAGTCAAATAGACTTTTTTGGTTTCGAAGACTTGAAAATAATTTTTTTTCTATGGAGACAAAATTTTTGAGACGGAGTTTGGAAAAAGTTAAAATGACTCTCTCAACTTCTGGGGGCTGTGGGGGAGGCATTTTTGAAAGTAGAGAGTTGAATTTTTGCACACAACTATTTGAGGATAACATGCTCGTCTGTTCAAAATTTTGACCCGCTACGACAAACTGTTCCGGGGTTATTCAAGGTCAAATTCGTATCCACCAAAATGCCAAACCCTTCTGTATTCGTATGTGTGATGATCACAATGACATAATTTTTGTCATGAAAGCCTTTAAAAACGCGCTATGCGAAAGAACAAACAAAATAGAATGAACCAATTTTATGACTTTTTTCATTGATAAGAAGTTAATTCAATCTGAATCTATATATTTTAAATATTATTTAAAAGTGCTAAAATTATTTCAAATCCAACGATGAAAAATCGTTCACAAAATCTTTTAAATATCGTATGAGAACTTGGTTGGAAAATAAATAAAATCAATTTTGCCTTGAAGGTGAAAACCGTTGACCTGGCGATGAGAAGCTAAGGAGAAAATCGGAACGCGGATAGGTGACCATATTTCGACATATTTCCCATTTCTATAGGTTAGTTTTTCACATTTTGCAATCTAAATCAGAAAAGACTGATATGCTTGTCCTTAAATCCGATAAGAAACTATATAACAGAAGTACACCATGTGTTCCAAGAATTTGTGGTTCAGGCTTTAACATACCAGATGGAATAGTTCATCCATTGGAGTAAACCACAGCCAAATTGTCTATGTAATGTATCATCCCCTGTCATGGTTATGCATAATATTGCCGTACTAATTGTAACTTGCCTTTATTATTGCTCAACCAATAAAACTTTATTCCGACCAATTTTTAATATATACACATGAGCTTTCCAAGGATGCTGCTGAATAGCGATAATTTTTTTAAGCCGATATTATTGTTTCTCTACTTGTTTTTCTTCCAAAGATTTTTGCATTATGGTTATGGTGCCACATATTTTATAGAATAAAGGTAACTAGAATAATAAATATTTTTCCGTCGTCGTTTCTGGTTTAGGATTCGATTTTTAATGTGAAATTCATTTTAAGACGGGACTGTAATTTCAAATCTACTATTTCTATCTGTTTACATATGTACGTATGTAAGACTTGACTCTGTTTTATGTTTTGACTTAATTTAAAACCTTTTTACTTCTTCGATGTGACTAATACTTGGTGATATCCTTATTAATGAGTTTGATAGGCATTGAGACACTTTCATTTTGAAACAAACTACTTAAACTTGTCGCTTAGGTGATTGCCATGTGCCCACTCATGAAGTTTTAGCGAATACTTTCTACCAGTATTTTGTATTTATTCATAATAGTGCTTGCAGATACATATATACTTTCATTTCGAAAGCAACTCTATCGAGGAAGGATCAATCTAAACCAGTATGTACAATTGATCAAAAGGTGTGTATTTAATTCTAATAAATACACAACCAACAATAAGTAATAATATGTAAGCACTCGCGAATTTTCTCAGAAGTTCATTTTGTATCGAGTTTCCATTCTTCATGGTGTTTTTCATTTCCAACTGTTTCATTGTTGCTTTAATAGTTAAGTACATACCCAGAATACAGAGTGATTTGGCCATAATCTAAAGTGATTCGGCCATAATCTTGTTCAATGTTTTAATGTAACGCGTCCTGAAAAAAAACTCGCATAATTTTAGTAATTCAATTTTGTTTAAAGATGAGTCCTCATATTATTTGACTTTTGCGTCAGATATGAGACCAATTAGGAAAAATTTGTTTTGCAGTTTCAAAAATTTCAGGCTAATGAATGTATATTTTAACTAGTGAAATTTATACATACATACTTTGACTTGTTTCGGAATATTTGTCCATCCTAATTACCTGGTGTAGCGCCGCGTGATGGATAATTTTGTATCCTCCTACGACTATTCTGAACATTTAGAACCAATCACCCCACCCGACGTGTAAAGGATCGGCGTGGGTTAATATTTTGCAACATTTTATCAAGTGCGCACTGAATTTCTAATTTCATGCATAATCATATGTACATTTTGACAAATCACACATGTGTACACATGAAAATTGCAAATATTTCGGGGATTTCCTCAAAATATGCACATTTAGTGAACATGTTGAAATTAAGATTTGTCACAAGCCCTGATGTCAGAGGATGTTTTTCTGGTTGTCATGTTTTCCTTGATCGTTCAATCTTAGTTTCTCCTGGAATACTTTCTTTCCAGTTTGTTACTTTTCTCTCGTAAAGGTATCCCTAAGTCCTACGAAGATTCCTAACAAAGTCGCTGATTGCATGGCGTACGTACATAACGAATGTGCAACCGATTTTAATGACACAATACATTTATGTTTATGCCGAACCGTGTACAAGAAAATTGCACACATTTCGTCCATCACCTAGAGAAGCCTGCTACGAACTTCGTGTTTTGTACGAACACTTGTATACAAATGTTTATATATATATATATAAATATATCACACGTAATGCTTCAAAGCTTACAAATATCCATGCATGGTTCAGGTTTGGTTGTAAACGCTTAATGTGTTTATGGCTCATGTGTATAGCGAATATATTTGAAAGTTCCGTCGCTGATGGAGAGCATGATAACCAAACTTTACATTAGGGCTGATTTACAGTTCTTCATATCCCGAACTTTCCCCCCGTAAAATTCGACTCATTACTCTAACATGTAATGCGTGTGTGTGGATGTTGCCCATTCCATTCCAATGATTAATGCATTACAAATAAACCGTTACAACGAATGTAACCAAGGGGTGAAAGAACTGTTTGATACGTTAAAATGAATTTCCTGTCAAATTGACATATGTATGCCCTATGACCTTTAGATGACCTCTTAGAGGTCAAAATGAAGGTCACCATTGAATTCGTCGCCGTAATTTAGTTATAAATGATGTATCACATGTCAAAACTGATACGTGACACTTTTTCGTCACTTTTCGTCACTTGTGACGACGTCATCGTCACAAGGGACGATGTCACAGTGTCCATCCTCGAAACTCGTCCTGTCCCTTGACGTTAGGAGTTTACTTTCAAAATTTCAAGTCTCTATGTCTTTCCGTTCAAAAGTTATCGGAGCTACGGACAGACAGACAGACAGACAGACGGACATAACGATCTTATAAAGGGCTTTCACCCCTTAAAAATGACGAGAATGAGAAGTGCATACGAGTAGATATTTTTTTAAAAATATTTTTCATTTTAAAGCTAATGACCAAATCTGTTTATGTAGTTGATTGAATCAACGCTTGACATGTAAGATGAGCGACATCAATAACTATTTTTTTATGTCGATAACAGCACATATCCTAGGAGAAAGTGGTAATTTTTCTTGAGGATACACATCTGACTAAGATTTCCCTAGCCCAATAGGGGTCCCAACAGCAAACTACATTTGAATAGATACTGAAGAAATTCTAAATTTAAAGTCGGGGTTATCTCGTCTTGAGTGAGAAATCCATGGTAGGATGTACTTAGAATTTATTGATCGATATTGTTCGAAATTTTGGCCATTGAAAATGGCCTTTTGAAATTTGTGAAATTGGAATTTGTAAAAGATAGATCAGCTCCCGTTTGATCATGGAAGTTCATTCATGACAACGTTTGTAAAATAGTTCAAACTTGCTGAATAGTTAGTTAAATTTTTGGTAGGTAGTAAATAGACTATAAATCAAATGCCGACTTTTTAAAAAAGCTGGTCCTCCCATCGCAAACCCCTAAGTTTGTTTGTTGTTAAAAAAACTCGAAAAGAGGAATTACTCTGTTGAGCCATTTTCATGTACTAAGGAAGCCGTGATTGAGTTACATGTAAATGAATAATCTCTCGGCAGATAGCCTGGGGTTGGAACACTTAATCTTTCCTGTTTACATCCTACAAATAATGTATACTTCATACGTAGAGATTTATACATACATGTGTGCATGATTAAATTTATGTATGTACATCATGATAATTGCATGCATATAATTGCCCACATCAAAACTAAATTGAAAACGTACTTAATATTGGGATAAAAAAGTGTATGTATTTCTATGCGTATGTATTTTTCTGTTGATCTAATCTTGTCGACAAGATGCGATATATTCAAAGAACATTTATTTTTATGTATATATACCAGTAGCAATATTATGACTTTTATAGAATTATGTACTTGTATATGTGCACATAATCGTACTCATTGTTAAATTTAAAGTATTACGCGTGACAGTACTACATTTGGTACATTGTAACTATTAAATGTAGATAAGTACATTGCATACTTTTGACCCACTACAAGATTGAACTTTTTATGTAAATATATTTATGTACATGTATCAATACATAAGTAGCTAATGTAAACAAGTTCAGTAACTAATGCACAAATATGATTGATAGAAGGTCGTGTTTTCACATAAAAATCAATTTAAAGATGTACACATATTTATAAACTATTTAAATAATCATAAATAATTAAATTCAAGTTTTGTTATCATTCCGTATGTAAGTCACCGTTAAAATGTGTGTAGCAAACAAATTTTCAATAAATTTATGTATTTCAAATATTTGCAAATATTGGCAATCTGATTGCTAAGGAATAATATTTTTCGCCACTAAAAGTTAAAAAATTAATTGATCTTTTTCCGTGAGTTTGGATATTTATTCGTAGTTATTTCCTTTTGAATAAACAACCACATGAAAAATTTTTTATCATGCATTATAATTTTACTGATCTTATAATGTTGTATTTATGCAATAAACTCTTCTTTGAAATTGTAATTGTAAGAATTAAGTGTAAATTATTTCTTCGTTCATCTGAAATTATCTGCCACACTGACCGTAACACAATTATTTTTATTCTCTAAATTCCTTGTTTTATAAAAACAAATTCGCTGAAATTCATGCGCATGTATCCCTTACATATTTATATTTCACGACTCAAATTTACATAAAAAATCAATTGCAATGTTACATAAGTAAATTTTTGACTTCATAAATTAGATTTAACAAAACTAGACCAAACGAGTCTCATGAAAAGTTATCGTTGAAGAGTACATACATACATATATACATATTCATGTATTTAAATTTAGTGAAGGTTTTCTAACGTCGTTGGTCGTGATTTTATCAATTATACACATTCAATAAATCCGACGATTATCGGTTTACATTTGTACATAATGATCACTATTTTCGCTTTGAATTGAATTCAAAGATAAACATTTTCAAAGTTAAGTTTCAATAATACTCGAAATAATGCAATGTGCAATAACAAGCTTATCTTGCTCACGAACCAGCTTATCTGTCCAATCTCAAATACATATATATTAAGGAGATCTAACTATTCCCCATAATCATTATCCAGTGTGTATATAACGATTTTCAATTCATGCATTGATAAGTTCAAAAACAATACGTTCTTATGTATACGCTGTAAAATTTTCAGCGTATACGGGAGTGTACGCTGAGTTTACGGAATGATTTACACTGTAAATACTCCATATACTCCATACTGGTGTTAATTTGGTAATAATTCCGAATTATTACGTGAGTGGTAAATATTTTATTACTACCACATTACTATGTACGCCATATCGCTCGATGCAGTCATATATGTAAGTACATACATATTATTGCCAATAATGATTCAATACCAGTTGCCTAAGACTGAATCAATTTTCCAAATTCATCCAATATGAATAAAAATACCGTTTATTGTGCTTAAAATTCGAAGGAAAATAATCTGTTCTGCAATTGCGCATACCTCGACTCGGATATTATATATTCTCCTCTCCATTAATTACGACTTATGTAACGCATAACTGAAATAAACCGTCGCAAACGCGCATACGGAAGTAGCTTCAGACTACTTCACCCCAACCACTCCCATGACATCGCGAAAACACTCAATTTCACTCCATTTCACCTATAGATTCAATTTTTTTAAAATCTCATTTTGCCCCGACCACACCCCCTGGCGCGGAGGGGGTGTGGCACAACTCGGGATCACTTCATTTCACTCTATTTCATCCATAGATCAAATTGCACTATAAATCTCATTTTGCCCCGACCACACCCCCTGGCGCCAAGGGGGGTGGTCCGGTTGCCCCCAAAAGTTGATAGGATCCTCCCCCTAGGGTCATATGTATAATGGCGAAAACCGATTTCGATTATCTCAATCCGTTCTTCCGTTATCCTGCTGACAGACGGACAGACAGACAGACAGACAGACAGACAGACAAAGTCTTCGCATAAAGTAGCTGAAGCTACTTAATAAATACCCATTGACTGCATTGATAACCCATGTATTAATCTAATCATGTTATCGAACTAATACATAAATACATACTTACACAATTTATATGCACCTGAGAATTATCCGAAACATGCAAACTCAATTAAATTAAATTAATCGCTGTCAAACTTGATTGAAATTAGATAGAGCTGAAATAAAATAAATTAGATAAAATTGACCTGTATAAAATAGCACGCCAATCTGGGCTCTTAAAGAGTCGGCCTTTTGCTGCCAAACCCTTCAAATACTAGCACCACCATAATGACGTTATTTGTTTTCCTTGCCGCCACTTTGGCGCTCGCGACCGCCGGTACGGTCGAGCCTTCTCTCAAACTCGCCGTCGAGTCGGGCAGCGCGACCGAAGCGATCTTCGAACTGCCTCAAATCATTGACCAAATCGAATCCAACCTGGTCCTCCAGTCCCTTACAGGAGACGCCAAGGTAACCGCACTAATCTCTAGGGTTGCCGCGGGTAGCGAAAATGCTACCCGTTACCCGACCCGCTACCCGCAGCACAACTACCCGTACCCGCACGGGTACCCGTGCGGGTACCCGTTACCCGCTACCCGTAATGAAAATTGACTTAAAACCTAACCAGCCTTAAGAATAAATTCCATTTAATTAATTGGCTCATTTGGGTTGATATGTAATTTCAGATAATGCTACGCAAGTAACGAATGCCGTAAATTGCAATGGGAATATCCGCAGTTGTTCTGAAACCAAACTTTTTGACTTGCAATGGAACGTTTTTCAAACTACATCGGGATTTCTTAACGAATGATATCAAAAAATCAAGTTAAAAATTAGGAATTATCACTAATATTTTCCTTGAATAGCCCGTAGGAAACTATTTGGATCAGAGTTCAAAGTCCACCATGATTTTCGTCCAGTGGAGGAATAAGATGCTGAACATTTACTTAAAAATCGAACTTTGCCTCCAATATTTTTCTTTAAAGTGGACATTCAACGGAAAGTATCATGTGATTCCTAATTTTTGGCTTGACTTTTTAATATACTCTCTAGATAATCTTGGTGTAGCTTGAAGAAAGGTTCAACTTTTAGTTTGATTTTTTTTGGAATTTTGATTTAAATTTAAGTTTTCATTTTAAAAATATCTACAAATAAAATTTTAGCCTTCAATCGGATTCAGGTTTTTCATCTTCAACGAACAAATTAAAATCTCGTCAGTCTTACACAAATAAATAAATACAAAATAAATACAAATAAATACATAAATAAATACAAGTCAAATTGTTACTCAGATTTTAGAGCAGGCAAATTTTACTTGAGAAACAATAATTTCATTTTAGGGACGTGAAAAGCATATCAGGCTGCCATAGGCTTCCGTGGCTTCCGAAAAGACACGCACGCTATAAACCCTAGTTGCTGGAAAATAGCAAATTTTGAAATAGATAAATAATAAATTGACGCTTTTGTTGGTAAATGGACTAACTTGCTGCTAGCTTTCTTTGTGAACTGATATATGTCGAGAATTAAATAAAAACAGAACTACCCGTTACCCGTGCGGGTAGTTCTCGCTACCCGCAGAAAACGGGTACCCGCAAGAATCGTGCGGGTATGCGGGTAACGGGTACCCGACCCGTTACCCGCGGCAACCCTACTAATCTCCTAATCTCCACACTTCAAGGCCTCACCTCCGCTGCGCAAGCTCCCTTCGTCTCCGTCGCGGAATTCCTCGGGCTCGAAACCCAGCAATTCTGGGGTTCAAACATCATCCTGGTCAAAAACTTAACTCCCTCCAAACTCTCCTCCCTCGCAGCCACACCCGGAGATTTCATCATCCGTAAACAACACACCGCCTACGTCGACTCGATCGTCGAAGGCCATGAATTTCAGACCCTCAACTCCACCCAAAATCCGTCATGGGGCATTGCCCGAATCCGGGCTTCTGACGCCTGGGCCGTCACAAACGGGACCGGCATCGTCGTTGGCATCATCGACACCGGCGTCAATGTTGGACACGAAGCCCTCGCCGGCGGATATGCCGGCGCCTGGTCGGACCCCTGGTACGGCACTGATGGACCAACTGACACACATGGTCATGGAACTCACTGCGCGGGAACGATCCTAGGACGAGCTAACGGGATAGGGGTAGCGCCTGGAGCAACATGGGTCGCCTGCCGCGGGTTGAACGATCAAGCCGGAGCAGTTGAGACAACTCTGACCCATTGCGCTGAATGGATGCTGGGCGCCAACCCGCGACCCCATATCGTTTCAAACTCGTGGGTTTATAGTTCTGGGGTAAACTGGTACAACCCTCAGATCGCGGCTTGGCGAAATGCTGGAATCACCCCAGTTTTCGTACTTGGAAACGCTGGACCTGCCTGCGGAACTGCGCAATCTCCGGGGGATCAGGAAAACGTGATATCTTTCGGAGCCACCACGGATACCGATGCCGTTGCCAGTTTCTCATCCAGGGGTCCAACGCCTCATGGACAGATTAAACCCGATTTCTCTGCTCCGGGAATTCTTATCGTTTCCGCTGGGACTGGAAGCGATAACTACGTTTCTATGTCCGGGACTTCAATGGTAATTGCTCAGAATATGCAGGGCTTAAGGTTGACGGTCAGTTTGGCGAAAATATATTTTTTTCACCAAAAGGGTTTTTGCCAATCAATGTAATTAATAGGGTACATAATTGAATAATACGCCCGAATTGACTAACTTAATTAGTTCCACTGAATCTGATTCTAACTACTAATTAATTAGAAAAAAACAGTAAAAATTTCCAATTTACTGGTGGGGTTTTTATTTCGCTAATTAATTAGTTAGTTCGATTTACTAATTACTCAGACAAAATGTGCTCCTTCTAATTACTATGTACTAATCAATTAGGAGTGTGGTTGATTAAATTTCGCTGGTGGCATAGCATTAAATTTAATTCCAAATCCACACTAATTTTTGCTCGTTAATATATAGGCTACCTTACACGCCGCCGGAGCAGTCGGTAAAATACATGGATTTATTATCCTTTAAATCTTAGTATCCTCATACTGGAGGGCTACCAGCTTATCCCCCTTGGTGTAATTTTTACGAAATTTGCAAAAGCCTCGTGCCTTTTGGAAACTTGTATTTTATTAAAAAATTCCATAATGATCAAAATGGACACCATATAAGCTTGTGGGCCTGCGTTATGAGTTATTAAATTAAACAATTTTATAAATTTGTGTTGATATTACAGCCCTTATCCGCGCGGCCAATCCGGATTGGAGTTTCGAACAGACTTGGGACTCACTTAACGCTGGGGCAGCCGCCCCTCCCATGACCAACACGGACAGAGTTTGCGGACTCCCATTTTTCCCTAGCGATTTCCCAAATTATACATTTGGTTTCGGCCGTATCGACGTGGCTGCTTCTCTTGGTGTATAAATTTGTCCATGTTGAACTAATTCTGCGGAGAATAAACCCTAAAAACCGGTCTTAAATATTTACTTACTTAATTGGTTTAAATCTGCTTCTAAATAATATTTAACAATTTTGCGATAAACAAAATTTCTGTTTCGTTTAACTGTTTCGTTAACTGATTACATTAAAGAACACACATTACAGACTATTGGATTCTGTATGTATTTATTTTACCACGTGCATACATGATTGGATACATATTATGAATAATTAAAAATAATTGCATAGTTCATTATACCCATAGGTGCAATTTAAGTTCCTGCCTTGATTATGTAGCATCTCGAATTCTCACCCACATGAATACAAAATAGATACGAATAATCAGATTAGTTATTAGGTAGATAAGTTTGTTAATGCTCGATTAATGTTTTCATTATCTTTATTCAAAATTCACAATAGCTTCAGTTTAAATGTTTATTCAATAACTGTCCACGCTCGTGGAGGGTGACTTTTATGATTTAATTTTAAATATTTATGCATAGGTTTAGGGCGTACATATGTACTTTAATCATAAAAGTGCTATGCAAATAGTTCAGCCTAAGCTGCTATGCATATTTAGAATATATGTATGTATGTACAACCGGGCGACAAAAGTATCCGTTGTTTGCTTATTTAAATAATTTTGATGCGATGCTGCCTCCCGTGTCACTTGAAACTTATGACACAGTAAAAGGTCATAATTTTATGAGGGCACTGACAAAGGTGGATTGGATGTTACATGTACATACGTAAGACCTTCGGAAAAAAATGAGTCATCCCGCGATCGTATACAATTTTTGTGTAGCGCTCACAGGAATTTTCTACAATGACCCATTTAAGGTCTTCAACCTCGAAAGTGGCGAAATTCAAAAAATTGATATATGCAAAGCATATGCATACATATTTATATTTATAGATTAGGCATGTATTGTTTTGTATATTTAAATTCTTTTAATTTGACCAAGGTCGATTTTAGACCTTACGCCAGTAAAAATTTCGAAAAATTTTGCGAAAATCGTATTCTTGCATACATTTGTACGTTTATTTTAGTAGACCGGATGTAAGTATGTAGCAACGTTGTGATGACTTTTCTACAAACATTTACGAGTGTTTAAAGTATTCAAGATGGGCGTCCTACATTATATGCATTCTACATTTTTCTATATTATTTGCATAAGTAAAGTGTTTAGAAACTTGTTTACTTATGTAAACTCTTAGAATCAATGTCCAAATTCATTTATCTGATTGCATATATATTCACCTATTTATGTACATATGTATGTATTTAATTCTTTTCTGTCGAACTCGCTGTCAATGCAAATCTAGTTTTTTGCACGCATGCATTCATCATTCATTCCGATTTCGGTCACACGTTCAAGGATGCAAATTAAAAATATATTGCTCTTCCATTTATCTCGTCTACTGCATTCCCACATTATATTTTTCTTTGTACCCTCAATTCATCCCTCTGTTCAATCCAACGTAGTAAAATACTCACTAGACTTATTTGCAACTTGTCGCCAGAATATTTTAGTGCTTGACAATTATCAATTCATCCCGGGTAATAGTCCAGTTAAACTATTAAGCTGTCTAACGCGTTACGCATGTAGGTCTAGTATTAATAAACCGTACTTTGCTAATGACCTGAGTTCTCGTTCAGTCTGTACCGTAAACGTCGTAATTGTTGCACAAAACAGGGCTAAACGCGGAGATAGTTTTGGCGTTTATATTGATAAATTTAAATTTGCATTCGTACGACGTCCCACGCCGATGCTGATTTTGGAAATCAGAACAAAAGCAATCATGGCAACTGATAAAATTGCATGCAGTGGATGTCTATCAAAGTGGTTTCTAGAGTTGGACAGTGAAAATTTTGCGTCGTACATTTTTGCATTGGAAATGGTGCAGACAGTCGAAGAGAATTCAATAGATGAAGAGACTTCTACGGTATATCCGACCATCCCATTGTTTTTCGGGTGTCCCCGTTGTTTCAATTATAAGTCCCGGCTAAAACCAATCTTATCACGCGGTCGAATTGGACACTACATTTGTCAAAGGATAAGCATTACCGCAGAATTTAGTCCAGCCCAAAGTAAATTCTATTGCTTGTCGGGGGACAAACGATATTGCAATGGTGGATTTTTTACAGAACAAAGTCGCATAAGCTTATTCAAAGATAGTTCCACAAGTATTGTAACGACCCTTTTAAAACCAATGTTTCACACGGATAGAATCGATCAAATGCGTGACATTCCTCATACATTCAATCATCCTTTAAAAATACGAGACATTCTCCGCAACCCTTTTTCCGTATTCCTCGATAACATAGAGCTCAATCCCCTAAATATTTTATACCCGGATTTTGTCAACTTCGGAAACTCGAGTGCAAATTCACAAATGCTGGATTTTAACAAGATCAACGACGTAATTATGAACGAGTTGAATTTATATTATCCTATAAACGTGAGCAGCAATTCCTTCCTTGTTACTGGTATATCAACTCGTAAATCTAGTAAAACAAGTGAAATCGGTACAGATCCGTTGATCCCGACTTATTTTTGGACAACGTTTAGCAGAAAATATGTATTTGTCACGTGTTCAAGTATGACCGGACCAAGTGCGCATTATTCATTTTACTTTTCTCCATTTGATCCCATAATTTGGACTGCGTTGGGAATCTCCTTACTATTAATTCCTATGCTAATGGTCTCACTAAGTTCTGCATGGAACTGGGATAATAGACTAAATATTGGCATGGTTCTATCATTCATCCTGCTTTCGCCAATGTTTGAAGTACCTCCTTACATGTCAGAGCAAGTGATGAAACGTATAAAACTTTACCGCCCTATAATTGTATCCTGGATGCTCATCTGCATAATTTTAAGTAACGGGTATAAAAGCATCCTAACAAATACCGTCGTCGCTCCGATGGATAACAACGCCCCAAAGAATTTCCGAGAGCTAGTTGAAAATTCTACGTTTCAAATTCTGTCAATGCAGGACCAATATCCTAGAAATGTTCCATTGGAATGGGGCGCCTTGATTGCCAAGTTTGATGGTGCAATTTGTCCTCCAGGCTATGCAACTTGGCCACATGAAGATTGTACCCGATTTTATGGTTGCTTAAACGGCGTCATGCAGGAAACACAATGTCCGGGAGGATTGTACTTTGATATAGATGGTGGCAAGTGTAATTTTGCCTACTCGGTTACAGATTGCAATAAGGACGACGGAATGAGAGAAACTTGTAAGGCGGATGGTGTCAACATTACGTCGACTGTGCTACTCTCTCACCCAAGGACGGAATTTGAAGACGATTTATGCAACAAAATTTCAGCCGAATCGGACGGCATTATCGCATGTGGGAAATGTTTCAAGTTCAATTCCTCCAAGTCTGGACAGGACGTTCAAAGGGTGCGGGAAAAAGTTTTTACACATGGTATCTACGCACAGCTTCACGCTGGAAGGACCAGTATTGTTACTGCAAATACTAGCCAAGAAACTGGATATCGAGGAGTCCAGGACCAATTAACTGACTGCAATGGAACCGTCTATATTGACACAGAAGAAGTATTTCGTGACTATTTGATAAACTTTTTTCCAGCGAGGTCAGTAAAGCGAAATTTGATGTTGTCAAATAGTGAAGAAAGTTTTTTGGAGAGTATGCAAGTGGTAAAATTTAGTAATTTTATGAACCCAATTGTCACTTGGAGAATTCAACGTTCCTTGGAATCTGGACTGTACAACTATTGGAGGAAAATTTTGTCGTATGTTTCGTTCATTAATCTTGTCTCTCACCAGAGCAATGTAACTAGAGGTGTGGAAGAATTAAGACCACAAAACCTACAGTCCAATCTTGTAACCGTCTTTATTTTATATATCGTGCTCATTGGAATGTCTGTAATAGTATTATGCTTGGAATGTTCATTCCTTTGTATACAGAATTTGATAAGTAGTTGGAGGAGACAAAATTTTAATCCGAATCCGATCCTCACTAAAAGTCGTAACAAAAAAAAACGTGCTATAAATAGTTTTCACAACAATAATTTGTGAATAAATGTAACGTTTAAATAAGTATTTATTTTGCTTTATGGAGCTCAGGGGAATGTAAGTTCAAGCATGTACCACATGCTTTCTATTAGAATCACTTTGTTAAGACTTTGATTAATATATGCAACTGCTTATGACCTAGAGAATACTAAATTATCTTATAACTCTAACTGTTAAAAGTTGTGTCGAAAAATTAATGGATGCTGCGCATGTGTATAAAGCTTATAAAAACTATTTAACCGCGTTATACGCGACACAGTTACGTATCATTCTCAAGAACTTTGGAATCACACCGTAATGTTTTATAATACGGGAGTAAAGAGGAGGATTAGAGATATAACTTGGCGATTAAGAGCTGAATCAAATTTATTGTGAAGACTCTTATCTATTTATCATCTCCATGACAGGCGTGGTATGCAAGCTTGAAGGTTATTTTGTTTTGTCAGATATTTTTTAGGTTTTATAAGCAATTGATCATTTTAATCCCATTCATATTTATTTATGACCCATTTCGTGGGAATTACAAAGATATGAATAATCCAAATAACCCTTACCAGCGAGTTATGTAAATATGTGGGTTAAAATAAATTACTCTTGATTTTTATTAAACATTGAGTTCTGTGAAAACTTGTGATTGATGACATATGTATTCGGTTTCATCGGACAATATCCATCACTAATCTTTATAATAAAAAGATCAGTCGCATATTTTTATTTGGTTGTGATGGATTGAACTGGACAGGAGCCGGTAATCCTGCTCGAGATTGTATAACGTATCATAAATTTACATACGAATTGAATGAAAGGTTTAAGTATATCATTACGTCACCTGACTGGACTACAATCCACTTGGAATTGCTCGTTTATTTAAAGCTGAAAATTTTTCATTTCACGACATTTCTCGGTACAACTCGATTCTATGCAGCTTCACTAAACGACGACCACAGATTAAATAACTCAAAATTAATTTAGAGAGGCCTCTCAATATGGCTAAGAATATTATTATTTTACTTGTCATTACTTTGACAATAATGGGCAGCCAATTCAATGAAGCGTATGGTAAGTTCCGTTATGTCAAAATTAAACAGCACAAATTTTGCAAATTATAATATCTTACATAAATCTTACTCCGCACAAGATCAAGTATGTACATGTAAATTTATGTACTTATCTGAAACTATGCTTCTGTCAGGTGCTTCCACTGCCCGAGTAGGGCAGCAGGTATTCTTCGCAGAGGCAAATATTATGATGACCTTCTTTGGGATATTTAATCAGAAAGCGTACTACCTCGACCGAGCTGGGGTAATTAAATAGTGGATTAATTCGAAATTTATACATACTTATGAGTTGAGCTACATATATGTATTGTTCTTCAGTGCAATATTATTTATGTATGTCACAAAAATTATAGAAGGTTGCCTGATCTGGTTGCTTGGGGAAGGTCCATATATTACGTCATAAAAAAGCTGCATGGATGATTTTGGGCCCCCTGTCTCATGTACTCATCCTAAGCTTAAGTGATTAAGGTAGGGTACGAGTGTGTGGGGGTCTAAACTTTGGTGGTTTTTTATGACGTAATATATGTACGTTCCCTTAGTCAGATTTGTAAACATGTAAACCACTTTGATACGGTCACGGTATAACTTCCATCATCCTCCCGTCCTATTTATTCCCACCATACTAATTTTATTGGAAGGACTACGAGCGCGGGAAGATGGAAGTTACACCGTGATTGTATTAAGTTAAAATTCTTTCTGAGATTATGTATCTACACTCTTAAAAATTCAGTGTTAATCGTCACCAAACGGTGTGCATATGTGACTTAACCAAATTGTGATAATATTTTACCCCACATTGTGATAAATCTTCCCCACAATGTGTGAACGTAACACTGGATAGTGAGGATTTAACACACTGTGGGGAAGATTTATCACAATGTGGGGTAAAATATTATCACAATTTAGTTAAGTCATATGGGCTCCCCGTTTTTCCCCGTTTTGCTAAGAGTGTACGAAAAAAATGCTTTATGAACCACTCGATTATTAAACGGATCATATTGTTCTTTCCAATAATTTGCTATTAGGCAACGCAACCCAATGCACGTGAAAATTGTAAAAATTTGGGAATGAAACTTCTGAGACTTGAAAATATGGAAGAAGCCCACTGGTTAGAACCCGCAACTGAAAACGTTCCTGAGAGTAAGTGGATCAAGAAGTCGTTAAAACTGCCAATAATTGAATTTCCAGATCATAATTACCATGTCATTACAGATTCATATTAATGTGAAACTATAATCAATATGTTTGTAATAATCTTTTTCGTTACTCTATTGACCAATTTTGTTGGGTTGTACGCAGATGGTATATGGACAGATGGAATTAATAATATTGTGGCGGCTTCATTTGATTGGAGAACTGATAAAAGCCGAGTATCGGAATCGTTGAGAATTGTACAAGGGGTACACCATGGCCTAGTCATGTACAAAGGGCGTAGTGGTGCCCTTAGAGAGAGGGGAATGGGTGCTACCGTGGGATACGTTTGCTATATGCATATGGCCAAGACGGGTCAACCAACAGTAATGGATTATCAAATTGGCTTCGAGGAATTTGATACTGCTGAGGCTAATAATGACACCATTAGTGCAAGTAAATACATGTCTATTGTTGCTAATCTCGTCGTGATTTATTCAGTAACTCTTACGTGCCCTTAGATAATGGAATAGAAATAAGTAGCTCCAGTCCAAAAATATCCTTTATTGGACGATACGGGAAAAAATCGTACTTTCTTGAAAATACGGCAAAGGTAGCTAAGGAAAAGATTTTTTTAAATTATAAATTATGCAAAATCCATTTCATCCAATCAATTGTTGAAGGTGACTCAAACTTAGCAAGGAATAACTGTGCAAATATGGGGATGCGACTGGCAACTATAGATTCTCAAGGGGAACTAGAATGGATTGTTTCCGTCACAGCTGTTACAGATCGTAAGGAGTAATTTCCCGATTTTTTTAATCAATTTTATTTGACAATTTCAATCATTTTAAGGTCCACTGTGGACGGACGGTGTGGTCAAAGAGGTTCCATCCTCGTACAGATGGTTCTCTGATAATGTACCTTTGTCGAATGATGTGCGTGTCGTTGACTATACTCATTTCGGATTGGAAATCATAGATGGTGCAATTTTACGTAGCACGTCTAACGAGCCACCATACAAAAAGAATGTCTTGTGCTATATGGAAACATCTTAAGAAGGTTTAATTAAAATCGTCCTAATTAACATTCTGGTTCCCTTGATGAATTAGTATGAAGCCTAAAATTAATGCGACATTAGGGTGTCCCAACTTTATAAAAAAAATCGCTTTTTCCGCTCACGATTTTTTCGCTCTTTTTGTAAACCGCACTGCGCATGCGATTCCGATCTTTTTTCCGCTTTTTCTGCTCAAAAATAAAATCTACTTTAAGATGATTTTTTCGCTCTTTTTACTACTTTGAGTGAAAAATCAGTCTCTCAGAGACATGTTTAAGGGGACATCACGCGATTTTGATGCTCTATGGATATGTTGTAATAGCAAATGAGTGTATGGAAAGTGAATGAGGATTTTACTCCATGGCCCCACCTGCGCCCGCCACACCCCCTGAAAAGCATTGCAACCACTAAAACTACCGCATTCAAACCTTTGCCAAAAATCCTATTTTCATCCCATTTTGGTAATTTTTGGATTTACATGATCTTAGATAGTTGTTTTATCATATCCAACATGAAGCAAATTTAAATTTTAACAGAAACTCGAAAGTTTCCTGACCACCCATTCTCTCCTCCTGAGTATTCAAGCTATAAAAATCGGGACAGTCAAGTATTGAGCGAAAAAAGCGGATTTCAGATTTTTTAGCTTTTCGCTTTTTTAGATCTTTTTTACAAACTTGGGAGACCCTATTGTATAAACATGTGATGATAAGGCTCATTTAACAATATAAATTTATTAGAACTTCAGTCTAATTTGTAACGAATTTGACATTTTTGTGGAGACAATAAATAGTATAACAATTTAGCCTACATATGGACCTTGATGGCATGGTCACTGGCTTACATTATAAACAAAAGGTATTTATGTATCTATTGGAAATAATTATTAATTGGTAAAGCGAAGTGAAATCACTATGTGGAAATGTCTTGTCTGTCAGTCTGTCTGTATCCACGATAACTTTAGAACGGATTCGCATTTGGACATTATTCACGGTTTTCCCCAACGCATTTCTAATTTTTGAAGTGCGGATGAGTTCGAAGATGGGCGTTGTAGGTCGTAAGATCACGGGACCACAGGGATGAGCCCAATGGTCAAACGTATTTTTTCACACTATTAATACTCCGGAAAAATTTTCGAAAACACCAAAAAAAAAGTTATTTGTTCAGACCGCTTCAGGGCCCATGAAAGTACAGCCCTGTATTTACAAACACACACATCTGTATTAATTAGCATGCGTTCATACGGTTTGCTTGAATTAAAATATTTCCAATGTAGATTTTAAAAGTGAGTTGTACCTTATTTATGCATACGTAATTAATTCCCATATATTTTAAGTAATAGTTGTGCTCCCTGATGATGAGTTTCTTGATTTGTCGGGTCAAAAGTGAACATAATCAGATTGGTTGGTGGGTAGATTGCTTATCAATGCTTGGCATTGAATCGATCCTTAAAATCATTCACTCTTTCATAGAAAAAATTGCATGGGAACAAATGTTTATTAACTAACTATTGCAACTGAAGTAGTGTGATTTATACATAGTCTTCCTTTGTGAGCATAAATTATTTTAATTTATTTTCATACCTAAATTTTAAAGCATAATTATGTCATCAAAGTGTTTGGTAAATAGTTCAGCCCAATCACAAATATAAAATGTAGCACTTTTTGTAATCACTTTTAGACACAAATTGAAATAGACTGCAGCCAAGATGGGCGTTGTGAATCATGGGTTTACATTTATGATATTAACTTACATACTTAGGTAAAGCTATGAAAAACTTACATAAAACTCTTAGAATCACCATATAATTTCATTTATTTGATAATGTAATCACATTCGTTGTACATACCTACAAATTGAGTTTTTACATACACGAATTTATCGCGATACCAGTGATACAAATTTGTTCCATGTCGTAAGATGCAAGCTAATATTAGGTTACTCACTCATTTATCTCTGCTAAATTTCCATATCCTATTTTTTCTTGCACATTCATTTCATCCTCCTGTTCCACCAAATGTAGTAAAACATTTACTTGACTTCTTTGCAACTTGTCGCCAAAATATTTTGATACTTGACAATTACAAATTCATCCCGAGTAATAGTCCAGTTAAACTATTAAGCTGTCTGAAACCGGATACCTGTACGGTTACCAATGATAAACCATACTTTTCTAATGAATTCAATTCCCGCGCAAACTGCACCGTGAACGTCGTACTTATTAAACAAATCATTAAGCGCGTAGACATTTCGACCAGGTACATTGATAGACTAAAATTTGCGTTCGTACAGAATCCCACACCAGTGCTGATTTTGCAAATAAGTACAAAACCAATTCCATGTAACAGAATCGAATGCAGCGCATTTCTATCAAAGATGTTTTTTGATTTGGACAGTGCAAATTACGCATCGTATATTTTTGCAGTGGAAATTTTTGACGATCAAAATTCAGTCTCTGAAGAGACTTTGACTTCATCGTGCCCAAGCATCCCATTGTTGTACGTGTGTCCCCGCTGTTTTAGTTATGATTCTCGGCTAGAACTAATTTCATCTCGTACACGGAGTCTGATTGAGTCCTACACTTGTCAAAGGGTAACCGTCATCGCAGAGTTTGATCGGACTCAAAATAAATTCTATTGTTCTCTTGAAAACCAAGGATTCTGTAGCGACGGATTTTTCACTGAACAGAGCCGAATTAATTTGTTCCGAGAGAGTTCCACAAGTATTGTAACGACCCTTTTAAAACCATTGTTTCACACGGATAGAATCGATCAACGGCGTGACATTCCTCATACATTTAATCATCCCCTAAAAATTGGAGAAATTCTTCGACACCCCTTCACTGTATTCCTGGAAAGCATAGAACTCTCCCCGCTCAACATTTTATACCCGGATTTGGTCAACTTTGGAAACTCGAGTACAAATCCATGCATGCTTGATTTTAACCAGATTAACTTATTCATTAAAGAAAAACTGAATTTATTCAATCCAATCAACGTATCCAGCAATTCTTTCCTTGTTACTGGGATATCAACTCGGAAGTCTAGCAGTATAAATGAAACAACAACCGATCCATTAATTCCAACCTATTACGCGACCACATTTAGTCGAAAGTATATTTTTACCACGTGCTCAAGTATGACCGGACCAAGTGCGCATTATTCTTTCTACCTTTCTCCGTTTGATACCATAATTTGGATTGCATTGGGAATCTGCCTATTGTTAATTCCTATGCTACTGATCTCCTTAAATTCTTTGTCGAACTTTGACAGTGGTCTAAATCTTGGTATGATTCTGTCATTCATCCAGCTTTCCCCAATGTTTGAAGTACCGCCTTACATATCACAGGAAGTAACGAAGCGTATTAAGCTTTACCGTCCCATAATTGTGTCTTGGATGCTGATGTGCATTATTTTAAGCAACGGGTATAAAAGTATCTTAACTAACACCGTAGTCGCTCCGATGGATAACCACTCCCCCAAGACTTTCCGGGAACTCGTTCAAAACTCGACGTTTCAAATTTTTTCAATACAGGACGAATATCCTAGAAATGTTCCATTAGAATGGGGTGCCATAAGTGCTAAGTTTGGGGGTATTATTTGCCCCCCAGGCTATGAAAATTGGCCACATGAACATTGTACGCGCTTCTACAGTTGCTCCGATGGCTTTATACAAGAAATACAATGTCCTGGAGGACTGTACTTTGATATGGATGCTGGAATTTGTAATCTTGCGTCCCTAGTGACAGATTGCAATAGCGACGACGGAATGAGGGTATCCTGTAAAGCGAATGATACCAACATTACGTCTACTGTGTTACTCCCTCATCCAAGGACGGAATTTGAAGATGATTTATGCAACACCATTTCAGTCGAGTCTGACGGGGTTGTCGCATGTGGGAAATGTTTCAAGTTTAATACCTCCACCTTTGAGGAGGATGTCGAAAAAGTGCGACGACATCTGTATGCGCATGGCATCTACGCGCAGCTTCATGCTGGGAGGACTAGTATCATTAGTCAAAATATCAGTCAGAATACAGGATATCGAGGAATCCAGGATCAACTAACTGAATGCAATGGAACCGTTTATATCGATACGGAAGAAGTATTTCGGGACTATCTGAGCTACGTGTTTCCCGCTCGGTCCGTTAAACGGAATTTGATGATATCTCACAGTGACGAAAGTTTCCTGGAGAGTATGCAGGTGTTAAAGTTTAGCAACTTTATGAATTCAATTGTCACTTGGAGAGTTCAGCGTTCATTGGAATCTGGGGTTTACAAATATTGGAGAAAAATGTTGGCCTACTTATCATTCATTAGTCGTGTCTCTCACCAGAGCAATAGAACTCGAAGCGTGGAAGAATTACAACCACAAAATCTGCAATCCAATCTTATTACTGTGTTTATTTTGTATATCATTCTAATTGGACTTTCTGCTACTGTCTTGTGTATGGAATGTTCATTCTATTGCACATGGAGTTTAATAAATATTAGGAAATACAATTTTCGTTTTGAAATGAGCCTCTAAGATTTGATTACCCTTTATTCAGTTAGTCAGTCATAATTTAAAAAAAAAATTAAATAAGTGGGGAAGGCAATTCCAACCAAAATTTTGAAAAAACTGGCGGCGCGTTTCGCAATTTATTCTTGCTTCATCAGGCGTGTTTTATGTTACAAGTATTTTGCTTGTAGTTTTGTGAAGTTTTTTTGTAAAGTTTTTTTGAGTATTGTAAACGTGATGAATAGATTTACACTAAGTTTAGCCAGGATTTGCAGTTTTAAAAAGTTTTAGTCTTATTTTACTCCTTTAGTCTTAAAGGTTTTAAAAATGAGGTAAAAATACGGCGTTAAGATAAGATTTTTTGTCGTGCTCAAAAGGTTTTCACCTTTTAGTCTCATATTTTTCTCAAAATCAATCTATTAAGAAAACTCACAACTAGATAAATATGCTACGATTCCATCAATTTTATGCATTAATCTGCATATTGTCAAAAATGTGCTTAGCTTTATCCTCAACTGCCGGCTGCAATGAAAAACTGGAAAAACCTTAAAAAAGTTAGACATACAGTAGTAAAGGGAGGGGGCAAACTATGCGCCATGCAAAGATATAGGTACATATATCCGTGCTATATATCCATACCTGAAACACGCTCCATACGTATATACTAAAAATATAAAAGGTCGTGAAAGAGGATGAGCCTTTTTTCAGATGTTTTTTCATAGACCATGCATGGGTATGTATTTATGTAATTTGAAGATGCATTTGTGTATGAAAAGAAGTAACCCTTACAAAATAAATTCAAATACACAGCTTCTTATATTTTTTAAGAAATGCACATACAAAAAAAATGTAAACGTAATGTGAGACGGGTAATAATTTTACACAAGATATAATAATACTAAAATAATACGAGAATAAATCCGCATTAAAGTTTATATAATTGTTATAAAAATGGGGCATAATAATAAATTCGAGAATTAATGTAAAATTAGAAATAATAAATTACACTCATAAGTCGCAGAATTATAAATATTCGGAAATTTATATACATAGTCCGACCATAAGTTCCCGTGAATGCATTTCCGGTGATAAAGCCCAAAGTATTAGAGCTATCTGATAGAAATTTTTGTGGATGAACAAGGTATTAATCTTGTTTAGAAATCATAACTTCGTTTTCACAATTTCCTCCACGGGCTTGTACACAAGACATAAGTCGTGGCGAAAACTGCTCGATCGCGGCACGCACGGATTTCCTGGGAAAAGCGCCAGATCTTCAGTAAGTGCGACCTCAGCCCTTCCACACTTGAGTGAAATTTAGAGCATACTTGTACCTATAATTTTGACCACCAGTCATAATTTAGGGGATTAAGGTCTGCAGATACTGAGCACCGTTCTACGGATGAAAAAAAGTCATGAAAATTCGTCTGAAGCCAGTTTTGGACAATTTTGCACCTTGCGCAGGAACAGGGTCTTGTTGAAAGGTCCAATGTCGATTTTCGGAGGGTCCAGGGTTCAGGTTATTAACGTTTGGCTTTAGGACACTCTGAAAATAATTCTTGGCTTCAACTTGTACCCTTTGCGGTAAAAAACAGAGATTTCATTTCTCCAGCCAACTTGCTCCCATTCACACCACGGTGATGACTTCGTATTGACTTCCGCATACTTAAACGGATGTCAGACTTCTGTACAACAAATATCTGGCCTTTTTTTATATTAAATTTTTTGCCAACGGTAAAAAGTCTGAAATACTTTTGGCACGAAAATTGGCGCGTACCACGATCAACCTGTGGCCGTCACGAGTTATGTCTTGTCTAATTGCCCGTGGACGAAATCTTGACAAAGAAGTTATGATTTCTAAACAATATTAATACCTTGTTAATCCATAAAAATTTCGAACAGATAGCTCTAATACTTTGGGATTTATTACCGGAAATGCATTCACGAGAACTTATGACCCCACTATGTAATTATTATAAAATTATGGGGCACAATGATAAAGTAGTAGAAACTCGAAAATTATTGTAAATTATAACAATAAATATAACTAATAAATTGCACTCGAAGATATGTATATCGTAAAATCAATACTAGTAATTTATTTTATATACATGAATCATATAATATGATTATATATTATATATTATTATATATTATCTATATATAATTATATATTATATATTATTATATATTATCTATATATAATTATATATTATTATATAATTATTTGTATGGGGCAAAATAAGAAACTTATACAAAATTAATTGAGAAGCGTGAAAATTGTAGCAAAGTACCAAGAATGAGGCAGGTTAAAATTCAAGTTTTGTACGTTTATTAGCATTAGAAGCATAATACTCAGCATTGAGCCAATCGCGTTCTACTCGTAAAAATTGCAGTTCGTTTGGGTCTCGTTTAAGGGGAGAAGAGATTGGTTTGAGGTCAATTCCCCCAATAGCACGTGTTTCAGCTTTTTATTCAAGCGGTCTAAGCACACCTCTTTGCTTTGCTTAATTTTATCAGCCATTTTATTAGCTAAGCTTTTCCTTAGGGAGCCATCTGTATGAACAGATATGATAAACTTCGGATGTATGGTCGGTTATCACGTCCAGATTCGTCATGACGAAAAATGCGTAGAAAGTGCCAGTAGTGCTGACCTTGGAAGATTGAATTTTCCTCAAATTATGCGGCGCATTTCATGCAGAAAAGAAGGAGTGAAGAAGTAATGAGTAGAGTACATGTAAATGTACATGAACATGTAAATGTTAAATGAGTCATCCAATCGGTCAAGTTCAAAATATGCGTCTCTATTAGATTTAATTAACCCAACAATATCTGATACCTCATGTGGTGATGATGATTGCAAAAGACAAACATTAGCGGCCACCACAAAAGCACAATCGCCCCGACCAGATGTCGTGTATGGGAACAAGTGAAAGTATTCATTGTCACATTTTTTAATTTAAGTGTACGACCATTCCGTGTCCAAATTTTTTTGTAATTTGACACTTGTGTTGTTACATATGAAATAGTATGGTCATAGATGTCTTGTTCATCGTCACAGTTTGGATCGAAATATAAGACGATATCGCAAGTTGCGTCTATCAAAACAAAACCAGCATGACCAGCGCCAGAATAATATTCAGGTATAAAATCGCGATATAAGGCAGAATGAAATGAGACAGGAATAAAGATAAAATATATATGGTTAGTGTGCATATCGATTAAGAAATCATAGTTTGTAAAAAAAATATGTTCACTACTTTTACCGTAATCTACACAAAAAAAATTAAATACCCAATTACATGAAATTTCCACGTTGGTGGGAACGATGCGAGTCGCCATAAAAGCATTTGTTGTGGAGTCGTAAGCGCCGCTTGAGTCGTCATCACTATCCTCGTCACGTCGTAAGAAATCCTGCGGGAGTTAGCGGCGGGATACCATCGCAAATTAGTTTTCGCCACAAAAGTTTGTAGTAATATGGCCAGTCCGGATTTTTCGTACCAAAAATCCTAGTCGTCAGTTTGTCTAGGAAGACGCGTCCCCATCCTCGACGAATAATGGCAACAGTCACGGCTTGGAACAACTACAAATAAATAAAATAGTTTTGTTTAAAAACTTGTCACGAAAATATTTCCGCGTAGAAACATTTCGGTCAAAAATAGTTGCATAATTGAAAAAAAACTGTAACTTACCGGATCGAAATAATCTAATCTCTCCTCTTTTCACCTTTAGAGATTTTAATAACTTCACTTGTTGGCGAAAAGTTTTGGTGTTAAAAAAGTTAAAAGCTTTTAAATTTTTGTGAATGAGTGTGCCCCGGGTGCCTTTATTAGAACACTGTTCGAGCTACAAAATAAGGCCGGTCTGGTCCAAAGACTAGGCGCCGTTTTCGGGAAATAAATTCCGGAATTTCGGTTATTGTGATACATCAAACGCCTATGTATATATCTAGCTTTACCCGTGGATTTTTTTGTTTTGTATCTTGTCGGTGCATGAGTAGCCACCGAGTACGTGGAGGTGGAGGTATATAATATTATGTATGTATGTACTATGTGGGGTGACCAGACTACTCATAAATAGAGACAGCCAGGCCAGCGGCGGTAGCACATTAAAGGCTAATTGCCGACTAATAATATTATGTAACTCGTGGATTATGTTATATGTTTCACGTAATCCCCTTTATTAGTTTTACGAAGTATTTGAGAGTGTAAAAAATAAAATACTAAATAATCAAATCAAGTTTTACTAATAGGGTTATTAATTCAAAGATCTATATAATTTTATCTGTTTATATAACTGAATATGAAGTAATAAATAAAGAATAAAATTGAAAAGCCAGATATATATGTATGATACGTGCGAATCTCATTTTTCGGCTTACTGTTCCGCACTAATTGCCATATCGCGGGATTTGAACTGCAGGTAGTGCAGGTGATAGTGGAGCATTAAGGAATTTTCCAAAGTTCCACTAATACATCATGATAATTTTGATTATAACTTTTCGACATATTAGAATGTGTAGCACTTCTCTAACTTGCCTGGTCGTCGTTTCTTTTTTCGTTTTTGGCTCATTTAGTTTGGTATCCAGTTCTGTCAACCTGGCTTACCTTCATAGCAACTTTTTTTTACCTCGTCGAAATTCTCACTAGTTTCGTGAATGAGCTTCTCTGGCTCCTTTCCTAATTGGTATTTCATCGCAGTTATTTCATTTCGAATTGTCTCCTAGTCCGCCATTTTTAGTTTGGCAAACTTTATCACATGTCCCATTTTATCTCGCCCTATTTTATTTACAAACTATTTGTGGGCTTTTCTGAAAGTGAGGATGGATTTAAACCCATCCTCCTCATTGTGAACTCAACAATTTGTTCTTCGAACAACAATTCGTTCAAAAATTTCAATAGCGCAAGCGTAAGGCAAAAATATCCAATTCAATGCTGTTGGGAGTTGAAAGCTGAGCCAGATTGAGTAGCCTGACTCTTCTTTTAAATTCAAGGTTTCAATTGATATCGGCAGATTTATCAATGATGGCTGTATACAAATAATACGTAATAATCTGAACGAAAAAATACCCAAATACTATTGTATGTAACTAGGGTTAAGGAGTAGAATTTTTTCTCCTACATTTTCTTCCATAGACGATTGTGCAAATGATTGCTTAACTTTGTTGTTAATCCACATTGCACGAGAACAACATACATCGCACGCGTAATTGTAATAATCACAGAATTGAAAATAATTAACATGTGCATAATTGCCATTGAAATTGCTAGAAAAGTTCATTATCCTCAATAACTGAACCAGAGACCAGTTGGAGCAGTTGGAGAATAGGTATTAGTTTGAAAGCCTCGGCAACCAGGCTGGATTTTGAGGTGGATAAATACTACGACCAAATCACGTATATTGCTAGAAGCCCAGGACCATGGATGAATGATATCTCCGTAACAATGACCAGATACATAATTTCAATATGTTAGATGTTAATAATACACGTTGGCTTAACATTTCCTCAATATTTCAGCTTGAGTAAGAGTACAGTTGTTCACCTTATGTGCATGAATACATTTCCAACAGTATGGTGTAAACCCTTATCCCACATACCTTGTAGTCGTTCAAATTTAATTTCGGACTTTTAAATTAAATTAAATTTCCAATTTTCCAAAAAAATAAAATTTTCGTTGGCTGTCCAATCACCTTTAAAACTTTCGGTTAGAAACATCCTATTATAAAAATAAGCAATTGATACTTTTTTTAGGAGGAAGGAACTATATATAAAAATGAAGAAGAAGACGAAGTAAAGGCGAGAGAAGAAGAACCAGATAGGCAATGAGAAAAACTCACAAACTGAGGGCAAGTCATCAGGTTTTTGGCGTTAATTCATCAAGATTAATGACTTGTAGCATTCTGCATTATAAAAAAAGATGAACTGATTATCACTCTATGTATACAATCTGCCATTAATTATTAGATGTATTAGGAGTTCGATCTAACGTCAATCCCCAAACTCTGGAATTAATTCTTTCGCTTCAAATTCCTTCAAATTCCTGCTTCCAAGTAATGAGAAATCCAGGAGCTCCATGGACCGAAAATTCAAAAAACTAAATCAAGAATTCCATAGAAAAGGGTTTAAGGAAGGGCAAAGACTTGCAGTTATTAGATTAGAAAAGTCAATGCTGCAAAGAAACTTTCCATTAAAGCATAAGGGTGAAGAGCACAGGGAATTTTTACATGAATTTTTTACAAAAAGGGTATTACGCGTATCAAGTTCCAACTACAGGTTGCTTGACAATGAGTTTTAGCAATTTCTGTTTGCGAAGTCCTACCTTCACGACCGAAGCGACTATTTAACTACAAATATTAATTATCAGACCTTGAAATAAATTGACATTATTATTATATTGTATTATTTTATGGATATATTTAATATTTCCAATCACATTTTTACTATTGCGTATTTGAGAACTATCAATTTCAAAGTCATAATTTTAAAAATGTTAAATGCTCGGTTGTGTTTGAGTTTTCATAATTCCTTGCATGTGCACAACCGATTGGACAATACTCCAGCATTACTCCCTTGAAATATCTCACGTCACAAAACCCATTTTTCACAAGTTTTGGACATACTGATTTATCTTCAATGACGGGTTTTTCAATTAGAGCTTTGGATTGGTCACAATTTCCGCATGCTTCCGGGCTCCCTTGTAACATAAAGCTAAGTTCTTTTCACACTGGATGTGAAAAATGTTTACTGCAGCGATCATCAATTTCCTCCATTCCAATCCCTAATCTCTCAGGAATAATTTCTGAAAAGATGATGGGCGCATTAGAAAGAGGATTCGTCACAAGTGTGGTAGAACGTGGTTTTACCAATTATGCGCCTACTTCGTCACGCCAATTTATTACACGACTATCATAACCTTTACGTCATAACCTTAATGTCTAAGGCGCTTGTTATCCCCGTGTATCTAATTGATACCTCAATCTTTCTAAAAATATAGAAAGCCTGAAGATGGTATATAATCTTAAAGTTAACGGTGTTTGACGATGGGCTTATTTCATACATACGTACTAAATTTGTGTCAGCTTGATTTTTGTATAACATAATGATACGCCATTTTGTGAACCGTTGTATTCTTTATTCTGCATTAAAGTTGCGACGCTCATCACCAGTCGTATATATGTATAAGTTTGGAAATTATTACTATTTCTTTTCTGGCGTAGCAAAGCTAGTAAAATTTCATGCAAAGTACAGCACTGCTTCTTGACCAGCATCTCCAACTCAGCACTTGATGAAAGAAGTGCAGGTGAATTCTGCGTTTTCATATACTCCAATCTTACAAAAATTTACTACGAACGATTTTATTAAAGAGATGCTTCAATTCAGTACATATAAAGTAAATTCATAAAATATTGCATAAGCACAAATAAAGATTTTCCATAAGTATTGAATGAAGTTGATATGGTTTTTCTTATCACATTAAAGTCGTATTTATTAAGAAATTCCTGAATGAATCATAATTTCCTCCGTTTGGATTCTTATAATTCATCTTTTCTATGTGCCTAGAGGTTTATTTACCATTTAGCATCAAATTTTAGTAACACAGAGTTAAATTTCAGTCCATAAAGAACGAATATCAATTGGCCTTGAATAGCATTATCGGTTTTCGCATTCCCAGCACTCAAAATAATAAGCTATTGCTTAAGCTTTGCCTGTGAGGGCTTCAGTATGTACAGTTGGGTCAGTTGTACAGTTGGGTTGGGTTGTAGATGTTTAGCCCGATCTCCTTGTTTTTCCACTGCAATTTTTCCATCCTGAAGAATGTACCTCTAGCTGAGTGAAAGTTCTTTATCACAAGCGTGACTCATAAACTCCCTAAGTATATCGATAATATGATATAAGTTTAGTGTGCATAAGTTCGACTTTTTGGCTCAATAATAGAATTTTTAATAACATTGACGCATTGACAAGACAATTAACAAGACAACGGCGATAACAAATATTGCAAGGGCAAGGGTGTCGTCGTGCATATTATTACCAATTTTGCTTATGTGCCTCATGGGGATACCTCGAAGTAGCAAGGAAATATACAGTTGAAACGGTAAATAATATAACTAGGTTAAAAAATCTACACTAAAACAAGTTAAGGTTGAATTTAATAAATCTGAATTTGTAGACAAGTAAATACTAGGTCCCGACCACAGGCAACGAGACCTCAGAAGGCACGATCACCGCCACTAAAGTCCGCACCCCAAGATGGATCGCAGCTACCACCTGCGAAACCTAACAAGCGAACTCTACCATCTAAAAATACCTCCACGCCACCTAAGATCCCATCCCAAAGATCGCAAAGATCCCATCGCCAGATTCTCCTCCAAAAACATCCCCGTCGTTCATAAAACCTACATCATCCCACCACACATTTCATTGCACAATCACTAAATTCAATCCCCTACAATGTTAGTGTCCCCAGATGTACCCATGACTTGCGTGGCCACTGAAAATAATTACAATAATTTCGAGAGCTCAAATATTTCCAATAACCTAGAAATCTCAAATAATTCCTACAATCGCAATATCTCTTGCCTGTCATAGAACATGTCACAAAGTTAATCCCATGTCGAATCCTTCCCATAATTAATTGATACCACTGGTGAAGCATTTTCGAAAATTTATCCAGAATGGTGACACACGAGAATTCAATGCAAAATATGTATGACACAAGTCGTTTTCAACGATACTAATAAGTATAAAAATAAAATTCCAAAATTTGAATACAGTCCCAATCTGGGAACTCTGTCTACCTCGTCGTTCCCACCATGTTTTAATTTGACCATGTTTAATCTATCTTTAGCCAATTGTCTCGCAAAGTTGGAGAAATATCTGTTCTGAAACATCCCATACAGACCTGCCGGACCGTTCCAGAGAACAACGTTTTGCATAAACCAGGACGCCGTCATGCTGGAGAAAGAGTTTGTCATGAAGGTAAAAGGCCCAAGCGGTTTCGGAATTATGAAACACAATACATGGGCACCTGTTCAAAACAAAATTCTTAATTTTAAACTCTTTCAATTTAAAACTTGGAAAAATTATATATCAGCAGAACCTTGACTAACGATCTTTTCCTCCTTCAACTTATTCGCGAGCACGTCGAAGATGTAGATTGTCCCTTTAACCGAAGCCATTTTATCGCGCCAAGTAACATTAAACGGTTGGTCCACTTGTTCGATTTCAAGATCAAAAACAATATCCTTCATGGACACATATCTTCCAAGTTGTAGTCTGATTTCCTCTCCAAAATGATACTTTACTCCAGCGTAGACATTTGAGTTGGGCAATATCAGTCGAAAACCGTTTTCAAGGGCTTCTTTTATATCGAGAAATAAGCGAAGTTCCAACGGTGCCGTTATACTTGTTGTCATGAATGCTTCGTAGTGATAGCTTAGAAACGAGGTTACTGCGAGACTAAAAAATAAGGCGGGATTCTTCCAATCATTAAGATTCTCTGGGGCAATATAATAAAAAAGTTTAGGGCATCGAACATCATGGAGATTCGGCGACCAATTAGGGCGAAAAATGAGAACGATGTTAGTAATGCAAGCCATGTGTTGAGGTCGAAAGGTGACGTAATCCAGGACCAGGATGGTGGGTCGTAGTCAGCTTTTGTGATGCAGTAAATGAGGTGCATTTCCCGCTGGATGAACGAAGATATAATGGGATGTGTATAATCGGAAAAGTTTTCTGGCGAAGAGTTTCTAACACCTCGTTCGCATTTAATGAGCGGCGCCCATTCGCTGTCGTCGCTGTCGTCAAGAAACGGGCAGGATAGTAACGCTAATAGAGTATAAATTGACTATCAGTAAACGATAATACATTTAGCACGAAAATTAATGGTAATAAGCTTGTAATATGTGTGTTTGCGATTTTAAATTTGAGGGTAAACTTATTTATTGATTATTAAAATCTACTTGCCTAGATAATCCACCTACAATTAAATTGCAATCACAATCGCAAACACTTATTCCTACTCAATCTTCCTAGTGGAATAAATCCGCATATTCGTAGTTTTAAATCGCAACGCTTGATAATATTTTTCAGACTAACATTCTTTTTGGATTGGTGATCAATCCCGCTACTTATGTACTTGACACAAATTTTAACTACAAGTTCTTACCTTCCACAGATGCATTGAGCCGCTCCTTTTCAATCTCATGAAGTGGATAACCAACTTGACAGCCTGGCTCGGAGTCAAAGTACTTCTGACAGTTTGCCAATCTCGGATTTTGCCGGACTTGTTCTTCCGTAGCGAAATAATCTCTGCCTTGATGGAAAAGAATTTTACCTCCATACGCGTTCGAAGACAATTTCCCGTGAAACTGACGGAAAATCATGAAGGAACTCCAACTTGCCAAGTCTGATTAAACTATTTTTAGCTGGACAAAGGTAACAGAGTTGATGAGCGATGGCAATAACGTTCAAGTTGTCGTTGTTTCGAGATGTCCATGTAATAAATGTCAAATGACATGTGAACCCTAATTTAGGAATATCAATGCCTTGATGGAATATTTCTTGTGAGAAAGAACTCCTCCAATGGGCTATGTTGTATAACATAACGTTATAATTGTTCCCACTGGAATGTCCAGACTTAATGATTACATTAGATAAATCTTGCATATTATGGGTCAAAGTTATAAAAATTTTAATGTTTTGAAGAGCATGTCGTTTTGGCGGCGAGTAGAAAAACGCTTCCCTGTCAACACCTTGATCATTATCCTGCCATGTAGCGTTGTCTTGGAGGTGGTGTGATATCGTGATGGGGGATGTTATTACGCCATGTTGAAAATTTGAATTGAAGTTTAATATAATACTCGAAGATCTATTTTGGACCAAAATTCTGAAATTAATGTCATATAAAGTTGATATTTTTCAAGTAAGGGTACTAAGCGAGAGGGTATTGGCAGGACGGTAATATAAAAATAGGATGACTGTGAAGGAATACATTTTACATTGGAAAAAATTCGTCATTTTTGTCACAATTTGTAAGTCACTATGCACTTTATGTCTAAATTCGATTCCAAATTACATGCGAACCAACAGCCAAAAATATATTTGCATGTGGGTGAAAGATAAATCCTAAGTATGAAGCAAGGTTAAAATACGTCTACATTTTATGATAAAATGGAGACATATGTAAAAACTTTATGTATGTACAAGGTGTCGCAGTTTATGCTCTTTGGTAATACGGGCTTCCGAAGGACCACACACTAGGCAAGCCATCGATATGTACGAATCAGCTATTATGGTGACGAGAGGAACTTAGATTCAACCTCGGAACTGTAAGATTGTCAGGCACGCAATTTCATACATATAGGGTGCTGATCAAATTTGACCACATCTTTGCATCGAGTTGTTGCAAGCTTACTATCCAAAAACGGAGATGCTCGTGAAACTAATTGTTTATCAGTTCTGAACTCCTTAACATTTAATTTTCCGAACCAGAGATCCCGTACTATATAGTGGCGATGGAGAACTTTGACCTAAAAATGGTCAAAAAATGATTGTAGAAATCTCAAATTTTGGGATAATATCCTAAATGTATCCAGCCACAGATATTCGCGAACAAAGAAGACCGAAGTCCATTATCCATCTCGTATTTAACTGTTTTCATCACGCCCGCCATTACTGCTTTTTCGGAAGACTTTGCAGCTTAAAGTGTAATTATCTCCTACCTGAATTGAAATTTTCTTAAAGTTTCGACTGTTTCACAAAGCTGGGAGTATGTCTTCTTACATATAGCCCAAATTTTTTTATTGAGTGAAGATAAGGGTTGAATGTGAGGTTTTCATATTTCAGCGTCAAACTGATTTTTTTTTCAATTTCTTCCTTGATAGTCATTGCATTATGAATTGGTCCAAGGTCGGTCCAAAAAATTACATTTTATATTTTCTGATACCCCTTGATGAAAGGAGTCAGACGGTCTATCTCACATTTCCGAAAACAAACTTGTGCCTCCACACAGCCATTTTGAACCGAGGGGTCCGAAACATGCACAAATTTACCCAACACCTGCCAAACATGAAATTTCTTTATATATTATATATTTCCCACAAAAAAATTGCCTTCCCGAAGTTTCTGTCACGTTTTTGAAGACGTCAGACTCGTCGCCAATGACCAACTGTTTTGGTGAAATTTTGTAGTAAAGCTTGGGAGGGCTTGCGTTCACCATTTTTTCTTGACCTTCCGTATGCTTTGCTGCAGACTTCTTTGAATACGCTTTGACCCACAACTTATGAGCCTTCACATGATGTGCACAGTCTGGATTAATCTTCGACTTCATGGCCGCATTAGGCACAAACGTGGAGCGGTACTTTCCAAAAATAAATTTAATCGTTTTTCATTTTCAAGGGGTCAATATGGTGGTTTTTTCTTGTGGTGCGTATTTGAAGTTGGTATTTTCGGATTCGCCATACTTTTTTATGTATGTCCTAATTTTTGCACGAGCACACCTCTCTCCGTTGAAATTTAGTCAAGTCTTCTTCGAGTCTTTGCCGCTCAGATTTTGGTACTTACAAAAAACTCGTTTCCCGACTTCCTCGCTTTGAAGTTGCGTACGAAATTTGTTTTTCAAGGAAAGCTTATGAAATTTTGAGGAGACGTGGTCAGATATATTTCACATATTATACCAAAATTTGAGATTTCAAGAATCATTTTTTGACCATTTTTAGGTCAAAGTTCCCCATCGCCACTATATAGTACGGGATCTCTACATATACTTCTCAACTGTGTGCTTCAGGCGTCAGGCTAATTTTCAAGTTCTTGTCGTTATAGAGAGTACCCTAATATATATACACTGTTAAAAATATGGTAGAGTCACATATACATATACTCCGTACTGGTATTGATTTGGTAATAATTCGCTACCAGATTGGTAGTAGTTTGTTCCTCAGGGATAAACCTGAATAAACTTCGTATTCGTCCTTTTTCCAGGAGGTTTTTGGCACATGTAATTTTTTTTAAATTGAATTCACTTCTAGTTTTAGGTTATCGAAGATTTTATCTAGCTGGTGGAATAATTAAAAGTTATTTCGTGTACATGAACCCATTGCAAAAGTTCCCATCATACGTATATATTTACTGAATCAAAAGTTACGGCTAAATTCGTCTTGATTTCGAATAAAAAAATCCACCCAATTAAACGAACACCCTTTACTCTGCGCCTCGACGTGACCATAGCAAGGTATATTTGTTATGTTGGGTATTTTGTACCAAAAATAGTTTACGTAATATATTATATATATTACATGGAATTTTGGATACAAAATTCTGTGTCGTGTGTCACGAAAGGATTTGTAAAGCTACATATGTACATACATTTAAAAGATTTTTATTCTAGATATATATATATAAGGTCCACATTCAATAGAATACATATACTTATTAATAGTCCACCAGTACCTGGCTTACAGGCCAGAACACTGACTCAAGAAGACATGAGTTCAATAGGTATGAATTACGCTGCAAGAGTTGTACACATGACTTTCATGGAATTATATGTATGTATTCTCATGTTCCGTTGCCGGAAGACAATCTGTTTGAAATATCTAGCTAAATACTAAGTTAGTTCGCATATCCCTTCATTTTAAATTCTATCTGGTCCACCCCTAATTTTTAATTTCAATAATTACCCATTTTCCTCCATAATGCATGTCCTAGTAAACGCGATATTCCACCAGTATCTATCTACTTTTGAAGTTAATGGAACCGGGATGTATGTATTTATATTAGCACCTGCCTAGCTCGTGGAAACCATCTCGCCACAAATGGATTATGTGCCGCAGACGTTAACCATTTAACACAACAGAATATGTTCTGGTATTGTTACATGTAGCATCCATTTGCTTAAGAGTGTTCACGTGGATCAATGTGCCTACGTAGGTATATGCATTTACATATTCATCCATGCTAATCCAATTACGTGATAAAAAATTACTTCAACCAATTCTAATTATTTTCAATAAGGTATTGTCCACATTAACCGCATTACAGGTGTTGTTTAACCATGCAGAAAATGTAATATGCGAATTTCTCAGAAAAATTTAATTTAATTACACACTCTACCTTGCCCTAATTGCAATTAAAATCAATTAGTGGCCAAGAAATCCATAAAACATGTTATAAAATGTATTTTTATTGGAATCCAGACATTTATTGTGAATTTCATAACCGATCTGTCGGACAATTAAGTGTTTTAAAAAATAAAATACTTAATATAAATTAGAATTGATGCGACTCAATTACGGGCACAGAAATTCCAGTATGTTGTTCATCTATTTAATTCAGGTTGTTTTCATCGGGAGAGCAGCGTCCGATGACGAAAGTAATTTTATCGAGTCTTTCAGCACCTTTAAGGTTGGTAAATCCGTTAATTTTTTAAAATGAGGTTAGCCAAGCTCTGAAATTCCCCAAGTTGGGCACATTAACAAAGATTAAAAAAAGTGTTGCGAGATTTATAAAATTTTGCAAAACTTTTTTCCTGATTTTGGTTACTAGATTTGCTCGGAAGGTTGGATGCTTACTTAGCAGGATTAGATCACTTATCTGAATAAACTCAATAGTTTAGTTAACTTAATCTACACACTCCTTAAAAATTTGTTAACACAGACGCAGTTTGCCAAAGAGTATGCAACTCTGGAAGAAGATAAATTTCGCATGAATATTGTCTCCTCCGCCTTGAAGCAAATAAATGCTCATAATTCGCAAAAAGGGAAAAGTTTTAGCCTAGGATTGAACCAGTTTTCCGATCTGAGCGAAGATGAATATTTTCAAAAAAAGTTGGGAATTCGCAGCCCACCGCCTAACTCGGTGTTGTCAAAACCCGCTGAAATTAGTGGAAATGCGGTGGAAACACCGGAGACCCTGGATTGGAGGAAACAAGGCCTAGTGACCCGGGTTAAAAATCAGGGGCAATGTGCATCCTGTGGATTTTTTGATACGGTAAATTTAAATACAACAGTGAGACAATTCATGCACTCCTTAATAATTTAATGGAATCCGTAAAACCCGTATATTGCAAAGTTTTACAAGCGTTCAAAAATATTTCTAAGGAAAAAAAATTACAAATTTTTGTAAATTCGTCAGATCAAGGGCTTACGAATTTTTTAAATCATGTTACAGAATTTAAGGCTTTTACAAACACACGAAGTACTTCGTGAATTGCTTCAAGTAAATGCTAAAAAGTTACATGATTAAAAAAAACAGATTGGATCTGTTGAAGCCGTTTTGGCCAAAAAGACTGGAAAACTAATCGCCCTTAGCGAACAGCAACCAGGGGACTGCGCATATGAATATTTTTACCGTAAGGAAATACGCTCCGAAATTTAGAAACAAATTCTTCCAATGATACATTTTCAATTAATATAAAGCTAAAAATAAAAAACGTGGCATGTGCGACGGTGTGGCAAGAGCTGATATTCCACTCGAGTACATAAAACACGTCGGAGGCATAATGTCCGAAGAGGATTATCCCTACACTGCCGAAAATGGTGACGAATGCAAATACGACCCCTCCAAAAGCATCGGATCGATCTCGGATTACAAAGTTGTTGATCTCTACATGACCAACTCTACGCAGAGAAATCTCCTGAAATCTTATGTTGCTTCGGTCGGCCCGGTAAAAATCTATTAGCTTCTACAAAACATGATTTTGTTGGGGGAATTTATTATTTTTAGGGACAAATTTATTATTTTTGTGGGAACATTTATTAAACTTTTGGGGAACTTTAAAGATTGCCGTGATTATTAACGCTGGTCCGCGCGAATTTATGTACTACCGGAGTGGAGTTTATCGACCATCCACGTGCGATGGGAGGAGCGGTACACATGGAGTGCTTTTGGTCGGGTATGATATTACTTCTTTAAAAAGTTCGTCCATGGCATTGATTTGTATATGATTAATTGCAACTTCTGCATATTTGAATTGTTAAGATATGGAAAGGAGAAGGCGGATGAATACTGGATCTTAAAGAATTCTTGGGGGAGAAATTGGGGTGAAAAGGGCTACATACGAATGGCTTTAGACTTTAAGATCAAAGGTAATTGTTACGAGTACGAACTTGGCCCGTACTATCCGATGTGGGCAATCGCATAGAAAGGACATTATTTAAAATGTGCATCAATTAAATTTGTGTAACAGAAAATAAAAATATATCGACAAAAAGATTTTAATAATCGATGTGTAGCACACGAAATTTGTTCCAATGACATTTGTCTTAAGGGGGATTTAATAAACTCCATACTGGATTTTTAGCATTCAGAGCGGCAAACCTTTCATTATCCTAAATTTCTATACCGCATTGTCTGTCATTACCCTGCCGGTCGAGTCATTTATAGATACATAGATGTATGTACTATAGCGAGAGATGATTAAATACCAATTTTAAATAGGAGCAAGTTCCAGCTCAAAGGAGGGGAGCTTATCCAACAACAGATTTCGATGCCCTTTGGACATGTGGTAGTATATATCTTATGGGATTATATTAGAGTAATTTTCATGCATATAATATATGTACATAAATAAATCATAGGATTCCACGTTAGAATAAGATGTTCATAACACGAACATGTTGGAAAGTTCAGCATTTTCGTGTCAACATACACATGTTAATATTTAATCCACGTGTACCAATTTCGCTAATAGCTTATCTCAAAATTCCTACTTCTTGTCTCCAATAATGCTAATAGCTTACAAAAATACAATAGGACGCAGTTAAATTATCACAACGGACAAATTCTTTGCCCATCATTCCTATTTCTAATAAATAGTCACAAAAAACTTAAAATGGTTCCTGCATCCGTGAAATTTTTGCTACTTTTCTCCACCCTCATTTCCCCCACAATTTCCATCTCTCCACGAGGAAATTCTGGCTGTTCGGCAGGATGGGCACCGTCTGGCCTTTGCTGGCGATACTGCCAGGCCGACCACGGTCAATGGTGTTACACTGGGCTTAATTGCAACACAGACAATCAATGTTCGCAGAGATCAATTTGTGCCAACATAACTTGCCAGGACACCCAAACTGACTGCGTCACAGACTGCTTCTTCGACGAATACAGTCCTCGAGGTAACGACGGCTGCAGCTCATGGGGTTGCTGGCGATACTGCATGGGCGACAGTGGGGACTGGTGTTACACGGGGCGCGAATGTTCCCGGGAGAACGATGGAATTTGCAGTGAGGAAAAATCATGTCGGAAAATGAACTGCCCTGCTGGAAAGAAGGGGTGTGTGCTAACTTGCAATTTAAAAATGTCACAACCTTCCAAGTCAGGTAGGCAAGAAGCTGCACTTAGCAGCCTCGAAATCCCTCAGAACTCACAGTGCAAATTTGTGCTGACCATCACCCCCGCATTGCGTCAACTAGCCGAGAATTGGATAACAAAGCAACAATCCCGCTCAAACATTGCCACCTGGATATATCGGACGAAAACCTATCAAGAAAATAAGTCCCCAATTTCCCGAAATTTCACCAAGTTTTCAAACCAGTGCACCTTTGTGTTCATTTTCGACAACAACTTCGACTACAGCCCTAGCGACGTACATGACCTACTTTTAGTGCATTACTCGTGGTCTGCGAGGGCGATCGTTGTCCTGGTTACGGACCTAAGCCCGCCCCAATATAACCCTTGGATTTGGGTAACCCTGGTTACCCCAGTGTACGTCCATATCTGGGATTGGGTAACGTTGGAATATACAAAAACCACGAATAGATACCACCAGGTTTCAGACATTTGGGGAAATAAAGACCCCGTTACGAAGGACTTTTCCCTACTTGAAATTTCCTACCCGTGGCGGGGCGGTTCCACATTGGGTATTCCGTGTTCCCCAATGGGGACACTAAGCGGGAAAAATATTGCCACTTACAACAAATTTTGTACCAAAGAACAACTCGAATATTTATTTCTGGAAAGCTTCTTTAACCTTTCGCTGACTTCCTGGGGAGGAAATGAACCCGATCGGAGGGGTGATTTTTTCCCGAAAATTGTCCCCAGAAGACGATTCACTGAAAAGTATATGCCCGACGATATCGCCGCATTAGCACCAGCAAGTGAATCCCGCCCTGGAATAATATACTGTCGAAGACATGGCATCTTCGGCACGGCAAATGCTTCCATAGACGTTTGGTTATCTCCGTTTGATAATATCATGTGGATTTTCGTATTTGTCATGTTCCCGCTCCTGGCGCTGAACAGTCTCTCAGTAAATATTATCACTTCACCCAGAAACATCGTCATGAACTATACCTATCAAATCTACGTTTTGACATCGATCCTAATCCGCAACGGGGTCCGACCATATACCTGGCGCCTCTTTCTGTTCGGCCTGATCAGTCAGTTGATTCCTTGTTTGTATGAATCCATCATTACCGGGAAACTTCTAGCGCCCATAGCACCACGAAAGTTCCAAGATGTCGGCGAGTTGGTTAGAACCGGGTACACAATTGAATATGATGTAACATCCTATGACTCAGACGATATTGAGAAAGATATTGGAATAGAATTCAAAAAGACCCGGGTTTTTCACAGATTGAACCACACTTTCCACTACAACGCGACCAGTTTATTACTTGAGTATTATGGTTCTGATTACGGAAGAAATTCCTTTCTAGCCATGTTGGGAGATGAGAATAGGCTAAGATCATATTTTAGCGCCATGCAGGAACTAGAGTTAGTCTTGCTTTCGGAAGAAATGGAAATCTTTGTAAGGCGAATTAAGCATCGGCATCACTGTCACGTCCTGCAGGTCGGGGACCGACTCAGCTTTTACTGGTTTTTCTACGTCCCTCATCGAGAAATGTTAATCAGGGTGAATGAATTGCTTGGAGAATCTGGAATTTTACAGATGTGGGAGGAAATGTGGTACAATTACAAAAAACTGAGTCAGGGTGAGAAACAGAGAAAGAGTGAGGTTTACAAGAGAGACTCTCCGGATGTTATCGGGCTAGAAAATTTGTCGACGTTCTTTACAATCTGGGGTATTTTCGTCGGGTTCGGACTGGTGCTTTTCATTTTTGAGTTTTATAAAGTACCTCTTCAATTTGTTCGCGATATCTACAAGGCTGGGAGACTGTTAGTGAGAATTTACAAGAATGAGGGGTTCCAAACAATGTTATTGTCTACGTATTTAAAGTAGGCCACCTTCCTTATAAGAAAATGTACACACTTGGGACCTCTCTAAAAGCACGTACCATATTAGACTAAAGTTGTTACCATTATAACGGTGTAATATTCTCACCATTTATTACTGGTCCGAGTAACAGAAAAGGCCTTCACTACAATTTCCGGAGAATTATTTAATTTTTACTAGTCACAGATATTCAGAGGCTGCGTCGAACAATGGACAATTTCCCGAGTCGGAAATAGTAATGTGCGAAATCAAACTTTGCGTAAATTGGTGCAACAAAAACTTGGCAAACCAATATGCATCAATATGCATCAATTGCATCAATAGTAGCCCTGCTTAAATATTAGCCGTATTCGAATATACGCGTCTCTATTTCCATACAACCACACTTCTTGCCAATTCATTGGGATAATTAAATTATAGTTCAATATAACCACAGTTACACGCTATCGAATCGATGAGTCGAGGACAAAACACGAATTTAGCTCATGGAAGGAATTGTTGAAGAGCAGGTGGAGCAGAATAATATTCTAATGGACTACGACTCTAAGGGCAAAATTGGTCTTGTCCTTAAAATTTAATATGAGCTTGATTCAAAAAATAAAAATCATAGTCGTATGCAAATAGTAGCCGTGTCAATCTTCATAATTTTAGAAATAGTGACCTTGCCCAAATAGTAGCCTTGCTCAAATTGTAGCCGGTTCTCAGCCACCGATTTTATAAATAGTAGCCCCCGGCTACTATTTGAGTTTTTACGGTAACCGCCTTTGTTACAATTGTGATTCCGAGTAGTAATGAATTTTTTCCGTCCGGTCATAACATTATACTACCGGTATCAAAATCATCATAACTCGGGTTCAACATTGTAACCAAGGCGGTTAAGTCATATACTGACACCGGCGGTGTTGATTCGACAAATTTTTATTTTGAGTGTACTGATAGTTGAGTATGTAAATCAACAATGTAACAATGTACCGATATTTGGTCAATCATAATTAGCTCTCAGAATTTGTAATGTTTACATATTTTCTTAAATTTATTGTAATGGAAAATTTTTACCTTGAGGCTTAATAACCCAGAAATGGGGTGTCTCATTGAAATAAATCAATCAATCAGCGTCTCCAACGTAAAACTGATCGAGAGGAGGCAAGTTGTAATCTGGACTTTTGGCCTGGAATGCTACGTTGTTGGGTTTATAGATATCCTATTAAAACAAGTCTCAAAGGATGGAGACCGTGGCAAACGTGGGGAACGTGCTGGTCCAGGAATACGACAAATTAAAGCGAAGAGGTATGCACACAAAAATTAATGAGGGTACTTTTCACATTCACAATACAAGTCTTTTTGGTTTTGCATTCTGAAGATGTGTATGTTTTTGTTATGGAATATATCGATTTTACAGGAAATTTATTGCAGATTCCAAACATCATTGCCGTTTATTGGTAACTGTAAAAGTTTACAAAATATTGTGCATACAATTTCGAAAATGCAGGCAAAATAATTCATGGCACCACATTAATTTTGATCCGAAAACACTTGCAGAGTTTGAAGAATACTTTGTTGGCTCCCATTTTGCATCAATTACTTTCTGGATATGACATTGAGTGTGCCAAGCTTTTGACCAGTTCCGGCCCTAATTTCCCCCACTTCTTGCCGACGATCACTTATAACTAATTTTTGGGCGTTCAAAAACCTGACAGTGCTAAAAACACTATGTCATTGTATCTGTAGAATTGCTAATAAATACATAAAGTCTAGAGATTTGTTGAGATCGACTATAAATGATACTCAACGGGTTTGAGACCGTCCTCCGCAACGACCCGTCGCAGTCGGTTTCTCCAAATCTCTCCTAAGAAGGGCAGAGGGAATAACTGACGAACTAACACAAGTCGTCAATCAATTAAACCTCTATTTATTAATTCTCAACCAATTTACTTTACAAAATTATTGGAAGAGACTAAAACACATTACTTGACTGATTCACAGACAAAAGAACAGTGCCAGAAGGCACGGAAAAGACCTCGCCTTCACAAAGACGAGGGACACTCAAATTATAGGGGGAATAAAAATACTTATATACTAATGCCTTATGATTTCTTCAAGATTGCCCCAGGTTGGGGATGTGGTCAAGTGGGATCAACCTTCCACAAAGTTTGAACTTAATATTTCTCATAATGTGTCGATTTTGACCATAATCTCAGTTTTCCTCATGTTATGGGTTTGGTCAAGTGGGGCTACTAGTTATTAAGAAATAAGCTCGAAAACATAAACAAACACATAAATTTGATTTCTTTTTTGCATGGAACGCTTCCATCTGAATCAGGGTTACAAGTGATATATATCACTGAGTGAGATTTAGTGAGATTTAATGATATATATCAATCATCTCACTTGGGGCTGAGTGAGAAATATGAGAAATAATGAGATAAACTAGTAGTTCATGACCCCGTCCGCTAGGTGGCACTAGTGCATGGCTCATAAATCTCATTATTTCTCATATTTCTCAGGTCTCACTATTTCTCATTATATTTCAGTGAGATGAGATTTGTGAAGGTGAGATGAAATTTCTGCAACCCTGATCTGAATGAGATCATTCTGCAAATACTTATTCAGGGTCAGCTGTATCGTACATATACATACATATTTATATGAATATTTTCCTCTGCAAAATGCGCACCATTAATTATAATTGTCACTGACGGACAAACCTTATTAATTGGACTTGCTAATGTACAAATCCTGATGAACTTACTCTTCTTTCGTCGTTACGGCTATTTATTTATTCCTTGTACAATTGTACATATAGAACAATGGCCAATTTCCAGAATAGTATGTATTCATGAACAGATGCCGTACTGTATTTAACAGTCAAGTCTGTTAACCCACGAGTCAAACTGTATTAAATTTTCACTATGGATTAAACCCTCACAAAACAAGAGATCGATTCGAATATGTCAATATTTTACAAATTTACAAATCTGATCGCTTTTGCCACACTGGTGTCAAACTCCACGTGTCAAGAAGATACATTTCTGTATGACACGTTCCCACCAGGTTTTCAGTGGGGATTTTCCTCCTCAAGTTATCAGGTAATTTTTTGTTCCACTTGTAACAAAATTCACACAAATAAGTTCAATTGCATATTTAAATATTTCCTAAATTCAGATCGAAGGAGCATGGAAGGAAGACGGTGAGAAAGACATTTCTTATCTTACTGTGCGTCCAGAATTATTAGTCGCAAAAAATTCTTAAAGGTTACCCGGCAGATTATTTATTTTTCAACCAAATAACCGCTCAGAAAATTTTCCAAGAAATTGCGACTACTACATAATATTGGATGAACAGTAGCACTACTTTAATGATGCAACCAATAAATATTTGTTTTTTGCCAAGTCATGAGTATAGTTAGTGAAGTATCTTATTCCGGTTGTAAAATATTTCAAGTGTCTCTTGTCCGATTTTATAATCAAGCATTTGTCACTACAGGGAAAGGTGTAAACATCTGGGACACATTTGTCCACCGAATTCCATCCCCGATTCCGGACAAGAGCAATGCAGATATTGGATGCGACTCGTACCACAAATATGACCATGACGTTTCTCTTCTCAAGTATATCGGGGTAGGAAATATTTACATGTTTATGAAGCGATTAATTTGCATTTCCTGGAATGTATTAATTTCTAAGAAAAAGTCGGTATCATAAATTTACATATCATTACTTTGCGCAGGCGGGCGTCTATCGGTTTAGTTTATCTTGGACCAGGATTCTTCCCACGGGTCGAATTGATCAAATAAATCCAGCCGGGATTCGATACTACAACAATTTGATTAACCTCCTCCTTGCCAATGGGATCGAACCCATGATTACCCTACATCATTGGTATGTTTATGAATGTGTGAAGAATCTGTAATTTAGCGTAATTTACATAATCGGGTATTTGCATATTTGCTTGACCACCGTCGGATTTAAAAACCCGGGTGTACTTATTTGAACCTCTTACCATTGAAAATCGTATTGAATTTTAACCATGTGCATTTAGGGACTTGCCTCAACCCCTGCAGGATCTTGGTGGCTGGCCAAATGAGAATGTAATCCAACACTACAGTAATTTTGCAAACCTCGCATTTCACACGTTTGGAGATCGTGTCAAGAAATGGATTACATTTAGCGAGCCGAATGTCATGTGCCTAAACGGATACATAACTCGGGTGAGTGTGCTAAATGACAAATGTAAATACAAAAAGTATCACAAATGAAATGCAATGTGGGCAAAAATTGGATTTTTGCCGAATGCAAATTCGGCAAAACAAGTCAGTCCAATGTGGTGACCATAATGTTAAAAATCTGGTAGATTCAAATTTATAATCTCTACTGGGGCTGATTTGGTAATCATTTCCTACCGGATCGCTAGTAATTTGTTTCTGAATATTAAATTTTACATTTCTACAACATTATTACACAGTCCTATAGAGGGGTCGCCCCGGGAAGTGATGGTCAGTTTGTAATTAGTAGCAGGGTAGTAAACAATGGTTTCAGAGATCTTATTTCATCGTACAATATTGCAAATATATCCAACCACGTACCCTAAAATTTCATTAGCTTTCCTTGAAAAGCAAATTTCGTACGCAACTTCAAAGCGAGGAAGTCGGGAAACGAATTTTTTGTAAGTACCAAAATTCGATTTACAAAGACTCAAAGAAGTCTTCACCACATTTCAACAGAGAAGGGTGTGGCCGTGCAAAAATTAAGACTGGCATAAAAAAGTATGGAGAATCCGAAAATGTCAACCTTAAATACGCACCATGAGAAAAAACCATCTAAATCAACACTTAAGAGTAAAAAACGATTGACTTTATTTTTGGAAAATGTTGTGCCACGTTCATGCCTGATGCGGCCAGAAGGTCAAAGATAAATACAAACTACTTCCATCATGATAAGGCCCATAAGTTGTGGGTCAAAGCGTGTGCAAATAAATCTCCAGCAAAACATATGGAAGGTCGCGAGAAAATGGTAAACGCAAAACGTCCCAAGCTTTACAACGAAATTTCTCAAAAAAAGTATCCACTGACAACGAGTCCTACATCCTTAAAAACGTTCCTGAAACTTCGGGAAGAGAATTTTTCCATGACAAATATATCTCTCAAATGAAAACCGAAGCGAAATTAAAATGTTTTTAAAAATTTCTCAAGAAATTTCCGATTTCGTTGGCGTCAAAATGTATGGTGATCAAATGGCAGTTTGTTTTTGAAAAATGAAAACCCTCCAAATGTCCCTTATCTTCGCCCCATCGAAACATTTTGGACTCTATGTAAGAAGTAATACTCCCTGCTTTGTGAAACAGTCGATATTTTAAGAAAATTTCGGTTCCGGTAGGAAAAAACTAACAATGAATTTGCAAAGTCTTCCGGAAAAGTATTATTGGGGGACGTGGCTAAAAAGATTAAATACGAACTGGATAATGGATGAAAGTCTCTTTTGCTTGCGGATCTATTACATCAAATGTATTTAACATATTATCCCCAAATTTGAGACTTCTAGAGTCATTTTTTCACCATTTTTTGGGACAAATTTCACATCACCACTTCCCGGGGCGACCCCTCTATATAAATTTGTACTCCAGTCAGTTAAAATTTAGTGCATACTTAGAAAACTTGTAAAGTAGTTGATCTTCACTGAACGGAGAGAATATGTATATGTAAATATGTTTTTCTACCTTCGCTGGTAAAAACTGGGGTTACCGTTTAGTAATGTCGTGGTAGTAAAAAGTTTACCGCTGAAAAACAAAACTACCGCCTATTCGGTAGGAAGGTATTACCAAACCAATAACAATATCAAAACAGAGGATTTGCATGTCAGTATGTAACAATACCAGATCTTTTACAGTGTACCAATCTTCTAAGAGGGTACATGTCTTACCGTAGAAATTTACATATATAAAAGGATGTGCCAAAAATAGTGCAAAATTCTAACAATTTCAATAATACAAAACCAGACTTACGCCCCTGGACACAAAAATGTCAATGAAGCAATAAATTGTGCCCGCAACGTGATAATATCGCACGCTAGGGTGTATCGTATATACGACCGGGTTTTTCGTCCCCTTCAAGGCGGTAAAGTGGGCATGTCCTTGTCCTCGTATTGGTTACAACCAAAAGATCCACAGAACCCGGAGCATCGAAAGTCTGCTGAATTTTGGATGCATATTGAGGTAAAATATAGTCTCAAGTAATAACATAAATATGTCAACATATGCAATGAGATGTCAGACTTTGTAGGTCGGTAACCACGTTAAATTATGAATTTGACTAGACTTCGGACCATTCATAACTTAATTTTAACTTACAAAAAATTACGAAGTTAAAACCTGTTTGGATTCGTAATCTGATATTTATCAACTAACGTGCTTACGGGCGTACGAAGGTTGGCATGAAATGGATTAATGAAACACTCTTAAATTGTACATTTTCCTCTAATTAGTGGGGACTTTTCGCGTTTCCAATCGTGTTTGGGAGTTATAACGATGAAACGAAGCAGCTTCTGGGAAAACTAAGGAAATTCAAGTTAACATCGGCCCCGGTAGAATTCACTGCGGAAGAATCGGTGGAAATTAAAGGTTACAAATTTATTTGATTTAATCAAAATTCAATATAAGATGAATAGTTTAACAGAATCTGGAAAATTTGAAAATCTAATAGTGCTAAATATTCCGAATTATACGAACTATGAATCCAAAGATTTCCTGAAGTGCCCACACGTATTACAAATTCTAGGAAGCTACGATTTTTGGGGGCTTAATCACTACTCAACATACCTAGTGGAGCCAACTAAAGTGACGACATCCATCCTTCATGGAGACTTCATCGGTTTATTTCTCGGCGCAAAGATATCTTTTGATCCAACTTGGCCAAAAAGTGCAATACCCCACACCCCCTCGGTCCCCTGGGGTTTTAGAAAAATGTTAAACTGGATCAACCAGGGGTATGGATCTCCAGAAATTTACATAATGGAAAACGGGTATCCCGATTCGCCCAACACCGGACTTGAAGACGTTGCCCGGGTGAAATTTCATCGCGATTATATCAACGAAATGTTAAAGGCTGTCAAAATCGATGGTGTTCAAGTAACCATGTACACGGCGTGGGGTCTTCTCGACTGTTTTGAGTGGGTATGTGCATTTGAAAAGTTGCATAACCAATAGATAAAATTTCGAAAAAATCGTAGAATCACAATGTTAATGCATTTTTCGAAAATTTAAAACTCTCATGATTAAAAATGTTTAAATTTTCAGTCGTACGGATACACCGTAAATTTTGGAGTGGTCTACGTCAACCATAGCCACCCGGAGAGACCTCGGACCCCTAAACTTTCTGCGACTTGTCTGCAACAAATCTTTTCCGATAACGGATTCCCTCATGAAAATTTTTCACCTTTAAAAATAAACTAAATTATGCTGTATAGAATTCGAGTGGACAATTGTTATAAAATAAAACTCCAATGCTTTTCCCCCTTATTTTTAAAACTTTTCCATGTTTGTATTAATTTTACTAGAAAACATGACTGTTTGATAATAAATACACCGTTGAAATTAGATGTATCAATTGGGTGAAACTACACGGAATTATCCTTAGACCCACGTCGTCTTCTACCAATTTTCTATAATTGTTTCAAGTCACCCCACGCACGTCTCAGAATAGGCTCTAAGAGACTTTGCTGATATGCACCATTCGTTACAAATTCTGGGAGACAAAAATAACTTGCTTGCTGGCCTACTAGGTAGTATTTTAGACCTTTTCTGCCGTTACACACTTACAAATCCAGTATAAAAATAATACCAAGTGGTGTTCATATTTACATTTATGATTATGCAAAAATGGTACTGAGAGGAATTTAATTATTGTCTTCATTTTCATACATACTGTAATTGCACACACGTTATCATACCACATACGTTACCGTAGAAAAAGCTGTCTACAAAGGAGTCGAAAAATAAAATAAGAAAAATTCATTTCGTATTGATAAATAGTACCGTGTTTGTAGTACTAGCTCGGTATTAAATTATTAGTACCATGTTGTTACTAACCGGTATAATTTGACCATGCGGTAGCAACCTTAGCACAGATAAATTAGTACCTGATGCCAGATTTCTAACAGTGCACATATATACAAATATACAGCTACTTATTCGTTGTACATACAGAACAATGCACTATTTCCCAATTAATAAATATTAATGAGCAGATGTTGCAGTGTATGCAATCATATTTATTTAACAGTCCAATCGCCGAATCTACCAGCCAGGGTATATTAAATTTTCACTACGGATTAAACCAAGAGTACAAATATGTCCAGTTTTTACAAGTTGATCGCTTTAGTTACACTGGTGTCAAAATCAACTTGTGACGAGGATGCATTTCTGTATGACGTCTTCCCCTCAGGATTTCAGTGGGGCTTTTCCTCATCAAGTTATCAGGTAGATAAATAGATTTTTCCCAAACATATATTTACAAACTACGGTTTTGATAAGTTCAATTAAATCGATAAGATATTCATTAAATTCAGATTGAAGGAGCATGGAAGGAAGACGGTGAGTGAGATATTCTTATGCCACGGGTTATAAAAATATTGGTACCAATATTACAGTCAAATCGTACACTGTAAAGCATCCGGTAGAGACTCCGTACCGGTATTGATTTGGTAATAATTCAATACCGGATTGGTTATAGTTTGATTCTGAGCGGTACATGATTTCATTACCAGCTCATTACTACGCCGTAACGATCGATATTACCGATGCCGGTAGAGGCATATACATATGTACTACGTCCGGGAATAATTCGCAATGATTCAATACCAGTTGCCTAAGAGTGTATTTGCGCTCGTCACCTTGTAAAATGTGTCGGCATGTTTGAGAAACTTGTAGCGCAGTTTAACCAAGTACAATTTCACTCTAAATAATTTCTAGACAAATTTTCGCCCGAATACTTCGAATAAATATGTCGTATTCCTTTGTGGGCAATAACTAAGAAGACATTTTGTCACCAGTTAGTGAAAATAAGTCAAAAACTCATTTGCCAAACATATGTAACGTCGTTATTTAACAAAATTATCAAATGCAGATGTAACTCCAATGATTTATAAAATATATTCCTTCAGGGAAAGGAATACACATCTGGGACACATTTGTCCACCGAATTCCATCCCCGATTCCGGACAAGAGCAATGCAGACATTGGATGCGATTCGTACCACAAATATGACCATGACGTCTCACTCCTCAAATATATCGGGGTACGAAATCAAAATTAATTTGTATTTCTTGAAATTTAACAATTACCAGGACAAAATTCTTCTTGCTATTATGAAACTTATCATTGCTTTGGTCAGGCAGGTGTTTATCGGTTTAGTTTATCCTGGACCAGGATTCTTCCAATGGGGAGAATTGATTACATAAATCCTGCCGGGATCCAATACTACAACAATTTGATTAACCTCCTCCTTGCCAACGGTATCGAGCCGATCATTACCCTACATCATTGGTATGCTTATGTAAAATCTATACGGGGTGGTTTAAATGTCAGGTTACAATGGAAAATTTTTCAACGGCAAAAATTCTTCAAGTTCCATTGGTTACGGATTTGGGATTAAGATTTTTATTAATTTTTATCAAAACTTATGGAACAGTGATGATAAAATTATTAAAATATTGAACTTCAGAGGCTAAATTTCGGTAACTAATGGAGATTTGCGAATTTTTCCCATTTAAAAATTTTCCATTGTAACCTGACATTTAAACCACACTGTACATGATGTTAGCTTTAAAATCGGGTATTTACATACCCGACTAAGGTCGTACATATTCCGACTTTAGACATATTTATCCACTTAAAAACCTCAGAATATTTTGAACGCCAAGGACTGAACACAGGTGTAGTCATAATTAATTTTTCGCATTTGCATTTAGGGACTTGCCCCAACCTCTTCAGGATCTCGGTGGCTGGCCAAATGAAGAAGTAATCCAGAATTTTATTGATTTCGCAAATCTAGCCTTTCACACGTTTGGGGATCGTGTCAAGAAATGGGTCACTTTTAACGAACCGAATGTAATGTGCATGCACGGATACATAACTGGGGTGAGTCTGTTAGAAGAATTTATGAACACCGTTTGTAAAACAATTGTAATTTGAATATGGTAAATTTAATATGTTTTACTGCCAAAATTTATATAAAGGGTGTGCTAAACCATGTATAGTACAATTATATAAAAATTACATAATTAGAATTTTTTAATCCAAAAACAGACACATGCCCCTGGACACAAAAATATCAATCAAGCCGTAAACTGTATCCGTAACGTGATAAAATCACACGCGCGGGTTTATCGTCTCTACGACCGGGTTTTTCGTCCTTACCAAGGTGGTAAGGTGGGAATGTCCCTATTCTCATACTGGCTGGAACCAAAAGATCCGAAGAACCCGGCTCACCAAAAAGTTGCTGAATATTGGATGCAAATCATGGTAAATTGCTATCTAACTTAAATATTTGTTTGTCGACTGATTCAATGAAACGTATGTAGCTCAATTAAATCTTTGACTAGTGGGGGATTTTCGCGTTCCCAATCGTTTTTGGAGATTATAACGAAGAAACGAAGCAACTGCTGGGAAAATTTAAGAAATTCAAGTTGACATCGTCCCCGATAGAGTTCACTTTGGAAGAATCTGTCGAAATAAAAGGTTATAATTCACTAATTTGTTTTAAACAAAAATACCCATATGTATGTAGTTTCCTGAAATTTTTATGAAAAACTTTCGCAAGAATAACAAATTTATGTCGGCTTATTTTCTTAATTTTCCGGAACAATGAATCCGGAAATTATGGATATGTAAAATTTCTAAAATATTCCAGGGAGCTACGATTTTTGGGGGCTTAATCACTACTCAACATTCCTAGTGGAGCCGAGCAAAGTGATAACATCCATCGTGCATGGAGACCTTACCGGCTTAGTGCTGGGAATCAAGATATCGACCGATCCGAACTGGCCGGAAAGTGCAAAATACGATCTAACCATAGTTCCTTGGGGTTTTAGAAAGATGTTGAACTGGATCAGAGAGGGGTATGGATCTCCAGAAATTTACATTACGGAAAACGGATATCCCGACTCTCCCCAAACCGGACTCGAAGACGTTGCCCGGGTGAAATTTCATCGCGATTACATCAACCAAATGTTAAAGGCCGTCAAAATCGATGGTGTTCGAGTAACCATGTACACGGCGTGGGGTCTTCTAGACTGCTTTGAGTGGGTAAGTTTGAATGCAAGTTATGGAGCCTTGTATAAAATTTACATTTTCAATTCATTCAGTCATCCTGATATTACTTGCAACATGTGTGAGAAAAATTAAACGAAAAAAAGCGAAAAGTCAAATCACTTTGTATAAATATTAGTTATTTTTGTAGTACTTCGGATACACCGTAAATTTTGGAGTCGTCTACGTCAACCATAGCGATCCTGAAAGACCTCGCACGCCAAAACTTTCATCTTCTTGTCTTCAACAAATTTTTGCCGAGAATGGATTTCCCCAAACAAGCTTTCCACTTTTAAAAATAGGATAAATTATTTGTCCTAATAAATATTCTTCCAGCGAGTAAGTATTGCAAAATAAAATATAACGATTTCTCATTTATTTCTAAAACGGACATCGACTGTAGATACATAATTGCATTACATTTGTATGCATGCATATACATATTTCTACATATACATGTAAGCATTGAATAAATTGAAAATAAATTTTTTACCGACTTGTATTTACGAAAATTATATCGATTGGTAAAACCTTTTACCGACGTGACCCAATTTTATCACCCCGCAATTACGTACTACAGTTGATTAGTTTATATTAATTACTTGTAGATAATCATAAATGTTTGGATACAGCTTGGTGTAATTAGCACTAAATTTCTAAGGGTGTAAATGGTTTATTAGATTGTTTGCGGTGAGGACATTTTCATGGATAAAAGTTTCACATAAAAAACGAATTGACAAATGGATTCCATTTGAATAATTGTTTTCTACACGGTTTAGAATAAGTATTTCCAAGTTTTGTTATACAATATCATCTGAACATAAACGATGAAAATATGTTGGGCATTTTTATTAGCAATAGTTTAAAGGCAGATGACAAATAAACAAATAGGTAAGAAGAAAAATTAAGAAACCCAGGTTTATACGTAGACATCAAGTAAACGTAGATAGCAAGTAAATCGAGGGTTTTAAAAACAAGAATGTGTATCTTATCTTACACAATCTGGATATTCTATATCAATACATAGTTGATTAACTCTTTAAATATCCAACTTAACGAGGTGATATCGATCCGCACGAATTTTGTCTTAATGCGGAAAAACAAAGTTAACCGCGACTTTGTTCTAATAAAAACAAGCTTAAATAGTCTCAACATTAAGGAAATGGATGCATACAAGAATACGTACCTTTGTCAACAAAGTACAACAAATATGTGTATAACGAGCTCAATAAAATTGTGGAAAAGTCGCAAAGCCTACCTACTTAAATTTTTAATCTAAACGGACAATACACTTTTTATTGATTAATTCCCAACCTATCCTGACTGTAGGAATCACCCTACTACATACCAAGTTTTCCATCTTTCTGTGCCGAACTTGCCTAACTTTGCAGGCAAGCAACTGTCCTGTCTCATTCGTTTCTCGGTATCGATTTTGTATTAGGTTTGACTCAGTTTTAAACGTTTACTGTCTGATTATGTACGTAGTACCAAAGGAAACATAGTAGGTAAAGACACAATAATAAAGATTTAACAAAGGCATAAACGTGCCGGATGGGATATGTGCAAATAAATTTATTGCCATTCTTAGCCCTCAACAACTTAACTTTAAAGCCTAAAACCCAGCAAAAAATTAAGTTTCACTCGTATTTCCGCATCCAAATCCTTATGTGTCACTGGCAGCATTTTGAAATAGTGTCTTAAACTAAAATTCTAAAATTCCACAATCTTTATAAGCTGAAATCAAATTTCCATTCCCTTACTTTGCAGCCTATTAAAATATTATCTTAAATTTTTAAATCCCGCAATATTTGCACCATGAAAAATAAAATTTCTCCCGTGCAACCCTTCCCTCCGCCACCCTTATCGACACAATTCCTGGAAACTTACTCTTCAACTTTTGACGCGTATTTTGAAACACATCCCATAGAGTGGGACTCTAAGGAAGAAAAATTTACTATAAATTCTGTCTCGCACTGTAAATTGTACTGGTTTAACACAGTCATAATCTTTTTTGGGATGACTTGCGTCCCGACGGGTTACCTTATTCGGCGACAGTTCTTGTACGGGGCTAATTCCACGTGGACGGGAATATTCTTTCCCATCCTAGGATTTTTGTTTATGAGCGTGTTCATCTTTGTGTTGATCGTGGCGTACTACGCGTCCGGTGTGGTAGCTCTGTTGACGAATCTGATACAGTTGGAAGAATTGATTTTGAAAGGTAAGAAATACTCTAAATTTTCCTGCGCAAAATATTCTTAAGTTTGGACTACCCGGGAACATTCGATACAGTCTTATTTGCGAATTTCACCTTTTTCATAGACAAACGAATAGCAATTAATGCTTACAATTTTCAAAATTTGATTTTTCTGTACATATTAAATTTCCAAAAATAAAACTTTTGCACAATGGAAATTGTACTGTAAGGTCATAGTGGATCAATAATTTATCAGTTTTTTTCATTCTCCTGAAAAATATTGTGTTACAACACACAGTTTAACCTTCATGAAAATAGTACATGTATGTATGCAATTTAGTGTTATAAGTACATATTTGAGCAATATAATTTGTAGAAATACAAATTAACGTTTTTAAAGGATTTTAAATTTCTTTTATCAGAATCACTCTCCAACCCTCTGAAAAATGTGGCTCGCCACGAAAATCTCATCCAATCCCTCCGCCGTCAAAATCGATCTTTCGTCCTCACTCCCTTCATCTTCGTTGGGTTTGCCATCTTCTTAAACCTCTGTCCACACGGCCTCCTCGTCACCGAATTGTACCCCGAAATCCTTCACGGAAACGGAGTATGGACCGTGCGAGCCATCTCATTCGTCCTGATGAGCATCGGGGGTCTTGAACACGGCCAAATGATGGGACTCTTCTGCTCCTTCACGTGCGCGATAACTTACAGTTTCGAGAGGATATCCACCTTGGCGGGAAAATTGCAGATTCGAACGAAACCCCGATTCCACAAAGCGATCCAGATATATCTTCAGATTCAACTAATTTCAAAAATCGGGCGGAGTTTCATCCTCACATGGATCTCACTCCTCCTAACGACCACATTTTTCGTGATCATCGGGTTCAACTACGTTGTGATCAAGCTGTACGGCAAGATGCCGGTGACGGTGTATGTCATGGCGCCGTATATGAATGGGGTAATGTTGTCGACCCTATGGTACCTGCTGCCCGCCTTTACCCGGGTAAATGTCAATATGGCGGAGGGCAAAGAGAGATTGAGGTGCAGGTCGATGTTTGTCTTGACAAGGAATTCGTGGCAGCGAAAGATCGCCGATTCCGTGGCTGTGGGTGGGATCGAGTGCGGATTGGGTGACTACAAGTTTTTCATGATTGAGTATGATTTTAAGAAGGATTTCTTCAATAAGGTGTTGGACAATACGTGGAATTTGTTGTTATCGTTTCCAGACCCGTAAATTAGTAATTTATGATTAAATCGGCACCACTTTGTTTATTCTTATCTGTGACAAATAGGAGGGTGTCTTACGATGCTTACGAAATCTCGTAAGCGTCGTAAGTTGTTTTACGATACGAAGAAATAATGAATACACTCATTAATTTATATCTCACATATGCAAAGTACTTCGCATAATAGAATATTAGTGAAGAATTTGAGGAATATCATATTGATTTTAAGGATACTTTTAAGATAATGGGTATGTATGAGTGTAAGTTTGTATGGATTAAGGACAGTACAGTGTTTTGCATGGTAGATTGCGAATAATCAGAGTACTTTGGTTCAAAACAATGGGAGGCAGAGGTCGTATGCCTTCTGTATTTTTCATCGTCCATTTACGCAATGGTAAATCCGTCAGTCTCATTGTGACTGGAGAAAGAGGACTACTACCAGGGCTAATATTTTTTGATTTCCCTTGACTGGTATGAATGGGCAGGATTTAGCACAATAAATCGTCTCATGATGCTCAAAAAATTTTACCCGTTTTTCAAGAAAATTGATATGACGTTGCACAAGAACGGAATATGATGAAAATTTTGAATGAATATGCAAGATTACTGGTTCCACCACAATTGCAAATTCATCAAATTCCGTTCTTGTGCAATGTCATATCAATTTTTTTTAAAAATGAGGGCCATAAGCTCAGCATTGCGAGCCATTTGTGAGACAAGTGCCTCATGTTTCTCCCCATTAACGTTAGCTATGTTAGCTATGTTAGCTCTCAATCTGCTCCTGTGTAAACGTCCGCATGCACGGAAAACCAAAACTCAATGATACTCATCGGTCTCTATAACATCTGGGGGTGGTTCCAGACGCCATAAAGTATATATATTCTGAATCCTCCTACCAAGACCTTTCCATCGATACCCCTCTGATGGGGTTATGTGAGACTTTGCCTGGTGACCTTTTTCGTTTGTGCGAAAAACTTGTTGACCTTGGAAAAATTTAAAAATCCTTGACGAATCTGATAGTACAAGTCAGTCTGATCAGTTTTTATCAAATATGAAGAAAATCTATCGGGGATTGTTGAAATGCGAGCTATTTAAAAAATTATGATGGATGAGCCAACTTTGTAACTAGACCTCATGTCATTTTGAGGTCAAGGAGTACGGGTAGGGCCTAGCGCTTCAGGGTGACCCAAAAGCATACCCCGGGGATTGTCCGTGCGAAGTTTGACCGCTGTGGGCCTACTGGTTGCTTCAAAATCGAGGGAGAAAGTTGGCAAGTTTTTTCGAAAAAGGCAGTGCTTTCACCCATACCATTAGACGGAGGAGGACGTGGAAATTTTAAAAACTGTCTAAATCGAATAGTTCGGACCCGCTGAGCAGGTTTTTGAGCTAAAACAGCAGAAAATAAAATACGACCTTTTTTACCGGCGATAGCTGATGGAAATCGTCATTACGTATTTTTTTACTTCGACTGACATGTTGGAGCAGTCAAGATGAAAATTATGTTTTGGGGTTTTCCCAAATTTTTGGGTAAAAATATTATAAAACGTGTGCAATTTTGGCAATCGATATTATTTCATTGGAGGTATAGGAATTTCTTCCAAAACTTCCGACATTGAAAAACTTCTTGATTTAAGAATCATGCAAAATTTAAATTTTGTTAAGAGTTCCCACACGGAAATTCCACCTTTCTGCATCCATACTGTTTGTTTGTTTGTTTAGCATTTATTCATGTGTTATTTCTCGATCAGTACATGAAATGACTGGTTTTCATCAAGTAACACGAAAAATAGGAGAAGAAATATTTCGTTACTTACATAATACATACTAAATACGTGGCATTCTAACGTGTTAACAAACATTACTTATTACAAAACATTACAAATATTATTGTAAAAAGTTATTTATGTATCATTAAAACTGGAAGTCTGAGTGAGCTAAAATATATGACCCACGCACAAAAAAATTAGAAATTTGGTCTGCTCAAATTGTGACGGAGGTGTGGCAATTTAACAATAATTTTTGCGTAGATAACGCTTATTTTTTATCGTTGTAATAAATATTTAAGGAGAAAATAAATCCATGAGTAGTTGCATCTTTTTTATATAACGAAATTTTCATATTTTGGTCTAAACTTGTGCCAGAATTACGTACATATTTATATAGATTGAAACTTTAATTCTGCGTATTTCTGGTATAATTTTAGAATTGAAGTTGAAAAGTGATGTGTGCAGAAAAATGATCTCACATTTTAAATTGGACGGTGAGATCATTTTTCTGCACACATCACCTCGCAACGTCAATTCGAACGAAATACTTCAATGCTTTTTGAAGTATGTGTTACCCGGAATAATTAGTAATCTTAATACGTATGATTAGCAATACATAGCATGCCCAAACTAACTGGGAGTGAAATGAAACGCTGTGGCTTCAACAGTTTTTGCTTTGCAAACTTCTAGTTAATTTTAATGGAAAGCCAGTTAATTTCTGAGTAGAAAATAATTTTTAGTTTTTGAAATCTCCTCCCCCTGCGTTAATGCAGCGCTAAAGACGCTGCCTCCAGTCCTCGATTGGAGCACGCACTAAATCCATGGACAAATTGTATCATTCTGTGGTCAAAGATTTTTTTAAATCTTCTGCACGTCTGTGAGGCTTAGACCACACCTCTGGCTCTAACTTTGACCATTTTTCATAATCCGGGGAGTTAAACACAGCCAGAATGATGGTAATTCCGAAGTGGAGATAAAGTGCAGAATTTAGTTTTTTAGCCACGCTTGCATCATTTTTTCCACTATTTGGTGATGCTGAATCCTTCTGGGAGGTCCAACCGATTCCATTGAACTGGATCTCATTGAAGGGATGTACTACGAACTTAAAAACGTATTTTAAGAAATTTGATCTCCCCACCTTCCCCTCATTTTCAACGAAATGTAGAGGAATTACCCCAATTTGCTCCCACCTTCTAAAACTATCATAAAACCTGGATAATATGCCTTTTTGACCTTTTGTCTATATTGGGAGATGTCTTTGACCGATTTTGCGTATATTAGGTCAACTCGTTTGTTAAAAGATTTTTCCGATGTCAAAATCTTATCGTCTTTTAAAAAAAATCATCTCCATTTTTTTGGTGCGTACCGCTTGAGGACAGCTCTTCATTTCTTTAATCTGGATTTCCTATGGGGGATCGTCAGGAGGTGGCAAGTACTACGTTTCAAAGCCCTAAGTCTAAGGTTCAGTTCGAGCACTCGTTAGATAATTTACATCAACAATGTCAGCTGTTATGATATTTTCCGCTGAAATTTCGTGAATCTCTTCGCATTCTAGCCTTCAGCGGCTTCACGGTGGGAGTGGCCCTTGTAGGTTTTGAAAAAATTCTTCTTCGACTGTCCTTCGTCGATTTGGTCCCCATGAACGTTTTCCTAGCTCGTTTGACTAAATTAAAGTGCACGTTCAATTCATGTCACACTTTTCAAATTCGCTATTTCTCTTCCCATTTTTTTGATGAAAAATTATCGCCGCCCGCGTCACTTTAATATTTTCCCTGTTGATATGCTTTGCTATAATAAAAAAATTAATTATCGGCATTTATGCAAAATCGCATGAGGAATCCAATGCACTTATCAGATTTTCATTATCTTTATCGGTTTGAGGGTAAAGAGCGACTACCAGTTACCTTGGGCATGCTATGTATATTCATACTAATGACATGACGGAAAATTCACCCACAAATCTGCAAGACAATGGAGCAAAAAAATCATCAATCTGACGAAATCCTGACAATATCAAGAATCGCGATATATCGGAATAATTTGAGGATTATGGTTTATCGGTAGAATTCGGAGAATTGGGGCACTACTTTAAATATAATCATCCCCGTCTTATCGCAAATAAAAATATATGCTGTCAATTAACATGACGTCAAAAGGCTTTGGAAAAGCATATAAAAGCTTTAAAAAATCCTTTCCTTCAGTCGGATTACCTCTATCCAAATCTTGCTTTAACATGAAAGCTTTTACAATTTTCATTTCCCAACTGATCGTTGGAATTAGTTGTGTTCCAACGAGGACTAATTTGGGGATCAGGACTGTCATCTCATCCAACGACGGGACTATCGCTTTAAATCTTAAGAAACCAGGTATTTATAATGAATAATATATGATCATTGTAATTTATAATTTTAATTAATTAGATAGTTTTTATATGGTGAAAAATATAAATTTTTATTTTTTTCCCTACATAAAAATTACCTAATTAATTACAATTATAAGTTAAAATGATAAACTTACTGACATCCTTTTATAACAGTGGAGAAGATATTTCATCCAAATTTCCGCGTATTACAATCCAACATCGACAAATCTGGAAATGTCCAATTTATTGACCGGACCCCTATGGCCGCTGAGATTGAAAACATTGAGGGTCGCATGCATGTTGATCGAGATTCAGACACAGTCGTCCAATTAAGGAATATCGACGGGGAGACGCAATTGGTAAATTTTAGCATATTTCTTCGTTAATTGTCACAAATTTAAATTTTTCCATTTTTTCAGTATGGTGCAATTAAAAGCAAAATGATATCATACCACTCTCGCAGCCGTACGCATGTGATTGAAACGGAGACGGAGGAAGTCTATGGATATGATTATTGTGAGATTATAAAATTGGCAGCCAAAATTGTACCTGCAATCTTACATTTAACTCATTTTTCAGTGGAAATTCCAGGACCACGTGAGCCCGTGGTTTATGTTAATCGTTCTACTGATGCCGTCGTATCCGCAGAACTTTTGCTGGTTGTGGATAACATGATCTATCGAAAGTTCGGGGGGAACGTGGCGCAAATCTCGGAATACTACGCCATTTTCGTACGGTAAATAATCGGTGAGGACTTTTTTTTGCTATGGACCCCCTGAAACATTTGTATTTAAATTTTGATAAATTATAATATTAGTTAGTGAAGTATGTTCAAACAATGCAAAAAATGCAAGTTAAAAAAATCCACATGTCAAGGGTACACCTGAGGGACTCATTACATCTTTTACACATATCCCTTCATTGTGGGCCAACCAGAAGTCGTAAAAATATGGGGTTTGGATATTTTTTATCTAAATACGATTATCTAAAACGAACTTCAGTAAAGAACTGCTACGTGACCGTTTTGACCTAAAGTTTGACCTCTATAAAAATTAAGTTTTACAGTTTATTAACAAGCCAATTTTATCGCAATACATGTAAATTTGAAAGGTTAAACTTTAGGTCAAAAAGGTCACGTAGCAGCTCCTTACTGAAGTTCGTTTTAGATAATCGTATTTAGATAAAAAATATCCAAACCCCATATTTTTACGACTTCTGGTTGGCCCACAATGAAGGGATATGTGTAAAAGATGTAATGAGTCCCTCAGGTGTACCCTTGACATGTGGATTTTTTTAACTTGCATTTTTTGCATTGTTTGAACATACTTCACTAACTAATATTATAATTTATCAAAATTTAAATACAAATGTTTCAGGGGGTCCATAGCAAAAAAAAGTCCTCCGGTATGATACAAGCACTAATCCTAAAGTGACGATAAAAGTTTCTGGAATTATACTATTAGAGGTAATTAGCGATAATATAATAATTAGTAAAGCTTATTTGGTATATATCAATTATTTATCTTCTTAGAGTCTAGCAAGTCAACCATTTATTGAGAATAACAAAAATCCTGACGGATCGTACGACCATGGCAAAATGATATCGGATTTTGGTAATTTCAAAAATTGTTAAAACACTTCAAAGAACATTTAATTTAAAAAATTGTTAAAACACTTTAATAAACATGTTATTTAAAAAAATCTTTGATTTCCAAGCACAATACATGCAAACGAACTCGGCGAGCTTGCCGCCACATGATGTCGGCGCTTTAATGACAAACGCCACGTTTCCAGGAGCGCTTGGGGTGGCTTATGTTCAAGGCGCGTGTAGCAGCAGATACAAGTACTCTGTTAATCGAGACCTCAATGCGTTATTTCAGGGCATTCCGACACTTGCCCATGAGTTGGGCCACCTGTATATACTTCATTTTAATATTAAAACATATTTTGCCTGATTTCTTAAATGTACCATGTGTAGTTTTGGATCACCTCATGACGGGGACGTGACCAATGGTGCTGGAAGCTGTCCAAGCATTGATGGATACTTAATGAGCGGGTCGGGTCGAAGAGATGAAAATGGGTTTTACTTTTCACAATGTAGTAAAACTATAATGAACTCATTTTTTGGGTAAATTAACGAAAATTCTAAATTCTAAACGTCTGTGCTTGCGCGGATTTAGATATCGTGCCAGGCTTTTCTAATGTATCGTATTGCCATATATCGAGAAATTTAGTTGTGTTTCAAGACAATTGTTTACGACGTTTGAATTCTAATACGTATTTACAGGACTGCCGCTTCAAACTGTTTATATTCCAACGAAGCCCCAAGTTCTTGGACACCTTCTCCCTTCTTGCCAGGTGACCGTGTCGAAATTCTCGACATTTGTCGTGATTTCCGAGCTGATTCTACCGTATCGTCGACCACAACTCCAGATGATCTGTGCAAAAATGTTAGATGTTCCTATTCTGCCCCCTGCCCACCACCAAATGAAAATAGGAATTGCCAGTGGACAGCTACGCTTAATATTCCACCGCCAGATGGTGTTCGTTGTGGAGATGGTGGCGTAAGTAGTAGGCATAGTATTCCAGCTACATTCTTAAAACCGGGGTTATGTTTCTGTTACTGCACCACGGTTGTAATAAATTCACCATCATGTTGGTGTAATTTATTATAAGTGAAGATCAGTACTCACAACCAATTGAAAAAAATTATACACAATCGGTGACCAATTTGTAACCAGTGTGACAGATTCATACTCAATTGTTTTCTGGTTAAAATCGTAACCTATTTTCTAGGAGATAATGCTCAATAATAATAAATTTAAATATTTTTTCAGCGGTGTACGCTGGGCTGGTGTCGTTAAAGGAATATATTGGTTATGGTCAAAAAGTGCAAAAACAACCGATGTATTACAGATAACAATTGTCATTGTACTACAGATACCTTTCTAAATTTTGTGTAAAACTAATTTTTCAATCGTCGAAATAAAACTTTGCAAACATAAAAAATTTTGGCTTGAACTCTACGCACGCAATACATCAAAATCGTACTTCCTATTTATTAACATAAATACTTAAAAAAATCTCAATCCGGAAGTCAGAAGATCTCCTTTAGTGAGTCTGAAAATGAACGATGGCGAAATGTTGCATAACTTCGGAAATCCGGAGCGGTATGGAAATTTTACCTCGAATTTTGGACATAGTAGTAAATAACCAGAGGTGAATTGTATATCAAGCTGCTATTGTCACAAATATAATTAGCACATGGATTTTAGCTAAAAAAAATATTCAAACAATTTTATGCAAAAATTTCATGTAGTAATGTTCGAAATCAAACTTTGCGTAAATTGGTGCAACAAAAACTTGTTTCTACATAGTTGGCAAACCGTATCAATTATTTACCCCCAGTGAAACACGAAAGCAACCTCAAAGTTAATACCATCCAATGTTGCCAGCCTTTTCGGATTTTGCTAATAGTAATTTGATTTTGTTTCGTGTTGTATTATCAGCAATAAGGATTAACATAACCAACACTGAACTACGTTAATGCTAGGCTTAAAAGTAAATCCAATAAATCGAAAGCATATGCAAAATTAACCTTTGTTGATGCTTGTGAAATTTATCTAAATAAAATGCTCAAATGATCATCAAGGTGCAGGTTATTTATATTCATGTAATTGGATTGCACTTGAATCAAAGTTTAAAAGGGCGCTTTTTATCGTTTCTTCACGTTCCCATGAATGAAGTTCGCTTGATTTTGTTATATTTTGAGGCACAGCTCAATCTACTTGAAGTAGAACACTTTCTACTTAAGTAACTTCCTCGCCTTCACCAGGCATAGGGACACGGTTTGGTTTATTCAGAAGTTTTGCATTACTATTGGCGTCCCTCTGTCGATGAAATTTGAGCCGAATTTGATCTTGAGAATGCCACATGCATTCATGTCCCTTTTGAAGAGCGCCCTTTTTCCAATCTGACATCCAATTTTCTTTTGCGCCAAGGCATCTAGTACCCTTTGCGACGAAACATTTACTAAGGAGGCCAGCGTAATTACCAGAATGTTGTTTATCCCTGAAGTGATTACTAGCAAGGGGAATATTGCGAATCCAGGAAGAGCAATTTCCCTGTGCAAAGTGATGCAAACGTACAGCGAGGATATTTGAATTGCTGGAATGCAGGATATTATCATTGGAACGATTCTCTCAGTGACGAAGGCGTTGAATGAGTTCTCGAAGATTTGGACATAGCGGTACAATCGGATGCATGTGATGATGTCCGTCTCGTTCTCGATTTTGGAAATTTACCTAAATATTAAATTAATATATCATCCATGCAATAGTGTATCCCATGACCTGATAAATTAAGATGTACACAAAAAGAGGAAATATTATAGGCAAAATCCTCATATGTAAAAGAAGAAATCTTCAGAAATGTTAGATTCAGTAACTCGAATAAGATTAGCAATCAAATTGATAAATGTATTGAGCGGGTATGGATTTGCTAATACTAATTCGTTTAAGTACCTGTTTAGGAGTTGAATGTAATGTAAGAGAAAAGTTATTCCAACAAAGAGAATATATAGAGTCCACGTAGTGCCAGAATATTTATTGTGAAAGGCCATCCAAGTTTCAAACATATGTACTCCAAGTTTTACTCCGTATCGTAGCGACGTAGGTTGTGAACGCTCACATGCTGCCAATGTTGACAAGATGAAGGGTGGCGTGCATGGCAGAAATCGTAACAAAAGAAAGACCAGGATTGGGTATGCGAACACCCGAACTTCCACTAGGAACAGAAATATCTTGACTGCTTTAGTTCCCTTCGAGATTGGAATTTTTGGTAGACCTGTATGTTTCGGTAACAAACGTTAAATTTGGTTAGGTACCATAAACCTGCTTGTTTAAATAAGATTATTCCTGGGCAACTACCAAATTCACCCAAAAACAGAATAGTTACTTCCTTGCCAAAATTTTAAAGAAATTACTTCGAACTTAGAATTTGAGTTAGACTTTACATTACTTACTTTCCATGATCCTTTCTTCGAAATCCAGCAAAGCATTCGCAATTTGAATAGGGGCGATATCAATGGAATAATTCCATCTCGGAATTGCAGCAGCTAGAGATGCCAACAGCATCGCAAATCCTTGCAATCTTCCCGACATTGTTAATGGGCCGAAGCAAATGTTTAGAAACATTGCCGTACAGTACAACGCTGTTAGTACGCATTGCAGTCTGAACATGCGAATTAGTCCGACGGACTTGGTTTTCACGAAACGTCCCGACTTTTGGTCAAATTCGAATGGAATGCATTTCAATCTGTGACACATCCTTACGTGGAAATTCAAAAGGGGAAGAAATTCCCTTCGATACATTGTGTTCGTCTTGATTATTGACAAAGAATGGTTGGTGTTTGATAAGATAATTTAAAGCTACGTAAAGCGAGTCAGAAGGGAACGCTGCAATTCATTAACTTAATTATCTGTGAATGAAATCTAAGTTGCTTATTAAGTCAATATCTAACGGCGAGGCATAAATACTTATTGCAAGAAAGGGTTGCTGTTGGCTGAAAGCAGCAGCCTTGTGTCAACAGTATCCTTTATAATCCAAATGCTGCTATGCGGTTAAAGAATGAAACGTTTACATGGTTTCGTCTAGCACCTAATTATATGAAACTTTTCCCTTACCCTTTCGGAAATAATGAGATGATGCGCTAACAAAGATGCTTAAACTCATCTTACATTTCCTCTTACGCTTTTCACTCAATTTTGCACGTTGGTACAAAGTTCGAGTTAAAAATCCCTATAATAATAAAATAGTGTCATTTTTTACAATTATTTAATAGGGAATTTACATGGAACCCTTTAATAACAAAATTGTTATGATACCGGTAGAATCCACAGTTGGCAATACCTCCTTACTCGAATGGTTTAGAGGGCATCCAGTTATTCCGATTCGCATAGGTTGTTTTTCTTTAATCATTTCGAACCTTCGATATCGCACACCAAATCTTCAGCAGTACAAATGTCAAGAGTTTTAATTATATGCGAGCCTTTTAATTAAATTTGGTTAATGGCTTGCTGTGGAAATATTTTCCACGTGTAAACGAAGCTTGTGTAATTGAAAATAGATTTGACATTCAGTTTACGTAAATTGTTGACGAAGGTATCTTTCCACGTGGAGAAAAATAAGCCCTCATTTCTCATTTCTCATATCATGATTTCCGTGACCTATGTAAATATTGTTGTCATATACATACTGAAATAAATTATAAAACATTTCCATTTGAGAAACGGAGAAAAACGGCATATATTTACATATGTATATCAGCCAATAATAAATACTTATCTCTACGGAAAATTCTCATACCCGACATATCTTGATTAGGTTAACTACATATGTAACAATAGGAATAAGGGGATTGGATCTGTGTCTGGTTCTAGAATAGAAACTAACACATTGAGTTAATAAGTACATGCCTACATAATGTCAACTTTCGGTTATAATTCTCATTTAATGTTAAGAACAACTTATTAGCGTGTGTATTTAAACAAATGATAGGATGTTCAATGTTAAAACACTACATGTTTACTTATGTACAATTTTGTAGTCATCATCTGTATTTATGTATTGCATATTGCATTTCGACATTTAGCTCACGAGGGAACCTCTTATAGTGCCCGGAGCTCCCAGCACAGGCCCGTAGCGACGTTTCGTCCGGCCTGGAGAGTTTAGCCGTGGTACGGCCTAATATGCCCCACAAAAAACTTCGAAACTCCGATTTTATATAGTGTATTCTATTGCGGATCCCGGCGGTACGGCCCCTTGGGCTGCACGGCCTGGAGAGTGTCTCTCCACCTCTCTCCAGCGTCGCTACGGGCCTGTCCCAGCATAACCACTATGTACATTCGACGTAGATTTTAATACTAGTCCGATGATGTGACAAAATTTCCGTGTCAAAATGACATTTCGTCAAGTGGTGACGACTTTAGTGACGCGCCGAACGGTCACTTTCGCCCATGCTTTCAAAAGAGGAACGCTTTTCACCACTCGCTCCTCACTCATCTCACTTAAATCTCAACCCATTTACTCATTGAGTAAACTCGCATCCAATTTAACTGTTTTGACAATATGGTCCTTGTTTACTATTTGTAGCCTTTTAATATTATTTTTTACCTTGAAATATTCGGAGTTTAAAAATTATAGAATGTCTATAATTGTATCAATTTGTGAGTCTGTTCTTAAAATCGCCAAGGACAGGTATTCGGGAGATTCGAACGCTTCATCAATTCTAGTTAACAATGTTGAAATTGTTGACCGGGTTTTGCGTTTTGTGGAAGGTTTAGTTGATCATTCAAATACGGACTTTGAATCTTCTATTACTTTAGAATTTGATTATGATTGTGATATTGACACCTATGTCGCGGCATACGATTTAATTAGTGATAGTGATACAATAAATGAATTTCATGAGGATTCTGAAGATGAGCAAGACGTCGAGGAAGCTTCTGCAAGTCTGTCGCAACGAACCTCACAGGAATGGGAGGAAGAAGATCTCGACGGTGTAAATTTTACCTATCAAGAGATGGTGAATATTCTTAACTTCTACAATCGTGCCAAAAAAAATAAATTAGAAAAGACAAGGCGTATGTATAGTAAAGTTCGTGATTATAAATCCATCCATCGTATGCGAAATTATGTCGAAAAAATGGGTTGAGATTAAAGTGAGATGAGTGAGGAGCGAGTGGTGAAAAGCGTTCCTCTTTTGAAACCATGGGCGAAAGTGACCGTTTGGCGCGTCACAAAAGTCGTCACCACTTGACGAAATGTCATTTTGACACGGAAATTTTGTCACATCATCGGACTAGTATTAAAATCTACGTCGAATGTACATAGTGGTTATGCTGGGAGCTCCGGGCACTATAAGAGGTTCCCTCGTCAGAATTAAAATGTGCGTATTTTTCTCTATTTTGGTACAAGCATACATATTTTAAGAGTAGGTACATACATAAAACTCAATGCTTCCCATGCTTTGAAATATTTAAGAATTTTATCAACCTCAAAGTACAAGTTATTGAATCAATTTTCTGTCTCAACTAGATATGTATGCAATTGTGCATGTAACTATTTAGATATGTACAAATCCAGTCTCGCTACATACCCATGAATATAATTTCCTTTGCATGAGTATCTATTTATAACGAAGATAGCATACGTCTTGCATCTCGAAATGTCTAACTTATCCTTAGTTTAAGATGTTCACTCTAAACGTTAAAAAAGTGTTTTAATTTAGAATTTGAATGGATGCAAGTAGATAGGTAAATAAAACTAGAAAATTGTACAGGATAAACTAAATAAATGTTGGAATGCCAGTGATTATTCTGGTATTCAAATATTTAACTAGATATTTGGTTGTAATATTTTGCATTTTGGTTTGATTACAAAAATAAATTGGTTGCAAATCTTAAAGTTGCGAAAATGAAAACTTTTGGTTGGAAGAAAAACAAATTGCTTGGGTGGTCATATTTATTCAAATTTTGATACTACGTACAAATTGGTTGAAGTCCACTTTATTTATTTACTACCAAATACAACGTTGGATGCACAAATATCTAGATATGTTTAATAATATGGATATAAATGTATAAAATCCTGCCAACTCAAAAATTTCTCCTGATATAACGACTTCTCCCTTCAATGTAGATAAACAGATACGTCTAATCGTTGTTCGAATAATTCACACCCTCAGGTCCAAAAAATCCTCTTGAACGGGTATAAATAATCCACCCAATTGAGGAACTTAAATCCGGACCGGTAAACGAACGTTTTACCGGCTCGAATTGGCCAACGTCTATCTCGAAACTGGTAAACGATTTCATGGAACAGTCTTCTCAGCATGATATCATTTGCCTCGCGTGGACCTGAATTCCACACCGCTGCCTTCACAATCTTCCAATCGTCGGGGCTGAGTTTGTTCATTATAACTTGCAATATGTCGGTATGGAACGCAGGCAGTGGAAAATATAGGATGGGGTACATTTCGAGAAAATCGGCTGCAGCATCGGTAGGCTGAAAAGGTAATTGATTGGTATTAAATTTAATTTTGCAAATTGTTTAATGGAACATACGCATGTATTTGTTTTACGATTTGGGGATCACTGAAGTAACAATAATTTTTACTAATGTTACCCTTTTAAAAACCAATTGCAATTAAGTAAACTATACCAGATCCAGAGCAAATTTACTCTTTGGGAACGCCAATATATAACGTCATCAAAAATAGGGGAGGGGTGGTTTTGAGTCGCCTATCTAACTAGTAATCAGCTTAACCTCTTTCGTAGTACTAATTTTTTATAAAATATAAACCATATTGATCTCATTACTACACTTGATATCAACCAATTAAGATTTCAACTAGTTTTCAATTTCTGAGTTTTTTGAAAAACATGAAAAATCTACTTTTTAACATTGGTAGATATAGGGAAAATTCCAAAACTTCAGAAGAAAAATATTTTAAAAAATCCACTTTTAGAAGTTAACATGAATATAACATGAACGAAGAGGTCTAAAACTAGGGGTTTTTATGACATAATATATAAACGTTCCCTTTATCACGTAAACGTTGCTCCGAAATTATCCTTAATACAGTTCATTTAGCATATTTACAAAGATCTGAATATGCGGTTTAATAAAATCACGACATGGTGACAACTTGTCTTTGGCAAGTGAAGTGCTTGATCCGCGATAACTAGTTAACAATGCATGGTTAACAATGCATAGTTAACAATGCATTGCGATGGTGTGAGGTGGTTATCGCCGATATCGACCAGACTAATTTTAAATCGTTCAAAAATAATTGGACCCGTATTTTTTTCGTTTTCCTGAATGGGCATATTTACGCCCGTGGCGGAATTTAAAAAAACATTTCCGCTAAAATTTTTAAAAACGCTGCAACTTTTCGAAGTTTTACTCGATTTAAAAAATTAAACACAATTTTTGCTCGGAATTACTTCCCTGATATTATATAAATTCATTTTTGAAAAACTTATAATTTAAAAAACAATTATCGTTTTTTAGCATTTTAAAAAATTCAGTAATGGCATTAAAACATCAAATTTTGTAAAATTTTGTACAATGAATCATCATAATTTCATGGAAGTAATTCTAAGCGAAAATTGAGTTTAATTTTTAAAATCGGGTTAAAATTCGAAACTTTATAACGTTTTTAAAAAGCCGAATTTTGACTGATTTTTTAAATTCCGCCACGGGCGTCAACATGCCCATTCAGCAAAACGAAAAAATACGGGTCCACTTATTTGTAAGGATGAATAATTTAAAATTAGTCCGGTTGATATCGGTGATAACCACCTCACACCTCCTCATCGTAAGCAAATAAGTAAGACTTTTATTAATTATTTAATTCTAACATTAAAATGATCAGACGTCGGATATGAATGACCGATAAAACCTCAAAATATGAATGAAAAATGACGGTAAAAATCCCCTAAATATGACCATAAAAATGACCTTATTTTTTTAAATTTTTGGCTTAATTTCTTGTATATATTTTCTTGTAATGCTCAATTTTTATCAAATAAATAAGTTCTGGGGTGATTTAATGCATTCCCAAAGAATTAAATCACCTTAGGCGAAGGTGAACGTAAATTTTTGAAAGTTTCTCACAATGAATCATTGTGAGAAAACTGAATTTTTTGTCATTTTCTGTCGATTTGATTGCCAAATCTTAAAATTTGGCTAAAAATGATAAAATGAACGAAAACCCCCGAAATATGATCGGGAATATGAATATGCCCCATAACCCGAAAATATGACAAATATGAGAAAATATGCTTTGACCTACGTGACCTACTAGTGACCGTACATTCTCATTCTCGGAAAGTTTGGCGACTGTAGGTCAATAAATGAAAAAAGTCATTTTTCATTCATAACCGACGTATGAAAATGATATTTAGAACAAAATATCAAAATTCTAAAATAAAAATTTGCAAATTTTTCTTTCGCAAAAATTTTCCAGTGTGGCGAGAAATTTAATCCTCCCCGTGTGTATACAAATATTTATGTTAATACCTTTCTCCCGCTTGATAAGCATATGAAGAAGTTCCGCTGCAGGTTAACATGATCCTCCGTGAGGGCTAGATCGTTCCATTCCTTCACAAACTTATCGTATTTTCCGACACCCATCATATCTTTGAGAGCGGGTAAAACATCTCGCTCCAGGGTTTGTTCAGCGGTGGAAAGCTGCATCATTTCTGGGTGGCTGCCGATTAGTAAGTTTGCCTTTTGTGTCGGCGTACCGGCTTTTCCTGTGTCAATATTGGCTTCGAACTCAACCCGCAACGGGCTGTTAATGGTTTGAGAGGACTCGAGAAACTCGACTAAAGGCTGGTATAGTGCTGGTCTCATTAATCGTTGTAACTTTTCGATGACCTACATATGTATGTTTTTAAAGATAAATAAATTAGTTTTGATCAGCGTATGCATTTCTGATTCGTAAGTTATTGTGTTTTGTGAAGGGTAAATTATAGAGTTCAAACCAGACTAGGCATTCTAAATCGGAACGTCTTGAAAAATCGGGTTTCAATTTTCGCCGAAACCGACTTTAATATATTTTAATTCATTTTAATCTCCGAATTCGCTTTTGGACATACAATTTTAACTATTTTGTAACTATTTTTACTCGTGTAAAAATTTCAAGTGAAAAATGAGGAATTAATTTTATAGCTCGCAATAAATTGGACCATAGTCCATTATGGATTAATTTTAGCGAATTATCTAAATGATCTCGATGGGTTTGAGTTTTCTCTATGATTTTTGAAGACAATGAGTCACTTAGAGTAGTCTTAATTTACATATGGTACATACCTGCGCCCTCATGTTGGCACGTATTTTACAGATTTCGGCGTAATGCTGATCCAGCGTGGCTTGAAGGCGGTCAATCTCTCTGCGGTATTCGGCCGCTTTCATCTCCGCTTTTTCCTTTTCGCTGCGAAGTTTTTCCTTTTCCAACCGCAAGGTGGCTACGTCATCTTCGAGCTGCTTAATCCTGACCTTGTCTTCTTTCCGCAGTTTTTTAATTTTATCGAGTTTTTCCTGAAGAGTAGCATTTTCCCGCTTAAGGTGGGCAATGCTTTGTTCGTGGTTTTTATTCTGGCTGTCGATATCTTCCATTAGGCGCGAAATTTGGTCGTCTTTTTCCCCCAAATCATTTTTCAATAGGCCGATTTCATTGTTACGTTGGGTGAGCTGTTGAAGACGTCAAAAATGTATCAAAAATGTGTTTTAAATTTTTAGAACACATCTTAAATTTTAAATTTAGTACATATTTTTTAATTTTTAAAAACTTGCCACCCTATTAGAAACGCTTCTAAAAAATTAAAATACTCCTACCAAAGATCACATAAAAGTGTACCAATAGTGTAGTAATAAATTACATACTACGCAAACTATATTTACTAACTCAAGAGTTAAGTTTATTCCTTATAAAGTTACCGTTTTTATTTATTTAACATGCTTTAGCTAATTTACACGAAGACTTTGTCTTTTTGTCTGTCATTAAATAGGTCAGCGGGATATATAATCGGATCGAGATAATCGTGATTGGTTTGAGCAATCACAAACATATGACCCCAGGGGGAGGAACCTATCGACTTTAGGGGTCCATCGTACCACCCCCTCGTACCCGTCGGGTTTGGTCGGACCTAACTTACGTTTTTACTGATATACAATCCATGGATGTAATAAGTACAGAGAAATTTAGTCTTCCCGTGCTGTAACACCCTCCCCCCACTCCCCAGGGGGTGTGGCAAAACGAGATTTCTTTCAGACATTCAATTTATGAAAAACCTATATACATTAAGTGTTCTCGTGATGTCGTTGGCGAGGTTGGGTTTAAGTTGAAATGAGACTGAAGCTACTTCTTTATGTGTGCGTCGATGTTTAACTTAGGGTACATTACCGGCTCAAAATATTAGTTAAAAGTGTAGTTAATTGTAGTGAAAAACTGACTCACTTCTTTATTTGTCTCACACCATTGTAGTTCGGCGATACCGGTCTTTTCCACAAGTTCTTCGTTCATCAACTGGACCCGATGGAGCCGTTCTACGATCTCGGGAATGCTCATGTTTCCACGAACAGTAGAACCTTTAAATTTCAGAAAATCGGGATCCTCTTTGGCCTCCGGCATTTATAAAACCACCCCCACCCCCACCTAAATCCACCCCCACCCCCATCAAATCTTATCACTCTATCACTCATTTGTCCTATCTGGTGTCCAGGTAGTCAGAGCCGAATGGACCTCTGGGCCACATTCCCAGAGGTGATAGTGGTTTTCCTGGCTCTACACCATAGCCAGGTTTTCCCACTATTCCTCTGACTACTTTATTTTACTATGTTTACATTTACATATCTAACTCTGTAATCTCTATATTGATGAGGGCTCATGGCCATATCAAATGCTAATAAATTGAATTGAATTGAATTGAATTTCAGAAAATCGTTTGTCTTGAAAAACATTCATTTTCCATAAAAAATATGTATGTATGAAAACAAGCGAAAATCAATATCACATTTGATTACATATATATAATTGAAAAGTTTCCATTGATTTACAATGCATATTACCAATACTTTGGTTGTAATAAATTGAAAATAACTATGTAACTTCCTAATTTTCGAATCATTTTTGAAATTTTTCATGTAAACCCCCACTTTGTATAAGATTTGTTTGTTTTTAACATATTGCATGAACTCCTTACTCTTTGCTTGTTCTATTAAAAAGGTTTTAAGGACGACGGAATCGGAAATTGCGATTATTATTTGCAAATTCCACTACCGCTGTCTGTTATGACTATAATTGTACAAGATTAAATTTTCACACTGAAAAATATAGACTCGGCGCAAAAGGCACATAAACATGCATGCATATTTAGATTGCTACCAAATAAATAATTAATTAAATTCTTACCGTGTGCTGGGCTAGGTGACATGGTTTCTCGGACGGATGACAACTTGGAGTACGAATCGTGAACAAGAAATGGGGCAAAAATTCAGTTCACGCCAACTTTTCATTTGAGTGCTCCGTAAGTTGAACGGAAATGGGTTATGTACATATTTACAACGGTTTTTCCTTTAGTCGAAAGGATTTTGGCTGTTGACACGTATTTTGTTACCAAATGCATACTAATGTTTACAAGGCACCTAGAATACATAGAGGGTGTCCAGAAAGTTTCTCGCTATGGATTTTCCGCAAGTTTTTTTATTGCTAGTTTTAACATCTTTGAGTTTTATCGTGCAATTATTTTACCAATACGATATCAAATGTGAAGCCTTTTCCCATGCACAAAGAATTGAGTATCCTAGCAGTATCCAATGAATGGGATGGATTTAAGTAGAAACGCAAAAATCTGATAGATGTTTGGATTGCGGAGTGATTAAAAATATTTTAAACCCAAACACCGTTCAAATAGTACGAGGACACTCTATCAATTAAAAAAATTCTAACTTGCATGAATAATTTGAAGGAAATCGCATAGTTTTCATATGAAATCTGAACCAGCCTAAATCTCGCTACGCTACACTTTCAGAAGATTGGTAATACTTTAGTAACTACTTTTGGGACTAACCCAGAATGACAAAGGAGGGTTGTCAGACATACAGGGGTCACTGGGGTCAGTATAAAACGCTTTTTAGCCCACGTGATATGAGTTAAACTTCGCAAAACTGCTTAAAAGCATAGATTTTCGACTATTTGGACCACTGCCAAGGCGACGATAAGCGCATATTCACAGATAAGTGCTAGATTTAATAGCATTGACAATTCAGTCCACAAAATTCGTGATGTAGGGAAACAAATTTGAAGAGTGTGGCATTCATTACAAGGCCGAAACACGACTTTGAAATCCCGGTCGCAGGTTGGTTTCGTAAGGACCACGCATTTTACACCACAGTTTTAAGGCGGGTTAAATTTAATGCACCACCGAATAAGCTGAAATTTACCACAAATTTAGACTGAATTCACCACCGGATGAATTTTTTCCAACTTTGGCCTTTTTAACCATATATTAGGATGGTGGTTACCACAAATTTAGATGAGCTGCCACTAACGTATTTCGTGAATACAGGATTATAAAACAATAATATAATTACAATAATCTCAAGGAATCATGGAAATTTCCTTATCGTTTCATGTGCATATGTATATATTTGTGTATTGTTGACTAGACTATGGGCATGAGAACTGACTGAATATGTATTACCATTCGGCTGGTCATCACTCTCACAGTCAGTTGTCCTGCAGTTAGAATATATCCATCTGAACAAAAATTTTTAAAACCAAAGAAATGACGTGTTCCCAAGTTTTTAACTGGACAAGTGATGCCGATTCCTCTCTTTCCGAGGAAAATTCTCCCAAATCTAAAAAAAACCCAGGCGTAGTTGCGAGTGGTCTGTTCTTCGTCAATTTGATAGTAAAAAAGAGGCAGAGACTTACTTAAAAGAAGAGGGACAATGGATTTATCACTGTAAATATTCTACTGAAGGAGTAACCGTGAAGTACAATTGTCGATCTTCCTCTGCATGTTCTGCCAAACGGAGACTAATTTTGAAGGCCGTATCTTCCATTGTCGAACTTCAAGCCACCATAGAACAGCATGACCATGCTTTAAAAAAGCAAAAAGGTACGTACCTCAGACTCCAAGCTATTCATGTATGTGCATTTAAAGTTGAGTAACGAACGTTTAATATTATCTTAGGCATCAGCCAAAATATGAAAGATGAAATTGTCAAACTGGTGGAGAGAGGGATTAATAAACCAAAAATGATTCTGACCGAGTTACGTAAAATCAATGTAATAAACCCGACCACAATCCAACTAAAAAACTTTTTGGCGTATTATTTTAAATTTCTATTCGAAGGCCTTAAAAAGGGAACGAAAGGAAACTTGGATCCGAAAGTGCTAGTTGCAGATTCAGCTCAGGCTATCACCATTGGGTTTGAAGATGTCTTCGGAACAGACTACAAAAGGGTGCACTGCTGGTTCCATGTAACTTCAAACATCGACAAAAAGCAATCGCTAGTTAAGGATCGAACAATTTGGCAACAATTAAGGCAGGACATAATAAGGCTTCAATTAGCTCGGTTCCCTGAGGAGTTTGAGGTCGCAAAAAGTTTGTGGATAAAAAAGTACTCTGCAGACGCAACTTAAGATTTTGTGAATTACTTCAGAGATGAATGGCTAAACAGCCGAACAAACTGGTATGAAGGATACGCCCCTGGGTACCCGTCCACAAATAATGGACTTGAGTCAACCAATGCTTGGATTAAGCAGCAAGGCACCTTCAGGGCAAGGTTGCCAATGGGGGAGTTCATTTCCTTCATGTTAAGCCAAACCAAAGATTGGTCGTAGCAGAGGGACCCAATACATGAGAACCATAAAACTTTTGCAGAAGTTCCCATTATCTCACTCAGGCTGGAGACCGATGCTTTCAATTGGAACAAATCAAAACCAAGTACAAGGTATAAGACATCTGAAGATGAACTTTATGTCAGGCATTATTTTGTATCTGCTTCAAATCTTGGAGAACTTTCGACTCGTACGTGGCCAGCACCACAAGATTATGGATGGTTAAATTCCACACCAATCAATGGACTAATTCCACATGTTCATGTCCCGTTTACTTAAAAGAACATGTTTGTAAGCATATACTTGGTTTAGCAATTCAGAATACGCTTTATGATGTTCGACCGGAAGCCAAAACCGTTCCATTAGGTGAAAAGCGTAAAAGCGGTAGGGTTGCGAAAGCTAAAAAAGCGCTCATTGTTATTTAATTTCAGGTGTATTTTTAAAAAAAGACGTCAAAGATTATAAATAAATAAATCATATTGTAAATTAAATATTGTATTTATAATTCTATACCCATGAAATACGTTAGTGGCAGCTCATCTAAACTTGTGGTAACCACCATCCTAATATATGGTTAAAAAGGCCAAAGTTGGAAAAAATTCATCCGGTGGCGAATTCAGTCTAAATTTGTGGTAAATTTTAGCTTATTCGGTGGTGCATTAAATTTAACCCTTTTAAGGCATGAATGGGAGAAAGTGTGAATACGACCGAATTATGTAGACAATATTACGGTACTTTCAAAAAATATAGCAGTTTGAATAATTCTATCTCCCTGTTTCTTTCAGATAATAAAATTCATTAGTGGTTGATAGGGAGAAACTTTCTGGACACACTCTAGGTTTGACATTATTCTGCAAAACCCATGTTGGTCAAGCAAACAATCAACAATTTTACATATGTACATTCATCCAATGCCCGTTATTTGGTTGTCGTCCTTCTAATGATGTAAGAGAAACGGACGGACGAAGAAGCTTATGCAAATGTAGATATTATTTTAATAAAGGACTTTTGTAGTTGCTTGATGATTATGTAAATATACATGTAACACACCGTGCTCGACACTATTTCAAAACTTGTGAGATTTTATATCCATACACGGAGAAAATACAAAAGTAATATAATACTAATATAAATATGTACCAATGTAATATAATACATATATTTAGTACATTTCATTAAGCTACATATATACTTATGTAAGAAACCCCAGATTTAGAAAGCTAACTGTAATAAATCTATCATTGACACATAAATGGCCAAGAAGACGTAGTTGTTTATATTTATTTGTATGATATGGTTCGCGCAAATACGCAGTGTGGACATAAAAGTGTTTCCGCATTTATGTAAATAATTATGAATATGCAAATATCAACCAGTCATTTTACATAACCATCGTCTCAATTTTTTTTATACGTATGTACATACATATACAAAATTATTAACCGTTAACGTCTGTAAAAGAACCCGTGCAAGAAGAATGTGCAAGATTTTCGGTAGTATTTTATTTTGGATATGATAACGATCCGATCCTCTCAGCGTTGATTTTAATGCATGAAATACATATATACTGTGAAAATTGCCAGAAAACAATCTCATCCTAAATGCAAGGCCTTATCTCCGATAAGGTAACACGGAAATACACACATTTACACAGACCACATCGGTGCCTTCTGGACTGTTCACGGTGATAAGTAAGTACCTTTCCGTTTGTCGGTTCATTCGAAGACAGGAAGTTGTCAAGCAAAGATCCAGCCGATTTTTTAAATTTCAGCCAGAAATTTCACTTCGTAAAAATGCGTTTTCTTAATTTACCAGGCGTATCCCAATTAACAAGCTACTTTAAAGGGTAAAATATCAATATCTCCTGTACGTAAATACATACGTATGCCTGCATGTGTGTAAGAAGCAAGTTAATTGTGTATTTAATCGTTACGGTATAAATAATTGAAAGTTTGTAACAATTTTTTAATCCGTGAATTTACAATGATTTGTTTACTTAAATTCTAGCCCTACCATCACGACGTCAACGGCCATCTCCGAAGACGACAACCCCGCCCTAAGGAACGACGACAACTCCACCCCGACAAACAACGACAACCCCGCTCTAGCAAACAATGAGACCCCCACCGTAACAAACAATGAGAACCCCGACCTAACAGACAATGAAACCCTCAATGAAACCCCCGTCCTAGCAAACAATGAAACTCCCACCCTAACAAACAATGAAACTCCCACCCTAACAAACAATGAAACTCCCACCCTAACAAACAATGAAACTCCCACCCTAACAAACGAAACCCCCAGCCTAGCAAACAATGAAACTCTCACCCTAACAAACAATGAAAACCCCGCTCCAACAAACAATGAAACCCCCACCCTAACAAACAATGAAACCCCCACCCTAACAAACAATGAAACCCCCACCCTAACAAACAATGAAACCCTCCCCCTAACAAACAATGAAACCCCCACCCCAACAAACAATGAAAACCCCGCCCCAACAAACAATGAAACCCCCACCCCAACAAACAACGACGTGATGGAGAATGAACATGCTCTTTCCAAAGAGGAAATTTCTCCCCTTTTTAATCCGCTTCTTCCGATTGAAGATGCCAACAAATTGGCTCAAATCGACGCCAGATTGGAAGAACATACCAAATTTTTCGCCCAGCACGAAATTATGCGAGCATTGATGGAAGAAGAGGAAAATGAATTGAGGGCTAGAGAAGAAAGTGAAAGTAGCGAAACTCCTCAGCCCCCAAGAACAAAACTCCCCAAGATTATTCGAAGTCCGGGTGAAAGTTTTAAAAGCATTTGGTCAAGCGTAACGTTTTGGAATGGGAAAGGCAAGGAATGTACCCCGAAAGGAAGTGAGAAAATAGTGTAAAGTTATAGGATACCGCAAGAAATAACAATTGTTAAAAAACACACGAAATTTCAGTTTCATTTGCCATTTTTTGTATGGGCAACGCAAAACGAAAATGTTTAGTCATTAGAAAAAATCGTACATACATACTATTTAATGCAATAAAAATTCTATTATACTCAACCGTGCACAGATTCCTTTAATATATTTTTTAACAAAGAGTTACCCTTAATTTTACAAAGCGATAAGTAATAAATTCTGTAAATTTTCTGGCTGAACGGTAAAAACCACATACATTTATTCAACTTACTATGATAAGTCTTTCTATCCAAAGAAGAAAATGACTGCCAACCTCAGATAAGTATATAACCTTACCGATAATGGCTTTAGTAGCACAGAAACTCATGGTAACAAATTATTTATACAGGTAATTAAAGGTGATATGTAACGTAAAAGTAGGTCGGGGAGTAAAATAACCAGAGTCCGGTTAAATATGTTCTTAAAAACCTCGAAATATGTATGTAAAATGTTTACTCAAATCGCCGAAATATGTATAAAAAAAAACATTTTTTTATTCGTTTTAAATTACTTCAAATTCAACATATTTGACCGCAAGAGTGACAAAAAAACTTTTGCACTTCAAAGTGACAAGCTAAAAACATTTCCATAATCACCGTTTCTACGATAATCGGACAAATAATGTATACGTTGGTAAAACTACAATCGGTATCCACAGTTGTACCTTACGCAAGCAATGGAGAAAGTTCGATATTTATTAATTATTTATGTACTGTGAATTTGTGAAGTTTTTCTAAAAGAATATTTTTTTTTGAAAAAAATGGCTGAAATATTTAAAAATAGATTTATGTGTATCAAAAAAGTATATTTTTTGACAAAATCGCCGAAATATGTATGTAAAAACATATTTATATTTACCAAAACCTCGAAATATGTAAAACATGTGAAAATATTTTCATGGGATAATAAAGATAATAAAGATATTTTCATAGGGCGCCAAGGCTCCAATGATATCGTGCTTATGTTATACGTGTTAAAAAGGGGAGAGTAGGGTCTAGAAAATCGCAATTTGTTTGTTACGTAATTTATGGACGGCCCCCAAGTAGATTAAGGAAGCAACGCCATATACACCTACATAATTATATGGTTCAACGAATAATGTAAATTTGAAAATAATTTTTACACATCTCAGCTTGCTTGAATTTTTCATTCTGCATTTAATTAAAATTAAGGATAAGTATGAATCAATTAAATACTTAAAAGGGTTGCTTAACAGTTATTTAAACTTTACAGATACATACAAATTAAGTGTTGATAACGATGTATTTAATAGTAAATTTAGTATGACTGGATGAGCTAATTATTACCACGCATAGTATCAAATTTACAATATTTCACGACTTCATCGAAAGAAGATGTAACTAATTCCTTTGCTTTACACTCTGCTAATTTTGTTCCCTTTGCATTCTTCTCAATTACTATTTGTTGTTTTACACGGACTCCGTTTAAGATGGTATTTTCTCCCTTGATTAAAACGCTGTCGAACGAGCTATTTTTTACGCTTGAATTTTTTGCGAGAATGGTTAGATCCCAGGTTTGATGATTCTTTTTTATAGCGTCCAATTTTGTTTGATGATTTCTGGAAAGCGCAATATTTTCTACTTGGTGATTCGACCCATCCAGCCAGATCCCCGTGTCGACATAGTTTCCCGAAACATTTGTAATCATACCTGTTCAAAAATTACTTCATATAATATTCAGACAATAATGTAAAACTTTTAAAAATTATTCATTTATTGTTCATTTATTCAAAATTTGAAAATGAATGGGCATTCATTATTCATTTTTATTCATTTCATCTACAATTTTCAATACCAGTTGGATTTCTCAATATGTGTGAAGTATAGCGTCAAAAATGAGAAATGAATCCAATTATTCATTCATTCTTCATGAATATGAAACGAATATTTGCTTAATATTCGTTCATTAAAAAATTTTGCAAATTTAGAAGTGAAATATTCACTTATCATGAACTTAGTGAATAATGATTAATTTATTCATTCTGTATTGAATAAATGAACATGAACAGGTATGTTTGTATTAGTACATACAATCACTAGACGTTGGCGAAGTATACACCGCGGCGGACGGAAAAGAGGAAAATTTGACAATAATATTGTCCACTTTGTTGCGACATCCTTCCAAAATGATCCCAGTGTCGTCCTCCCGATCGGAAATTGTGACGTTGGAAATGGTACAGTCATTCGCAAACACATGAAATCCTACCGAATCTTTACATTCGATCAGAGTTTTCTCACTTTCCCCAATAATTGTTATGGCGTCATTGTTCAAACAGTATCCGCCCGGGTAATTTCCCGCGCTCAGATTAATGGTGCATCCAGACCTCATGTAATGCACGCATAATCGTAGTTCTGCATCATTTGAGACGTTCGCCGTGGTGTCATGGATAGTAATCTTATCCCAAAGATTTGTGAATGGGTCGAGTTCCGAAATATTAAGGAATCTCTCGGAAACATTCGTTTTTGTAAGATGGACAATAAGTTTCTTAATATCCTCCTCGAGAAGGGGATGTTTCTCGATTAGAGTTCGGTGTGTATCAGACAGTAATCTGTGAAATATGGTTTTTCGCATTGCAATAATCAAAACCGGAAGTTCAAAAGATACACAAAAGATTGATTTTGTTAAGATTTGAACAGTTCGTAGAGCTGATGAGCGCAAATTGTTCACTCAAAAGATTTGTAGTTTGTTTTAGAAATTCAAAGTAAAAATAAATAAAATTCTTTAGTTTTTAAAAATTACTAGTCTCAGAAAAATTGTGTTCGTATAATTTTTAAAAAATTAATTGATTCTTTTGGATAGAAATATTGGTGACGTTGCGCTGATAAAAATTTACTATGAAAACTAAATAGTTTTAAAAGATCAAACTTGTTTGCCTCTCGAATTTCCGGTTTTGATTATTGTTACTCTTTCTTATTTTTTGAGATGTCAAGTAAATTGACCACTTCCCAAATAATTAGGCCCAGAGAGTAGAGATCTCCTTGAAAGGAATAGTTTCCAGTCTCCACTTCCGGTGCAAAATAGTCTTGATTACTATCATTTTCTTGGGAAAGTGGCGAAATTATCCTGGATAGCCAAAAGTCTACTATTTTTACGGGTAAATCGTACTCCTTAGAGAACAATATATTTGTAGGTTTTAAATTGCCGTGAACGATATTATTTTCGTGGAGAAATTTCAATCCAGAAATCAAATCGAGCACAATTTCCACTTGGTAGAGTTGTTGCACAATACTTATTTCCCTTGATTTTTCTCGGTTTATCCAGTCGTTTATGTTAAAACCACATAATTCCATCTGCACACAAGTGATAGAGTTGGTTTGACTTTCAAAGAACTCCGAAAACGATGGGGGACATATTTCCAAAATTTCCCGTAATTTTTCCGGTTTTAGTTCTTGCTTATTTGAAAAGTAGACAACTTTCACAATGTTGGGATGAACTGGTAAGTCTGCTAAATTAGGGATGAAATCTATTTTTCCGTGATTCCTGAAAAATTTAATGCAGGTACACCTACTCGAGCTGTATTCGGCCTTTAGTACTACACCATATGCACCATGGCCTAAACATGAAACGTAACTTTTTACTAGTTTTAGGAAATTTATATTTGTTGGAACCGAATATGAGGTTGCCATGGTGAAATAAATAATTTGGATTTTTTGTGCGACTGTCCGATCACAATGTACAGGAGAAACTGTGACATTATACATACACTCAATTGTGCATGATGTGGCAAAAAGTGATGTCACCTTGAACGGTGAGGGACCATCCATATATTATGTCATAAAAAATTCTCGATTTTAGCACCCACCCACCCAACGTAAACATTAAGGGATAGGGAATTTTAACATGGGAAAGATAGGAAGACCTAAACCACCCACCCACTAAAATTATGATGTAATAAATGCACGTTCCCTAAGCAGCATTATCTGTTGTATGTTTATAGTTGGCTTAATGTGAGATACATAAAGTGTAATCTTTAGTGAAGTGGGTACACACACTGCTTGTATAGATGGACAATTCAATTAACCTGTTTCATACTACTAATTTTTTAATAAAAGTTCCCTTCTTTACCTATTTTATATTTACACCTGATAGCAACCAATTAAAATTTCATCAAGTTGCCGAGTTTTGAGTTTTTTTTACGAAACTCCACTTTTTAATATTGGTACGTATAGGGAAGACTCCAAAATTCAGTAGAAAAATATCGAAAAAAATTCACTTTTTACCATCGAATGGAAGTACTTTCTCTACACAAATATGTGTAGTTTCGTAGCCAGGAGGTTAATAAGTACATGCCAGGAGTGTGCATAATATTCATGGTCCGACAAGTGTTCACATCTCAACAAAATTACTTTCACCGCAAACTAAAGTGGTCACTATACATTAAAAAATTTCCTCTTACCATGAACATCAGAGATGGCGAAAACATGAACCCCATTTGAATCCCTACCATCCTACCACTTTTAAGAAGATCCCATAATTACCAAGGAAAATATTATTGTATGTATCACAAAATTTGTACACCCGTTTCTACAAATTATATTTCGGCAACCCTGATGAAGACAATCTACTATTTTGGTAATAACTAAACCTATTTAGTTTTTAATATCAAGTCCTCATTCCGTAAATCAAACTGCAATATGACAATGCGAAGATGGAAGAAAGTCAAATCATATTTATATCAACAAAATGTGTCATAATTAAGTTTTTGATATTTCTTTTAAAAAAAATTGTGCATACACTCAAAACTCAGGGAATTAAATTTCCGTTTCAAATTATTCGAAAACACTATTAAGCACTTTTATTAAGGATTTTGGAGTAATGCGGAGTAATGCACTGGTTTTTTCTTGTATATAACAATTTTACCCTTTAAGAGTATCGTATCAGTATAAATTATCATATTTGTAGTGTCAAAAGTTACAAATTTGTTCAAGTAAATCCATTCTCGGCAAAAATTTGTTGAAGGCAAGCTGATGAAAGTTTAGGTGTCCGAGGTCTTTCAGGATCGCTATGGTTTACGTAGACCACTCCAAAATTTACGGTGTATCCGAGCGACTAAAGAATTAAAACAAATTCAAGGCTGATTTTTGACAGTCATTCTCGAACCATGCAAATGCATTATCACAATGTGATCGATTTTTCGGAAGTTACTGTTCACCTTCATTCATTTGAGTGATTATAATAGTGAGTAATAGTGAATGAAAATGAATTTCCTGTGAGTTGAGTGAAAATGAGTGAAAGATTACGTCATTTCAGATGAATGACTGTGAATGACAGGATTTCTCACTCATTTTTCACCCTATGCTTAATACCAGGGTTCGCTACCCCGGGTTTTTGTGGGTTGGGGTTTATGGGGTTTTTGTGGGTTTTTGGGGTATCAAATCTCCGGAAAAACCCTAATACTTAATTGGGTTTTTGCGGGTTTTTGTGGATTTTTGTGGGTTTTTCCGGGGTTTTTGTAAGATTTTGGGACAGATTGAAACAAAATCCTTTGAACTACAACTTAAATCAATGCTAATGAAATTGACGGATTCATCATGAAATTTTGAGAATTTTCATGTGCGACTTGAATTTCCAAGTTTGCATGCGAAATATGAATTTTCGATTCAACAGTCCAACTCAATGATAACGCTTAAAATTGCATGTCAAAATCGTATATTAAATTACTTTTTATCTAATATATAATTTAAAGAATTTTGGTTCAACCTGCCCCAAAATCTACAAAAACCCACAAAAACCCACAAAAACCCCAAAAACCCCGGAAAAACCCGCGGGGTTGGGTTTTTCTAGAAAAACCCCGGGGTTTTCCGAACCCTGCTTAATACACGAGGCGAAGTAAGGAATTATGTTGGATGAAGTGACATGCAATGAATCTGAACGAAAATGACTTAATGTGAATGAAAATCTTCAGCCAGTAATCGGGATGACTGACTTTTGAATGAAAACTGAATTTGTATGATTACCACAAGGGCACAGCATATGACTTCCGGAAGTCAGAAGCGGCTATTTTTGGTATGGATCGGAGGGAAAAATTTGTGCCGGAAGCGGCTTCACAGGATGCCGAAAGCAAAAATTTGCGTCAGCAAGGGAGGAACTGGAAGCAAAATTTTGCATCTGAAGCGGCGCCACTGGAAGCCAAAATTTTGGTCAGAAGCGAAAAACCCCGTACGTGCCTTGACCACAGCAATCACAAACTTTATGCATCCCTTTATGTGTATGTACATACCCACTCAAACGAGTCGAGAAGTCCACACGCCAGGTACATGGTTACCCCAACACCATCGAGTCTGACAGCCTTCAGCATTTCGTTGATATACCCGCGATGAAACTGTACCCTGGAAACATCCTCCACTCCTGCGTTTGGATAGTCGGGATATCCGTTTTCCATTATGTAAATTTCTGGAGATCCATACCTCTCTTTGATCCAGTTCAACGTTTTTCTCAAACCCCAGGGGACCACGGTTATGTCGTTTCTTGCACCTTGGGGCCATTTCGGATCAACGGATATCTTAGCGCCGAGTACCAAACCGATTAGGTCTCCATGCAAAATAGATGACGTCAATTTACTCGGCTCCACTAGGTATGTCGAGTAGTGATTTAGGCCCCAAAAATCGTAGCTTCCTAGATTTTTTAAAGAGATTTGGCTTGACCGCGACAATACTCGTACATATGCATGCATATGTAGTTCTCGCTGCATTTTCATTAAGATACCTAATCGAGGTTTGCGAGTAAGGGATAGGATACGTACACAATATGAATAGAAAAACCCGCTGGGTCCATATAATAAGGTAGTTTCAATCGATAACAAATTTAATTAGTAGATACGAAATTTGCAAACGGCACCATCTCACAATGCTCAGCTTTGGCGGGGTGATTTGCTTAGAGGATAAAAAGAGGATAAAACGCGAAAAAGTTGGCAAATTTTTCAGTTTCCAAATTTGCTGCGCATTGTTCCCGCTTTAGATGCAAATATCTCCGACAAAACTGAGCATTGGCAGATAAGAGCATGCTACTAATGAAAGTGGCAGTTGGTTTATTGTCTATAAAAAATGAATGGTAACAGGAAATTTAGTGAAATTTATACAAATTATAGATGGGGACTGTAGCTAAATACTTATAATTGTCCACCAATGGTAGAAACACTCCATTCCTTTCGATTGAGCTAAGCTTTTTGCTAACGGTCGCCAAATATTGCGAGTGTTTTTTCGATCCCTGATAAAAACTTTTTCGTACGTTTGGCAAAACCGTTTTGCGACTTCGTCGGAAGTTTTTGCTCTCATTTTAGAACGAATAGAGATAACGGATTCAGAAAGTTGATTAAATTCTGCATGAGACGTAATAGGCTTGCAACATTTAACATGTATCATAAAACAATTAAGAGCGGGCTAACTGCCACTTTCGTTAGTGTCATACTCTTAGTTCCATTTTAAAATTTCATGCTAATTAAATCCGTGATCCATTTACACCACCTTGGTCAAAATCTGTGAGAATACGTTGGGAAAACTCCATTATCAGTAAAACTCCTAAATTCTTACTCAATAAACCCCGAGTTCGGAATACATACCCTGATTTTTCTAAACTACATATTAATGTCTTCACTCGAAATTAACTGAGGAATTGTAACCTTTTATTTCGACACTTTCTTCCAAAGTGAATTCCACCGGGGCCGATGTTAATTTTAATTTCCTAAGTTTTCCCAGCAGTTGTTTCGTTTCGTCGTTATAATTCCCAAAAACTATGGGAAATGCGAAGGATCCCCACTAATCAGAGGAAACGTTTACATTGGTAATGGGACATTTTTTCAAGCTGTTGTGCAGAAAATAATTAAGCGTGATGGATTTGATTTGAATTTCAGCCCGCTCGCAATATTAATCAAGTGGGCACGTGTATTTATAAGGCAGAAATTCCATCACGCTTAATAATTTTCTGTATAATACATACGTACACCTCGATTTTTCAACGAGTTATATAAAAAAATCAAGCCAAAAATTACACTCTAAGAAACCCGGTGACTAAGTTATTACCAGGCGGGGTATCTATGTGACTCTACCGCATGGTAATTTATTTATTATTGAGTGGTAGAAAATTAATTACCAACGGGTAATATTTTCAAATTTCGCGATCGGGGTCATTACCGGGTTGGTAATAAAATGTCTACCACTCAATAATAAATTAGTTACCATGCGGTAGAATCACATAGATACTCCGCCTGGTAATAACTTAGTTACCGGGTTTCTTAGAGAGTAGGAATCACGTTGCACTCATCTTTCCTGTTGAACGGAGTGTTTGAAAAAAAAAATATTGGGTGGCAAAGTTCATTGGTAGGATTAACTTAAAAATTGAACCTTCCCGCCAATACGTTCCTTCAAAGGGACTATTAAATTGAGCGATAAATAAGTGCCACGTCACTCCTACCTAATTGCTAGAGTATTTTTTTGATATAACTCGCTCGGCAATCCCGACTTATGTAGTTTTAACAAAGGTTTTAATGTGACTAGTGCTTCATTGAATAAGCTATCAAGTAATGAAATGAAGATAGTAATTTACCATAATCTGCATCCCATATTCAGCTATCTTTCGGTGAGCCGGATTCTGTGGATCTTTTGGCTCCAACCAGTATGAGAACAAAGCCATTCCCACTTTCCCGCCTTGGTGGAGACGAAAAACCCGGTCATAGAGGCGGTACACCTTCGCATGTGACTTTACAATGTTGCGGGCACTATTTAGGGCTTCATTAATATTTTTGTGTCCGGGGGCATATTTCTATGTAAGATTGTTAAAATTCATTTTAATCTTTTCTACCCATATTCAGAAATGGGATTAGCACGTTGTTTATATATGCAAATTTTGGCTGTAAAACATTCAATTAACTAGGTCCAATTGACAAAAATATGTAGACTCACCCCGGTTAAGTATCCATGCACACACATTACATTTGGCTCGTTAAACGTAACCCATTTCCGTATACGATCCCCAAACGCGTGAAAGGCGAGATTAGCAAAATTACTAAAGTGCTGGATAACTTCCTCATTTTGCCATCCACCAATATCCATGAGAGGTTGGGGCAAGTCCCTAGATGGATATTTTTAAAATCCATTAGGCTAATATTGTTACCATTGTCAAAAATTCTAAATACAGGTATCCAAATTTTTATGGTCTGTGCATTAAAATTAGACCCTTTTTGTATCTGCTTCTAGTGCTTCTTGTGAAGAATTCAAGCTAATTATAAAAAACCGGCCATAAATATGACCAGGACATTAACCGATTATATCAAAGGAAGTTTAACTAAAAAATTACAAATTCCACATAAACATACCATTGATGTAGCGTGACGATAGGTTCGATACCGTTGGCAAGGAGGAGGTTAATCAGATTATTGTAGTATTGGATTCCGGCTGGATTTATGTGATCTATCCGTCCCGTGGGAAGAATTCTGCTCCAGGATAAACTGAAACGATAAACATTGGCCTGCAGAAAGCAATGATCAATTTAATAATGACAACTTTTGAGATTATTATTTAATTTGAAGAAATGCAAATTACTCGATGTTTAAATATTTCCCACATACCCCGATATATTTGAGGAGCGAAACGTCATGGTCAAATTTGTGGTACGAATCGCAGGCAATGTCACCATTTCTCTTGTCTGGAATTGGGGATGGAAATCGGTGGACAAATGTGTCCCAAATATTTACTCCTTTGCCTGTAGCGATTCATTTAATAAATAGTTCATAGTAAAATAAGGAATGCGACGTATTTCGATGCTCATCTCAATGTATTGAGCGTCACGAAGGTATTGATTTCTTGGTAGTAAAGTTCCTTCCATTCAGTATTAAAATTATACCAATCCGTACAAATTTGCAAATGAGTACGGAGCTATCACTGTACTGCAATGCATTACTTTACTTATCTATACCAATTTGGTATAGGCATACATGAATACCGTTTGGTATTATTTTAACACTGGATTTACAAGAGTTTGAAAAATACGCTGTGATTCAACGTACACTCTTAAAAATCCAGTTTTTAAGTATGGTGGAGTACCAAGCGGTATTCACAAATGTATGACACAACCAAGGTGTTATTGATAATACTTAGCTCAGTATGTACAAATCAACAATTTCATTGGCAAATTTGTCCTAGTCGGTATAATTTTAAAACCTGGGAGTAGAATATTTGATACCGAGATATCATCATTAAAATTGATGCCAAAAAATTGTCGGTAGATTAGCATTATCATACCCACCGTCTTCGTTCCATGCTCCTTCAATCTGAATTTAACAAATACTTCTCAAAACAATTGTTTGCATTTTTACATATGTTATCTGTGGACAAATTTACCTGATAACTAGATGTGGAAAAGCCCCACTGGAAACCTGGGGGGAAAACGTCATATAGAAATGCATCCTCCCCACAAACAGAGTTTGACACCAATATGGCAAAAGTGATTAGATTAGCAACTTTGCAAAATATCGACATATTTGTCTTATTGGTTTAATCCAAAGTGAAAATTTAGTATATTTAGCGACTCGCCAGTTGAGTGTTAAATATCGTCGCAAATTTTGCAACATCTGCTCATGAATATGCATAAGTCGGGAAATTATCCATTGTTCTATACGCAGAATGAATACAAAGTTGCAATACCTGAAAAGTTTATTGCGTGCACAATAAGAAGAAAAATAGACAAGATTTTATTACGTCTGACATCAATCGGTCAGACAGAAATGTACCCCAAATTCTGGGAACGTTTATGAAATACGTGGCCCAAAAATTGGTGAGTATTTTATATCTTATTGTTCAAATTGACTCGCAACGCAACAGCTCAACCATTGTCTGGCCCTAAAATTCATTAATCTGTGTATGTTCAGACTTACATGCAAATCAGGTATGGCAATGCTATTCTCGGTATTAACGCTTCTACCACTTGGTTCTGAAGCTATACAGGTGATTATTTTTTTACCCATTTGGTAAATTAAATTTTAATAGCGTGACATTATTCTTACACGACACCGCATACTATCGAATTTTTATAGCCGGTCACCTCATTTGCTTATTTTTGACGCATTCGCGTGAGGCATAGAGTTCATTCAACATGGAAAGCCCGTATCGCAGAAAATGGGCATAGTGAGATTTATGCAAATGAGGTGAGACGCCTATGTAAATATGAGGATAGTATAATACTTAACGGTACTACTTTCGTAAAGTCATACAGAAATGAGTACATCTTCTTATTTTAATTTTATTATCGTATTATTTTAAAACTGAATTTCTAATAGTGTGCATACATTTTAAGAGTGTTCATTACCTTGATAGTCGTGTTGGGTTTTCAAACAGGCTAACCCTGAGGAGGGGAGCTTGCGAGGTTGATAATAACAGATCTTGATGCCCTTTGGATATGTGGTAGGGTCCCATGAGTGAACTAAAACCCTGAAGTGGTTTGACTCCATGGCCCCATTTGCGCCCGCCACACCCACTCAAAAATGTCCAAAAAACGCTTTCACTCCAGTTTTCACTCATTCAAATCCACGCCAAAAATCCAATTTTACTCGGATTTTGAAATTTCTTTCACCATTACACTCCCAGATAGTTGCTTTCTGCAATCCAATATCAAACTCAATTTTTTCGAAATTTTTAGTATTTTTAAAAATTGCAATTCGGAATGAGGATTGTTGTAGTAATCAACAACGCAAATTATGCCTACGAAATAGTCATCAGCAAAATTGAGTTTGATATTGGATTGAAGAAGGCAACTATCTGGGAGTGTAATGGTGAAAGAAATTTCAAAATCCGAGTAAAATTGGATTTTTGGCGTGGATTTGAGTGAGTGAAAACTGGAGTGAAAGCGTTTTTTGGACATTTTTGAGTGGGTGTGGCGGGCGCAGATGGGGCCATGGAGTCAAACCACTTCAGGGTTATAGTACACTCATGGGTCCCTACCACATATCCAAAGGGCATCAAGATCTGTTATTATCAACCTCGCAAGCTCCCCTCCTGAGAGGTTGTGCAGGATTGCTGTTTTGTCGTTTTGATTGTATGTATGTAGATGGATCACGTGTAATATATATTTCCAATCAAAGTTTCAATAACAATTACAAAAACTATTCGAACGCAACCTCTTTAAAATTAGAGACATTAATACATACATGTCACGAATTTAAATTTTCTACGGTCTTTTTATCTAAAATATTTCTCTTATTTGGAACTCATAAATGTACCCAACAAGCTAAAGAACGGTTAATTTTCAATATCTGAGTTGTCCTAAATATACACTCTTAAAAATAATGTTGCGCCTATTAGAATATGTACAAAAATACAATCTAATCCTCAGTCATATACATATTAGCTACAGTATACTAAATCCAGAGTAAATTTTCCATTTTATCGAGTTAACTCTGCCTTTGGATTAACTTACACTCAAAACAAAACGGTGTCAATATATGACTTAACCGCCTTGGTTACAATTGTGATTCCGAGTAGTAATGAATTTTTTCCGTCCGGTCATAACATTATACTACCGGTATCAAAATCATCAAAACTCGGATTCAACATTGTAACCAAGGCGGTTAAGTCATATACTGACACCGGCGGTGTTCATTCGACAAATTTTTATTTTGAGTGTACTTGTTACAAGTTTGAGAGTGTTTTTATGTAAGGCTTGCCCAAAAATTGTTGCATGATTTTGGTATAATATTGTACCTAAGAATTAGAAGTCTCAGACTTGCCAGTTGGTGAATTTTATGCAAAATTTTCTTGAGGGAATCCGTTATCGTAAAAGATTTGTTGCATGCAAGTCGCAGAAAGTTTAGGCGTCCGAGGTCTCTCCGGGTCGCTATGGTTGACGTAGACCACTCCAAAATTTACGGTGTATCCGAAGTACTACGAAAACTCAAATATTTAAAACACATTTTGAGCCATATTTTAGAATGTTGCATTAACAATGTGATTTAATTTTACGAATTTTTTCTCACAATTTTTCTTGCACATTTTGCAAGAAATATTGAAGTGGCTGATTGAATTGAAAATGCAAAATTTAAACAATCAAACAATGTTCGTACATACCCATCTGAATTGAGCATATACTTATCAAAACAATTATTTGCATACAGATATTTTTTTAAATCTTTGGACAAAATTACCTGATAACTTGATGTGGAAAAGCCCCACTGGAAACCTGAAGGGAAAACGTCATATAGAAATGCTTCCTCCTCACAAAAAGATTTTGACACTAGTGTCACAAAAGTGATTAGATTAGTAACTTTAGAAAATATCGTCATATTTGCTTGATTTGTTTAATCCATAGTGCAAATTTAGTATATTTATGTAGCGACTGTCCCGTTGAGTAAACTAGTTTGACAGCAAAATATCGTAACATTTTGCAACATCTGCTCATGAATATGCATACATTGGAAAATTGTCCATTGTTCTGTACGCCGCCGAATGAATAGCTGTATAGCGTGGAAAAATAAGAAAAATATATGTACCAGATTTTATGTATATGACATCAGTCAGTCAGACAAGAATGTGACCCTGATTCTAGGAACATTCATAAAATTCGTGGCCCAAAAATTGGTGAGGATTTTACCCCTCCTGCCCCATCGGTTACGGGTTACACCCTCTTTTTATTGAATTTATTGAACACGTTGACCAGTAACACCTATCTATGTATGCCCGACTACACAATGCAAGTGTCTGGCCCCAAAAGTCGTTAAGCTGTTGCATACAAATCTGTTATAGTAACACGAACACCGCAACTGGATTTTCGGTATCAACGTTTCTACCGCTTGGTACTATCCTTATTTATAAAGGTCTCCAACTTTTTACCCATATGGTAAAACGTCAATAACGAGCTTTTATTACTACACCGTCATATTACTTATCAATCACTTTCATAAAGTCATAAATATAGGAAAACTGCTTGGAATTATTTTAATACTGAATTTCTAAGAGTGTACGTACATAGATACATAAATAGATATTTACCATGAAAATTTGGTTGGGTGGGGTGGGTTTTCAAGAAGGCTAACCCTACTCACCTCTTAGGTACATTACTGCGGAATTGGATAGCGCTAGGCAAGCAAATGTTGAAACGTGCGTAGGGCGGAACCAAGCACGGCGATATTTTGGCCTCAAACTTCCCCGTTCTGTGGGTGTTTCCCTACTTTCAAGCAGAGGAGCTAAACACATACATAGCACGTAATAGTGCTTTTCCAGTCGAAACTATAAGCAATACTAAATAATGCAACGCATTTATTCGATTATGGTTATTCATGCATACATGTAAACAATTTGCATACCTACTTATCTATGAACGAGGTCACGAAAGATATGGATATTTACTAAGGGACTGTGCAAAACAATGTGACCGGTCAGAGAGGGTGTAAGCGCCAAGAAATGCACAGTGGGCCAGATTTAATAAATTTTGGCCAAAAATATACGGGAGCCGTATATGAGGAAACAAAAATTAGATTTTGGTGTGAAACAATAACCTAAAGCATATATTAGATGAGGAAATTTTTAATAGTCACATGACACACCCCCAGTGGGTGTGGCCCTCGGCGACTTTCCGATTTTAGCGAAACCATGTCATGTGATATATCATTTTTCTCAGCTCGACAAGGGGGTTTCGATAGAATGATTGAAATTTTGACACCACAGCCCCAGTGGGTGTGGCTCCAAGCAAATCGTCGATTTTAACGAAACCATGTCATGTGATATACCATTTTTCTCATCTCGACAAGGAGGTTTCGACGGAATGCTTAAAATTGGGAAACCGCACCCCCAGTGGGTGTGGTTCCCAGAAAATGTACGATTTTAATAAAACCATGCCATATGGTATATCGTTTTTCTCAGCTCGACAAGGGGGTTTCGACGGAATACCTAAAACCAACGTTCAGCGACTTTTCTATTTTAACTAAACCATGTCATGTCATGTAATACATCGTTTCTGTTAACTTAACGACGGGGATTTCGACAAAATAATTAGAATTCTATTACGTAAATTAAGAAACTACCACTTTCAAAAATTATAATCTGTCACAATTTCTTGTTGCATTCTTCAAAATTCCGAATTAGCATACAAGTTTTAAATTTATAGAAACACATTTTTATAATTGTAGTTTTAACAATTTTCGAGAAAAAATTTCTTTGTTCTTTCATATTTGATATAGCGTTAAAATTATAAGACAAAACTTCTTGGTAAATTTAAATTTAAGCACTCAAAACCACCGAAAACACGAGCCTTCATGGAAAAGCAAAAATACAGGTGGTGATATTTCGGTGTGGGAAAACAACTTTAAGTCGCTGAACGCCACACCCACTGGGAGCGTGGTTTTAAAGATCTAATAATTTTATCGAGATCCTCTCGTTGTGCTGAAAAAAATGATATATCACATGACATGGTTTCATTGAAACCGGAAGGGGCCGAGGACCACACCCACTGGGGGTGTGTTTCGTAAATTTTAAAAATCCGTCCAGGTTTTCAAAAGTTATGGCGGTTTCAAAAATAAAAACATGCAAATTTGGCGAATTTGGCGCCACGCCATGGCGCCAAATATGAGTTTTACACGGAAATATGAATGAATCCTTCATCTGGGGTCCTAGTAGATGCTAAAAAACATAGTGGGTACCCTGGACTCAAACGACAGGTCGTGAGTGTCCCTTGTCAGTTTAACACCGTTTACCCTTACTACCCGCAAAACCCTGGTTTTCAACAACACAAGCAAAAACCGGGGGTTTTATTTACTCTGCACGTCAGTGGGCGGGGGCGTGTTTCATGTACGGCCGCTACCTATGTATCTAAAAGGCAAGCCTGCATAAAATTAATTAAGTAAAAATGTTGTCTCATGTACATACATATAAACAACATATACATCCATGTATATAAATACTTATCTGCGCCTTATCTGCAACTATTTCGCACAAAAACACATCGTTTTTTGTTTTCAAAATGTCAATATTACCCAGAATAATCGCTGTGACCTGCCTACTTCACATATTTCCGTACGGTATCCATTCCAACCTTATATTCTTTTCTGAGTCAAAGATTTCCTTAGAAAATGACACACCCCAATCTTTAAATTGTGACCTACAAATTCTCCACAACTGTGAAATATTCTGTCTCAATTCTCAAAATTCCCCACTTGTTCAAACGTCCCACTCCAAAATCCTTCCAGATTTTTCCCCCTTTTCTTTTGTGAGTGAGTTTTTTAGTAAGTAGCCGTTGCACAGTCAACAAGTTAAGTTTGAATGAGAGCAGTCATCTTTTTATGATTTGCAATAAATAAGTAAAATTTAAGTAATTAATTCCAATCCCCATTTGTCAGTTAAGTTTGAGAGTTATTGTCAAAGCTAATAAATTGTCTAGTTTATTGATTAAACATTGAGGTTCGATTCAACCTTTTAGTCTTTGCACACACAAGTTTCTCATCACGGTCTTCGACACGATTTTAAGATAGGGTACTTTCTCGGGTAGAGTCTGCTATTCTACATTTTTTGGTGACCTCGACGTGATCGAGGCCCAGATGAGAAGAGTTCTGACCTTTGGAGGAGCGGATAAACACTGAGAAAGCGGTTTGCTACAGCCCAGGGTATCTTCCCAAAGTGTAGCGCGACCAGGTTGTAACGTTCCAGTAATCGAGTACCTGGATTTTACTAATAAGTTGTATTTTGTTGGGAGTATTTAGTCCACTGGAAGCTTCGAGATGGACAAAGGAATTGGAACCCCGACATTGCGCCGTGGAGACAGGCCTCGACAGCCGCCTGTGAGATTCGACCCGAGTTCAAGCAAGGAAGTGAAGACGACACAGGAAGACCTGGAATCGGAGGACGACGTTGAAGAACAACCATCCACCAGCCCTGTGAAAGAAGGAGCATCGTTTTTATCAAGGGTGTGGCCCTTTGGGAAGAAAAGTGAAGCTGCGGCTCCATCCACACGATCAAGTTATGAGAGGAAACGACTCCAGGCCAAAGCAGAGAATCAAAAGAAGAAAGCCTTGCTAATTGCAGAGATGAATGACCTGCAAGAGAAAATGGAAATTGAACAGTGTGAGGTCGACTCCATGGAAGAAATGCTCAAGAAGAAGATGGAGTTGCTCGACGCGAGTCATCCACTCCACATCCCTGAGAATGTTTTGAAGATGCATCAAGAAATTGCAGATTTAAGTCAAGAGCTTAGTGAGAAGAAAACTAAGACGAAGATTTCAGCCATTCGTTCCAAGAGGAAAATTGAAAAGAACAAAGGAGAAATCGTCTGCCTTGACATGGACATGGCACTAGATTTGGCTGAAATCGACGAGCAAGAGGATCAGCATTTGGGGTCTGACGACGATGATGCTGGTGCTGAAGGGATGACAAATGAATTTGAAAATCTGAAGAGAGATATCAGCCCTGTAAATGAGGATGGAGTTGGACTTGGTGTTGCAAGGAATCAGGATTCAAATGGCTCGTCGTCAGCATTGAATTCTATCGTTCAGTCCTTGCAAACACAAAACCAAGCATTATTGCAAGTTTTAAGTAGCAATAAGCCAACTCAATCAGTGACTGAGAAGATGCTGGTTCGTCAATCAATAGGACGAGATCTGCCCATCTTTAGTGGACGATCAGAGGAGTGGCCCTCCTTCATCGCCACTTTTAAGAGGACCACCGCGTCGTGTGGATTCACGGATGCGGAGAATGTCGAGAGGATTAGGAAATGTCTTCGAGGCGACGCCGCCAAGAGTGTGGAGTGTTTACTCGTTTCGCCGAACTCACTCCCAAAAGTGCTCAAGATTTTAGAAGAGAAGTACGGGCAAGCGGACGTTATCCTTGAGACAATGGTAAATAAGATGAGAACTGTCGGCGCTGTAAAAGAAGATAAGCCACAGACCATGATAGAGTTTGGCACCGCCGTCGTGAATTTGGTGGCGACCATCAAGAATTTAGGAGAACTGGATCATCTCAAGAATCCAGTATTATTACAAGAATTAGTGAGAAAGCTTCCCCCTACAACAAGGAATGTCTGGGAGAAGATTGTGATTTCCTCGCCACAGAAACCAACTTTAGAGGAGTTTGCTGATTGGGTGGAAATCGAAGTGAAAGTTGCGTGCCGAGTGTGTCCTCCGAAGCCACCCGACACCAAGAAAGAAGAAGACAAGAACAAGAATAAGTCCAAAGCTGCAAAAGACAAGTATGAAGAAGATGAGAAGATAGCAACTGCAGCTGGACTTTTTAGTGGACAGGCAAAGAAGTCATGTGTTTTCTGTTCCAGATCAAACCATGAAAGTAAGGACTGTTTCAAGACCGAGAAGATGTCTTGGGAAGAAAAGAGTCATCATTTAAGAAAGGCAGGTGCGTGTTTTAAGTGCTTCCGACCTGGACATAGGAAGGATAGCTGCAAAGTGAAAGTTAGTTGCGCTACCTGTTCTGGCCCTCATCATAAGCCGATGTGTTCTCAGCTTGATGTCAACAAGAAGCCAGATTTTGCAAGAGAAAGTCCTGTTCCCCCGACAGCATTACTACTGCAGTGAATGCAAATTACGCCTGCAGCAAGGATGTGTTATTGAAGACCTTGCTAGTTCGAGTTAAGGGCCCCTCCGGATCAGAGATGAAGTGATCCGTGACAGAGATGAAGAAAGTTAGGAAATTCAAGATTGAAATTCAAAGTTTAGATGGTCATTCCAGCCATATCATTTTGTTGAGAGAGACCCCTGTTATCTGTGGTGGAATTCCTCGCGTGCGACCAGGACCATGGGTGCAGGAATTAAGAAAAAAGAAGATTGTTCTCACGGATTGGGAGCAAAGCAAGATTGATAACCCGGATGTGCAAATTCTGATCGGAAGTGACTTCTGGGGAAAGTTGGTAACAAGTAAGCCAATTAAAGTGAGTTCGAGCTTGGTAGCAGTGAACACCGTGTTTGGGTGGACACTGAGTGGACAAGTGTCATCATCATCAAGAGACGGCGAGAATAATGTCGCGATGTCATGCGTGAAGTTGTTTCTGGGTCAAGGCGACGTGAGCGAGCTCTGGAACCTGGAAACTATTGGCATCAAGGATCCAGCCGAATCCAAGACACAAATTGAGAGAGACGCCGAAGCAGTTGTCCAATTTACCAAGACAGTTTCAAGAAAAGAAGACGGGAGATATTCCATCGCTCTGCCTTGGGTGGGTGGAGAGCCTGAGATCCCGACGAACAAGATTGTGGCGATGAAGAGACTGTCGTCACAAATACAGAAACTCAATCCAGAGAAGTTTGCAGTTTATGACAAGATTTTTAAGGCATGGATTGAGGAGAAGTTTATTGAAGTGGTGCCGGATGCAGATAAGAACAAGCCGAGCCACTACTTACCGCATCGTCCCGTTTTCAAACCGGAAAGCGTCACGACCCCAGTGCGACCGGTATTCGATGCGTCATGCAAAGTAGGAAGAGCCCCTTCACTCAATGAATGCTTGGAGAAGGGTCCAAATCTCATGGAGCTTATCCCTTCCATTCTCCTGCGTTTCCGAGAGAATGAGATAGGAGTGGTGTCGGACATCCGCAAAGCTTTTCAGATGATCGAGATCACACCACGAGACCGAGATTTTCTGCGGTTCCTGTGGTGGGAGGACTTCACCTGCTCGAAAGTTATCGAGTTCCGGCACAAGAGAGTCGTGTTCGGGATCAATTGCAGTCCCTTCATTTTGGCTGCTGTTTTAGAGAAGCATTTGAAGTCAGTAAAAGAAGAATGGCAACAAACCGCTAAGAAGTTATTGGAGTCACTTTATGTAGACAATTGCGTGACCTCCGTCAGAAATATTCAAGAATATGAAGATTTTAAGAGAGAATCCATTGACATCATGGAAGATGCGAAAATGGATCTTTGTCAGTGGGAGCGTTCATTTGTTGAAATGGATCAAGATTCCGACCAGCCGCCGGACACGATGGTGCTGGGACTGATTTGGAACAAGAAAGAAGACAGTTTAAGATGTAAAGTTAAAGTGCCAGAGTTATCTGAGAAGCTGACAAAAAGAGAAATTTTGTCAAAAGTTCAACAAATTTTCGACCCCATTGGATTCAGCAGTCCAACTACTTTGCAGCCAAAGGTCATGTTGCAAGAAGTGTGGGCAAATAAGTTGGGTTGGGACGATGAGCTACCCGATGACATCGTCACCAACTACAAGAAGTGGTACGAGGAGCTCGCCTGTCTCACAGAGGTCAGGATACCAAGATGGATAAGCTGTGGAGCAGACATGGAGAAGAAGAATATCCAACTCCACGTCTTTTGTGATGCCAGCCAGACTGCTTATGCGGCTGTCATATTTTTAAGAGTGTCAAGTGAAGATGATGTCAAAATCCATCTACTTCAAGCTAAATCGAGAGTTGCACCATTAAAGAAGACAACAATACCAAGACTGGAGCTATTGGGGTGCACCATCGCTGCCAGATTAAAGAACTCTGTCGCCACGTCCCTGAATATGAGAAATGTTCCCACGACCTTTTGGTCGGACTCCACCACCGCATTGTCCTGGATCCAGAGGAACAATGAATGGGGCACATTTGTGGGAAACAGAGTCAGAGAGATTTTGAAGATGAGTGATGCCAAGCAGTGGAAACACGTCCCTGGCAAATTGAACCCGGCGGATCTACCATCAAGAGGCTGTAACGCCAGAGAGTTAGTCCAATCAAGATGGTGGGAGGGACCCGACTGGTTAAGAGAAGATCAAAATAGTTGGCCAAGTCAAGATTTTGAAATTAGCGAAGAAGAAATAACTGCCGAGAAGAAGAAGTCATCTGCTGTAAAGATGACAGTGGTCACTCCGCATCAAGTGCCTTGGTATGCGGAGAGATTCTCATCTTTTTACAAGAATGTATGTGTCGTCGGATGGATGAAACGCTTTCACCACAACGCCACCCGATCAAGATGTGAAAGAATCCACAGCCGAAATCTTACCGTGAAAGAAGTGGAAGCGGCTGAAGCGACTATTATGAAGTTAATTCAACAAGATTCATTCCCCAAAGGTACCAACATCATTGGAGGAATTGAAGTTATTATCAGAGAAGATGGATTAATATGCGCCAAGACAAAGCTATTGCAAAGTGATGAAAGTGAAAGCTTCCGGAAGCCAGTCTTGCTCCCAAAGTTTCACCCAATTGTAGAGCAGTTAATCCGTGAAGAACATTGCATGAATGGACACGCTGGTGCTCAATTCCTGATGGGACACCTGCGCAAGAAATATTGGATTTTACAAGGTCGACAAGCCATCAAGAAAGTAATCCATTCCTGCACAATATGCAAGAGATTTTCCATGAAGAAGCCGGAAGTGCCTGCTGGACTTCTACCTTCTGTTCGAGTCAAGATGGGAAAAGTTTTCGAAGTGACGGGGGTGGATCTTGCTGGTCCACTGTTCCTCAAAAATAAGACCAAGGTGTGGATCTGGCTATTCACATGTGCAGTCTACCGATGCGTGCATTTGGAGTTGGTCGGCTCAATCTCCACTGAATCTTTTTTGCTGGCTCTTGAGCGATTTATTGCACGAAGAGGACGCCCCACCACCATCTACAGTGATAATGGGACCAACTTCACTGGAGCGTCCCACTATTTTAAAGAGTTGAATTGGAAGAAGATCGAGAAGGAGACCGCCATGAAGAGGATTAATTGGATCTTTAATCCGCCTTCCGCACCGTGGTGGGGAGGCTGGTGGGAACGCCTTATCAAGATAGTCAAGGATTTATTAAGAAGAATGTTGGGTAACAGCCGAGTGGACTACCAACAACTTGAAAGTTGCATTTGCTCAGTGGAATCGGTCGTGAACGCAAGACCACTGACATTTGTGACTGAGGACCCCGAAGATCTCATCCCGTTGACCCCAGCTATGTTTTTACAAGATAATCAAGAGACCAACTTCCCCGAGGCAGAATTACTTGAAGGGGACATGCTGCGGATGAAGAGCAAAGGAATGCTGGAGTTACGTAATCAATTGCGATCCAGATTTAGAAGAGAATATCTGAGCCAACTTGTGCAGAAAGCGAAGACAATGAAGAAGCCGTTCGAGTTCAAACCAAACGATCTGGTGCTCGTCGGATACGATAATAAGAAGAGATTAGGATGGCCAATGGGTCGAATCCTGAATTTATTTCCTGGGAAAGATGGAAAGTTTCGAGTGGCGAAAATTCGTACTAAGAATGGAGTCATTACCCGTCCCTTGCAACGCCTGTATCCCCTTGAGATCACTGGAAACAGCGTGGAATGCCCAGTCCCCCCAAATTTGGAGAAAGCCGAAGAGAAAGCCACAGAGTGGGAGAAAGAAGAACCTGTCAAGAGGACACGTCATGGACGACAAACCAAGAAACCAGATCGTCTCGGCGTGAATTAATATTATTGATATGAATTTTTATGAATTTTAGTATTTCTTATTTACTAAATTTTAATTACGTCACTGAACTCCCCTTGGCGAGCTGAGAAAATTGATATGTCACATGACCAGGTTTAAATTTATCCATTGGATACCGATAGCCACACCCACAGGGGGTGTGGCATATTAAAATTTGAAATACGCCACTGAAATCTCCTTACCCGCCTGAGAAAAATGATATGTCGCATGGCGTGCATTGATAAGGTATTGGCAGAAGCGCCGATAACCACACCCCCTTTCGCCATGGGGTCTACGACAATGGAATGTCGTTCACATAGGGGGCCTTGGTAAGATTACGTGCATTGGCGAAGTTGAATTTCGGAAACTACGGTGGGGGGAAATTTTTTAACTAAATTAAGTGTGTTGATTTGACATCTGACCACCCCCACAATGACTCCAAAGCAGGGGGTGCGGTCTACTAGTCGGTGAATATGTGACCTGACTATTTCCGCCAAGAATTTATCCCCAGGTCCGTCGAATCCAGTCGTAAAATTTTAAAAACCGATAAGGAAGTGTTACTTGTTTTTTGACCTTGTGACCTGGATTTCGAGGGGGTGGGGCCGAATTTAAAAAATCTGAAAATATATATTTCTCCCCAAGGTCCAAGGTTTAAAAAACGGGCGCCATTGTGAAAATCCATCAAGAAATGACCGTGCAATTAATTTCCAAACTTTACATGTTATAGCTTATGGAGAGGTCGGCCATTTAGCCTTTCGGATTTATTAACATTGGCCGATGCTCAATACTTTTAAGATGCACCATAGGATTTCTCTTCGTATTCAACGACAAACCCGAATTTTGTCGCGTTCAGATCGCGAAATTGGGGCAACAATGAAGTGCACCATTGTTAGAATGGATAGCTTGCTAAAATTCGTTATAAAAGAACAATTTGCGTCTCAATTAATTACTTGGTGTGTCCAAATACCTCCAGGTCACAAAATAATTCACGCCGCATTCAGGACGAGGTTCATATTAGTAAATCCTTTCACTCGTAATATCCCCTACTCTTTGGAGCATTTCATGCGCACCATTCTTCTCAGCGCGAACGATTCCTTTCAAATAATATCAAGTGATGGATCTTGCCCTGACCAGGCAAAATTCTACTTAAACGCACCGCTCGAATTGGAATGGGATGCTCACGGGGCGACTCGAACTCTGACAAAAATCAGGGGCATTTCGTACCTCTCCTGTTATGCGGATCACTATTTAACGTTTGCCTTTTACCTTGAGCCATTTCAACCCGCCGTGTGGATTGCTATGGTCATATCTGTGTTAGTAGTGATAAATGTATTAACAATCGCGCTTTTTTTGAAAAGCAAAGTTTCCCTGGCGCAGTTATGGTGGCACGTGTGCGGCGCCCTGTTCACGCAGTGTTATCTGCCCGACGACAAAATGAAGATATACTATGTCCGCATCATTTTCGGGATTTGGTGCCTTATGGGCGTGATTTTGTCAAATTGCTACACCGGTTTGATGGCAACGGAGCTAAATGCACCGCTGCAACTTTCGCACCCGCAAATTTTGGGGGATCTTGTGTGTACCTTGTTGTCTGAAAATGAAATCGGTGCCTTATACGGAGAGGAAGATATTAAGTTATCTGAAGAGGGTAGAGCAAACGTCAAAGTCTTAATGGCATACTTTAATCAATTAGGCATAGCTTATGCCGACAAGACAAATCTATTTGTCCCCCCGCCTACAAAGGAAAACTGCTTTCGTCTCTTATCACTTCCAATAAAATATAAGGATGGATATCCTGGTTGGCCAGAGTTATTGCACTTTTTAATGCAGGTGAGCTGTCAATATTTCAACCGGAACAAATATAATGGTGTGAACACTAATACTGTAAGGGCACAACCTCGATCATCACGTGCTCGTATCCTTCCCATACTATTAGTATGGTAGGGATACGAAGGCGGGAGGCAAATTTTGGTCGAGGTTGCATGCTAAGCATAATAAAAGGAGTGCTCTTGTTTACAAGCAAAGCTTATGGCGAGTAGGATTCATCTTTAAAAAACAAATATTAATAGAGAGGTTGAGCAGAGGTATTTTTTATCATATTTGATTTTAGTTTGGTCTCTATACAATCATATATTCAATATTCATTAGCAAGGTATGGAATGGTTAACTTTTACCAGAAATATATTTATATTACTCTGGTGCGGAACTCCTACAAAAAATTCTAAACTCTGCACTTAACTTTTTTTCTGTGATTAATTAGATGGATGACAGCACTCCCCGTGGAAAAATTTGGAACTCCTACACAATGAAACACCACCGTCTTAGATTCAGCCTGTTTATGCCGCATCACTTCCACCATGTTCCGGATTTTAACTACGGGAAAAGATACCCGAATGAGACGGAAATCCGGAATAGTATAGAAAGAGAAGTGGTAAATTGCGACAAAAAAACGGTTCTTATTTCCCCCTTGGACTCATTGGACGCCGAGTATAACTTCTTATCGAATAACTACCCATATAAGAAGTTTTACAAGGGAAGGGACACATTGGTCGGAGCGAGAGGTTTCATTATCGGGATGACTTTCACAATTGATGGGAAAATGTCCAAAGTACCCAAGTACTTTCAGTATCTGATCGATACCGGAATTTATGGCAGAATTGTGCAAGAGCTGAGCGATAGGAAATTTTCATCCAGAAAGCCGGCCGTTCGGAACGACCTGGAAGGAGTGACCGCGTTTGGTTTGGATGGAACGATAGTGACCATATTTATTTTGTCGGGTACATGCGTGATTTTGGCGTTATGCGTTGCGTTACGCGATAGGCGTTGGCGTTTCTGGTGGAGATGAGGCGGAAGATTTATAAAGTTGTAGCCTTTATCTGTCTGATATTTTCATACAAATGGTTTCTAATTAAGGTTAAAGTGTCGGTTGCGTAAAAAATATGCGATTACGTTATTTAGAAATGTATTTTGGAAACTTAGGTAAACGTTAGGCTACTTCGAGGAACAATGCACTCGACGCGTCAGCATATTAATTTGCCAGAAAATCGCCACCAATAAATTCTCAAAATTTATAAGGACAACCCGAGTTAAGCCACGTATTTTGGCAATAGTTTCTTTCTCACGAGTCGCCCTTCACTTTGAAGAATTTGGTGTACTTAAGTAACCCAAATTTATAACTTAAATTAATACAATAAATAAAATCCTTAATTTAAATAATCTAAAGCATTAAACCTTTCACAAATGCATAAGTGCAAACCTTGAACTCAAACCTTGTTCTTGCTTCACGACCATATTTTTGCTTCGGTTCGTATGGTGCTCCTGCACACCCGTCAAATTCGTTTCCTTTGCGGCCAGCTGTATGAATTTTTTCGGTAAAAAGTGAGCGACAGATTTATGAATTAGAAAATGTTCATGCTTATTTAGTAGACTAACCAATAGTCCAATCAAGAGAAGAAAAAATGATAGATTATCGACAGCTTAATGCAAACGACAATTTGTGATTACAAATTATATTTTTAGAGTCAAACTACATAATTGACTTAAAAATTACAATTAATAATGCGAATAAAAGCAAATGTACAAGTATATAGGTGATCACTTGACAAAATGCAATGGGAATTTACACTTTTTTTCGTTGTGCAAACCTAAAGAACCCAAATTATTCTGAGGATTTATCAATCTGCTCTTTATCCACAATTGCATGATGCGCGTATGTATTTACAAGGTCATCTTTAGGATGTACGAGGCATTTTTCTCCTTATCACGAGTTAAAAACTCCTAACTGCATCGCAAATTATTCTCCATAGAACATCTTAAAACTATTGGTACTTGTTAAAATTACTCAAGTCCGGCAAAATTTGTTAGCGGTATGGTAAAACCTTAATGTCGGATATTAATTTGCTACATACCACACAGTACTTCTTCTTCATAACACTTTGGTAGAGTCATATAAATACCGCTTGGTATTCGCTGAATTTCTAAGCGTGTATGTAGTTACATAGTGAAGTGAAGTATACATACATAACTGTAGACATATATGTATCGCGGTCAAATACCTACACGTGCGCAGGGTGGAACTACACGCGTCTGGATTTTGATAAACGAACTTCCATGTTCAGTGGGTGTGTCTGGTTTCAAATATGCAGACTAAAAAATATGTTTCAAGGTAAAACTTTAATCAATGATAATGCAAAATATCCGACCACTGTCATGAAATACATTTAACCGCACCCTAACGTTGTCACGAAACAAACATACAGTGGAATTATTTTGGCGGGACATTTCGTTCGCATATTATGACGAAGAGAGAAACGAACTTTATTCAACACGGAATGCCTCCAGTGGGTAGTGAAATTTATGCACACTCTTAAAAACCTGGCATTTATCTTTACCTTGCGGTGTGCATGTGACTTCACCAAACGGTTAAATATTTTCCATTGCATGGTGATAACTCTTGCTGGCATGGTGGCAGATTGAGACTGGGTGGTGTTAAGTTTATCAACATTAGGTGCAAAACATTATCACTGCACGGTGGAGTTACATACATATGCACACCTGCATTAGTGACAATTAAAATCGGGTTGTTAAGAGTGTATGTATGCATATTGAGATTTATGCAACTAAACTGACAACAATAATTCCACTGTACTTGCATGTGCTAAAAGAAATACGTATCCCCTAAATTAATTAATTAAAGCGTTTTCTTGCCAATTCATGGATGTATCTGCGCATATTTATAACAAAAATACATCATTACTCTCCTTACTTTTTAGAAATGTCGAACTTTGCTGCCTTATTTGCTCTAACTATTTTATCATTTCCTTACAGTATTCAAAGCAGCTTTATATTCATTTCCCAATCAAAGATTTCCTTCGAAAACGACATAACACAATCTGTAAAATGTGACTTACAAATTCTCCACGATGACGGAACAAATCAAATTTCAATTTCCGTTCAAAATTTCCCCGTACAGATTATACACGTACCAAAATTCAGAACTCGGTCGAATTCAAAATTATGGGGTTTTCATAACGATCACGTCAGCCCAATTGCGATTAACATTCTCCAAGTGAGACTTTCCCCTTGTCGGATAATCTCCTTCATTGTTTCCCATTTAATCGGAAACCCAAAACAAGTCTTAGACTCAGGCACCAGTTTGAATAATTGGATCCAAATAGCTTCAAGATTTAGCATGTTTTTCGTTCGACCTGCGCGAGGGAATTTGTATATTGCGTCGGATAATGTAGTCATCACTCTCCTGTCGACTTTAAGAAAGGCCAAAGTTTTGCAGGAATTGCGGGAATCGAGTTTCATGTCCGATTTGGAATTCAACAGTTTTGGGTTTCTATTCCTTCTCAATAACGACAAACCCGAATTTTGTCGCGTTCAGATTGATGAAATTGGTGCAACAACGAAATGCACAATGCATCAAATGGATTTGTTGCTAAAGTTTTTAATAAATGAACAATTCGCGCCCCAATTAGTCACCTGTGTCTCAAAATACCCTTACATGAAAAAATTCCAACCGCGTTTACGCCGTCATTCAAATCGATAAATCCATTCAATCGTAGTATCCCCTATTCTTTGGAACATCTCATGCAAATCGTGCTTACCAGTGCGAACGATTCCTTGCAATTAACTCGTACCCTTAGCGCTTGCAGGAACAAGGCAACCTTCCGTTTAAACTCCCCGCTTGTGGGGGAACTTGAGAACGCGGTACGAATACTGACAAAAATCTGGGGAATATCCTATCTCTCCTGTTATGCGGATCACTATCTAACGTTTTCCTTCTACCTGGAACCATTCCAACCGGCCGTATGGATTGCTTTGCTCGTATCTGTGTTCGTCGTTATAAATGTGTTGACAATCACGCTATTTTTGAAAAGTAACGTTTCTCTGGCGCAGTTATGGTGGCACGTGTGCGGCGCCCTGTTCACGCAGTGTTATCTGCCCGACGACAAAATGAAGATATACTATGTCCGCATTATTTTCGGGATTTGGTGCCTCATGGGGGTGATTGTATCGAATTGCTACACCGGTTTGATGGCGACCGAATTAAATGCACCGCTACGACTTTCACACCCCCACGTTTGGGGGGACCTCGTTTGCAAGTGGTTGTCTGAAAAGGCGATTCGTTCCTTAAACGGGGAAGATATGGAAGATAGTATCAAAATTGTGATGGCGTACTTTCATCAGGTGGGACTATATGCGCGGGAAAAGCTAGCTGTACCGCTGCCAAATTCAAATCAAAATTGCTTTCATCTCTTATCACTTCCGTTCAAATATGAGGAAGATGGCTATCCGGCTTTGCCAGAGTTTCTCCATTTTTTAATAATGGTAAGTCGTCCAATATTCTAGGAATGGAAGCCTTAATATAAAATTTAAGTAGGAATCACTCAACTCCAATGGATTTTGGGTTGCATGTTCGAAATAAATATAAGTGAAATTTAGTCAAGGTTGAACAAAAAGGAGGATGACACAATCAAGGCAATTGTAGCCAACGTTTGTTCAAAATTTATCTAAACTTGTGTAAAATTTGTCTGACAGGGGAACAAATTATGAAATAAATTTTACCCTGTGGTCATAACATTCTATTTCTTAACATTTCTATAACACTCAATGTTGTGTAATTTTTAGGCCTTTTAAGATGGCCTTATAGATTTACCAAGATGTCTGTCTGTCCGTCCGTCTGTGCGTCCGTCTGTGCACGATAACTCTCTTTAAACATAAGCTATCGACTTGAAATTTTGCACACTTCATCTTCGGGTCAAAAGTAAGGATGAGTTCGGAGATGGGCATGATCGGCCAAGTAGTTGGCCAGTGGGGGTTTTTTCCACCCAAATGTGTTGCCATTAACTACCAAGATGGTATCATTGGTATCAATGCCATCTTAAAAGGCCCCGCAAAGTTGCTTGATAGTAGGTTTTTTATTACCACAATATTATACAGAATCTACATAAGTATCAAGGTTGCTCATATTTGTCTAACCAGTTAAAAATGTATTTTGGATGTGTAAAAAACCATAAAAATCGGCAAATTTAATAAGGTTTCTAAAACTGAGAAGAGAATTTGATTATTTTTTCTTCCTTAGAAAAATTGAACGCCCGTTATTACAAGGGAAGGCAGAGTCCCATAAACATATATTCCCATTAGGAACGATTTAATACCAGTTTTCCAAGAGTTCATTTCGAACAGTGTACAAATAAGGATTGATTCATAAGTTGTGGCATTGTTTTTTCGTATACTCCAGCTTTAACAGAGATTCAAATTCGTGTGGATGAATTGTTGCATATGATAGCCAAACCGATGTAGTGTTAGGGTTTTAGTTCAAAAAGGTTAGCAATTAAACAAGAACATCGTCAGATAAAAATAAAAACAAGTCCAAGCAAATCGCGTGGTGCACTTGTACAAAAAAGCGGCCAAGTTGGACAAGAAAAAGACACACCACCAACTCAAAAGTGAAAATATTTCAAACCCCTCAATTTCTGGGTACACACCAATGTATGACTCAACAAAATCAGTCGAATTCAAAAAAATTATTCATCACCTAGTGTGGCAGACTACATCCAAAGTCATTAAAGCAATGCCAATAATTTTCAGGGAACGCCATTGACGTTAGAGAACCTAGCAGCCAAACGGGTAAAGATATCTTAACCAACTTTTAGCCGATTTAAAGCAGGATGATAGGAGATTACAACATTTAAAACCAAGGCCTTAAGGTACATTAAAGAGGAAAAATTAAGAGCCAAAATGGGATGCAACTAAATTTGCAAAAAACTGTAATCCAAAATACTTGCCAGTTGTGACGAAGCGTACATCGCAATAACGCCACGAAAATTTTGCACCTAGAAATTTTTTATTGCTACAAGTCGTAAGGATGTGAAATATGAATTTTGTCTATTTCCCACAGTCAAATTCGCAAAAACTGACAGATTTGGTTAGCCTGGGAAGAAAATGGAGCAATTTCAAAGCCCTCAATTATGGATTGGACCATGACCCCATGTCTTTATTTATGAAAATGTAGCAAACACCAATTAATTCCTTACATCAGTGGTCATCAGTAGACCCAGTCAGATTTTGGTCACATGAAGCCACCTGCCATTACGGTTGAGTTTTTACCGACTACCTCAACGAGAAAAAAATTTGATTTCTGGCAAAATTGGAACATGTCAACAATTTTCTCCAAACAAGTAGGATAGAAAGATTTTGAGCTTGATGCGAAAGAGAACATTCATGACGACCTAAAGGGACGAAAATCTTGCTTTGAATTCGACTCGTAATGAGCCAAACCTAAAGATTGTGGGGAGAAAGTCAAGAAAAACAAAAATCAACAGGCCTGGAAAAACCTGTTAGAAATTTCGTCTAGAGGGTCGACGGGACCGAAGTGATTTTGATCTATGTTGTGCATCGCATTTGTAACTACTACGAACAAAGTTGTTCCCCATATCAACTTCTTGTTTAGTAATGAGCGACTTTTCAAACAGTGCCACAACTTATGAATCAGACCTTATTTATGTAAATTACTTTGGGAAAGCCTCCTCTGAAAAATTTTAAGACTTTAAATTTTACGAAAATTGAATGTTTTTCTGTAATTAATTAGATGAATGATGGCTCTCCTCCTGAAAAAAGGTGGAACTCGTACACCGTGAAGCAGTACCGTCTCACGTTCAGCCTGTTCATGCCGCATCACCCTCATCACGCTACTGGTTATAATTACAATCAAAGCTACCCGAACGAGACAGAGATTCGAAACAGCGTGGAAAAGGACGTGGTAGATTGCAACAAAAAATCAGTCTTTATTTCATCCTTGGACTACCTGGTGGCAGAATATCACTTTTTATCCAAGAATTACGAGGGGAAGAAGTTTTATAAGGGAAGGGACACCTTGTTCGGAGGGATCGGTTCCGTTATCGGGATGATTTTTTCTGTTGAGGGGAAAATGTCGAAGGTTCCAAAGTATTATCAGTATCTCATCGATGCCGGAATTTATGGCAGAATTGTGCAAGAGCTGAGCGATAGGAGATTTTTTCGAAGAAAGCCAGCAGTTAAGCTTGATCGTCAAGGTGCCACAGCGTTCGGTTTGGATGGGGCGATAGTGACAATATTTATTTTGTCGGGAACGTGCGTGGTTTTAGCGGTTGGTCTATTTCTCGTAGAGGTGAGGCGAAAGGTTTATAAAGTAGTGAACATTATGCTTTTGATAGTTTCATACAATTTTTTTCTGATTAAGGCGAAATGCCGCTCGAATAAAAATTGTGTAACCACGTTGTGTAGACAAATATCACAGCTTTTTAATTAGCCACATTTCTAATTAATTAGTAATTGATTATTAGAACGAAAATATTTTGGCTAATTAATTGGTAATTAGTAGTTAAACTCAAGTTGCTAGTTAAGCAAATTAATTAACTAATTAACTAGAATATTGACCAATTAATTGGTGATTTTTAGTGATTTTCTAATTAATTAGTAATTAAATAGCTTCGGTAGTACTAGTTAAGGTTAATTAGTAATTACTAATTAGTTTAAACATGCTATTTAATTAGATAATTAATTAGATTGACTAATTAACTAGAAAGCCCTGACAAATATTGATGAAAATTGGGTAAGAGTTACTTTGAGAAGCAGCAAACTCGACGCCTGCATACTAATTTGCCAGAAAATCTGTAAAGTCACAAAATGCAAAAGAAAATTTTTGACCTAAAATACATGAAAATTGCTGAAAAATTGTATTTAAAATTCAGCTTTAAATAATCCTATTTAGCAAATTAATCCTTACATACATAGTTCTTAACATGAAACTCTCATGATGAAAAGTACGATACTCAAGAATTAAATTCAATTTGATAAATCTGTCAATTAAATAAAAAACTACCAAATTTGCTGCCTAAATACGCACATAAGGAACGTATTCATGTTCACGAGCTTACACGTGCATGTTTACTACATGCAAATTAGGACTGCCAAATCTAGATACTTCGAATTCGCAAAATGTTAGGAGAGACACGATATGGAATCAAAATGGGGTGCCGCATTAACCGAACTTCATATAAAAATACCAAGGTCATGTCACACGTGAAAATTTGTTGTTGATAATTTTATTTCGCTGTAGAAATATATAATTTAATCCACGAATCTAAACAATGCACAACAGATCACGTTAAATTTTAAGTAATCTACTTACATCATATTCACGGTTAACCGAATAAATTTCTGATGGAAAATTCCACCCTATTCATAAATTTGCACTTTCTATCATATCCTCTCTTTTCTGACTCGGCAGTTTGACCCCGCCCTACTTCCCGCCAACTTTATGCGCATTGCTCAAATGCAAGAGAAGCGATCTCTTTTGCGTAAAGGTGCTTCTACACCCGTCCTGGCAGCAGATGAAGGGCCGCTCGCCCACGTGCATTTGTCGCACGTGGGCATCAAGCAGGGACACGATTTTGAACCCTGTATCACAATGGGGACAGCGATGTGGCGACGGGGTGGTGTCGCCCGACGTGTGAATCTTTTTGATATGACGACTTAAAGTTTTCTTCACTTTGAAGGCAGACTCGCAATGCGGGCAGAGAAAGAGCCGCTCTGTGTGTGTCTTTTGCAGCGTGGTTGTAATCAGAAAATGGGTATCGCTGGACCCCTCGTGCTTCCTTTTGATGTGATCACGCGGGTATTCGGGGGAGATGTGGTTGCCACGTGTATGAACGCTCCCCACGTGCCGAACAAGGGCAGCCTTGTCGGTGAAGGATTCCTCGCACTGGTCACATTTCGCCAGTTTTCCACCCGTGTGGCGGAGGCGGATGTGTCTGAAGGAAATATTCACAATTAAATAAGTTCACACTCGTAAAAATAATGGTATCCTTTTGATAAGTAAATGCACACTACATTAATTAACTATGCTAAAAAAGCAGGCAAAAACGTTATGTTTTTCTAAAAGGAACTTTTAAAGAGTCGCTGTTAATTATCAACGGATAAACACACAATTAACTATCAGTTAAACTTATCACACAAACTACATAACTATTTAAAAAAAACTCTGCCACATACATAATCTTTGATTTTGTTTTCCCTATTTGGTTAAGCAAACTGTTAACCCAGGCAAATCAGACTAACGTTAATTAATTTGATCAAAAGTAAAAGATTACTACTTAGATTTTTTAGAGTTTGCTTAACGTATAGGATTCATACCGCATTTACTTTTCAAAAAGGAAAGATTATTTTTTAGTATCAAAAATCGTAAAAAATTCATCGTTTTCACCTCTCCAAGTTTTCTCTACCGGAAAAACATGCCTCACATTCGGTACAACTAAAGCGTTTCGCATTGTGCGACGCGACATGGCGCTGCAGTAGCTCCTTGCCTTCGAATCGGGAGTCGCAAACGTCGCAAACCATGGGTTTCTCCGCCTCGATCTTGTGCAGGTCAATGTGGCGCCGTAAATTTTCCTCGAGGACAAATCTTTTGCCGCATTTAATGCAGGGGAATTTCTTTTCGCCAGTTTCGTGGCGAATGACCATATGCATCGCGAGCTCGTGGGAGTCAGGGAATTTATGTGCGCAGAGGGCGCACTTCAAGTGGGCGTTCCGCGTTGTTTCGCAGTCAAACGTGGAGGGAGACGAAGGAGCGGTGCAGCCGTTACCGCATTCCACGTGGCGAAGGAAGGTGTCTTCTTTGACGAAGGATTTTCCGCACGTGGGGCACTTGAAGGTATGCGGCGCAATGTGCGAAATTTTTAACTGCTTTGTGTTCTTCTCGAAGCCGCAATTTTTAAGAGGGGGCGATCCCGGTGATTTTCGGGGCCTATAAAGCAAGAAAAATACCGTTAGAGGATATTCGCTAAAATTCGATAAGTCACTTATCATAAATATCAACAGTACACAATAATCTACATAATGCTATATGTAAGTTATGTTTAAAATTAAGGTATTAATATTGTAAAATTCCAAACATAATCAAAACTCTTCAGAAATGTTCGTATTGAGCTGAACCAGACCAAGTGTACTACAAAACTCTTTTCCATATTTATCTAGAGGCAGAGTGAGACTCGGATTTTGGTGGGTACACATGCTTTAAATAATTTGGTTACATTTAACACTTTTTTGTGTGGACAGAAATAATATCCACCACCACCGCTGACTGTCGTTGCGACAGTGCCGTGTGGTGGTCTGTCGCACTTCTCATTGTCTGCAAATTGTTCACCGGGATTACAAATTCAAAAAAGGTTAAGTTTTAAATTTGGGGCGAATTTGTAATTCAGATATCCCAAATTTGAATATGCCTCATTTTCTCATTAGGGACAATAGTTTGTTACGGCTCTTGCAAAAATAAGCCCCTCCCCCAGAAACTTTGACCCCAAAAAACTCATGGTTCCCACACTTTACAGTCTGACAACAAAAGCTTAGAATGTTCATCTTTCGAAGGAGAAAAATCTGGCATCAGGTTGTCAGACTGCAAAGTGTGGGAACCATGACTTTTTTGAGGATTTGTATGTAGGTAAAAAAACCGCTAATTTTCAAATTTTGAAACTCTCGGTGCATGAAAATGTTCGTATTCAAGGGGGAATTAGAATGTCAAATACAAGTTGATGTCTAATTTTTACTGTACGGGGTGTACATTGACTTTCTCATTTTTCCAAATTTTATTCCCCCATTTTTGAAGGGGGGTTAGATGAACATATTTCAAAAATTGTTATGTTATATGTATCCTTGCACCCGGAATTCAATTTTCAATTTTTCTTATCAAATTCGGTGAAATCGACGCGAAAAGGATTTGTACAGTACACTCGGCCTTGCTCTATTATATACATATTAAACATTTCAAAAATTAATTTCCCATATTTTCGAAAATATAGTCCGAACGGGAAAACGGAAACACTGAAAGTGTCTAGTGTTTAATTACCGTGCTGTGCTAATTTTCTCCGAGGGTCCCATTTTTCTTCTCTTCGAGAGGTGTGGAGTTATACAAAAGGCGGACTCGTCGTCGTCCTCAATTTCTTTCAACGGATCCCCCATTTCGAGCGCGGAGGGAGAGTAGGACCTCTCGTAGTCAAACAAGAACTCGCTCTCGTCCAGGTCATTGGGGTCATCGGCCTTATCACGTGTGTCGTCGCAAAGGCCATCAATGTCGTCGTTCTGTTCCTCTTTGACCTCGCCGTCACCCTCCATCGTGGTGGTGTGAGTGTCTGCAATGAGTATTTTTTTTAATTCCCGCATAAACAATTAAACTGATTATTCGTCACCGTCGCCCATGTTACCTGTATCGTGGCCTAGGTCACGTGCGTCGTCGTCAATATCGTCGTCCATTTCCTCTTTGATCTCGTCGTCACCCTCCATCGTGTCTGCAATGAATAATTTAATTTTTAACACTTTAAAACCGTTTAATTAACTTTCCTCGGCAATATCGCTGTTGCTCTCATTATTCACTAAATCGCGACAAAATTACCGTCCAGGTCACCGTTTGACTCTTCATCTTCCGACTTGATCTCAACGCTTGACCCTAAATTGGACATATAATCGGGGTAATCGTCATCCTCAGCCCATTCCGAAGGAGAAGAAAGGACATCTCGAATGGCGTAATCTTCTTCCTTAATTTCAATCCCGTTATCGGGAATAAGCTCAATTTTGACTCGTTTTGAACCAGATCTCGTCATTCTCCGGGATGATGATGGCGGAGCGTCATTACCACTCCTGGTAACAAAATTAATTAGAAATGGAGTACATAATTCACGCAGCTAAATAAAGGGTGTGGACTTAATTCGTCCCGATTGTATGTTTTTAATCGAAACAAATTTACGAAAATTGCAACAAAGTTAAGGGAATGACTAGCGTAAATTGCCCGAAGGCTAGTTAGGAATGTTTCCCTAACAATAAAAAAATTGACCTAATTTTTCACCGTCGTGCCTGGGAGAGTGAATTTCTAAAAAATTATGTTTAGGGCTCATTTTTGGACAGAATAGAAAACGGATCCGTAATTCTGTGGGGATTGGGTTTCTCCACAGAATTACGGATCCGTTTTCCATTCTGTCCAAAAATGAACCCTTAACATCATTCTTAAGAAATTATTTTTGTCTGTGTCCCAGGCAGCCTTAGGGTACAAACTTTCAATCAAATATTGGCCAGCCAAATCGGGACGAGCTAAATCAACGCCCTTTAGATATTATTTTGTTGTGACAATTTACAATTCGCTGTCACTTTCGACCATCTTCTTCTTCTTGGCTTGTTTCCTGGTCTCGGAATATCTTCGATGTTTCTCTGCATAGGTTTCCTTTGGCAGCGAATGGAACCTGGTTAAATGCAACCTTAACAATGATGATGCAGCAAATAAGCCCGGACAATGAGGACACGTAATCGTGAAGTCTTCTCGGGGACGGTGATTCTTCAGATGCACGGCGAGGCCCGTTTTGAGGACGAAGCCCAATCGACAGATGTCGCACTTGTGGGGTCGTCCACCTAGATTAGAAAAAAATATTTCTTCATTCAATTTTAAAATTGAGAAAAAATTATTCATTCATATTCATTCATTCAATATTCATTTTCTTAGTTATTTTAATTTAAATTCGCCTTATTACATAAATGTATAAATTTCTCAACTTACACCATGGCGTGAATAAGAAACGAATAAGATTTGGTCAAGAAAAAATTATTCACTCATTGAATAATGAATACATTTCTAAGAAATATGAGGGACACATTGGACATTTCTGTCAATTTGAACTTGTCACAAATTTTAAATGTGTGACGAATTGGACATTTATGAGGTGTCAGTCAATTTGTTAATGACATGACATGTCATGACGTCACGTCCCTCCCTATTCTGAATAAATGAATAATTGAATGAATGAATGTGAACAGGTAAATATGTATTCGCTTGCCTAGTTTTTGTGCTTCAATTTTCTTTCCCTCGCAATACTTGCGATATCTCTCCGCCTTGCTTTCCTTCGGGACGAAATGCTCTATAGTTAAGTGCAGCCTTAATTGGTTGGGCCTAGCAAATAGGACCGGACATTGGGGGCACGTGAGGGTAAACTCGGCACGTGGGAGGTGATTCCGCGAGTGTTTCATGAGATCAGTGCTGATGAGGAACCTCGCCTGACAAATGTCGCATTTGAAGGGACGTTCAGCCCGAGACTTGTGGCGACGACCAATGTGATCTTGCAAGTTGAACTGCGTCGAAAAGCGACGCGATGAGCAGGCTGGGTCTATAAAATCAAGGAATAAAATTATTAAGGTGCAATTGTATGAAGGTTTTGAATTTGGGTTTTGTGCTTCAACTTTCCCGTTTCCATGGCGATTTCGAAACCTGTTCATCTTCTATTCATCTTCATTTTTTAAAATGAAGATTCCATTACTTCTATAATTTCATCGTTTACAAAGTAAGAAAGTTTGATATTTCTCTTCCATGATAAATTAGAATAAAATAGGTAAAAAATAGTAGGTAAAAATTAAACATTTTCTCATAAAAGAAAACAAATCAAAATTCTAACTCCTAAGTTTGCAAAGCTAAAAAGTTTCAAAATTGGGAAACTTTAAACACAAAAATTCAAAGTGAAAAACCCGCATACAATGCAACCTTAATATATTTTACGTAATCCTACTACTTAAAGGGTTAAATTGCACTGCGTTTTTTAAAAATCTTACCGGGACATCGGAACGATCCAACTCCGAATTCCTCTCTCTCTTTTCGGGTAAGCGTAACACCTTCATGGTCCATTTTTCTGTGACAGATCAAGTATTTCTCTTGCCAAAATTTGCGCTCACAGCCTTCCCACTCACACGGGAAATTTGCCCCCTCCTCCCCCTCTCGCTTGTAATGCATTTCCACATGTTTCTTTAAACCTGCGCGAGTGATAAGTTTGTCGCACACGTGACACCGACGCATTGGTGCCGTCCCGAGTTGTATACACTCTTCTTTTTCCATCGCATTTTTATGGGTCCACTCATGTTGCGGGAGGTTTTGCACGATTACCATTTTGCCACACGTGGGACATGCCCGTTTCGGGATGGTTGAACCTTTTCCGAACGAGCAATTTAAGCGTATTCTCTCCGATTTTTACCGACAATCCAGCAGAAATTTAATTAAAGGGAGTTGATTTAATTTTCTCCGGTCAATATTTGACAGCTTGTACCTCTAAAAACGGTGAAAATTTCGAGGTTTTTATAAAACTAACTAGTCTTCCGCAATTTGTGTTAATGTAACTCTTTCCTTTTTAATTTTCGATTTTTGCGCTGATTTTCGAAATTTGTGTCCCAATGGTTTTTGGAAAACCCGATATAAATTAGTACAAATTCCACAGAAAAAGTTAAGGGCACGATTAATATTAATATCTGGAAGACTAATCAGCAATGTATCTCTGATTTAAAAAAATTACCTCAAAGTTTGCACCCTTTTTTGGAGGTGCAAGTTTTCAAATATTGACACAAGAAATCGAGACGAATTAAATCAACACCCTTTATCTAAATTTGTGTTCTGGCACTAGTTTTTTGGACAAAATCGGGGAGAGCTGGGCGACCTCGATCGGTAGGGTGGAATTTTCGTCGATTTATAGTCCTGAATTCTCGTTTCCTAGTCTTGGCTACGACCGGATACTTTCTTGGTCCAGTCCCTTTGCACCGATTCCCGATCGATTGATGCGCCAGGAGTTTGTCGAACCCCACAAATTCTTTGCCACACCGGTCGCACGGCAAGAGTGCGAAGCCTTTTCCGGACTGGATGACTTGCTCTTTTTCCTCGGGGGTCTTGTGATGCCATAAATGTGCGTCTATGTCGGAGACGGATTTTCCACAGATGTTGCAAAGATGGAGGGACGTAAGGTCTTCGGGGGGATGCATCGTTCTCAGGTGAAGCTGGTAACTTTAATGAGAAAGCTTAACTACATAGGAAATTTGATTAAGGTTGATTTGGGATTTTGTAGCGAGTCAAAAAATCGAGTCAAAATTTTTGACAAAACAATTAGGACTCATGTGGCCCTTATCTAAGACCTAAGATAAGTTATCTTTCCGTTGAATGCCCCTTTGGAAGAAAATATTGGCGATAAAGTTCAATTTTTTAGTAAATTTACTCACTTTTCCTCCACTGGGCGAAAAATAAGTAAACTTGATAATTAAATAGATAAGTGTCACATGAGTCCTAATTTTTTACTTAATTTTACTTGATTTTTTTTACATAACTCGTCACAAAATCCCGAAACCCCGAATCCGATTCGATCTCGGATCCGATTACACTACTGTAAAATCAAGTAAAATTACCCTTTATTACTGAGAAACTTCTTTTCGCACAAATGACATCGATAAGCGTCTGAAAATGGGACAAAAGTTAAAATTTAAAATTTGAATGCACACCTATTTAAATATTTCTCCACTTACTTAAATGCTTCGTTCTGATGTGCATCTTAATAATTTGTACTCGTCTCCAATTTTCCTTGTAGTGCGACCCAGTACTAAAACCGCACGTGACGCAGATGTAGATCCCGTTTTCTACGGAGATTTCCACGAGGGGGCCGAGGATTTCGGGGATGGCCTTTTTTCGTTTTTCTAGCATGACCGCCTTCTCCTCGGGGGTTAGGCGTCGGGGACGTTTCCTCGGTTTTGGGGGAGGAGGAGCATCAACATTGCTTATCTCGCCGGATAACTGACCAAATCCCATGACGTCGGTCGGTTGACCAAAATCAAGTGATGCCTGGTCCATACTTGGAGCGGTCCACGACTAATAAATCTCTGCACAAAGATAAAATTATTATTTAACATTGGACTCGATGACTTATCGTCAAAATCAGTACATTTTAAAATCATTTCGCCGCTCAGGGAATTTATTTTAAAATTTTGGACGATAAATTTGTTCTTTGATAGAATCGCAGTGAGTTTTTTAAGCCTGTCTCGATGAGTTCCAATTTTTCTGAAGGGTTTTTGAACGTGAAATCTCCAGGAGATTATCTCTTCCTTCAAAAACCGTCAAAAAAATACGGAGTGTATATTTTTTAATTTGCAACGACCTGCTCTACAAACTTGTCCACACTTATAAAATAAATTTGCATAAATTGCATTTAAATGTGCTGAATCTTACGTGTTATCTTTCAACTAATTGATGCTCAAGTGTAACTCCATCCACATTCCACAACTTGTCATCTATAAATTGAAGAAAAAAAACTAACTTGATTGTTTAATTATACAAATGTTCCGAATTTCGAACCAGAAAGGAAAATGTATCGAAATTATGTAACACTTGGATTTGGTAATATTTAGAAAATAGCGTGATTTATCAATCAGTGACAAATTAATAAATTCGTCCTCTCAGAAATAAATCATAATTTCTGGTTCAGAAATTATTAACTACATTAATAATTGGAATTAATCATGTGCCCTGGTCATATTACAAGAGAGAGTTGAATAATTTTCCAACTGCACTCACCTTAAAGTTATAATTGGTCAATTGTTGTCGTCACCATTAAATTAATTTATTTTGTATTTATTAAGTTCGACAAAAACTGGAAAAAAAGAATTTGAGCAAATGGACTCAAACTCGTGCCAGAAGTGAGTCGTGTGAAAGTGAGACTGAATTTCCTCCAGCTGGTTGAACAAAGAGAATGAATGCATCACATTTCAAGACTTATATGAAATTTTCGCCATTATCTCAATTTGCTGATTTTCCGCACCTCAAGATTTTATTAAACTGCGTAAAATTAAAAAGTAAGTAAATATGCATATGAGTATGTAAGTACTTACCCACCACAAAAAACTTGAAATCTCCTAATATGTTCACTTTTTTAAACCAAATAATACTTGCAATAAATTTTGCAACCAAGATTTAAATAGTACGAGCCGCATAGTCAAAGAAATAACTTTGGTGTTTTCTTTTATTAAATTTTAGATGAAAATAATCTTTTCATAAAAATAAGCTCTCGCCAGAGGGGATTTAATCCCAATTTGAGATTACACATGTTAGTATTTCCTTAGAACCAAAAGAAAAGCATATCATTGGAAATGTAACACATTTGAAATGTAAATAAAATACCTAAATATGTAAATATTTAATTCTTGTAAATTAACATACAAAATCACCTCGCTTTAAAGATGACAAACTAAAATTAAACACGTTCGCAAAAATATAACTCTTTTAAATATATAAGTAGCTTAAAATATCCTGAATCACAGAGAACGTTCATAAAATAGGTAGCGCAAAAATTGGCGATTTTGTTAACATGTTGATCTTCGATACTTTACATATTTTATTAACTTTCCCATACTAACGAAATTATATACATAATCCCCCCCCCACTTCGTTAACTCGCACACGGCCACCTGAGATGAACTTCGACCTGGTAATGGTTGTAGAGGGGTCGCCCCTTTCTCGAGCAGTTTTTCCGTGGGCAGAGATACCCCTTGACGACGTCCCCCCCATCCGCCCCCTTCGTTATGACGCACATCTCCCTATGACATTCCAGAATGTGGGTCGGGTTCCGACCGTTTTTTTCTCCGCAGTAGTCGCACGATCCTTTGGTGACGGGGGGTTTTGTTACTTGTCTTGTGGACTTGTACTTCCGTTTTGATTTCTGCGAACGAGTATCGACCGGTCTCCCTGGAGAATAAGAGTAGGAAAATTAATTTTAACCTCTTTTGTACTATGGATGTTTTTTTACAAAAAGTTCCCTTCAACTTCATAAGTACACCTGATTAAAGTTTTCAACCAGTTTCCAATTTAGGAAGTTTTTTTTAACGAAAAACACGAAAAATCCACTTTGTTACCCGAGGAAAACTCGAAAACTTGAGAGGAAAATATGGAAAAATACATTTTTTTACCATCGAGTTTTCCACAAAGAAATACTCTTTTTTAGAAATTTTGGTGTCAGGGTTAAATTTGTGCATTTCTTCATCAAGTTGATGACATCAACGGAAAACAAAATACTGCACAAATGTGTCTGAAGAGGTTAATTAATTCAAATATATTTTTTTAACAAATCTCCCACCTAGCACCACGTGACCCACTTGGCCAAAGGACGATCCTGCCTGGATTGGATCGGGGTCAAGGCTGACCGGATCCCACGTGATGACCTTGTACTCCTGGTCGTCCCCCTCGTTCTGGGGGATTTCTATCTCGACCTCGACATCCGCCTGGTCTATCATAAAACCGTCGTCCGGGGTGGTTGAACTTCCTTCCCCCCAGGGCGAATTGTCCTCGACCTGGTCGGAGTCCCCCTCATACTTATATTCAAACAGTGGCCCATTTCCATTCGATGCTGTGGGGGAGGTGGGCCCTGAGAGTTTCAACTGCTCGAAATCCTTGTATTCCGAACCTATTCAGAATTAGCATAAAGTATTTTCAAAATTTTGATTTTCCAATTTCAATATTTTCAACTTTTTTTCAAAATGAAGGATACGAAACGAATAATGAATACCCTTGAATACCCATTCACCGAGGAGTGAAGTAAAATAGTAAAAAATGTTTAACGCAAGTCCTCATTTGCATTTTAATATTTCAAACGTAGTCAATTATTCATAACCAGGCCGAGTAAATTAAATGGTAATTTGATAATTACGTGTATTGTTTCGATTTGTTATGAATTTAGTAACAAATTTAGCAATTTAACATTGCGAAAGAAAAGCTTGTAAATGTTTTACCAAATTTGTGCTGAATAAATTCCTGTAAAATGGTGAGTTGTTGATACAAGAAGTTTACGCTTTCAGCAAGCCCTGCATCCATCCTTGTAAATACTGGTTAATTGTGGAATTACACTTATGGCTTAATTAATTGTAATTAAAATTAAAGGTGTTGTGAGCAATGTGAATGTAAGTGAGCGAAACGAGAAATACAGATGTTAGGTTGGTTGTGACTGGAACCCGCTCGGGGAAAATGATACGAGATTCCTCGGGTAGGGGTGCTTCAGTATGGATGTCATCAAATGTGCTGGGTCAGAAAGGATTATTTATTGATTAAATAAATAAATTGTATGCATTTCTTAATGCATACCTTCCCCCCTAACCCGGGGGGAAGGTACAAGTGATGGAAACCAAGCCAAAAGTACACATCCATTTCGCATCGGTTTCACCGAATTAAACAAAAAAAAATTGTAAATACAAATACGGGATTAAACTTAATTGTAGCATAGCTATTTTTGAATTATCTTCAACCACCCCCCTTTCAAAAATTGAGAAAATAAATTGGGGACAATGAGAAAGCTAATGTACACGCGGTACAACAATAATTAGACCTCAACTTGTATTTGACATTTGAATTCCCCCATGAATACAGACATTTTGGTGCATCAAAAGTTTCAAAATTCGAAAATTGGCGGTTTTTTTACCTACGTGGAAATCACTAAAAAACTCGGTGTTGCAAAACTTTCTCTTCTGACAACCTAATGCCAGATTTTTCTACTTCAAAAAACCAACATTTTAAGCTTTTGTTGTCTGAAGAGAAAGTTTTGCAACATGGAGATTTTTGCTATCAAAGTTTCTGTGGGAGTGACTTATAAGGCAAGAGCCGTAGCAAGCCACTAATGAGATATATAAATGGAAGTACCGAAGTTATGAAAATTGGCAATATCTAAAACTAAATTGCCAACTCACCCTAAATTTAAAATTGTACATAGTGTAACGCTCCCTATTCGAGGGTTAGTAGTTACATTACATCCACTCTAAAGTGGACACTAAGATTATCTCGAGGCTTATCAAATTTTCAGTGAAGTAAAATTCGTTCGTCCAAATTTTTCCAACTTAAAATCTTCAGCTTGTCTTGAGTTTATAACAATGATATATTTACAGTTGAAATTAGAGCTACGGGGCTTATCAATTTGATTATCTATTTTCAAGATATGCAAATTTCGTTCATCAAAATCGCACTAAACTTGAAAATTTATGCTTATCTTAATTTGTAATGACGATTTCTAATTCAAAATTAATGTTACAGGGGTTATGGTCATTCTTATCTATTTTTCAGATAACCGAATATTTTACTCAATTCGCCCCAAATTAAAAGCTTCTGCAAAAATTAAAGGGTTATCATGATTTTGATAAGCCATGATTTAATTAATCCTGAATGGTTAATTAATTGAGAATTGGTGAGATCCAAAGTTTACATAGTGAGAGAGAGATAAAGTGTAGAGGATACGCCCCTGACGTCAACGGTGGTGGATAACCACCAGAATCGGAGTTTTTCTCTCTTTCTCGCTGAATATGGAAACAGGAGTTGTGGTACTTTTGGCTTGGTTTCCATCAAGTGTTTCTTAGGGCATTTGTGTCACATGTGAAAAGAAGCTGCAACATATGAGAAGGGGGAAGGGAGGGTCTCAAAAGTAATGACACAATTTATGGCCATCCCCCAACCCTTGTTAAAATAAAATGGTAAAAATGATGTACAAAAAATTCGTTTTACCAAATAGGGACAAAAACTGAAATTTATTTTCTTACTGCACTCTAAATAAAGTTGTGTAAAATTTACCCCAAGTTGAGTAACTGGAGAAAATTGTATAGAATTTTATTTAGAGTGTAACCAGACACATGTACATACAAATCATTAACATGGAATAGTCACTTTATGTATAAATTATAAATGTCATAATCATAATTCCGTCCGGTAATTTCAGTTACATAAATTAACTCATTAGTTTTGGCAATTTAATTAACAGTTACATACATGACTTGACTTGACTTGACATAACAATTTAATAAAGGATTATTTAAGTTTTTATGACTATGTATGACTTGACATAACAATTATTCTTTTCCGTTTCCTAAATTTGAAGTAAGTGGATATTGTGTTTTTCGACAAAATATATACGTAAGACTTTTACTTTTTTTTCGAAATTCCAAAATTCTTACTTCATTCGTGTAAAGGCGTCGGTTCACATAATCAATGAGTTCAGACGGTCGGCCGCATATCCAGCAGAATTGAATCGAGTCCTTTTTTGATTAAATTCTGATGTAAATGCTGTCGATTATCGAAGTATTGAGTTATCATGGGATTATCAACTTTGATACTTTATCTATCCGAGTTGCTTGTGGCTGGTTTGAATGTTTTTCTTTCGTTTGCTTGTTTGCATCATTGTTACATTTTTTTTGTTCGCTTGCTTGCTTGCTTGTTTATTTGTTCAATTGTTCATAACTTGCTTGCGTACTTGCTTGTTTATTTGTTTAATTGTTTAACTGTTTATAACTTGCTTGTGTGCTTGCTTGTGTATTTGTTCAATTGTTTATAACTTGCTCGCTTGCTTGCTTACTTGTGGTTTTATGGTTTTATGATTTTTCAATTTTTTTGGGTTTTTTGTATTTTTTCTGTTTGCTACCTGAAACGTTGTAATTTCAATTTCGTCCCAACTTTTCTTGGTTTAACCGCTCAACACGTTTTCCAGGATGTTCTGGAATCGTTTCTCGTAATCCGAAAGTCGTACTGCTTGCTCTTTAATGATGTTACGCAATCTCAAAATTTCTTCATCTTTGGCTTGTTCTCGCTCCTTCGCCAAGACGCGGTTTTTCCGAGCAGTAATCGCATTTCGGATGGGTTTTGTGGTTGGTGGTAATTCATACGCTTTTACTCGGGGTGGATTAACTGGCCTGGGCTTATCTAGTTTGGGTGGACGTCCCCTCCTTTTCGGTGGTGGTAGCGATGAGGCTTGATCAACTGGTGATGACTCGCATGATGATGATAAGGAGTTATCTTCCAAAGAGGGACGTTGTTGTTCTAATTCCACTGGGATGATGTCATCTATTCCAGCAATGGTAACTTCCCCCTCAAAAGGAGACAACCCAGATCCTGTTCCCACGACGTGGTCTTCTATCGGAATGGTTAATTGAATGGTTCCAAAGTCTAGCAGAAATCGTTGGAAATCGGAACCACCCACGTTGTCCAAATCCTCCATTTCTCAATCCTAATAGATAGATTTTAAAAATTTGTAAGAACGTTTAAATTCTTAGTACGTAGTTCTCTCATTAATTTTACTCAGCAATTTTTTTTAACGCAAAAAAGCATACATACACGACCCGGATGGGGGAATCGAATTCATCAAAAAAAAAGGCTATTTTTAAATATTTATGTAAGTATTTTAGTTTTAAATATTTATACAGGTGGATGCGCCGGTTGGAAGATTTAAAAAAACTGGTTTTCTATTGTTACAATTTTTAAATCTTTTATAAGACTGGTTTTTGATTGTTACAGTTTTTCAAAATTTTATATAATCGATTTTCGATTAATCAGATTTTTTGAAAATTTAAGTAAACCGATTGTCGAATCAGTGCAAAACCGGTTTCACAAAAAAAAAATTGCAAATATAGAATGGGTGTAAGTTAAAACTTGAAACAAAATTATAAATAAATAAATACAAACTGGCGAATATGGTATTTCAGAACAATGATCTAATTTTTATCTAAATGCACAATAATAAAATAATTAAATATAAGGTCAGAAATTATTATTTTTTGTCAAAAATCTAAAACCGGTTTTCAAGTGTTTTTAGAACAAATTTAAAACGGTATTGTTCCTAAACCATTTTTTAATTTTTTTTAGAAATATGAAACAGGTTTTCAGTTATATCGAAAACCGGTTCTCAACGGGCTTTAATTAAAATCGATTTCGGATGCGTCGCTACATGGGGATTTTTGCTTTACACATTTACATACATACTTCATAAATATATCGTGCATAATTTACCAAATTGTTTATTCGTGCCGGTTTTTAGTTACACAGTTCCGGGGGGAGACGTTAAACTTTACAATCTTTCAAACCTAAATATACAAAATATTTAGGAGTGCATAATTCGATTCGAATTTATTTCATTATTTTTCATAATTAGTTACATACCGATCGTCTAACCGTTCTTGACTTGAACCCCCCGTTTACAATTTACTTCAGGAACGAAGCGAAGTGTTGTTACTCCATTAAAAGGTGGCAAAGGACTGAAGAGTCGAGGACATGATTTTGCACAAGTAGAATCACAACGTTCCAATGTGGGCAAGGTTGCCAATAATTTTCGCAAAAATTGCATCCAACCATAACGTTTCAGTATGTATACATTTATGCAAATGGATCGGTAGTTAGATCCAGAAGTTAAGCTGGGATGGATACCCCATGGTCAAATTAGTTCGGCAAGGAGGCTGACACCAGAAACGTTCATCTCTTAAATTGCATCGGGGCTGGACCGGGTGCGCGTGGATGTATGCAATTTTGCATACTTATCTGAGGATCGGTCCCGTCATTAAGGATGTTATATTGTTTTCCAAAAATTGGACCCTTGGCATCCTAGTTGAAATTGTTGATTAAGAATACTATTTAAGCGAATGAATGAGACCTTATACATAGGACTAATATAATTCTGTTATTACTGAACGGTCCCTTCTTTCATACTGTTCATTCGTATCAAATCGTAATTAGGATTTGTGTGGACTGGACGCCTGTTGCATATTTTTCCAGGGTTTTTGTGCAACATGTACATATTTGTATGTACATTTGTATGCATTCTGTATGCATGTATTTATCGTGCTTTTTGCTTGTAATTATGACCACTTGTTTCTTTACATATACATATTCTTTGCCAACGGAGTGAAAGAGTTTTTACATTTGCATACATATACGGTTTAAGAAACTTATAAATTTATAAATAAATAAACTTAAATTAAGTGACAAAGCAATGACAAACTTATGCAAACGTTGAGCATCACAAGTTTATGTATTATGTAATACATGTACATGGAAACTACATGATAATCCTGCACAAATACAAATAGAGCACAAATACATACATAAACAAATATCCGTGCTATTAAAAATAACGTTACCTTTATGAGAGTTTAAGACACTTTTAAAATTAATTCTACATTATAAAAACTATAATCTAGAGTAGCATTAACTGGATAAAGAGTAAAATTTACTCTGGATTCAGTAGAGTTTACATAATATAAAGCGGATTTACTTTTCGAAAGAGTAACATTATTTTTAAGTGATATTTATCCGAAATCTACTAGCTTGACCTTGTAGAGTAAGTGTGCATGTAATACGTGCTACAAGTGCTAAGTGCAAAGTTGTAAATCTATAGGGGTTACTAACCAGAAAAATAAATTCATTGAACTCATTAATTCTATCTTTATTCTAAATTTATACATTGTGTTAACTTTCCAAGTCCAATTTGGGGCGGCCACTCCTTCTCCTTATTTTATGAGCACATTCTAAATGCTTGATTAAATTAGAGTCTTAATTACATTTGCGATGTGTACTTAAATACTTGCACAATAGTGCAAATAGAATTAATTGATTGATTTATTATCTATTATTATTACAATTTTGCACCCGCTAACACGGATTACATTCCTGAATAAGATGAATCAATCATTGCAGGCACTCACCACCTCTTCTAGAATGGGGTGCAAATCATATCGAAAACATGCCATGCGACCATGCATCCACTTAATGGTCACAAGTTTGTGTATGCAAAGCAAGTCCCGTTTAATTTATTATGCCGTGGTTAAAGTGGAACTATTTCTGCATTGTTTGACGGTGCACTCTTAAAAATGGTTATACGATTTTGAAAAGTACATAGATGCACTTTGAATTATAAGTTATGTATATAAACTGCACCAAATCCAGAGTAAACTTTGCTTCTTATTAAGTTAACTTGACTATGGATTTAGCATAGTTTATTTTGTGCAGAATCAGTGGCCGCGGAAGGGTAGGGAAGAAGAGCAATGTCCCCACAGTTATTCCATATGCACATCATCTCCGCATGTTATATGACCCCCTTCCCCCCACACCAGTACCATGCAATGTTAATGTCCCCAGTGAGTAGCTGCGGGATGGGTACTTTCCCCAGGGCCGGGCCCCGAAGGGGTAGGGCCATTCGGGCTTACTTGAAAAGTTTCATAAAAAAATTATAATTTCTTTTAATACCTTGGCCACATCTATTTTTCGTTAGGTTATCTTAGGTTAGGTTAGTTTTGTTAGGCATCTGTTAGGTTACAAGTTCCACGAACAACTAACAATGCACATGTCAGACGTGTTTCTCACGGATCCTCTTCAAACAGCACTAAATTACGCGGACATCTGGGCCAGATGTCCGCGGCAACTGTACAAATTGACAGTGCATTTACTTTTCCAACGGTTAACATTACTTTTAAGAGTGCATCTATCGACTCGTTATCATCACAGCGTAATCTCCACCCTTGAGAATTTAAGAGACAAGCAGTTCGGGTGAATATTCCTGCTCAATATAAATAAAGTCCGGCACAGAGTTGGAATTAGTTGGGTTTGCAGTTTCGAGTGATTATTAATACGTTCGAAAAGTACAATTTCTTTGGATAGAATGACACCTCTTAAAGTTGTAGGGGCAGTCTGCCTCATTCTTGGGGTCATGGGTGTTGGCCAAGTTAGCAGTCATGGTCGAGTACTAAACCCACCGACGAGAGGGTCCCTTTGGAGAGAACCTGAGTACGCGTGGGCCAATCCGGGACATCAAGCTGACGACCAAGAGCTTCTTTGTGGTGGACGAGACGTACGTAAAATGTGCATATTTTGAATAACTTGTTTTCAAAGTAGAAATTTGACTGAAAATTTAAAAAAAAAACTAATTGGATTATTTATGCAATTAAAATTATTAATTGTAGGTGACTGATCCGTACGTTGGGGCGTGTGGTCTTTGTGGTGACAGTCTTCTAGATCCTAGACCAAGAAAGCATGAAATCGGAGGTAAGGTCAATCAATGGTAGCCAAATTTCTCGATAGTAAAAATTTCAGAAAAATTATTAAATAAGCATTGCTGGAAATTTTGAAGGAAGGTTAAGAAAAATAAAAAGTTTATACCTACATTTGTAAAAATTCGGTTTTAAAAATTTTCAAAATTAATAACCTGGTGATAAAACCCTTCGTAAAGTGGAAAATTGACTTTAAAGCTTGATTATAATTGTTGTGGTATCACCTCTATTTCAAAATTCGGTGGTTAGTAGTATCGTTATATAACTCCAAATCTTAAAATTTATAGGCGAGTTTGATAGAGGACTCATCGTACGAAATTACACTGTCGGACAGGTAAGATTATCAAAGTCGAGAAATCTCCCATTACCCCGACTACCCGGGGGCGACTTAAGACTAATTATATTTTTATCTCTCAAACAGACAATCCCAATTGAAATCGTCATCGCTGTGGATCATCGAGGCTGGCATGAATTCCGACTTTGCCCCTACAGTGAGACTGGTGTTGAATCTGAGGAATGCTTCAATCGACACTTGCTCCGTTTTGGTCATGGGTCAACCCGAGAACTTCTTAACGGTCAAACAAGCGTTGTCCTCCCCGCGGGCGTCACTTGCAGTCGATGTGTCCTTCAATGGTCTTGGTTCGGAGAAGGATCCAACCAATACTACAGGAATTGCATGGATATTTCTATCCGATAAGGAACCCAGATGTTACACCATTCAAATCTGGATAATTATTAATAATGCATATTGTAAACCTATAAAATTTCTAAATTCGAGAAGTTCATACGTCAAAGTACCAAAAATGAATACAAAGAAGATCATTGTTTTAACCGCATATTTTTAATAATTCTAGAAAATTTGATTAATTCCAAATCGGCATAAAAATTATCACTCACATTAAAATTGATATTATTCAACTTTTTAGATGTTATCAATAATCTGGCTACTGTATTATCCGACTGCATATATTTACAGATTTTGACACGTAGTTGTCTCGTTTATTGAGATGAAATTGAAACCCTTATATAACATGGTCCTGTCTATCCGTCCGTCCGTTTATTCATTCGCCTGTCTGCTCGCGCTCTAATTTATGAACAGTTACATTAAAGACCTGAAACCTGGATCATGGCATCCTTCAGGCCCTTTATGTCTGAAAAATACTGAAAATGGCATATTTTCACTACTTTAAACCTTCCCTAAAAATCCAATTTTGCTTCGATTTACAAATTTTTTTTAAACATTTAAACATTAAACATTTTTAGATATGTCCCTGACCAGGAAAATTTCAAAATTCTTGACAAATTTATTTACAAATTAGTCCAGCAATTTTGTTCGTACTTGATTAATTTGTAACATTTAAATAATTTACTACAAATATATTTTTTCCAAGTTTCAGGGTGTAACGCATATTTATACAAAAATTTGACTTCATGTAGCAAAAGAGTAAACTAAATTTCAGAAGAGTAAAATTGTGCATAAATTTTACAATTTAACCAGCAAAATTCCAGAACAAAGACGAAACCACATATCGCCAAACAAACCCCACCCACATAAAATCCCGTTACAACTTTCGAATTAAAGTCCAATTTTGATATTGCATCTAATCTTGGATGCGTCCAATTTGCATAATGTCCCAAAAGTTTGACTGGCTTCCATAGTTTGTACAAAGTTTCCCAATGTGCAAAAATTCCCGATGTTACCATCATTTTGAGTCGTTGCTCCACGTAACTCTGTCGTACTGGTGGTATCGGCCAACCTCGTGTCGCTGAAAAATACGTGTCTTCCTCATCTTAGATTTCTTATATTTTCCGTGTTATCATTTAAAAATTTCGTATTCGCCATAGTATTCTCTTTTGTATCCATCAAGGCAACTTTACCACAAGTCGATAATCTTTTAACAATTATATTGTCTCGCTCCGCATATGAAACTGGCTGGGTCGGACACTCACTTAATGTACTTTTATTGTAGGGTGGCCGATCAAATTTGAATTCGTAAATCGAAAACGTCCCATTACCATAATACCTCCCCTCAGTACCAGACCTGATCATTTTAACCAGACGCTGCGCCATTTTCTGGAAAACTGCGTTTCATTTAGATCCTCTATATTCTTCTGCAAGTGGTTGGGACCGCACTAGAATTTCATTGAAGAAAAACTGGTACCGAAAATAATCACTTTGAAGGGTAAATCCTATAAATTGGTAGAGGTGGGATTCGTATTGGTCTAGAAGGTTGAATAGCAGTAGAATTTTAATGTCCTCTATGTCCATAACACTTTTCCAGGGTGACTCGTACCTTGTGGGGATCATCATCTCCATTGTGAAGCATTTTTTGTACCAATTTGTTAATATTATTCCGACTAAAATGGTCCAGATTGTCATCATAGCGCGTAATGCGACGAGATATCTTTTCCAAGAAGGACATTTAAGATAATATTTGCTTCTCTTAAAAAATTGGGATAACCTTGAACTCAAATATGTTGAAATTCCGAACCTGAAATAACTTAAATTTAAAATAAAAAATTAACTAGACCATCGGCAGTATTTTTTAGTGTAAGAATTGGTAATGCGCATACTATTTATCCCCCAGTTTGTCCGTGTGACAAACATCTAGGACATAAGGTCAGTGCATGACATTTGTATTGTCACCCCATTGTAAATATATGTACACTGTTAGCAATCTGGTACTAACCATGGAACCTTTTTCAAGTTACACAGGGATTGTCTAACGAGATATAAAAAAATCAAATCAAAAATAAGGAATAACGTGGCGCTTATCATTCCGTTGAATGGCCCCTTTGAAGATATGGATTTTAAGATAAGATTTTAAGATAAGATATTTTCTGTATCAGAAAATCAGACCTGTTTATTAGAACACCAAAAACTTTAAATACTTGTCGACGATGAACTTTTTTTGTTCAATTAAGATGATGTCCATCAACATCATTTACCATCCGAGTGTAATACCAAGGTTCATAATTCTCTGTTGTCTGTGTATGGGATATAGCACTCCACGTCTCTTGAAAAACTGACCAACAAGATAACTGAATAAAGTTTTTTTAGATTTCGCAATATTTTGCATTGAGAAATTAAGCATGTATTTATTAAACTAGGGAATTTTGTAGATACATATGTGAACGCACTTACAAGAGGAATATAAAGCTAGCCCACTAGAAAATTCACAAATGATTTCCACCATTTGCACATTCAGCAGAGATTATGCACATCTGCGTACTTAAAGTTTAAAATACATAATTTACCACACAGTTTACTCCGTCCACTGAAAATTCTACAAACCTGCTCAACTCCATGTGCAAAGGCACAAATCAAAATACAAATTCCGTATAGATAAAACACAACCACAAAATTTCCTCCCATCATCAACCCATTATCGGATTCCCAGGTTTTAATGCCGACTCGGTTCAGCATATTAAACTCCTGCATTCTCAACGATCTTACATATTTTCGCCAATAATTCGTCATCCCGGCTTGAAACAAGGATTTGAATCTCTCCTCTAGTTTTGTATCCAACCCGAAATATACCATCCATCCGAGTTCTTCCTGAAATAATTCATCCTTACTTTTCACTATGTGTGACTTTGGTCGCAAGAATTTCAGCTGGGCTTCATACTCATCAATTTCATTGCCATAAACCACAATAGCTGATTTGTTACAGGACAAAACTCCATCTAATAGTGTTATCTTGTGCTTTCTTCTTATCAAAAATATTTTTAATAATAAATGTTTTATCATGGCCAAAATTTTCTTGTGGCAATAACTAATCTCGGACTCTTTCAGGTGAGTTGTATACAAATAGAAGGAGTGATGCAGCCTGGAATCTGCACCGGAGTCCTCCTCAAAAAATATATCACGCTTGTGGTCATAGTATTCGATCACTGGGACATACACTGTATAATTGTAATTCAATAAATCCTGAAACGTTGATATCAGTCTTCCTGCCAATGGTGCAATTAAGTCTGTCACGTTATTTCCCTTGTACCCATTACTTAGAACAATGCCCATTAAAAGCCATGGTGTCAAGGTGCAAATAGCTGAAAATAGCTTGCCGCTAGATGGCGGCATGGAAACTCCTTGTTCCAGCAGAAAAGCATAAGGAAGAAGTATCCCTTCAATGTAGCCAAAGTTAAAAATTAACTTTAAAACTATGGCAGAAATGAAGGCAAAACTCAATAAAACAAGCCACGCTTCCATGCGGTATGCAGAAACCAGGTTAACGAATTTGGGCCCGCTCGATTCCCTTTGAAGTAATCCGTCGCACGTTAAAAATCTATATGAACTCCGCCACATGTGCATGTCAGGCGCCTGAGATGGTTGGTTTATAACAATTATAATTTTCTGTGGCTCAGCACCAAATATTCTGGTGAAATGGGCTGAAACCTGAAAAATGTAGGTATTATTGGGGTAAATGGCGGAAAATGTTAAGATATCGACGCTAGGGTATGGCGACATTATCTGCGATTGCTTATTTTCGGCAGGTTCATCAGAAATTACAAACTTCTTATCGGGATGAATAGTGCTGGCGTATTTTTGAAAGGATTCCGTAACAGATTTTTGTCTACGTGAGGGAATGTACGGATGGAAGGTGAACTTCTTAGGGTGACACGTCCGACAAGAGATGAACCACTTAGGTAGTCGGGTTGATTTAGAGATATAAACGATTCCTGTGTGTGATTGTCCTAAACAAATAATTAAGTAAGTTATCAGCCCTTAATACACTCTTGGAAAACTAGGTTGAAATCATCACCTGTCGGATTAGGTATTTACTTACATACCAGTACTGGTACTGCCGGAAATTACCGTTATCACTCAGGGACAAAGTGCCACCAATCCGGTAAGAATTTATTACCAAACCAGATTTTTGCAGTGTACGGTATTGTCTTATCGTACATATACGTACCTTCAAAGTCTAGCGCTGATTCGATTCCTCTCGCCCACCTCGGCCAATCTCGAACGGATTTTACATTCGTGAAATAAATATAATAATCCCGATGCCTGAATAGATTTGATGATGCATCTTCAGAAATAGCTCCGGTCCAATACTCCTTGTAGTACGCTGTACATTTAAATTTGCTCGAGCTTTTTGACATCTCAGGAAACATAAATCCGTGAAAAACACACTTCCACCGGAAGCTGTCTATCTGGCGACGTGTTAGATTTTCTTCTAGTAGTAAGAAGCGTTCCTGGCCTGAATTTTTGAGGTGGTAACCTTCAACAACTATTGGTAGCCTGGGTTCGGGAATATTTAAATGTTTGTAATTTATTAAATGTATCAAACACTGGGAGAATGGGGTCAGCAGATCGTTCAGATAGGGTAAGTGGTATGGTTTTGCCGCCATTGCTTGTGAATTATTCAAATTTCTGGGAACGTTTAAGATAAGGAAAATAACGTGGAAAGCAAGGTTGAATAAATTTATCATGCTTATTTCCCCAGTTGCGAGGGCAATATATCCTTACTTCTTACATAAGTAACCTTTAGTAATGGCGTGGTAATGAAAAACTGACCACTCAGAAAATAAAAAACTACTACAAACCCGTTTAGAAAGTATTACCACATCAATACCAGTAATTCCATCGGATTTTTTACAGTGTATTTACATACCTACGTACACAAATGAAGTGTTGAACATCATTTACGTAGGAACACATTGAATTGAGATAACAACTGATCATTTAAATAGATACACACGGCATTATGATAGTGTATGAAATGACGAAATTTGGGTATATATCTCCAATGAAATCAGTTTCACGAAATTATTTCCCGTTTCAGGTCTGCGTACATATGTATTTATGTACGAAATTAATATTAATGCATGTATGTAGATCGACGTCTTTCGAACTGCAGAGTATACTATTTTACCGGATAACGGGTAATATGAATGGTCTCTGATATACATATGTATGTATCCTTCGAACGTTCCACCCTTGAAATAAGTTTGCTTCGAAAACTTAAAAAGTAGGATGAATTTCGACACTTTGTAAACCCATGCGCTAAATTATTGGTCCATTCGCAAAAATTATTATAGTTTACATAAGCGAAATGCAAATGGTTCATCGGTTCAAAGTAATGGGAAATTGGGCAAATGTTGCGACAACATCTAAGGAAAAAGGGCTTTGAGTGAAAATTTCATACTTTATTTATATCTTGTTGGAAAAACGAATACATACATATGCACATTGCTAGAAACCCTTGTAGTCACGTAATTGTAAGTATTGATTTCTCGATTTAAAGGTTTCTACATATGGCTTTGTATATAAAATTATACTTCTCCAAACATTTGCTATCGATCTAGTAAAACTTTACCATTTGGTATTATTCTAATAAAGGATTTATTAATCCTGGGGGGAGGGGGTCTACCTGCCCATTACTGACACTATTAAAAATGTAGCGAAGTCGCATATACACTATATGTATGGTGGTATTCATTTTGTGACAATTTTTCACCGAGTCATACTTTCCCACCTGGTATCTCATACATACTCTTAGAAAACTGGTATTAAAGGATTACCGACCGGAGAACACATATAACTCTACTGGCACTCGTATTTACGGGAATTACCGTTCAGTAATGCTGCAGCAATGAAAAATTTACCACTCAGGAACAATTTACTACCAATCCGGTAGGGTATTATTACCAAATCAAGACCTGAACGTAGTATCCACGTGAATGTAACAGATTTTTAACAGTGCCGACATTCCGAATCCACTTACGGGTGATCGGAAAATCTTTCGCATCTGCGGTTTAAAAATTCGATGGATCCTTGTAATAATCGAAGCTTAAGGTCATATTGGTAGTGCATACGCCACAGTTTTAACATATGTATTTTACATTGCAAGAAAATCTGAGAAAAAAGTGAAGAGGAAACTTATCATGTTACGTGTAACAATTAAGAATTTTTTGGATTCGCTTCTCTATGTGTTATTGGTATGCGCTTAATTGCAAGCTTGCCTTATATAATTTTTGTTTTAGAAAACCAATTCAAATATTCGAGTTTGCAATTTACATATAAGTATCATCATATCGATCTTATGTAAATATTTATGTCTGAGATTATTATGTCTGAGATATTATGTCTCCATATTATGTCTGAGATTATTTAATCGTGCATTCATGCATATTGCATGTTGATCAGAGATATAAAATAACAGTAATTTCGCAAAATCTACTTATCTGTTGACATATACCTAGTCGGGTACGAAATTCTTTGATAAACGTTTTTTAATGCAGAAAAATAACGGGTAAGAATTTTTAATTAAAATTTTCCACATGGATGCATAATATACTTGTGTATAATATAAAAATACTACCTTTCCAAATTTCCTCTCCTGGAGTACACACGCTTGAGAAATCTGATGGACGGCCGGTCGCTTGGAGCATGCGCGGTTTTCTGTGGAAACTTATCCCAAGCCTTGCGTAAATTTAACAAGGAAAATTAAAGAATTTGCACCAAGCAAAAATCATACATACCCCTGGCAAATAGAAAACGTCGAAGATCTCATCCCCCTAAGTCTTTGATGGTTTGAATTTGAATTAATCTCCTGGAAAAAGCGAAACCCCGTTTTTCTCTAGAAAGGGTTACAGCGCAAGCCAAGAATTACATTACCAAAGTTGCAAAACTTAGTGTAAAACCTTTGAAGTCCGGCCTATTGAAAAATAGAAACTGAATTTCTTAAAAGGTCAAGGCTCAGCCATATGATGCAAAAATTGTCCAAAATTGACTATGAGCTCATTTCATCGACTTAATTTAGTCACAAAAATGCCATCGGTAATAGCAGACCTTAATCATCTGGATTATGACTTGAGGCTTAAAATTGAGACCATGGCCTGCTCTAAAACTTCCACTGGTGCAGATGTTCTCAAATTTTGTTTCTCAACGCTTGTGACCATTTTCCGGTAGAAACCGCGCGTGCTCCAAGCGACCGGCCGTCCATCAGATTTCTCAAGCGTGTGTACTCCAGGAGAGGAAATTTGGATATTTAGTATTTTTATATTATACACAGGTATATTATGCATCCATGTGGAAAATTTTAATTAAAAATTGTTACCCGTTATTTTTCTGCATTAAAAAACGTTTATCAAAGAATTTCGTACCCGACTATGTACATATTTAAATTATAAATATTATATTCATGCACCAAGAAAATTACCATCCCATATCCTGTGGGTTGTCCACTAAATAGTTCTGAAACGTTACCCTAATTTTTCCAAATGTGTCAACTTGAATCTGCTAGAGAATTAAAGTTTTAAGTAGTTCATTTGAAGGAATCTCACATTTCCCTATAATTTTGTGTGTCGCGGTGTGGTATGATTGGGCATTTTTGGAGAGAATTTGGTCAGTTAAGAGAAAGTAACAGAGGAAGAAGGTGGTTGTATAAAGTAGTGTTAAAAAGAGGAAGAACAAAGTTAATTGTTTCTTCATTAATTGTTGTTCATTAAAAGTAGCTCATGCAAATAAATAAGTAAAACCCAGTATTAAAGTTTTCAGTAGGGTTTCTCTATCAGTTTGAGTAGGCACGAGTTATTTAAGTGACAATTAGCCACCAAGGTCTACGGTCATCTCTAGCTCACATTGGAGAAACGCTTGCGACGGGTAGTTGCTTGGACCGCCCTCATCATTTTGGAGGTCCCACCGAGACTAGAGACGACCAGAAGACAAGTGACCTGACCAGTTTGACCGGACAATAAAGCCGCTGGCGTCGACGGGAACTGGAGCAAGGACAAGGAAAGGATATCATCAAGAATTGCCTTCTTGAGGACCCCACCCTGAGTGTTCGGGGTAAAATCAGGTGATATCAAACTAGTTTTGACCTACTTGGAGGATTCAGGATTTTAATAAAAAACTGCATTTCCTCGTTGAGGCCTCGTCGTTGCCCTATCTTGTGCATGCGAGATCAGTCGAGGTTATAACGTCCAGTTTGGCGTCATAAATAGAACTGATAATTAAAATTGTCTCCCTTTGTTGGATTGTTTTTTGAGCTTCTCATCAACCAGCAAAGATGGATCGGCTGAAAAAGCAGAGGACACCCCAGCGGTCAACCATGACAAGATTGATCAACGAGTTGGACGCCGAGCTGGGGAAACAAGAACCAGATGTCAGCTTCATTTACGGCAAGATGACTGTTTTGGAGCAAGTTCGGGAAAAAGTCGCCGAGCTCGACAAAGAAATTCTGGATGCGATTCTTGATGACGAATTCGCAGAAGAAACAGCCTATGCAGATGAAAACAATAGAATTATGGAGTATATAGAAAAGCATTCCAATATCAAGGTCCGTGTTGAGATGGTATTGGCAAATGGATGTGCATCATCAACCCCACCAGCAAGTACCAATAGTTACGCCAGTGTTCACACCGATACAGATCACAAGAAGAATTACAAATTGCCGAAAATCCAGTTGAAGAAATTCAATGGAGAGTTGACAGAGTGGCTGGGCTGGTGGGCGCAATTCAAGAAAATTCATGAGGATGATGGTCTACACGATTCGGACAAATTTCAATATTTGATCCAGTGCATTCCCCAAGGAACGAGGGCGAGAGACCTGGTGGATAGCTACCCCCAGTCAGAAGAGAACTATCCCAAAGTTATCAGAGCATTACAAGATCGCTTTGGGAAGTCAAGATTATTGAAACAAGTATATGTGAGAGAGATGTTGAGGATGGTCAATGTCAACGCCAATCAAAAGGTGGAGTTGTCAAAAATGTATGACCGTCTCGAATCACAATTGAGGTCGCTCGAGAGTCTTGGATCCACATCCGATAATGCAGCAGAGTTCTTGTATCCGATGGTGGAGTCCAGCCTCCCGGAAGAAACTCTCATCGCCTGGCAAAGGAGCTCTTTCTATGGAAAAGATGGGAGTACAGCGACGCCACCGAGAACAGAATTGGATTACCTCATGGACTTCATCAAGCAAGAAGTTGAAGCCGAAGAAATGAGGAAGTTGGTGAAGATTGGATTTTCTGAGTCAAAAGAAACCAAGAAAGAAAGTCATGGGCATCGAGAAAAGAAAGCAGCGAAAGATGTCCCAACAGCCGCAAGTTTGTCGGTCAACTCGAAGATCCCGACGTGTGCATTTTGCGGCAAAAGTAACCATCCCAGCCAGGATTGTTACCGAGCCAGAACAATGAATAAAGAACAAAGAGATCAGAAAATCAAGGAGAGTCGTGCTTGCTTCTCGTGCTTGAAGCAAGGTAACATATCCAAGAATTGTAGGAGTCATGTGAGCTGCCCAATCTGCAACAGGAAACATTATGCAATTATGTGTCCAGATAAGCGAACTGAAGGAGAAATTCGAGAGTTATCGCAAGAGGTCCAAGGAATGACGCTCACCCCGACGATGATCAACTCGACCGACAGCAAGCTTATACTAATGAAAACTCTCCACGTCCGAGTCAAAGGGTTCACTGGAGAGGAACAAGTGGTCAGATTATTATTTGACGAAGGGAGTCAACGAAGCTACGTGAAGACCTCCCTCGCCATCAAGTTAAAGTGCCCCATCGTTGGACAGTTATCTCTGCAAAATACTTTATTTGGCGGACATACGATGGGAATTAAAGTGAAGAATAACCATCGAGTTATTTTAAAACAAGTTGGAGGTGCCTTTTCTCAAGAAGTAATCCTCATTAATGAAGATAAAATTTGTAGTGGATGCCCTGCTGTCCCCACTGGTCCGTGGATTTCTGAACTCGCAAGTAAGAAGATATATATTTCCGACATGTGGAGCGGATCATCAGAGATCGACATCTTAATTGGAAGTGATCTGTGGGGAAAATTGATGACTGGTAGGATGTATAAATTGAAGAATGGACTCATCGCAGTGGAATCTGTCTTTGGGTGGACATTAAGTGGAGAGGTGCCAGTTCAACCAAGCAAGAGTTATGCTGCCACCGTCATACCCATGATGACAATTGATGAGAAGTCTCTACCCAATTTGTGGAATCTTGACACAATTGGAATTAAAGATACAGCCGAGAAAATAAGTCAAGAGGAACACGACATGAAAGTGAAAAGTCTGTTCCAACAACAAATAACACGTGACGACCATGGAAGATATGAAGTTAAACTCCCATGGATTTCGAATGACATCTCCCTTCCAAGCAATCGAGGCGTGGCGGAAAAGATGCTTGTGTCGTCAACACAGAGACTGAAGAGTAAAGGCGACTACAACAAATATGACCACGTTTTCGAGGAGTGGGAGCAAGAAAGAATTATTGAGCGAGTGGAAGAGAATTGTGCAGAAAAGGATCATTTTCTCCCACATCGACCAGTTTTCAAGCCGGTGAGTGCTACGACACCCGTCCGGCCAGTTTTTGATGCAAGTTGCAAAGTAGGAAAGAATCCGTCCCTCAACCAGTGCCTGGAGAAGGGGCCGAACATGTTGGAGCTCATTCCCTCCATATTGCTGCGCTTCAGAGAGAAGAAAATTGGGATCATCTCTGACATAAGGAAAGCGTTCCAAATGGTGGGAGTGGCAAGTGAAGACCTGAACTTCCAGAAATTTCTTTGGTGGAAGGATCCGATCAATGAAATCATCAAAGAGTATCGACACACCCGAGTGGTATTTGGCCTAAACTGTAGCCCATTTATCTTGGCAGCCGTGTTGGAACATCATCTGAGTCAAGTTGAACCAGATTTCAAAACCGTGGCAGAGCTGCTCAAGAAATCCTTGTATGTCGACAACTGTGTGGTATCGCTCGACACTGATGAAGAATATGAAGAGTTCAGGCAGAAGTCCATTACATTATTAGCCGAGGCGAAAATGGACCTGCGCCAGTGGGAGCGAAGCAATGACTTGAATAATGTGACCACGACAGTATTAGGAATGAAATGGGACAAGTCTGAAGATAAGTTGTTCTGTCAAATGCCGAAAACACTTGAAGACGATCTGGTAGTTACCAAGAGAAGTGTACTATCATTGGTATCGCAAATATTCGACCCGTTGGGAATATTGTCGCCAGCCCTCCTCCAGCCCAAGTTGATGCTGCAGGAATCGTGGGCAATGGATTTAGAATGGGACGAGCCCTGGAATCAAAATCAAGTTAAGAAGTTTATGGAATGGTGGGAGGAACTGGGCGAATTGGGCAAGATTCAAGTTCCAAGACAAGCATTCGGCCCACACCCACCTGATAAGATTCAGCTTCACATCTTTACCGACGCGAGTGTGCAGGCTTACGCAGCCGTCGTGTTTGTTCGAGTCAAGAGTGGAAGCAAAGTGACCGTGCAATTGTTGATGTCAAAGTCACGAGTGTCACCTCTGGACAATAAGAAGGCCAAGAAGTTGACCATACCGAGAGCAGAATTACTTGGTGGGTTAATTGGATCAAGATTAGGACAAACAATTAAGGAAGCGCTGTCCATGGAGAAAGTTGAGTGTCACTACTGGACCGACTCAACAACTGTTTTAGCATGGATTAAGCGAAACGAAAATTACGGGACTTTTGTTGGAAATCGAGTCCGTGAAATAAACAAATTAACAAGACCAGAGCAGTGGAGGCACGTGCCAGGTATAATGAACCCAGCAGATCTTCCGTCCCGAGGGTGCTCTCCTTCCGCTTTATTGGAAACCAAATGGTGGGAGGGACCCAGATGGCTATACGAGGATGAGAAGAAGTGGCCTCAACAAAATTTGAAATATGACGAAGATGAAGTGGCGAAGGAGCTGAAGAAGTGTGAAATCATGATGGTGACCACTGTCGACCCCAGTTCCCCAAGATTCTCCACATATTTGAAGAACATTCGTGTAGCTGGTTGGATAAGACGATTCATTAACAATGCGAGAAATAAGAAAGAGAATCGTTCAACCAGCATATATCTCATCATGAGTGAAATGAGAGCTGCAGAATTGGACGTCGTGAGAAGCATTCAACAACGACATTACAACATAAAGTCACCAGTGATGGGGAATATTCAAGTCGAGATTCAAGATGATGGATTATGGCATGTCAAGACAAGATTGACCTACAAGGAAGACTCAATATTATTTCGGAGCCCAATTTTGTTGCCAAATTCTGACCCAATTACTCATCAATTAATTATGTATATCCATATGAGTAATTGTCATGCTGGGACTCAGTTTGTTCTTGGGAAGTTACGCGAGCGATACTGGATCCCAAGTGGAAGGAAAACAGTAGGTTCTCGCGAAGTGCGTCGTGTGTCGTCGTCATACTGCCAAGCATATGACGTGTGAACCAGCCCCCCTTCCTCAAAAGCGGATCGATCTTCAGTATGCATTTCAAACTACGGGAGTCGACCTCGCAGGACCATTAGTGATGAAGGGAGGGAAGAAACTTTGGATTGTTTTATATACCTGTGCTGTCTATCGCGGTATATATTTGGACATCGTAGACTCGCTCAGCAGTGAAGATTTTTTGGATTCTTTGGAGAAATTTTGCTGTCTGATTGGGCGACCTTCAAACATCTTCAGCGATAACGGAACCGATTTTGTTGGCGCCGTCAATTTAATGAAGAAGCTGAATTGGATCAAATTGGAAGAATTATTGCAAGTCAAGAAAATCAACTGGACTCTAAATCCTCCCAGTTCACCGTGGTGGGGAGGGTGGTGGGAACGGCTTGTTCGAAGTGTAAAAGAATTGCTGAGAAGAATGTTGGGAACGGCGAAGCTGACCAGGAAGGAGTTGGAAAGTTGTATGGCGTCTATCTCATACACCATCAACAATCGACCGTTGACCACATTAACGGAAGACGACGAGGCTCTCATTCCTCTAACTCCAGCCATGTTTATGAAAGACTTACCAGTCGCCGGTCTACCAGAACATGACCTGATTGTCGGACGGACGATTGGAGAAAGTTATAAGAAGATTCAAAATTTGAAGCGAGCCTTGAGGGAAAGATTTCGCAAAGAATATCTTGCCAACCTAGTCCAACACCGAAGCGAGAAGAAGACGCCTACGCCTGAGGTCGGTGACGTCGTGCTGGTGGGGCAGGATAACAAGAAGAGGTTCGAGTGGCCACTCGGGCGGATATTGGAAGTCTATCCAGGTAGAGATGGAAATGTCCGAGTTGCCAAAGTCAAGACCAAGTTGGGGTCATTATTGAGACCGCTCCAGCGTCTCTACCCATTGGAAGTACCCCACCCTAAATCAATTGAAGTCACACAAGCGATCAAAGATAACGCTAAAGAGAGTACCAAGCAAGAAGAATTAAATGAAGGAGATCACGTCTACAAAACCAGGAGCGGACGTGAAATCGCCATACCAAGCCGCTATGGAAGTTGGAATAAATAGTTTTATTTTATGAGTTTATGAATTTAGTTGTAATTGTTCTTTTACTCATGTTACTTGTAAAAGAGGTGGGAGAATGAAGGAATCTCACATTTCCCTATAATTTTGTATGTCGCGGTGTGGTATGATTGGGCATTTTTGGAGAGAATTTGGTCAGTTAAGAGAAAGTAACAGAGGAAGAAGGTGGTTGTATAAAGTAGTGTTAAAAAGAGGAAGAACAAAGTTAATTGTTTCTTCATTAATTGTTGTTCATTAAAAGTAGCTCATGCAAATAAATAAGTAAAACCCAGTATTAAAGTTTTCAGTAGGGTTTCTTTATCAGTTTGAGCAGGCACGAGTTATTTAAGTGACAATTAGCCACCAAGGTCTACGGTCATCTCTAGCTCACATTGGAGAAACGCTTGCGACGGGTAGTTGCTTGGACCGCTCTCATCATCATTCAATTCAACTTCATTCATTCATTTATTCAAGTTTATTCAAGATCCTCAAGCAGATATGTGGGTTGAGACGCTTAAAAAACTTATTAATCTTCGGCATAAGGGAATCAACGACAGTGGGAGTGACAGGGAGACTGATTTAGCAGAACAGGCGGCGTAACACTGCATCCACTCAAGAATTACGAATTTCTTGGAATAGATTTCTTCTCCCAGCCTTTTTTTATTTGTTTAATTGGAAACTTAAATTCCAATACCACGCATTTGAAAAGGTTTAAATACAATTTTTCAGAGAACACAAATTCAAATATGTATTGGAGTATTTATGTATTTATGTAATTAATGGGTATCTTCATATCCGATGTAAATACCTCTCAGTAATCATCCATGTTTGTAAGAAATGAAGGACAGTAATTACGTGCAAATTGGAAAAAATACTTATTTATGTACATACATAATTGGTAACATATAGGTATTTGCATACACAAATAATAATTTATTTATACAAGATAATTAAACCTGAATCCTGCGGGTTGTGCACTTAATATTCTGTAACGTTATGTGCAAGTTTGATACCAATGTATTGATCTTCAGAAATTTATTCTACGTGGACAAATACGTATTTCTTTATTAACTAGGCACGTGTATAACTTTCAGGCCAAGCTTGCATATCTTCAACATAGCATTTATGAGTATCATCATATCGATGTTATATAAATATCTATATCTCTGTAGTCTTGCATTCATGCATATTGTATTATGTTAATCAGATATATAATAACGGTAATTTCAGTATGTAATATTATATAATATATTATATAATAACAGTAATAGTGGGACAATAGAGGCGTCATTGGCCCCTGACCGAAAGAGGTAAGATTTTATGCCTCACGAACACACTCTAAATAAAATCATTACCAAATCATTACCCAAATGCACACGTATATGACTCTGCAGAAACGGTAATAATAACCACCGGCTGGTAAAGAAATTGATTGAACCCGAAGTGGTAATAAAGAACACTTTTTGGGATAAAATTAATACCATGATGTATGACAGATGTACTACAACATGTAGTAAAATGTCAACCGCCTGGTAATAAAGCATACCACTTTGTACACGGTGTGCTATTTATACCGGTATTAATGTTTTTCATATGCATACCCCATTATTACCAAATGTTGTGCAGATTTCCACCGAAAAGAATAGATTTTTTGTTTTTGTTTACAATAATCTTTCAATCAATTATATTTATTGTAAAATAGTTTTGAAACATACATAATTATAAAATTTAAGTATAATGCAAACTATGGAATTACACACACACACATGTATACATATTTACACGAAGTTGAAATCTGCTCCGATTTCCAACTTAAATTTTTGCTTCACTGAAAAAATAACCGCATAAGATTATTATTAACTCTTTCCTATTATTATGATGGTGCTCGATCACCATCTTGATAAGGCACCTACATACATATGATAATTTGATACTTACCTGTTTCAACAATTCTATATAATTCTCAGAAGTTTTTATCAGTTTTTTCACTGATAAAAACTTCTGGACAGAATGGATTAATTTCGCCATGTTGACTTGAGTTGAGCTGAGCGGAAACTAAAACTGACAAATGCGCCACTGTTTAGCGTCTCACAATTTTCACCAAATGTATTAAAATTCTTACCTCCATGGTAATAAACTACACCAAAATGTAGATCTCATTAGCACCAATTTGTACTGCGCTTTACTAAAATTATGGTAAAGAGTGTTATCTAAATTTGCAGGATATAATTACCGACTCGTAGGAATTTATTACCAAAATTATAAAGCTAACTTAAAACATTGCGGTGGATGGCCAGTTACCCGTTTGGTATTGATACGGTAATAACCCCGTATAATTTTTGTAGGACGCGTAATTACCAACAGCTCGGTAAAGACGCTTATTAAGAATTCTTTACCAAGTTGCTAAGAGTGCACCATAATTGTACAACATTGGTATATTTTGGTATAATGTTAAATCGGATTAGGGTGTTAAAGTCCTAAGACATTTAAATATTTCATAAACCTCAACAATTCAAATCGTTGTAGCGATATCATGGAGAATTGATATTTTAAACAAGAAAGGGATCTTGTAGGTATATTCAATATAAATGGAAGGAATCCCAAATATTATTGCAATTCTGTTATTCCCTTATCTTCAGTGTACAGCCATTATTCTACCAGCTGTCCTCCCAGTATTTGACATATTGATAGATGAATTGGATTCTCATTGTGTAATTCAAATATTTCATGATGGACCGAACAGTAGTATTGATTGGTTTAATGTCAAGTTACCCGCTAAAATTGTGGACATGTCACAACATGATTTACGGGATGGGTACGCACCGCTGCAAATTGGCATTCATAAATCACGAGTGGCCTCGTATTGCAAACTTGTCATATTAATGTCAAGTCCTTATCTCGGGTTTGACAAGCCGATTTTGGTAGCCGAATTGGACTTGAGTGAATGGATTGAAGTCGCAGTGCATACTATGTTTTACATAGACAGCGGATACCGAATAATCACTGGTTTGCGATTGAACGATCCTATTTTGACATTTGTTACGACACAAGCTAACATAAAGAGACTAGGACAAGTTTATTTTAGAGGAAATAAATGTTTTAAAATATCCGTAGTTTTCATTAAGCCAGAAAATCAATATGAAGTGTGCGCTTGGTCGTATAATAAACGGTGGATCGATGATATACCTATGTCCAACCTCAACGAACATTTGCACTGTGTATCACAAAGATCCGAAAACCTAGACAGAAAAGTGTTTGATATTACCCGTAATGTTAAAATATTTCCTCAGCCATGGTGCTACGAAGGGCAACACCAAGCCGAAGGTACCGAAGTAAGGTTTGATGGTGAACCGCGAGGAACAAAAAATCATTTTGACACCAAGGATAACAATACTCATATCAAAAATGTTTTGGAAATTGTATTCTTTGCGGCAAATGAGACTCTAGAATATAAAACAAAGTGTGTTTCTTTCCAATCTACACTGGTTATTGAAAAATTTCCCGGAGAAATTTACAAAAGCGTTACCGCAATTTTTACAGAGACCTCAGGATACGAATTTTTAACCTGCCATCGAGATGGGTATATCACATTCAAATTGTACATTACACCGTTCAAACCATGGGCATGGGCTTCGTTATTCATCTCACTGATATCAATTATTGTAACAACAACAATCTACAAATACTTCACGAATTTCAGAACAATCCCATTCGCACCCTGGCTCTTCGTTCTTGCCAACATTTTTGAAGAGTGTGGTCACCTACCTATAAAGATAGAAAATCACCGTTTCTTCCGCATAATTCTCGGCTCGTGGTGTACGATGTCTGTAATTATTACAAATTGCTACAATGGGATCCTGATATCCGAACTTAACTTGCCTATGAATACTATACGGCTGGAACATTTTGACCATCTGATCTGCGAGACAATGGAGAAGAGCGCTATATCAAAAATACCACAAATTGCTCTAAACTACAACATACGATATAAAAATCATACAGCTCTACTTGACCAGAAAGAGGTCAGCCAAAAGGCGGGATATGACCGTTTTGCATGGTACCTTTTCGTATTGAGCCTCCTAGACTTGAATTACATGAATGCAACTGATTTTTTTCCGGAATGGGAACCAACGCGTTCTGGAATTAGCAAACCCATTCAAATCAGAGAAATGCTTTCACTTGCTTTCCTTGCCGCGTGAATATGTCTCAGGGTGTGCACATTTTCCCGAATTCCTGGAATATGCTTTCTTTTCTTTACGGGGTGAGATTAAGCTAGGGATGAACATCAGTTCTGTGAGTACAATGGCCCTGCAATTATTAAATTTATTGGACCCACGCCATACACACCATCCAAGGGGTTTTCAATATTCTAACCAGAGTCAGACGTTGATCCAAGTGCAAAATAATGTAGAAAGTGAGTTAGTGGAATGTGGAAAGTCAATCTTCTTCGCAAAATCGGCCGCCATCGATGCCGAACTACAATTCTTGGCTAGAAATTATCCAACCAGAAAATTTTATAAGGGGAAAGAAATCTTGGCGAAGGTTTCATTCGGTTGGAAGTTTTATGATGAAGGTATGTCCAAGGTGCCAAAATATTTTAAATACTTGATGGAAAATGGAATATACCTAAGATTGCGGAAAGAGCAAGTGTACCAGAAATATTTACATCGAAAACCTGCAAAGTTACTTGAAACTGAACCATTGACGAAGGCGGTTGGATTAAATGCAGCAATCTTAACGCTATTTATTTTATGCTGGGGGACACTTTTGGGAGCTTGTGTTGTTTTTATCGCTGAGATACGTCGCAAGATTTATACGTTGATCGAACGTGTGCTGAGGAACTCGTTGCATTACATTTATGATAAATGTTCCTTAATCTGCGCCAGAAAAAGTTGCACCAAAATATCATCATGGGATTGATCCTGGTTGCACGAACCGTTTAGAACAATGATAAATATGATTGATTGATTGATTGATTGATTGAAGTTTTTATTAATGGTGTCGTACGAGCGTCAGCACTGGACACCCAGCGACAATCTCAAAAAAAATTTGAACTAATACAATGTTCTATAACTATAAACTAAATAATACATACAGTTGCTTTTACACTGTTTCACGAAGACTTAAAATATAATCTTTAACAGAGTCACAAAACGTTGAGTAAGTCATGTCTTTGAATGTCCAGGTTTTTGGGAGGGCATTCCATAATTTGTAGGTGCGATATGTGAGGGCCCGCTTACGGGACTCAGTCCTGTGCACAATAGGGTCAAGCTTCGGCATGGATAAATTCGAGGAAACTCTACTGTCGGAAAAAGAAAGCTTGCCTGGAGACCATCTCTTATAAGCATTTTTAAGAGTTACAAACTTCAGTCTCTCACTTAATGTCAAAAAGTTACAGTCGTCACGAATCCGTGTCATTTCAGCCGAGTTGCGAATGCTCGAGAAGGAAATACTTGTACTCTTTTTTGTTTTCTTAGCAACTCTCGAGTAAAAATAAATACATAGGTATTTATCGATTTTTGCTTGTAAGGTGTCAAGTTTAGTGTCATTATGTATGGCCCAAATGTCAAGGCAGTAATCAGTCAAAGAGTGTAGGTGTGTATTAACCATGGCTTTTAAGGCCTGCAGATTTAAGTATCTCTTGACACCATATAGGAATTTAACTCTACCGCACAATTTCTTGTAAATTGAGTCAAAATGTAAGTTAAAGTTCAGCGCTGGGTCGAGTAGAATGCCGAGATACTTAAAGCTATTGACCCGTTCAATTGTATGGTTTTGTACAATAAATGGGGTAATATTAGTTGGTACCGAGTCGTGTTCTTTACAAAATATCATGAACTTGGTTTTGTCAAAGTTTACATACATTTTGTTAGCATCAAACCAGGTACACATTTTATCGAAGCAGGCTACTAACGAGGATTTTATAATTTCGGTGTCACATCCATGGGTATAGATTACGATGTCGTCAGAATACATTAAAAATTGTATATCTATAATTTCAGAAATGTCATCAAGAAATAAACAAAAAATGAGACTCCCGAGAATCGAGCCTTGTCCAGAACCTGCATACATTTTATAATATTTCTCACCATCAATAAATATATACGATCTACCATTCAGTGATTCAAAAATTAGCCTAACTAAGTGAGGGTTTACATGAAATCTGAAATAGTTAGATAGAGTCTTGCGATATAAATACTTGTTTGATTACCTTGTACCTAAATAAATATGTTCATGTCTTAAATATTTACTGTGCTCAGCCTTTAATGAAAAACTGCTTACAACCCACTATCTCAATAAGTAATTTAGCTGTGAGTGATTTATGCATAATTGTTCAGGTGAAATTTAAAGTCTTGATCATAGAATACGATGTTTAATGTCTGGTGCACTTACATATTAATGCAAATAAAATATTTATACTGTAAGAGAAATTTACGAGAAAAATTTATTACTCTGGGTTGGTAGTATGTATCATTGGATACATGGTCAGCCATTGACGCAAAACTTATAACTATAAATTTTCACTTCAAATTTTGTTAAGTGTGTATCATTTTAAGGGTGGTTCAAAACCAAGAACCCACCTTTTGGATAACATAATTTACATAATCGTGTATATATGGACGTTTCTATAAATTGTGTATAACTCATTCTGAACTAAGGCATGTCCCAGGTTTGGTTAGACAGTTCTATTATATAGTTTGCTGAGCAATTAGTGGATATTGTTGCTTAGCTATCTTAGTTTCTTGAAACGCAATTTCAAGGGCTTCCAGCAGGTGTAACGCATTTTTTATTAAAATGATGAAATTCAATAGAAATCGGGGTCAAAGTGAAAACCTCGCGAATCGAGTTTTTCACAAGTACAAAATTGTCGCTTGACGTGACTTAAAAATGACGTGGCAGTACTTCAACGCGGAAAGGTGTCACAAAACGGTAATCTACCTTTATATTTCGAAGTATGAGCATGCCAAAAAGGGCACTTTTTAGAAATTTCCAGGCCACCTCTGTTCATAGCCATCTATCGAAACTCGAAAAACGTAAACACACTTTTCAGCACTACTCCTTCCACGTAAATTCGTGGCGCTACTCGGGTACTGCCAATTTCAAAGTGCTTGTTCCACAACATTGAAGTTCATAAATTGAGGACTACGAAAAAACCTAATTCAAGTTTCCCAAAGTACGTTAATGACTAAAAAAGGAGAGTGCAAAAAAATTATAAAAAAGAGCGTCTATAAATGTCATTAAAAATTATCGATATTTATGATGAAAACTACGGCAAAGTTGATCTATCAGAGACACCGGAATTGAAATTTTTTCACTCCCCTAACTCCCCTGATGTGGAATATCAACGTGAGTTTAAAGTGAAAACCAAATTCCTTATGAAATTCCTCGTTTGGCTGGGGCCGGTCGGTTTTGGCAACATTTCGCCACCTTATATTTAAAAATTTATCAGAAATACAAAAGCTAATAAAAATGAATTTTTGAAAGTGTCACAGCTCTGGATAAGGAAACTTCATAATCTGAACGAAATTTGATTTTGGCCGGACCTCGCAACCTTCCATTTCGCTAAAATTTTAACCGCGTACTTTCGGGCTGAACGAGTCGATTTTGTCCTCGAAAAAGACAACGCTTCAAATGCCCCTTAATTGCAACGAATCAAAAAAAATTATACCTTTTACGAAACAAGATACTCTAACCTAAAGTCCAATGCGAAAAAGCTGGAAGAATTCAAACGCGAATGGCGAAAAATCAGCCAGTACATTTAGCAAACGAGTGAAAATCACAAATTCGTGGGTTGTTGCGAAAATTCGTATTGGTGGTAAGGAATGGAATAATAAAAATCCTCAGTGACCAAAACTGGTTGGTATGATTACCACCTACCCTGCACTGAAGACTTTATAAAAATATTTTAACCAGGTCGAACTACACAGGTCATGGATCATTGTCTAACTTTCCCTGGGACACGGTATATTGGCTCCCATGCGTGCGAGAAAAACAAGTTCAGTTACCGTTATTTAGCCATGGCAATTTTTGTCATAATTTCAGGTTTATGTGTTGATTAAATTCCGATCGAGTATATAGAAATAAAAAGGGGACCGAATAGTATTTAAACAATAAAGTCAATCAATCATTGAATCAAACGTTTAGTCGGCACCAGTAATTATATTTCTCGAACAATGAGAATTATTTACATAAATGGTAAGTATTTGAAGACAAATAATTTTTCGAAATCGAATTATAATTCACAGAAAAAATGAAAAATTTAAGTACAGTGAAGTCTGGGGTTATCCTTCCACCTGAATATGTACTAATCAAGCTAACCTGTCCTTCAGGACGATCTTGTAAGGTTGCGGGGTCAACAGAAATGACGCAGACGTCTTCAAGCCTGGATTCGCGTTCGAATCGGTGGGGTCAAACTTGACAAAGAATCGTTGAAAGATATTCGCCGTGTAGAGAAAGAGCGTATCTCGCGCCAAAGTTTCGCCCGCGCATTGTCGTCGCCCAATCGAGAATGGCATGAGGGCCTCGTGTTTCTTAAACGTTTTTCCATCCGGGCTTAAAAATCGTTCAGGTTTGAAGCTTTGTGGATCCGTAAAGATTTTGGGGTTGAAATGGATTCCGTACAAGTTGGGAAAGATTGCGGTCCCCTTTGGGAAGGCATATCCTTTGTAAACCACGTCGAAAAGGGCGCGATGTGCGACACCGGCGGGAACGATGGAGGAGAAGCGGAGCGCCTCGGCGATGAAGGCTTCGACATAGGGGAGACTAAAAAATGCGAAGAAGGCAAACATTAAGAAAAAACAAATCACTGAGCGTATGTACTCACGCATCAACTTTATCTCGAAAATTGAGCACAGTGGCGCAAATTGCGAGGTTTTGTAACATTTACTCTAGAACTCGCAAAAATTTTGCTGGGAAGCCAAACGATTTTTTGCAAATTTACCCATAAATTGGGCATGTTTGTAAATCGCACGTCAAATTTTAACGCACCTGTTTGCAAAATTTTAGAAATTATATTTTGCAAAATTCTTTCCTAACATAATTTTTTTTAGCTTCGTAAGTTTTCTAAATGAATTGTGACGCACAATATATATCCGTGAGTGTACGCTCGTAACAAATAAAAATCGGGATTTTCGAAATTATTAACCTCGGCCTGTCCGACAATCCGCAAAGTCTCGACGTTCCCACCATGTCGTCGATTTCTTTCTGCATTTTCTTCTGCACTTCGGGAAACGTGGCCATGTAGAGGAATATCCAAGACAGAGTGGTGGACGAGGTTTCTGTCCCAGCTTCAAATAAATCCTTGACGACGGTGATTAATTGACGCTCTTAGAAAGTTAAATTAAGGGATTTTCAAAAACCGAAATTTCCGATATCTATTACCGTAAAATAATACTTTAAAGTTGAAGTATTTAGAATATGTACCTCCAAAATCCTTGTAGAATGCGGAGTCAGAGTCCTTACATGATTTAACCTCTTTAAGAAAAACGTCGATAAAATCTCTGAAAAAATGAGTCATTTAAATTTCCAATTGATATTCGTTTTTTTCGGGAATTTGATTTGATAATCATGGTCGGAAATTAAAATTCCCACCTTGCATAATCCGCCGAATAAGTTTCCTTATGTTCCTCCACCGCCCGGGTGAATACGACTCGCATTTTGTCGACGTAATTTCGAAACGAGGTGAACCCTTTGTACCCTAGTTTTTCCAACCAGGGGAACAGAAAGACTATTGCGCCATCCGAGGCGGCTTCTTCCATCGCCCTAAAATACATAAATATAAATTATTGAATTTACAGAGTTTGCCAAAACGTGTGGAAACATGTCACTATTAGAAATTTGGTGCAAGCAAATTCTCGGTATTAGAGTTGCTACTGGTTGGTATATATTAAAATTATGCTACCGATGTTACAAAGCTTAACCGATATCGAAGTATTACCACTTTGGTAGAGTCATCTATGCATATCGCTTATTTTTTTAGTACTGGATTTTTAAGAGAGTGCATTTCGCGTTTTTTAAAAACTATAGGGATTTTTTTAAACTTGAGATAAATACAAGAACGGCTAGTGAAATATCATTAGGTAAACATTAATTTGGTAATTAGGTAGGATTTACAAAATTTAAAATTTCGAAATAAAAATAATCTATTTATGTAGGTTTGCACAAACTATGCAGAATTATCTTTAAAGAACTAAAAATTAAAAATATATAAATTTAGTGCAATAGAAGTCCAAAGATTCAAAGGATTTCTCCTAACAAATTAATAAATTATTAAGTAGCTTCAGCTACTTTATTCGATAACTTTGTACGTCTGTCTGTCTTTCTGTCCGTCTGTCAACAAGATAAAGGGAGAGCGGATCGAGATAATCGAAATCGGTTTGCGGTATCATACACATGACCCCAGGGGGATGATGCTATCCACCTTTGGGATTAATCGGACCACCCCCACCGGAGTCAGGGGGTGTGGTAGGGGCAAAATGAGATTCTTACTGAAACCGGATCCATTGATTAAATACAGCGAAATAAAGTGTATTGGGAATGGTTGGGGTGAAGTGAGACTGAAGCTACTATCTTATGTGCGTTTGCTACGGTTTATTCCTCAATTTAACTTGACAGATCCACTTACTTTGTGAGGTCGTGCGACAACGCTAATATTCTTGGGTCGTCGTGTTTGTACCGGTTGCCAGAAATGACCATCCATAACGAGTTGACCACGGCGATGGTCATCTTGGCCTTAATGTCAGTGAGGGGTTTGCCCTCGTTGGACTTCATCCAGTCCAATACCTCCTTAAGTTCCTCCATGATTAAGCCCTCCATCGTGCTCTTGCCGAATCCAAAGTCTCGCAGTTGGCGGAGCGTGAATCTTCTAATGTCCTCCCAGTCCTTCCCTTCCGTGTTTATGACTCCTGAAAATTATACGTGGAAAAACTTGAAATTGTGCCAATAATGTTTAGATTTCATTTCATACATACATTTTTAGAATATCCATAAATTGTTTCACACAAAAATCGCAATTTCACAAAATTTCTAGATCCCCCTGCCCGATTATCATGGGAATGTTTTAATTAGAGCTTTAGACCCCTTCACCCTTTTCGCGTGACATAATCTATGGATGGTCCCGTATTCAGCAAACTTTTGTGAAACTCCACAGTTTCAATGTTTGCAAATTCAAATATTGCGATTTTATTTAATTATGTACTGCAAACATCGCGATTTACATATGTACTAGACTCCCCATTTACCATGATAGGCACGTTTTCGCTGGAGCATTAGCCCCCCCCCCTTCCTACATCTCGCAATATACAATTTATGAACGATCCCTATTTTAAAATTGCAATGGTTTCTTAAAATGTTGAGAATAAGCATTTCGTGTAAAATTTAACATCTCGAAATTTAAGCGTAATATGTACATTATGAATGTAACCAATGAAAACGAATAATCATAATTCATGTATCGAAGTATGTAATTTATAATGTTTATTTTTAGTTTTAGAAATTTGACTCACCATGAACTTTTCCGGAAGTTGGATAAAATTCATTAAACGGGACATCATCCCCGACATTAAACCTCCCTGCGAAAGCTGGTTCTTGCGAAAACATTTCCTTCACCATTTTGGGATCAGAGACAACATAAGTGCTGAAAATTTGTTAATTATATGGCTAAAATTAGTACATTTTTTAATTCTAAAAAAACGAAAATTCAAGACATAAAATTCAGTTTACGGAGTTCCGAAGATCGTGACGGAGAAAATATCGCCGTATTTCTGGGCCCACTTGTCGTACTGGAGGAATGGGCTGGTTTTGTCGAGTTGTAACATGTTTCCGAACAATGGGAGACCCCACGGGCCTGAAATTGAGAGAAATTCAATTCACGCTTACATATGTGTGTAAATGCATAAACGTTGTAAATTTCAACACTAAAAATTGGGACAAAAGTCCTTAAATTTTCCTGAATTAAAAATTTGCTCGTGTTCCATATAAATAAATCCTGCTAGATAAGTTCTCAGATTTTTTGTGTCCAGTTGTTTAACAAATCGTACCGCTTACAAAATTACTAAAAATTGCGAAATTAAAACATTCTTATTTTCAATTTGGAAAAAAATTAATGTGCTGAATTTGCGAGTTGATTCATGTCAATTAAAACTTTTTATTTAAGAATGTTGATAGGAGAAGTATTTAAATAAATGCTGGAATTTTGAAATAGTCTCAAAATCAATGTAAATTCCCGATTTTTTAATTACATACTGACCTGATGGGATTTTTCCATCAAGTTTCCCCTTATTTTTCCTCCTCGAAATAAAAACATAGTATAAACTGGCCCCCACCACGAGGGCGATTAAAATTGGTAGCGACACGACCATTTTTATTATAAGCTCGACCAAATATTTCGTTATGACCCAGGTTTTTGAGACTGTAACCATTTAAATAAACTTGCAGTTGGCCTGGCAACCGAACGCATGCACGAGATTGGGACGATTACTCACAGATTAAGTATTACAACAACACACAGCTTCATTCATCGCGTGCATATGTATGCATGGACACAATGGACAATCAGGGGCCGCACAACTGTGGGGACATGGGGTCCATTCGTCCATACCGAAATGTTTCATTTTTACGTGTACATGTGTAAATTCCGTCACTTCTGGTGTCACACTCATCAAAGTAATGATACCGTTTCAGTGGCCGCGGAAGCTGTGAGGACACATTGGAGGATAGGAAGGGTAGGGAATGGTTTGTCCAAAATTGGCGGATGATGGGGACATCGGACAACTGTTGGGACTTTGTCCCTCTGTCCCCCACGCTTCCGCGGCCAATTATATTTATTTAACGCTACTCTGGATTTAGTCTAAATCTGGAGTAACGTTGAGTACATAGATAAAGAGCAATGTCTACTCTAGATTTTGTATATATAGATAGTTTAATTAATTTAGAAGTTAGAGTGCATTTACATTTAGAAAGGGTCAAATTATTATTGACAATGTGTATGCTTACTATTACAGTGTGCATCCCTTGGTTCCGCCGTCACTGCGCTTTGTATACAAAAAACTACCTGATTTTCCACTGTCCTACCTATGTACCTACCAATGTTATTTATCAATCGTAGATTAGTTTGTACATACACATTTACAAGCACTCTTGGTAGATATCTACCTCATCATGCTAACCCTGACCAGCACGAGTTGCCCGTAGATAAGGATGAATTGCATTTGCTTAATTTGCATATTGCGCTGGCACGACCCATCTGCCCAGTTACCTTTCCACGGCCGTGGAAGGTAACTGGGCAGATGGTTCGGCTCCAGTGCAGTGCACAGAGACAAGTAAATTTGTGCAAATTTTTGCAAATTATTTATGCAAATTTGTTTATAGGGACTTTTTACTTGTTCTTAGATACACAATTATAAATCTGGTATAGTCAGGCAGCTATTCATTTATCGGTATTAAAGCTGTTACCTTTTGGTATTATTTTAATACTAGATTTCTAACAGTGTCACCTTACCCTTGCTATCAGTCTTCTATTTCCCTTACTATACTACATAGTGCTTGCGCAGCTGACGGTCCAGTCCAACAATGGCAGGATCGTCACCCCACCAATACATACATACATACTATACTACATACATACATATTTCTTGGCAACAATGTCCCCACGGTGTCCCATCATTATTCCGCCATCCCTGTCGGACAACCTTGAAACCAATAATGACCAGAGTAATAATTGTCCCAATCAAAAGGCAATGTGGGAATTAAGTATGTAATTCGACAAAAAAACGCATCAATGCAAATGCATCAGACCATGCGTGAAGTACCATGCTTCATTTTAGATTTGTGACTGGGACCACCAAATCCATGTTATTTACATAAATATGCCAATATTTAAACGTTAATGAAATTATTCTGTAACTTAAAATCCTGCCCAACCTTTATGCACGGCCCCCCTTCAATACGTAGTAAGTACATACGTACATGCATATCAACGTCAAGCAGTAAGTCTTGGGCTTTATTTAATAACGATGATGATCATCATTAATTGCTTCGCATCTCTGGAGGCACAAAAAAATAGTTGCTCTTTATCATGCCTGCCTAACAAGTGGATTGTTTTCTGCCAGTCATGTTTTCATTGTTTATTCAGCATGCATAGGGCATAGATGTACATTTATGCATGCCGTGCATTTTCGACACAGCGTCAAATATGTGACGGTCTCCATGAAAAGGGACCTTATGCATACTTTGCTCATTTCGTACAAGCGGCAAAATACCAAAACAGAACACTTTCATCGAAACCCATTTCGTCAAAAAGCTGAATTGGCGAAATACACATTAATCTTAAGCATTCCACCTTAAATTTAAAACTTAAGGTTGTACAGGGTTGCTTTACCTAATAAAAATAAAAAATTTGCGCCTTGACCTTTTTAAGGATCTTAACATGACCTAGACACTTAACCTCGGGCGATAAACCTCACATTTAAAACTTAAGGTCATTCCGGCTTGTATTTGCCTATGCAAATCTAATATTAGCGCCATATGAGCTACAATATTAAATTTTACAACATTGTTCTAAATTCAATCAGTATGAAAATTTTCGCCAAAAGGTCGTTTTGCCATATTGTCGATGCAGCATTTTGAATTTAAATAACTTTACTTGCAGTTGACAGATTGAGCTGAAATAAATGGCAAATTAAAGCCTGAGGCAAGAACTTTCCTAAGAAATTAAAGTCTCTAAAGTAGATATTTGGTGAATAAGGTCGTCCCTTTTCATGGAGACAGTCACATATGCTCTTCGCTCGGGTAGAAACTTAAGGAAAAGTTACATATGTATGTACGAATTTGCAAGTTTATGACACATTACATTACAGTGTTTAACATTTGTTTACTCCCTTATTTGCATATGCAAAAAAATTGCAAAGTTCCAGTTCATTCGGTATGTATGTGTGTATGCATGCCTTATTTACATATGTACACCGTGAAGAATTAATTGCATCATGTGTATGCGATTAAATACTTATGCATGTAGCAATGATTCTACCGATTTCATATTTATGTGAGTGGGATGATACGAGTAATTTATTATTTTATCAACTTTTTGTGTGGATACGTGGTCATGAAAAGTTCTCGAGGGCTTTGGTCCTTGAAATTGGGGTACATAAATGATTGACAGTAAAAAAGGTGATCATTTTATCGCAAGTAGTTCTCTGGCTGCGAAAATGAATCGCTCCATGGTTTCAGGTTTTGTGGCAATTTTGTGTTTAATAAAATGCATACTTGGTGATGAGAGTGTTCCTTATCCCGAAGTGGAAATAGAATCGGGTCGTTTGGTGGGTGTATACGGAGAAAATCGGAAGGGAGAGAGATACGCCGAATTTCTTGGGGTTCCGTACGGCCACGTGGAAAAACGGTTTGATGTGAGTGTCCCGATTTTTAAAATATTTTATTAAGCACCGAAATATGATACATTAGCAAAATTTGATCGTGTTAGGAATTTGAATTTCGTAATTTTGAAATTATGTCCCTTTTCTAAATTTCTAAATTATAATTTTAATGGGGTATGTACTAAAATATGTAAAATTATTTCTAAATGAAGCAAAATCTTAAATTCAGTGTTGACTTTAGAAGTTTGTTTAATCGATAATTTGACTTTTTGAAAATTTTAGAATTCCTTTCTACTCAGATTTCTACCCCTCCCAAAGCTTGGACTGGAGTAAAGAACGCGACCGATTCTGGTCCCGGGTGTTACCGATATGGTCTCGTCATCCCAGGAGTTACCGGAACAGAGGATTGTTTAACGTTGAATATTTACACTCCGAAAGTATGTAAATATGGCATTCATAAACAAAAGTGCAAATTTTTAATATGTGTAAAAATTTTAGATAAAGAAACTTAATGGGACTAATGACCTTCTTCCTGTCATGGTCTGGTTGACTGGGGGCGGTTTCATTGACGGTTCGGGAGGATTTTATGGCGGGAAATATTTTATGGAACAGTCAATTGTCCTTGTCACGATAAATTATCGATTAGGTGCTTTCGGTAATGAATTTTATTATAATTTTTCAAAATTTACGAGTCTCTACCATGTTTTATGTAACTTTTGCAAAAACACGAAAAAATTCTTTATGTAGTAAAATATTTCCAAAATTAAAATGCTCTAACTTTTGTAATTCCAATCAAAATTAGGAAGACAAATTAATACGATTACCATAAAACATGAATGTAGCGTCCCTCAGAATATAGAAAAATCTATTTCGCAAACCTAAACAGAAATAATTTGGAAATACTTTTAAAACGTTCCGATATCAAAAATTTGACAGGATTTTTGAACGCCGGAGTAAAATCTGCACGTGGAAACCAAGCTTTAAAAGATATCGTCCTATCATTGAAATGGATACAGAAAAATATCGAGGCCTTTTCCGGTGACAAAAATAGGTCAGACCTGGAATACGTTAAATGTGCTTATTAATATTCAAATTGTGGAAACAGGGTCACCATATTTGGCGAAAGTGCTGGTGGTGCGGCCGTTTCACTTTTGACGGGGTCTCCCATGGCGAAAGGTAATTTTGAAGTCAATAAATTTGCTTTAAACTTCAAAAGGTTGCTAAAAAAATAAATTCAGGACTATTTCATGGCGCCATACTTCAAAGTGGGACGGCCACGTGTCCCTACGTCATGCGGGCAGGTGATGGGATCAAAGATGCCAAAAAACTTGCCGCCGCGGTCGATTGTCCCTCCAGTAATGCGGAATATTTGGTTGAATGTTTGCGAAGAATTAAACCCGAAACACTCGCCGTGATGTCGGTTTTCGTTAATGAGTTTGTAAGTTACGCTCGGGTAATAAAAATATTACCGATACCAGAGGCAATTTCTTACCCTCCGAAGACAATTTGTTACCATAGGGTTACCACGCGGTAGAGTTGCATAGTCTCTCCGCAGGTAACAATTTTGTCAAAAAATTATTGAGAGTGTTGTATTAAATGATTAAACGTTTACAAGAAAACGTTTTAATTTTCTGCGCCTCACATTAAATATATACATACATATGCAGACGATTTGGGATATATTCTTCCAAATACCACCAGGGAATAAATCTTGCTCGCACCGGCCCATAAGCGGTGCGAGCAAGCTATGGGATAGTGCGAGCAAGATTTATGCCCTGAATACCACTACTAAAATAATACCGAAGGGTATTCCCACATACATAAATGAGTCTACCAAAATGGTATTGATCATAATTCCACGCAGTAATAGCCCAGTATGAAATTATTAGAATATTGATAGCAAATTACGGATGGGTATAATTATTTTTAGGGATGAGTATAATTTTTATACCAAAGGGTAGCAACTTTAAAACCAGATTTCTAACGGTGTGAGCTCATGCAAATGTAATTTTCTTGGATGCAGGGAATGGACTCCAGCGCGATTCACATGGGTCCGACCATCGAAACCTATCCAGGTGACGCAGATAATTCATTTTTAAGTGAGCATCCCTGGACCCTCCTGGAAAAGGGGGACTTCAACAAGGTTCCCATTATCATAGGATTTGTCGCTAAGGAAACTTATGGGCTTGCAAAAGCAAGTAAGTTACATACGGGCAATTATTCTTCATAAAATTACATACATTTAAAGAAACAGTCCTTTAATAATGATTGCATTTACAAATTTATGTAAATACGGGTAGTTTTTAAAAATTTTGTTACAAAATATAAAGCAATTAAATTCACGCAGTCGTAAAATCATTTGCTAACCTTGGCAAACATTTTCACGGAAAATTAGCTTACAAAATTTTGCTACTTTGCTCAAATCTAAGGCGTTCTGCACTGTGTAAAATTGTGTAAAATTGCATTACTTAATCTACAAATTCTACGTGAATTGCATGTACTTAAAACTGAATTTCTACTTGCTTATTTGCATTACAGTGGTTGCAACTAGTGCAAAACTGAAAAAACTTAATTCGCAATTTGGTCGCATCGCGCCGTCCGCCCTGCTCTATCATGACACCGCGGAAGACCCCTCCATCGTAACGGAACGAATTCGACAGTACTACTTTAACGGTTCGGAACTCACTCCGAGCAGTGGAGACGATTTGGAACGGCTAATCTCTGACAGATCGATAATACACTGTACACGAAAAGTTGCTGCCGCCTATGCAAATTTCACGACCGTGTACGCCTTCAACTATACGAAAACTGAACCCCTAAGTGCGGGAACGTTGGGCTTGGCGGCTACAAAGTCGGAAGGTACAAACGAAAATATGAAACGTTATTTATGCAAAATTTCAAATGCAAGCGTGAGGGGATACATACATAAGTTCAAGTCCTCCCCACCATTTCCTCCCACTCACTTACACCCGTATACATTTTCCTGCCCCAAAAAATCAAAATTTAAAAATAATTCGAGTTTAACAGTTTCTGAGATTTCGAATCCGCAATCTTTTATATTCATGCGAAATGTGATTGGGAAATGAAGGAAATGATACAGGCAGACCAGAGAGAAGACAGCATGCAAAGGAAAATGTATGGGGGAGTAAATGAGGGGAAGGGTTGATGCGTAGGAGATGATTGGGAGGACTAATTTTAGAATCGACTTGTGTCACTATTTTAATTTTTATTAGATGAAAATTTGTCACCAAAATTGACCGGGGACAGACCTCCTGGACACGGGGACGAGCTTCAGTACCTCTTCGAACCGAGACCACCACTGGACACGTTTTTCCAAAAGATTACCAAGGACAGTAAAGTTTTTGAGTTTTCCAAAAATTTCATCTCACTTTGGACCTCATTCGCCCGTGATGGGTATAAAATTGGTTAATAAATAAGGCGTTAATTAAGATGGAGATTAAAATCGTTACTTCGTTCTTAGGAAACCTGGAAAATTGTGGGATGTCAAGGAAACCGAGTGGACCCCACTAAAACCTAACATGCGACAAGAATACTTGCAAATTAACGAGGACCCAGAAATGCTCGATGTTGATCAAGTTTTTGAAAATAGCTGGAAATTTTGGGATAGTCTTCCCCTCAAGGAGCATGGCAAAAAATGGGCAGTAGAATGATTGACACAATTTGCAACTGCATAATGGTTGAGAATGCGAATAATAAATGAAACAAGTTATTGAAAATAGTATTGGGGGTGGTCACGTCAACGTATTTTTTCATATCATAACTCAATTAGCTATATGAACATATTCAGTTTGCGATGTAATCCAGCAAAATATGTAAGCCTCCTCGATATCCAAATACGTATGCTGGACTAATTTTTCAACCAAAAACACCAAAATTTTTTATAAATTATTTAAAAAAATTATTTATATATATTTCAGTATTTATCAAAATTCATCTAAGCTAATGGGCCAAAATTTTGTTGATATTCTTTACTTTTTAAATATTTTTTATGTCAATTTTTCAGGAGCATGTAAATTCCAAAAATAAGTACACATTAAGAAACGTGTACAAAATTTTGCTAACGGAAACAAAATTTTCCTGCTGATTCATATTAAGAGAAGGCTCGTATTTTGAAACTTTTAGTTATAAATATCAAAGTTTGAAGTCATGAAATGCAGACTTTTCGCTGTAATTATTTTTTATTCTATCCATCGCGATATTTTTGACAAACTCGCTAGCATCTTTATTTTTGTTTGGGATAAAGTTAAATTTATCTTGGAAATCTATCTACCCATAACTTGAAAAATAAATATATGCATAAATTCTGATACGAAATTTGCATTGCAATTTATCTATGTATGTAGATATGTATGTATTTACATATGTACAAACTTAAGATTTTAGTGGTATGTAGATGTAAATATATAAATAAAAATAAGTGCAGAACTTCTAGCTAATTCCATATGCCATGCAATAATTTCACTGACTTACATGCATACATGGATGATTTATTGGATCATGCTTACATACGTGTGTATTTCCAGTATCACAGAGTGAATCAGCAGATTTCATATTGCATGTCCATACTAAATACACATCGTGGAATAATTTATCAAGGTTGTCCTTAACTTTGTTCCCACTGCAATTGCATGACGATAGCAACGAGGCAACGTACCCAATCAACTTGACCAGCAAGCTAACGTATTTATCTGACACTGGTTAAGCCAATTCGCTCAATTAAACCAGTCTTGATTTGCAGCCAAGTGGGAGAAGATCATTAAATATTGCGTGGAATTGCATGAGTTTGCAAAATGTATCGTTCCATAGTTTTTGCGGTGGTTTTATGTCTCATAAAAAGTATGGGATGTGATGACACTGTTTCGTATCCGGAAGTGGAAATAGAATCGGGTCGTTTAATAGGATCATTTTCTGAAAATCGGGTAGGCGTTAGGTACGCACAGTTTTATGGAATTCCGTACGGCCACGTGGAAAAACGTTTTGACGTGAGTACACTAAATTATTTATGTGGAAATACATACACTGTTAGAAATCTGATCTATGTAGTCACGCTTTATTCCTTGTATTAAATAAATTGCTACTTCCTGGTATTAAATTAATACCGGTCCCTTAAAAATTTGCTACCGATATGATAAAATTGAAGTACTACACGGTATTACGTGTCAACACCACGTGGGTAGAGTTAAGCGTGTGTACAAATGCATGTGAATACCGGTTGGTACTATTTTAATACTGGATTTCCAAGACTTATGTATGTAAATACGACGTTTTCTAAATAAAGCGGAAATTATGAAATTTTTGAGAAAATTTTGTGTTAGATTTCTACACCTGCAAAATTATGGACTGGGATAAAGAACGCGACCGATTCAGGGCCCGGATGTGCCCGGTATAGCATGATGGTTCCCGGATTTGCTGGAGTTGAGGATTGTCTAACATTGGATTTGTATACACCAAAGGTAAATTGTATCGTATTTTATTCAGAAATAAAACACCGATTGAATTCTGAAAACTTTTAAAAACTTTGCAAATCATATTCAAACTAAAAAAATACTCCAATACATATAAGATTTTTAAATTTCAGATCCGGAGCCTGAACGGATCTAGTGATTTACTTCCAGTCATGGTATGGCTGACTGGGGGTGGTTTTGTGGACGGGTTGGGAAGCTACTACGGTGGCAAATATTTCATGGACCAGCTCGTAATTCTGGTCACGGTAAATTTTCGATTAGGTGCTTTCGGTACGTTACCAGTATACAAATTTACCGAAAATTTTGTTAAGTATCGGCCATTTACAGCAAATAAAATGACCGTTTAAACTTAAAAAAGTTCTCAAATTTTTCACAGGATTTTTGAACGCCGGAGTAAAATCGGCACGTGGAAACCAAGGCTTGAAAGATATTGTACTCGCATTAAAATGGGTACAGAATAATATTGAGGTCTTTTCCGGCGATAAGAACAGGTAAGTTTTTATGCGACTTAATTAATCATTAAGGGGTCACTCATAAATCAATTCGCCCTGGATTTTACGTGGATTAAGGGTGACCATATTCGGTGAAAGTTCAGGTGGCGCTGCTGCCTCCTTGTTGACCGCATCGCCCATGGCGAAAGGTATGAACATAACTTCGTATTTTTTGAAAATATCGACTTAATTTTTTTTGCAAATAAAAAAATCGTCCCTAATTCTCTAGGGCTCTTTCATGGCGCCATACTTCAAAGCGGGACGGCCACGTGTCCCTACGTCATGCGGGCAGGTGATGGAATCAAAGAGGCGAAAACATTAGCTGTCGCGGTCGACTGCCCCTCCAGCCATGGCGAATACTTGGTCCAATGTTTGCAAAAAGTTAAACCTGAATTGCTCGCTCCACTGTCCATTTTTTTCAATGAATTTGTAAGTAATATTTTTTTTGCACATGCAAATTTTTATGCTATGAATTATGATTTTTTTGCAATTGTGATAGGGAATGGACTCCAGCGCGATTCATATGGGTCCAACGGTCGAAACTTATCCCGGGATTGGGGACGAGGATAACTCCACATTTTTAAAAGAGGACCCTTACAGCTTAATTTCAAGTGGAAACTTCCACAAGGTTCCCATCCTTATTGGATTTGTTGCTAGTGAAGTGTTTGGTATTTCGAAGAGATGTAAGTCACATAATAACATAAAATTCTGCGTATGTGGTTATGTCAATGCATCCTAATTTGGGTGACCCCTGCAAATTTTCGCAAATAGTTGGCGAAATAATCTCAAATTTATGAAATAAGTAGTTGGCGAAATAATCGAAACAGTGCCAATTTGTCAAGTAAATTTTTCAACATAAATCTCATCGCCTTTCTTAAAAGGTTTTGTGCAATTAGATGCATAATAAACTTTGAAAAACCTTGGCATGTTGTTAATTGCTAGATAAGAAATTTGCGAATTGCTTTAATATGCATAATCTACCTAGGTTTCCGAATAATTTTTAGTCCCATGACGGTCATTTATGCATAATACAAAGTGTTACAATTTTATGTAAATTACACATGTAATGAAAATTCTTAAATTTCTAAAATTTCAGTACTTGCTGCTGACAAAATTAAGAAGATAAATTCGCAATTTGGTCGCATAATCCAGTCCGCTCTGCTTTATCATGACACCGCGGAAGACCCCTCCTTCGTAACGGAACGAATTCGACAGTATTACTTTAACCGTTCGGAACTCACTCCGAGCAGTGGGGACGATTTGGAACGCTTAATCGGTGACAGATCAATAGTACACTGTACACGAAAGGTTGCTGCGGCCTATGCAAATTACACGACCGTGTACGCCTTCAATTATACGAAGAGCGAACCCGCCAGTGTGGGCACGATTGATACCGCGGTGACAACGTTGGAAGGTACTGTACATACAGTGGAATTATTTGTGCTGGTCATCTCATCTGCATAAATCTCATTATGCCAATTTTCGGCGTTACGGGGTTAGGTTTTCCATCCAAATTGAGCTTTCGCGAATAAGTAAAAATTTTCAAATGAGCTATGTAACTAGTACACACAGTTCCGCTGTATATGTTCAAATTTGGGGTGGATTGTTATCACGCAGAAATTTCAATTTTTTTCGCAAAGTTTGACGGGTAACAAAAATTGTAAAAATTAATACATGTTGAATCATTTATCACCGTGGGAATTTATCTTAAAATTCTGTAAAGTACATTTGCAGTCAGTAAGTTCATTGGTAGAATGTTTCTGAGTTTTAATTAAGATAAGTTATTTTCGATGAGTTCCAAATTTCCTAATGCTTCTCAAACTTGAGATCTCCTGAGAAAACTGTGCATATTTTTTTTTATTTAACGACGAACGAACCGGGTATGCAAATATGTTGTCGAGAACGTTTAAAGAAACTCCCAGAGCCGAGAAAAGATTAAAGGGGTGGAAAATTTAACGATGAGTCATATAGTGCTACGTTAAATTTACAAGAATATGGCACTCACATCTAAAACCTTCAAAATTTTAGGGGACAATCAACCCCCAAAACCGGCTGGTGAACGACCTCCCGCCCATGCAGACGAGCTTGCGTACCTTTTCGAAATGAGACCACCACTCGACAAATTTTTCCCCAAGATTACCAAGGATAATGAAACTTTTGAGTTTTCCAAAAATTTCGTCTCACTTTGGACCTCATTTGCTCTTAATGGGTACAGAATTTGTTGATGATTATCCATTTTCGAACATGACTAAATCCTTATTTTTTTAGGAAACCTAGAAAATTATGGGGCGACAAGGGGACCGAGTGGACCCCACTGAAACCCAACATGCGACAAGAATACTTGCAAATTAACGAGGATCCAGTAATGCTCGAGGTTAATCAAGTTTTTGAAAATAGCTGGAAATTTTGGGACAGTCTTCCCCTTAAGGAACACGGTAAAAAGTGGGTGGCTGAGTGAATAAAAAGTTGAACTAATGCATACATATATAAGTTTCTTGAGCCAAGTGACAAACTTGGTTTAAATTTAGTAAATTACATAATCACAATATGTATTTATGTATATATAACTTTTTCCGAATGTGTATGAATGACTTATCAAAATTAGAAAATCAATATTACTGTTAAGAAATGATACGAATACGATTGAATAAATTAAAAAATTAGATGACACATTTCCGTTTCTCAATTCCAATCGACACAGCCTATACGTATGTATGTTTGTATAAATATGTTGCATGCAGAATACATGTATGTATGTATACATACGACATGAAAATATCAGAGGTTTAACTAAATCAATGTACGTAAATTAATATGCAAAGGGTATACATAATTACATATATCTATGTATGTATTTGTAATGTATACATATGTACACCAGTGACATGTTGAATTTATTATAACACGTTGCTATTTGTGCATGTGTGATAAATATGTATATCTGTATTTATGCTCATACACAAGTATGTACATATAATAAATGTAAGTGCTTGTATGTAAATATGTACCCTATATATATTTATGACAGTGAGAAACTCTGTGCCTCTTTTCATTTCATGAAGATGAATTCTCTCAACTCTTCACTTGCTCGCTACCCGGATCCAAAATTATTGATTAAACAGTGGTCCCTTTACGCAGCCTGGGCATCTCTTTTGAAACATCTATGCTACGTATATGACGCACTTTCCCTTTCTATCATTTATCGTCCTTTCGGGAATAATCAGCTGCCTCGAGTCATATCACGTAATCAGTCTACCTACATCACACCTGGATTCCCAATCAGAGTCAGGAAAATTTAAAAAATCAGATATATTTAATAGTAGACAATAATTTCATACTCGTATTTTCATATTACAAATACACTCTAAATAATTCGGAGACAAATCGTCACCGGCGGAGGTTCTATAGTGGTCTATTGATTAAGCAGACGTTTGTCACCAACGGGAAATACGTCAAAAACTTACGTACCAAACACAAAGATATGGATTAAATTGTAAAAATCACAACTCAATAAGTTTGAAAAAAAAATTTCGAACAAATACATAATTTTCGAAGAAAAATTCTGAAATCATAAAAAATTTCTATTTACAAATGGAGGAAATCAGCGTAACCGTCACAACCGGGAGGAAGAACAGTATAAACATTTTACGAAAATTGAGCCACCCCGTGTGCCACGTGAAGGGGGAGGACCCACGTGGTCATGGCGTCGCACCCTCGCGGAAAAAGCTAATCACCGGCTTGGCAACCGTGGCCTTTTTAGCGAGTGTTGTGGTCATCAGATTGGTGCAAATTGCGACGACGTCCTCGCTCGTGGAGGGGGACATGTTATGGAAGGGATTCCCCCTCTATTTGGCGATAAATGGGCTGATCTGTCTCGTCCTGATGGTCGCGCTGTATTTGTTACTGTGCTGGAAAGAGGGTAACTTTTTTTTGTCGGGATTTTAGAATTATTTTTGTAGTCAAGTAAAATTATTTAGCTGGAATTCAAAAACCAATTTTAAGCCATCAAAGTGGCCGTATCCATTCTATGTCAAGCCAATTTCTTAAGGTACAATAGCATGCGGATTTTGAGTTTGAATGGTTTTGTCTCAACTTTCCCTACTTCAATATGTTCAAATGGGGAGTTTGAGACCTGTTCATCTCCCAGCGTTTTTTATGATATGCAGATTTGAATGCACCTAGAAATGGATAATATTTAGGTCTACAAAGTTATGTATGAGGGTTTGACTTTTTTCTTCAATGAGAAAATAAATATTTCATTTCGAATTATTTACGAAATGTGAATAATTTGTTGAACATGTTGAACATGTGAATAGTGTAGGGAACATCGTGAAACTATTATGCGTTTCTTGGGTAATGGGCCCCCTGTTTGAATTTGAAATTCGCCCGCCACTATGAGAACTTAGGTACGAAATGAAACAGCGGCAAAACCAGGGGGCCCATTACCCAAAACATTCATTAATATAAATCGTTGTGGGTTGAAAATTATGGCATTAATCAATTACGAGAGATGAGAAAATGCAAATACTTAATGGAATATCCCTAACTTTGTTCCAGATGCAAATCAGCGCAGGTGGATATTGAAAGACAATTTTTCCCTCACGTTGGGCCAATCCAGTAAAAAGGTTCATTTCGATGCCGCCATTTCCTTGAAGTGGAACAAGAAACAAAAACCCGACGGGGTTCCGGAGGGGCCTCATTTTACCAAATTTTTATCCAACTTGTTGGAAACTTTGGATACTAAATTGACCCAGGTTTCTAAAAATGTGAGTATTTAGCTTACATAACTACATTTTGTCGCATTTTCTACATAAATTATATTATCATAATTTTTGTGATAAGATGTCATCCAGTAACGAGTTGGACGTTTACATGGCAGCCGTTCGCCTCTGGTCGATTTCGCCCCCGTGCGAAGGAGATCCAGAATTGAGGTCGAAATGGGTATACTTATTGAACGATATGGCGGCCTTTTTGGAGGAGCGGTAAGTACAAATTTCATCGGCATTTGTACATTCACACACGCTTAAAAATAATGTAACCCTATTGAACCGTAAATGCAGTTTGAGTTCCATATTAAATAAGTAAACTATGCCAAATTGAGAGCTAACTTTACTCTTTATAAAGTTAGCGTTACTCTGGATTTAGTATAGTTTACTTAATTTAGAAGTCAGAGGGCATTTATTTGCTGTTCAGAAGGGTAACATATTTTTAAGAGAGTTCGTAATTTACTTCAGTAAATTGAGGTTCTAATTTGTTTCAGGAATAGGACAAGATGAAAATCCGGATGAACCATCAATTTGAAATCCTTTAACATACATACAGTAATAATAATTCCTTCCTGAAGTTAATGTATCAATAATCAAACTTCACAAAAGAACCACGTCACCCTTATGTATTAATATATACTCTCTCTAACAAATTCGTAATAACGAAAAAATGTTCCAAAAGGTTTAAACACAGTACAAAAAATATCAGCAACAGTGAAAAATCTGGTGAATGAATTTATTAGAAAGTACGATAAATACATACCGTATTATTCGTTAGTATGATTTACAAAAGTATTAAACAATGTACAATATTGAGATTAATGTTTAGTTAAAGGATAATAAATAAATGATTCAATGTCTACCAAAGTTTAAATATTTTCCACGTGTTCCGCATAAGGCGAAGTCCATAAATCATGTCAAGGCTGAAGGGCGAAGGGGGTGGGAAAAGTTTTGTGTCCCATAATTTATGGACGTTCCCTAATGCATTAAAATATATGCGCTAATTATGTAGCACCTCACCTCACATATCAAATGCGCTTAAGAAACATTAAGTTAGAAGTAACAATTTTATTGTTATTTGCTTATTGTGTAAATACAATCTGTAATCTGACTCGTATTTGAGGAATTGCTATTTAATTGGTCAATTTATAAACAAAATGTCTCTAAAGCGACATAAATACGGCACCTCAACCGGTCAATAATCCTACCCCTGCCCACTATTACTATTACTTTGACTTGCCCCTTCCTCCCCCCTCGTATTATTTGCTAGCCTCCTCTCATCATCCGGCGGCCTCCCGCGACCACTTCTTTCAGCCTTCTTCCTGCCTTCGTGCACCCGTCGCACATGCGCCGAAATGTTGTTCTTCGAGTTTGACGTAAATTCGTGGCAAACGGGACACTCGAAGGCATCCTTGTCGTAATGCGTTTTCCGATGTGCCCTCAACCCGGACAGTTGGCCAAACGTTTTTCCGCACGTTTCGCAAACCAAGGTTCTCTCAGCATCCCCGTGGACCCGTTTGACGTGGTATTTGCACTCGTAGTTGCGGACAAAACCCTTCCCGCAGACGTCGCAGTGATACTTTTTCTCTCGAATGTGGACATGTTGGATGTGAAGGGTGAGGTAGCGCGAGGTAAGGAACAGCTTTCCACACGTGTTGCAGAGGTGTGTTCGCTAAGGGGGAAAAAGTATGGGGACATTTTTTAGAAATTTATGAGACATATTAATGTAAAGCTTGATGACGTATCGTTAAAATCATCACATTTTTAATAATTTCTCTGCGAATTTATTTTAAAATTCTGGACGACGAATTTGTACCAAAGTAATAGAATTTTTTGAACTAGGTTCGATAAGCTCCATTTTTTGAAGGGTTCCTTAAACTTGAGATCTGCTCCTACAAAACCTGTCAAAATCTTGAATTAAAAAAAATGGAAACGAGCTACAAATTTGCCGTCGAGAATTTTAAAATAAATTCCCAGAGTCGAGAAATAATTAAAAATGTGCTGATCGAGTCCCTTCCTAATATTCTGTGTTTTCAAAATGGTGAAATTATTTTCAAGAGCGAAATATTTTCAAAACTTTATGAAATATTGATTATATTTACCTCGTCCGAGTGTGTTCTACATAATATGTGTATTCAAAATGTTCGAATTGTACAGTTTCCTACAAATGGGACAGGCTTTCTTAACCTTGACGCGGTTTAATTCACTTTTAATATTGGCATCCTTGGCTTCCTGGGACCCTTTCGCATTTCTCTGCATTTTCAGGGGGACTTCGGGATGGGCGGTGCGCATGTGGTGGTACATGTTGTTGGAGGAGGAGTACTTTTTGTGACAGGTGGCGACCCTGCAGGGCACCTTGCTTGACGAGGCGGCCCCCTTCGACTTGTAGGCTAGTCTCCCTTTGACGGGTGGGCAGGGTACGTCGGGATGGTGATTTACTATGTGGGTCCTTAAGTGCTCCCCCCGTTTAAATGTGAGGTCACCTGTGCAAAAGAAGGTCCTTTTTCATTCAAAATTCATTCAAGTTATAAATTGAAAAACAAAATATCCATTCATTATTAATTTTTTTTTCAAAATTTTAAACTAAATACATTTCTGTACATAGTTAAAATAAAAACTTAACGTGAAATCCCTCATTCATTCATTCATTGTTTTTACTCATTTCATCTGAAATTCGCCTTATTAGATGGATTCCTTCTGGATTAACCATAGCGTAAAAAATGAATAAAATCGTTCATGAATATGAAAAGAATAAATATTTATTCAATATTTATTCGTTAAAAAATTCTAAAAAAATTATTCACTCATTTTTCACAAATTTATGAAGTAATGAATGAATAATTATCAGGTCGAAATGTGAGGTTACGTACAATTATCAGCCGGACAGGGTAAAGGGGTAAAGCTTTCGTCGTGTTGGTGTCGAAAATGGCGATCTCTTGTTTCCTGGGAGGCAAACGTTTTAAAGCAGACGGAACACTGGAGAGGATTTGGTGTGGCAGGTGCAGTGTCAGGTTCGGCGTTGTCGGGTTCTGAATCGTTGTTGTCTTGGTCACCAGAGGATGCCGAATAATTCGATGATTCATCTCCCGACAATTTAAGAGGGTCAATTGCAAAGTCGTCAGCCTCGGAGTCCCCAGCTATTTAAAAAATAATATATGACGAGTTGCTTGCCCTCTTAAAAATAATGTCACACTTTTCAAAAGTAAACACACTCTGAATACGAAATTAAGTAGATAAACTGCACTAAATTCCGAGTAAACGTTACTCTGGATTTAGTATAGTTTACTAATATTCAGCGTGCATTTAACTACTTTTCAAAAAACCAAGATTATTTTATGAGAGTGTTAAATCTCTTTGCAAACATCGTAATGGTTACAAAATCCGGATACAATTTTCAAAGAAATTACAAAAATTTGTGTACACCTGTGCTTTTTTCATAGTTACTGTCATATACATACATAAGTATTAAATAATTACCGTCGTCCTCAGTTTTGAGACGGATCTCTCCATAAGCACGCCTTTCGTTTACACTATCATCGTCTATATTGTTAAATAGAAATATTTATTTAGAAGGTGTATTGAATACTAAATGAAAACAAAAGTTTTACCAGTAATTAAATAATAATGTAATAATATATTAAATAATTTTTCACATTTTTCACATTTTTCGGTACATATTTTTCGTGAATTTAATTTACCAAAATGCAGTGGATCGTCCGGGTACTGCTGGACCAAATCCTCTTCCTCCTCCTTGATAAGAACGGCAAGGTCAAGGTCATCCTCAGGGTCTTTTTTGATTTGTACGTTGGGGTCGATTTGCTGATTTCCCAGGTCACGTCCTTGACCTTGCGTGACCTCTTTCTTCACCTGACCTTTAAAAATGTGGGGATGGGATGATGAAGTAATTCCATGTATTTGCCTCAACTCCGCCAACCTTTTAGCGACCTGGCTCTCGGTGCCACTCAATTTTAAAAACTGGACCGAAATTTTATGAAGTTCCCGAAATATGTGGGCGCATTCGGGACAAAACTGGAGGACGGGGGGGTCAGTCGTCTTATCATCTGCGGGTACACCCACCCAGTAAGAAAATAGGGAGGAAAGTCCGCTCGCAATGGAAATCGTCGTCGTACCTCCAACGAGTTCTGATAAGGCAAAATAAATAAAATTAAGTAAGATTATTTACGCAGAACTTGTAAAATCCGTAATTTTTTTACAATAATTTTGCAAACGTTTATGCATAAACTAAAGATTTAGATCCCTTGATCTTGCAAAAATCTGTAGCCTAATTTTATTTCGAAGTGTTTCTAAAAGTTTTACAAGGTTACAAATAATAGAAGAATTGCCTCATGATAAAGTAGGAAAATAATTTTACCCCCTTCCTGAGTCAATTAAGATCAACAATATATTTAAAAATCTCTCACCATTTTCATTTTGCAACAAAATTGACGAAACTAAATTTCCAGAAGTGTTAACCGATAAGCAATTGCTACACGACAGAGTAGTAGTTGTCGTCATAATTGTTTAAAGGGTGGAAACATGACACTTAATAAATTATAGGTTTAACGCTTATTTAATTAATTTTCATTTTTTCGTATTAATTCACAAATAGTGAAAGTGAATAAATAAAATACACCGAAAAGCAGCTGGCCAGACTTCGCACGGTGCTGGTGTAAGGTGAAATTCGTATACAGATGCACAATTCCATAAGAAAACTTTAATGCTTTTGAGGCGATGATGTTACCCAATTAAATACACAATCATTACCAAAATTACGATCGAGATAAATTTGAAAAAAGTACTATATTTTTTCGTTATTATGACTTTAAAAAAAATACAGATCAACGAGGGCCAAATAGCACAGATCAACTAAAGTATTTACTTCTCATGCAAATTTCTCAACTCTACTGCATAATATGCAATCGAAATCCTCAAAACTAGTAAGAAAATGAATTTGTATAAATATTGCAGAAATTCACACCACTCCAAAATGACCCCCCGAAACTTTACAATGTTTGCGCAATCGTGTCGTTAACGACTCATTTGAACTGAAAATACATATCATGTATTTTCAGTTCAAATGAGTTTAAAATGAGTTTAAAACTTAAAATGAGACGAGAATGAAAATTCACTTGACGAAGAGTTTACGAAAAATAATTTACGATCTAACCACATGTCATTTTTCTACGCGTAATTTCATAAGCAAATATAGGCAATCTCTGCATGTCAACTCTTACGAAGCCGACTGACGTGAATACCCCCATTTTTTTCTCACAATCACGAATTAGATAAAGTATGAAATCTTGGTCTCTACAGACCCCGCTGTTTGTAGACGGGCTATAGTATTTCTTTATTTTTTAAACAAAGGGTAACATCATTTTTAAGAGTACTTTAATATAGTGACTCACATTCCGGTGAAGAATTACAGATTTTATACATTTTACTGCGTTGGTTTATCAACAAACTGAGCTGTAAATATACATATGCACAGTTCATATCAAAGAGGAGGAGGATGCTGGATAACCCTGCTCGGAACTATTTTGACTTCCCCCTTCATCCCCCCTCCCACTATTTGCGACCCTCCTCTCATCATCCGGCGGCCTCCCGCGACCAGATCTTTTCGCCTTCTTCCGGCCTTCGTGCACCCGTCGCACATGCGCCGAAATGTTGGCCTTCGAGTTTGAGGTAAATTCGTGGCAAATGGGACACTCGAAGGTATCCTTGTCGTAATGGATTTGGCGATGTTGTCTCAAGCCGGCCAGCGTACGGAACGTTTTTCCGCACGTTTCGCAAACCAAGGATTTCTCCAAATTCCCGTGAAGTCGCTTGACGTGGTCTTTGAACTCGTAGTTGCGGACAAACCCCTTCCCGCAGGTGTCGCAGTGATACTTCTTCTCTCGGATGTGGACATGTTGGATGTGAAGCGAGAGGTAGCGCGAGGTCCGGAACAGTTTCCCGCACGTGGTGCACAGGTGTTTTCGCTAGAGGAGGGAAAATTATTTGAAATTGTTTAGAAAGATTGAGCGTATTCATGTCAGCCTTGTAAATTGAGCGTAGCAGTATTTCTTGCGAAATTTGGTAAAAATTTTAACAGAAATCCATGAGATTTTTTGCTTAGCAAATAAATGGGAACATTCTTATTTTGCAAAATTATCTATTTCGCAAACTTATCCTCACCAATGGAGAAATGATTAAAAATGTGGTGATTTTGGGTGCAATTCTTTTGTTAGGTGTAGGTCGTTTAACAAATTTTGAAATTTTTAGGAAATGTTGATTTACCTCGTCCGAATGTGTTCTAATATGTGTATTCAAAAAATTCGAGTTGAACTGTTTCCCACAAATGGGACAGGGTTTCTTAATCCTGACGCGGGTAGATTCACTTTTAGCCTTGGCTTCCTGGGATCCTTTCGCATTCCTCTGCATTTTCAGGGGGACTTCGGCGACCCTGCAGGGCACTTTGCTTGACGAGGCGCCCTCCGTCCACTTGCAGGCCGGTCTCCCTTTTACGGGTGGACAGGGCATGCCTGGGTGGTAATTCGTTAAGTGAGTCCTTAAGTGCTCCCCCCGCTTAAATGTGAGGTCACCTGTGCAAAATGAGTTTTTTAATTCAAAAGTCATTCAAGCTAAAAATTGTAAACGAATATTCATTTACTAAAAGTTTTGAACATAAATATTCAATTTTTATTTCCTCATTTGCCTTGAAATTCGTCTTATTATGTAGATTGATAGATACTCTTGTATTAAGCACTAGCGTATAAGCCCGTCTCCCGTCGGGCGACGGGCTTATTTGATTTTAGTGAAAATTAAGTAGGATTGTTCATAATTTCACCGAATTATTTTTTTGTTTGATCTATATTATTAGCTGGAAGTGTCTGTTGGCAGGGAAATGAAACTTTCTAAACTTTCACTTCCGTTAAGGAAAATTACTTTCACTTCCGTTGCAGACAAACATTTCCAGCTTATAATATAGAAGATACCATGAAAAATGTATAAAATTATTCATGAATATGAATGAATAAATATTTATGCAATATTTATTCGTTCAAGAATTAATAATTATCAGGTCGAAATGTGAGGTTACGTACAATTATCGGCCGGACACGGTAAAGGGGTAAAGCTTTCGTCGTGTTGGTGTCGAAAATGGCGATCTCTTGTTTCCTGGGAGGAAAACGTTTTAAAACAGACGGAGCACTGGAGAGGATTTGGTGTGGCGGGTGCAGTGTCAGGTTCTGCGTTGTCGGGTTCGGAATCGTTGTCGTCGTCACCAGAGGACGATTCATCCCCCGAGAATTTGAGAGGGTCAATTGCAAAGTCATCAACTTCGGAGGCTTCATCTATAAAAAAATGAAAATTTGCTTGCACTCTTAAAAATAATGTCCCCCTTTTGAAAAGTAAATGCACTCCACATAAATACAAAATGAAGTACTAACAAATCCAGAGTAAAATTTAGTCTTTATCAAGTTGACGGTATTCTGGATTTAGTATAGTTTAGCGTGCATTTAAATACTTTTCAAAAGAGCAAGATTAGATAAGAGTGTGCTCAACCTTTTTGGAAAAATTGAAATGGTTACAATGTCCGGAAAACATTTTCGAATAAATTACAAAGTTACGAAGCCTGTGCTTTTTCTTAATTACTGTCATAAATGTACCTAAATATATTATCACTAAATATGTAATTAATTATTACCAGAGACTGGCGGATTAAATATATCGGGATTAAGGATTGAGATTGAGGATTAAATTTTAAATCTTGGGATTGAGATTAAGGATTAAGGATTAATTTTCCAAATTTTGGAATTAAGGATTGGGATTAGGGATTAAATTTAATCTGGGATTAGGATTAACACGGGATTAAATTTGGTTTTCTTGGATTGGGAATTAATTTTGTCCTGGATTAAATTTCGTTATGCCAGATTTTTGAATTAATTTAAATGAATCTGAACTTGGAAGCAAGAAATATTTCGAACGTTTCCCATGCAAAATTAGATCGTTTAGGAATAGAAGTTTTAAATAGCAATTAAATATTTTCGTACTAAAAATTATATACAGGCAAGAAGGCTAATTTTAGTTTTAGTACTATAACCTAACGGGTTGACCAGAATTTGGGCAGAGCTAGGAGTGGCAATCCGATCCGAAATCCGCGGATTAGGATCGGATCGGATTGTATTTTTCCCTGATCCGATCCTAATCCGGTCGGATCGGATTGACTGCTTAATCCGATCGGATCAATCCGAAACTGGTCATCGGATCTCGGATCTGATTTCGGATTGGCGAATTTATTTCACATTCTCCCAAAATGTACACACTAGCACTGCGTATAAACTGGGTCTCACTTCACTGGTTCTTAATTCGATACTGTGATTTCTAGATGTAAACGGGATGGATTTTCTACACTCCAAAATCAAGTACCCATGATTACCAATTGTGGTGGGTTGAAATTAAAAATCAAATCTATCCGGTTTAGTTATAGAATCCACAATAATAAGAATAATATCTTGCATACGCATGTTTTACCCATCGCAGAATTTTTAAATAATCATTCAGCCTAGAAAATTCTTATTTCGGCTGAAAGATTCAGCCGAAGTCGGAATTTTTTAAAACGCTAATTTTTCGAATTTTAACCAGGTTGCAGAAATTAAACATGTTTGCTTAAAATTGCTTTTCTGAAATCATTTTTCTAACTCATCTACAATTTATTGCTTATTAAGATAAAGAACAGAAATTTTCAGGGTATTTCTGAATATTGAAAGACGCACAAAATCCTAAATGGATTAACTTTAAAAGCTTTTGATAGGGTCTTTTTTTAAATGAATTAATTGTTTAATGTTATTTTAGAATATCACTAAATAATCAAATTATGCTCATAAATCGTTCAATTGTAGCAAATCATGGTCGGTATTATTTTTTTGTTACTTTATATTATAGACAGTAACGTCAATAACAAATTTCGTGCCGAGCTGGTTGAGGAAAGTTGATAAGTTCCAATTCAATGTTCCAATATGATTCATGAATTGCTTAAAAGTATGAATTACCTGGGCGGGTACCCGGTACTGACAATGCGATGGTGTGAAGTGTAACTCTCCGATTTGGTTGAAATTTCGAAATTATATGGTCCATGTCAATACAACCAACGTTTCTTCAGCCAGCTTGTGCGATGGTCAGAATTTGGCAAAATATCTTAGGTCAAAGTTCAAAAACGGGCGATTTTCACCAGGCGTAGGACGCAAACTCACCTTCCGTTCTCTTCCACTGCTTAAAATCGCACATTTTTCAACTTTAACCACAAATATTTTTCAAAATTTTGACCATCGCACAAACTACCTGAAGAAACGTTGGTTGTATTGGCATGGACCACTTTAATTTCGAAATTTCAACCAAATTGGAGGGTTACACTTCACACCATCGCATTGTGAGTTAAATGACGAATCAAGTTACCCGAAAAATTCTTATATTTTGTCAAATTATCGGATTACAATCCGATCCGATCCGAAATCCGACGGATCAATCCGAGTCGGATCGGATTGAGTGTTTAATCCGAATCGGATTGATCCGAACACCTGCTTAATCCGAACCGGATCAATCCGAAGGCGTCATAATCCGATCCGATCCGACGGATTGCCACTCCTAGGCAGAGCACTCACATTTCTTTATAAGCTCACACCAATGTTGAACATTGTACATTGAGGATACCACGTTGCGAGTAGTTTTGCAAAATGTTGTGCAGTATTTTTAAATATGTGATAAAAATGAACGAAATGCAATCAATTTTCGAAAAGGGAGCGATCTTAAGAGAAGTGAGCTTTTCGAGTTTTCAGTCATTGGAAATTTAATCCCATTTTAATCCCATTCTAATCCCACGTTGACATAGTGTGATTGGGGATTAGGGATTAAAATTCTAAAACTTGGGATTAAAGATTGAGGATTAATTAATCCCCAGTCCTTAATCCGGGATTGACCAGTCTCTGATTATTACCGTCGTCCTCAGTCTTGACATGGATCTCTCCATAAGCATGCGTTTCGCTTGCACCATCATCATCTACATTATTAAATAGAAGTATTTAGAACGTGTATTGAATTCTTAAATAAATACAAAAGTTTTACCAGCAATTAAATATGTAATGTTATTAATTAATGTACTACATATATTTTTCGTGACTTTCATTTACCAAAATCTGGTGGATCTTCCGGGTAGTGGTGGATCAAATCGTCTTCCTCCTCCTTGATAAGAAGGTCAAGGTTATCGTCAGGGTCTTTTTTTATTTGTATATTTTCCTCGTTGGCGTCGGTTGGATTCGTTGGATGATATCTCAGGTCAAGTCGTTGACCTCGCGTGACCTTTTTCTTCGCATGTGCTTTGGTATAAGTGGGGGATGACCTAATTTTATGAGCCTTCCTCAGCTCCGCCAACCTTTTCGCGACCTGGGTCTCTGTCCCACTCAATTTTAGAAACTGGACCGAAATTCTGTGCAGTTCTCGAAATATGTGGGCGCATTCGGGACAAAAGTGGAGGTCAGTGGCCTTATCGTCCACTGATACACCCACCCAGTACGAAAATAGGAAGGAAAGTCCATTTGAAATGGAAATCGTTGTCGTCGTCGCTCCATCGACTTCTAAACAATTAAAAAATAATATTGAGGTAATTTACGCAAAACTTGTAAAATCCGTCAATTCTGTACGATACATAATTGTGCAAACGTTTACATTACAAACAAGGCTTCTGTGTGCAGTCTTTCTGAGCTGCAGTTTTCGTCACGTGATCCGACTAGCACCAATAGGAACGGGTTTCGTGCGGTGGTGGCGCACCCGAGTTGCACCCGAGCTATGACTCGGGTGCACTTCGGGCAGTCACGTGACGAAAACTGCAGCTCAGAAAGACTGCATACAGAAGCCTTGATTACAAATTAAGGAGACGCACTTGATCTGACGATGAGGAAGTTTGCAAAAATAAATCTGTAACCTAATTTTCCCTCGAAACGTTTGTAAAAAGTTGTAAGTTTATGGATTTTACAATTTTCGTAAATTACAATGTTACCAAGAACAGAATTGTTTCGAAATTGTAAGAATTTATTAAAAACTCACTCACCATACTCATTTTGCAGTAAAATTGATGACACCAAATTTCCAGGGGTGTTTACCGAGCAGCAATTACCACACAAAAGAGTGTTTACTGACGTCATAATTGTTTAAACGGTGGAAACATTACACTTAATAAATTGTAGGCTAAATGTCTCGTCTTATTTAATTAATCGTCATTTGTTCTAAATTAATTCACAATTTGTGAAAGTAAACAAGACGTGAATAAATAAACCGAAAAACAGCTGACCCAACTTCGCACGCTGTTGGGCCAAGATGAGATTCATACGCGTGTATGCATGCACATTTTCATAAGAAACTTTTGCATCGATTATTTTACCGAATAATGTAAATATCCTAAAAATTAATAAATTTTAAAAAATATTGTGGGTATTCAAGTCACTCAAAAATGTCGCCTGGAAACTTTGCCATGTATGCGAAATCGTCCAGATAACGACTCATTTGAAATTAAATTATGCATGAAACTAAAAATGAGAGGCGAAATGAAAATTTACCAGTTTGCGGAAAATAGTTTACGATGAAAATATTTAGATGTCATTTTTCTTGGCATATTTCGTAAAAAAAATATACCAATGTATGGTTATTGCGTCGCAATAATTTTATCAAAGATTTACGAATACCCTTTCCTTTTATTTTTTTTCGCAATTATGAAATTTGAAAAATTTGAAAATCTTGGTCTCTAGACCGGGCTATGTTTGGAGACCGGCTATAAGTAGAGTACTTATTTACGCCACGGTGTCTTTATTTTTCACAAGGGTACGTGGGTGCGATTTCCGGTTTCATCCCGGCAAACGGGGGGACAGAATCCCGGAAATTTTAACATGGGCCTTATGGGAAAAGGTCCCTAAAAAAAAAAAGGTCCTGCCCCCCGTCTGTCCCGGCGAACGCGTTCGCGCGTTTGCAGGGTTTTTCGCACCCACGCAAGGGTAACATTATTTTTAACACTGCTTTAAAATAGCGACTCGTACATATTTCGGTGAAGAATTACAAATTTTTTAGCCATTTTAATATTCCCATTTATACACAAAAGGTCTCCTGAGCGGAAATTGGGGAAACATATTAGCATTGTGGGACTTCTTAGGATTACGATTTGTCATTTCTGGGGGGGACAATTTCCTCCTGTCTTGCTGTCAGTTCAAAGAAGACGAGGACGCATTAGACAATGCTGGATAACCCTGCTCGGAACTATTTTGACTGTCCCCCGCATCCCCCCTCGCATAATTTGCGATCCTCCTCTCATCATCCGGCGGCCTCCCGACGCGACCTCTTTCCTTCTTCTTCTTATGCGTCTCTCTCTTCCGGCCTTCGTGCACCCATCGCACGTGCGACGCAATGTTCGCTTTGGAGTTGGACGTTTTGGGACAAATGGGACACTCGAAGGCATCCTTGTGATAATGGGTTTGCCGATGTTGTCTCAAGCCGGGTTGATGGCGAAACGTTTTTCCGCACGTTTCGCAAATCTCGGATTTCTCCAAATTCCCATGGAGTCGTTTCACGTGGTCTTTGAACTCGTAGTTGCGGGCAAAATCCTTCCCGCAGTCGTCGCAGTGATACTTCTTCTCTCGGATGTGGACATGTTGGATGTGAAGCGAGAGGTAGCGCGAGGTCCGGAACAGTTTCCCGCACGTGGTGCATAAGTGTTTTCGCTAAAGGGGGAGAAAATTTGGGGAATTTTTAGAAATTCTTCAGAAATATGTATCTGTATTAATGTAGGACTTGATGATTAATCGCCAAAATCATAAAAATCCGAACATTCGTGACCATCCCTCGGCTGTGGGAATTTATTTTCAAAATTCTGGACAAGAAATTTGTCGTCAATCAATTGATTAATAAACTGACCGTGAATTTTAAAATTAATATAAGCAAATTCGAATATTTCTGAAGATTTCTTAAGCTTGAGATTTCCTCATTCAAAAACTCTCAAAATCTGGAGTGTATATTTTTCTAAGAAATTGGCTCTAGAAATTTGTTCTCCGAGTTTTAAAATAATTTCCCACATCCGAGAAATGATTAAAAATTTGCAAGGGTGAAATATTTTCATAGAATTATGATTTTTTAAGAAATATATAAATACCTCATCCGAATGTGTTCTAATATGCGTATTCAAAAAATTCGAATTGAACTGTTTTCCACAAACGGGACAGGGTTTCTTAATCTTAGTTTTGCGGGTCGTTTTGGCTTTCAGCTTGGCCTCCTTGGCTTCCTGCGACCCCTTCGCATTCCTCTGCATTTTGGGGGGGACTTCGGGATGGACGGTGCGCATGTGGTGATACATGAAGCAGTTGGAGGAGTACTTCTTGTCGCATGTGGCGACCTGACAGGGGATCCCGCCTTCGTCCAGCTTCTTCGTCTTGTAAACTTTTCTCGTTCGGACAGGGGGGCAGGGGACGCCGGGGTGGTAATTCGTTATGTGAGTCCTTAATTGGTCCCACCGCTTAAAGGTGAGGTCACCTGTGCAAAAAATAGTTCTTCATTCAAAATTCGAAAAAGTTATTCACTAATCACTATTCAGTTTCATTCATTTTTAATCTCAAATTCGATGGATTTATCCTTATTAGATGGATTTCTCAATGTATTGAGTATAGTGTGAAAAATGAATAAAATTATTCATTCATTATTCATGAATTGAATATGAATTTCATATCATGAATTCATGAAATGAATAAAATTATTCATTATTATTCATGAATATGAAATGGAAAAATTATTCATTCATTGATTCATGAATATTAAATGAATAAATATTCATTCGTTCAAAAAGTTTGAAAAAATTATTCCTTCATTAAGTTTTTGAATAATGAATGAATAATTATTGTTTCTGTTTGAATAAATGAACGTGAACACTAGTGAACAGGTATAAATGTGATGTGAGGTTACATACATGTATCAGCCGGACAGGGTAAAGGTGTAAATTTTTCGTCGTGTTGCTGTTTAAAATGGCGATCTCTTGTTTCCACGGAGGCAAACGTTTTAAAACATTCGGAACACCCGAGTCGATTGGATTTAGCGGATTCGGTATTGTCGGATTTGGTATTATCGGGTTCGGTGTTGTCGGGTTCTGAATCGTTGTCATCTTCGTCACCAGAGGATGGCGAATAATTGGAGGATTCTTCGTCCGACAATTTGAGAGGATCAATTGCAAATTCGTCCGCTTCGGAGTCTTCAGCTATTTTAAAAATAAAAGATGAAAATCTTCTGAATCTTTTGAGTAAATTTGAAATTTGTGTCTGAATTACGCTTGTAAATTTGACATTTTCAAAATTTTTCCGACTACTTTTTACTAATCAGTATTAATAATTACCCTCATCCTCCCCGTCAGTCTTGAGTTGGATCTCTCCATAACCATGAGTTTCGCTTATACCATCATCTTCTATGTACATTTTTAATTATAAGTTGTATTTAATTAATTAAATAGAAAAGTTTTAAATGCCACATTAATTAATGTATTAGATACATATTTTGTAAATTGAATTTACCGAAACCTAGTGGATTATATGTTCCGGTAGAAACGTGGTCATCGTATAGCTCGGCGATGTCCTCCTCCTCCTTGATTAGAACGGCGAGGTCAAGCTCATCCTCAGGGTCTTTTTTGATTTCTATATTTTCCTCGATAGGGTCAATTTGATAATTTCTCAGGTCAAGCTTTTGACCTTGCGTGACCTCTTTGTCTTGTCTTTTATTAAAAGTGGGGGGAGGCGATGATGAAATAATTCCATGCGCTTTTCTCAACTCCGCCAATCTTTTAGCGACCTGGCTTTCGGTCCCACTCAATTTTAGAAACTGGACCGAAATTTTGTGTAATTCTCGAAATATGTGGGCGCAATCGGGACAAAAGTGGAGGAGGTCACCGTCGGGGTCAAGCTTATCTTCTGTAGGGACACCCATCCAGTAATAAAATAGAGAGGAGAGTCCTTTTGAAATGGAAATCGTCGTCGTCGCTCCATCGATTTCTGATAAAAGGAAACACAATTAAGATAAGTTGTTGAGGCAATTATTCACGCAGTCGTTGGTAACTTTTTAAATTCCGTAAATGTACAAAATATTTCTAAAGTTAGCTCACAAATTGTTGGAAGCTTGCTCAGATCAAGGGCGTCCCTTGTAATTTGTAAAATTTTGTAAAATTATGTTACAAAATTTGCAGATTTTACAAAGTTACCAATGCAATGATTGTCAAAAGGACCTCATTATTTCGTATAAATTTTAGAATTTACTCCCTTCACGCAAACAAATTATGTATAGGATCAAATCTTAATTAAAAAATCTCTCACCATACTGATTTTGCAGTAAAATTGACGACACTAAATTTCCAGCGGTGTTAACGGAGCAGCAATTACCACACAGAAGAGTGGTTATTGTGGTCATGATTATTTAAACGGTGGGAACATTACAATTACTAAATTGTAGGCTAAATGTCTCTTCATGTTTAATTAATCGACAATTTGAAACTTCAAACTTACATAGTGAAAGTAAACAAGAATGTGAATAAAATAAACCGAAAAGCAGCTGGCTCCACTTCGCACGTGTTGGTGTAAGATGAGATTCGTGCGTATTTATGTGACATTTTCATAAAAACTTTTTTGGGAATTTTACGCCATTAAATATGTATGCAATCACTGTCTAAATTAGTGACGAAGTAAATTTCTAAAAATATTGTGGGTCGGTATTCACGTCACTCAAAACTGACTTCGCAAATTTACGAAATCGGTGTCGTACTGAACGAATCATTTTACATGAAAATGCATTTATGGAAAATGAAAACGAGAGGAGAAAAAAAATAAAGGTGACATATTTGCTAAGGACGGAATAAATGCCAATTTTCTGCGCATATTTTGTAAAAAAAATACAACTTTTCGTAAAGTTGCGAAGATTTATAAGCAGTTGAAGTGAATACCCCCATTATTTTTTCTCCTAATTATGGCATTATTTAAAAAACTGCAAATCAACTCAGAACTTTCCTACATGCATATGTACAGGGTAACAATATTTACATATGTACAATGTGTGTAACCGGATGAGATCACTTCTCATCCCGACAAAAGCATCAATTCTCATAAAAACTCATGTACATATGTATGCCGAATGGTCAACCCGCATGGGAAAAAGATGTCATTTTGTCATCATTATACGATTATCAGAATAGCAGCAAACAATGAAAGTTCATGAAGTTACATGTGTAGCCAGAAATATGTACGTATGCAAATATGTACGCGTTAATTAATGATGTCAACAAATTCCACAGTGCCCACTCCCAATTTACATAAGTCACTAACAATGGAGGTCTCCCAACGTATGCTCACAAATTTGGACCAAACTGGCGTCAATCGATCACAAATATAATCAGTGTGAAATTTGCAAATGGAATTATTTGCCAATGCGCAGATTTGGCGGAGATATTTGCATCCAAAGCTGGAAAATTGCGCAGCAAATTTGGAAAACGAAAAATTTGCCGACCTTGGGGTGCATTTTCGCCTCTTTCTATGCAAATATCTCCGCTAAACTTAAGCATTGGCAGATAGTGCCATTCGCAAATTTCACACTGATTATATTTTGATCGATCGACGCTAGTTTGGTCCAAATCTGAGAGCATACGTTGGGAGACCTCCATTTTAAGCATTTTAATTTACGTACACGTCTTAAGTGTCAAGTCGTCTTCAGGATCATTGATCGGAAGTCGAAACGTATTAAGCATTCAATCAATATTATTCAAACACGATTCAATGGAAGACAAACGTTTGCCAAGTCTGTAGCGTTCGGTGAAACGTTAATTAACGTTAATTAAGTACAAACATCTGGCATATAAATATGCCGTCATTGAACAAAATTCAGCACATGTAAGTATTTAATATCGACTAACAACACACATATTTACATAACCCAAACTTATTATCATTATTTAATTCCTGTCAAAAATTTAGATATTTTATCGATATTGTAATAAATAAAATATGTACTCAAAATTCCTCCTTCTTCTCATCTGCTTCGAAGTGGTATGTGTACATATTTTGGATACGCTTATTTTTCTTAAAATTTGGCAAATTAGAAATTTTTTCCATGAATTTCAAATTCCTAAATATTATTATGTAATTTAATATCGTACAGAGAAACGAAACTTTTAAGGCGGTACATACTACAAATTCGGTATTAAAATAATACCAAGGCGTAATATATGACTCTACCAAAGTCGTATTGATAAGTACATAATATCGTGTGTGTAATAGCTCGGTGTTAAATATGAAGGACAAATTTGAACCTCTGAAAAAAATTTTTGCTACTAAAAACCAGTCGAAATTATAAGAAAGAAAACGTTTATAAAAATAAACGACATTAATCTTAAAATTTCAAATTTCCAGACGCTATCGTACCACGGACAAATTTTTGTGGGAGGTTCCACTCAGCCAGTAACGCCTGCGAAAGCGTCCCTTTATCCGTTTGGAGATCCCAGAATTAAGTCGGATTTGACCCTCACGGCAGCAGAGGATGAGGGACAAAGTGACCACGGAATCCAGAAGCGTGCCACTTATTACTACTACGTCCCCCGGCCCTCGAGTTGCGGGGGGTACACGGAATTTGAATGCGCCCTGGCCTGCGTAATAAGAGGAAATGATTGCTATATTTGTGGAAATCTGTATTGCCACTGTGGCAATAATTTTTGCTAATTATGTACATTTTAACCATGGTCATTATTTATTTGGACTTATATGTATATTGCGTTTAATTAATTAAGAAATACTGGTGAATTTCCTACTTCAAAAATTATAGTTGAGCATATTCAAAATTGTTTATATTTTTAACACGTTAAACTTTAAGATATTTTTAAGGGCTGATATGTATACAAGGTTCATAAGTTAATTAGGATTCGTAGATTGCGTAACTTTGGCAATTCGGGATTGGTATAAGACAAACACGTAAATTAAAAATAAATCTGTACATATTTCTTCATGTACATAATTTTTTTTAATCTGCAGATATTTTTGCCAAACTGATGTAAATGAAAAAAAAATACTAAATAGATGTTATCAATAAACACAGTAAATATTGAAAATGCTAAATAAATAAAATAAAAGGATACGAAGAAATGAATACCCTCATAGTTTATTAATTTACACCGTCTTCCCCTCCGCATACAAATTTCCACAGGGCTGCCCACTTTTCAAATGCAGCTTGACATTCTCCTTCCTACAAAAGACTTTCGAGCAGATCGGACACGTGAAATCTTTCCTTCCTTCGTTGTCATGGAGGCGCACGTGGTGACGCAAATGGCGCTCTTGGCGATAACTTTTCCCACAGGTTTCGCACTCATACCGTTTCTCGGCGGGGTCGAGGTGTTTCGTTTTCACGTGCTGGTCAAGCGCCCATTTTCGCGCGCACGTGATCCCACAATGCGGACAGATAGAGCGAACCTTGTTGTGCACCTCGTCCACGTGGATGCCCAAATTTCGCTCGGTCCGAAACAGCTTGTCGCATTGGAGGCAGGGAATGTTTTTCTGCAGAGAAAATTTATAGTGTAAAAAAATATTTCAAAATTTGCAATGTTTTTTTTTTATTTTTACAAAACCTGTGCAGTATGAGTGGCAATATGGGTGTGAAGGCAGCTTGTCCTTATGAGCTTTCCACAAGTGGGGCACAAACTTTTGGTGGGGATACGGATGCGTTTCTTATAATTTGGATTTTTCTGCAAAATTAAAAACAATGGAAAAAATAAGAATATATATTCCAGACTTCCACAAAATTATTGAAATGAATTCGTGAGCAATAACGCTTAAGAAAATTTAAAAATGTCGCTAATTTCTTGCAATTTTGCAAAATCTTAACTTCACATTAACTTAACGCGACCAAATTTGCAAATATATCAAAAATATCTCACCTCTTTCGTATGTATTCTCACGTGCGCTGCGAGACCAGTGGATCGCACCAACTTTCCACAAATTGGACACGGCTTATCTATCCGGCGACGCGGTTTTTTATCGCTTCTCTCCCTGCTTTCTTTCTTCGCATGAGCACGGTCGGACTCTCCTCTAGGCGTCTTGGCTACCTCCACTAAATTCACTTTGTGCTCAGATTTCGCATGTTGTTGCAACCGATCTTTTCGCGAAAACGTTCTCCCACAGGATTCCTCCGGACAAGGATACTTTCTGGTCTCGGATGATAGGGGGGGTCGCCCTTTTTTTCTTTTTTCCGGGAGCGGGACTTCCGGGTGCGCATGCGCTAAATGATGTCTTAAGCGGTCATTTCTATTAAAACTTCTGACACAATGTTCCACAGGACAGGGGAATTCTTTTTGGCGAATTTTATGACGATTTGCAGAGTCAGATTCAGACTCGGAGGGAAGATAATCACTGCCAAGAAGGGAATTTGGAGTGGGACAGGATGCCTCCTCGTCCTCCAGGAATTTGAGGGGGTCAATTTCAAATTCTTCGTCATCATCATTGTTATCACCACCTATAATCATTTAAATTGTATTACTGAGGGCAATGATTATGAGTTCGCATAGTTAGCAAAGACAAGAAGGGTATTCACTCGATTACAAAAAATAAGTTTGCAATTCCGGAAAAAATGCTGACTTAATAATTCATTTGCGAACTTGCACATTTTCACGGCTAGTATTTAGTTCGCAATTTTTGTCAAAATTACTTTGCAACTCGTACACGCGAATTGACTACATAATATTTATGTAAATCACTCAATTATACATATCCTCAAACGTATGTACTTAAATTGTAACCTGATAAGTCTACATTGTCATCCAGGTTGAATGTTTCGACGTAATTTTCGTCCACCTGCATTTCATCCTCGTCCAGAGATAATGGTTCTTCTTTCACCTCAGCGGTCGAACAATCTGGGCGACGCTCCTCCTCCTTCGTCACATCTTCAAATCGTCTACTTCCCCTTCTCAGTCGGGCCTCGTTCCTCGAGGTGGGTGTGGTTTTCTGCCCATTAAATACTTTGTGCCTCAATTCCTCCAATTTCTTAGAAACCTGACCCTCCTTCCGGCTCAATTCGATAAACTGGGTCGAGAAGTTGTACACAATTTGCAAAATTTGCACGCATTTCGCACATAACAGCAGCGAAAGATCTTCCCTTCGAAATTTTACGTCGTACGCCTCCTCCCCCACCCAGAAACAAAATAGGGACGAGATCGCGGCAGAAATTGACAAATTTTCCTCTCCGTCGTTCCCTACAGGTAAAAAAGATTAATAATAACAAAAAATTAAAATTACAACTCAATACAAAACTACAGACCCATAAATATAAATTAGATAATTTTTGACTAATTAATTTCAACTCACCACCAATTCTTGCCAGTGAAGACACCAAGTTAGAAATTTCTTTCTGCTGAGCACAACAATTGCTGCAGGTATTCTCCTTTTTTATTGACGTCTCCATAATGATAAACGTCTGTCGACAATTAACGATACTATTCGTGGTGAACACTTTTTTACTGTAGAATAATTTGCAAGAGACAAAAAATATTCCGAAAACTTTGCTGCATTTTAGCAGCTGATGTTTACTTTCTGTCTTTCCCACGTCGCCTTCGGCTGGACAAATGTGCATGAAGCTACCCGAAGCCGAACGTGAACTTGGCGGAACACCCTAAGTCGCGTGAACTTACCCGAAGACGCTTTGTTTTCACCCGAAACTTCTTAGGTAAGAAGTGTGGTACCACACTTGCTAGTTTGGGAAATCGAACCGAACCGAACCAATATTTTTTTTTAATTACCGAACCGAACCGGACTAGTTCACGCGGCGAACCCAACTGGCTTTTTTTATTTTGAGTGAGCCAGAAAGGGTTCGCGGAAAGTGCATAAGGAAAAACGCCACGATAGAGGGTTCATTTTCCCCCCTTAATCGTAGCAATCATGCAGCACGTGGTAGCTGCTGGCCGGCCAAGCAGTGTGTGCTTCGCCCCACGACGGTGGTGCACCATCGTGCCTCACCGCCACCACCACCAATCCCCACATATCCTGGCATCAAAAATGACGTTGAAGTCACATAGGTGGCGTCTGCACCCCAATTTGTGCACCAGACCCTCCATCGTAGAACCTGGAATTTGGGGAGACACGACTCAGAAATAGGGGTGCAGACGCCACCTATGTGGTTTCAACGTCATTTTTGATGCGGTGGTGGCGGTGAGAGTTGCAGCCACCACGTTTGGCAGCTGGAACGAAATCGTGTGTGCTCCAAAAATCTCACTTTTTCATCTTTTTTACGTGTGGTTTTTTTCAAATACACTTTCCAGGAACTCTAACCGTGCAGAGTCCTCGCAGGAACTAGAACCGAACCGAACCAGTAAATTAAGCTTCGGCACCGCATTTGATCTGTTCTCTAGTGGTAAGATAGTTTACCACCAGAGAAAATTATCTGGCTGTGGCCCGAGAGGGGCCACCACCACTCAATCACCTGGTCTCTTTGGGCCCGTTCATATATTATGTCGAGGAATTATATTATGTCAATTCTTCGACACCCACCTGACGTTTCTTTGTCAATAATCAAATTATCAACATTTGCTTGACCCCCAAATGGTGACATAAGCTTCTCTTCATAATAGGTTCCTTTACAAATTCATTAATTTTTCTACATATATACCTATGTAAGTATGCATACCCTTGAATGGAAATTTTTAAAACCTCTCAACTTCTAACATGGCCTAAAAATGCATTTCGTGTGTAGCATTACTCATCAATGCGAGATATATTTTCAGTGATTTTGAAAATTGCTCGTTGAGTCATAAAATTCTTTTTAGTTCATGGCGTCGATTTACCAAATTACGGTACCACGCTGCGGTGGCCTTATGGGGCACTTTCCAACAATTCCCCAGACCTCGTCCTGCATATATTCTTCCGTCTTGAGGGCTGGAAGGACCGTCAGTGAAATTTCGTTGGGCCACACTCCCGGGGGCGAAATGGTCCCCCGGTTGACCTTTGACATTAAAATTGGCTTAGGTTGTAGGCCTATGTGTGTGTAGCTTACCCTCCAAATTTGAAAGCATTTGGTCAACCACAACGCCGGGCGCAGTATGGCGACACTTGAAAAACCCCCTTTTCGGCCCTTTTCAACGCCTTATACACTCACACAATATGCATTCCCCATGATTTGGGTACTATTTGGTGAAATTAATAAAGATACAGTTGCTTAATATATTTCTGTGTTAGGAAGTCATTATCATTAACATAATTATACCAAGGTAGTATCAAATTTAAACTACATACCTAATATTTCTATAATTTTCATGACTCAGATAATTCTGCTAACTTAAACAACTTGTTTCTTGCATTTTGTTACTCAAGAGGATCAGATTTCTGCGACAGGATACTTTTACCCTTCAGACCTAACACAATTTGCCTTTTGTGCACATAATTCTATTTGCGGATTTGGTGACTAGACATCGAACGTGTGAAATATGTATAAATTCTGTCCCACGCTCGTACAGTGGCGACTGCAGGTTATGCGTCATGCATTAACACCAAGGTCTACATTTCCTGGATACTTATTTTCAGTCTCTCACAGACTTTGGGCCACTGTACACTAGTTAGCTCACCAGACGGTCGAGTACACTTATTTTACGACTCCTTAAATTGTACAAGGATAGATTGCCTATTTTAATCTAGCGTGCCAATTTGGAATTAATACAAGATTGCTGGATAGTTATTTCCAACTGAAAATGCTGGGCATTATCGACCTAATCATAACTACATGATTTTACGCCCGGCCAACTTCTGACGACGGATACGAAGAACTAAGCTGGGAATCTTTCGACCCACGAACCACCACGACTTTGGAGCCATGGGTCGAAGCAATAAATCATAGCTTGGTGAATAAATCATCAAGACCTGAATACGAATTTAAAGAGGAAAAAGTATCTATCCCATCTTCTACCCGTTACAAGGAAGAAGAAAAAGAAAGCAATAATCCCACCACTGTTTCATCCACACCTGAAAATCTGTTCAAGGAAGAGAAAATCATCATCCCTTCCTCTACTGTGTTCATGGGTCCATGGGAAGAAGCGGAAGAAAGCCAAAGCTTGACAACAACACCATTCAGCCGTCATGTGAAGATGATATGAGGAGAACTACAGCTACGCATCCGATTTTCAGCGCATGAATCACCATAACACTCGATAATAATATCTCTTACCCCCCGCACCCATCTCCTCCTCCATCTACCACGGAGAAAGGAAGCGACCCATCCCCTCCCCCACAAGAAAACGAGTTTGCATCATCATCTCCTCCTCCTTCGCAAAACTAGTCAGAAATTAAACTTCAGACAATACCTGATGAAATTTAAGGATTAGGCTAAGGGGTTTCGCAAATCAGTAAACAATAGTGACGCCACGCCTTCGTTGATTCAAAGTTTTATTTAGTATTAGTCTCGACGATCACTTTGTGGCACATTGGAACAAGGATAATGCGGAAACCAACACGTCAAATTACTACGTTAAAGCCATTGGGCATTGCGGCAGAAATATTTGCAAAATGAAATACGATTGTTACCTGTACAACGAACCTAGGGGGCTCGAGGACGCTAAAATAGTGGTGTGGTAAGTGATGTCCTTAATAAAGAATAAATATAAGCAAAGTAAAAATGGAAATGATGATTTAAGGCCACGCGATACACTGCATCATGACCTTTCAGAGCCTGTAACTCGGCCGATGAGTGGGACATCCAGAACGGAATTAAGAGAAGAATTGAAAAGTAAAAAAGGGTCAGTTTTCCGGCGCGAGGAATTCCAGGAAACACTCACCACTGCAATTAAGAAAGGAAACATGGTCGGTATTCCAAAGCTGGCCACACTGCGTCGCACTAGGATGGAGGGACCTTCCGTTGTCTCACAATATTTAATTAGCGAAACAGCTTAGTAGTTTGAAAGTTTTTACATCCCTTAGGGTAAGGCCCTGGACGACTTGGGCAGAGATCTGCTTCAAGATTTAGTGTTTCGCAGAGCGCAGTTTGACGAAATGGAACAATGGAAACGAGGTTTACGGAAAAAGAAACTAGTTCAAAATGAAGACGAGGACGAGTGCAGCCACCCGGAATATAAACTGGTTGGTTACATTCAAAAAATTTCCGCCTTTCCATTTGTTGGTACATAAGTACATAGTGATATCATTATTACCTCAGTATCAAATAATTGAATATGTATCACGGCCTTGGTTCCAACAGTTTCCCTCTTCACAGCGAAGGAATTTGGGACTTAGAACATTGCTAAAGAACATTGCTAAAGATGAGCAAGGATACACCGCTTCATATGGCTGCCACTTCGTCACTTACAACTAAACTACATCAGCCATATACTGATGGCAACCTTAGTATTTACAGATATTATTCGTATCGTAAATTAACTTACATATGTCAGTTAATTTTGTAAGCGGAGTAGGTTTTTGTCATCAAAAACCACGTTACGATTTTTACGAAGGTTCACCACTTACTTTTCGTAAACCACATTTATCATACTAAGGCCACGAAGAAATGAATACATAACAAATGATATGCATGAATATATAAATTAATAATTGAGTACCTCATGAATACCCGCCATATCATTTATTTCATATAAGTTCATTCAAAATAAGTGAAGTTAAATATTCTTTTACTCTTCAAACATTAACAGACAACAATAAATTAATCGTTTTTTCCAAGATTAAGTAATAAAACTGGCACATCGTCGTCCTTCGGATCATTAAGAATTCCGAATTTCCAATTCCTCCCGGAATCCTGAGCAGGTACAAAATGAGCCAAAAGTGCAAGTCTTTTTCGCATCGATTTCACCAAATTGCACATAAAAAATTACAAATTCAGTTTTGGGTGGGGGATTAATATAGCATAGCTGTTTTTGAATTATATTCAACCACACCCCCTTCAAAAATTGGGGAAGAAAATTGGGAAAAATGAGAAGGTCAATGTACACTCGGTACAGAAAGAAGTAGATACCAACTTGCATTTGACATTTGACTTCCATCATGAATATGAACATTTTGATGCATCAATACTCAAAATTCGAAAATTGGCGGTTTTTCGACCTACATATAAATCGTTAAAAAAGTGACCTTAGCGGTCATTTCGCGGCTGACAACCTGATGCCAGATTTTTCTTCGTCAGAAGTGCCACATTTTCCGCTTTTGTTGTCCGCTGCGAAATGACCGCTACCATGACTTTTTTGGGGTCAAAGTTTCTGAGGGAGGGGCTTATACGGCAGGAGCCGTAACAATGTATAGGTATTTATGATATACATAAAGGTAATTACATAGAAGCTATTAAAACAGCCTCAAATCGCCCCAAATTTAAAACTTAAGCTTTTCTGAATTTATAATGATGATATGCATTCGAAAATTAACGATATGAGGCTTATCAACGAAGTTATCAATTTTTCAGATAAGCAAATTTAGTTTATCCAAATCGCCCCAAACTTAAAACTTAAGCTTTCCTGAATTTATAATGATGATATGCATTCGAAAATTAACGCTATCGGGCTTATCACTGCGCTTATCAGTTTTTAAGATAAGCAAATTTAGTTTGTCCAAATCTCCCCAAATTTAAAACTTAAGCTTATCTGAATATATAATGGTAGTATCCACTCGAAAATAAACGCTATCGGGCTTATCACTGCGCTTATCAGTTTTTAAGATAAGCAAATTTAGTTTGTCCAATTCGCCCCAAATTTAAAACTTAAGCTCAACGATTTATCAACTGAACCAACTCGTGTAAGAGATGAAAAGCATCTCAACACGAGTTGGTTCATAATCCCGGTAAACAATTTGAAGAGAGTGAGAAGTGAGACGGACCACCATACGGCACTGGCAACGACAGTCAGCGGTGGTGGTCCACCAGAATCCGAGTCTCACTCTGCCTTTCGCTAAATAATGGAAACTGCGTTTGTGAAACGGTTGGGCTGGTTCAGCTCAGCACCTTCATCGAATTCACCACTTTCTTCAAAAATTTCCTCGTTTTCCCATTTCCCACCAATCCGACCACTTGCCCCATCTGTTTTACCACAAACTCTTAAACATCACCAAACTCAACCAACAAGTAACCTATGATCGGTGTTATTATTAACGTTACTCCAACAAAGCGCAGATAACAACTTGCCTCGTCTCGAGCAGTTTGGCGTTCGAGACACTGACCAAAATTAGAATGGCGAGGGTGCAGAATGCCGTGCAAAATATGTGAGAACCAACTACCATCTTGCAAATTGTGGAACGCCACGAGTTTGTCTTCATGTGGTAGAGGTGTCTGTCAGAAATTTTGAAATGGATCGGAAATCTCCAGTGATATTGGTAACATTTGGAAAATGTGGAGGTGAGCCGCCATATCGTATCAGTATCCATTTCGGAATTTTTATCCTTCTAACAGGGTAAATTTTTAGCCTCTAAGATAATTACACTGATAAAAATATAGGTTAGAATATTTCCAAGCGGTACTTGTAACATGTGACGCTAGCAAAGTGTTATTTACGAGCTATACTTTAGGTCTAGTTCGGTATTAAAGTTCTACCACATCAATAGTAAATTTTTACGGACCGATACATAAGTTTAATACACGGAGAAATCAATACCCGCTTGACTACAAGATTTATAATATTGTACATATATTTCAAGAAAATCCTGAACCACATATTATACTAGTCTAGCAACCTTTACATAGTTACTGCATAATATATTAGGATTATATAGAAATATTAAATATCGTGGAATTGCAAAATCATGCCATTATTCGCCGAGGGAAGGGAATAATAACCAGAAAAAAATTTTGACTCGGGGAATTAATATCTGCCCTATATAAATTATTTAGAGCGGAAAGCAGCTTAAATTGTATTGTGAAATATATCTTTCAGCGTTTTGTGCCTACTTCATGCTGCTTATAATAGTGATAAATCAGTAAATTAATAAATTTAAATATATGTATTATCTACTATTCAAACAAGAAATCAAAAAGGTCAATTAAATTATGCCCGGGTTAGGTCCTGTTTTGTGGGTCCCGAAAAAATATATTTATTGTATAATGATTCGATACAAGTTGCCTAAGAGAGCATGATCAAGCTTTAAATTTTTATGAGTAATACGACAGGATAAAAAACACCGTGAATTGAAAACTTGTAAGGCAACCGTTATTCGAGAGGGGAGGGTATCATAACCAGCAAATAATTTTTATAGTGAATCAATAAACAAGTTAAATTGCTCTCAAAAAGAGTTTATCTAATATTCCTGCGATAAGAAGTATATTAAAAAGAAACTCGTTATACAACACAACGCACTTTTAAAAATCTGGTAAACTTACATATATACTTTTTCCTGTTGGTAATAACTTTCTACCGAAATGGTCGCAGTTTACAGATATTTGTGAGTGGTAAATTTTTCAATGATCGTTAATACCGTTCCGGTAAAGTCACATGCAAAAGATTTCCTTATTACCAGTTTTTTAAGGGTGCCTATGTGTGTAAATATTTTAAATTGTGTCTAAAACTATCAACCATCGTGGCTACTTCATGGGCTTAACCTCATTCTGACCATAATTCTAAAGAAAACATGTCTCTTCGGTACGATATTGATTTCATGTATAATTGTACCTGATAAAAATTAATATTTCTATTATTGTTGTATGTATGTAGTTGTGGTTTGTTTGTAGTTCTGGTTTTCGGTTTTGTGATTTGTAGTTGTAGTTTAGTGGCATAATTGTGGATATGACTTAAAATGGTGTCAGGTAATTATCTCTAATTTTTCCCGGACTAATTTTAAATTATCCAAGCTTAGAAACAAGCGGACAATTATTTTTAAGCTCTCCAGAATTCGCATGTTTTCTCGGGCGAAAGTATAAAAAAATTCAGCCAAATTGGGATTTTTAAAGCATTATCAGTTTTCGAATTTTAGCCCGATTTAAAAAATTAAACATAATTTTTCCTCAAAATTACTTTCCTGTCTTTATAAAAATTCATTTTACGGTATACTCTTATAATTCATATTTGTATTCTTACCGATGCTTGGTATAATCTAATGTGATTTGCAATTGTTCGTAGTAATCTCATTTGCCACAAAGGATTATAAGAGGTTTCTAATTATAAACCTTCACTCTTACATAAACATATTCAGATAATTACACGAGGCAATATAATTAAAGCAATTTTTACATGTATGACAAAGTGACCGTGCATAAAGCATGTGATCGATTTTCGGGGAATTTTCACCCCTAACCCCCTGCTGTGACCTTAACGCCCCACGTTATAATTTACATGGGAAAGATAGGATGCCTTGACCCCTAAAATGTATCACATGCTTTCTGCACAGTCCCTCATGTAAAAATGGCTTTAATTATAATCCTTCCACCGTTTTTCCTAATAAACGGTCAAAATAATAAGTACGTTAACCTACTATGTGTCTTTGCTTTGCATACCGAGAACAAATTAATTCCTAGAAGTTTATGTCATTCCTTGTAGTAAAATGTATCACGTACACATTTTCTAAACCTAACATTGTTTCTAAGAATCTGGTGTGCTATTTAACCAAATGATTCTTGTTTCACCTTCTTCAGCAGAATGTTAGTTACTGATTACCAGCATTCATATTAAAATTCTTGTAATATAGAGATTTTCAATAAAATGAGCGTAGCTCAGATTGTTTCCACGTTTTCAAAATGTTTCGTTATTTTCTACCAGACATCAAATCTCGAGTGGGAATACATTCCTTCAGACACCCCCTTTATTTTCATCAACAACTCTGTCCCTCGCTATACACTCGAGCAATTTCACAAAGACTATCCATCACCACCTCATTTTGTCTTTCAATTTTCTAAAAACAATGTGAAATATAGAATCGAAAAACTGACCAATTTCCAATGCTTTGTTGAATTTGAAATTAGCTCTGCCCCTTTTCAAATACATGTCTTTTATTCTCCATGAATTGGATTTGTCTTGCCACCTAGAGAATATGAAAACGAGTTTGACATATTCCTGTTTAACAGGCCATTCAAAAATTACTTATGCAAATTCCGAGTACTTTTAAGCTACTCGATCAAAACAAACACAGACCCAAAGTGGTGGATCAACTGGATCTTATCGCAAAGTAGTTGGGGCCATGGCGACACGTCCATGGCGCATCAAATGGTTGTAGAAGTTACGCGGGACGATCGGACTCCTAGAATCTGGTTGATCTGTAATTTTTGTCATCCAAATTACCTCACGCTGGTACCGTTAAAGAAACAACTAACTACATTTGCTCATATTGAGAATGAGTTTGTGTACATGGACGCAATAGCAAATCAAATATATTGGCTTATTCGCGATCATGCAAGGTGGTATCAAGAACAGATCAGTGTAGCAAAAAAGCCAAGCAGCAAAATATCAGACTGTCTGCATATGTAAAACTACCATCACGAACGATGTATACCACTGGAGTATATACTCGTAAAAGCTGTGGTTACCTCAATCCCAACTTATTATAATGTAACCATTCAGTACAAATTTAGCCGGATACGGAAAAGTATACCATACTCACACCAAATCCCACCGATTTGTCGTAAGCGACAGTTATGTCGATTTGTCTACAGTAAGCCAAGCGTTCCAACTTTAGAAGTTTTTGACACAAACGGGAAGTTTGCTAGTTATCAAGAAGTAGCTTTTCAATTCATTACGTGCGATGGGATAAAACAAATCGGGTCGCGGGTGAGTTTCAATGGCTACGTTGCCGCGTTTGACGTCTGGACGTGGACGTTATTGCTTAGCTCAGTCCTCGTCACTCCAATAATCATAGACGTCTTATCCAAGAGTTCACATTCCATAGGCAAACAGAGAAGTCTACAGTGTCTGATGTTGTCTTTTGTGAAGTCCCTACTGGAACAAGGTGACTCTTGGTTGACAAACCCGAAAACGAGCTTCACCTATCCCATCGCGATGACATGGATGCTTATGTCAATCGTGATTAGTAACGCGTATAAAGGAGATAACATAACAAGCTTGACATCACCAAATAGGCCAAAGCTCGTCGAAACCTATCAAGACTTATTAGATGGAGGATTTAACATTTACGGGAAAACTTATTCCCCAACTACAGTAGACGTTTTTACAGATCTTGCCCCGCACGAGATAAGTGTTAAGTGCACTGAGATTGGGAACGCAATGGGTGAACTGTTGGATTTTACATCTTCTAAAGGACAAGATGAGTTCATTCGATTTTACCAAAAATTATCCAACAATATACACTTGCCACCAAGAATCTTTGAGCTTATTAAAAGCGGACCCAGCATTTCCTACGTCGACGAAATATCAAATTGTAGTAAGTCCGCACTCACTCTTCGAGTTGGTGAAATCGAAGAAATGTTTTTGCTTCTGAAAACACGACAAATATCTGGTGGAACTGCCGTTATTGGAAAGGAGCAACTTCTGAAGGATTCTGTAGGATTTATTCTTAAATACTGGACGACGTCTAAAGTTCTTGTTGCATTTAGTGCTTTAGTTCATTCTTGTATTTATTCCAAATGGATAGATGTCTCGAAATTTCAGAAGCTTTTGGCCCTTAGAAAATTAGTGGCAAAGGTTGATCAAGAAAAGTTAAAATGGACCGGGATAGGAATTGGAGGGAACATGGTGACAATATATTATTTCTGGTTTGGCATGCTTAGCGTGGCCGCGGTGATGTTGTATTGTGAATTCAAAGCTAGATCATTGTGGTGTCAATATCAGTTAATTAAGATTGCAGCATCTTCATCATCTTGAAGTAGTTTTTTGCTTTAATCAATCTCCATTTGACTAGAGTTTGGGGGAGATTCACGCGCCTACTTTTGCTATTAGATAAATACATATATGCAAAGTCTTTAAACCTTACGCAGACCTTTATACGTTGACCACGCCATATAAAAGCTTCTCCAGCAGGATAAGGACAATATGTTTCGTCGGGGCTCTACACACAAAGAGTTATGAAAGCGTTGGTGCGATGTCTAACGAAGCGATTTATTCAGGAAAGAAGGAATGTTGTAAATGCACTTATGGATTTAATTGAATATGATCTGGCAAAAAATAAATCGCTAAATAAGTTCAAGATATTGAGGTATGTGTATATTTATTGTATTTATTATTTTGTGCTTGTATCACATATCTATTTTATAATTGTTCAATTTATTATTTTTCCATATGTAAGTGAATGCGAGTGCAATTGTTATTATTATTGGTTCTGAGTTAATCAGGATAGGCTGTACACCAGGCAGTCGCACATTTTGATAACCATTGATTGAACATGCTGCGTAGAAAGACGGTCTATCATACGCGACATTAACTTATTTATTAAGTTCTCTGTGTCGCACAATGGGCCAGGAGCCTAAAAATGTGGCCATTAAGGCGGTATCTTGAATTGGCTATTCACATATTTCAACGTGTAGTATAGAACCAAGATGCCCTCCATGCAAAATATAAAACCAAATGTTACACCCACTCGAGTGTACCCGTGGGGTAAACTTTTCATAATACATTACGAAGATAGGGCGAACATATTTTCTAAAAACTTCACAAAACTTCACGCATTGCGGACTCAAAACTCATGCCATTAAATAGCCCATGGTGTGCTAAGTATACCCTGCTGCGACCGTCTGCGACCATCAAGCTTTATTCCAACCACACCCACTTTTAGTCGTTAAAGTTAAAAAAATCAAATTTAAGTTGAATTGCCTTTACTCAAGTATGCTTTAAGTATACTCACTCATTGGACTTTCTGAGCAAACTGAGGTGGTAGCAGGAACGTATTTTGGGTGTAAAAACCACACCCTCTGGTAGGGGAATCAAAATTAAAGACATTTCTTGCTGAAAGGCTTGATGGCCGATCTTGTCATGCTTAACAACATTGAAAGTTGAAATTCGGATTACTTTTCCAATTGTTGACCGATTTTCAAAGTGGCGACTGTTTCGGAAACCCCAGGTCAATGGGCGGAACATATATTTTCAGCTTTTTTTAATTCGACCACACCCCCTCGAAATTAAGGTCACAAGGTCAAGCAACTTGTAAAATCAAATTAACGAATACCGCAAAATTTCAAACAATAAAAATCGAAGTGCATGTCGAAAAAATACCTCGACAGCCTGGGCACTACTAGCAATGTTCAAATCGTCACATGCCACGCCGCCAGTGGGTGTGGCCCTCGGCGACTTTTCGACTTTAACGGAACCATGTCATGTTATATCATTTTTCTCAGCTCGGCGAGGGAATCTCGACAGATTCATTAAAATTTAGAAACCACACCCCCAGTGGGTGTGGTCCTCGGCAACTTTTAGATTTTAACGAAACCATGTCATGTGATATGTCATTTTTCTCAGCTCGATGAGGGGATCTCGATAGAATGATCAAAAGTTTGTCACCACACCCCCACTGGGTGTGGCTCTAAGAAAATTCTCAATTTTAACGAGAACAATATCATGTGATATATCATTTTTCTCAGCTATACGGGTGGATATCCACAGAATAATTAGAATTTTGAAACCACGCTCCCAGTGGGTGCGGAATTCAGTTGTTTTCTCCGATTTTAAATTTCTCCCACACCGAAATAGCACTACCCGTATTTTTGCTTTTCCATGAAGGCTCGCGTTTTCGGTTGTGGCGGTTTAGAGGGCATTTTCAGCCCAAATTTAAATTTGTCAAAAACTTTTATGTTATATAATTTTAACCCTATATCAAAAATGAAAGTACAAAACCATTTTTTCTCGAAAATTACAAAAAAAAAGATTAGAAAAATACATTTGTAAAGGTTTAAAGCTTTGTATGCTATTTCAAAATTTTGAAAAATGCAGCAAGAAATTGTAAAAAATTACAAAGTTTGAAAGTGGGTTTTTCTTAGTTTACGTAATCCAATTCAAATTATTTTGTCGAAATCCCCTCGTTTAGTTAAGAGAAATGATGTATTACATGACATGACGTGGTTTAGTTAAAATCGAAAAGTCGCTGAACGCTGATTTTTAGTATTCTGTCGAAACATCCTTGTTGAGCTGAGAAGAATGATATAACACATGGCATGGTTTTATTAAAATCGACAATTTTCTGGGAACCACACCCACTGGGGGTGTGGTTTACTAAATTTTAGGTATTCCATCGATACCTTTAATTAAGCTGAAAAGAATGACATATCACACTACAGTGTTTCGTTAAAATCTACAATTTGCTTAAAGCCACACCCACTGGGGGTGTGGTGTCAAAATTATAATGATTCTGTCGAGGTCCCCTCCTTGAGCTGAGAAAAATGATATGTCACATGCCATGGTTTCGTTGAAATCGAAAAGTCGCAGAGGGCCACACCCACTGGGGGTGTGGCATGTGACTATTAAAAATTTATTCATATAATATATGCCTTAGGTTATTGTTGCACACCAATATCTAGTTCTAGTTTCTTCAAATTCGGCTTCTATGTATTTTTGGCCAAAATTTATTAAATCTGGCCCACTGTGTGACGGGGAGTATGTAACTATGGCCTCCCATAAGCTCCCATGTTATCGTTTCAAAAACTTTGGGCGTCGTCAAAACGCAATAAAATTTCGATTTTTTTTGCACCAATCGACGCGTAAATTTAGTCCCCACAAAGTTACTGAAGTTTTAAAGGATACGTGGGGTATACATGGAACAATGCAACTTTTTCTAATTTTTTTCCGTGAAAAGAATTATGGTGTGACCATGAAAGCGACTTCAAGGTCAAACTTCAGTAATTTTGGGAGTTGAACATTTTGACACATTTTGCAACAAAAAAATCCAATATTGATGCAAAAATGAGGATGCATGTTTTGAAAAATTGTTTTTTAGAAATGACGCTGAAAGCATGCCCGTCAGCTCCAGTTTCCCCAATTTTTTATATGTTGTAGGTCTTTAGTAGTAAAACAATAGTCAAATTGCACTTATAGCCGAAATCGACCTGCGTGACCTTGTTTCGGCACTGAAAGGTTGGGAGGTCAAAGGTCCCCGATCCCCACAGTTGGGGTATCGTTGAAAGGTCTCGATAAGAGGATTCCAAATGTATATACTTTATTGGGTGTAGGACCACTCCCTCATGCTCCAGAAGTAGAAGAATGGAAATCTTGAATTCTCCAGAATTTAACACAGCAAGTAGATTGGGAGCTAACATGCAAGAGATGGGCACAAACTCAGAAATATTCTTCGGTCTCTGGAAATTCAGGGAGTGGCCATACACCCAATAAAGTATATATATTCTGAATCCTCTCGCCGAGACCTTTCCAACGATACATCATTTGTTCATAAATTCCATTTACAGTTTCGAAAAATTAATTTTAAAAGAAAATGGAAATTGCATGAGTTGAACGCCAAATGACACAGTGAAAATGTTAAATATTATTAAAATCTATACCCAACTCCTACCCGTCCTTAAAGGAAATTTCGATCGTTCTGACGCTACTTTTTTATATTCGTTTGTAAGGGTTTATTTGTGGTTTGTATGCCAATACATCTGTTTCCACGTGTTTAATTAGCAAACTCAAGATTTTATTACGAGGCAGTATTAACAAATATTTATATTAAACAATTTTAACGTGATGCAAACGATGACATGCTAATTAAGCCCTTAATGCTGAAAGATTTGATATGATCTCAGCCCCCATTAAAGTTTACCCTTAAGTACATACCTCATTGAATCGCTAACACTCTTCCGATAAGCATCCAAAGTGGAAACCGGTGAATACTGCTCGCCCACGTGCAAATACATGGTGACACCTTCTCCGCGAACTTCGATTTCTGGATAAGCCGATCTCATCAATTTCTCTCCAGCGGAAGTAAGTCCAAAAATATTAACTTCCCAACCATTTTCTCCATAGCCCCGAAGGGTCGCCTGGCAGCTGAAATTCCAAAAATAAAGTAAGACTGCTAAACTTGCTAAATACGGTCCCCAAACACACTTGTTTGTAATATAAAGTGTTGACTGAAAATTGCTCCTACTCACAATGGAGGCGCAAACCATGTTCAGCCCAGATTATTTTTTGACCATGTTAGTTTGAAAGAGCAAGTCTTGCGAAACAACATTTGGTTCAGCACATACATGTGCAATCGTGGAAAACTAATCCAACGTAGAATAAATTGTTTAGTCATCCTAATTTACTTTGTGCAAATTTTACATAGGTACATTTATTATTGGAGGAGTTAGAAGGATTTCATTCTTCTTAGGATAAGTAATACATTTGCTATGGATAGCCCATGGAGAAAATATAAGGATTGAACTTCGAAAAGCGCGCAAGTATTTGAACGAGCTGGCGGCAGGGTGTGACGAGAAATTCAAAGAATAAAGAAACTTCATATGTGTAAAAGACTATTTTATTTTTACCGGTAAGCCTCACTTAACATTATTTTATAAAAATTAGCTTATTTATTTTAAATTTCATCCTTGATTAAATAGCGGATCTATGTTATCTTTATCTTTAAGTTCGTCCCAGAAATTGGATCCCCGCGTGTTGTATTGTCCTCCTGGGGGGAAACTGTTTGGCAGCGCGTATCCACCTCCATAGGTTGAGGTAGAACTATTTATGCAGGTCAAAATTATTCATAGTTTATGTGAACATAAATCCCGTTTATATGCATACATACATGTGTAAATCAGTTAGCGTGTAATATTTTGCGTAGTGTGAAGCTTTTTGGTGAAATACATAAATTATTAGCTATCTTGTGCGAAATTTCCTAGACCTAAGTACGCATCCTGAGTAATTTGGGTGCAAATGCAACTCAAAAAAATCGAACTTACTACACTCAAAGAAATCCAGCATTATAATAATACTGACAATGGAACCTTTTTTCAAGCTATACCGGGATCGACTAGTGAGTTATGTCAAAAAATCAAGCCAAAAATAAGGAGTCACGTGACACTTCTCTTTCCGTTGAATGGCCCCTTTGAAGATTGGCGCAAAAGTTCAGTTATTGAGCAAACTTTCTGCAAACTGCTTTTTCCTCCATGCGGTGAAAACCAGGGAGAAGTTCGAACTTTGACCCCCAATATTTTTCTTCAAAAGGGCCTTTCTACGGAAATATAGGTGTCATGTGACTCCTAATTTTTGGCTTGATTTTTTGACGTAACTCGCTAGTGAATCCCGGTATAGCTTGAAAAAAGGTTCTATTGTGAGTAGTGTTGATTAGTCATACCCTGAAGTTGTGGCTCGAGAATAAAGTTTTCCCATGTCGGGAGCAATTTTTATGGGGCGGTATAACTTTAATACTAAACGTAGGTACTTTATTACCTATCTATAAATCAATACCTGTTTGACTATACCAGATTTCTAAGGGTGTACATAGATATGGATTTGTAGAATTTCTCTGTTAAGAAATTAGAAGGACAAGACTTCCATCGAAATTATATCGTCGTGATTGTGATGCTCGATCAGGGAAACCCCAAATTTTGCCAATTAAACATTTTGTTATTGTCATCATTATCAGAGAGAGTTTGGAGAGGGAACTAACCATCCACCATAAATAATGAATTGCCTTCCAGCCCTTTTGGTGGGTTTAATAGCTCCATCCTGACGAGATTTTGATACTCGGTGGACAATTATGTCTCCCTGGAATAGGTTAAAAATGGCAGAGTTAGTAGTTTACAAGGTTTCCTGAAATCCAGCCTTTTAAATATATTTAACTCTTAAAGTGAAACGACGTGGATTAGGTTTACAGTATTTATAAATCATTAAACATTCGTAATGCAATTTTATTAAAATATGTATCTTTCTAAATCGATAATTCCTTAATAAAATATCTACACCTTCACCAGAATTTCGCCAATCTCGTTTTTAAACGGTTACTAAAAAAGGTGAAAAATTGGTGATGTGAAATTTTCGGAGCCTTAGAATTCTTTCTCATAAACAACGCTATGCACTTTTTGAGTAAATATTCACGCATCTTTCACAAACTTCGCAACCTTATTTTGCCATGCTAACTGAAGTATTCTAATCACTCATTAATTACGGCGTTGTTTTAAAAAATCTTATGGGCTTGTTTTTTTTTATTTTACTGACGTTGTTTCTTTTTAATTTTACAGGCGTTGTTTTTACCTGTGAGGGACGAAAAGATCCCTCCCTTAACGGTCGCATGGTCAACGTTGCAGTTTGATTATCTACAATGTTAATTGGGACAGAGAGCCCACCAGTGATAAAAATTGAAAGCAGGAAAATCTAAAACAAAATTTAATTTCTGATAAATTGTATAATTTATGCGTGTTATATCAAAAATAATTTTTACTACGTACCATGACGCGTTGTGGACAGTTTACGGTACGCCACATGTCACAAAATTATTGTGCTTCGTTATCAAATATGTTAGATTAATAAGTATAATCCTGTGTCACACCTTACGGTAGAATACTCTGCGATAATTGGTGTATGTATTTATAATTAGTCTTTAACAAAAACAACAACCAGCAAAAACAGGCAAAATTGGTCAATTAGGGGGTCACAAAGAGCCTACCAAAATTCGGGCGGCGAATGATGTAAACGAAATTCGTATGGTATATTTCATAAAATGCTGAATTCTAAAATTAATGCAACCGTGCTCTTGTGCCGTGACTACTAAAATAAACGAATAATCCTTGAGTATAGTATATAGATGTGAATGTATTGGTTGGACATATGTAGGATTAATCGTGTCAATAATAACTTTCTTTCAACCAGTTTTGCATTGATTGTGACGACCCGTAAAATAAATTCAGGTGATCAGGATGCCAAACCGGTTTGATTTTTGATAATGATGGATGAGCCACTTGTTCCTATATAGAATCGTTAAATTTTCATGATCTGTGAATATTCACGTATTTCTATAAGCTAAAATATAAAGATACACTCTTAGAAATCCAGTATTAAAATAAAACTATGCGGTATTAATACATATATGTATAACTCTAGTTTTCAAGTGATTTGCATCTGTAATACTGTACCGTAATATATCTCGGTGTTAACGTTTTGGTTGCTTTACTACCACGTGGTGGCAACTTTTGTACCGAGAAACTAGGGTTGCCCCGGGTACCGGGTAACTACCCGGTACCCGGCATACCCGGCCTGTTTTGGGATACCCGGTACCCGGCCGGGTATACTTAAGTACCCGGTCTACCCGGCCGGGTAATTTAAATATTCAGTTTTCTAACTTAAAATGCAAAAGCTTAGATAAAATACATATGATCCGATGGATTTCATTTTTGTACTTGGTATGAAATAATATATTTGGAAAGAATGGGTACAACCTTGGCCATTGGAAATTATCATGTAAATTTTAAAGATACTTTGAGTGTATTCACGTCAACCAATTTTCAATCAGTCAATTTGCGTATCTAGCACATTAAGCATAACTTGCGAATGCTTTAGAAATTTGCAAGATTATTATTATTGCAAGATATTAGACAAATATATAGGAAACAGGTTCAAAGATAGGCTACATCGGTTACCTAGTTGACCTGTGTGGGTCGTATTGGTGGATTGGGGGAACCAAAGTGAATGTAACCATACCATTGAGAAGGCGAAATTTTTACAAAATCTTACTTTCATCCCAAATTTGATATGAAGGTTAAAAATGAAGTCTGAACTGTAGGAATTAAACTTTCAATTTTTAAAACTTATAAAATTGTTGCAAATTTTAGAAAAACTAGAAAAATGCCTGTTATTTTAAATATATAAACATTACCCGGTACCCGGCCGGGTAGCCGGGTACCCGGCAAAAATTTTAGGCCGAGTACCGGGTAGCCGGGTACCGGGTAGTACCACTACCCGGGGCAACCCTACGAGAAACCAATACCTGCTTGACTATAATAAATTTCTAGCTGTCTGAATACATTCATTTTTATAAAAATATCTTCTAAAATTAGAAAAACGTGCTGTGACCAAACAAATTTAGCAATCATATGCAAATTTACTCATACATACATACATGTCACATGTGTAAATGCACTGGAATTTACCAAGATAATAATTTCCTAAGTGTAATCAGTCCGATTTGTTTGACGAAATACAACGCATCAATTCCATTTATCAAATAATTGAATCTGCTCTGCAATCGCCTGTTCCCCAATAATTGATTGGACGCAAGATTGGGATTTCCATACTTGAAACGATACATTTGATAACCTTCTGAATATATATTCAATTAATGGACAGATAAGACAGCGACATTAACTCAACTGCATATAAGTACATAGATGTACAAATTGCAGCGTATTTATTCGTCCCCATTTACTTTTCGGCATTAAAACGCTCATCATTTCTAACTGATCAAAATCAAAATGAGAAATTCATACGGGTTTGTACTCTCTATCTTTTTGGGAATTAGCCTTCACCATGTCACCTTCGTTGCTGCAAGTATGCGAAACATTTAGAAAAATATTGTATACAATATTTCGTACACATTTGAAATCCGTTTGTAACGTAGGTCTGGCAGCGTATGCACTATAATCTTGACGAAATTAACATCAATCGATTACAAATTTAATTAGTTTGGCATTTGCAAAACGTACTAAATATTTTTGGGGGTATTCCAAAAAGGAGAAAAGGGTGCTCAAAATGTAGATCTTCCAAATTTACTACACCTTTTCTTCTTTCTGCCAAAGATTCCCATTGGGAGATAGTGCCTTTTGGAAATTTCCCTCAAGTAAATTAGCGACTGATTGCCGCTAATTTAATTAAAATCCGTGGGCATACGTGGGGAGACCTCCACTATAAGTCCATAATTATACAGGGAGAAATGCATACCAATTAGCCCCAATCAAATCCAATAATTATGCAATTTTACCAAGATTATACACAAAGATTAGGACTTTTAATATCTAATCAGATCTCTTTATTTTGGTAAATGTAAAAATAATTGTTTCACCCCACTCATCAATTTTTGCCTGGGTACAAACTTTCATATAAGTTACGATTGTGATATTCAAGTCAATTTCGCTTAACATTTTGCTTAACTATGTAGCTCACCGTTTAAAAAATTTAAAATTTTTAAATCTAAGTTTCCGGGAAGGCCACGTACTACTACGTTTCTGCCGGACTGACAGCCTGCGGAACCCGCCACTCTGACTCTGAACTAGTCGCCGCAATAGGCTGGCCATACTGGACGGAGGCCAACCCTAACAATGATCCACTTTGCTTGAACAATCAACGCGCCATTGTCACAGACACGTCGAACGGGAGAAATGTCACCGTTTTGATCCGGGACATCTGCGGGTCTTGCGCCACGACGAATATTGACCTTTCCGTGGGCGCTTTTACGGTACTCCGACCCTTGTCCGTCGGTATGTTTGACGTCACCTGGGAATTTTTGGAGGACGAGGGTGGTGACGGGATTTGTCGGGGGAGAGTGGCCGCTTCGGGCGGGTTGATCGTTCGGGAACGCCCGGATGTCAGCAGTCCTGCAGTGGGTCAATTAGCGGATGGGTCCATTACACAGATTTGGTGGAGGACGGAAGGTGATTTTTACAATGCTTAATAGATATTTTTCACCCATAAAAATGTCACCCGTATTACCCTTTTGAATTATTTGAATCTTCTTTGAATTAAAGTTTTGCTTTCTAAATTCCGCAAAATATGTATACTAAAGTATCAAATTAAAATTGACTTAGTCTTGATCAGGTTAACGTAACTCTGGATTTAGTACAGTTTGCGAAATTTATTTTTTTAACCGGGTAAAATTATTTTTAAAAGTGCAGCCACGAAAGACATGTACATAAACACAATATAGGTACATCTACATAGAAATCATTTTTTTCAGTCCGCATCTTACATTATTCGTCAAATTTCTGTATTTATTACATTTAATGTCGAAAGAAATTTTTGACCTGCCGTTAGTTGATACATATATAAAAAATTTTAATTAGTTACAGAATTTTTCGGTTACATGGATCTGAAATTTTAATATTTTTAATTGATTTAAATATACACACAATAAATTGCGGCACGCTTGCAAATTTTGAACTTAAATGTGGTTAAGATAATAAGATTTTTATCGCTTTCTTGGCTTAGTGATTACTAAAATTATGCCGTGTGCTTCACCAATTTTAATTTTTTTATCATTATTGAAATGAATTTTAGGTTCGATCGTAAACGGAAATCCGAATTGGTTTCAAGTTCCGACCGGCTACGTATCGGCGTACTTCGTCAACATCTCGTCAAATAATGGCGAGCCGTGGTGCAGCAAGTGGTGAAATGGTAGAAAGGTTAAAAATAACGACATCAATTAAATTAATCAATTTGGTAAAATATTCGAATATTTTAAATTGTCCAAAAGTATCTAAATTTGAAAAATAGCTGATACAGGTTATAAATATAAATGAATAAAAATTTCCGACAGCAAGTTTGCAAGGCTTAAATTTTATTGGCACATTAACATTTTTTCATTGCCGTAAGTGAAACGTTGCATGAGAATTACGATTTTACGAGAATACAATTTTACGTCTGAGTACACTCTTAAAAATAATGCACTCTAAGTAAATATGTAAATTATAAGTAGGTACTATGTATATTGTATGCAAATCCAGACTAACGTTAACATAACAAAGGTCACAGATTAGTCTGGATTTAGTGTGGTTTACTTAATATATAATTCCGAGTGCATTTACTTTTCAAATGCGCTGCAGTATTTTTCAGGGTGCGTCAACACCCTATTTATTTATTTACATACGTAGGTTACTAATGTAAATTTACAAACCTTTGCAAAGGTTACTTATGTACATAGGTAAATAGGCTATGTTACCTATATAAGTAACCTCTGAAATTCAACATTTTAAGAATTTTGTCATCAGTGTTGCATCAGTTTTGATAATAATTAATAAAAATCTCAATCCAAAATCTTGTAACTAATAGAGATTTAGGGGATCATTACTTTACAAAATTGTCTGTTGTATGTACATAACGATACATTTAAGCCACTTCACGAATCTGCATTATTCGATGTTAGTGTATGTTAACAATTCTGCATAAAGTTTTAAGAGCGCTAAGTTACACATTTCAATGCATATGTGCTAGCAAGTATTGATTACAAATAATATGGTTTCTGAGAACAAAAATCTTCAAAGGTATAACAACGAAAAGAATAAATAAGTGAGAAATTTGCATACATGCGAAATAAATTTTGCAGAATAGGTAATATTTTCTAAAGGATAATGGCACTTAAGCATTTATAGATTTTCTTGTCATACAAAGTGTCTCTTTGTTTGAAAAAGTTTGTCTAGTTTTTGTAAAACACAATTATGCTGGATAAATTTATCGAATATTCAACAAACCAATAAATATCTATATATGTTAGGTATTCTATGAAAATATGTAGCTTGACGGTACAGTTACCATTTTCTACGGTACGTATTTAGGTATCACTCGCACTTTAAAATTTCCACTATGATGTTCATAAATCTACGTTTTGTCATACTATTTTCCAATTTTTTTCGCTTTCCTACAACTCAATCCTTAAATCTACATGTTGTCACAGATCCGAAAACATTTAAAGGGATACAATCATTTTCGGAAATATTTCCATTACTGACAAGTCACGATAGTCCCCTTATCCTTGAGGGTATGCCCGACTGGGATATTTCTGCCAGCCGATTCGTATCGGCGGGCACTACAAATTTGACGATTCGTCCGATTTATTCGCAAGGGCGATACGTTTCAGGGAGCTTGTTGATTATTCAGGCAATTTCACGACCGCGAAATAAAAAACAACTGTACTTCGTGATGAATGCAATTATAAACATTTTTTATCTTCTCTCAATCTCTGGGACAAATCCGAATTATCTTTTTCTACAATTGTGTCACGATTACGCGCCCATCGCGAGAAATTTTCCTACCGAAATAACAATAACTTCGAAAGTGTTTATATTCCTGCAGGATAACCGTGTTTTTTTAACACTTTGTTATTCTTGTAATACCCGGGTTTCTCAAGTGAATACGCCACTCCAGGAAATCACTTTACCCCAGCTGGACTGTATCTGGACCTCGATCAATACAAATTTCGGTGACAAATTTATCTACTTTGATACCACAAGTTATCAAGAATATGGAACCTTTACGTCAAAAAATTGCAGCACGACGTACGCATTTTTCAAGCTACGTAAAGAATTTTGCATCGATATGATCATCGCGGGAAAATATAACTATTCAAAACTCGTGAAAAGAGGGCGCCGCCTTACGCGCGGTGATACATTGAGGGCAGGACTACCAGTGCAAGGGGGCGTCTTGGACGATCCCTTTATAAATGAGCTACTTGAGCGGGAAGAGTTCAAAAGAGTCTTGTACTCCACAGCTGTGTCGTATTTCCCCTTCGAATACGTCATAGTCACGAGGAAACAGCTGATTAATAACTTTAACGCGCTACTCAAACCATTCGACGGTGCCATCTGGATGTTCAGTTTGATCTCCTTTGTAGCATTTGTTGTCGTAGGGAGTGTCATATCAAGGTGTGGAGGTTCGCCACGTGATCGTCCATCCCGTGGTCTTCAATGGATCATCGTGGATCAAACAATGTGGGCCTTATCGGTCATATTTTCTCAATCAGATGAAGCCGTTACGAACCGCGAGTTTTTGAACGGAAATAAAAAACTCGCCTTAACCATTGCGTCCTGGTACTTTTCCACGTTTCTGTTATCTATGGCATATCAAAGTGGGTTATTCTCCAGCCTGATCGCAGTATCTGGTCCGGAAGTGCCGCAAAGTTTGGAAGCTGTGGTGCAACAAGGTATCCCCATCCTGACAACGGTGGCTGGATATAACGGTCCGGGTAAATCTATTTCCTTATTGAAAGACCAGATTCTTCAAGATATTCAGGGCAAACAGGTGAACGAAACGTTTTTAAAATTCGTCCAAAAATTGGACAACTTGACGAAATTCGTGTACGGAAGATCTTTCGCGATCGCGTTCAATATAACGCATGACATGTCATTAATTTCCACCGGAAATACTGTTCTTCATAAGGAGAACGTTTCCTTGAAGGGGGACATGTTCGCCATTTTAGACACGGAAGACCAAATCAGGCGACTTCTCGAAGGGATCGACCTTTATTCGAACGATTCCCTGGGAATCATCAGGAATCACAATATTCCCCATTTCTTGTTAGTTGGACCGTTCTATGGACACAGGAATTTCATCTATCCCATTTATCTAACCGCGCTGGGGCAACTTGAACAAGCGGGAATTTATCAGCAGTGGGATGTCCTAGAAGAAATGAAGAATCGGTTAAGATCCCTCGTCAATATGGAAGATAAAGCCAATTTTAGGACCATTATGACCAAAGCGGTAACGCAGGTGGATAAAACGATTAAGTTTTCTGAGGCGGACCCCGTCTCGTTGGACAGTTTGAAGACAGCGTTTACGTTTTGCGGGTGTTTTGTAGGGATTGGTATCCTTGTCTTGAGTATTGAGATTGCAATAAGTGGTTTGATGGTATACGGAAGCAACGCGTTCGCCGACTCCAGTCCAACTTCTCCCGCCCATTTACCCCTGCCCGTAGTCATCTCTCGACCATCCACTCCTGCTAATCCTCTCCCGCACGTGGTCATTTTCGAATTCAGAATTCTTTAGTTAACAAAATTCAGCAAATGAATGAATATTTATTTGACGAGCCAAGGAAGGAGAAAGACATAAACCACACACCTTTTCTAAATTTAACTATTATGAATATGCTAAAAAATTCCTATATTCAACAATAATTACGAGCGGGAGACGATAAACGGGACACTTCCGAATTGAAGGGGTGACGAAATTCTGCAAAATTTATGCGATTAAACCGAGTACCTGATTTTATGAGATTTATTGATTCAAATTTTTTTTAGTTGGAACGGCATGTTTGCATAAACTATATCATGCACGATTATGCATAAATATGTAAATATGTGATAGTCACGAACGCATTGAATTCCCGGTATTAAAGTTGTTACCTCTCGGGTTTAGAAAATTACACCTGTCCGAAAAAATTTGCTCCCGATATGATAAAACTTTAATACCGAGCTACACATTATTACCGTCCTTATCAAAACAACTTTGGTAAAGTCATGCATGTATGAGTAATGCTAGGAATTATTTTAAGTCTGAATTTTTAAGAGTGTGATCGTATAAGGCTTGCTATATTTTAATTGATAACTAAACTAAATATTTACATCATATTCGAAGCCCTGTCACACATTTTTCTAAAATATTAACGATAATAAAGTTTTACGAATAATAGCACAAATAATAAGAGCTAATACAGCGCAAATTTGCATATTCCCAGCTATTCCGCCCCACCTTGGATCGTCTGCGGATCGTGGTTTTGTTCTCGTTTTCTTTGTCAAAATTATCATCATCGCTGTCATCCATTTGGTTGAATAATTCTTGAATTTTTGAATGCCTCTTCTTCTTCGGTTTCTTGGTTTTTCGAGTATTTACCTCAATCTGCTCGGCGCCTCCGTCGTCTTCATTATCCGCGTCGGCATCATCGGAGAAGGTTTCGCATTTTACAGAATATTCTCTACTTGATGTGGCGCCTTCATTTTCTTGGTAGCAATTTTGTAGCGACATTAATTCTGCGGGAGATGAGAATGATTTGCGAATTTTGTGCGTGGATTGTACCTCCTTTGTGTGAAAATTGTCTGATTCCTGGGAACATTTGGAGTTGTGGAGTTTATCCATTTGTCCAATCATCTCGCCAAATATTTCTGAATTAAAAAAAACATTTGCTATTATGGTAATGTTTTATGCTTAATGTACATTATATAGAATATTGAAAATTTTAAAATCGCTTTTAAATGAAAAAGGTATCAATAATCATGGATACCTACGTATGTATGTAAATGTACAAATCAAGATTTTAGGAAATTGAACGTCATAAATATTCTATATCTTTGTACTACTTATATGCAAAAAGATGTGCAATTTCCACTATTCACTTACTTTGCAAGTGATCTGCCACCATTTGCAACTCGTTTCGTGTCACTGGAGCGAATCCGGGGGGAGGTTGTACCATTGGTGGGTTAATATTTTGCATATGGGTAGAATTTATCCGGGTAGATTCCTTGTTCGCGTGCCCCTGGTCCCTCGGGATTTCCATGGTCAATTACACTTAAAAATTTTACCACAATTATCTATCAAACTTCGTAAAAAAATCTAACTAACTAAATTTGTCCTTGTGTAAAAGTTCTATAAATTTTGAAAATTGAACACTGCAGATTTAAATATTCAGCACAAAAATCAAAAACTTCTAAATTGCGGGATTTTACTACGAATTTTATGAATAAGTATCTTTCCTACCCACAAGTTTATGACTACATAATTTCGAAATTCAAGAGAATGACTGACCAGTCACTGGTTACATACTCGCCCCTCGGCAAGCTATGCATAACTGACTAAAATTTAGCCACAACATATTTTCTGCCGTAGTTTCCTCCACTGGAGAAAATGAAGGGCCTTCACACATCTGAAGGATAGTAAACATGCCTAAACACGTGTACTTAAAGGGAAATGTACATATGCACTAATTGGATGGATGGACCCTGGTCGTGACTAAGAATCATCAGCTCTACGTAATTCTCAGAACTTTATTTATAGACGCATCCTTTTCGTGTAATATTTATCAGTCTGCACCTTTAATAATAGTGGCACTCTATTGAAAGGTAAATGCACTCTAAATTTCAAATTATGCTAAATCTATGTATGTAAAGTCAACTTTCCTCTTTATCAAGTTATCAAGTTAGAGTTACTCTCGTTTTGGTGGTACGTAAACAACTTAATTAGTACTTTGTAAAGTGGTAACAACATTGTTAAGTTCGTGATAAAAGCAAAATTGCATATGTTGTCTTTTATGGTTTGAGCAGCGAGAAAAGCATGAATTGCATACAGTCATATACAATTATTAGAAATTTATTATCCGAAATTGTCATATTCAGGGAGTTTCATTCAAGATTGTAAAATTTTGTAACATGATATCGTATAAGTTTCAAATATTTTTCGGTTGGATTTAAGTTATATAATTTTATTTAAATTCTGCTCAAATTTATCCACGAATTATTTCTTGTTAATGTCAGAACATTTTAACCGAATCCAGTGTCAATTACATAGGCACGCATGGCAGCAAATAATTTATAAAAACGGTAGTTAAGTTTACATATCTAAGAAAATTATCTATGGAATAAACAAACTAATCCCCACAAAAATGTCAAAATTTTACTACTTTTTTCCCATTTTTCCCCTCCTTTCTTCACGTCCTGCCTTTCCCCGATGCAACCTGTCTGCCTTCCGCCCGAAGTTTTCAAGAGCGCAATCATCATTAAAATCGACACTGTAAAATTTGTCTAAATGAGTCTCCAATCTCTGCAAAAGTCCTGCGCAGCCAGCCTTCTCCGATGCAATTTTCAATTTCGTCATGTTGCATGCCACTTCTTCGTCAGAATCTGGATCTGCTGCGTATGCTCTTTTCCAATTTTGGACAACTTCTTCAACGTTATCGACCTCGGAGGAGTTGCAGTCCTCCCAGTCGGAGTCGTCCGGATCAATTTCTTCCGAATCGGAGTCATCAGTTTCAGAGGTGGACGTGGTAGACGACGCGTCAACCTCGCTGTTTTCGGTGGAATTTGAGATGCTGGAAAATACGCAACTTTGCGTACCCTCGCTGCCCTCTGATGCTCCGTTTTCGTCATCACATTCGTCTTCGAAAGGGTCGTCCACTTCACGAATGGCGGAAAACTTGAAGCCGTTGGATAGGTGGAAAGTGTCTAAATTTTGGAAATTAAGAAATCATGATTGACGCATTTTTTTATGATTATTATAGTTATAACGTTTTTGTTAGTCGCCCTTGCTTGACTGCACGCATTTTCGTGGCAAAATGAGACGCTATGCCAAACGCATTGATTATCAGTATGCAACTTGTTTTATTGCTCGGCTCCACTTGGACACGCCCACTTTAGGACAAAATAAAATTTGTGTAAAATTCATTCGATTTTTAGGAATGAATAATCAAATACTTCGCGAATGATATTTACTTAGTTCCTGCGAGGACTCTAACTGAAGCACAGTTAGAGTTCCTGGAAAGTGTATTTGAAAAAAAGCACACGTAAAACAGATCAAAAAGTGAGATTTTTGGAGCACACACGATTTCGTTGCAGCTGACAAACGTGGTGGCTGCAACTCTCCCCGCCACCACCGCTCTTCGCTACATACCCTGGCATCAAAAAGGACGTATAGGTGGCATACTCTGTCCAATTTCGGAGTCGCGTCTCCCCAAATTTGGTGCTCTACCATGGTGTGCTCTGTGCACAAATTGGGGTGCAGACGCCACCTATGTGACTTCAACGTCATTTTTGATCCCAGGATATACGGCGATGAGCGGTGGTGACAGTGAGACCAGGTGGTCATGGGGCGAATCACGCACTGCTTGGCCGGGCAGCATCTACCACGCGCTGCGTGAATACTACCGACTAAGGGGGAAAAATGAACCCTATATCAATACGTTTTTCCTTATGCACTTTTCGCGAACCCTTTCTGGCTCACTCCAAATAAAAAAAGCCAGTTGGGTTCGCCGCGTGAACAAACATTTACTTTCAAAAAATCTGGCTTAAGTTATGGAAATCTCATTTTGCCTCACTCAGTGATGTGCTCAAGAGAGATTACTCTCTTACATCCTATCCAGGCAATTACATAATTCCCAAAAGCATAACGAATTAAAAAAATTTAATATCATCCCTAAGTGGGTGGGACCAAGTGTGGCGAGCAATAAAACAAGTTGTATAATGATAACTAATGTATTTAGCACAAAATCTCGTTTTGCCCCGAAAGTTGTGTTGTTAGATTGGGGCGAGCGATGGAATTTCCATCATGGAAATGTGGAACATGTTTTTCTTGATAATCTACGTGTTAGGCACAAAGTCTCATTTTTCCTCAAGTTAGTAAATTGCGTGATTACATGCGACCACACAGGCATGGATTTGAGTTAGGGGATTATGTGGCCATATAACTTTGCAAAATCCGTAATCTGTATAAGGCTTTGTAAAATAATTTTTCTTGGAAATATTTGAGCAAGATTGCAAAAATTTGGATCTATGGATTTTGCAATTTATTTACCAGGACATATTCGAATTGCGTCATTATATATTTAAAAAGATAAAAACGGCATATCCATGTAAAATTAAGAATCTATCGCATTTCTCACCTTGCTTTACATGCTCCGACTCCATTTGTTCTTCAGCCTCGAAATATATTGAAGACGGGTTTGGCATCAAATTTTTGCTCGTCCACAATTCATCATACCCCACAGAAATTGTAGCGTTGTAGATGGACTCCATTGCAAATATGTAGCTGAGAAATTCTGCAAGTAGATAAATTACTTTATTAATTACTGCGTTACATTACTTATTGACTTTATATTCCAATCATATTTTTATTTCTATGCATGAAGAACTGAAGAAGTGGGAACTAAAATTATCAAATTTTAATTGACCGCAAAATATTTGTATACATTTTGAAATGTTAATAATTATTAATAATTAGGGGTAAATATATATATTTTTCAAAATGCAAGATCTTCATTTTACACGACATTGAAAATTATATAGCGGTAATCTTTTTTTTTACTAAAATTCATAGTAATTGTGTCTAAATTTGTTCGTATTTAAGAGGTTAATTCAAAATTGATAACTTACCTAAAATCCCAAGTTTCCCAAAAGTTGGAAGTATTTTAAGGTGTGTCTAACCTCTTCCAGTGATGCGGGATGAGTGAGTCCAAAACTTTCCCAACCTTCCAGCATCACGGTGGACGTCTTAAAATAAGGCACGTAGGAAGGCACCCTTCTCGGAAAATGGGTCCTTTCTTGGGTACAAAATTAACTTTTTGTACTTTATATAAACTTAATATTTAATAATATTCTGTATATTTATAAATTTTGTATCAGGAATTGGCTTCCAGCAGAGGATCATGCCTGCATAATTTCCTACTCCAAAATTCCTGAAAATCTAGTTTTTCAAATGTGAGGTAAAACTATATAAAAATCATGTAGTAGACCATGTTACATACATTTAATAATGTTACCAGTAATAAATGTTACGAATCATTTGGCATATATGTATTTCAGGCATTTCTAAATATCCCCATCGCTTGAAATGATTAGGATTATAAAGTATCATTTGCAAATGAATGAATAAATATGGAAAGCAGACCGGTGCAAATCAGTTTGCAATTGCATAAGTTATGAATACACATTTATGTAAATTACGAAGTAATTGTGTTGACCGTTTGGAGTTTGCTTACCATTAATTTCATATGAAGTTAATTGGTATTTTTTAATCCATTTACATATATAAATAGGTATTAGCTTGCAAACCTTTCATACATACCTATGTAAGCGTTATCTTGCTTTGTTTAATCATTTCCATGAACGTGGCCTTCTAAACCCCAGTGCAGATTAAAGCAATCCATGCACACAATCCAATATTGTGTTACTCTTATGAATGAAAAGAATAAGGAACGTCCATATATAAAGTCATCAAAAGAACGCGGATTTTTACACCACCCACCCATCCCTCTCCTATCCTACTCATGTTAAGCTTAACACAAGTAAGATAGGCGACCCAAAACCATCCACCCACATTTTTGATGAAGTCAAACATGGACATTCCCAGAAGGCACTAACTTCAAAATATTGTAAATTTGAAAGTTCCGGTATTAAATTTAACTAGGGTCATACAGGTCAAACCAGCCGGGAATTGGTCGGACTCCCCCCAATTTGATCGCATTCTTCATGTACGGCCCCCTAGGGGACAAATTCATGCAGCATGAATCACGCTGGATGACGCAGAGATGAATGTTAAAGTAATACATATACATATTTAACTTCATTGAAAACCCATTAATGATTAATCCAACTTTGATAACAAACAACGTTTAACCACAAGTCGCAAATTTTCTGACTCGTAATTGAAATGCATACCGTACATATTTACATATGTACGTGGCCAGAATTTTGTCAATGGCATTGTCTTTATTATTTGGGGCTACTAAGGGGACATCCACAAATTATGTCACTCAAAAATCGCAAATTTCAACACCCCCCTTTAACACGTGTCATTCAGGCACGATATAATTGTCGGAACATTAGACCTCCTCCCCCTCACGTGTAACATAATTTATGGACGGTCCCTAACAAATATGTGCGTCGTGAATCACCGTCCGCTGCCCTTCCCAACCATGAATCCCCACCATTGATAAGATTCATGCATACTTGCACACTGTTAAAAATCTGGCATAGTCATGCACATACGTCGGATATGAATGAAAAATGACTTTTTCCATTTATTGACCTACAGTCGCCAAACTTTCTGAAAATGTTTATGGTCACTAGCCGGTCACGTAGGTCAAAGCATATTTTCGGGTTTTGGGACATATTCATATTCCCGATCATATTTCGGGCTTTTTTCGTTCATTTTATCATTTTTGGCCAAATTCTTAGATTTGGCAACCAAATCGACAAAAAATTCACTTTTCTCACAATGAATCATTCTGAGAAACTTTCAGAAATTTACGTTCACTTTCGCCTGATGTGATTTAATTCATTTTGAATGAATTAAATTACACTAGAACTTGTTTAATTGATAAAAATTTAGCATTACAGGAAAATATTTCAAAAAATTTAGCCAAAAATTTAAAGAATAAACTCATTTTTATGGTCATATTTTGGGGATTTTTACGGTAATTTTTCATTCATATTTTGAGGTTTTGTCGGTCATTCATATCCGACGTCTGGTCATGCACATATTGATTTCTCGGTATTAAGATTTCTAGTACTTGGTATTAAGATTATATTGTACCGTAAAAATTTACCACTGATCTGGCAAAACGGGCTATTACTACATTGTATTACTTAACACTACCATTTGGGTCAGACCATCATCAATTTTAATACTGGATTTCTAAGAGTGCAGCTAAAACGAATCAAGCATTAAACTTGTTTGTTTCTCACTCGTCAAGTCCATTGCGGTTTAATCCGAACGCAAAGTTAAATCCAATTTTGTTATCGCTCATACATAAATACGCATTATTCAGAAAAATGGAAAATTCCAGGAACGAGGGAAGGTTCGACTTGAAAGACAACGAGGCATGTATCTATATAGTTTAAAATTTACATAAAATTGAAAGAGTTGATTACACATAGTGAAATTATACACCTGTTAAAAAAATATCCCTTCACTTAAAATTCATTCAACTTAAAAATAAAAAAAATCATTCCTTACATTTACACACGAATTTATAGCAATTTATTCAAAACTTTAAAATAACTATCTATTCATTATTCATTCCATATTTTTTATTGGGTTTATCTCAAATTAGCCTTCCCTGGTTGAAATCACTCTGCCGAATTCTGCAGAAATCGACAAAAACCCTATGCATATTGTATTATGCATATTTTTTTTTACATAATCCTGCAGAAAATTTGTGTCGCTATTATCCTGCAGAACCATATGTGCATAATTATGCATAATTCTGCATAGGTTTCTTCAGAAAGCTCTATGCATAAAGCTTTTCTGCAGAAAATTGGGCCAATTTTCTGCAGAATATTGGGCCAATTTTATGCAGGAAATTTGTTCAAATTTTTACTAGGGTTGTTTATCTCAAATTACACGGATTTCTAAATATATATATGTACCAATGAATTTATTAAGAATACGACGAGAAATGAAAAATGAGTAAAATTATTCATTTATTCTTCATACTTAAATATGAACTGAATAAATATTGATTTTATGTTCATTTAGTCAACAATTAAAAAAATTATTAAGTCATTTTTTTGAATTTTTTGATTAATGAATGCATAATTTATTCAATTTCTGTTGAACAAATGAATCTGAACAAGTATGTAAAAGTAAAAAGGATTGCATTTCATTAATTAAAATCTTTACCTTTAGAAATCCGATGCTCCCTCGACACCCGCTCTGAGCGAAGCCCTCGAATGCACCATTTGCCTGGATTCGGCCGCATCGCCGATTAATGAGTGCGAAAATGGCCACGTTGTTTGTGGCATTTGTGCAGAAAAGATAACAAATTGCGGCCTCTGCAAGACAAATTTGCAAGTATCCGTTTTGGCGGAAAGACTGTCCCGACAAGTAAGAAAAATAATTATAATTTTCGACAATTCAGGATAATTTCCGATAATATCACAATTTTTTTGCAGTTCAATTTAAAATGCAGTTGTCCCAATGGGTGTGTCGCCAAAATTGCCGGGGCGGACGTGAAGAACCACATGGAAATTTGCGAGTACAGGTATGCATGCAATTCCAAACAGGAGCTTAACAAATGCCAAAACTCATTCTAATTTTTTGCACTATTTATCAACCTCTTACTGACGAAATACACAAATTTGTTTAGCTGATTATTTTCCGTTGAGATAGAAAAATCGAAATTTAATGTAATATGTAATGCAAAAATTACCATAGCACAAAGATTTCTCACAAATAAGTAATACCTTAGTATTTCTTTAGTATTTTACGGAAAACTAGATGGTAAAAAGTGTATTTTTTTTCTAAAAAAAACTCAAAACTTAAAAAAATCTTCATTGTTTGGCACAAGGATTATGAAATCTAAGTTGCACCCAGTAGAAATTTTATAAACAAATCAGCAATACGAAAGCGGTCGACACAAATGTTTCCTAATTTTCTGTAACATTTTCTTTCAAGAGACGTCATATGCCAAGAACAATGGGGAAATGAATGCGATCAGTATCAAATTCCATTCCAAAAATTTGCCATGCATTTACAAGTGTGGCATGAAATAGCCTTCGATGAAGTGGATGATGGAAGCTATGTGACTCAAAATCCGTCCTTCACGCTGGCCGGCGACAACTTTGCAAGTAAGTAAAAACAACATACAGTGTCGGACAGATGTCTACGTCCACATAGTCGCGTCAATTTCATTTTCAAATTGTCACTGAACTACTGAACCAATTTTCATCATTGATATATCAAATTCTCACAAATTTAACGTAATTTCATAGCACATTATTAGTTTTCCGCTAAAAAATTTATTTTAGGCCAGAGATGTATTTTAATTCAAAATGAAAACAATTAGATGGACAAAAGTCAACGTCCAGTCAGAGAAAACATACAAAAAAAACTGTAATTTATAAGGAATGTTATAACAATTAATTTTTAATATTTGGTTGGGCCTCCGTTCGCTTTAAGGACGGCTTCAAGGCGTCGAGTCATTGAGTTTACCAAATTCTTGGTCACATCTTCAGAAATGGTTTCCCAAACTTCACGAATTCTGGATTTAAGGCCCGGAATTCCTGAAAAAGATTGTTTTCTTATTTCTCTTTCAATGTGGTCGCACAGATGCTCAATGGGATTCAAGTCTGGAGATTGGGGAGGCCATTCTAGCTTCGGAATTTTTTTTTCTTGAAGTATTCCATGGTGGACTTGGCAGAGTGTTTTCGAACAGATTCCTGGATATTACGGTCAAGTATTCCCTGGTACTTGTATTGGTCCATAATTCCGTCAATAAATTCCATTTTTCCTGCCCCACTTGAAGCCATGCATCCCCACACCATTACCGACCCGCCGCCGTGCTTAACTGTGGGGTTGAGATTTTTTGGATTCAAAGCTTCTTTTGGATATCTCCACACTCTACGACGCCCATCTGACCCAAAGACATTGAACTTTGACTCGTCAGTCCATAAAATATGTCCCAGAATGTTTGTGGCTTGGAAATGTGGTCTCTGGCAAACTTCACTCGTTTGGTTGCATTCCTCGGTACAATAAGAGGCTTCCGGACTGCTCTGTGGGATTTCAAATTTCCCTTATTCAGTGTTCTTTGGATGGTCATAGGACTAACCTGTTTGCCGAACATCTCCTTGATCTCGGTAGATAGCTTTGGAGCACTAAGTGAGGGTGTAACGTTAACTTTGTTGAGCACGTGGCGTACTTCTCGGTGAGCCAAAATGGGTTTTCGACCACTTCTGACCTTGTTTTGGACTGAACCATTAGCTTTAAAGTTCTTAATGATTGTCTGGATGGTTGTCCTTGCTAATTTATACTTGGTCCATATTTGTCTCTGCGACAGCCCCCTTTTTGTCCACCCTTCCAGTCCTGAATGACAAGATCTCGAATAGCGATAGGAATTTCCTTGCGTGTCGACGCCATCATATTTTTCTGGAAGAAAATTATTTAAAAATTAATGCGGCATATGTTATTGATAGATTTATTAAGTTACCTGATTTTATAAATTGGAGAGATTTTTGTTGTTGACAATTAAAGTGAAGTGGACGTAGACTTTTGTCCGCTCAAATTTCATCCTCTCTCGCTCTGCACTATGATTCTCAGTTTTCCCAGAATTTTCAGAAATAACTCATATGTTTTATGAAATTACGTTAAATTTGTGAGAATTTGATATATCAATGATGAAAATTGGTTCAGTAGTTCAGTGACAATTTGAAAATGAAATTGACGCGACTATGTGGACGTAGACATCTGTCCGACACTGTAATTTCTACATATTTACACAAGTAAAAATATATATTTGATTTCACACACACTCTTAAAAATAATGTTACCCCATTGAAAAGGAAATGTACTCTCAATTCTAAGTTAAGTAGTTTGACAGTACGATGTATGTACATAAATTCGGAGTGACGTTAACTTGATAAAGAGTAGAACTTATGTACATTGGGGACGCAAACCATGTTCAATCCAGATTATTTTTTCATGCAAATGTCAGTTTGAAAGAGCAATTCTTTGCATACACGGTTTACCGCGGCACTTGTGCAGATGCGAAAAATTCAGCCAGATAATGGCGTAGCGAGTTTGCGAAAACCCTGGGTTTCCAGCGGAATCTGTTAATACGCAGCAGTTTGGTGTTTTAGTGAACTTGCGGCGCTCAAAACTTGCTGAAATTTTCACATATCTCGTAATCGTCGCAGGAAGCCTTGTTTCTGAAAAGTTAAACTGACGTGGTAAAAAAATAATCCGGGTTGAACATGGTTTGCGTCCCCATTTTTAGTAAACATTGTTTAATTAAGAATTCGGAATGCATTTATTTACTTTTCAAAGGGGTAACGTTATTTTTAAGAGTGTATAAAAAATGTATGTTTGTAGGACCAGGAGATACCGGAATTTTTAGAGTATTAACGAAACACGGCAAGTTTTTTTTCTTCCATTTTCATACCGGAATCCATTTCGAAAGCATTTGGGTAACAGTTCTGGGAAATCGGGATGAGGCTGAGAAACACTACTTTCACTTGAAAATAAGCCATGACAGCGACAGTAAAACAAAAGTAAGTGCCCGACACAATATAAGGAGTTAAACATCTTTTTTTAGATTCATATTTTTAACATTCGAAACAAATCATAAATTATAAAAACATATCTGATTTTCTTAAAATCGAATCATTATTTGAAAAGCAGAATTAAAAAAAGTTTTTTGTTGAAATTTCGCCACGTAATCAAATTTTACACCAAATAAAGTTCCAGCATATGCAAGTCTGGTAAATTGTGTTTAGGTCCCGCACCTAACCCTCTGAATTTGGTCGCATAATTTGCGTATCCTCTTAAAAATAAAGTTACCCTTTTAAAACTAGATGCACTCTCAATTCCGTGCTTAATATGTAAATTATACTAAATCCAGAGTAAACTTTGCTCGTTATCAAGTTAACGATTTCGGTGGATTTAGGATCAGTATACATAGTTTACTTAATTTATAATTCTGATAGACTTTTCAAATGTGTTACATTATTCTTAAAAGTGTGACCTTGATAATATGCAAACCAAGATTTTACATTTACATAAATATGTATGTAAATATGTAGATGGAACAATCCTACACAATGCCCGTGTTGGCGTATCATGACCACTCCAAGTTTAACCCGGAAACAATGAAGGGAAAGTGCGTTTCGATCCCGGCCTGCGTTATGACCCAGTTTGGAGTAAATAAGGATTTACGAGATGCTAACAAGTTTTATTTAAATTTTACGTATACGATTGTTTAAAATGTTTTCGTTGCTCAATTTTGGACCAGATACATATCTTACTAGATACTTAAATCTGCTTTAAACACTTGCCAAAAGTTAGCAATTTCAATTGTATTTGACATATGTGTTAAATATGATGTACATAAATGTACACATACATACATAGATAATTTTAATTGTAAAATAATTGGCAGACATTTCTATGGGGTTACATGTAAAAATGATAGACTAGAAATAACTCGATACCGTTTTTGATAATAGTGAAATAATTGTGCTCTCGTCAGAAATATAAAACTTTGTGATACCGATTAATTTGAGCGTGGTCAATAAATAGTTCTGGGAGTGAATCTGACTTTTCCTTGAGACAAGTTTTCTGAAACTACGAGTCAGAGTCTGAATCGGGTAGATTTAGTCGTCTTTCGAAAACATGTATATCTACATATTACGTACTCGTGAGGTTGGTGACTTAAAATATGTAATTATTTATTCGGCCAAACTGTTTAAATATATTTAATTGGAAACTAAAGATAATAAACTTTCAAGTTTTTACGAACCTGCGAATTTTTTTGCTTACTATGCGAACTCGAAATGAATACCCCCATTGTTTTAATAAATGTGCATATTTACAACAACCTTCATATGTCTGAGCTGAGCACATGCATATGTAGCTTAATAATTTTTTTTGTAAAATTCGCGAGATTTCGAAAGTATTGTGCAGGAAAGGGGTGGGATTTTAGCTTGTAAATTGACCCAGCATTTTTGCCATGTTTTAAGGTCTCAAGATTACATTATAAATACAAAATATTTCAGAGTTGCATTTGCATAAGTAAATTTATTCTAATTCAAACTTAATTCAAATAATTACTATTAATAATTGGACCATAGTGTAAATTATTTCTACCGCTGTCAAAAATTAAAAAAATTACTAAAAACTACTTAATAAATAAATTATCCCGATCACAACATCAAAATTTCACAATTTGTCTCCACCTTTTTCCATTTTCGGCCTTCTATGCAACCTGTTCATACTCCGGCGGCAGTCACCAGACCTGCAACATCCGTGTTTCTCCACTATTTTTAGCAACCCAGTCCAGAGGAGCCCGGTGGGAGGAGTGCTCTGCAATCTGCAATCCAGTGAAGCAGCCTTTTTCATTTCCTTGGCAATCCGGGCATTCTCTTTTGCCTGCTCCTTTCTCAACGCTGTCTTCCAATTTGAAATCACTTCCGCAACGTCATCTTCCTGCGAATCGGAAGAGTCCTCATTTCCTGACCACGTGGTGGTATCGTCCCGCGTTTCAGACCATGTGGTGGATAAATCGTACCCCGTTTCAGATCCCATGGAGGAGGAATCGTACACTGTTTCGGTCGACGAGTTGTTGTCCTCCGTTTCGGACGCGGTGGTGGATGAATCATTGTCCTCGGATTTTTCGGATGAATTTGAACCACGGGAAGGTCTCCAATTTTGAATGGGCGATGGTTCGGTTTGTTGGCGCGTGTCCACTTCGTCTTTGTCTTGGAGGCGTTCCGCTTCACGAACTGGAGAAGATTTGAAACCGCTCGGGGCATCGAGTTGTTCAAAATTGCCTAAATTTTAAGAATTAACGAATTATTGAGGTAATTTTGCACTAAATAGGAAATAATGAGACAATTCAAGCAAGTCCTTGGGAATTTTACCCAATTTCGCAAGTTTTGTAAAATAATTTTAATCATGTGCAAAGTTTGGCAGGATAAAAGGACACCCTTAATGTGATTACAGATTAACCTACAGGTTTAGAAAATTGGAAGCTAATTGTTTCGGAAATATTTATAAAAGCTTAAGAATTTTATAAATTTTGCCTCAAGCATGGTTTCGAATTTTTAATATTTTTAAAGAAATTTTTTGAAATTTTTATTTCGAAGTTATTGATAACTTGCAAATCCATAAGATTTGTGAAATGAATTTATAGATAAAATAACTTAAACTGCGAAAGCTTAGAAAAATTTGTAAATGGATTTTCCTCTGAAGTAATTAATGGTACATAAATTGGATTTTACTTATGTACAAATTTACAAAACACTGCGTCAATTGCGATATTGTTTAACGTAATAAAAAACATGTCATTTGGGAAATTTAGGCATTTCTTACCTTGTTTTACATTGTCCGGTTCGGTTCCCAGGTCGGTCGCAACAAGTAATGCATACGGGATAGACGCCATGAAGTTCGGGCTGGTCCACATGTCATAGTATCCCGTCGAGATATTGGCGTTGTAGTTTGAATCCATTGTATGTAAATAGTTGCGAAATTTTGCTGCAATTAAATAGTATTAGTATTATTAGTTAATAAGTACATTAATTATGCATGTAAATATGTATGTCATGTGAACATGTTTAATTACAATTTTCTTTCTACAAGTGAAAACGTTGAAAAGGAATTTATTTAGTTAAAATTAAGGGCAAAAATATCCATGTTTTCTTAAAAATTGGTATATTTTCAAAAATTAAACTACATTTCACGAGATGGAAAATTAGTACCGATTTTGTCAGCTAAAACGCATGGTACATAAATGCACAGATACATATTTGTCAGTTAACAACAAAATTTGCAACTTACTTTAAATTCCTAAGTTTCAAAATGCGAAGGTTTCCCAAAAAAATTAATGTCACGATGTAATTTGTGCAACCTCCTCCAGTTACATGTGTGGGACGAGTGAGAGAAAAACTTCCGACGTCACGGTGGACGGGTCAAAATAAGGAAGGTACCCTTCTCAGAAAATGGTTCCCTTCGTGGGTACAACATTAACATATGTACATACATATTTCAACATGGTCAATATTTTTTTGTAATAACCAAAGGTTCACATGTATTAAAAAATTGTGTGTGTTAATTTACATTTTCACAAGAAATGCACCCTTAAATTACCAACTGTAAAAATTTCTGGAAACATATTTTTCTAAGGTGAGTAAAAACCATTTTCCATACCACGTAGGTAAGCTTCGGCAGCTGGATTTCAGATTTTCGAATTTCCATCAAAAATAGGTCATAGGGCATGAAATTGGTGTATAGAAGAAAAATTTTGAAAAAAGGTGCCCCTACCCATTCGCTATGGCCATTTTTCTGAGTTTGGGCAGTACACAGATTTCTTCGTCATCTTTTGAGTTAGGAACTGAAATTTCTTTTCTATGTACACCTTCTTGAGTTTCTCTAGGCGGCATTTTTCGGCGTTTAGGCCTAGACCACTACCAACTCCAAGTCCCTCCTCCTATCCCACAATGCACCTCCCCCCATTTCTGCCGCCGAAATTGGCAACTCCGTCAAAGTACACGTAAGTATGAAACATGTATGTATTAGTATTTTTGCAGCTTATGGTATAGGTTAATACTTTCTTATTTCTGTTATTTGTCTATGTATATACTGGTTACAACTCGGAATTCTCATTGGGCTTAGTTTTGTTTTTACGATTCTTTGGTTTATCTTTATAAATTTGTATTCGATTTTGCTGCGTTTGGTGTCCAAAGCTGAAAAACAGTATTTTTACTGACGCTTGTTCGACACCTTTAATAAAAACCTAATCAATCAATCAATCAATCGCCCCACTTACACAGACTACTTATCCTTTAAGAATGTATGCATGAACATAAATAAGTGGATCGATGCGCAAATAATTTATTGTGTGCAAAACGTTGGACACCACACAGGGAGTCATTTTCCAGATCCAACTGATGAAGTCATTTCCGCTGAGGGTCATCCATATATAAAGTCATCAAAAATTCTCGATTTTTGCACCCACCCACCCAACGCAAACATTAAGGGATGGGGAATTTTAGCATAGGAAAGATATGCAGGAAGACCTAAACCACCCACCCAGTAAAATGATCACGTATTATATGGACGTTCCTCTACTGCATTACCTCCATGAAAAACCATCACTGATTTGATTGCATTTATCAGAATGTCAATTCCAAGATGAGTCAAGCTTCGCCTCTCCCACTCATCAACTTCACTCTATTCCATCCACTCCACCATACCAGCTGCATAATTTCTTCTACATACTTAAAAAATGGAAAGTTTTGACTCATTGTTCTCAAAATATTGCAAAACCACCGACCCAAACGTTTCCAAGGAGATAATAAAAATCGTCCAAAACCGGAAGGTTTCTGTCGCCGGGGTCTCTCGTTTTAACGAGCTAACCTCCGAAGTTAGACAACTTCTCATAAATTCGAACGATTGCGAAATTATTTCATACTTATTACTCTTACTGACACAAATTTGCTCCGAAGCGGAAGAAGAAACTGCGGAAATTTTACAAATTGTTGACCAGCTTTACAGCAAGGATTCCTCCGGGTGTGACAAATTTCATGCGAAATATGTCAGAAATTGCAATCCGTGTGATATGATTCAGCACTTTTCTGCTTATCTGAGCAAAAATGTGTTGGTGAAGTTATTATGCTCGAATTGTGACAAGATGGCACGATTTTATGTGCGCTCCACGTGCGATCATATTATTTGTAAGGCTTGTTGGGTTACGATAAGGGGGAATTTGGCCAAGTGGGTGGGCTACTCGTATCCCTGTCCGATTGATGGGTCACCAATTTACAAGTTTTGTGAGGTTAAGGAATTGAAACTTTTTGGGACCAATAAGAAAGAAGAAGGGGAAAGGGGTGGGAACCAGGTAATTTTTAAAATTTGTTTGGGAACATATTTATTTAGTGTCATGTTACATAACTTATGTAACATAAGTACATACGCTGATATGCTAATAATGTATGAAATTCCTTCACCTTGACATATACATAAATCTCACATTTATTTACATGTGGCTAATATATTTTACCCTTAATTTTTTGATTTTTCATAATCCCCTAATTTGAGGAAGAATCTAAAGTTTTAAGCTTTCTTGCAGGCCTAACCCCGTGTTTTCAAATGCGAGTAGCTTTCAAATTTTAACGGAATTTTAAAGAAATAAAAAATGTCTTTCTGAAAATTCACTTTCTTGATTTGTTAAAGGTGTAATATTTTTTTAATTTAATTTAAGTTTCCAAAAACAAAGTTTTGATTTTGTGATATTGACCTCAGTTATTAAAAAAATAGCCCATTAAAACTTTTACTCGGAAATTTTGCATGGTATCGCATGCCTGTTTCGAAATTTTAATTAAGATTTGTAACCATATTTATTTGTTTATATCTCAAAAATACAGACCCACTTAATTTAACCCCTTGCAATGTAGAAAAACCTGTATTCTTTAACACCTGGAGGAATAAGTGATGCCCTCGAATGCACAATCTGTCTGGATTCACCCGCATCGCCAATTAAGCAGTGCGACAATGGCCACATTATCTGCGGCATTTGTTCAGATAAGGTGACAAAATGTGAGCTTTGTCAAACCAAGTTGCAAATATCCATCTTAGCGGAACGACTATCGCGACAAGTTCGTAAACTAAATATGCAAATATTCATAACTAAATAAATTACTTTTCATACAATAAATTAAAGCTAAATTTGTCCAAATAATTTTGCCAGTTCAAATTAGAATGCAATTGTCCCAATTTTGCGGCAGGCTGTGTTGTCCCCCTGGCTGCGACGGAAGCCAAGAACCACGTTACGAAATGCTACTACAGGTACATATTTACACTCTAAATAAATTGGACTAAAATTTACTTAAGCTGGAGTAAAATCCAAGGTGGCAATCTGACAAAAATTTAGACGAATAGGGAAAATTTTTGGAGAAACTTTTGCCTAAATTTTATATATTATACACACAATTAAAAATAAAGTTGTCCTTTTGGAAACATTAATGCACTCTAAATTTTATAAACTTTACCACACTCTAAACAAAGTTGAGCAAAGCTGGTTGAGTAAAATGATGTTGATCAAATTTTGTTCAATGTTGGATAAAATGTATGCTCCTAAAGCGTAAAATTTACACAATAAAGTTGTGTAAAGTAAGTTTTACTCAACATTGAACAAAATTTGACTTTTTCGCTGATCAAATATAAAATTAATCAATGTTGGGCGATAAATGAACAACAAGAAGATTAATTTTTACTCAACGCGTTAATTAATTTTTAGTCAACGGGTTGAGTAAAATCAACTCTGTCTATTTATCAGCCACTTGCATGCCACTTGCATGGTCAGTTGGTTACAGCAAGTCACAAAAGGAGCAGCAACAAATTTACTCTTCTTTTCTCAAAATTTACCAAAAAATGACCTAACGACTGGAAAAATGTAAGGTAACGTGATTTTTGTTTATTTTTTGCACATATGATCGTAATTTCTAATAAATTAAAATATTTATTTGTGCTTATTTTTTTACAGGAACGATGGTGATGACAAAGTTTTTTAAGTTGCTGCACGGTAAACGGTGCTGATTGTTTGTTTGCTGAAATAATTCCATCACTTGGCCTCATACTTAAATTATTCACAATAGCTGAAGAGGTTAGTAGTTAGATTAGAGTTTCGTTAGATTATCCCTCAAAATTTTAATTGTACATGTATATAGTAATTTTAAGTAATATCCAATGATTTTTATGAAAACTAATTGTTTTGTACTTATGTAGAATTTATAAAATGTAACACGAGTACAATTACAATAAATAATGAATTTTAATAAGGTAAAGAATGTGTTTTAATCAGCATAAAAAGCAACCTTTGATCAACCAAAGAGTAAATTTTAATCATTCATTGATCAATTTTTAACTGTTTGTTGAGTAAAAATTCCACAACGTGTTGTGTAAAAATTCCACAACTTGTTGAGTAAAAATTCCACAACGTGTTGAGTAAAAATTACTCAACAAAGTTGAGTAAAATTTAACCAACGGTTGTGTCATCCTCTTTTTTACCCAACCTTGGACAAAATTTTACACAACCTTGTAGAAATTTTCTACAACTTTGTTTAGAGTGCATTTAAATCCAGAGTAAACGTTGCTTTTTAGGAAGAAAATGTTGCTCTGGGTTTACATAGTATACTTACATACGTAATTTCGAATTTCGAATGCATAAATTTTCCAAAATAATAACATTGTTTCTGTGATCTCAAAAACTTTACCCAACTTTAGTTCAAGTGCCGAGAAGGATTTCCTAAATTTTAGTCCAAAATTATGAATCATAAAATTTATGCATTACTCCACATTTTCTAGACACGTGACATGCGACATGTCCAAGAATAAACGATGCGATAAGATTCAAATCCCCTTCGTGGATTTCGCCACTCATTTACAACTCACTCATGAAACACCTTTGTATGAAATGGTTACCGGGAAAAGCGTATCTCACGAGTTCTCCTGCATTCTTGATAAGGGAAACTTTACTAGTAAGTTAACATACATACTTAAATTATGGTCACGCACACTCCCATCAACAATAAATATGTTACCATTTTGAATGTAGATGCTCTCAGAATTATATTAAAATTACAAGGTTCAAAATCCAGAGGAAGCTTTACTCTTTATTTAGTTAACTTTATTCTGGATTTAGTATAATTTGGCTTAATACATAATTCCTAGTGCATTTTTATTCTCCAAATGGGTAACATTATTTTTAACAACTTACAATTTGAGTACTCTTAGAAATGGGGTTACGATTGTGACCAAAAAGTAAACGTATCCCAAGTAGAAAAAATACCTTCAAATGTACATAGAATGTAAGGGCAGGAAGGGCATTGAATGTGCGTAAAGTGAAAAAATAAAGTCTCGGTTGAATGCAAGGGGTAGTACCCGTGCGTTGCCCGCACATTTAATGTCCACTGAGCAAATATATACTGTCCGTTATATGCATGGGTTACCCAACAAAGAAATGCAAAGCCAAATATTACTGCAATTTTAAAAATATCTTTATTGATACATTTTCTCATTTGAAAGCTGTTTATACAGTTTAATTTAATTTTATATAGTTTAAATATTCATCTGAACTAGGGGGATACAAATACAATGATTAGCAGAGTTTATTCTTATAGGTAACATTACATATTTCCTTACGATGTTTTCTATATTAATAATTTGTGTTTTTTTAAATTTGGATATATCTACATGAAACACTCCTAATTCGGCACTATTAATTGGATAATGTTCAGCCGACTTTCTCAATTTGATTGCTTGACATTTTACAATAACATCACTAATAATTTCAATAACTTTAATTATTTCGCCCGACTTCAGAAGAAAAAAACAATCTTTCCGTTTAGGCGAAATCAAAATGTTGTCGGATGTATATATTTTTATAAATTTTCCTTTACGAGATACCGAATCATATTTAGTGACTTTTGTGTTAATAATACTACATTTTTCTCTTTCTGAAACTCGTTTACAAACTTGCTCCAATTCTAAAGTTTTACCTCTGACCATTCGTTTTAGTCCCTGTAGGTAATTCTCAAATGGAAAAGCACTTACATTGTCGAGATTACCGTAATTAATCCCATCGTCTGCCAAGTGGATAAGAGAATGAACATTGTACGACATATTTTGAACCCCATAAAAGCGTTCCATCTTGCTCACAAATAATTTAAAAAGAGCTCGTGATTTACTGTTCCAATCAGGACAATGGGCTTTGTTTGTCAAAAGAATAAAAATTGCTGTGTGAAATTCCAAAAAATGCTCGTATAGATTAACAGGGAGGATTTTCTTTAAAGCAACTGGTCCTACGTATAACAAAAATTGTCGGAATTCTGTTGCTTTGAATCTATGTAAATCATTGAGCGACCGTGGCCTACGTGCAAATTCCGAGGGAACAAAGACAGAAACAAAAACTAAATAGGCAGATAACTCTTTAAATGTTCGGCCAGAAAGTCTGTTAGGCAGTGGACCTTTCTCCCATATATAGAATAGTTTCCTCATTAATCCTAAACAAGCTAGGTGCATGTAGTCTAACACGGTCTGTGTTACCAAACCGATGTCTAGTGTGACCAAAGGAGAAATTCCTTTATGATGGTCGCTATCGGATTGTGCTCTAAAACTATTATCATCTCGTAAATTCGAATTTAATTCTAAAAATAACATTCGCTTATTTTGATAATCACCAACGTCCTCACACCTTTCGCATCCCGAATGACCATTATGACCCTTAACTGACTTTATGAAACTCCTTGCTGGGGCATCAGCAATAATACAGCTAATTTTTATATTATAGTGAATATTTTCAAAAATAAATCCATCGTTTTGTAATACGGTGAGTTCGTCTACGAAATGACTAAAAAATTCAGCTACATTACAAGGCTTACTTTCTCCAGAAAACAGTGCCACCAACCTTGGAGCTTTAGTCACGCCTTGATCTAATCTAATCAAAATTGGCCAAAAATTTGTGTTACTACTTTTGCATATGGGAATCCCATCAGTTGAAATGCAAATTGTCAAAAGTGTCCTGTCGTTAAAATTAAATGAAGAAGTTAATCTACGTGCAATTGGAATTTTGCACTCAACTAGCCCTTTTGTGATCTCTTCTTTTAAAATTTTAAGCAGCCCAAAGTACATAAATTTTCCCCCGCCTAATCTACATATATTAATATTTCCAGGAGTGCCTAATAACGTTTTTGAGCATTTTGGAAGTAGTGATTTTACGTGTGGCTGTAAAATCTTTAGTAAATCTGTAAGAGCTACATGAGTTATGTTATGTTTTACTCCCCAATTTGCTAAAGATTGATTTAAACTAACTACCTCAACATTATTGCTTTCTATGGGACTCAATACTAATTGTCTATTCCTAATATTATCTACAATAGGTTCTGTGATACTTTCTCTTTGGAGATAGCTTGAATCTTCTCTTCGTGATGAAGTCGAGGCTTGTTGAGTAGAATTAGTCTTGGTTGGTAGGCGTGATAGAAGCTCGTGAAGTTCCTTGCGGATTTGTCTTCTTTTTTGCTGATACTGTTCGGATCCTACCTCCATCACCTGGCAGATCGCGAGTGTTACCAAACCAGTTTTTGATCGTTTTTTCTATTACAGCAAATGTTGGATTATCAACATTTGGAGTACGTCGAACCGCATCTATTTAAGAAAAACTTAGTAAATCAAAAATAAAACAATATTTGCAAATTAAAATAGGTACATAAATGAACAAAAGTTAATGCGCATTACCAATTACGACGCGGTTCAACTGAAGCACACAAAAACACCGCTTTCCGTTCGGTCCTCCACCAGTGTAATTAATTCCCCTGGCGATGTGTGGCTGAAATACTTCTCTTAATATCCTACATGTGACGGCTGATGCTGAACCTTGCCCAAACTTGGCCAAAAATTTGACCTATAATTGTGATTTTGAGATAAGAATTTCATTTTTTAAATAAAATTTCATAAAATATAGTTGGTAATTACTAATTGTTTTCGGTTATTCGAATCCTGAATTATCCAATCTTCAATGTATCGATATCACGCTCATTTCCTATCGGCAGCTCAACCGGAAGCTCCACGTCTTCGTCACTATTTGCAGTATTTGCAGTCCTAAGCAGCAGTTCTCGTACGTCCGATTTCAATTCGGTTACTAGACGCACCATCATTCTTTCAAAAGGTTCTGCAAAATTCATTAATTAATTTTTTTAATTATGGAAATGTTAAAGTTAATCAAATATCTTATTACTTACCATATCCCTGACCTGTAACTTCTCTCCTATGTAAAAAACTGGAATCTGCGTCATCATCCTGTGCAATTCTAAGTGGAAGAACTGGTCCCAGATGTTTTGCTGATGAGCGACTTGATACTGGACTTATGCAAGTATTAATTGTAGCTGCTGGTGGTTTGGTCTTGGTGTTTAGTTCACTTAATTCTTGAGAGATTATTGATGAGTTAGCTACAAGATGAGGCTCAAATTCAATTCCAGTAACTGAAGCAACTTCTAGATGGAAAAAATAAATATTACAGAATGACACACACTTTGAATAAAATAATTTGTATATTGAAATTATAGTTGATTTAATTAATATTAAGTTATTGAACTTACCCTCCTGTGAAAAAATATTCCCTCCTATATTGGCCGGCTGTTCGTCAAAATCAGACTCGTGCTGATCATCTTCTGAGGAGGATGGCGCTTTTGCTGGCTGACCTTCTTGACCTTTTTGTTTGATACAGGGCGCTTCCTCTTTACTTTATTCGTCTCGCTGTCAGTCGTGTCCAACGATTTTGCGGATGTAGCCTCTACCTCAAATTGTCGCGCTTTTATGTAGGAATCTGAAAACATGTTGAAAATTTAGCTAACAAACATTATTTAATTAATGGCTGGCATAAGAAATTGTAAAACTTACCAGAACTTTTAAAGAACTTGTAGTGATAATTTGCCCAACCAGGACCAGGAACTTGTCTATTTTGGATGAATGTAGAAATAGTGGAGGGGAGACCTGGCGGCCATTTGCAAATATTCGTCTTTGGGTCAATCCACGAAGTTGGGACCGTTTGCACAGTCCCGTCTTCTTTAAATTTAATAACGGTATACATTATTAAATTGTTTGTCGCTACACTTTTCCCAACCGAACGAGCGTGGAGTGTGTTTAAAAAAACCGCCCAAGATTTCTCTATGCACAAAATGCGATTTTCGAGATTGTCTCTGCCCAACGATATTTTGCTTGTTGTACGTCAGGGCAATCCCAAAGATAATCAGCACATTTCTCCCCTTAAATTGAACGAAGATCTGAAGAACTGGGAAGCCCATTAATTATTTGCAGTGCATTGAATGTGCGGCAAATCCTAAAATTGCCCACAATTTTTACGTGCCCAGACAAAACCCTCTCTGCCCAAGCTCTACCCAAAAGGTGAACGAAGGAATTTCTACTTCGGATGTGACTCCAACGCCGTGATGATAAATTTGTCATCGAGTGGTTACGATTGTCACCGACTAATAACAGTGCCGCGACAAGCCAATGAGGGGCCTGGATTTTTGAAGAATTGTAAGGCCTTTTTTATAACCATTAAAATTTAATACCACTCCGGCCAAAATCAGGGCTTCAAAAGTTGGAAACTCACATTACCATTAAAATGAGAAGATGTACATACATTTTGCCCATTGGCCCTGTTCAAAACTTTGTCAAAATCGCTAGATAAGTGGCCAAGAAATCGAATTATATATGTTATTAACTTGGGGTTATAGAGCATAGATTTAAGGTGATTACCTCCTATTTCGACCGGACTAATTTTGATTGTTAAAGCATCAAAATCAACGGACCAATATTTTTGCGTTTTTTAGAATGTGTGTTTTATTTTTGTCTGTGGCGAAATTATTAAATCTATTAAATACACTTTTCGAATTTTAACCCGATTTCAAAAATTAAGCACAATTCTTTCTCAGAATTACTCCTTGTAATTATTAAAATTCATTTTTAAAAACTTCTAAGAACTTAAATTTTCACGCTATGTATGCATCATTAAAAATGCAAAAAACATTGGAAACTAAAACTATTTGAAAATAATTAGAAAAGTTAGAGCGTCTTGGAAACTGCTGATTTTGGCTGAAAGTTTATTTGAAATTCCGCCACAAGCGAAAACTCGCATTCTGGAAAACGCAAAAATTTAGTTCCGCTTATTTCTAAGCCTGAGCAATTTAAAATTAGTCAGGTCAAAATCCGAGATAACTACCTTTAAAACAACTAGCTTTATAACTATCTGTGTAAGTACCTAGGTATCTTTAAAAATTAACATTTCTAAAAATTGAAGTTCATACTTGATTTAGTATACCTACTACTGCCATAAGTTCTGACCACTACACAAATTCATGTAACGGACTCAGTTTATGGAATTTTGAAAAAACAGCGATATCACGAGAAAGCCCATTAAATTCCCTACAAAATATACCAAGCATTTTTCAAAATTTCCCCCTTTTGAAGCTACAAGAGCCGGAAGTCTTGGTCTCCACATCACGCTCGCAGTACGCACTCATTCCAAAGAATATATAGTCTCATTTCTAAGTGATTGATTTTTGTTCGGATTCCAAACTTGTGTGGGGTTAAGCACATGTATCTGGCTTCAGTCTGGATCAAATCTCGCGTTCCAGATGGTTGAGCTTCGGCGACAATTAATTTTATTCTCGATCCGAAATGGGATTAGGAATTTTGGATTTCAACCATCTTTTTACTATTTCGGCATCATGAGCATGACCTGAGCTCTCCTTGAATGTCGAGTGGCTATTTTTGAGTACCAAGTGGTCCAGGAGTTTCACAATAGGCTCGAATATTTCAAAAATAATGTTTTAGATGAATTTCCTCACATAAAGGAAGAATAATCACTTTTCCTGAGTCATCTGATTTATGTCCAATAAAAAAAATCACAGAAGCAGGATGGTGGGTACCATTAATCATTTTGAAATTTTTCTGAATAATACGGACTAGTGGGGTGTCGGCACGGTACTTTAACTTATTTGATATGTTCTAAATTTAAAAAGTTTGCTTGTCTTTTAGAAATATTTGTTTTCATTTTTTAAGCGCGTACCGCATCATCAGCGTCCAGGTTTTGCGGGGTCTATTTTTACATGGCGTGAAGTTAGCCAGGGCTGCATTTCACATCTTAAAGAGATAAGTCCAAGGTCTAGTTTGGAGACCTGGGACGGAGATTTACTCAACCTGTTCATTTGTAGGGAATTCTTTGTTTTGGCCCAGCATGCATTCGGCCGAATTAAGGTTTTCCACGCCTTCGTGATCTTTTGTGACCTCTTTGACCGTTTCTTCTCACTTAGTTCTCGGTTATCAACACTGCCGATGTTGGTGGATCATTTAACGGCACGGTCTACCACCTTGCGATTAGTTCCGATTTTTCTTGAACAATTGAAAAATGAGGAATTTTTTAGTTTACCAAAATGCCAAAAAATCACAACATGCCGTTTCTTATCACCTGCCATTTTGGCAACATGGATCACAAGAAATTTCAGAACATCGTTTCTGATAGACAATTGCATGGGCATTTCAATAAAAAATAGTGTAATTGTCTAACATAACTCCAACTCACTTTGTTTGGCACGAGGAAGGCGATGGTCAGAACTTTTGGCAGTAGTAAGTACATAAGCAACAAAATGGAAAAAAAGACGCTAAAAGGAAGATATCAGGTTAAATTTGGCGGAATTTACCAAGATCCAAATTTGAAGAACGAAAATATGGATTCCCCAAGGACTAAATAGATGGGCCTAAGCAGTGATGGGAAGCCTCTGGATCAGTTTTTGTGGCCTGAGGCTTCGCATTTTTAAAGATTTGAGGTCTAGCCAAGTGAGGTCTGAGGCCTATATTTTGAAACTAGAGAGGCCGAGACCGGCCTCGCTAAGGAGAAAGTTACCGGATGTGAGGCCGTGTGAGGTCGTTGGCCTCACTTTTTGTAGAATGAGTCAGTCGCCTACCCGGTGAAAGCTATTCTCTAAAAAATACTAATCAGGCCAGTCGCAGTTCCGTGGCGTATTTAATTAAATTGAATGCAGGAAATGATGACTCTCGAACTCTTCCAATGATACACCTCTAATATTTTATTTCTCACCAATTAATTTCAAACAGAGAAATAATCACACCTTAAAAATTATGTGTGCGTGATCAATGGAAGCTAAACGAGAAAGTACTGAGCAGACTAAAAAACTTCTGCCTTAATAAAACAATGTACGTTTTCTTGATCACGTACGCAAAAACACTAATGTACAAACTACAAACTAGATGGCTGCTCCGATACTATTTCTATACCAAAACGGGGTAATAAAATATTCTCATGAAATCCAACACTTTTAAATGGAGAGGCCAATCTCGCCGAGGCCTATAGCTTCTGAGGCCCAGGCTTAAATTGAGAGGTCAAGACCTTGAGCTTTCTCGGAATGCGAGATCGTAGGCCTCACTTTATTCTTTGACAGGCCTTGTGAGGTTGCACATCACTAGGCCTTTTTCCCCACCTTCACTGTTTTCTTCATTTTTGATAAAAAGAGTTTTGAATGGAAAAACAAATCTTACGTAAAATGGCGAAATGTCTAAGAAAAAGTTTGAATTTGTAATTACTTCAGGGGAAGAATGGATTCAGATCAACTCACCATGCAATTGAAGCTAGCATAAATTAAGTTCTTTAATAGTTTAGTTCATCAAAACTTCATGATTTCAACAGTTTTATCATGAAACCCCATTTTATCTGGTGTATAGTCAGGCCCGGTACGGCCCTCCGGGCCGTACGGCCCGGAAACCATTATCCAGTCAAATCCACCTTTGTCGCGGCACTGACTAATAATAAAGTTTGGCGGAGTTGGTGTTAAATTGTCCCCAGAGCTAATAAATTTATAACCAGTTGGTGTCAAATTCATAACCACTTCGGTAGAGTTTACTTTTTGGTTATAATCGTAACCCTATTTCTAAGAGTGTAAATATTCATCATGCGGAACGTGTTTGTAAGTCTAAATTAATATATTTAGAGCCGGGCGAAACTGGAATTTATGCAATCTTGAATAGACACGAGAAAATATTTTTTCTCCATTTTCACACCGGGACCCAGTTCGAAAATCTATGGGTGACAGTTCTGGGGGATGAAAAGGATGCCGAGTCATACTGCTTTCATTTGAAAATCAGCCATGACAGCGACAACAGAACGAAAGTATGTATCCCAAAAAGTTCAAAGTTTGTTAATGAACCTTACTCTTATTCATATTTGCGAATATGAAGTTTATTAATACAATCTTCAAATTAATACTACCCTTTTGACAAGTTTGTAAAAGCAGGCTAAGTTAATGATCAATTTAGAATTGGGACTGCACTCTTAGAAACTTTGGTATTGAAAAAAACTTAACGGTATCGATACGTGACTTTACCGCCTTGGTATTAAACGGTTATACCATATTAGTATAGAACCGGTATTGAAATTATACCTCATGGTAATAATTTTAATACTAATTGGTATTAAATTTTTTACCTCGTAGTATTAATTCAATACCGGATCAGGTAGAGTCACGTATCAATACCAACGGTTATTGATTTTTTAAGAGTGTGTATTTATTTCCTTTTCAAAAGGGTGACAGTATTTTTAAGAGTGTAGACACACATAATTATTTTTAAATCATTTACAATTACTGTCTAACCATTAGATGGAGCAATCCTACATCATGCCTGTGTTGGCGTTTCATGATTACTCTAAACTAAACGAGGAAAGAATGCACGAAATGTCCGTTAAAATTCCAGCGTATATCCTAACCCAGTATGGACAGAAGAAGGAGAGTGACAACAATACCAGATCGGTCCTTCTTGCATACGCTATTGTTAAGAAATTTTGATGGATGTATGTATTCTGATTTTGGGTTATTTTTGAATGAAAGCATTATTTAATTTTATGTACATATGTACGTAAAACGCTTAATAGTGTTTACTTGATTACGATTGTTTCAAGAATAAATGTATGTATGTAAGTAAATCCGTTTGCGTACATACATACATATACAGACAAAATTGTAAATTACTTTACTAAAAGAAACTGTACTAAATAATTTGCATTTAAAGATTCCTAAAAATGTGTTTTATAACATGAAAGATCAAAATTCAGTCGATTATTAGCTCACCCTGCGTAGCACGGGAGCTATTGAATTCCTCTTGTCCGTCCGTCTGTCTGTCTGTCTCTTAACGAGTTTTTTGCATGAATTGATGCTAATTAAAAATCCCCTTCACAATTATTGATTATGTTAGGCGCACCATTGGTATTGAACAAACTGGATCGAATTTTTTTAGTAAATAAATAGCACAGTTGATATCTAATAATCGGTAACACAAAATGATGCGAAATAATTGGGAGAAGGGATGCAAAACGCACCAATAGTACAGAATATCCGGGAGAAATGATCATACAATTTTGACAAAGTTTTCAAAATTATATAAGGCGCTAATTCTGCACTAATGGTGCAATGGCGGGCCGAATCTTTTGCACCATAAACGGCATATATATAATGAATATATAAGAGTTGTGATCTATTTTGTTGGCTTATTCCGCACCTTCGGTGCAAAGTTCTGTCTCAATCATTATGACAGGGTGAGCTACTTCTAACGTTACTACGGTTTATTTCATCCTGTAAATCTCATCCTAGAAATATTTCTCACAATTTCTCCCAACATGATCCCATTGTTTCCACGATTTTTAAAAAGCAATGTACTTTGACAGCGATAAAAAACTTAATTTCTTCACAAACTCCCTGTTTTCGACTGACTGTTGCCTTTTCCATGTAGATTTTGGTCTTTTTGAGGATGTGACAGCCCCGGAAATGTAAACCCTGGGAAGAACGCGGGTCAATCAATATACTTTATTAGCTCACCCTGCGTAGCATGAGAGCTATTGAATTCCTCTTGTCCGTCTGTGTGTTCACGAGTTTTTTGCATCAATTGATGCTGATTAACAATCCCCATGTCCATTATTGAGCATCTTAATCGCACCATTGGTATCGAACAATCCGTGACGCAATTGGTGCGTATCAATTCAGAAAATCGATAGTGAAAAGACTACAACTTTCGAATTACTAGCACCTTTGGGGTCGAATAGTCGGTTATCAAAAATGATGCGAAATAAATGGCTTAATCTAAATCCTTATGCAAAATGCACCAAATGTGCAGAATAACTGGAAGAAATAATTATACAATTTGATCAATCAGTATGCAGATGGTACAAATTAGTTGGGAAAATTGATCGATGAAGGACTACAATTTTGGAATATTTAGCACCGTTAGTATCGAGCAATCGGTTGTCCAAAATGATGCGGAACACTTGGGAGAATCGATGCAAAATGCACCAACAGTGAAGAATAACTGGAAGAAATAATTACAAAAAATTTGACATCACGATTTAATTGGGGCGTACCAAAAGTCTAAATTTCGTCAAAAGTAAACATTTATTTTTTCGCGTTATCCTACATTATTGATGCAAAATTATACCACTACAATATACCTAATTTCATTGATTACTCTGCACCAATTGTGCAAAATTGTAGTACACGTATGTATGTACTTATTTTGTCGCTTATTCTGCACCTATGGTGCAAAATTATATCAAATTATTGCAGGGTGAGCTACTTCTAACGTTACTACGGTTTATTTCATTCTCTTCCATTCAAATGCATCTTAAATTAAGATGTCATCCTAATATATGCATGTGTATAATTCCATTCATATGTAATGCAAATACGAAAATGAATAAGGGTAGACGGACCTACAGCCACAATTTCAATAACAATTTCAATAACAATTTCATACCATATACATAATTGCGCAAATTTACATTAATAAACACGTCTCATAAAAATAGATACAGTCAAATATATTTTTAATAGGTATATTTTAGTAATGTCACCCTTTCGAAAACTGAATGCACTCTGAATTCAAAATTGTGTAATTATGAATTACTCAATTTACTTAGCAAAAATGAGTAACTGGAATAGAATGCGTAATTCAGAGTAAGTTTTATTCTTTATCAATTTAACGTTTCGCTGGACGTGTTTATTAATATGTTCACTTGATATAGGATTATAATCTTATAATTGTAATTACAATTTACACCCAGAAATCATGAAGAACCCATACCTGGAAATATGTTGAAAAATGTATGAAAATCAGAGATGACTATAGTCTCGGACGGAAACAAGAGTGAAAACTGTTTAAACAGTAAAACTGTTTTAGTTTTTATTTACTTGACAATGAATGGTGTTCTTATATACATATGTATGCAACTTCCTTTTTTATTCTCTAAATTTAACTTTTGAGTTGTCTTTGTTGTACATTCTAGTGGAAGAAATACACTATTTTTTGATAAATTGAATGAAAAACTAAATAAGTACTTAGTTCCCTTATCAATTATATATGCGCTATATGTCTAGACCACTCTGAATATTCTGGACATACCAGCATTCTGCATTTAAGCAAATAATTATTTCTCGTGTATTTCGATTAAATTAAAGCTTTCCTCTTGACACTTCTCACACGCTTACAAAATTGGGGTTAATTACAAAATTAACTTTCCTAAATAAATTACGCCTTTCACAAATCCAACCCTGATAGACAATACCCCTCTTTGTACCCAGTTCAGAATGACTCCCCACCCAATCTCATAACTCCACAAAAATGCAGCCCCAACCCAGAAAACCAAGCATACAACAAACACGGCAATCAGCACATAGACAGAAATAGGCTTCGCTTCATTAAATGGATCAAATTTTGACCGGCCAGCCAATTTCTTCGCGTAAAACCTGGAACGCATCTCCTTCCCCAGAAGCTTCTCACTCCGCAATCCGGCCTTTAACTCTTCCGACTTTTCCCATTTGGCCAAAAGTCCGGACTCCTTTAACTTCATTATTCCTGATTTAAACTGCTCTGAAAAAAAATTTCTTCGCACGTCACCCAACGTTATAATGGTAAACGGGGTATCATGCGTCCTTCTCGGGACAAACAGTTTGCCTAACATTTCCACCGATTCTTTCACCATAGTCAGGAAATCTGGTTTCTCAATTACCGCATATGTTTGAACGCCCCGCCCAGAATGGAAAGGACTAACACCGCCTAGCAATTTTCTGCGTTGAGCATAACTCAATTTGTCCTTGATGAACCACAATTTCACGTTTAGCTTAGAAATTACTGCGGCCAACTTTGAAGTTCTACCTAAATTTGAAAGCATCTCCGGTATCAGGGACGATTTTAAAATAGATTTTTCTACGTATGGTGTGCTACCATTTACAGTTCTCGCGTAGTAAGAAGACGTGGTTAAAAGGGTTATTCCGGACTGGGCCAAGTCATTCGTGCTTGTGGGAAGGGAGGGAATTTCAGTTACGGTTAGATACGAAAAAATTTTTCCCCCGTATAAATTACTCATTAAAATGTAGCATCCAAAAAACCACGTGGTCATTAAGGGGAATACTTTGGATACATTTCCGTCAACTTGGTTTAAAAGAAGGACAATTATTTTAAAAAGATGTTTAAAAAACTTGTGCCTGATTTTTCCCCATATTTTATCCTGAAGATATACCGGAACGGTCACTGCTACCGACGAAAGTAAAATTAATAACCACGTGGCCACATCAAAAGGGGAAAAAAACGCGGCAAAGTTCGTCATTGGTGAGGTTAACGTAGTAAATACAGAAAATTTATATCCCGTCATAACCAAATCATAAACTTCACTGCGGAATTTGTGCATGAAATGAAATTCCGTCGCTCTCAGGAGTAAGTCAGATGAAAAGATTAAAATTACATGGTCTCGCGTGCCAATAGCGTCTTCATTTTTTGCAGTGAAGTTGTATTTTAGTCCTAACGTTTGCAGAATGCAGGATAGCTCACCACCAGTCCAAAAAGGCAGTAGAACTAAACCACAGCTTGGGACGAAACTAGTGTTGAATTCACCGTCAGCGTTATGTTCGGCAATCTTGTTTTGCATATTTTTATTGTTTTCGTGCCAGTGGCGGGTAATTTCGGGGAGGGATTTAAGTAGCACTTTCTTCGGAGGTATCTTCATTCCACAGGGAATGCACGGCACGTAGATTGAGTTAGGTACATTTTCGTTCCATAAAAACAATTTGGAGGTTCCTCCAGCTCTTTGATAACGCTTTTGGTATTCCGAGTTGTGGGGGTTTGACACGTGTGCGAATATATATTCTGGATTTAACCGGTGTAGTATCATATCAAGGAACTTTTCACTCATAGTGTAGCCTTTCGCCATTATTTGTAGATTGAGGTTTACAAAGAGGATCATAGGGAGGGATACGGGGACAAATTTGCTCATTTCGAAGAAATCGGTTAACAACAACATTTCAGGCAAGCAACGGATGTGTAAAGTGTTGTGGGTAATTTTGCTCACTATTCGGGGGGTGTATTTGTTCTGGAGCATAATACTGGTATAAAGGGAAGATATTGGATAGGATTTTTGAAAAAATCCTATCCTTCGTGTCGTTATGAAATGAAAATCGGTGTGTTTAAATAATTCGGGAATATTCCACATCGTGCTGGTAGCCAAGGAAGGAAAGATTGAATACAAAGTTAGGCCGGGGAGAATTTGAAGAAAAATCATTTTTCTTAAGACTGTGAATTTATGTATGAAGATTTTTCTGTCCGAAATATTATTATTATCTAGGTTTTTTTATTTAGAGTGACTAAACGATATTGCAGGAATAATATTCTTGCAAAAATGTTAGAAATAAAGGAAGAATTTCTTCTATATATATTTAAATAGTTGGTTTTACAAAAAGGTAGCCAGTGTGAAGTGTGGAGCGAAATTCGTAGCTTGTTTGGTTACGAATTCACAGTTAAATAGTTTGGCGAAACTTAATTTCCCTTAATGTGGTAAAATAAAAGATCATGACAAATGTATTGGACCGCCCCTTTAAACGCGCGCTGGGCGGGAATACAGTGAAATTAATTTTTGAAAAAATTATTTTTGAATAGACCAAAGTATAAGCTTTCCATCGATATATGTCAACAATTATTGAGTCATGGCTAAGATTAGAATAACTTGGGTTGAAAGGCAAGAGTTTAAAAAAAGAGTGATTGAGTTTCACAAAAATCGAACAAACTATGATTCTAAAATCACTTGGCACTTTTTCAAGCAAGAAGGTATTGCTCATTCAAATGTCACCTCTTACATGAAAAAGTACGAGGAATCCAATGAACTAAAATTCAAAGTCCCCACTGGTCGATCTGCAAAGCTAGCGACGACAGAAGTCAAAAATCGCATTAACAAAATCTTCAAAAATTATCCATCAACGACAATGGGTGCAGCGGAAAGGAAGGTCAAGATTTCAAAAAGCGATCTGAGCAAAATCAAAGTCCATAAACTAGGGATTGTAGCCAGGGCAAAAAAACCACCACCAAATTACAAACCAACACAACAGGAAAGGATTCATGCGTGCTGCAAGAAATTGTGAGAGAAAACTCGGGGAAAAGTGGTCATCATGGACGATGAACCCCACGTCACAGCTGACGCTTCAAATCTTTCAGGAAGGCATTTTTTCCATAGTTCCAACCCCTGTGAAATAAAATTTGAAGACAAAGTCCAAAAGAAAGACCAATCCCCAAAAAAATGAAGAATTTGGCAACGCATGTCCAGCATTTGTCGTGTTTCCGATCCCGTCATTTTGGAGGGTACTGTAAACCAGGGGGTTTATCTTAAATCATGCATTAAAGGGGGATTGGAATCGTTTATTACCAAAGATCATAAAAAAATAAAGTTTTGTTTTGGCCTGACCTCGCAAGGTCCCATGCCGCCAAAAAGGTCACTCAGTGCCGACATCTGAAAAAAATTGAATTTACGGCAAAAAATGGAAACCCACCAAATTTTCCTTAACTGCAACCAATTGAGAAATTGTGAGCGCTGACTAAATCCAAATATTATAAGCTTTCAGAAACGCCAGACACGTTACGAAAATTTAAGAACAGATGAAAGGAAAACAGCTTGAAAGTAAGTGCAGTCTATGGGCGGAATTTGATGCGAAATATGAAGAAGAAAATGCAGTCTGCAGCAGATGGCGGAATTGAATCATTAAAATTTGAACTGTATGGCAATCCTAACCCTTTGGTAGTAAACATATGCAACTTTTTTTAAAGTTACTTTTCAAAAGGGAACGATATTTTTCAGGGAAAATAAATTTAATCAGCAAATTTTAATTAAGGGTGAATAATATTTATTTAAATTGGGAAATATATAAAGTCTGTAATTTATACGACGCTCCTAATTAGGAAGCCACAGATTTACTACAATTCATATGCTAATTTTTACAATTAACTTACCAAGTGCTGGACGTATTTTATGATGCGCTTAATCTGCAAGTGGGATGCTGGAAGACTGACAAAGAAACTTTCTTCAAGTTCCATTAGAGAGGTTTGGGTCGAAGCTGAAATCAAATCCGTTTCGGTTTGGCTTCAACATTTTACGAAGTCAAGCCAAAACAGATTGTCTTGGACGAAACAGGTTTGGCTACAAGCTAAATTAATATCAGCTTGGCCAGCCCGCAAAATTTAAACTTTGTTGACATTCAAAATGTGTTCACGTTTCTTCCTCGGTGATAAAATTAGTTAATTTGTCGCCCTGGGCTATAGACGCTTCCTCCTTGCTTATTTACACTATGGGATGCTATTTCTAATTAGTTAATTGAAGAAAATGAAACTTTTGTAACAAGGAGAATACGATGATAAATTCTCACATGTGTGAGATTCCGTTCAAAAAGTGCGCGGTACAAGGTGAGACAAAAAACTCGCTCTCTGATTGGCTGAGAGCGAGTTTTGGTGAAGCCAAAACACCAGCTTCGGGAGCCGCTCCCGAAGCTAGAACTTTCAGTTTAGCTAGCGATTCTGGCTTCAAGAAAAAAATAGTGACGTCATCTGTGACGTCACCAAGCCAAATTGGAAGCTAAAATGGAAAAACGCTTCGACCCAAATCTCTCTATTATTGGGACTCATGGATTAAAATAGGAAACGGACGTGGACACCTTTCTCAGAAAAGGTTCGTACAAATACTTCAGTCCTCGATGCGCAATACTTTATAAAGTGCAATGTTTAAGCATATGCAGTAGACACATTGTTTCCCAGCAAGTTTTTCCCACAGCATAAAATCTTCCCGAATTAAAATTCCTGGAAATCATATTATGTTTACATACAGTTGAAAACAAAACTTTGACAGCTTAATGACCCAAGGTGGAGCTGAATGTTGGGTAAGAAATGGCATGCATATATTTATGTAAATATATATTTTCAAAAAGTCTTAAATTTCCACAAATATATGTACCATTATTCGAAAATTAAAAACTTTTAAACTTATCGTACTTATTGGTTAAATAATGGCTTCGATTCCGTCCAACCCACTAAACAATTATTTCTCACCGTATGACACAAATAATCACGTTTTTTGAAAAGATTATTCGCTCTTGTTACGATTCATGCATATTTAATTTCCCACCTGACAGCTTCTCACCCAATGCAATGGCACATAATGCATGTGTTTAACAAGCTGGCCTGGTTTTGTCACTCATTCCTCAATTCACCTGTCAATCAATCATCATTACTTAGGAGAAAAATATGCAATAAATCCTTATCTTTGTTGCGCACATTGTGTCGATCGGGACAGATTTCTCAACCTTTGAATTAAAATGTCTATACACTTGTCTGGAAATAATTTGCATATATTTAGCTACTCATTCACATTTTGCGATTATGCCCGTAGTAGACAGGGAATACGTGCGGGCACTGTTGTCCGGTTTAGTAACAACTTGGCTAGCTTTAAAGCTGAAAAGTTTTGCATATTTACAAAAATTGGCGAAATGATTATAAGAAATCTGACGGGAACAATTTTGCGAATCACGACCCGGGTAATGTAGTACATATGTAAATATATTTATAGTATCTTTTTCATACAATTTATTGATTCAAGTTACTCCTTAGTTTGTGTAAACCGTAAAGTATTTTCAATTTTTTGTAATTTTTTAAGACGATTGGACAAAATGAATTTACGGAGTCGTTAGTAACGTAGTCAAATTTGGAAATTTTCGGAAATTATTCTTCAAACTTTTGCACAATAAAAGGACGCTCTTGATCTGAATAAACTTATTTTCCATTATAAATCTTTGAAAAGCTTATGGAATTTACGACGTTATCAATTGCCTAAATTTATCAGTATATTTTTTACAATGGATTAATTTTCGTTACAAATTTTTAAATTTAAATTTCTGCCAAACATTTTCAAAATTACGAAGTTTTACGTCAATTTCTGTCTAAGAAATAAATAATTCTGGATTTCAGTATAACAATCTCTACACGTATGACATAACAGTGGAAAAGACGGAAAACTTGGGTGTGGTCAGTTACACATTGACGGGCGGATATGCGGCCGAGATTTTCGAAAACTTGCAACTCCTCTTCGGATTCACGTGAGCAAAGAAAATCTTTCCAACTTCATTAATCACGCTAAACTTTGTGTATTGGCAAGTTTTGTAAAATTATTTTATACACTAACTAAACATTTTTGGCACAATTAGTATGCCTAGATAGCTTCATAAGTTTAAAAGTTGGCGATATGTATAAATTTTACTCTTTTATATTTATTCTAAATTTTCGTATCTATGTAATTCACCTTCACCAGAGTTTACACATATTTAATATTACCAACGTTACAAAAATTCCGATTAACTGTTCATTCCGATAAGTCACCCACCGTAAAATTTGTCACGACGACGTAAAATTCTGACTTGCACACTTAAGTGTGTGCAAATCAGAATCGAAATTGATATCCTACCGTGTGACACTTAAGGATATCGATTCCGTCTCAGTTACAAAGTCTGGCGTCATTATATTTAATTTAGTCACGTTGTCAAAACATGCATGCATATTTTCATCTGTTTATTTAGCTACGTCTTGGTCCCAGAAGTTGGAGCGTACAATTTCACGCTGGCCTCGGTGGGCGCGGGGGTGGACGTCTTCCTTGGGTCGTACAGCCTCTATTATGCACGTGCCAAATTGGCCGACCCCACATTCGTCACAGGGAACTCTAGGTAAGTCTTATCGAGCGAAATAGATAAGTGTTTTTTGTACAACATTAAACAAAAGGGAAATTAACAATTAGTAAAACATTACTTACATATCTTACGTTTAAAAATTACAATCATTTAACCAATATGCAAACACGTCGTACCAAGGTTTTTGGCACAACTCGCAAGAAGAATTGTGCAATATTAAAGCCGGATTTGAAGTTTTATTCGGAATAATTTGGAATTAAAAATGTGTAAAACTTACAGAATAATCGCCGTAATAAATCACGCTCATGAATCCAACATTGAAGACGTTTTCAGTCTCCCATTCAGCAAGACGCTCTGGATCGGAATCAGCATCGTGTTCTTTATCTATTTCTGCCTTTTGCAAATAATCGCATTCATTGCAAAATTATCTTGGAGAGATACCCTCTTTCACACGGCGTCCATCATACTACAGAAAGGTATCGATTTTGTACAATTCTACAAATTCATGAGCATTCGTATTTGATTGATTGATTTATTTCAATGAGGCACCCCATTGCATGGGACTTTACACCTCAAGGACATTTGAAAGTTTTGCAAAATAAGTTTAAACTCGACCGGGTTGCAAAAATGAATGAATTTTGTACATACATTCGTGTTTAAAAATTTGCAATTTGTTTCTACTTTTAGCATGTCCCTTAATATCGGGGAGTTACGTTCGGATCGCATTTTTCTCAATTTCCGTCACCTTGATTGTACTGATGGCATGCTACACGGGGAATATGTTTTCGATCAAGACAGTTAATCGATTCTCGATCAATACTGTGCAAAACTTGCTCGAAACAGAGTTCAAGGTTTTGATCGAGATGGGCGAATCTACCTCGTCTATCTTTGTCATGTTACAGGTAAGCAATTTGCATTTGACCACTTTGCATATGTATACATGCATAAGCACATACATTAATTTTATTTAACTCGCTAAGATTTCTAGATGCAAATCAAAAGTTTATGTATGATTTAAATATATGTATTATTAAAATTGCTGTAAAATTTTTTGACTTCAAGAATTTATATTTTGCGAATTTTAATAAGTATTTCTTCATTTTCGCAAATATTTACATGCAAACTCTACCAAGCAAACATATTTAGTTACAGTGTGAACTGTTAGAAATCTATCGCAACCATTTGTTTGTCGGTTGCAAAATTGTTACCGCTTGGTATTATTTTAATCCTGGATTTCTAAAAGTGCATATAAATATGTACAGCTTCTGGTCATAATTTTTTTGTGATTCTTTAAGAACTGCTTTCAAATTATAACCACCAGTGGTAATTTCTTAAAAAGTTCGTAATTACGGAAATTAAAACATTCTGTTTTATTGTATAGACTATTAATTATTAATTTACATAATTCCTATATTCAGATTATGGCGTAATTATCAAGATTTAACTTTTTCAGGCACTCCTCCACATTCCCGCCATCGCCAAACTTCTCGCCCGGATCCATTCGGCCAATTATGTCTACACGACGTTTGAAGACGCCATTAAGGAGGTCGTGGAGTCACCCACGGCTTACGTGATTGACGAGGAGACCGCCATGACAACCATGCTCGACGTGCTGGGCCAGGTCCCCTGCTCCTTCAGTGCTCTCTCCATCTTCAACCTTAAGTACCCTTGGTCCATGTTCATGAGGAAGAAGTCAAGATTTAAAGACACCATTAATTACGGGTGGGTTTGCGATTTTTAAAATTAAGTGGTGCCAAAAAAGGTCATTTTGACCTTCACAAACATGAATTTTTTTCAGAAAAAAATGATGGAATATGTTTTTGAAACTTTTGCACAAGTAAATGACTCAATTTAAGCATTTCCTTGCAAACACTTTTGCAATTTTCTGTAATGAATTGATGAGGGTATTCATTATTTCTTCGTATCTATCGTATCGTAAAATAGTTTACGAAGATAAAACAAGGGGTCAGCTTTCGTAAAAATCGTAAGCGTAGTAACGTGATTTTCGATGACAAAATCTTACGACGCTTACAAAATCTGGTAAGGTTCGTAAGTTATTTTACGATACGAAGAATACTAAGGATACGAAGAAATAATGAATACCCTCAATATTTCTCAAATTGAATGAATTTTGAATGACATATTTTTAAAACAGACTTGATAAATTACAAATCCTCGAAGAATTGCCTATTGAGAAGTCGCGATTTTATTAAATTCCAAAATATGTTGCTAAAAATAGACACCAATTTCTTAATATTATATAATTTCTCTTATTGATTTTAGGCTTTTAAAAATAGACGAGACCGGGGTTCGACGTCGCCTCCGTGCAAAATGGATTCCACACGCTTCCCAATGCAGAGTCGTCTCCATGCCGTTCACCTCAATAAAGTTGAGCCAAGTTTATTCCGCCCTGGGAATTTATACGGTTGGCCTTATCACCTCTACCGTCGGCTTCTTCCTTTTCGAATCCAACTTTGGGTTGAGACGATTGTGCATGGTCGAACGGGTACAATTACTGCCCGAATAACATTTAACATGTTGTGGAAGAAATAATTATGTAACGTGACAATGTACACTTTTAAAAATAATGTTACCCTTTAAAAAAGTAAACGCACTGAATTCTAAATTAACTAAACTATCCTACATCCAGAGTAGCGTTAACTTGATAAAAAGTAAAGTTTACTCTGGATTTTGTACAGTTTATTTAATTTAGAATTGAGAGTGCGTCTACTTTTTAAAAGGGTAAAATTATTTTTAAGAGTATATTTAAATCTGTATGACCACCCAAGCAAGCAAAATTGTATTTAAAATAAATTCTGAAATTATAAAAAATGGATAAATAGAATAATGATTTTTATTAATTTTGACACCTTATCGTCGCTACCAGATTTATTAAGAAAAATTAACAAAACTTAACCAAAAGTTTTATAAGGGTGATAACTGATTTAATAAAATTTACACATGCTTATTGAATTCCAAATAGTTTTAATATTCTGATAAAATTTTAATAACTCGTTTTGCTGGAAAGATTACCAATAATTTATTTGTGTATTTTTGAAGTGAACAGGCTTCCCCAATATCTGGCACTTATTTATGGTTTGATTTCCCAGGTTTTTCCTGCATATAAAGAAATTTAGTTTGTAAAATAACTTATGAAACGAAATTTTGCATTAATCCGCCTTTAATAATCCTGACAACAATCTTAAAAATCATGATACCAATCTGAAAAGTAATTTCGCTCTGAATTTAGAATTTAAAGTAAATTCATTTTTTCAAAATGGTAACACTATTTATAAGATTTTATGATAAATACCAGATTTCATACATACCTCACCATTCTGCCAGACGACGGCATCCTCTCCATTGCTGACCTTGACACTTCGCTTTTCCATCACGCCAGCCCCCTCAGCCTCTCCCCCCTGAGCCCCATTCAGGACCAACTGTGCCCTAAAATTCAAACTTAATTCGGCCTCTTGTTCCCCCAAACGTTCATCTACCTCCACCAAATTCTCTCTTTGCCCCGCATTTTGTCCCTTACCTCCAATGGCCCCCGTGTCCAACCAGTAGTAGTAGGTCCACTCCTCCTCTTCCAGGGAGGACTGGGGCGACCGTCTGTTGTAGAATGGCCGGCCGGGCACCTTTGGGATTGGAATAGGTTGTGAACGCGGGACGTGACTGGTGGACCGTGGTGGGGCGTATTTTTTCCCCTTCTTTTGAACGGAGGACGTTACAAGAGACATTCTTGTGGGGAGACGTTTCTTTATTTTTCAGTAGTGGACAAGATCAGGGTGAAAAATGGAATGACCGAAATATGTAGTGTGTTCTTTATAAGGTGAAGTTTAAAGGGCCAACCCTTTTTAAGGACGGTAAGGTAATGTATTTAGTAAATAATGGTAAGGGTAGGTTTCGGTTTAAATTTAATTTTAGCCGAGTACAGAAATATGTACATACACACTTTGCAAAATTATTGTTGCGGTTCAGCTCATTTACTCAAATCTATGCCCATTGTTGGCTTCAATGTGTTGAAATATGCAAATGAAGTGACCCTATTCCTGGAGTAGTTAGAAAGGTAAACTGGAATGGTGAAAATATTTTGACCTTTTTTAGTTAGGTTTAAAGGGACCCTTTTTTTACACAGGTAGCAAATAATGACAGGGCCTGGGTCAGTTAAAATTTTATTTCAGCCGTAAATATGTACGTATGTATATATTGGCATATTTATACATCACCGGAAAACTTCTACAGCGTTTAATAGAGTTCACTAACTTAATTGTGTGATACTCAAATAAGTTCATTTACATATTTAGAATTTTTCCAAGGATCCTTTGACTTTAAAGTCTTGTTTTACTCGAGACAAATAACTAAGCAGAAATATTTATTTATTTTTAAATAGGAATGGTAAACATTATATCTAGTCTTAATTTTTATTAATAACAAGTCGACGATAGGCTTTATACTCTGTTGAAATATAAAATTAATGGTATCCAATTGATGTGATCTTCTAGACCAAAAATAAAAAAATATATTGAATCGATACATATGTATGTACATAAATGCAGATTATCGTATTTATTTAGTTATGAAATTAGAAGTTTTTGTCTCAATTTTCCCAAACAATAAGCAGTCATATTTTATTTTGGTTTGAATATAGTTTTTGCAAAATATTTCCTCGTATTTTTTACAACAACGTGTTAAAATCACAAAAATCATACATATGTATGTACATATCATGTACTAATTTATTATGGTTAAGTATTATTAGCACTGCTTACATATAGGAATTGTTAGATATATGTATGAAATCGAGTGTAAAATGGTGTTACTGGAATTTTAGGAACTCATCCTCAGAATTTCTTATTGGAGGTCCATACACCCTTAATTTTTAACCATTTCTTATAAAAGAGGGGCTTGTTTCCAGGAAGGCTATTCCAGACTTCGGACTAGAATTGTCTGGAAATAAATCATGGATGCATTTGCTTAAAACTAGATACATACCTATTTACACAAACAAATCAGTCGATGTTGACCTAGCCCCAAGTAAGCAGCCACATGAGCTTAGCCTTGCTCCAGACTAGTTAACCAAATAGTAAGTTGGTATAAGCACCATTTTAATCAGTGTCTGATTAAATTTCGTCCGAGAAGACAAAATCCTTCAGCAGTTGATAGAGTTAAAAATTTCCGGGTAAAATTTCTACTTTTTTGTACTAATATTAACTTGAAATTTATTATTGCTCATTATAAAACATTTACATAATGGTATAATTAGTTATAATGGTTAATTATTTTAAACGCGTTATCACGAAATATTAATTCAAAGTAACTTCACTTGGCAAATGAAAACAACATTTAAGTACTAATAAAATTCTTAATTTGGGTTTTAATTTACGCAGAGTCCGTGTATTCTGGACAAATAAGAAAATGGAGAACAATAATGGCCTGATCTTCCTGGAAAGCGTGAACCCACTGCAGATAAAGAATTCAACAATAGAAGACACCAAATTTGGGGAGAAAGTGACGAAAAACGTCTTCAAAATCGGTTTAGATAACCTTCAAAGTAAGTTTTCTGACTATATTAAAAAACAAACATATAAAACTTTTTCTAATCGCACAATTTCTCAAATTTACAATGTAACATTTTCAAGACTCTTAAATACATAAATGCATATTTATGTATGTACGTAATAGCTAGTACTTTTACATATAATAGTTGACAATATATAAACTTTAACATAATAATCTTTTAATTTCCTCCAAAAATATTTTAGTTTTTTAATCTGTGCAAAATTACTCCATAATTTTGAAATTATTCACAACATTTACTAACTGTACATATTTATTTCATACTCTTTAGAAATTCTGTCCATGGATTTTCCCAAACCTAAAAGCCCACGTGACACAGCCTTGTCACCCCTCAAAGTACAACCCCCACAAACAAACTTTAAGTTCCCCCAGCGTCAAAATAGCGTCACATCCCCCGAAGTAAATCGTGAAACCAAACGACTGAAATCCATGCAAAATCCGGATTCACGCAATTCAATCCACAATTCGCAAAATTTAACTACCTCAAGTTTTCTCCCAATCAAAGAAAACGATACGATTTACGCCAACAATCAAAATACATATTCCGGTACTACCCAAAATCCCCCCAAATCCGTCCCCCTCCTAAATCCCAAGAAAATAAACCCGACTAAAAATTCAACCTCTAGTAAAAAACCGTTAGTCGCGTCAACTCCACCCCCAAAACCCCTTCACGTAAAACGACAAAATTTGGAAAGTAACGCCACTAAAGGCAAGACCATTTCCCAACAATCAAAAGACCCTGAGGTGCGACGAAGCCGCAGAATAAATCACGAATTTTGGAAGGAAGTTCAGGAGCGAGAGTACGCCGAAATCTTGGCCAGCAGGGGGTGGACCTGGGACGACGAGGACGACGTCATCGAGGAAGTCGAGATGATCGATTGGAGGTCAAATTTCGTGAAAGTTTCTGAACACGGAAGGAACTTTATGGTCAAGGTGAGCAACATTTTATTTTGAACCGTACAATTCATGAATTAAGAAACTATAATTCAAATAGTGATTGGCAATCTCATAAAGTTTATAAGTTTTATAAAATAATTTTAGACCCTTCATCTGAAGATAAACAAGTTTAAAAAGATGTAATTTAATTGCCCTGAGCACTTTTTATAAGATTTTATAAAAGTTCGCAAGTTTACGAAATTTCCGGGTTAAATTTCAAGCCCTACGTGAATTGCCTCAGAGTTATTAAAATATAACTTAAATTTCTGAGCGTTGCCGAAGATTCCATGATTTGAAAAAATTTATTTAACTGTTTAGCTGCCCCATGTCAATTTCAATTTTACAATTTCCTGGGTTTTGTCAAATTAAATTATTTCAAAAAATTTACAATTAACAATATTTGCTAACGCGGAAATATGTAAAATTTGCTAATCATTATGTAATTACACAAATTCTTCCTTTAAATTTCAGAAGGAAAGCAATCAACCCAAAAAACAGTGTCACATCTGCCCGGACCAGTTTGACAATGAGATATCCTTATGGGACCACGTTATCGAGACGCACTGCAAGCAAGATAAGCATGACTGTCTCATCTGCAACGTATCTTTCTCACGCCCCATGGAACTTCACCGGCACAATGTCTCCAACCACTACGATATCGACGAGATGGAGTGAGAACTAGCAAATTTTCATAAACTTGATAAACTTTTACATACCTAACTATTATTAAGATCGTTAGAAATTAAGTAAATTCATTAAATCTATATTTCAAATATTAGTTACATTTTTATCTAGAAATATAAACAAATAAATGAAATTGTCGATTACAAAGCGCCTGGAAATACTATTGTCTGTATATTTGCTATTACGATGCAAAAATTTTAGTCCCAAAAATCTACCACCTATATGTAATGGTTTCCACAATTTTGCCATTTGTATATCTACTCATAAGGTTTGTGAACATGTAAACTATATGTACATACCTAATTTTTATTGGGATATCGAAAAGCATGAAATGCAAGTGCATATATTTATGTACATATTTTTGTGTAATTTTATATCCGCCGTTATCGCGTGATAACTCCAGTACGCATACATATTTACATGCATGAATATAACATATAATAAATTTATTAAAAAGGTGAGTTGAGATAGTTTATACCAATTCTCAATTCGAATTGGCTTATTCCAAGTGAAACTATCAAATCGAGTCCGGCATGAAATTGCCAATAATTTTATAAAAAATCATGATGATGGGACACAATAATTTAAGTTCGACATGTTTCCCCGCTTTAATTTATTTTGAAAATTTATGGGAATATTCCCACTTGAAAAAAATTCAAAACTGACCAAAAGTCTTGAATATTATAAAAACTGTAATTGGTGCCTTATTAGTCGTCATTTACAAAAAATCTTATCTCAGATTTGTTGCACATGATGCATTCAGAATTTCCAAATTTTGAAAACAAAGCAGTTTTAAATGCAATTTTGAAACCCAATTTAAACATTTGCCGATTGGGAAAGTTTTGAATATTTTGCCGTGTGCCTTTTCTAAAATGTTATTTAACTGAGAACAAATTAGTTTCCCAATCGCTGGCGGCAGAAAGTTACAAGAGTTTTTTCGAATCAGAATTTTTAACATGTGCTTGTATTGCGTTGCTGTGCAAAATAATCTGAACTCTTAGCTGGCTGGGAACAGTTACAAAAGTACTGCGAATGTTCCCAATCTCAGTGGCATATGCACGACACCTTACAACAAGCATTCTCTCTCTTTCTGACTGTCGACCTACGAAGTGAGTGGGGAGAACGTACGGCACTTCTCATGCCGCTCTTCGCCTGACCACCACAACCACTTTGTTTGGGGTGATATGTGTCGTCTGATCTTTCCATGACTTTTCCCGAATTGATAGCAACGCATGGAATAAGCCAATTTTGAGCTGCTTTTGCCACGCATGTACGATTACTTATATTCTCAAAAATTCATATGTATTTGCAGTTTAACTTTAAAGAGGAGGAGGGAGGCTGGAGAAGAGAAGGCACGTCTTTTTTCTGCTCTCGTGGAATATAATTTTTGTGTCAAAGTTTTAAAAGTTACCGACCACCCCCACTTCTAAAAACTGGACTACTGCTTCCCCATTCGGCCCTCTGAAGTAGTGATAGTGAAAGTTGGGGTAAATTCGCTCACCCTGGTGACCTTGTAGGCCTTACCGGATTTTCGGCTTCTTTGACTGGACTTCCGCCCCTATTTTCTCGAGTGAACTCGTTTGTCTCTTCCGTCACCAGTGCCTAATTTCATTGCGGAGGGTTCCACTACTCTGTTAGTGAAGGAGGGTAGTCCCTGCATCCCCAGGGCACGGCGCGGAGTTGTGAATGACCGTGACCTGCGGGGTTGGCTATCCTCACGCACTTTAAGTGCCTAAATAAGGCAAGAAAGTTTTTCCTTCCGTTCCTTTTTTGTGTGATGCAACGTTTTAAAAGGAGCCCAATATACTAATATTTTTTTTTGGGTCCCTGCGTGAGTCCAATTGGTCTCTCTTCGCGCTCAGGGTTCGCTACAGGTCTACATGTCATCACGTGACGGGATTTCGGGTGACCCACCCGACAACGAGTCACAACCTTCGGGGGACGCGACGTCAGTGTCATCACGTCCAAGAGGCAGACCACGAAAATCGCTCATCGGCCCGGTCTTCTCAGCGATTGTGAATGGCGAGTCTGCGAGTGAAATGGTTCCTCCCGGGCCTCCTATTTATGTGAATGACGGCCCAGCACCGTTGGACACATCAATTCTCTCTGCCCCAGCACGCCGCCGTTCGTCGGTGTCGCCATCATCTCCTGGCGTGACAAAGAGAGACACTTTCGCCTCAGCGCGTCGATGGATTCAGGACTCCCTAATCCCGGACCAGAACTCAAAACTAAGGAAGTCGGATATATTCGCCCGCTATGCACTTTTCGTTCACCAATCCGGAGAGGGTGGAGTCGTCGAGACCACCCTCGGGAAATACATAAAGGAGTTATTCCCCAATGTCATGAGTCGTCGAAAGACTGGGGCAGACGCTCACACGTTTTTTGAGGGAATGCGGTGGATGGATTCGCCAGCCTCGGAGACAATGTCGCAGGATTGGGGGGAAGTCCTTTCTCGCCTCAAGATGACCACACCCACACTACGAAGAGTACCAAAAGGGGCCAGAAAAGAAGTTGCTCGGGCCCTCACTAAGGTCTTAGAGGAGGTGACCACTGCCAACACCGAAGAAGTATGGGGAAAGCTCTTTCTGTTCCCCTATGCGTGTCTTCCTGTCCCCCAGAAGACCGATAAGGTGAAGAATTTGACAACATGGGTCAAGTCACGGGTTGCTAGGTGGCTAGTGGACCAGACCGCCCCCCGCCACGACAAAAACGACCTCCCGCCAAGCCCCCTCGAGTGATTGAGAGTGTCGCCAAAAAAGTTGAGGCCAAGTTGGCAGATGGCGATGTCCGGGGAGCAATTCGACTGGCCTGCTCAGATGACACGAATGCCCCCATGACCCAGGAAACGATTGATGCGCTAATCGCCAAGCACCCGCCACATCCGGAGCCTACAAATTATCCCGTACCGCCAAAGAATTCAGTGGAACCAGCAGCGGTGGAGGTGCTTGAGGTCACTACAGCCATCGCAAGCTTCCCGCCAGGATCGGCGGGAGGTCTGGACTCCCTCCGCCCACAAATTTTGAAAGATATTGTCGCGGTAGAACAAGGAGAAGCAGGGACTAATCTAATCGACGCCCTGCTTAATTTTATAAATGTTGTTCTCAGAGGGAGTGTACCGGTCTCTTTCTGCCCCATTTTCTACGGGGCTTCCCTCACCGCCCTAAAGAAGAAGACGGGTGGAATTCGGCCCGTGGCGGTTGGAAATATGTGGCGACGTCTGGCTTCTAAAATTGCTGTTACCAGGATGTCGTCCCGCCTGACGGAATACCTCGCACCACATCAGCTGGGGGTGGGGACAAAGGGAGGAGCAGAAGCAGCGGCACATGCGGCCCGCATTTACTGGGGCCACAAGCACACAACAGCCAAGGCCTTCTTGAAATTGGATTTCTCAAATGCTTTTAATGAGATTCGGCGGGACACGATTCTTAGCATTATTCTTCAAAGGTTCCCCTCAATGTTCAGTTTTTTATCGCAGGCTTACTCCTCCCCATCTCAACTATTTTATGGGGACACACCCATCTCCTCCCGCCGCGGGGCCCAACAAGGAGATCCGATAGGTCCCGCACTTTTCGCCCTGGTCGTCCAGCCCATCATCCTTGCTATCGAAACTGAGCTGAATCTGTGGTACTTGGATGATGCCACTCTAGCGGACACTCCAGAAAAAGTTCTCGAGGCATTAGATACAATTGTTCGCATGGGAGCGGACGTCGGGCTTCTTCTCAATACCGCGAAATGTGAGGTTGGTGTGCTTGGAGCGGACGACCATACCCGCTCTAAAATTTTGGAGCGGTTCCGACAGGCGGCGCCAGGGATACAGGAGATATCCCCCGCAACCGCCGTCCTGCTTGGCGCCCCGCTTACTGACGAGGCCATCGAGTCGGTGGTGGGGACAAAGACCGACCAACTTGCCAAACTGGGCGCCCGACTCCTTGAACTCTCCTCCCACTCTGCGTTTTTCCTCCTTCGGGCGTCCATCTCTACACCCCGCCTTATTTATTTTTTGCGGTGTGCCCCGACTTGGCGGAGATTCGACGCCCTCACCCTGTATGACGCCAAACTCAAGGAGTCAATGGAGGGGATCCTCAACTGCTCACTTTCCCCGCAATCTTGGCTTCAGTCCTCCCTTCCCGTCGGCGATGGCTCACGCTGTAGACGTGGCGATTCCGTGTTTTCTCGCGTCCGCTTACAGTGTCCTCCCCCTTGTAGAACGCCTACTCCCGCCATACCTCCATGGCACCGACACCGCATTGCAAGAAGGAGAAGAGCGATGGAATCCAATGGGACCCGCAGAATTTCCCCGGCCGGAAGTTAGACGTTTTCAGGCCTCGTGGGAGGTGCCTCAGCAAGAGGCCGCTATCAACCACCTCAGAAATAGACCATCTACTCCAGAGGATAAAGCTCGTCTCCTTGCCATGGGACAACCGCATGTGGGGGCGTGGCTCAATGCCGTACCTTCGCCACAACTTGGGACGCTACTCCCAAATGAGACGTTTCGCATCGCTTGTGCCCTCCGTCTTGGATGCGACGTCTGCCACTCCCATAAATGTCCATGCGGAGCTATGGTCACATCAAAAGGCTACCATGGCCTGAGCTGCAAAAGTAGTGCGGGGCGTCATTCCCGCCATGCCGCAGCAAATGACGTGATTTGGAGAGCTCTTCGTTCCGCCGGAGCCCCCACCATTAAAGAGCCAGCCGGTTGTTCCCGGCCAGACGGGAAGCGCCCTGACGGACTGACATTGGTTCCATGGGCAAGAGGGCGGCCCCTGGTATGGGACGTGTGTCGACACTTTTGCACCGTCTTACCTCCCCCAAACCTGTGTTCATCCTGGTGCGGCAGCCGAGAGGGCGGAGGACAGGAAGACAAAAAGGTACCTTCTGGACAGATTCCTCTTTGTTCCCGTAGCCGTTGAAACAACTGGAGTATGGGGCAAGGAGGGCCTGTCCCTTATCAAAGAAATAGGGACAAGGATCACAGCCCTCACGGACGAGAAGAGGGCAACGAATTTTCTCATCCAAAGAATTAGTATTGCAGTTCAACGCGGAAATGTGGCCGCGATTTTAGGATCTCTGCCAGCAGGACGAGAGCTGGATGAGGTATTTTATCTTTAGGACGACAACAATTAGAGGAATTTTTTTAAATATTCAGATAGGGAAATTTATGTACGGCGCTGGTCGTTTAGCTTTTTCGAAATAAATGTATGTAAAATGAACATGGAAAGAACAATAATAAATTACGTTTAACTTTTAATATCATAGCATCAACATGTCCCTTTCAGTGTCCCGATAGTACGGATGGGAGGAGCGATTATTTGAAGTGTAACATTCCGATTTTGTTGAAATTATAAAGTTCAAACCCGTACAACCAATAATAAATAACTACTATGCGTTAATGTTTTATGATAAGGGACATCAGAAGGTGAAGCAAATTTCATGTGCTAAATGTTATACAGGATCCGCTACTAACACGTGAACGCGGTCACTCTTGAATTGCTCCAAAACGGGTTGGAGTTTCGGTTCCAAATTTTGAGCATAGCGACATATGATTATTGACAAGGGCTGAGCAAAAAATTAGCTCTCTAGATTCAAAAATGACCCTACCATTGACCTTAGAGTAAGAGGGTACCATAAAAACACTTTCCAAACTTAATTTTTCGTACACAGACATAATTAACCACTTCAAAATTCAAGGACAACAAGTTTCGAAAACAGGGATACATAAGGTACTGATAAACGAAGGTCAACAACGACAAGCTCGTACCAAAGGACAACCATCATGCCTCAAACCCGAGTCCGTAAAGTGCTAATTCGGCCCGTGCTTAAGAAAATTGACCTACTGACCTCTAAGGGCAACTCACCACCCCAGAGAGCAGTGGCACGTCTAACCAAAGTGTCATAGACTAGTGTGCGACGAGCAATTAAAATTTTGCAGAAGCAAAAAAGAAGAAAAATCCGAGTCCATCAGCTGACTGAGAAGCATAAACAAAATCGTCGTCTGACCTCCAAAAAATTTTATATAAATTACCTGACAAAAGATAAAAGTGACTTTTTAGTGTCGTTGGATGAAGAATTATTTTCTTTAAAGATACCAACGGTCATAGAAAAATTTACTATACAACCAAAGAAGAAAATAATTCCAGAAGATTGACCATCCCGCACACGGAAAACTTTTGCAACAAGTTCATGGTGGTTGGTGCATTATCTGGTCGTGGTGTCCTCCTACTTATCAAAGTTCCACAAAAAGTGAAGGTAACTACGAAGTACTTCATTGACGTTGTTTTAAAACCGCTTTTGGAGATTCATGTCCCAAAACCATATGGTAAGGACACAAAAAAAGTGATAGTTCATCACGGCGCAGCGTCATCACACACCGCCCTTTTGACCCAGGATTACGCCAAGGACCTGAAAGCTTCAGGATATTCAGGATAACAATCATCCAAAATAGTGAAATGCCTGTTAAGTCACTCTATGTAAGTCCAATGGATTTATTCGGCTTTGGATATCTGAAACAAAATCTTTTCTCCGCCACCGAAAAACTTTTGACGGAGTTTGGAAAGTTATGGGAGACGAGTGGTCTAAAGTTGACTTCGCCATGGTCAAATCAGTGTACAGAAGTTGAAATCGCCGATGCCGACTTGTAGCTCGAGAAAAGGGCTTTCACATAAAAAATGTTCGGGACCTAAACTCCAAGCCGTTCAACCAGTAATTGAAGGTCAAAAACGTTCACATGTTAGTGGCGGAGCCTCCGTAGGACAGAGTTTCGCATTCATTTCCCTACAACCTGGTGGCTAATAAAAAAATTTATCATATAACTTTATTAAAACGCAGTAACAAAACGTTAAGATCTATTATAATGTCGTGATAAGATAAATTATATTAGGATATTATAATTCCACAACTACCACTTAAAGAAAGTCGAAACACTGTTAACAAAATGACGAAAATCGAAATTTTGGGTTCCTTAGTTAAACCAATCTTTTAGTGAGATTACGTAGTACGTACAACTGTTTTGTCCTGTTCACGTTCAAAATTTATCACATTACTCCTCAAAAAGCGCTGGGTCAAGGCGCAACTCCAGAAAACTTGCTACCTTGGCCGACTCTTCAGTTTGCTCAAGATAATGGGCTTCTTGACCTGCCGGAGGAAGTGTCCAATTAAAAGTTGTTATCGTTCTAAATCGAAGAAATGTCACGGGATCAAGAGGGACATAAAATTCGTCTCTGAATCTCTGACCGTGCTCGTACGGTAAATCGTCGTTCTCTGCATTCGAAAATATTTAATGTTATTTTAGAACACTTACATATTAAGTACACACTAAGAAACCCGGTAACTAAGTTATTACCAGGCGGAGTATCTATGTGACCCTACCGCATGGTAATTTATTTATTATTGAGTCGTAGAAAATTAGTTACCAACTGGTAATATTTTCAAATTTCGCGACCAGGTTTATTACCGGTTTGGTAACAAAATGTCTACCACTCAATAATAAATAAATTACCTTGCGGTAGAGTCACATAGATACTCCGCCTGGTAATAACTTAGTTACCGAGTGTATAAAATATTCTTGCCAGAAACTTACCGCTCCCTTCAATGGCCTCATTTTCCCACAGCACCCTATAAATTTCGGCCAGCTGTAGTATAAGTATTCCCAGGCAGACCAATAGTGTCACGCCCTGTATCCAATTACTCTTGTGAATTTGAATACAGCGCTCGTGATGCTGTACGAATCGGTGGGTATCCTCACTTAGGGGTTCGTCATCCTCAAGGCGCATGCGCAGTTCCAGGATAACATAAACCACTTCGGTTTCCATCTTTTTTAAATGGCGATACAATATTAACTCGATGGATCCCAGTATTAGGAAACATGGTATGGCGTACTTGTAGAAAAGTTGGTCCAACGTGCTGAATTCTGTGGATTGTTTGAAGTTTGTAAGTTATGTATGTAGTATAAGGATTTTTATTGTTATTCACGGTTAGAAATAATCCTTTTGAATAAATTCTATATTAATTAAACTATTGTAAATCCAGAGTAAAATTTACTCTTAATGAAGTTACTATTCCTCTAGATTTAGTACGTATACATAGTTGGCTTGATTTAGAATTTAGAGTTAATTTACTCTTCCAATAGGTAACAAAGAGGGTATTAATTATTTCTTGGCAAACAATACAGGAAGGAGAAGAAATGGGTCAAATACGGTCAAGTTTCGTAAAAATAGTAAGCTTACCATGGAACCTTTTTTCATGCTACACCGCGATTGACTAGCGAGTTATGTCAAAAAATCAAGAAACACATGGCGCTTATCATTTTGTTGAATGGCCATAATTTGAAGACAAATATTGGGGTCAAAGTACCCACGATTTGGATTTTCGCCTCGTGGAGGAAAAGGGAGAGAAAATTTATTAAAAATTTGAACTTTACCGCCAATATTTTTCTTCAACGGAAAGATTAGTGCCACGTGACTCCTAATTTTTAGCTTGATTTTTTTGACATAACTCGCTAGTCGATCCAGGTGCAGCTTGAAAAAAGGTTCCATTGTTACTAACGAGATTTTCGATAACAAAATCTTATGACGAGTACAAAATTTGTTATACGAAGCGAATAATTTTGAGGATATTAAGAAATAATGAATACCTTCAATATTTTTAAGAGTGTATATATAAAATTTAGATATGCACCGAGTACTCGGCGCTGCTGAGTACTCGGCAGGTTTTGGCCGTGTTCTCACTACTCGGACTCGGCCGAGTTTTTTTGCGTGCTCGTCCGAGTATTTCTTAAATTTTTATATGCATCCAGTACCACTTTACCCGGTAGTTACACCGCGCAGTTCAAACTATCCATGTGGTTTTTGCAATCAAAATCAAACTAACTTGAAAAATACACCCGTGAAATTTGTTAATTCTATCCGGTAGTCAACTTTAATTGTAATGTTGGAACATGAAGAAGAATCAGAAGCTTCACGTGATTCCGTCCACCAGTTCTCAAAATAAAGGCATTGGTAATTAAATATTATGTAAACAATGATTTTTTTGATGATCTTTTTGACAATTTACTCGGTGGCCGAGCCTTGCTCGGTACTCGATTGCCGAGCTTTGCTCGGTGCTCGGCAAACGAGCAGAAAAGAGTACTCGGCAAAAATATAACCGAGTACTCGGTGCTCGGCCGAGTCGACTTTTTCGGTACTAAAAATTATGAAACCTTACCTTGACTCAAGGTGGCTCCATTGATCAATTGTGTCCAATTATCCAAAGGCGTTGGGCCGAACACTATTGACATCACTTTGTTCACATAGGCATCCATTTCTGCACTTTCCATTGTATCACTTCGCTTGCATATTGTCATTCCGGCCGCTTCATTACTGAATTGTGTCCAGCTGTCGAATTTTGTACAGGATAGGGGAACGGGAGGGTCAGAAACGAATGCCTGAATTGTATAAATAAAGTAATGTTAGGTCACTAAATTATGGTTAGTGTTGCCAATGAGTTGTGATTTGGTTGGTCTTCTTAAATGCAAGATACACTCTTAGAAATAGGGTTCCGATTATAACCAAAAAGTAAATGTATGTGATTCTACCGCCGTGGTTATAAATTTGTCATCGAGTGGTTACAATTGTCTCCGGCTAATTACAAAGTTTCATCCACTTGGTATTAAATTGTCGCCAGAGTTAAATTTATAACTAGTTTGTGACAAGTTTATAACCACGGCGGTAGAGTCACATATGTACGCTTACTTTTTGGTTATAATCGTAACCCTATTTCTAAGAGTGTAGCTACTCACCAACTTGACTCCCAGTTGGATTTATATTCGTATATCTATGACATAAATACATTGTAATGAACTCATAAAATTGGAAATTTAAATTTTTGGGAGTGGATTGTTCAAAGGGCCAAGAATTGAAATGTGTACCACTCAATCTCAACAATTCGGGTACAAAAGAATAAAAAAATTACAACTTTTGTAAAAAAGATTATACCATTTCATCGCAAGTGTTTGTGGGAGTCTAAAAATAGTTCTAAAAATGTGCCTCCATAAAAATTTGCAAAAGTTAATGGCTGGTGCATTTACGGGAAGTTTATGTATGATCGGCAACACCATTTATGTCTGGTGAATATTAAGAATTTCTTACGAAATTTTCAAATATTTCAAGATTTGTGTCCGTCGATTGTAGAAATGAGTTTAGAAATTCGTGTTGTGGTGTCATGCTAGCATTATTTGGAAGAATTTTCCATTCCGTTATTGTGGTCATGTTCAAAAGGAGAATGACAGAATGGATCGAGACGGGAAGTTCCTTCGTGAAGCTCCAAGATTGGTTTTCTACAAAAATTAAAAACTTACAATTAGTAAAATGAATAATTACACATGTTCAAGTTTTAAATTGGAGTCATTTCTTCACACACAACCTCTAATAAAATTTATAAACCGGTTAAACAAAGCCGTTTTCCAATCTATGTACGTACATATGTACATATTATGTAATTAGAGCACAACTTTACTTTACTTAACGTAGCCTTGGATGAGGCATTAAAGCGAACTCTACAAATTTATTGTGAAGAAATGGTAAATACCGTAAAACCTCTATTTATAGCCCTCTTCTAATTATAGCCGGTCTCCAAATATAGCCGGGTCTAGAGACCAAGATTTCAAAATTTTAGCCGAGTCTCTAATTATAGCCGGGTCCCCAATTATGGCCGGGTCTCTGATTATGACCTGTCTTGTCCGCTGTGTCCCTGTTCATAGTCCATTAAAGAAAAATGTTGCACATTATGCCAATCAACGAATAAGTTGAACTACTAATTTTTTCCTATTAATTTCAGGTTAATAATGGATATAAGCATGACAGAAAATTTAAAAAACCTGCTAAACTTCGTTTCAAGATGTAGATTAAAAGTGAATGGGTTACTTATGGCTTATCTTGCTAAATTAGAAAACTCAAATTGAGTCAAAATGAATTATATTTGATTTTGTAACATCTAAAATTTTTGGAGCAACAAAATTTAACCGCGTCTCTAATTATAGCCGGTCTCTAATTTTAGCCGGGTCCGTGACCCCCAGATTTGGATTTTAGCCCCGGCTATAAATAGAGGTTTTACGGTAAATTAACTAATATTTCCCCAAATTATTTATCAAAAGATAGTTTTACAAAAGTGTATTTATCCTTGATTTTATTATCAAAAGTTCCACTTATCTCAAACTTCATGTATTTACAGTGCTACAATTGATTTAAGAAATTTACAAGTAAAGAAATTGAACAGGGGCAGAATCAGATACAAAATCAAATTTGAAGAATCAACTCATTATCCCAGTGCACCTTAAATAAATACAGACATGTAAAATCTATTCATCAGATTAAGCATTTTAAATTGTACATAGCTACTCCAGACCCATAGCTCGAAATAAGTGGGCCAATGGTCCATGTAAAAGCGGTGCATTCAATTTGTTTGTGGTCCATGGTAAAAATTCCATAATTACCCCCATGGCCCCATGCATGCAAAACTATTACATACCTTTAACTTCGCCCAGTTCAGCTCGCCAGCACTCATCAAACTCAATCCAAACATGCATGACGAGACCCATTAAACCAAAAAATAATGCATATGACACTAACAAATGTACTCCACTCTTAACAATGTAAGTATTCTGATCTCCAGCGTTATTATTTTCACCCAGCGGAATCAATACTCCATTCCGAGCGTTCGCGTAATTCATAAAAGTGTCAGTGAGTCGCACCAATGGAGGAATAGAGATTGCTGTTATGATAAGGGCTACCGCCAACTTATTGTAGTACATGGTTTGAGCAATAGTTAAGTGTAAGGTTGGCGAGTAAATGGCACACATGTCTTGCAAGATGGTCGAACTCATGGCGATAAACTGGGTGAAACAGATGTTAAATTATATTATTTTTTTGTAAAAATGTAAGTATTTAGTTCAAGGTTTGTGTATGTGCTTGGGAACAAATGTGTAAATAAGATGAGGTCTGGAGAGAAATGGTGAATGAGTAAGTTCGAGAGATATATACGCTTATGCTTTGGGTTCAGAAGAAATGAGGGACTATTTTTAGTTGGGTTGTGTTTCGGGTATCTGTATGTGTCTAGAAACCCATATACATATGTACAAATATATATCTGTTTGCGTGTATGTACACACATACATACTTCCCTATTTACACATGTATGCAGATACAGACGGGCAAGGGACAGACAATAATAGGGATATTGGGTACAATGCATGTTAACAGAAATATGGGTCTTATTCTACGTATAATAAAGTTGTCACATTGAGAAGTGAATGTAGTCTGAATTCCATATTAGGAAATCTGTATTGTTACCACACTCAACTTTACCATTTAATGCTACTCTGTATTTAGTATCGTTTACTTAAAATAGAATTACGAATGCATTCACTTATTAGAAGGAAAACTTTATTTTTAAGTGGGTATTGTACGGATTAGTACCTCTCTAGGGTATTACTGGAGCCGAAATGGCTGACCAACGCATCAAAAGGGATGAATTTCCTAGCACAAAAGTACCATTCGGCTTTATAGCCTACTTACGTCGTTTGTTGTTTGCTAACTTGCGCATGGAGTTACTCGTATACTCGCGTTTGTCGCAGGAATAAATCTTCTCCTTGCTAGTGGGGTGCACGGGTTCCACGTGGCGTTTCAAAGCATGCGATATCGATAAATTTGGGTAAAAGACGGTTCATGGCATGCAGGGTTCGGAACAACCCGGGGTTTTACTCTGAAAACAACTACCCCGGGGTTTTACTGGGTTTTACTGGGTTTTGGGGTTTTACTGGGTTTTACTGGGTTTTACTCAATGTTTGGGGTGAACTAATATAACTTACAATGTTACGTCAATTTGTTAACTTAATGAATTTTATTAAGAGTTATCAAAAAACTTCAATTTAAAATGCCAGGAACACAAAAAAACACGAATTTGATCAAACTCCAAGTTAAGCTGAAAATTATTATTTTTAGATCATAAATAAAAATTCAAAATAAATATATAAATTTACGGAATATTAATCGGAGTACTTAATTCGAGTTAGATATGCACCAGCAAACTGATTCTATGGGTTTATCTGTTTGTATTTTAGATAAAACTTAGTAAAACCCGAGTAAAACCCAGTAAAACCCGAGTAAAACCCCTTTAACATAGTAAAACCCGCTGGGTTTTACTGATTTGCGACCCAGTAAAACCTAGTAAAACCCCAAAACCCCAACCCAGTAAAACCCGGGGTCGGAATACCCTGATGGCATGATATTCATAACAGATGCAATTCATAGCAGACATACAAATCATAGCATGTTACAACTCGTAGCACCTTTTTCTAAGCTATTATATCCGATAGCTTAATGCGATTCATAGCATACATAGGTTGCACTTCAAACGTTCTCTCGAACATTTTTCTTAGTGAGGCAAACACCTAACAACGAAAAAAATTTGCTAAGTATGCATTTACCCCTACCCCAAAAAAGTGACCACCTGCGATATCTCAGTCATTTCTCAACCGATTTGCATGAAATTTTGCACAGATCATTGTTACGGTATTTAGAAACGACCTGCGAACCGGTTTAGCAAATTTTGGATTTTCACGCGTGTTATAAGCAAAAATGTGCTCTTGGAAACACCTTTTGATTTTTAGTTAATTTCCGGAGTATAATATGTCAGATATTAGTTGCAAACATTTTAGAGATGCTTATTGTGCATATTTTTATATAAATATGATAAAAATCGGTTAATAAATGACATAGATATTCAATTTTAAAAACTGAAAAATGGATAAAAATTATGCAGTTGCAAAAACTTAAATGCCATTGGAAACAACATCTAAAGATAACTCAATTACAAGTATTAAATAAACATGCCCCCAAAAAGGGAAATCTTAGTGAGGCTTGATGCAACTATCAATATTAAATAAATTTTCCGGGGCAGGATTTGCATCGCTGCTCTCAACACTATTTTCAGTCTTATAAAATAATATTGAGAGCGGTGTTGTAAATTCTGCTACGGAAAATTGATTTAATATTGATAGTTGCATCAAGCCTCACTAAGATTTCCCTTTTTGGGGGCATGCTTTCCCAAATGTGTGGCCTTAAAAAATATAATTTTGAAACTTTCATTAACACATTAGTGCCGCACATCGATGGGTATATTTTTGACTAGTTTGACTGTACGTACACCCCGATGAATGGACAGAACGTAAAATGCATGCATGGAGCTAGTAGCCTGTACCAGGATTAAGCTCAACGATCTATTGCACCAAAACTTCTGGAAACGTGTCGGGCGCGCAAAATTAGAGATCATCCTAGTAGAATCGAACCTCTCCAATACTGCTGAATATTTGTAATTTTGTTGTTGACAAATACAAGTAGGACCAGCTCGTTCATGGGTACGTCTAAAATGGGCATAGTCTCAACAAGAAGTTGCGGGTAGGCTATTTATTGCCATTTGATTGCAAGTAAACCCGGAAGAATTAAAAACACATAAACTCGATGCATGTATCTAGGACTGGTAAGAGAATAAAACCTACTTTATATTGAACCAAATATTGACCTCCAAAAAGTTGTTTTTAGGTGAAATGGGAACACAAATACGATTCCCAGGCACGTTGTTTGCAAATTATTACTTACGTCCGTGGCATGCAATAAAAATCAAGTTTCCAAAAATTTCCGGCTCGAGCAATTCGATTTTCTCGAATTCTGCTAAACTTAATCTCCTCCCTAGATCTTATAACATGGGTCGATGACACCTCATAATTGTTTTTAGGTGAAATGGGAACACAAATACGATTACCGGGCACGTGGTTTGCAAATTATTGCTTACGGCTGTGGCCTGCAAAAAAAATCCAGTTTTCAAAAATTTTTAGCACGTGCAATGCGATTTTCTCATATTCTGACAAGTCTACTCTCCTCCGTAAGTCTTATATCATGGGTCGTTGACACCTCACCGTTAAAGTCCGTGAATGTCAGCGAGGCTTAAATTAGGAAACAAATTATGCAAATAGTCTGTATTTTTGTATTTTATGTATTTTTATTTAAATCCTAAACCCTTCCAGGCCGAGGCCCATAGAGTTACATAATAATAATTTGAGTGATATAAATAAAATAAAATAATTAATATTTAATTAAAAATACTAATATTTTAAAGTGAGTTCTACTTTAACGATTTTGTTAAGTGAGTTCATAATTGCATGAGTAAGAAAATGTTTGACATAATATAAGTTGTCTAAATTAAATAAGTAATTAAATTTCCATTAGAATGTGAATAAAATATTTCTGTATAAATTGTAAATGAAATGTAATGTATAGCTAAATAGTTATAGATTTAAGCCATATTTCCCGATTCAATGTTGATTGGATTATTGTGTCGAACTTGTTTACACTTAATGCACTTGAAAAGAAAACTGCACATTAATCCTATTATTCCTATGCAGGTAATAAATGAACCAGTTATGAACAGTGTTAAACCCAGGCCCCTCTCATCATGGTTTGGCTGTGGCTGCGGCTGAAACGGCGCGGGGTACACCACCAGTTGTTTCCCATCCGGTTTATTAGCGTCCAGACTCGCGTCAACCCCAGCGACGACCGCCCCAGTGAAAAGGACCTCCATTCCCTTTTTTATAAGAGATTTCCAGGAAAGTGCTTAGTCCGCCCTCAAGGAAAATCCCAAAAGTAGGACGCAGAAGATGACAACTTTCTCGCTCTTCAGCTAAATAAAAATAGTAAATAGTCAGTATATTATTAAGTAGACTATGACGAGTCCAAAATTTTAACTCAAAATTGCAAAATCTTACGAGTTTCTTTTTTAACTTACCCTGCGTAGCACAGGAGCTATTGAATTCCTCTTGTCCGTCTGTCTGTCTGTCTGTTCACGAGTTTTTTTGCATCAAATTATGCTAATTAATAAGTCCCTGGTCCTTTGTTACAGGACTGAGTAGCACTGGTATCAAACAATCGTTGACGCAAATGGTGCAAGTTAATTCAGCAAATAGATCGAGATAGGACTATAATTTTGAAATAAGTAGCATCGTTAGTACCGAGCAATTGGTTATTCAAAATGATGCGTAACAATTGGGCCATATATTTCCCCCAAAAATCATGTGAGAATTCTGTTCTATTTGTTCTGCACCTGATAATTCTGCACCTTTGACACTAAAATATGTAAATTTTAAAATAAATAATTGGCGAAGGGATGCCCTACGCACCAATGATGCAGAATGCAGGGTTCGCTACCCGGGGTTTTTGGGGTTTTTGTGGGTTTTTGGGGTATCAAATCTCCGGAAAAACCCTAATGCTTAATGGGGTTTTTGCGGGTTTATGTGGGGTTTTCCGGGGTTTTTGTAAGATTTTGGGACAGATTGAAACAAAATCCCTTAAACTACAACTTAAATCAATGCTAATTAAATTGACGGATTCATCATGAAATTTTGAGAATTTTCATGTGCGACTTCAATTCCCAAGTTTAATTGCATATTTCCAAGTTTGCATGCGAAATATGCATTTTCGATTCAACAGTCCAACTCAATGATAACCCTTAAAATTGCATGTCAAAATCGTATATTAAATTACTTTTTATCTAGTATATAATTTAAAGAATTTTGGTTCAACCTGCCCCAAAATCTACAAAAACCCACAAAAACCCACAAAAACCCAAAAACCCACAAAAACCCCGGAAAAACCCGCGGGGTTGGGTTTTTCTAGAAAAACCCCGGGGTTTTCCGAACCCTGGCAGAATGTCGGGGGAAAGAACCATACAATTTTTTCAAAGTTTTCAAAATTATGTACATATGTATACTTCCTTTCGGTACACATTTATAAGTTTTATTAGCTCGCCCTGCGTAGCACGAGAGCTATTGAATTCCTCATGTCCGTCCGTCTGTCTGTCCGTCTGTCTGTCCGTCTGTCTGTTAACGAGTTTTTTGCATGAATTGATGCTACTTAAAAACCCCCTTGACAATGATTGAATATGTTAGGCGCACCATTGGTATTGAACAAACCGAATCGAATTTTTTAGTAAATAAATAGCACAGTTGATATCTAACAATCGGTAACACAAAATGATGCGAAATAAAGGGTGTTAATAAAGTCCGATCACATGCATTTTTTGGAGCGTGGTTGTTACAAATTCAGCTGGAACTTTTGAACCAGTGAAGTTATTTATTTCAAATTTTTACCATGAGAGGAACAACTAAACGTGTAAGTCATGAGCATCTTAGAGTTGAGATACAAACATTGCATCAGCAGGGGCTTAAACCTACAGAAATTGTGCAAAAATTGGGCTGCAGCCGCAGAACTGTTTGGAAATGGAAGAATACAAATTTTGTCCACGACAAAAAGCGACCAGAGCGACCCAGAAAGGTGTCACCTACCACAAAAAGAATGATTAAAAACAGACTTTGCAAGAAAACCGGTAGTTCATTACGTAATTGAGCAAGGGAGTTAAATGACTCAAAACGCTATAAAGAGAAGAAGAAGCAAATTAACTGTGTGACCGTGCAAAAATTTGTGAAAACTACGAAGTGGGGTCACACAGCTTACAAACTAACCAAAAAAACCTCTCATGTCACAAAAATATATCGATGACCGTCTGAAATTTGAAGAACTCCTTCAGAAAAGTGCCCATTTGAGTGAAAAAAGACTTGGTGAAGAATTGCGCAGTCACATCCTTTGGACTGACGAATCTATTATTGAACTATATCCAAAATTGAACCAACAAAATGTTCGTTACAGGACAGAAAACAAATCGGATGTACCATCAAGAGCGATCCCAAAATTCGGGCTTAAAGTTATGGTAGCGGGTGGATTTTGTGCACGTTGCGTGACCCCTCTACATATCATACCAAAAGGCCAATCAGTCAATGCAAAGCATTATATGGAAAAAATATTACCTATCTATTTCGATAGCATGGGGAACAAGGAAATATTTCCGAATGAAAGAAAAATAGTTTTCATGCAGGATGGTGCTATAGCCCATACAGCAAAAGCGAGTTTGAGTCTCATCAAGACGCAAGTTTCAACGGTCTGGAGCAAGGGGGTGTGGGCCGCTAACGGCCCAGATTTGAATCCCCTGAAGAACCAGTGGTCCATACTTAAGGAAAATGTATACAAAGAGCCACAACCCCGGACGAGGGAAGAGCTAGTAAAAAAAAGTTCAAGATGTATGGAATTCGATTTCCAGAGGCACGTTGGAAAAATTAGCACAGAGCCTTAAACAAAGAGTTGAGGGCATGGTTAAAGTAAATGGTAACAAGACCAAATACTAAGGTAAATATGTCGAACATTTTTTGTAAGTATCACGGGTAGTTTTTTTTATACTAGCCTTCACTTTTTTACAGGAAAAATGGGATCGGACTTTATTAACACCCTGTAATTGGGGGATGGGATGCAAAACGCACCAATAGATGATCATACAATTTTGACAAAGTAATCAAAATTATGTATCCCGGATGGTCGCTACTGCTGCACTAATGGTGCAATGCAGGCCCCGTTCTAGGCAATGTGGCGCCCTAGGCAAACCCATGATGGCGCCCCTACACGCTCGTATCGCCGACGTTCGCAAACACTTTTACAGCACTATACTACATATATGCGACTGTTTCCATGAAAAGGGACCTTATTCACAAAATATCTACTTTAGCGACTTTAAGCAATTTGGAAAGCTGATTCCTCAAGCATTAATTTGCAATTTATTTCAGCTCAATCTGTGAATTACAAGTAAAGTTATTTAAATTCAACGTTTTGTATAGACAATATGGCGAAACGACCCTTTGGCAAAAATCTTTAGCTTTAGAAATTTAAACTTTGTTATGTCATTGGTCGAAGCAGGTCAAAATGTCCCCAAGTTTTAATTTTCAAGTCGATCGCCCTAGATTAAGTGTCCAGGTCACGTGTAAGTCCTGAATGCCCCATAAAGGTCATGTCGCCAATTTTTTGTCATTGGTCAACATCAGCCCTAATGACCATAAGTTTTAAAATTTAGGCCAATCGCCCAGAATTAGGTTTCTTGGTCATTGTAGGTCCTGAAAAAGGTCATGGCGTCAAATTTTTGCTTATATTAAGTACATCAAATCTGAGTGACCTTAAATTTTGAATTTTTGGTAGAATTTTAGACATCAAGATTAATTTCGCCAATTCAGTTTTTTGACGAAATATGCTTCGCTGAAAAGACTTTTTTCAGTGTTTTGCTACTTGTAGTAAATGAGTAAAGTTGAATAAGCTCCCCTTTCATGGAGAAGCATATAATCAAATGAGAAATTTGCATTTTTCACTAATTGCACTTCCACAAATCACCATTTTTAAATAAATTTAATTGAATATTTATTAATTGTATAATGACACAAAAGTGTCATTATGATTTTTTACTTACTAAATTTAAAGCATAATTAAATCATTAATGGAATGGTGAAGGTTTTGTCTCCTAGTTTTACCGGACTAATTTTAAATTGGGTATGCTCTGAAATGAAGGGAAAAATGTTTTTCAGCTTTCAAGAATGCGCGTGTTTTCGAATGTGACGGAATTTTAAAATACATTTTCAGCTCAAATTAGGATTTTAAAAAATTCTGTTATTTTTGGAATTTTACCCGACTAAAAAAATAAACCAAAATTTTTGTTCAGAATTACTAAATCATAAAAATTAATTTTTCAAAACTTGTAAAACTTGAAATTTTCATTCTACGAGTATTTATGAATCTTTATAAATAGATCCAAAAATGTTAACTTTTTGAAAATTAAAAGTTAAAAAAATCAATTTATATAATTTGATGCAGCAATTCTGAAAAAAATACGCATAATTTTTTAAATCGAGTGATAATTCGAAAAATTAAAGCGTTTTAAAAAATTCAAGTTTTGACAGAAAATTTAGGTGAACACAATCATACATGTTCAAAAAATATTTGCTCATTCAAAGTTCATTCATTCAAAGCCTTGATAACAAATATCCATTCATTATTCACTCATTCATAATTTGTAAAAAAAATATTCATTAACTATTCAACATTTATTCATTATTCACAATTCCTTCATTATTCATGTTATTCAAAATTCCCAGTATTAGATAAATTTCACAACTTTCCCTATGTATTGAGCATTGAGTTAGAAATGAATGATGAAAACAATATTCATTCATTATTCATTCACACGAATTAAATAGACACTCATTAAATATTCACTTATTCAAAAATCAAAATAAAATATTCATTCAATATTAATTCAAATTTTGAATACTGAATGAATGCTTTATTTATTCATCATTAAATGAATGAATGTGAACATGTATGAACACAATAGCATTCAAGAAAATCCCAAAATATAGGTTCCGCTTAGTTCTGAGCATAAACAATTTAAAGTTGACCCGCCAAAATCGGAGATAACCAGAATCACCTCACACTTCTGCATTGTAAATTTTACGCAGAAATTCCAAATTTATCTGCAGGATTTTCAAGCTAAAATTTGCTACTAGTACTTACAAATAGAGTTCTGTACCACAGATTTCAATGAAAGCCAGAGTTATATGCTTTTTCCCTGACAAATTGTTAAATTCCGCAAAGCTCATTTTATCTAGTGTATAGGGGCGCCTGCCGGAGCCCCCCAAATTTCTGGCGCCCTAGGCCGTTGCCTAGCTCGCCTATACCTAAAACGGGGCCTGGTGCAATGGCCTGCCGTTTCTTTTGCACCATAAACGGCATATATATAATGAATATATAAGAGTTGTGACCTATTTTGTTGGCTTATTCCGCACCTTCAGTGCAAAGTTCTCTCTAAATTATTATGACAGGGTGAGCTACTTCTAACGTTACTTCGGTTTATTTGCTATTACATTTTTCCACACTTCAATACGAGTATGTATATATGTACGTAGATACAGATACATGTTTGCGTAGATACTTCCTAGCAATGGAGGTATCTCAACTTTTACTCTCCGCTTTTGACAAAATTAATGTCAGGCCATCGTAAATTTAATTAATATGAAATTTTAAAATGACACAATCTGCAACTGGGCATTTGATGAAAATATTTCTATCAAACGTGCCCAGCTTGATAGAAATATTTTCATCAATAGAGGAGAAAACTTATCCCAACTTTGGGGAATTTTACACCTTCCAAATTCGCAGCGCATTTTTCCGCCTTTGAATGAAAATATATGGGTATATCTATGTATCTCCACTAAACCTGAGGTTTTATATATTGTATCAGTTGCAAATTTCATATTAATTAAATATGTGACACTAGTTTTGCCTAAATGTGCGAGGATATGTTGGGAGACCTCCCGTGTCAGTTCGAAAAAAACTTTCACGATTAAGGAATACATTTTGTATTTTATAAATAAGATAATAGTTATGCAGGGAATTTCTTCTCCAAGGTATGCGCACTACCGCAATGGGACACTAATTCCGAAAAGAAGATAAACTTCCTCCCGCAGAAGTAGCAATGGTGTCGATTCGTAATTCTGTGACGTCTTTTGTGCAGGGCTAAATTGTACTTCGAGTGACTCCTGTACTCGCATTTGTCGCAGGAATGAATTCTTCTCTTTGCTCGCGGGGTGTACGGATTCCACGTGGCGGGTCAAATCCATCGATGCCGGGAATCTTTTGTCGCAAAATGTGCAGTGGTAATTCTTCCGATCTTTATGAACAATCCGGTCATGCATATGCATGCCTACTCTAGTAAAGAACGTCTTCGGACAAAGTTTACACTTAGAAATCTCTCGTGCAGATTTCTCCACGTGTATCGCCTGGAAAACAAATGTACAATTACAGTTTAGAAAGTTATTAAAGGTGAAGGAAAATCTTCAACACATGACTTACATAAGTGATTGGCATGTGCCTTCAAAAATAATTTGCATGTTTTTAGTAATCATGGCAATTCTAAAATTTTTCAGTCTACGAGTTACTGCATTTGCCGTAAAATCTCAAATTGTACATTTTACAAGGTCAGATCTTGAATCCAAACCCAGCACATTTAATCATTTTCTGCAAAATATGTGCATCTTGCCTCCGTTGAATATATTTACCTCGTGTGCTTTCAAGCCCGAGTTAAGTGCGAAACTCTTCCCACAAGTGGCACACTTGAAGGGCTTCTCGGTCGTGTGAGTTCCAATGTGAAACCCAAGCTTTGAACTGCATTTAAATTCTTTTCCACAAAGTGTGCACGGAAATCGGACCGGATTTTCGGCATGTTCAATTCTTACATGTCGCAAAAGATGGGGATGATTTAGGTAGGTTTTCTCGCAGCGGGGAAATGCGCAATGGAAAACGAGGTCGTTCCGCCGATGCGTGCACGGAGCCCATGTGCTTCAATAAAATTCGGGAATCATAAAACGTCCCATGACAAATATGGCACATGAGGCGTTCCCGGTAGGTGTGAACCCTTGTCATGTGAGCAGTCAAGGCGGTCGGACTTTTCGAAAATTTCCCGCAAATCTAGGTAATTTATATCTTTGGATGGTAGAATTTTTGAAGTTCTGAATTTTAAGGAGCCACTCGTACCTCGCATTTCGTTTTCGCATCGGGATCGTGAGTGACCACGTGTCCGTTGAGGGATTGCTTGTTTGCAAACCTTTTTGAGCACTAGGGACATTCCCATTTCTTCAATGGGTTAAGGTCCATCTGGACTTCGTTGTGGCAAATCAATATATTGAGTCAAAACTTTCACTCGGAAGAAATGTTTTGGATTTACCTAAATCAAAATCCCGTACTTGGTCGTGTCCAACGCTATTTTATAACCAACTCCATTCGAGTTGTAAGAGTGAGTGGTGCATATTCTGAAAAGTAGGTTGGTTTTTAGACCTGATTTCTCTACGTATGTAAATATGTATGTAGGTCGGGGTTGGTTCACTTTGCCTTTTTTTGTAAAAATAGTTAGCCAGGATGCAATAAATTGTGGCATTCACTTTCGTATAGACTTTGCCTTTACTCCAGTCGGTGAAGTGCTTTCCTTACGCTAAAATTTGTTTATATACACGAAGGATTTGGACCCTTCCTCTGCCACCAACTTCAATTCCATCAATCACTTCGGTTAGTTATATTTACATACATATGTAGGGTATTTATGCATGGTTAATATAGAATCTAGAGCTCATTTACTTTCTTAAAGGGTAACCAAGCGGCATGTCTCACTGTAAATTTGAGAAAATAATATAATCCCAGATGACGGAATGCTGGGGCCAAGCACCCTGTCTTTGCTTTGGTTTTGAGCGAACAAGTTGTGTCTCAAATGGAGCGACGGTGGTGCACATACCCATCTGTGTATTAAATTGCTCGAGACAACAACCCGTGGCGCTGGTGTGCAATACACCAGTGTATTATTTAGCTTGGTTGAGAAGCACGCCGGGCGCTCATAATGTGACTAATATCGCTCGTCCAGTACGCCTTCTAGATATTATAGTATAGTTCTGTGGGTGGGGCATATGTACGTAAATAAGTATGTGTAGCGGGTATCTTATTCCTTGATATCCTATTTTTCACGATTTTGGAGGACATTTTTTAAACAACGATTTATTGATAGCTTTCGGATCTTCTTGATCCTTCTTCAGTGAATAGATTTCATACAATTTTTTGCGTAATGTACAAATGCAAATGACTTTGTCTTAATGATGGAAAATTATTACTCATAATTTGCTAAGTGACCGGATCAAATTAAAAAAAAAGTTTATTCCATAAGAGTGGCATTATTTTTCAGAGTGTACAATATTGTACAAATTATGTCTTCTCCAAGGTGTGAATTGAACCGCAGTGGTTCACCAAGGACTGAAAAACTACAAATTTCCTCGCACAAAAGTAACATTCATGCCTCTTGGCAACGTGTCGTGCTCTGTGCTTGGCTAAATTGTACTTCGAGTGACTCCTGTACTCACACTTATCACAAGTATTAATCTTCTCTCCGTTCGCGGGGTGTACTTCCTCCACGTGGCGGGTCAAACTATTCAATGTCGAGAAGTTTTTGCCACAAAAAGTGCAACAATTAGATATTCTCCTGATTATCATGAACAAAACGAAAATGCCCTTGTAAACCAAAAGTGGTAAAGAAAGTCAGCGGACAAAGTTTGCACTTCAGAGTTTCTCTTGCAGATTTTTCCAAATGGGTCACCTGTAAGATAAATATACTGAAATTTAGAATCTTTCCTCCATTTTTTAAATAACTTCTTTATATTTACTTCGTGTCGCTTCAGGTGGTCCATTTGTGCAAAATTCTTCGCACATATCGCACAATTTAGCGTCTTCTCGGTTGTGTGGGAGGAAATGTGACGCTCAAGGTGTGTCCTGCATTTGAATTCTTTGCTACATAGTGTGCACGGAAATTGGACCGGATTTTCCTCATGTTCACTTCGCATATGTCGCGTGAGATGGCGCTGGTGCAGGTAGGTTTTCTCACAGCGGAAAAATGTGCATGGGAAACGAGACCGTTTCCTCGATCCATGCATGGCATCCATGTGCTTCCGTAAATTACCGGAAAAACACCCGATTACAAACATCGCAATTCGGACGTTCCCGGTTTGTATGATTTTTTATCACGTGGTTGGCCAAGGTGGCCGGATTCTTCAAAATTTTCCTGCAAATCTAATCAAAAATTTGTTTCTTGTTTAATTTATATAGTTAATAAACCTATAAATACCTCAATAAATAAATTGCAAACCTATAAATTACTTAATGGCTCACCTGACATTTCACTTTCGCATCAGGGTCATGCGTGACGACGTGTCTCTTGAAGGATTGCTTAACTGTGAACGTTTTCAAGCACTTCAAGCATTCCCATTTCTTCCCTGGTTTCGTATCCATTTAGATTTCGTTTCAGCGAGTTAAAATTTACACTCATTAAGATCGCTCTGAACTTTTTCTAAATACAAGTTTTACCACTACATCGTCGTATTCAAGACTGACTAATTACTAAATAAGTTTTATGAGTGAGTATTGGATCGACTGAAAAGGTAACATTTCTTAACCTCGGGCTCTAAATGAGTATGCAGGTGAAACATAAACGAACAGTTCAGTTTGTGAATTTTATAAGAATAACCAGCCAAGTTTTTAACGCGTGCTTTTTATATGCACTTTAAGAAGTAGTGTGTTGTCGACTTTCGGAGAATTTCGACCCTCACTACGGGCGGGCAACCGTTTATCATACATGCATGGGTAGGATTTGATATAAACCCTTCCATTGCCACATACATAAATATGTATGTACGTCCAGGTGGCAGGTATTGATATGTATATATGTACATATGTGTGTGAGGGCCAAAAGCATATATGTAGAATATGGATACCTATATGCCATGTACTACCGTGCCCACTGTATCAAAGTTCCTTTGATATAGTGTGCATCCTATAACAATTCATGTGCATATGAACATATGTATGTGTTATACATGTGCATATTTGCATAAATATACACATTGTGTACCTATATTTATTTCGATATTTGCAATCCAATTCTTAATGTTGAGAAATGAGCAACAACTTTTCAGATACCAACTTATCTTTGTTAATTTTCTAAAATCTTTTCAATACACAATGAGCTGCATGGTTTTCAAAATCTGTAATGTGTATGTGCATACGTCAAATATGTGAAAGTACATATGTAAGTGTTTAAAAAGTTGTACATACATAAGTTGGAAAAATTCTGTAAAACCCGATCCATTAACGAATTAAATTCCTACACATTTATCAAAGTGTAGGCACATACCTATGCTAAATTAATGAATATGTAAAACTATAATTGTACTCGGAATTTCTTCTCCAAAGTATGAATGGAGCCGCAGTGGCTGACCAAATTGTGAAAAGTGGCGAATTTCTTCCTGCAAAAGTAACATGCACGCTTTTTGGCATCATGTCGTCTTTTGGCACGTCATGGCTAAATACCACTTGGAGTGACTTCTGTACTCGCACTTGTCGCAAGAATGGATCTTCTCCTTGTTCGTGGGGTGCACCGCCTCCACGTGGCGGGTCAAATCACTGGAGCTCGAGTACATTTTTACACAAAATGTGCACCGATAATTCCTCCAATTTTCGTGAACAACCCGGACGTGCCGCTGTAAGCCAGCACTGCTAAGGAAAGTTATAGGACAAAGTTTGCACTTGAGAATTTCTCGCGCAGATTTTCCTAAATGTGTCACCTGAAAGATAAGTAAATAGATATACAGGGTGGTTGACATGTCTCGCTACAATGGAAAATTTGTCAACGGGCAAAATTCCTAAATTTCCATAAGTTACCAAAATCTCATCCTTGAAATTTTATAAATCTTACATGTTTAACCGTGCCTGGGACAGCGAATTTCTAAAAAATGATGTTAAGGACTCATTTTTTGAGAGAATAGAAAACGGATCCGTAATTCTGTGGAGAAACCCATTCCCCACATATTTACTGATCTATTTTCCACTCTGTACAAAAATGAGCCCTTAACATCATTCTTTATAAATTATTTTTGTGCCTGCGTCCTAAGCACCCTTAATTTAGTTTTGTAATTTTTTTTATTTTAAAAATTATTTCATGAATGTTCCTTCAGTTTTGATATTACTATTAGTAATTTCAAAAAATCTCAATCCCAAGTCCCCGTAAATAATGGAGATTTAGGGCTTTTCCGTTTGCAAGATAAGTTTAAGCCACATTGTACATTTTAATTTTTCATAAATTTTTCCCCTAGCTAATTAATTTACCTCGTGTTGTTTCAATTGCACCATTTGTGCCCTCTCCCACAAGTGACACAATTGTACGGTTTCTCGGTCGTGTGGGTAACAATGTGTTGCTCAAGGTGTGCCCTGCATTTGAATTCTTTCCCGCAAAGTGTGCACGGAAATCGGACCGGATTTTCGGCATGATCAGCTCTAACATGTTGCATAAGATGGCACTGCTTAAGGTAGGTTTTCTCACAGTCGGAAAATTTGCATGGGAAACGGGGTCGTTCCCCCGTGCTGTGCATGGAGTTCAAGTGCGTCCGTAGATAGTAGGAATTGGAAAACACACGATGACAAACGGGGCAATTTGGGCGAACCCGGTTGGTGTGAATATTTGTCACGTGAGCAGCCAAGGCGGCCGGGCTTTTGCTAAACTTCCCGCACACCTGCATAAATAAGCAAGATATTTTGGTGCTCTTAAGTTTATGTTAACGACCCAAGCTTCAATATAAAGCTCACCTCGCATTTCATCTTCGCCTCGGGATCATGCTTAGCGACATGTTGATTGAAGCTGTGCTTACTTTTTAATGTTTTTGGGCACTTGGGACATTCCCATTTCCTTTTTGAGTACAGGTCCATGTGGATTTCGTTATGGTGAATCAATCTAATTAAGATTTCCACTGGCTAAACAGCTTTGGATTTAGCTAACTCAAAATTCCAAATTTACAGATTTCACTCGACTGCCTCGTTGCCTTGTTGACTGTTTTATTACTAAAAAGAGTTCGAGTAGTGGATGGTGTGAGACACCAGGGGTAACTTTTTAAACTTAAGCTTACAGGTTGAACAGAAATGATGGCAAAGTTCACTTTGCCTTTTTTAATAAAATATTAATATCCAGCCACGTTAACTGTAGATATTTACATATATACATACATACATATGCATGTACATTGTCTTGGCATGTATATTGTCCGTTTTCAGGGAATTTCGACCCTCGCTCCAGGCGGTGCCGCAGGGTAGTACTTACATGCATGTAAAGGATACAAAGTGGACCGACTTCGAGTAAATATTATTTTTTATTTGGTATCTAATTATCCAATAAAGGTTACGAAATACAATATATTTAGCAATATGTTTACTAACATATATACGTATTTACGTAGACCAATATTTACACGAATTATTTCTTCTCCAAGGTATGCATTGAACCAAAGTGGGTAACCAAGTGTGGAAAAGTGACGAATTTTTTGGCACAAAAGTAACATTCATGCTTCTTAGGACCGTGCCATTTTTTGTGCTCTGCTAAATTCCGCTTTGAATGATTCCAGTACTCGCACTTGTCGCAGGAACGGATGTTCTCCCTGCTGGCGGAGTGCACGGCCTCACTTTACTGCTGGATGTCGAGTGCATTTTTACACAAAATGTGCACCGATAATTCCCCCGATCTTCATGGACAACTCGGACGTGCCGCTGTAAGCCAGCACTGCTAAAGAAAGTCTGCGGACAAAGTTTCAGTTCAGAACATCTTGGGTAGATTTGTCCAAATGGGTCACCTAAAAAATAAATATATGTATCAACTGATACGAGAAAACATAATGTAACAAAAAATGTTGCCACACACAGGTTTTAGTCTCCTTCTTATGCATCGCTAATCTCAGGGTCTGCTATGATGGCTATGGCGATTTGCAAAAATGGAAATTCTCGCTAATGGAGCCCGTCATAATTTCGTTTAAACTGACAATGGGATGACGCCAGCGGTCTCGCTCCGATTTCGATGAAGTGACGATAATTATGCAACCTTAGGTATGCTAATTGAACACGTGTTTCGGGATTTTTCATAATGCTCAGTTTCAACAAAGTTATGATGGTATAAGTGGCCGAAAATTCGCATTTTTCTTCTTCAAAAACAAAAATAGAATAACTTCAGGAGAGTGTATGAAGTAAGTATAACAATGCATCAGTTCACTTCTTTTAAAAAAAAATAACCAACCACCCGCTACATGTGTATCTAAAATATGTTGTCCACTTTCGGAGAATTTGGACCTTCACTCCAGGCGGTGGACCTTTTGTTTCATGCTACATAAAATCTACATTTACTGCGTAGGTGAAGCATTTGTTGTGAACCTTTCCTGTACCACCTCTGTCAAATCCATCGCATACTTCTTTTCAGTACTCGTTTATAGTTCAAGATCGTATTTCATATTGTGGTAATTTTTCTCATTCCTTAGATACAAGAAACAAATTTCCTAAGAAGGTATAATTCATCATATACAATTTAGCACTATAAATGCACATGCTTAAATGCCTCTGGAAATCATATAAAATGCAAATAGGAAACAACATTTACACAGACAAACGTTTGCCCCGTCATGCTCAACAATGACAAATGAAAATTATTAAGTACAATTTAGAAAGTTATGTTAACGAAAGTGAAATTTAAAAAGTATACAATTTGCAGAAGTATGGTTGTACATATTTATGTATGTAAAGCACTTTATGAAATATTGGTCAAGCGTGTCATGAAGAGTTTAATACACAATTGATTTGCTTTTAAACAATTTTCACGATAAATGGAAAGCGAATTTCCTCTAGAAATTTGTCACGTCATTATTTTTCAGTTATGCACAATTCGTATCTTGTCCAGTAATGTCATGGCAGCGTATGAATGAATGAAGCTTGACCTTAATTGCATCGTTTCGAAAACATGGGTAAAGTGATGTTCACTAATAAAATTTCCGTTTATTGAAATAAATCCAGTCACAACTTACTTAGGATTAGTGGCAGATTAATCATGATCAACGTCACAGTGGTAAATATATTGGTTAATTATTAACCAAATATTTACATCCCCACTAGCTCCACAAAAAAATAAGTAGAAAAATTACAAAGCACAATATAAAAGAATTGTGCAAATTTTCTGATAAGTATTTCTAGATCTATACATATATTTTTTATGAGACAACTTTTTAGCTAGGAGTGGGTTTTCATTTTAACTTTTTCGAAGTTCCTACACTTTGCCAAAGTATGTGGAAGCTTTGGAGGAAATGGGTGCCCTTAATAATAATTAGCAACTTCGTCCCATCGGAGGCCACAGTAGGTATTAGTAAGGAGAATGTCTCAGATTTCTACGAATACTTTAAAACCGAAAGAAATTTCACCCCAAGTTTTCAAACGATTAAAGGACCCGATGGGATTATAATTTTTTCAGCTTTCCTTATAAATTCAGGGTATGGATTTAGAATTTATTATTTTCACATATTTAAGATGTTGATTGTTTCCAGAAATGTGTAGGTTTTTTTTTGTTCTAGCGAGCTGCACTCAAAGACTGACAAAGTGATAATTATTGGTTTTGAGAAAAGGATTTCATTCAAAAGTCAAGTTTATTGTGAGTTTAACGAAGAAGTAGTGGGTGGTGGGAGGAGTCAAGCGAGCAGATTGTATGCCGCCGATAAGAATAAAAGTGTGGAGTACTGGTAAATATTCTTATTTAAATTATCTGGTAATCCACCTATTTCGTGTATATCATTCATTCATGCAAGAAATTGGTGCAGACAAGAAAAACAATTTTTTGTATCTTTTAATTTGCAATTTCGCATCATACATACGACATTAAGTATATACGCAAAATGCCTATTTTTAGTTCGGTAATCTTCGAATGTAACGTCCCACCGGAAGTTACGAACCCCAATTTCGTATCGCTTGTGAACTTGGAAAAAAATTCCGGGAAAATTCTGGAAGGTCGAGTGACCGACAATTCGGGGAGGATTAGGTACCCTCCTCCCACAAGACAGCCGAAATTTAAAGTTGCCGCCTGTATTAAACCGTTCTACACGGAGACTTGGACAGACACTAATCCGAGCGGGTTAATCGAGTGGATCGAATTTCAGAGGATGATGGGGGTGGAGCACTTCACGTTTTACAATATTTCCGGGCCGCCAGAGTTTAGAAAAGTGTTGGAAAGCTATGGAGGTAAATACACATATTTATATTTTTCATTTGGTGTTTAATTTTACAACTTTGTTCGACAATATTAATTGCGTATGTTTCTGAAAATTTTGGAGTTTAGATGTTAATGGGCCTGTGTATTTCAAAAGTTGGGATTATCCGAAGTTTTTAAAAAATTGCTTATATAGAAAAATTTAAATCTGTGTAGGGACCCAGATTGAAAAATTTACATGCATCTCGTGCCGACCTTAAATATTTGGAAGAGGATAGGTTCTTCTGGGATATTTTAATAGTTAATGGACGTGTTAACTTTAGTTATCAAATTTTGAAATTGTTCATTTTATAGAACCTCATACAATAATTATACAAATCCCGATTTACATATTAATCAATCTATGTAGACGAAATCTCCCTTCTCCCCTGGGACATCCCCTTCAAATCGGGGCGTGCGGTTGCCTCGCGTGGCCAGTACGGGCAAACGAACGACTGTTTATATCGCTACAAGGGCGTGGCACGATTCGTTTCTACGCTCGACTATGACGAATTCCTCATCCCGCGGGATCCAACCATCAACAATTACGCCAAACTATTTAGCAGAATTCTCCTCCGAAAGAGACTTCACGGTTTGAAAGTGTTTGAATTGAAATTTAAAGCCTTTTTCTCCTTCACTAATTGGATACCTCGTGAAGAAGCGGGAAAATTAAAAATGATGTCAATGACCCAGTTTCTTCCGAGTAATCAGTAAGATTTTTAACGTACGCTCTTAACAATAATGTTACCCTTTCGGAAAATAAGATGCGCTCTTAGTTCTTAATTATGCAAATTATCCTCAATCTAACATAAACTCTACTCTTTATCAAGCAAAGTTACTCTGGATTTAGTGTAATCTTGAAGTCAGAGTGCATTTATTTTTCAACGGGATAACATTATTTTTTAAAGTGTGAATCTTTTTCCGTTATATTTTGTTATTCATGTAGTAAATTTTTGTAAAGTGATTCGATTATTTTTAAATCGGAATATTTTTTATAGAACCAAATTTATCCAGATTGAAGAAAATTTAAAAGTGGCAGGAGTCCACAAAGGCACCCTTGGCGTACCCGGGTCAGTTTCATACAACGTCCCAGAATCCATCGGATATTACCTGCACTATCGCGGCTGCACTGAATTCTTTCTTAAAGAAAATCCAACCTTGTTAAATGGTGCAAATTGTTTAAATAATTACTCTAGTCGGGTTCAAAACACGGATGCCCGAAATCGATTTGGACCCCAATTAGAAAGTCGGGTTAATAGAAAAGTGACAATGCTGGTGGAATTGGGACATGTTGACAAGAAGTGGTTAAAAACCTTTAGTATTATTAAGAAGTAAAAAATTAATTTAAAGTTAATTGTGTTTTGGTTTCTACTAAATTGGGTACACAATGTAGAATACATAAATTTTGAGAAATCCAGTATTAAAATATTACCAAGCGGTATTCATGTTACTCTACCAAAGTTGTATTGGTAAGAAATACCGTGTTGTAAGTAATACTTAGTTCGGTGATGAAGTTTACGATACTGGTAGAAAATTTGTACTAACCGATATTAATGTGTTACCTATTGGCAGCCACTTTAACACCGCGAAATTATTACCTGACTGATGATTTATGCATACAGATTGTTAAACGTTGACTGTAAAATTATTAACAATTCGTAATTCAGATACTTGATCATGATCAAGTAATTTTCATGTGCATTGTGTACATGACATAAATAAATACGTACAATATAAATACAAATATATGTAGTGCGTACTCGTATTGCAGTGTAATGACACTTCCCAACTATTAAAATATTGCAGTGCAACAAATAATCCAATTTAGCAGTCACATAGACTCATGTATCAAAAGAAAAAGAGCTACGATCTTTGCTTATTAATAATTAAACGCAATTGTACTAAACTGTTTAGTAGAAAAAAGTGCAAAAATTTACGCCCAACGTGGGGCTCGAACCCACGACCCCGAGATTAAGAGTCTCGTGCTCTACCGACTGAGCTAGCCAGGCGTTACTTAAGCATGGTTTCTCTTTGCTCGTACTTGTCATCCAGCGAGGCGGTCGGGTTTCTTTCTCTTTTTTTTACCTTGCTCACCTGGATAAATAAATACATGAAACCGGTTTACATTGTCTCTCAATGAAAGCGATTAACGAGTTATTTGTAACAAGCACGGTAAAATTACAAAGGTTCGTAAAATTTTACACAAATCACCATTTTAAATAATACAAATTCGATAAAAATACTTACAAAATCTCTCGCTATTTTTTTTGCTACAAATTTTTAGACATTGCATGAATCATTTTCTTGAAATCTGTCTGATTAAGAATTTCGTCTCATATTATTTTGTAGTTCCTCCTTACGTTTTCAAAATTTTCGGACATTTTACAAATTACATTTTGATTTACCAACATGTTCACTGTTTTACGTTATAATTATCTATTAACAATTTTGCTTCTTTATAAGTGGAAAAATCTAAAAAATAAAATATGGTAAATTTCTCTAATTTATTATGAAATCATTCGTGGATTTTTTTAAAACTTTAAACCCGCATATGACCACTAACAATGCCAAATATCGAAAAATAGTGCTTCAGGATGGTCAGAAATTCGCCAAAAGTCACAAACAACTTTTATCCATATATGTACCTCTCACACTACATCGTGGCCAAGAATTATCTGACCACCCAAAAAAATCAGCAAACCCGTCCACAAAATTTGCTGAAACTTTTTTGTTACGGTGTTCTCGGACCTAATTTTTTGTGGCAATGTCACCCAGGCTAGTATCTTCATTTGTGGAAAAAATTATAAAAATAACCCCGCGTTTGGATAAACTAGAGGGATTTTCCTAAATTAGTCGAAAATTTTGAGTCCCTTAGCATACGGTCAAGTTGTGGAGGAACGGGTAGTAAATCGGCCAAGCTATTCATCTCAGACGACACACCACACCCACAGCCATACCCGAGAATCCTATTTTTAACGTAATTCAACGAAAATCCGTTAGTTCCACAAACATGTTTGAAGCGGTCTTAAATCTCAGATATCGATTTTGACGATTTTGGTGGAAAATCCGTAGTTCCATTATTCATAATCATGTAAAAACCAGCAAATGGGGTCATATAGCTTCCAGAACTCCACAACAAACCCTTTTTCGGACAAAAACAGTCAAGGTCAAGTTGATTTTGACCAGTTTCTTAATGAAAACGGCTATTTGACTGCTGGTGTAAAAAGCCATGAAATTTTGTGTACTCACACGACTGAAATGAATGGTCATCCTGTAGCGAATCCTTACTATATGAGGTACCGAATCGTGAATAGAAACGGGGTTCACGAAACGAAGGTTAGAAAAAAATGACTACCATTAATGGTTCGTATTTGGCTCTGTTCTCGAGGCGCTACTGAACTAGATGTCACTTTTGGTTGTCTAAATGTGGAAGGACCGTATTACCGTGACCACATCTGGTCAATGTACTTCTATACTATGGAGATTAAGCAACTTTTTCCAAATTCCAAATAAATTTCATATTAGCCGGATGGACTACCAGCCTACGCTTCAAATTCTACTACTTGCATTTTCGAGTGTCGGTCGTTTACCATCTTGGCAAAGGGGGTGTGGCTCGGAAACACTCCGGACACGAACCCAATTAAAAATTTATGGCCCTACCTTAAAAGTAAGGCGGTCTATGAAGAAGTTCCACGCGATAGTGCTTCCAAGATCTGACGTTATAAAAATGCTTGGAAAAAAATTCCCAAAACTCTTTTGGAAAATCGATCAGAAAATTTTGAGGAAAAAATATCGGGATATGCAAAATCGTCTGTAGGCCCCACAAGACATTAACTTATTACATACCGTAAGAGTTTTTGATAATAAAATGTTTTTTTTTGTGAAAATAACAATTGTTTGAGACTATGCCTACCCTGGTCAGATAATTTTTGGCCACGATGTACTTACTAGATTTACATATGCATATCTAAAATTTGCATATGCATAATACGACCACGTTTATGTACATACATATTGGACAATCTGTGTATACTGCTTGATCATGGAAATTTCTCCTCTTTCATCTTGTCTTCTTAACCCTTTTCTGTTGATACCCGATTCGGGCTGATCCGTTCGGCCTACTTCGCGAATCTCCAACTCGGCTCATGCACTTCCTCAACATCAACATCAACATTGCCAATTCTTGTTCCGATCAGCGGGTGGATTTTAGCATTGCATTGTCCAGTTGCGTCGTGGCTGAATAATCATGCAGATAAATACGCACTTGTTCCCTTCCCCTTATTAAATAATCGCTTCTCGCATCGTTTACTAATCTTTGAGCTGCATAATTAGTCATCTTCTCTAGAAAAAAATTAATGGACCTGCCATTTTGCAAAGAGCTTGCCTTGTCCAGTTTTTCTTGGACTTTTTGCTGGTAAGCTTTGCAAAATTTGTACTATTCATATTAAAACAGTGTTTAATGGATTCAAATTCAAGTGAAATTTTTAATTTGCAGACTAGTTTACCAGCCTGTTAAGGACTTACGTAAAAGCTAAACAATTCGAACAAGTGAGTTCTTGGAACCTGTGTTAATACAAATTAGTTAAATGTGTTTAAATTAGGCCTACTCACGTTAAATTCGCATTGGTATTTTGTATAGTACCTATTTTAGAAAATAGTGTGCGAAATTATATTGAAACAAAGTAATTTTATTTATAGCTAAATTTGCGAGTGCCAGTTCTCTCGAGTATAGATTTTTAGAAACTTTGCAATTTTTTATGTAATTGAATTATTTTGGATTTTATTTGTGAAATCTGTCCAAACAAATTTTGACGTGAGTACGCCCAACTTAAGTATTTGTGTGGGATTAATTTTTACCATGCATAAACAAGTTTCAGGCCGATCTTTTTAGACTTCCTATGCACATATGTAAATGCATACATGTGTGCAAAATATGGTCCTTTTCAATATCATCCATTATCACGCAAATTCCAACATTACAAAGTTCACATGCGTGGTGGGAAAAGTTTATAAATTCATAATTTTAGTAAATTTTTTCATGCTAAAGCCGAATAACTGGGAACGTAAATTTCACCAAGTTAATTAACTGTTTACATTTGTAAACTTTGCAAGAAAATAGAAGTCCTCACTTTTCTAAATCTTGCAGGTCTTGTACGTACACAGGCATATAATTTGTGAATTTAAATTTATATCCAAATTCCAGGATATTGAACCTTCATAAATGTTTAAAAAATGACTTCGTCATCACGTTCACGTCGTCAGGAACATGATACCTGTTTCCTTATCCAACTTCCTGACCTGGTAAGTAATTTCTTTATCTCTCTCTCACTCCCCCACAAAACCCAGAAAGAGCACTCTTAAAAATAATAGCACCGTTTGGAACAGTAAATGCAGTCTGAATTGTGCTATAAGTGAGCTGTACTAAATCCAGGGTAAACACTCTTCTTTATCAAGTTAACCTTACTTTGGATTTAGGTGTAGTTGACTAAGTCAACTTGACGTCATTTAGAATTTAGAGTGCATTTACATACTTTTCAAAATGGCAACACTATTTTTAAGAGTGCACAATATTTTTATTTAAATCAGGTCATTCATCAAATCCTCTCCTACTTTTCGCCACGAACCCTGCGCGTACTTCGTTTAACTTGTCGCACCACGAAATCCTGGGTCGACGGGTCACACAAGGTCGTCGCTCGTCTCCAAGTAACATTCCGGTCGGAAGAAGATGTCAATTCTGTTTTAGCGCCGCCTCCTCCCGGAACCACGCCCACTCGTTGGTCCAATTTCCGCTTCCTCCCGTCCCAGTTGTTCACAAGGCCGAAAGCGTTGCCAAAATTTGTCGCCACTTTTGCCCAAAATATTACCGCCTTTGACTTCTCCACGCTAACGATGGAGGACACTGTGGCGAGAAACAATGTTGTTGTGGATGTTCTTATGGCGGGCGAGAACATTCTTAAAATCAAGGTAATTTTGAATAATTGATTTTCATTAGTTCTGGATTTAGTGAAATAGAAAGATTTTACATGTTACAAATGCTGCGTAAAATTTTGAAATTGTGTATGAAATCTTTGCAAAAAATAGTGTATAAATTAGAACTCTCTACATATTTCCTCTAAAACGCTGGATAAAGTTGACCCCGATTTCTGCGCAGCATTTTTCCTCGATATAATGGTAAACTTTGTAAATATGTATGTACATTCATACCTACATATGTAAAGTTTGAGCATGTTTAAATCATCTTCGAGACTTTTTGTGAATTTTTGGAAGCTAAGAATTAGCAAACACAAATTTATTCATTTATTGTTTCAAACGAGAGAAAGCATTTCAGCATAATGCATACTCGTACACTTAACAAACTTCTTACAAATATCGCACCTCAAAACCAAATCAGCTTAAAATTCATTAAATTCAAATTTTAAAACGTGTTTATTATATTTATAAATTTGCAAACACAAAATTTTAAATACCCCTAAATTTCTCGATACAAGCGAGAGTACAATTTTGGTCAAATGTGAGAAAATACTTGTGTTAAAAATTTCCACAGATTTCCGAGCTATCCTGCTCTCGAATCTCTTCCAAGAAATATGGCGAACTTGGTGGTCTGCCCATCCTAATTCGAAACTGGCACTCGCTCCGCTCGCTCTCCATCCAGCACATCATCTGCCCCGATTATCACGGACTCGATTATTTTGCGCGGCTCCTGCTTGAGGGGTGTGGCTCCTCACTAGAACACCTCAATCCGCCCACGGTTGCTCTCTCCTCCCCGGAATATCTCTCTTTCAACTACAAGTTGTACTTCAAAAGGAACATCGTCACCCCCATCTTGCAAATCCTTCCGCGCCGCAAGCTCAAAATCGTGCACGTGCAAGAGCACCTGTTCGACGGCGACCCCACCCTTTTGTTCCACTTGGCAACATTATGTCTCACGTCGGGAGCGGTCTTGCATCCTGAAACGTTCCTCCCATTCTCAAGGTCAGACATTTTTGCAATTTTCTCCCCTTATTCAGACACAGTGGTGACACTTTACGTATCAATTTCTGAGTCAAGTAACAAAGTTTTTCGTAACCTTGTAGAATTACATAATATATGTACACGGAAGGTTTCCAGAGAAACTTCCAAGCAAACTTGCTTTGTTTTTTTATTTATTTGTAAATTTTTTTGCAAATTTCTACCCTCTTTTCAGATCCACCTTCATGTCTCTGCCACCTTCGCAATCTTACCTGTTCCACTCCATCGGCCGACTGTCCGGCATTACCGACTCGATCTTATCTCTCGCGCTGCGCGAACCTTTAAACAATCTTCACTTCCTTTCCGTCTCCTTCCGCTCCTTTTTCTTAACGGATGAGGTCTTATCCTCCGCACCCACACCGCTCTCCCTTCTGGTCCCTAACCTAGTCGAGGTGGAGATCGAGATGACCAACGACCCCCCGTGGGAAGGCCGGCCCCATAATTTGTCCGCCTTCATGCGCGCCTTGTGTTCACAAGAACATCCTTCCGTTCGTCGCCTCGTCCTCACCGAGGTGTCACGCGCAAATGACACGACCCTAATTCGCGCGCGGGACGTGGTCCAAGGTTTTCCAAGACTTACAGAGTTACGAATTAGCAACTGGGATGGAGGAAATGACGAGTTTTCCACCCTTTGGCGTGGTCTGCCTCACCTGGAAGAAGTGCACTTAAGGTTCTGTCACCACTTGGGCGACGAGGGTGTGGCGGATATGGTCAACTTAAAAGGTACCGAGTCTTAAGGAGGAATTTTAGTTCCGAAACAGATTAAGCACAAAAATCTACAGTGGATAAAGATTTCCAAACAAAATCCAAATGTCAAAAAAATCAAACAGAAAATTTTCGAAGAATGTTTGGCTTGTAAAACATTAAATGTTTTTTTTAAATATCTTCTTGTGGTTCTAGAAATTCTTTGAATTTTTTTGGAAATTTTTTTTTTAAATAATTATATCTTGTATAGAATATACAGGGTGGTTTAAATGTCAGGTTACAATGGAAAATTTTTCAATTGGAAAAATTCGCAAATCTCCATTAGCTACCGAAATTTTGCCTCTGAAATCCAATATTTTAAGAATTTTGTCATCAGTGTTCCATAAGTTTTGATAAAAATTAATAAAAATCTCAATCCCAAATCCGTAACTAATGAAAATTTACGAATATTTCCCATTGAAAAACTTTCCATTGTAACCTGACATTTAAACCCTGTACTAGAATACAAATTTGATAAAATATTTCTTACAATAAGAATAGCTTCCAACAAAGCTCTTCCAACTAAGCTCACAATTAAAGAAAAATTTGTTAAACTTTACTCAGAATTGCACACACTTTTGCTAAACGACGTCGGCCCCATAACGGATGCGAGTTATGTAAACGTCTTCCGTCACCTCGCCCTCCGATCGCTCTATCACTACTGTACCACCGGCTGCGTAAGTATTTATACAGAATTTGTAAAATTGCAAAAAAGTTGCAACAAAAATTTGTAACAAAATTTGCCAATTTTACAAAGAATAGAAGTTACCCCAGTACCAGTTCGATATGTACCATTACGTATTTACTCAAACGATTTTATAAACCCCTCCTCTTTAAAATTTAAATTTAGACAATTTTCAAATAGTAAAACATTTTCAAAAATGGCGACCATATATTTCATTGGAAACATGTCCAGCTTAAATTTTACATCAAATTTAATATAGCAATTTTTATCAAATTTAATAACCCATTGATTTCAAAATTTTGATCACAAAATCAAATTGATCAGACAAAATAATTTGCACAAAAACTAACTTTCTAAGCCTAAACTTTGGTAATTTTGCACAGTTGGTCACCCGAAAAGGCTACAATTCCTTGGCTTCGCCCCCATTCGTGACCTCCATTCGTGACCTTGCTCTCCAAAACCATGACGATTTTCGTACCCTGGATAAATTTTGTGAGTTTATTGCTCAATTTCCGTACCTGCGACCGCCCGAGTTCGATGAGCCGATGCGACGCCGCATTTCGCCGACGCCCGCCCTGCGCAATGATCCCCATACCTACCACGACCAGTACCAGTCATGCTGCAGAATTATGTAAACCCAGGAATAAATAAAAAACACCCCATGAAAATCTAAAATTCGCATGCATTACATATATATTACTTTTGCACTGTTGAGTATTGCACATTTTGCAAGTGTACGATTCAAACATATTTCAAGCTTTGGATAATAAAACAAGCAATGTTTTATTAAAATTGTTTAAAAAAATTGTGATATATTTATTTATACATATGTAAATGCATGAATATGCCAGCACACTTATTCATAATTCAATACGAGTCATTTCGTCCCATAAAGAGATGCATTTTTTCGACTAGTTGTCTCCTTCAGGTCAACAAATGTATGAATACTGTATGAAACTGGTTTAAGAAATATATGTGTATGCACGATACAAGGAGGATATGCACCCGTCCTTGCTCATGTACACACTTTTAAAAATCCAATAAAGTCACAAATGTTACATAGATAAATTTAGTCCTATTTGGGTAGTCAGTTCCTACCGCATCGCCCACGTTTTAGGTACATATTATCAGTAGTTGTTACTCAGTAGTAATTTATCGTTATCACAGCATTGCTGGACAGTAGTGCTCGTTATTACCGTACTTTTAGAGGCATACATACATGTATGTACTCGGACTGGTAATAATTTAATACCAGTTCTCTAAGAGTGTATCTACTTACGCAAAACGAAACTGACCTAAACCATTCTACTTTTGCTCATCAAGGAGATTCGCTTCCTTCTCAGTAGTCCATTTTTCCTTCTCGAATACTAGGATCGAGTTCTTGGAAAACTTACAAAATAATCCTTATACACCTTAACATTTACATATTTACTGAAAGGGGCCAGTTATGTAAAAATGGTAAATCCTTTTCATCGAGTACTAAATAATTACAATTTATTTTTTTAAATATTGATTTCTAGATGAGCTTTGTGACCTTGATTGGATCAAATTCTGTCACTTCTGTCAAACTTGAAATTGCGAATGCCATACTTCCATCCGGAACGATGCCCTTATCAAGGGAAGACTTGGTGGGCAAAATTGTTCTTAAATTTGAATATATGTAAGCAAGCTACAACTCTCTGAAAAAAACCAATGGGAACCTTGTACTTGGAAAAAATCGAAAATCTCGTCAGACGTCTTTTATCATTTACGGGGGATGGTACATAAGTCTCTGCAATAGTTTTTATGAGGAACTGAAAGTCGCCTGAACAACAACTAGGTTAATACATATGACACTAAACTCTTTAACAAAATGTCACTTGTTTACCAAAAATTTCATACGTATGTGATTTCATCAAATTTTTAACAGTAAATTGAAACTCATGGAGCCCCAATCAATACAATCATCTAGGGGTTACCCATGCAAAAATTTAGAATTAAGATTCTTACTCACTTTCGACATAAGCCAGATCAAGACCTGGTCAGATAATTTTGTCTCCACCTGTATTTCTACATAAGTTGTTCAAATACCATTTTTTCTTGAAAATATACCTATTTGTATTTCGAGAAATTTAATTACGGAATTTGTAAAGTGTGCAAGAAATTAATACTGCTCCTGAGTCGAAAGCATGATTACAGAAAATATTTACACTAAATAAGCAAACAACGATATGCATATTACTGTCGGTTAGTCCCTTAAAAGTAGAGCTGGAGAACCAACGTAGATATGCTCGAGTTTGGCCTTACTTTCTGACTCTGATAATCTATAATGTGCTTATGATTTAATGTGGAAACCGGCAGTAAAATAAAATCCATGCAAATTTGCAGACTTTAAAACCATGCCGCCCTTAACCATACGTGCATAAAGTAGTTATCTGCACACTGATAAAACTTACACAATTATTTACTTTACCTCACACATACCTTGGCACCACGACCACACCCTGTTCATACGTTTTGGTCGAGAGAAATTAGTCGTATTACGCTCCAACGTTGCATTGTACTTATTTACTAAATTCTTAGTGGGTTTCACAAAAACTGTAGAAAAATGGTGGAAATTAAAACCATCCCCATTATTGCAAAACTTGTCTGTCTGGTAAGAAATTTGCACACTTATAGATTTTATAGAAATACATGTAATTACATAATGTGTGTACACTCGGAATTGGTATTGATCTGGTAATAACTTCTTACTCGATTCGTAATATGTACCTGATTGTTTCTGAGTGGTCAGTTTTTTATTACCACAACATTGCTGAACCATAATGTTCATTATTACCAATATGTTAATATGCAGAGTCATATATGTAAATGTGTACTCCGGTGAGGACTAATTCAATACCAGTTTTCTAAGAGTATTTATAATAATATCAAATTTAGAATAGCTGGAATTTTCAAAATTGTTATGTGCAAAATTGATATGCACAAAATTGTTACATAGGTGATCCTCTTCATCGCACTGGTGGTTGGTTCTCACGCACATTTTAATAACGCCTGGACCAGATCGTGGGGAAATCCAGGATATCCGGAATATTGCAGATATGCTTTTCCAAACTGCCCAAGTTCTGCGGTTGGGATGGAGAAGACTTTTGTAGCGTTTACCATAATTATTTTTATTTTGTCAATTGTCAGCATTATCGCCGGATTTTTGGTTAAAGGGAAAAAATTTAGAATTGTGGTGAGTACCAAACTCTTAAAAATAATGTGATGCAAGCTATTTATGTATGTTAGTAAACTATGCTAAATCTGGAGTGACTATAACTCGATAAAGAGCAAAGTTTACTCAGGCTTTAGTGTCAATAGTTCACTTAACATGGAATTCAGGGTACATCTAGTTTTCGGAAGGGTTGCATTATTTTTAAGGGTGCCGAAATTAATTAAGACACAAATTTAAAAACAAATTCGTTGTGCTCGGATTTAAATGATTTATTCCCATCATGTCAATTAGGACACCGGATATCACGCCATTGCCGGATTACTTCTCATCATTTCGGGAATATTGATGATAGCAGCGGCAAACCAAATCGATTCTGCAAACGTTCCCGACCGTATACCGGAATTGATAAGAGACTCGTTACGAAAAGAATTTAAATATTCGAACAAATTGGCGGGAGGGGTAAGCTTTGTAATTTAAATTTGCATAAAACTAGTTATACATTCATGCATATATTTCTTCTAAATATTTCTTTACTTAAATAGTCGATGGCCGTAATTGACGGAGTCATTTATCTTGTCGCGGCTGGCTTAATTTTTAAATTTTAGCAAGTTACCTGACAACATTTTTAGACCTTTGTGAAATTACTTCCCATTTGCTTTCTACTGGTTAACTAATTAAGTGAGAAATAAATAGACACAAAATTTATGAAGTTTTCGCATGTCTTTATCGTTATTAATCAGACTTTTTCCTCCACAAATATGTTGTGCTTCAACAACATACATAATTATCTGCCCATCATATATAGTCTGATTTTTTTTAATATTAGACACTTGTACATGCAAAGCTTATGGTGAAGGAATTTGTGGCATGCTTGCCACCCTTTCTTCCCCATCTAATTTGTATTGAATTATCCCCCTTAATTTGTTCAGCCACTACGATGATAAGTTCCTCTTCAAACGTCATCATTAATTTATTATGTATCAATCTCATTACCAGTTCCAGAATGAACAAGTGTAGACTTATGTTTAGCAGCATTTTGACGGGAGTAGTTATATTATAATTAGGTATTTTGGTGTTTGCGGAAATTTTATGTTCTTGATAAGAGAATTTTTACTGCAATCATTCGGTATTCATTCACAATGGTAAGTCATAAGTATGTAAGTAGTTAGTCATAAATAATTGAGTTTTTAAAGTTGTTAAATTTTGTTACATTTGTAATGAAGGGGATTTAGTTCTAGAGAGTTGAAGTCAGTGGCCTTCGGCTATTTAGTTTATTTAAGTAGACGTCCGCATATCGACATCATAACGGTCAAGTTTCCGTCGACTATCTTATCACTTATTTATATAATAAAAATTGTCACAGTCAGAGCTAAGATAGAGTCTACAAAAAATATCCCGACGTGGCATAAAAGTTCTTAATGTAAATCTTTAAGAAAGGATATTATTCACAAATTCGGACCTCTAACAAAGTCGAAAGACATATTGAAATTTTAGAACTGTAAATCATAAGATACCAACGCGTTCACAGTGAGGTCAATAAATAAATTGGAAAGTCTCACATTCAGATTTTCATCCAGCGTCGCGAACACTATGCCACCAATACCAATCGGAATTTTCAATACAGGCAACCTCCGCACGTCCCTCAAGTACCACTGCCTCACTCCACACCGCATTCCAAGCAAAACATCAACCCCTTTGAACGACCTCCACAAGTCCATCACATTTTTAAATGCCCTGCCTGTCTTACTCAAAACCGTTTTCGCCAGCAAGAAGGTGAAACACCCTGCGAATACTGCGCACAGTAGCAAATACCCGGGCAACAAATGTCCCAACCTTACCGAAACAAATGTAATGGATACAAGACCAACGGTGGCGGCAAATATCTCCATTAATAAACTCACCTTTAACATACGTTCCACTGCTTGTATGCCTATTTGTAGTATCGTATAGTATGTAATGTGGCGGTGGAAGAGCCCGACTTGAATTCGCCGCTTATTATTTGTCACAATTTTTGATATAAGTCCAACAAGCGTGCCTGCAGTATAGATGCCGATATACATCGATCCATATGTAATCGCCATTACGCGTTCAGCTTCATAAAGTGCAAATGTCATCAACCAAAATCTTCCAATCACGATGCAAAGTCGGAGAAGGAAATCGCTATTTAATGCCAACGCGCGACCAAGAATGAATATTAGTGGGTATGAGGTCCTCGCATATTCTACAATGTAGAATTGTGGATCCAATCCGAGCACCATCACGACCACAGTGAATAATGGTGTGAAGAGGTATCCCGACCAGATCAAAAGTTTGAAACCAAATAGAATAAAGGCTTCAAGTGGTGTATCACTCTTACCCTTGTTGGGTACTCTTGTTGCTACAAATACGATAAATTACATAATTTAGCCTTTCATAATGTCCGTTTGGGCCTCATTTCGAAGTTTGTATGCAGAAGCTATCACAATTTTATTACACAACTGTTTAGCAATATCCTGGATTATTTGTATAAATAGATCCGTGCAAAATGGCTTACAACATAGTAAATCGACTTACCATTTTTTAAATCCAGTTCTAATTGCAGTATCGTGTTCGCCCAAAAAATTGAAGTCTCCTTCCCCTTCACTATGTATGTATGTATGTATTGGTGGGGTGACGATCCTACCATTGTTGGACAGGACCGTCAGCTGCGCAAGCACTAAGGCTTATTGCAGTCTCCCCGTATACACCGCTTTACTGAGCTAAGTCATGACTCTCACGATTTACAGATCTAACTTGACCTACAAACCGCCCTGATCTGATTATGAATTGAATTAGATCGGGCAGAGACATAGTCACTATTTGCTCTGGTGGCAACTCATGCCTCCCAAAGAGTTCTGACCTTAGGGCACAATACTTGTCGCAGGACCCAAGAAAATGAAATACAGTCTCAGGGCCACGGCCACATAGGCACATGGCCTCATCAACTAATCCCATTGTTCTGAGGTGCCCGTTTAAAGTACAGTGCCCGGTTAAGGTTTGTGTTACTGATCGGAGATTCTTCCGATTTAGGGTTAAAAGCTTACTGCTAAGCCCCGATGAAGGGGCAGAGAGAAAAGCTTTAGAAGTTAAACAACCCTTGCTGCATTCCCAAGATTTGGTATGCTGCAATCTTGCCCAGTTTACAATGCTGGAGATTACAGTGCTTCTGGATAGAGGAATAGAGGGCTGCGAGCCAAGGTACCCAGTAAGAGTACCTTCCTTGGCCAACAGCTCAGCCACTTCATTTCCTTCAAATCCATGGTGAGAAGGGATCCAATGAAGTGTTACCGTCTTAGTCTCCCCAATATGATTAAGCATCTCAATAGCCTGAGCAGTCAGTGATGAAACTGGCCATGGGCTAGTGAGCGCTTTGATGGCACCCTGACTGTCAATGAAGAAGTCAACGGTGCTATAGTTATGAGTATTGTCGGTCAACGTTTCAGAAGCCCTGATAATACCCATAATTTCTGCTTGGAAAACTGTGGGTGCCCATCCCAGAGGAATTGAGCACCTCACAGCTTCCTGAGCAAGATTGTTGTATGTGAAGTAGTAAGCCGCACCCGAACACTCACCCATCCGTGAACCGTCAGTAAAACAGTTCACGTCGGAGGCATTCATGGGCACGCTACCATCCTCCCAATCTTTCAGATTGGGAGGATCTCTCCCGAGTAGATAGAGGTTTCGAAGTTCCTCTCTGCTGGCGGATTAACAAGTTTCTCACACGGCATCTGGAATTCATCAATACCAGACGCCATGATTTCGACAAACTTGTTATGCTTTAACGCCCTCCTACGATCACCCCCGGCCCATTTTTTCCATTGGCCGTGGTGAGCGAGGCGATGGTACGTTCGTAGTGCAACTTGCTGAACCCGGATGTCCACTGGGACAAGTCCCAGTAGACACTCCAGGGCTGCAGTAGGAGTGCTAGACATTACACCGGTTGTACCAAGCATGGCACACCTCTGTACTCTTTGCAACTGGGCCATGTGGGACTTCACCTTTGTGGCCGGAGCCCACAAGAGTGACCCATATTCCATGGCCGGGCGAATTATGGATTTGTAGATCCAATTTGTAATTTTGGGGGAAAGACCCCAAGTTTTACCAATGGCCCTCCTGCACTGGGCCAGGGCACGCATACCTTTTAGTGCCCCAGCCCTGCACAGTGGGCCCCAGTTCAACTTGTGATCCAATAAGACCCCAAGATATCTTACCTGTTTTTGATAAGGGATGGGAATACCATCCAACTTAATCACAGGAGCAATGAATTTGTATTTCTTAGTGAATAGTACCAGGGCAAGCTTATCGTTGACTGACAAGCTCACCTCTTTGCACCAATCACTAACAAGATTTACTGCTCTCTGCACATGACTCCCCACTGTACCGAGGTCAATGCCCCGTCCCACTGTTGTGAGATCGTCGGCAAAGCCCTGTGAGTACAGTTGAGGGAACCGATGATGCAGTTTTTCCAGAATTTCACTTACGACCAGATCCCAGAGAAGCGGTGAGAGGACACCCCCTTGAGGGCACCCTCTCTCCACCACCCTCCCAATCTCGTAAGTATAATCAGTTACCCAAGTGGTTCGTGTCCGAAGCATGTGCTCAATATATCGAACACATACTTCGTTGACGCCAAACCTCCTAAGGCTACGGATAATGGTATCAGATCTAACCTCATTAAAAGCGCCCTTAACATCCAACATCACTGCAATACAGTACTCGCCAGAGTCAAGGGCCCCCTCAACAAGGCTAACGATCTGATGAAGGGCAGCCTCCGTGGAAACGCCCATCATATAGGCATACTGACTGTGTCTCTGCAGCCTATCAACAAGATCAGGCGTGCGGACCCAGCCATCTACCAGTTTCTCAAGTGTTTTGAGCAGGAAGGATGTTAAGCAGATGGGCCTCCAAGCGGACGCCCGTTCGTAACTCTCCTTTCCTGGCTTTGGTAAGAATACCACTCTGGACTCTCTCCACTTCAGAGGTGTATAACCAAAGGTCAGGCACCCCCTCATGAGAGGAACCAAATACGGAATTAACTCGGCTAACCCATGCTGTAAAAGGGCTGGAAAGATACCATCCTTTCCAGCCGCTTTTAGTGGGCCAAACGAGTTAATTATGTTACTGATTTTTGAAGATGTAATCATCAGATTTATAGATTCATCATCTACTTTACTATGATCAGGTTCCCATGGAACCCGTTGAGGGTCCCTCGGGAACGACTGGTCCAATAATAATTCATAGGTCTCAGAAAGGGTCCTGGTGTAAACACCTTCCCCTTCACTAGCCACAGATGATAAATACCAGCTCCACAAATTGAAATTACGACATAAATGACCACGCCCAAATTCGTATATCCATCCATGCCATTGGCGACTGTCGACCTACAATTGTAATCGCCCGCCCGCAAGCGTACACAATTCCGACCAGGGTCAACAACGGGAGCATTGTTTGCGCAGCGTTTAATGATCGCTTAACACTTGTCAGGTGTATTCTACCTTTCCTTACGCGAATGTTAATTGGCGGCTTATATAGAAACGGGTAATAGTCGAAGTACTTTTGCATGAGTAGCACCAGGTCGTAGTGCTTATCCATATTTTTTGGGCGAAAGAGTCCCAATTTCGTAATGAACTTAGCTTGTGGCGCGAATTTTTCCGCGGCAAGTACAAATTTTCCTGTGCTTCGAGGTACATTTACCAAAAAAAAATCAAAAATTTTATGCTGTATTTCAAATAAATTCATCAAGGATATTGCACATCTTTACACAACCGATTTATGCAAACTAGTGAAATTTCCTTCGAACTAAAATATTTCTTTAAAATTAGACGGTCTGATTAAACTTTCAGCAAATTAGATAATTCGGAATATTAAAAATTACCTTCTAGATAAATATTAGAAAATAATATTTATGTAGCTTCGTATGTAATTACAAAATTTGGTCGATAAATTTATAAAACATTTACATGGCTCCCCAACGATATGTCTCGCAGACAACATGTAAGCATACATTTGCCAGTCTAATCCTAATTTGTTTTTCTAAATAAATATCGCAACTTTCGATTCCAACCATATTAAGCTATCAGGTTTGCCACACAAGCAACCTTTTCTTTGCCGTCGAATATGTTAACTAACTAATTTAAGATCAATTTTCGATAAATATTCCAATTCCAAAATTGATGGTCGTATTCATTAACCTACGCTGAATGTATTTTCTGTGCTTGGCTAAAAGAAACTGGAATTAAGTCGATTTATAAATTTTTTCATGGCGTAGTTTTTTTTAAACATAGCACATCGAGGTAAATACACAAGTCGGAAAAACATTAAGAAATCTTCGTATTTATGTCATAATTATTAAGGGGTGAAAACCCCTTTACATAGTGGGGTCATAAGTTCTCGTGAATGCATTTCCGGTAATAAATCCCAAAGTATTAGAGCTATCTGTGCGAAATTTTTATGGATTAACAAGGTATTAATATTGTTTAGAAATCATAATTTCTTTGTCAAGATTTCGTCCACGGGCAATTAGACAAGACATAACTCGTGACGGCCACAGGTCGATCGTGGTACGCGCCAATTTTCGTGCCAAAAGTATTTAAGACTTTTCACCGTTGGCAAAAAATTTAATAGAAATAAAGGCCAGATATTTGTTGTACAGAAGTCTGACATCCGTTTAAGTATGCGGAAGTCAATACGAAGTCATCACCATGGTGTGAATGGGAGCAAGTTGGCTGGAGAAGTGAAATCTCTGTTTTTTACCGCAAAGGGTACAAGTTGAAGCCAAGAATTATTTTCAGAGTGTCCTAGAGACAAACGTTAATAACCTGAACCCTGGACCCTCCGAAAATCGCCATTGGACCTTTCAACAAGACTCTGCTCATGCGCAAGGTGCAAAATTCTCCAAAACTGGCTTCAGACGAATTTTCATGACTTTTTTTCATCCGTAGAACGGTGCTCAGTATCTGCAGACCTTAATCCCCTAAATTATGACTGGTGGTCAAAATTATAGGTACAAGTATGCTCTAAATTTCACCCAAGTGTGGAAGGGCTGAGGTCGCACTTACTGAAGATCTGGCGCTTTTCCCAGGAAATCCGTGCGTGCCGCGATCTAGCAGTTTTTGCCACGACTTATGTCTTGTGTACAAGCCCGTGGAGGAAATTGTGAAAACGAAGTTATGATTTCTAAACAAGATTAATACCTTGTTCATCCACAAAAATTTCTATCAGATAGCTCTAATACTTTGGGCTTTATCACCGGAAATGCATTCACGGGAACTTATGGTCGGACTATGTATGGAAATGTCTTGTCCGTCTGTCCGTCCGTCTGTATCCCCGATAACTTTAGAACGGATTCGAATTTCGACATCCGATTTTCGCCAACGTATTTCTAATTTTTGGGGAAGGGATGAGTTCGAAGATGGGCGTTGTAAGTCGTAAGGTCACGGCGCTACGTTGATGACCCCAACGGTCAAAGGTGTCGAATTTTTCGTTTCCACCGTTTTAGACGTATTTTTGGATGGGGATTTCAGAAGTCGCCATTATTTCAACGTGCGATGACCGTGTGACCATGTAGACGACGCCAAAGTCGAAAGTTGTAGATTTTTTTGATGCCACCGTTTTAGACTAATTTTTTGGCGGGGATTTCAGAAATCGCCATCATTTCGTCGTGCAACGACTCCATGACCGTGTGGGAGGTGTCGAATGTCGAAAAAATGACTTTTGTCATGTGGGGTGTCAATTGAAAGGTATTGTCGTGTACGTTTGAAGTACGCGGGTGGGGGTGTCAAAGGGGTAATGTGAGACAATGACGGGAAAGTGCAGAAAGACGTTGTGGGCGTGCCACAAAGACAATTCCGTGTGTTTTCACCCCTTTGCTACATTTCGTTTGCAACGGTTTATTAATACAAAGTTTACCTTTGGCTTTCAATAATTATTGATATTCGATCTACATAAATAATATTATTAATAAGCAAGGTCCCAAAAAATTGGAAATCTACGTATTTATAATCACAATTAATAAATAGACCTAAATTTGATAATTTTTGTGGCAAAGCTCTCAGTACTTCGCACGTTTAGAGACTTCGTATACAATAGGATTGTTTACAATTGTAATTCGGCTATTACATCTGGGAACTTTACATCCGCAAATAAAGAATTGCCAAAGTTCGAAAGCGCATTTACGTCGCTGAAAAATGTCAAATTTTATTTATTTTAAGGAATTTAAGCAGGCTTTCAGGGCAACTAACGTATGAAAAGTAATATAGTTACATATATTAGACTCCTTCCACCAATTCAAAGGTCTGATTAAACCTTTTTTCCTACATATTGGATAATTCGGAATTTTAACCATTGCATGAATACTATCCCAGTCGTACATATGTATGCATAAATAATATTGCTTATGTAACAAAGTGATTACCAAAGTTTCTCAATATATAGATTGATAAAATCTTTATTTTGTACACCAACGTTGTGGCCAATATCATTTGGGAGCAGGAGGTAGACAGTTATCTATTTGTCTCGGCTGTTTTTATCAAGAAATGAGCAATTCTTGATGCTATATAGTTTTTCAATTTTCATGTAAACATTGCAAACCAGCATCTCAAACCAAATAGACAACAACCTTTCTTGTGTCGTCATAAATTTTAAATATTTTCTTAATTTCAGTTTAAAAATCTCATTATATCGAGAAATCGTTAATTTAATCGTCCAATATAAGCTTTCTGGCATAAAGGATTTTCTTTACTTCTTTTCTAAAGCACTGTATAATTAAATGAATTTATTTATTTCGGGACATTATTTTCTTTAGAATGTCAAGATTTAACATCAAAGCAAATCGAAGAAATTAATACTAAATATTGGTAGATAAATATGATTCTGTATTGATCTTATTTATATTAATAAATTTTTTGACTTACTTGCATTTATATATGTATAGTAGAATTTAATACGATGAGACAAAACGAATTTGGACCAAATTCTATTATTTGTTTAACTGGCCCGAAGTCCTAACGGCATAGAAAATAATAATCTAGTTCAGGGTTAACTGAGACGGGCATATCTTTGCAGAGAAGCAATTATACGTATGGATGTATATTTATTTACTGCAACGCGAGATCTTTAGCTTTTCGAATCAATAATTGTAAAATGACAATATTCTGCATATTTGCACTTTCAATTCTCTGCGAATACAATTCTATACTTAAATGAATAAATAGTGTTTATTTACTCGTAATTTCCAAATTATATGTGTGTGAAAAATTTCTTTGAACTTATAAGAATTGTAATGATTTACTTTTTTAATTTTCACACCATTCAAACATACAAATGTGCAAACATTCCCAAAATTAGAACCGGCCCAAGTGACCCAATTTCCCTAATGCCCCCATTTTTGCAGGGTTCCGTCTCCCACGGAATTTCTGGCAAGTCGGCTACCGTTTCACCCCTCTTGAACGGCATTGTTACTTCCTGTCCAGCATCCAAGAAGTGAATCGTGTCGATATCTTCAAACTCTAGCGTCATCGTAATTGCTCCCCCATCCGTAGACCAGGTCATCATCCAGTAATCGGAATCCCACGACGTGACTGAAAATGTCGACGGTGACGTTCGGTTCAACCAGGCACGAAGAACTTTTCCATATTCAAAATGCAACTGTTGAACCCCGGCAGAATTGTTTTTCAAAGATAGTGTCAATTCACCTAGTAATTTGGGAGAATATGAAATTTTAAGTAGGTTAAAAATAGGCACAAAATTTAAATTACGTTACCATTAAGTCCACTTCCAAACGTCCCAACAGCTTCTTCCAATGAAATCTTAGGGGCAATTGATTTTTTTGCGGGATTGAAGGCCAGTACGTTTCTCAATCGCGTATTTTGGTCATCAAGCCTCAAACTAAGTGGAGTCGCTAACTTGTCTGGGAAGGTGCCCACTTCAGGCAATGTAACGTTTGCTGTAGGCAATTACATAATTAAGACAGGTTGAATATAATCAGAGCGTTAAATACATCCATTTAGTTCCTCAAAATACCTTGCAATACTTCAAAAATAGCATTATTCAGAAGTTCTTGTGTTAAAATCCTTAAATGACCAGGTCCGCTGCTGGTCATAAAAATCCCAAGCCCCAAATCGGGATAAAGATTCATCAAACTTGAAAACGGAGGGATATACCCGTCATGCCAGTTTTTTACCCATCCATCGTAAACCGTAATCACAAGACCTAGTCCGGCCCCTACTCCAGTATAGGGTACAGCATCGGGGTCTGCCTCTGTTTTGGCTATACCATAATATACCAAATTTGCTGGAGTTGATAACCATGACATTGCTTCCTAGTTAAGCAGAAATACATATTTCGTTAAAAAAATAAGTAGTCATTTATAGATTAAAACTGTTTTTTATTCTATTCCAACCTCCGATACGATTTGTTCCGTTCCAACCTTCCCTTTGTTTAAGTGGAACTGCATATACTTCGCCATGTCATTAGCAGAACTTAAAAGTCCACCGGCCGCATTTGCTACGATAAGGGTTCTGAAAGAGAAAATTATGTATGTATTTATATTTAATTTTACCAAGTTCGTGCTTTAGACAGTTGCATAAATATGTATCTGTACTTTAGTAATTCCGAATTGTATCGGATTAGTTGGTCATCCTTCCACAAGTATGGAAGGGCTCGTTGCATCATATTATCGTGATCGTCGGTTTCCTTGATTAACGTGGTGTCACTCATTCCGATAGAGGTTAAGAGACCGAGGAGCTAAATTTTGGTGGGAACCATTAATGGTTTTCTTCTATAAAGAAATACTCTGAACTCACCATTTCATCGTAAGTAGAATTTGCCATGTGAGCCATGATATGTCCGGCCATTCCGATAAGTCCGTTATTGTAGAGAAAACCATCCCTAAAACCACACCAGTCGGGAGCATAGCGTTGTCGGCTATAAAGTAAATCGCATCAATTACATACGTATCAATTGAACGAATTAAAAAAAACATAGAGAGACTGTCCTTAACATCGTGAATAAATTACAATAAGAAAACAGAGACAAGCTTCGCAAGCTAGTTACGACGGTTGCAAAATCTCGTAACCGTCTTAACTTCTTTTACAAAGCTAAGAAAACTAAGGATTATAAATTCATTTTAATCCTAAATTTCGCTCACTAGTAAAAATCCTTCTCATCGGTTAACGCTTGTACCCAAAATCCGGCCGATTCGGGTAGAGTGCACACCCTGTGTGCCAGCAAATCGCGAAAGGTAATCTTCTCAGAGCGGTATTTATCTCCCAGGATGAAACCGTAGTCAGGCGCCAGAACTTGAATCGGTACATCTAACACGGACCCTCCTAAAGTTGGATGGTTCTCGGACAAATATTTGACAACCAAAATGGCGGTAAAACTTTTCGTAATGGAGCCAATTGCAAAAAGTGTGTTATTATCGGCACTCAAATTATTTTCCCGGTCACGTAACCCGTATCCTGTGTTGTACGAGAGGTCCCCGTTTTTCTTGACGATTGATAACCCAAAGGCGGGAACGTGCTCGACCTCCATGACTGTAGCAACCAGAGAATCGATTCGTTCTTTCACGTGGGGTGGGATGACATTTTGTGCCGAACTTACGAAGATAATATTTCCAAAAAGTAACCAAAATAAATATGTTGCCTTGCCCATTTTTCGTATAAATTAATGTTAATCGTTGCACATCTAATTGCGAAGTGATATCCGTTACATTGCCTGCGTTCCACTTTTATTTCATTAAATATACTGCGTCATGTGTGGTACAGTTTAGTCATGTACAGTGTAATCGGGAATTATGTAAGTTTAATTAACTGATAAGCCAATTTTGGGTGGTCAGCTTAGGAAGGAACTTTCCAGAGGTGATGAAGCACAAGGGAAAAAAGGTGATTCATTTCATTAATTGCGTATGTAGGACATACATAAGTACATATTCTCGTCACGGTTTGGAGATTAGGTAAATGATGACTCTTGTTATTTAACACGACATAGAAAAATAAGGCCGACACAGTTATCTTTATCAGTACACAGAATAAATCAGATCGTGGATTGTGTTATTTTTAACAGACCATTGTTTTATCATGTTCTCATAAAGCCATATGAGGTACATAAATACGTAGTTTCGTAAATAAATTTGGAACATGCCAGAGGGGAATTTATATGATTGTGTACATATATAAGAAGTTTTTTGATCCAAAACTGTAAATATGACGGAAAGACCCTACAAGGACTTTGATTAATGTCCTTGTGATTAATGTGTGTCGTATTTTCCTGACTCACATCTCTGGAACAAGTCAACCAATATTTATAAGTCAGATTAAGTAACACCATTATCTAAATACATTAGTATCTTCGGAAGATAATAGCATGTAATGAGTAAGTTACAATAAACGTTTATGTAAATGTATAGATACATACATCAGACCGACATACATATTGTTATGTATGTATGTATGTATTTATGTAGTTATGAAGGAACGGTTGTGTTTTATGCCAGTTTACATTGGATTAATCATTGTGAAATTGCGTAAAACTACAATTTATACATAAAACACGTATTGCATAATATTTACTAAAGAAATATAGGTAAAATATTATAAAAGGTTGAATCTGTTGCATGGACTATGTACAGATGTTTTGTTACCTCGGCAACTCGGCTGTTGAAGACTGATAGCCTACTAAAAATAGTTTACCCTTCAATAAAAGGTTAACTCCGTTACACAAGGCCCAGTTTACGCCCACGTGATGCGGATACATGTCGTTGCTGCGAAGACGCATAAATGCTATTTCTACGAAGGACGATTTTCCTAGTTACAAAATTTTTGCCAAATTCACATGCATGTGCGAAACAGTAGATTGTCGACATCATGGGAATTCAGCATTCACTATGTACATGAATAAATATACTTCCAAGCACATTACAATACATACATTACAATGTTAAAATGCGACGAAAACATACGATAATTGAGCCAAAGCATTTTTGCAGTAAAATTAATTAAATGCTCATTAACTTTCACCTCAAACATTTCGGCAAATTTCAACCATTGGCTGCCTGAAGAAAAGTTGGTTGCATCGACATGAATTATATAATTTCAAAATTTCAACCAAATCCGAGTGTTACACTTGACACCATCACATTATTTGTACCTTACACTTTAGAAATGTGTACTTATTTATTAAAGTGCACCGAGATTTCCATCGCCGTTTACACACTTATTAACGCTTTTACCATATCACTCAATCAATCAATCTTCATTATCCTTTTCAACACGCACAATCTCCTCAATCCGTAATCGGCTCGAAGAGTACAAAGCGCACAAAGACAATCAATTGTCCTGCCATAAAAATCTCAACGTCGGTGCAAACCTGACTCACGGTCAGTTTTATTGATCATCAATTGTTTATGGTTTATCATAATTTATTCCGTTTTGTACTTTTGCGACATAAGCATTCCGCACCCGCCCGAAATCCATACCTCGTAGGTACATAAATTCCTACGTTTATATGGATAATCAAACAATTTTCTGTTAAAAATGTGTCAATTAACGAAATAAATTAATTTTAAATAGTGATAACTACCATATACATAGATATGCAGGCTATTACCCGTTTTCTACTTTGCGTTAATCAGTAAAATTTATTATTCACCTAATCAGCATGCCGAGAATGTTTCACAAACACAATAAATGCAATCAATCACCTTTTTTCTCCGTTTGCATCATCAATTTTCGCAAATTCCGTGTATAACTTTTTACCTGAAATTATGTAGCTTATCAGGTATTTATGACATTCAAATCCAGATTATACTTCTTGCCGATTAAACTGTATTATTTACTACGGAATAGATGCTCCAACAAATAGCCGCATACCTTCATAAAAGAGGAACGAAGTTCGTTTAATGATTACCACTTCACTCTTAAACGTGGAACGATTAACACATTAATTTTTTCGAATAATGGGGAACCCGAAATATTTATTTTGTTTCCTACTTGAAAATCTTGTTGTCATCACTTCTGCTCAGAATGTGATCCCACCCGAAGTACAAGAACGAATTGACTCCTTCGTGGCTAACTTAATGGAGGTCGAGCACGTTCCAGCCTTCGTGTTATCCATCGTTAAGAGAAATGGGGACCTCTTGTACAACACCGGATACGGGTTACGTGACCGGGAAAATAATCTGAATGCCGACGCTAACACATTGTTCTCAATTGCCTCCATTACAAAAAGTTTTACCGCCATTGTGGTCGCCATAAATATTTGTCGGAGGCCTTCCCAGACTTGGGAGAGTCCGTGTTAGATGTTCCAATTCAGATTCTGGCGCCTGACTACAATTTCATCCTGGGAGATAAATATCGCTCTGAGAAGGTCACATTTAGGGATTTGCTTGCACACAGGGTGTGCACTATGCCAGAATCTTTTTTAATTGGATCCGACGAAAAGGAATACTATTAGTGAGAAGGAATTTTAAAATTAAAATTTTAGTATCTTTTGATTGTTCTGTAATCAATATTATTTGCTGGAAATAGCCGACATCGCTATGCTCCAGAGTTGTGTGGATTTCGGGATGGTTATCACTACAATAACGGACTTTTCGCAATGGCCTCACATATAGTGGCACATTTGGCAAAGTCCACTTTTGACGAGATGGTGAGATACTAATATTTGTACATATGTAAGCATATTCTTAGAAATAAACCGACACAAAAGCTCATAACCCAAATAGCTTCAGGCAGGCTTTATCTCCAGCCAGTTTCTAAGGGTCATGTAATTTAACAAGCATATTTCATTAAGCAACAATCTCGTTTTACCCCTTGTGACACTAATTGAATAAGAGGAAGAAGTGTGGTATGGACCTCAGGATCAATTAAATGTGTCATCTGACGAATACAGAATTGAACAAATTTTCCTCATTCAAAAATTATTCTGCTTTTCGCGCGTCAAAGAATACCACACCCAATAAAGCCATTGGGTGCGGCAGCATGCTGAAGGGCTTGGGGTATGTTAGGTGGTGGGTTCAATTGACTTTATTGCAATAGATTGGCTCGTAAACCAATATATTGGTTTACGAGCCAATCTGTCTAGGGTTACATATGTAAATATATGGACGACACCACAATCCGGTTTTGATTATCTCCACGCGTTCTCAACCTATCATGCTGACGGATACATAGATGGACAAAGTTTTCGTATTGAATAGCTCAAGTTACTTAATAGTGTTACCATTTTGAATATTAAACTCACTCTCAGATCTATGTATAATACAAAATCCAGAGTAGCAATAACTAAAGAGTAAAGTTTATCCATATTGTTTTGAATCATATCTAGCTCACCGATCTCTTAACATCTATCGGAATGCGTGACACGACATTAATCAAGGAAACCGATGATCATGACAATATGGTGCAAAGAGCCCTTCCATACTTGTGGAAGGATAACCAACTTAACAACGATAACAACGATACAACTCCGAATTGTTAAAGTATTAATGCAAAATTGACGGATAAGTTTGACACACATACGTTGAAACGCACTTAATTTTTCTGTTTCAGGATGATTATCCTTATAAATTCGGCGGGTAGCATGTTAAGTTCTGCCAATGACATGGCCAAATACCTGCAATTCCGTTTAAATCTTGGGAAGGTTGGAACGACGCAAATCGTTTCTAAGGTACGACAAGAAGAACACATTTACACAAAAAAATATCTTATAGAGCTTTTCTACTTTTCCAAAATGTAGCATTATTTTAAACTTTTTTTATAAAATTTTCTCGTCTATTTACGGAAATATTTAGGAAGCAATGTCATGGCTAGCGATTCCAGCAAATTTATTATATTCCGGCATAACAAAAACAGAAACGGACCCTCACGCTGTGCCCTATACGCAAGTAGGAGTCGGTCTTGGTAATTTCGTGACGGTTTACGACGGTTGGTTTAAATTGTGGCAAAGTGGGGTTTTTCCCACGTTTGTAAGCTTGTCGAGTATGTACCCTGATTTGGGACTGGGGATTTTTACGTCAAGCAGTGGTCCAGGCTTGTTAAGGACAATAACTCAAGAACATCTGCATCACGCCATTGTTCATATATTGCAAGGTATGTATCAACAGAAGTAATGAACCTTTATACCAGAAACGTCTAAAATACGTTATTACCTACAGGAAACGGTACTTTGCCGGTTGGATTCTCCTTCCCAGATCAATTCTCAGAGATTGAACCTGATTTTAGTCCTCGACGTCAAAAAACGGTATTGGCCAACGTTTTTCCCTTCAGTTCACCCCAGAAAGAAAAGATTGTCCCCACGATTTTGTTGGAAGAAGCTGTCGGAACATTCGGAAATGGATTTAACGGTGATACTTATAATATTTAGTAATGTAAACCTTGCACCGATGTAAATCCATTTGATAGTTTCAAATTACCCCAAATGTCTAGGTGAATTGACACTATCTCTAAAAAATAATCCGTCCGGGATTCCACAGTTGTATCTCGAATGTGGAACATTTATTCGCGCCTGGTTAAACCAAACGTCACCGTCTGCCTTTTCTGTCACGTCGTGGGATTCCGACTACTGGATGATGATGTGGTCACTTTATGAGGGAGTAATTACGATGGCGCTGGAGTTTGGGGATATCGACACGATTCACCTGGTTGATGGTGGACAAGCAATAGCTGCACCATTTAGAAGGGGTGAGACACTAGAGGATCTACCAGAAATTCCATGGGAGACGGACACCTGCAAAAATGGTGGAACTAGGATCGACATTGGTTCAGTTGTGTCGATGTTAATGTTGGTGGTATTTGCACACTTGAATGTTTAAAAACATGCTAAATTAATTTTAAAAAATACTGAAACGAAAACTAAGTAAAATACTAAACTAATAAATATATGAAGCTTCCTAAAAATTTAAATTTATTTAGGATATACATACATATGTACGTGTTTAGTTAACAACTTACATATAATTAGAGGTCATTAGATCATATTTAGACAACATAATTATGTAACGAAATTCAAGGAAATTAAAAAAAAGTATGTTTATTTATACTTTTTCCTGGCTGAGTTTGGCAATCCTTCCATATGTATAAGTATATGTAGATCTTTTGCACCATTACCTCATATTTATACATACGTACGTATGTATTGCTTCATGAATTATTCATATAACTATTTTATGTTAACTACAAGCCCATTAACGAGACGGATTAATTTTGAATTTGTACTTGCCTAGATAACTACATTTCTGCCCACATTTTTCTACGTTGTGTTAAACAATAAGGTTTATTATTTACCTAATCAGAAGCACTTGAGAATATTCATGTTTCACAAGCAGAATTAATTGAATGAATGGGATCTCGAAAGTTCCGTGTGGAACTACATGCTTAAAGATAAAGTTACCATTACGACAAAAAACTTAAATGTTACTCTTTAATAAATTACTTAATGGATTGCTTTACTTAATTTAACTAACTCGGGTCGATGGATTTCAAAACCAGGATTTGTGTAGTTGGCTTAACACGAATGTAATTCAGGTCACGCTAAGGTCAATTCTACACAGATAAAGATCAAGCAGTCACAATATGTGTACAATCTATTATTTATCCAATTTCGATTTGGTGATGATTACCTCCCAGATTGGTAGTAATTTGCCCATTACTGACAAAATACTTCATTACTGTACATTAATTCTCGTTTTTATGAACCCTCTCGGTAAATTCATACATATAAATATGTATGACTTTATATGTGGCAATTTAATCCAAGTTTTCCAAGAGTGTATTTGCTAAAGTGTACCCGAAATTGGCTTATCAGAGGTCACAAATTAATTAAAGATTATATTGTTTGATCACGCTTAATTTGCTATGACGCAGTCATGCCCCAATGAATGAATGGACACATAAAAGTGGAAGGCAGTACATTTGATAATAAACACTTACCATTTTGATCTTGTACGATAATCACTAATTTTTTCAATTAATCTGAAAAATGTGGAAGACAATTTGTTTATTTTGCTTACTCCTTGGAAATCTTATCATCTTCATTTCTGCACAAAATGTTATCCCACCCGACGTTAAAGAACGAATTGATTCCTTAGTTAATAACTTAATGGAGACCGAACACGTTCCAGCTTTTGGGTTATCCATCGTCAAGAAAAATGGGGACCTCTTGTACAGCGCGGGGTACGGATTACGTGACCCGGAAAAGAATTTGAACGCCGACGCTGACACGATTTTCGGAATTGGTTCTGTTACCAAAAGTTTTACCGCTATTGTGGTTGTAAAATATTTGTCCGAGACATTTACATCGTTCGGAGAGTCCGTGCTAGATGTCCCAATTCAAATTTTGGCGCCAGACTACAATTTCATCCTGGGAGATAAGTACCGGTCTGAGAAGGTGACTTTTCGTGATTTGTTGGCACACAGAGTGTGCTCTCTGTGGGAAGCGGTCGGATTTTGGGTGAAGGCGCTAACCGATGAAAAGGACTTTTTTTAGTAAGAAAGTTTTAAAATTTTAAATATGTATTGCGAAAATTTGAACAGTCCCTGATAACTTGTAAAATCGGCAAATTTTGCAGCTTAATTTTTGTAAGTTAGAAATACGTCATGCATCTGCGTATGCAGGTTTGTAAAATTTGCATGCGAAATTCGCATTGGGAATTTCTCTATGACTTTGTAAAAATTTGTTTTCTAGCCAAATTTACAATGTTACATAGGGCCGATTAATTTCACTCATACTTTTCTTATATTTTACAATTATTGTGCAATTAACATGATTTATTGACTAGCCGGCAACGCTATGCTCCAGAGTTGTGTGGATTCCGGGATGGTTTTCAATACAACAACGGACTGATCGGAATGGCCGGACATATCGTGGCTCACATGGCAAATTCCACATACGACGAGATGGTAATATCCGAATTTGTGTCATTGTTACATACACTCTAAACAAAGATGCATACAATTTATCGTAATTTTTTCCGTAAGTTGAGAAATGACGGAATAATAATTGGCTTAATTTTTTTTCTGCTTTTTGTCGCACTTTTTTGGGAAACATCTGATAAAATTTATCCATTATTTTTTTCGCCATGAAATTTACTAACGAAAAAGCGGAAGTGGAAAAATGATAACAATTTTCAATAACACTTAGCTCTCTGACCTCCTAAACTCTATCGGAATGAGTGATACGACGTTAGTCAAGGAAACTGATGATCACGATAATATGATGCACCGAGCCATTCCATACTTGTGGAAGGATAACCAACGAATTCGATACAACTCTGAACTATTGAAGTATTTGTGTAGAACTTTTAAAACTCAGCAACCTACTTCATTGAAGTAAATTTACCTGTTGTAGGAGCATTGTCGTTGTAAACGCGGCTGGTGGAATTTTAAGTTCTGCTAATGACATGGCCAAGTATATGCAATTCCACTTGAACAAAGGGAAGGTTGGAAATGAACAAATCGTTTCAGAGGTATGTACACTCTTAAAGATAATGTTACCCTTTTGACAAGTTAACAGACCCTGAAGTTTAGATTAAGTAAACTACTAAATATCAGTAAATCCAAGCGAAGTACATATTACCTTATACCTTCGCCTTATACCTTACCTTATACCTTATACCATATACCTTCGCCAAATTACACTAACTGCATATTTCGCATCGTGCATTTAATATAGAAGTTAAAGTTGGTTTATTTCTCAAAATGGCAATAATGGGCTTGGTTTTTATTAAAACATTCATGTTTTATATACCTGAACTATGTAGGAGGCAATGTCGTGGCTAACAATACCAGCAAATTTGATATATTTCGGCCCCACAAAAACAGAGCCGGACCCCGATGCGGTGCCCTACACTGGAGTCGGGTCTGGACTTTGTCTTTTCGTGACGGTTTACGATGGTTGGGTGAAAGTCTGGCATGACGGATTTATTCATCCGTTTTCGTCTTTACTGAATATTTATCCGGATTTGGGCCTTGGGATTTTTACTACAAGCAGCGGCCCTGGAATCTTTAAGACAGTCACACACGAAATTTTGCACGACAATATTTTTCAAATATTGCAAGGTATTGACAAAAGAGATATTTATATAAATTGAGCCTATAATTCCACAAATAACCTTGCGCTTGTGAAACTTAATGCGCTTTCAATTTTTAATGCGCTAAATTGCCTATGTTACATCCAGAGTAGCAAAGTTACCGTTACGCTGAATTTAGTATTGTTCAATTAACATAAAATTGAACATGCAGCTATTAGTTACAATCTTATATATTTTAGGAGTGTACACATTTTTAAGAATGTATATAACATTACATTAATTTGCCTAAATTGCATATCTGTTCACAGAAAACGGAACATTCCACCGAGGAGTCAGATTGTCACCTAAGGTAGCAATGAAACAAAGTTTTGACCTTGACGGCCACAAAACTCCGTCTAGCCACGTCACGCCAAGAAAGGATCTAATTGCTCCCGACATTTCAATTCCCGAAGCAGTCGGAACTTTCGGAAGTGGTCTTAACGGTAAGAACGTGTAAAGTTAACCAATCTAACAAGGGACACTCACGACCTGTCGTTTGAGTCCAGGGTACCCACTATGTTTTTTAGAATCTACTAGGACCCCAGATGAAGGATTCATTCTTATTTCCGTGTAAAACTCATATTTTTCGCCATGGCGTGGCGCCAAATTCGCCAAATTTGATGGTTTTTCATTTTAAAACCGCCATAACTTTTGAAATCCTGGACGGATTTTCAAAATTTTTGGCAAAAATCATGACAAGGAGTTCAACTTTGGTACTCTATGAAATTTTTTCCAAAATTATCACTTTTAACTTTTCACAAAATTTCGAAATTTCGGGTTCGTCGAAAAAATGCTAAAATTATCTCAAAAATTAGAAATTTTGTATTTTTATTTTTTTCTCAAAAATTTCGACTTTTCTGATCATTTTAAGCTTAAAACTTGAAAATCCGACATAAACTGCAAAAGTTATGGGGGTTTGAAATTGGTCGAAATTGCAAATTTTTAAGTTTGGCGCCACGCCATTGGGCCAAATATGAGTTTTACACGGAAATAAGAATGAATCCTTCATCAGGGGTCCCAGTAGATTCTAAAAAACATGGTGAGTACCCTGGACTCAAACGACAGGTCGTGAGTGTCCCTTGTAAGAATATATTGCGTCTGCTTGAAACTTACTTATGCATTCGCATTACCCCATATTTCTAGGCGACTTGACACTATCATTGAAAAATAATTCTGCCGGGGTTCCACAGTTGTACTTCGAATACGGAGAATTCATACGTACTTGGTTGAACCAAACGTCGCCATCTTCATTTTCTGTCACGACATGGGATTCTGACTACTGGATGATGATGTGGTCTATTTATGGCCAACAAAATACGATAACGCTTAAGTTTGAAGATATCGATACGGTTCACTTCTTAGACGATGGGCTAGAAGTAACGTCACCGTTCAAGAGGGGTGAAACGGTAGCTGATTTACCAGAAATTCCATGGGAGACGGATACCTGCAAAAACGGTGGAACCAGAGAGATGGGTTCAGTTATATCGCTGCTTCTTATGGGAATATTTGTTCACTTATTTCTCTAAGTAGTAGAGAACAAAAGAGTAAATTACTTCAATGTTCTGGAAATTCATCTAAGAAAAGTTTATTTATTTGATTTACTTGAAAAATGGAAAGCCTACTTATGTACATATGTAATAAGAATTATTAACAATTCCAGTTGAAAACGTGTTTGCATTAACATGTTCCTTTCTTAAAAACATAGACGTATTTATGCGGATAGTAATTCACATTGTTTTACATAATGCTTGAGAGTCGTCTAACAAATTATATTAACGTCATCTAATCCACATCGCAGTACGCGCTCTCGTATTTGGCATCACAACCTTGGAGTAAGGACCTAACCTCCTCTCTGGATAGATCATAAGTTGCAAGATGATTTGAGGTTGAAAAGCATGTAGAGTTTCCAGAAAAATCGGCATTGGAAAACCCAGTCCAGCTGGACATGCCAGAAAGGACCATGAAGGTAGGAAGAAATCCAAAATTAGTCGCATCCAAGCTAGTTATAACTCTTTCTGTTCCACCAGAAAGACTAAACGTAGAACCGCTATAAATTGAAACTGAAGGTGTCGATGTGTCTAGTGGACCCAAAAACCTTAGAGAAATTGTTTGAGGAAGTGCTATACTATAGCCTCCTCAGTGTTTACAAATTCGAATGTGGGCGCCATAGTGTAATTTATTGCTGCGAATCCATGCCAGCTATAAAAATGTTTGAATTATTTCGCGCCTCATAAATTTCATAAAAACTGTCTACTTGAAAATCAGAAATAGTTGCATATTTTTTTTTACTTAAATTAGAAACCTAATCAAGAGCAAATGCATGCTGCTAAAATTATTAAATGACACTTACAATCCCCAACCGCACACCGATTTCACGTTTCTCAGTAGGGGCGAGTAGTAAGGCCTAAGATCAGGTTCCTTAATTCGGAAAAGAAACCCATTTCCTCCGGCGCTAGGTTCCGTGTAGAATGTCAGCTCTTGTACGAAGCCGAGGGCAAAATAAAGGCTGGTGGTGAATGCGAGTAGTCGAAGCAACATTGTCGATGGTTTGCTCAAAAAGTGGACTGCTGAATCTTCTTACCAGCAAGTATATATTATACTTCTATATTATTACGGCATTCTTATACATGCATACATACATATATGTACATATTGTACAAGGACATTTTATTATGGAAGAATTTACGCAGTTATATGCAATTGCAGTTCTGGAGATAAGAGTAATGTTAACCCACTCGATGTATAATTCACATAACTGGTTCCAATTAAATGAAATACATAATTACTGAGGTAATGTTGACAGTTTAATTAATTTATGACAAGTTGATAAGCACATTTAAGACTGATATTTACTCAAAGAACATACTAAAATAACCCTCATTTGTTCACATTGGAAATATATTGGACTCTGTACATACAAATATTTCTGATGCTTATCGGTTCAAACTGTCAATCTAATTATTTAAGAGTATGATACTAATGAAAGTGGCAGTTTTCCCCGCTCGCTTAATTCTTTTAGAAGTCATGTTAAATTTTTCAAGCCTATTACGTCTCATTCGGAATTTAATCAGTTTTCTGAATTCGAAAACCAAAATCCGTTATCTCTATTCGTTCTAAAATGAGAGCAAAAAATTCCGACAAAGTCGCAAAACGGTTTTGCCAAAAGGTACCAAAATTTTTGTTTCAGGGATCGAAAAAACACTCTCAATTTTGTTCCAAATGGAGGAATGCATCGGAACAAAATTAACCGAGTACTGGACAGATACGAGGAACGCGGAAATGCAGATTTCAAAAAATCAGTTGCCCGACTAGCCCTCCTGGGATTGGTGAAAGTAGTGACGAGAGTTGAGATAGCTTTTCTCAAGAAATGTTATTTATTATTTGCAAGACTTTGAATTCTAAACTCTAATTGAAAAGTGTATCATAAAGAGATTGACCCCCTTCATCAAAAAATTTGGTAATTTCACTAACCTTTGTATGTATTTAAATGTAACTCTTATTATATTATTGATATACATATTTACATATAATAAATATATGTTCACACTTATAGAAACTTTGAATATTTTAAAAATAAATTCTTATAATTATTATAAGAATTTAACTAAGAATTTATAAGAATAAGAAAATAATTGCCAAAAATGTTTTAATAAGATAAAGCATGGATAAATGAGTTTACTATAGGTGTAAACTCATTTATCCAAATTTTTTCTAAATCTGTAATAATTTAGAAAATAAATATTTACAGACATTCTTTGTGTTATGATCCGATGACGACAAATGTACGAAACTTTAGTCGTTCGTTCGATTATCAAACATTGGTTGGATTTGTGCTCCTTGATTTAATAAATTAAACTCTTTATTTGTCAGGAGAATCATGGATGACATTTTAAAAGTTTTCTTGTTCCAAGCTTTCGATATCAAGCTGCAATCTTCTGCAGGGAGCGATATTGAAATTTAAATCAAACTACAATTGGTCCAGAAAAATATTATCACTCAAATATAAAAATATTTTAGTTTAGTATTTGGTTTATTATTTTAAAACTCTTTATTATCACTAAAATTTATACTCCAACATCACGTTGGGTGGTACATATGCAGAATCAACAAGTAACTTCTATATTGGTGATCCTGTGTTCTTTCAATTTTATCGCCATTGGAAAACTAGATACCTAAAGTCCTCCAATTCAACATCCTGGGTCATGATTTCCCACAGTTTTGATTTGATCTCGGAAATGCTGAGTCGCAAAAATTCTTCCCGTTTCCAGCATTTCATAAGGAGGTCGTCATATCTAAATTATATGTACATAGCAAGTACATACAAGCAGAAATATGTAAAAATATGTATGTAGGATATTATGTATATTACATATGTCGACAAATTGTAGTAAACCCTTAAAAATTATGGTACCCTTTTGAAAACTGACTTCCCTCTAAATTCAATACTAAATCCAGCGTAAACTTTACCATTAATCAAGTCAACGTTACTCTGCATTTAGCATACATATTTAGCTTACTTAATTTAAAATTCAAAGTGCTGTTCAAAAGGGTACGTAACATTATTTTTTAGAGCGTGGTTATCCCAACTTACAAGGTCTGCGTCACATATAGCGGTTTTGTCAGCCGACCACCGCCTGTAATGTGAATTATTTCCTCAACTAGATTGCCCTCGTCAAGTAACTTGGGGTTTCTGCCGAGGCTGAAAAGTTCCCAAATTGTGACCCCATAACTCCAGATATCAGAATTTTTGGAAACCATAAACTGCATCAAGGACTCAGGAGCCATCCAGCGTACGGGAAGTGGTTGATCCTAAAAATTATTGCGATAATTTCTAATAATATTATTGCGCCAATATGTAATGGGGGTATTCATTACCAGTTCGCATATTTACATTTCAAATAATGTTTTTTTGCGAATCTTCCAGATAAGAAAATTAACATGTCCTATTTCTTCCAAGCCACGCAAATTGACAATTTTTATGTGAACTTTGCGAACGATGTGAACCGGTACTGAATACCCCCAATATTTCCGAAAGCATACCGATGATAAATTTCGATAAGTGTCACCATCCCTGAGCAACATGCTCATACCAAAATCTGTCAATTTTGCAGTTCCTGATTTGTCAAGAAGCACATTACGAAGCGCGTGGTCAACGTGGATCACCTGAAATTCATAAAAAAGTTAAAGTTGCAAGTACTTCAAACTATCGCAAAAATTAATGAATAAAGTGTTAATTTCGTTTTGCCCTTTTGCAAAACTAAAAAGTTGGCACGATTTTTTGTAATACTAATAATAATAATGCACTCTTAGAAATCCAGGTATTAAAAAAACACCAAACGAAATTCAAACATTATCTACTCTGGGAAAGTGGTATTGATAAGTAATACCGTGTTGGAATAGCTTGGAAGACAAAGTTTACCATTTCGGTAACAAATATCAACAATTTTAATACCCATCGATTACACTTGAATTATCGTAACCATACCTACCAAAAATTGGCCTGACCATTATCCCAGAACAATGTGTATAATTATATAAATAAACCCTTACAAACGAATATAAAAAAGTAGCGTCAGAACGATCGAAATTTCCTTAAAAATGACATCATATCTAACAATTATATATTTTTGACCCCTGACCTCGTCCTCATGGTCATGAGGTCAAAAATATTAACGTCCTTGAAATCGGGGTAAAATTTCCTTTAAAATGACACCCCATATGACAATTAAGTATCTTTTTGACCTGTGACCTCGTCCACAAGGTCATGAGGTCAAAAATATTAACGTCATTGAAATCACGGTCAAATTTCCTTTAAAATGACACCCCATATGAGAATTAAGTATCTTTTTGACCTGTGACCTCGTCCACAAGGTCATGAGGTCAAAAATATTAACGTCAGTAAAATCGAGGTAAAATTTCCTTTAAAATGACACCCCATATGACAATTAAGTATCTTTTTGACCTGTGACCTCGTCCACAAGGTCATGAGGTGAAAAATATTAACGTCATTGAAATCGCGGTCAAATTTCCTTTAAAATGACACCCCATATGAAAATTAACGTGAATTTAATTTTGGACCACACCCCCTGGCGCTGTGGGGGGTGGTCCTATTGACCCCATTTTCGAACTCGACCGAGAACTAAAAATTAGAAGAATAATGACGAAAACAGGGTTCGATTATGTTAACTCGTTCTGGAGATATCCTGCTTACGGACGGACAGACGGACAGACGGACGGACAAAACGATCACAATAATTAGCTGACGCTACTTAATAATTATTTAATATTATCTTATTTTCCATCCTACTTTTTCAAATTTGTATTTATTTCAAAAAACTTTTCATCTCAAACTTACATTCTTACTGTGGAGGAATTCCAACCCATTCGCAATGTCTAAACTCCATCGGAAGAAGTTCATAATTTTATACGAATTAGGCCACCTTATGTCAAGATCCCTACAAAAAAGAAATAATTCTTAAAAAAACAGAGTCATTTATAAAGAATACAATACAACAAATTCGTCATACCTTACGTCCGCTCTCTCATTATGAAGTGTGGAATTCATCACAAAACTTTTCAGGCTACGAAACTCGCACATTTCAAGAACAATTAAGAACCTGTCAGAACCGGTTGTTACCACGCCGTGCAATTTTACAATGTTGGAGTGTTCTTGAAGCCGGGACAAAATCGAGAGCTCGTTAAGTAATCCTTTTTTTGAAGACGGTAAATGTCCCGTTTTTACAGCAACCTTGGCCGAAGTTGAAATAATAGTACCGGCTCGAATATTTGCAAACATTCCTGCGTCAAAGACCGGATCTGGAAAAAAAATATTAAGTGATTGTTGCAAATATTTGAAAAATCTTGTTCAAATATTACCCAAGGAAATATCTTCTACTGGAATGATCCGATAAGGCAGGTCTAAATCGTCTTGGCAGGGTGGTGTAGTTAAATTTAGGGGAACATTTCGGTTGGTTGTTTGCCTTCTAGTCAATCTGATGCGTGGGAATCCCTTCTGTTGTAACAATTTTGACAGTACATATACATATATTAGGGATTTTATTGGTTGAACATAGATAAGACTTTTGAAATTAAAGTGGGAACCGAGTTGCGACAATATTTCGGAAATCTGTCCACTTCATGTGAAAATGGTGTAACTAAAGCCTAGTACTCAGGATGGATTTTTCACATGAAAAAGTTTACCAAAAACGGGAGAAAGAACCAAAACAACATTTTGTAATTGATTTGAAACTTTCCCATCTGGTACAAACTTAAAACATAGATTTATATCGTACTAGATACTAAAGTTTAATAATTTAAATAATTTGCATATGGAATTGTAAGTTGGTATAGTAAATAATACACTGTTTAAAAGTAATTAAAAGCAAATATTCAAATATTCTATGAAACCTTAAAAAATTCCATAGCAACAATTAAAATTTAGTGAATCATGTATTTACTGTATTAATTTAATAATTACGTACGTAAGTGCGCAACTTTAACCCGGGCTTATAGACTAGTACAGCATAATCACATAAATATTCGCCAGCTTACAAGAAGTCTTGGAGAATACCTTACCTGCAAAAATTTAAAGATTCTCCACCATGATTTGACAGAAGGAGCCCTGTTTTCCGAACGTATTGTGGTATTCTCATCTTCAGAATTATCTGTATTTTCAACTGGTTGGATCTCATCGCGTGTAAGGTTATGGTAACCGTAATTTCCGCATGTTGTATACCCGCTTGCCTCAATTTCAGCTTCTTCAATGAAATCCCTATAATTGCTAAAATCGTCGGGAATCTGGCCCATTTTATTATTTGCAAATTAAATCAAAACTCGCCAAACGCACGTCAAACTGAAATGAAGATAAATATGTAAATGTGCACTGGGTATTTAGCCATACTGCTCAACTGCGTATTAAGCCGAGTAGATCAACATTTTCGCTGAAATGCACACCCAAGAAGATACGATTACGGAGAAATATTTACTGGTGTGGGTTAAAATAATAACCAAATGACACAAATTCCCATGTGGGAACGTACATATGTTACGTCAGCATTTTTAATGGGTGAGTGGTTTGATCTTCTCATATTTAAATTCCTCGTCTCTTAATTTTAAAGTACGTTGGGTGGGTGGGTGGTAAAATCGAGAATTTTTGATAACGTAATATATGTATAGGCCCCTGACTTACTTAACAATTCCTGACTGAGAATTAGAATAACTTCATTTGGATTAAGGAATTACTTAAGCTTCAGTTAAAAATTATGTTAAATCTGTGCAGCAAACACATCTCCCGTACTATACTAATATTTTCGGTATCATTCGTATTTTGCAAATTTATTAACAAATATGTATCTTGTCGCCGCGGAATATATAACCTACACAGTTTTATAATCCGGATCTGTTTTTTCTCACGAATAATTCGTGTTTTACGTTTTAGCTTAATAGGTTCAGTCCTGTCACAGCACATATGTATATGATAGAAATTTCACAAAAAAATAAGGAACACAACATTTACCGCAGAATACATCCACTGGAAATATATTAAGCGATGAGTCAAATAGAAACAACAAATTTTGTTTGCTTATCTAAAATAAAGGTGATACGATTATTTACTTGAAATAAAATTTATAAATACCTCCACTGTAGAATTTTGTAACTTTATATGTTCGTTAAAATTGCGTTACATTTTTATACTGGCGATTTTCCAAGAGCTCAACTTGCTAAGAGGTACATAAGTACATACGTTCATTTGTAATACAAATGGTAAATACACATGAATATTTTTTGCTCTATGTATCTTAATGAATGATAATTATTTTTCTACACAACTTCCCCATGCAAGCGAATGCAGATATGTAAGATACGTTTTATCAGATTTGTACATAGGTATGTACATATTATTACAAGGAGGAGGGTCTGTCCCTTATCAAGGAAATCGGATCAAGGATCACGATCCTCACGGGGGAGAAGAGGTCAACATCGTTCCTCGTACAAAGAATGAGTATCGCAGTGCAGCGTGGAAACGTTGCTGCAATTTTGGGATCTCTTCCAGCTGGACGAGAGCTGGATGAGATTTTTTTACTATAAGACTACGAAATATGTTAAGGTTTTTTTACTATTAAATTTCGGATAGGGCAATTTTGTGAAGCGCTGGGCGTTTAGACTTTTCTAAAAGAAGTAATTATTGTACACATACTTACATCTCTGCTAATATAATCTTTACTACAATGAATAAACAACATATTATTACAAAGTGAAGGTATGTATGTGTTCAGATTTAAGTAAACATGGTTGTCGCCGGAATTTGAATATTTTGTATGATGTTATGTATGCATTTTTAGTGATTCATTTATTTTAACTATCTATTTTTTGTGCAACCTTGAAATTTGTGTAATTGCATGAAATGAGAATTGAGCAGAGCATTATGTATGCAGCGCGAGCTGCATGTTCAGGTAGTTGGCTCAGCAGGAGCAATGCACCAAATCCAACCTTTCTTAAGTGATAAATTATTTACCCAAATTTTCTATTGAAAAAGTAGTATTGTATAATTTTGTGGGTTTCAACCTTAAAAGTATGTAAAATCTATTGATTGTGAAATGAACCTTGTGTGAGTGACCCGAAAGCGTCACTCGTGTCTATAAAAGGACCAGAAAAAGCCCACAGAAGAAAAAGAACACTTTTAGCCATAGTCCACGTCGGTTTAACTCATGATTTTTTTGTAACTAAAACTAATTGGCCTGTTCCCAAATAAAACCCTAAATTTTCTTGTTGCTAATAATTCCACTTGTAGTGTCGTGAATCTTTATCAGCCAGCACTATTTTAAGTAATTGTGGGGGGTAGTTCACATCGGGAATTAGTAGTAGTCGAGAGGGGGGTTAGGAGCTTGGGGGTGAAGGAGAGATTACGCTACGACGAGTGCGGGAGCTGTGACGTGCTGTGACGTGACACGAAATCGGGCGTCCCCATTTCAATGGTTGAATAAATATTATGCATATATTGACTAGGATACGTAAATACCAAGTCAGTCTTACATACTTACAATGCGCGACGATGTCAAATGAAACCCTCCGAATTGGTCAAAATTTTAAATTGTGTGGTCAAAGTCATTACAGTCAACGTTTCATGAGGCGATGGTGGGAATTAGTTGAAATATTTATTTGAGATCAAAGTTTAAGAATGGCTAACTTTTACTCATTTTTATTTAAAGTGTACTTGTTAGGGGCCGTTCATAAATGCAACGCGAGAGGTGGGGCGTGTAAGGCTACAATGATATCGTTCTTATTTGAAACATGTTAAAGCAGAGGTGCCACCTCCGAGATGTGATCTAAAAAATCTCTAAAAATGCAGAAGCAAAGTTAATAGTGGTACATAATTTTTGTGGGGCCCTTAATTGTAATAACCTCAACGCCTTAGATTTAGCTCAAAACCAACAAACTAACGAGGATACTAGTTATTCCCAAGGTGCATAAATACATCGCATTAAACCGCACAATTCTAATGGGATTGCAATGGATGCCAAATGTTTGCATGGTTTTAGCCTTCTTCCGAAAAATTGGGGGATTTTGGTTACGTTTTATAACGCCGACAAATTTTGCACTCTCATTCGCCACGCTGCCAAAGTAGTGGAGAGCGGTGAGCAAAATTGCGAAACCGAGGATGGCAAGGACAATCATGGTGAAGAGGTCGAACGTCCCGAGAACGCCGTGGAGTCGGATTGTTCCAAAGTTTCCGAGAATCGTGACCACCGACAGAGTCCAGACGAGGTGAGGGATGCGATAGAAGAAGGATATGTTCTGAATTTTGTTTAGAATTTGGAGTTGTGTGTAGTACCGAAATTTTGATTTCGTGGAGAGACTGGATTTACTGGAAATATTAAGGAAAGTTGTACACTCTAAAAAATAATGTTGTCCTTTTGAAAGGCAAATGTACTCTGAATTCAAACTTATTATGTAAACAATACTAAATCCAGGGTCAACTTTACCCTTTGTCGTTACTCTGGATTTAGTATGACTTATCGAATTCAGAGTATATTAACCGTTCGAAAGGATAACATTATTTTTAAGAGTGTACGAAATTATTTATGTTTTCCTTCGAGATAAAGTGGATAAATATTGGAATGCACAAACTTAACATATAAAATTTAAAAAAATGTTGAAAAAGTCTGCATAATTTGTTAAAGTGGACAAATTTACGAAAAAATTATAAATTCTGTAAAAAATCTGCACAATACAATCCGCATAATCTCGCTTACAATTCTTTGTAATTTTAATTTAATACAAAGTTTCGCATACTTATGTATCTACTTACCCGATAAGCCTCAACGTCTTAATAACAAAGATGAGGTAGAATGAGATGATCGCAAACTCAAAGAACATGCTGATGAGGACCAGAGTAACGCAGACGACGGAGAATAAGATCAGCACAAAGGTGCAGATCTTATCTTCCGCGAGTGAAGATAAGAACTGAGGTCCGCTGGGATGCATGATTGCAGCGGCACTGCAGGCCATCCAGTCCTCGAGGAAGGCTCCCTTGCACACGAGAAGGAGAATGTGAGATGTGTCGAATTGTCTTGAATTGCGGGAAGACGGAGGTAGATTTTGTTCCACGGCTAGAAAATTGGATGAAAATCCTTATTTTTTATAGAGATAAGATGATTGATGACTACAATTTGCATGAGTAAATACGATAAAAAGATTGTGAGTGACCCCGGTACCGGGTGACTAATTAACGGTCGGGTACCGGGTACTAACTAATACCCGGTACCCGACCGAGTATTCTAAAGTATCCGGTTTCCCCGAGTACATTCATCAGCCGGCCACATTTTTTTAGCAGTGTATGAAACTCGAGTAGGGTTTTTTTAGAAGAGACCATTAAGTTTGATTTTCTCCTCGAATTAGGTCAAAGTTTTGTATAATTTTCAAAATTCATGACAAATTTAGGTCGATTTTTCAACAAGTAAGGGGCAGTCCATAAATTACGTAACGCGAGAGGGGGGAGGGGGAGGTCTAAGGCTCTAATGATATCGTGCCTATGTTACACATGTTAAAGGGGGGAGGGGGGGTCTAGAAAATCGCGATTTTTGCGTCACTTAATTTATGGACGGCTCCTAAAACTAAAACGTTTCTACAAATGATTGCAGTCACCACTTTACCATTTTCGATTCGATTTCCCACGCTATACACTGAATTTACCAGACCCACAACTTCCCTCGAATTCATCCAGATATTTACTACTACAGTTCCTGACCAGAAGTATGCCTGCGTGTAAATGATAATCCAGCTCGTCACGATATAGTCGCCATGACAAGACTGCTGACCGTTCGGGTCCAAAAAACACTTCGTTGTGGTGTCCGAGCCGATAATTTTGTACATTTGGCCGAGCAGATAAACCAACTGGAAGAAGAGGACAGAAACCAACGTGCAAAACGAAAGATTCGGAGTTTTGCTCGACTTTTTGCAAAGCTCGACTTTAAGATCCGTCTTATTCCAGGAAATCGGCAAACGGAGAAAGTTGTGAGATAACTTTATCCAAAAACCGAGTTGTTTTAATGCTTTTTGTGATGGCATTTTGGGTTGAAAATCTGCAACGAATATTTTTGAGAGGTTTAGATCATACGAAACCTCAAATGTGTCGAAATGAGGTGAAGAATTGAGCAGAAATAATTATTATTTGAAGTTAATGTTTGATAAGAATTTTCGCGAAAACTATTAGCGAAATTTATTTATTGATTAGTCGCTGTAGTGATGAAAGTTATAATTATTTTGGTAAATATTTAATTCACATGATTGTCCCAACATTAAACGTTGTTGTGACTCCTTGGAAAATATTCGGGGTATTCAAAATAAATCTTCGTATCTTTGCCGTGTTGGGAAAATCAGTGTATTGAGTTTAAATACATAGTCTCCTAATAAGAAGTGATAGTAGAGTAGACGACCATATCTCTTTTGTTTTAAAGAATTCCAAATTTATTTTTATTCCATTGAAAAGTCAGTTAAATTCCAAGTAGAAAACATGTATTACACTTGAAAATATATTCCTCCTGTGACCATGAAAAATTAGTCACAAGAGAAGAGAACTCTGTCAAAAATACGCAAGAAATTTACTGACAAAGTGTATCATTCCCGGGTCAGAAATTTTTTTGTGACCCACACACTTATATGGGGCTCACAACAGACCTTTTCCTCAATTTTAATCAATATTTGGTAGTGAAGTTGACTGCGGTTCGAAAATGCCAAGATCAAACCTAAAGTGGAAATGAAGTCAGAAATATGGATTTTAATCCAGTTTTTCACGAATTTCGCTGTATTTGTTACTGTAGGGCCGTTCACAAGGGTCAGTGGCTTTTCACCCAATATGGACTAGTTGAGGGATTGTTCCTTCTTCACAAGGACATTTATCGAATATTTTTTTAAACTATCTCCTCTCCTTAATCAAGGAAATTGGGCGGCTTTTGCCCAATTCCGCCGATTCCCGCCAAAACCATGAATGTAGACCGATAAGATGACATTTGACCTCCATTTCGTAATCAACTAACCCTAAGAATATTTGACACAAAATATGCTACTTCGTTTGTTGAAACAAATTTTTGTCGTAAAGAAACTCTCATCGGTAAACGGGTTATTTTGTTTTTGTTTTTTACCGTACCGCTGGGAGAGGGAGGTCGATTTTTTGACCTTAGCTTACGTCTGGGCAATCTGTAGCACTTGGTGCTTTCAACTCTAAAAGGCCTCCATCTTAGGGTCATTTTTCAGTGCTCATCTGATTTCTAAAGTTGAAAGGTCATTTGTATGGCCAAAGTCTTCGGTCTCAGACAGAGATTTTGTGGTAATCTGGCGTTCAAAGCTTCGGACATCACTGTAGTCCTCCTTGACCTTGGACCAGCGGAACTTTTATCTCAAAGTTAGACACTGTCCCTAGGGTTACTTTAATAGGTTGGGCAACCAGATGGTAGTTGTCCTTGAATTCCTACACTACATCTAACATTGTGAATTTTTCGTCTAGCGTAAAAAGTGAAAAAATATTGCTGCGCGCGTGTGGTAAAGCTCCTCCATCTTTTGACCTAGTGATGTCAAGTAAAAGCGGTCAACACCAATGATAGGCACTGAATGTATGCACAAACCGCAATTGACCTTTTAATTTTATGTTGACCGGTTCAAAAACTACGCTTCACTATCACTTTTTATTAGGAGACTATGTATGTTCATACATACATACCTACATATGTATGTATTTAGTTTGCAAAAAATGCGACGATATACAACGGTATACATAAATAAATGCCGTTTTCGTGTTGCATATTTCGTAAAAAAAGATTCAAAACTTTCGACTGATTGTATTTGAAAAGTTTCGAATAGACGTTTACGAAATTGGAATGAATATCAGCATTATTTAGCTAACCCATTGACTTGATAAATGTTTTGATTGATTCGTAGGTTAATTAAGTTGTTAATTTAATGGATAGATTTATTTGATGTGACAATAGTGGAGCTATTTCTGTGTAAATTATCAATGTTTTCGCCATTACGTCTTATTTGGTGGAGAAACAAAACAATTAATTTTAAACACTTCACCCGAAGTACTATGATAATATTCCATCGTACGTACGTAAATCAATTAATAATATATACTTGAATATGATAGAATGTAGCGAATTATAAATTATTCGCTGAGTGAGTCGTCATATGTACGACTCAGTCTAGTGAGTCGTAAAAATGAAAATACATAATTTCTTACAAATTAGTGAGAATGATCCAACGAACATACTAGAAAATAAAATTTTTAAACAGATTAAAGCTTACAGTTGGCAGCCAGACAATAAAATAAATTACGCAAAGTAGCATAGAATTCTAAACGAGCAAATTTGTTTATTTTTCCAATTTTTGATTTTCCAATTTATTACATGTTATACATATTTTTCTAGTATGACGCCAATGGGGTCACTCTGATCAATCGACACCCATGGGTGGGCACTCTAACGGCATAGCTGCCCGTGTACACTCCCAGTTCCAATCCGGCCCAAACATCTCGAACGTTTGCTGCCCCCGAGAAGCCGAAATCAACCCAATTTGCCGCCACAGTTTCCTCCTGTTCTGCAAGGTTGAACAATCCCACGATAAAACTTGGCACAGCGTCGCCAATATTAGGCGACCACCAGACCTGCTGGGCTACACCGGGGCTGACAGGTCGTGCCGGGACGCCGTCCTGATTGATCGAAATAACTTCCCGGTTTGTGAGCAAGGTTAAACCGAATTCGTCAAGGAGGCTGAGGTCGTCACCAATGTAAAGAGGCGCGCTAGATATCGCCCACAAGGTCATGTAGCTGCGACGTTCGTCCTCCGTTAAGCCGTCCATCGTCCCGTTGCCGACGTTGATCGTGTCCAGATCGTTCCATCTGCCAGGACCGGCGTGATCGATCCAGGGAACGATGTCGTCGAAACGCTGGACGACGGATTGCGTCCATCTGACTAGTGTGTCACAGTAACATTCGACATCCGTGTCGATGCGCCAGCCGGAAGCGGAGGCGGTCCAGTCTGCGATGAAGGTGATGTCGAGTTCCCAGCTGATTTCGAGGATGACAGAGCGGCCCGTCTTGTCAAAGGCGGAGCGCCACGCGGCAACGTCGGGACTAAAATGGGATAAAAAAACTGATAATTATTTAGTTAAGTGTCGGATTTACAAAAGATTAAGGCGTCGGGTGAGCTCAATATTTTTTATAAAACAGCTGTTTTCAAAATGCCACTATCAATTGTTAATTTTGGAAATTTACACCATAAAATCGATGCAATGAGAAAAATTACAAACGATTATTTCGAAACTAATGTTCCAACTTGATATAAAATCAATTGCAAATCATGCCTTTTACCGATTGTCATAATTTGACCCATTTTTCCAACTTCCCGGCCCAACTCCGTCCAACTTGAAGAAATCAATTTCCCACTGGACAAACAGCTCGGCAATAGAATCAATAAACTCTTGCGCGCAAGAATTGTCAAAATCCATTTTGTACGAAGAATCCCACCCATTAGTCACCCTAAAATCTGGATATACGAGATCAAACCCGGTACAGTTTCCGGAAGGTCCGGAAACGTCGAAGTTGACCTTGTTGTCTTGATCGGACCCAAACACTCCCATTGGTAGCCCGACAGGGGCGTAAATTCCTAGCTTAAGCCCCCTTTCGTGTGCGTAATTCGCGACAAAGTCGATCCCTCGAGGAAATCGGGCCGGATTCGGGATCGGTCTTCCGTTCAGGTCGAATCCCGCGTTCCAATCGAAGTCAGCATTCCATCCAGAATCGATATTTATATAAGTATAACCAAAATCCTTCAGGGTGGCGGCCATGACGTCGATTTGGCGTAGAACGTTGTCTTCCTTTAGCCAAGAAAGGCCATGACCGGGCATCGTGGTTGCCTGGAGACTCCACGAGCTCCAGCCCATGTAAGGTCGGACGGCTTCTTGGGAGTGGGAAAGCTGAAAAGATTTAGAAATAAATTTACCATTTGCAATTTTTCAAGTTTTTTATTTGGATTGTGCATGTCACGTAAAGATTATAGATTGTACTGTATTTTAATTAGTGCACTCTTAGAAAGAATGTCACCCTTTTTGAATGGCAAATGCAGTCTCAATTCTATATCAAGAAATCTATACTACATTCAGACTTTACTCTAGGTATCATATTAATGTTACTCTGGATTTAGTGTAGTTTATTCAATATGCAATTCTTTTGTAAGAGATTAACATTATTTTTAAGAGTGTGATTGACACCACACTTACCGCAATTAAGCCCACCACGACTAAAATGAAAGTTGGTAATATCATTATTAAAATTGGAATTTTTTTAAAAATAAAAACCGATTTGGATAAAGTTTATTCTGGATGAAGAATTATTCACAGTAAATTGAGTTGAGTTTACAACGAGGCGATTGAAAGAGAGTAAATGGGTTGAATTACTTTAAGTCTGAGTAATATGTAGATAAGTAGATAAGGCAAGAAACAGGCCGTGTGGAAAAGGTTATGATAAGAGAGTAATTTTAATTAAACGATAAGAATATATGTAAGTGATACACATTGGAACGATTCGTTTGAGATTTAGTATTTATCAGTGTATGCATGTATGTGCTAAGACTGTTGAGGATGAATTTTATATGTGGTAAGTATGTATTGCACATAGTTTGTACCTTGAGATATTTGGAGCATATCTGATAAAAATAAGTTTATTTGTTAACTGACATTGTTACTCTAACAATAAGATTCATAACTTTTCAGTTTTCAAGTGTAACCTTTTCCAAATGGGTAGGAATAAAAAGGGTATTTTTCTTTGCATTTCTTTGCCCAGTATTTTGAAGGGAACCTACCTATGGGCTTAATTAAATATGGGTAGGTAGTTTATTTAGTTTGGATGACCACTACTGGCCACATATTGAATATGAACATACATACATACATTTGTAAATATAAGTAAATAGTCGTCACCTGGTAATTTGCTACCAGATTTTCCTAGAGTGTACAGATACCAAGGTTGAACTAACGACGTGGAAAGTACTGTATAAAACGAATCGACGCTATTATGTCTTATTAAATGTCGTCATTCCTTCAGTAATGATCTAACAATTAGTGTAATCTTATCAGCCAGCCATAGGCTTTCCCACGGGACGGGATAATCCCGTCCCGTCGGGACGCGGGACGGGACTCGGGACGGGACAAGATTTTTCGTCCCGAAGACTCTCGGGACGGGACAGGCTTCGGGACGGGACGAGGTCATCCCGTCCCGGTCAATCCCGGTCGGGACGGGACGCCCCGAACTTAACTATTTTTCTCAAAATTCACTCCCTTTATTGACAAAACTAGCAATATCGTATGGAAATCTTTCGCATGCGTTGATCCTACATACTGTAATTTTGTATTTTAAGCATGTGCATACATGTAGTTACATACACATGTCTGACATTTTACCTTGAGCCAGTTTTTCATATCATGCCCAACAGTTTAAAAATTTGACACGATTAGTTGAATTTTGGTGCCTGTTGTTTTTATATTTCTTAATAAGTAATTCGTATTTACATATCACCTAAAAATTATTTTCACCATAAAAAAAATAGACAAATTTAGATTTTAAGATTAAACAAACAATAGTTATGACTTTTGATATGCAGGTTATATGTAGTATTATGTAGGTTGAAATGATGACGATTTCTCAACTTTAAACTATAAGTAATCAAAACTAACATTTTGAAATTATTGAGATTTGACCGGTCGGAGGGAGTGGCAACATGTCTTATGCGATTTATGTAGTTAGAAAATAAAGCAGCAACCCATACTCACAGCCAAGCTTGTTCATATTTATAAAGAGCTGAATTTCAATTTAAATAAAAAAAAACTTCGGGATATCCCGTCCCGTCCCGTCGGGACAAGTCTCGGGACGGGACTCGGGACGGGATGACCTCCATCCCGTCCCGTCCCGAAAGTCTCGTCCCGGTCAATCTTCGGGACGGGACGGGACAGCGAAATCCCGTACCGTCCCGTCCCGTGGGAAAGCCTAGCCAGCCATAATATGATTCAATTAAGGTCGTTTAGCGTTACAAATTGTTATATGATACGAATCTTTATTCATACGTTGATGACAATTTTGTACATTCCCTATTAACAGTAATAGATAGATGCATAAATACATGCATAATGTTGCATACTTAAAATTCTGAAATGGTACAGGAACACTTTACAAGTAAAGCATGATACTCAGGACAGTGTTTTTCGTACGAAACGACAAGTTGTTCACGTTGTATTAAATTAGTCCTTCATTAGAATTCCTTGAATTTCACTAAAGAATGGAAGCTAGAACATGCAATAAAGGTGTAATTTTTCAAAACTACTACATATTCGGTATTTTACGGCCTTCAGTATTACCGAAGCTAAAATTCGGTATTCGAAAAAACCTTATTTCATGCTCTAATTGGAGCGTTTCTATAAATCAATTCCAAAATGTTGTTTGTATAAGTTTCTTATTGTCGTTTTTGCTAAACTTTGCCATGTGAAAAATCCGTCCTGCGCACTAAGCTTAAGGTTGCAGACGCAAGCATTTAACGTCAATTATGTTCCACTTTTAATAAATACAAAAATCTAAGTTATGTGAAATGCGTTAATAAATAGGTCATTATGTTTTTACCCATTCCCGATAAACCCAACGGTTTGTAGAAAAAAGTCTTGATTTTCACATTTGTGCTTCATTTTATGTCACCGTGTGACTCCAGCAAGTCATAAAAATTTCTGTGTTTTGTTTCCATCTGGTGGAAGTATTTGCCTTAAAACCCGTGCTTACCGACAATGGAGTCCCCATTATTACTTCTCGCGAATATATCCATGAGTTACATGGGCCCCTTAATTTCCGCTCTAACGACCATACTGACAGCAACCAACTTGATGGAGGATATTATTCGTAATCAAGGAAGTATCAATGAACCGGGGGAATTTGCAATTTTCGATTTTATCGTAGGTAAGGTAATCAGTCAAAAAATGGGGAATTTAGTGGAAAAAACTTTCATTGAATTGCACTTGCTTAAGTTTTGAAATGATTTAAGATTATGTATATTTAGTTGGGTCTGGTTCGGCCGGGGGTGTAATTGCCAACCGGTTATCGGAAAGTGGGAAATTTCAAGGTATAAAATTCAACTTTTGTATAATGTATGTACTTAAGGGGTGAAACCTACCAATGAAATCGGTCTATTCGTCCGTCCAGTGCTAGGTTGCCCTGCAACCTATTAAAAAATTAAAAAAATATATATGTATAGAATTGTATTATCTGCTGAATACACAAATTTGTGCACTGCGTAAATTAATATGACACCAAAATTTCTCAAAAATAATGTGTAGCATTACTTTTGCATTTTATAAAAAAGGCGATTATAAAAAGTTAATTTTTAGACAAGAGTTTTCTTTAAACCGAGTAGTGTTAAAAATTCATTTTTCGCGTTTTTTTTATCAAACAAACTAAAAAATTAGAAATTTGTGTACAATCTTATTGACGTACATATATTTAATAATATTCATTTACACCATAATAACAATGGTTTCACCCGTAGGTTATAACAGTTTGTAAAATAATAAGAAAATTGAACATTGTCTGAAATTATGTCCAGTTGCCCTTCTGGAGGCAGGCGGTGATCCGACAGCCCTTAACGACATCCCCTATTTCATGACGGACAATTTGAATCATCCCGAAACCGATTGGGTGTATAGAACGGTCCCTCAGAATGACTCATCCCAGTCATTACGAGACAACGTAAATAAATTCACATTATTTTTAAATTTCCAGTAATTTCTATTTTCCAGGATAAATGAACTCTTAAAAACAATGAAACCCTGTTGAAAAGTAGATGCAATTTTAATTCTATATTAAATCAACTGAACTAAGGACTTATCCAGAATAAGGCTGACTCCATAAAGAGCTAGATTTACTTTAGATTTAATATACTTTACTCAATTTAAATTGACTTCGGAGTCCATTTGCTTATCAAAAGATTAAACTTATTTTTAGAGTGTAATTTTCAAAAACAATTTAACTTAATCAATTTTTCAGTCTATAATTCTCAATCGTGGTAAATCACTCGGTGGAACGAGCAATCTCAACTACATGGTTTACATGAGAGGAAATCCCAAAGATTTTGATAATTGGGCTAATTTAACACAAGATGAGGGATGGAGTTATGAAAACCTTTTGCCATATTTTAAAAAATCGGAAAACTATCAAGGAAACTTCAAAAACGGTTACGTTAATTTTTAATTTGTCACTCAAAATTTTGTCAAAAATCACCTCTCGTGCATTTAGAATCGTTCCACGGGACGGGTGGACCTTTAACCATATCCACGTCTGACTTTGCCCCTTTGCTAAGGCCGTGGTTAGAAGCCGCGAAGGAAATGGGTTTCCACGTCGAAGATCCGAACGCCATGCAGAGTAAAGGTGATTTTGAAATATTTATGCAAATTAAGGTTATAGACTAAAATATTTGTATACAATTCCGTTTAGGGTTTTCCCAAGTTGAAAACACGATCAAAAATGGGAAACGTTGCAGTGTTTATGAAGCATTTATCAAACCGGCCTTAACCCGGGAAAACTTGAAAGTAATTCGATACGCTCATGTGACCAGGGTAAGTATAAACACATCTAGCCAACTATAAATACACTCCTAAGTATAATGTTACCATTTTAAAAATTTAACGCGCACCGAGTTCTGTATTAAATAAGCAAGCTTTACTAAATCTAGGGTAACGTTAACCTGATAATGAATACATATAGTTTAGTCTGGTTTTATGTTAGTTTACTTAAGGTGGAACTCAGAGTTCAATACTGTGTGTCACCCTGCAGGTAAATCTCGACGAGAATAATGCCGCAACTGGGGTAACTTATGTGAGACATGGGAAGGAAGTAACCATTCATGCGAGGAATGAGGTCATCGTGTCCGCCGGGGCGATCGGTTCTCCCCAACTCTTAATGCTTTCCGGAATTGGATCTGACGAACCACATTTGTAGAATGAAATATGACGAGATATTCACAGTTTTCGTGAAGACTTCAAATACCAAGGAGGTCAAGTAGACGGCCGTATTTGTCCACGTAGAGTGGCCAACCTCAGCCCAACTACTGTACAAATATTGGGGCGCCGTTGGTTTGACGATGTAGATAAATGCGATCACAATACTAAAGGAGATATTCATCCAGACAGTAATTTTAACAATCATGTTTGCCACTTGGGCGTCCAAGTTTGGTCGAATTTCAAAATTTTTGGACCGTGCGGCTGAAAATTTTTCAAAATTTGTATTTGTACTTATACATATTGCATGCCAATGCTTAACGTACCAAAGGGAGGGCGGCCTGGTGGATACGAATTTGACCTTGAATAACCCCGGAACGGTTTGTCGTAGCGGGTCAAAATTTTGAACAGACGAGCATGTTATCCTCAGATAGTTGTGTGCAAAATTTCAGCCTTCTACTTTGAAAAATGCCTGCCCCACAGCCCCCAGAAGCTGAGACAGTCATTTCAAATAGTTCCAGAAAAAATCTCGCCCGTGTTTGCAAAAAATTTTATTTGAATATTCTGTTGAGGAATAGAAGTGAGCTATTGGTGACAATTGACGAAGAACTATTTTCCCTACAAGTTACTAATTGGGTTCGAAGAGCTTACTACACGACAAATGCCGAAAAAAAATTCAAGAAATTTGGTGCTTTTCAGTGAGGAGAACTTTTTTAAACAGTTGATGGTCGTGGGTGCAATGTCCTGTCGTGGTGTCCTCCCACTTATCAAAGTCCCCCAAAAAGTGAAGGAATCTTCGAAGTATTATGTGGACCTTGTACTGAAACCACTTTTAGAATACAATTTTCCTAATTTGCACGGTAAAATAATAATTAAGGTGATTTTTCATCATGACGGAGCGTCCTCCCAGACGGCAAAGTTGACCCAAGATTATGCAAATGACCTTGAACCTAGATTGGGGATAAAAATCATTTGGAATAGTGAAATACCTATACAATCCCCTGATATAAGTCAAATCGACTTGTTTGAGTTCGGATAGATGAAAAGAAAATCTTTCTGTGGGGACCGAATTTTTTAGACGGAGTTTGGAAAAAGTTGAAACGAGTGTCTCAACTTCTGGGGGCTGTGGGGGAGGCATTTTTGAAAGTAGAGAGTTGAATTTTTGCACACAACTATCTGAGGATAACATGCTCTTCTGTTCAAAATTTTGACCCGCTACGACAAACCGTTCCGGGGTTATTCAAGGCCAAATTCGTATCCACCAGGCTGCCTCCCTTTAGTATATTGTCGGATTCATCATGAAATTTTGAGAATTGTCATGTGCGACTTGAATTTTTAAATTTCATTGCATATTTCCATGTTTACATGTTAAACACGAATTTTCGATTTAACAGTCCAAGTCAATGATAGAGTTTAAAATTGCACGCCTCCTATATTAAATTAGTTTTTCTCTAATATATAATTTTTGGAATTTTGGTTCAATTTACCCCGAAATCTACAAAAACCCACAAAACCCACAAAAACCCCCAAAACCCCGGAAAAACCCTCGGGGTTGGGATTTTCTAGAAACCGCGGTTTTCCGAACTTTGATTCCAAAGATATATGCAAATATGAATGTACATATGTATGTACTTACATATTTATATATATGCACACTACGCGTATATGTAAATTTGCGTAGGACTCCGGATATCACGCCTTAGCAGCAGTACTTCTCCCCATCGCTGGAATTCTTATGATCGTTGCTGCAGCTAAGATTGATAACGCCGCGATGGATATCCTGGACAGAGAACTTGATCTTGGCAGCTACTCATATAGCTTTGTCAACCTTTCGTCCCCTTTGACCTTCCCACCCATAGGAAAGGATGTGCTAGATGATCGAAAAAGGGAGATTAGGAAGCAGGCAAAATATTACAATAAATTGGCAGCTGGGGTAAGTTCACAAGATACAGATTTTTTAAATGTAGTATGGTTAATTAGGTTGTTTTCCAGAGTTTTGCAATAACTGATGGAGTACTGTATTTCGTTGCTGCTGTAATAATTAGCAAATCATGATAATGAGGCGATCGAAATGAATAAAAAGAGCTGATTTTGGCATGAACCAATGTGCTTAATTGTGTTATTTTAACATCATACTTGTCACGTTTGAGTTCTGGGCAAGTACATATGGATGTATGCTTCATGTGTAAAATTTACATAATTCACATTCTCATAGGACTTCGAAGATGAATAAATTTGTATTTAGATAACGGCTAAATAGGGGACATGCTCGTCCATGGAAATATATGTATGTGCAAATTTTCTAATTTTTTTTAAATATTCAGATAGGGAAATTCATGTACGGCGCTGGTCGTTTAGCTTTTTCGAAATAAATGTGTGTAAAATGATTTCAAAGAAAGAATAATAAACCGTAGTAACGTTAGAAGTAGCTCACCCTGTCAAAATTATTTAGATAGAACTTTGCACTGAAGCTTCGGTGCAAAGAGCTATTGTGCACATTCGCGAAGGTGCACAATAAGCCGACAAAATAGATTATAATTTGTATATATTCTTGCACAAATGGTGCAATATAAACGGAGAAATGTAGCAAATGCTCAAATTATTTAGTTGGACCACTTGTGCAGCATTTGCGGCACGCCGGCTACATAATTTTGAAAACTTTATGTCAAAATTGTATGATTATTTCTCCCGGATATTCTGCACTATTGGTGCGTTTTGCGTCCAGTAGCCCCTATTATTTAGCATCATTTTGGGTTCTCAATTGTTAGATACCAATGGTGCTATTAACTTATTAAAGAATGGACCTGATCGATTTTTATTATATTCATTAGTTATTCTGCACTTTTGGTGCATCTTGCATCGATTATCCCAATTGTTTCACACCATTTTGGATAACCCATTGTTCGATACTAACGGTGCTACCTATTCCGAAATTGTAGTAATTTCTTGATCAATTTGCACAATTAATTCGCACCATTTGCGCCACGGCTTCTTCGATACCAATGGTGCTCCTCAGACCGGTAATAATGGAGCAGGGACTTATTAATTCGCATCAATTGATGCAAAAAACTCGTCAACAGACGGACGGACGGACGGACGGACAAGAGGAATTCAATAGCTCTCATGCTACGCAGGGTGAGCTAATAATAAAAAATTTTCTAACTAATACATGCCTAGTGAGGACAAACTGTTAGAAAATTATGCTGCATAATGTACCTAAATGTGCATGTGCATGGATTGGTCTCGTTTTCATGAATCTGATGCAAATAAGATCATAAATCTTATGCAAATTTTATCTTATTGCATTGGTTTCGTAAAGAAACATAGAATAGCGGCAGTGTAATTGTTATTGGTATGAAGAATCTGAGCAAAATGCCATCTACATACATACGTAATCGTATTTATTTCCATGTACTCCGGTTAGTAATGATTTAATACCAATTTTATAACTGTGTGCTCAGCATGGAGTACAAATACAAAGTGTGCGTACATATCTATTATTCCCAAGAAATACATATACATTTACATATAAAACTAATTTGTGCAGCAATCATGATGAGTATGCAGCCCTGTCATTTCAAGGGCTGTACATAAATCATGTGACCGATTATCGAGAAAGGTTTACCCCTACCCCACCCGAATGACCTACATACATACATATACGCCCCATGTTATTATTAACATTGGAAAGATAGCATGCCTTGACGCCTCCCACATGCCTTCTGCAGATCCCCAAACATACGCAGATTTTATTGAATAACTGACTCTTCTCGTTATACTGATAAGAAGCTACATTTATTTATATGCATACATACATGCATATTTACATACATATGTCGATCCCAAACTTTGTAATTTATTTCATTTATGTAAGTCATACCTAAATATGTATGTATCTTGAAGTCGTGTGCCAAGTCATCCTCCACGTCGTGCTATTCATTCTTCACATTAAGATAAAGTAAATGTTGCCTCAACCAGTAGCTCAATTAGTGTAAACTAGGTGGTTGCGACGATTCATTATTTGGTGCTTAAAATAATTGTTGTAAATATTTTCGAAACGAAGTTCCAGGGAGTAAGGTACATAATCTAATTAGGTAAATAATTTGACCATGCTTTTGCTGAACATGTGCAGGCTTTTTAACATTTTGCAATGCATTTATTGTATTTAATTTCATCCATTTTGCGCAATATATTTATACATAAATCCTCCCATCGAGAAGTGTAAAGTTATCTACATATGTAGATTGTTAATCTTTATCCTTTCAAATTCTAATCTGGTTATTTATGTTTTTAGTATTTACTATATGTCCTTCTTTGTAATAAATACCAATATATAGTTTATATTAGAAGTTTAATTTCGAGAAGACTATGTGTATAAATATTATGTATACATAGATAATTGCATTAATTAACAATATGGTCATTTTGTTTTAATTTAGGAACATATACAACCATCCATTTCCGCCCAGGATGGATGAATTATTCCTGCTAAATTCTCTAACGGTACCAAAAAAGCATTTCATATTATGGAGGAGTTTAAATTTGCAGATTAAATTTTACATTTCTAAATTTTATTTTGTTGTGGAAACAGAAAAATTCAAGTTTGTTGGGACCCCGGACTTCTGAAGTGACTTTACTAAAAATTCACATGCGTACAATGAAAGGGCCAAACCGGAACGTCAGAATTTACGCGGCTACGATTACGTAAATACAATGTACATATCTCGGATATGGGTAATTTGTGTGTACATTCGTTATTCTTGAATGGATAATGGAACGATTGGAAGACGTAAATTAGTCACGTATTGGTTATTTTCGTCGTCTCAAAATTAAAACTTACAATATTAGTACTGTATAGGACGAACTAATTTCTTGAATGAAAACCTTGCAGCAGATTTGTACATACATATATAAATTTGCAGGAAGCAAAAATGCATTTATGAACTTGCAGGAATATGTGTACATATTTTTCTCTTAAAAAAATTCCCAAGCTCACTTAAATGTCCGCAAGTTCCTTAAAAAAATTAATCATTATGTACATGGGAAAAAAAATTTCTAATTTCCATAAATTATTTTTTAATTACGTAATGCATGTCACTATTTTTTCAAATTTCCAAGAACATTGGGAATTTTAAAATTCCCCGCGTGCAGTATGGTCGTAGTATAAACAAATACAGTGATCTCGTAATCTATCTGCCGGTATGTAAGAGTGCGATAAAGAAAAACTGGAACTACCGGTTTAAAATTTTAACAACAACTAACAATAAATAAAATGTAACATTTATTGTTATCCATACACTGAAAAGTTAGCCATACGCGTTACCCATGAGTAGGAATGGGTAATCCGATCCGAAGAAATCCGATCCGATCCTAATCCGTCGGATTATGTCGGATCGGATTAAGGTTTTTTCCGATCCGGTCGGATCGGATTGGTTTAAAAATCCGATCGGATCAATCCGAGGCTTTCCATTGGATTTCGGATCGGATTTCGGATTGCATTATTTGGAGGAATCCAGCTTGCATCCTCTATTCATCCTACAGTTTGCCACTCACATATTTGACAAATTACGACAGATTTCAAAAAATAATCTCTCTCTCTCTCCCTATCCTACCTCGAACATAATTTGTCAACACATGCGTCTAAAATTGATTGGGCAAAGTCAAAAATTCTTGTTCAGTTAATATTAATAGTCGCAATTCGTTGATAAATTTTCTAAGAGGTTATTTGGTTGTTCGAAAGCACTACGAAATAATCTGTCACGAAGCTTTTAGATTTTTTCAAGCCTATAATATTTGGTGAACGGTAATTAATTATTAATTACAGTGAAGAAAATTAAAGTGTAGGATGGATAAAGTGTTCTATCTCAAACGATGGCCACGATCATAGCTTGAAAATTTGCAGGGTGCAATCCCAGAAATATTGTGATTGGATCACGTCCTTATTTTTGAAAAATTTCAAAAAGCTATTAGTTAAAGCTAATGCAAAAAGCTAAGGGTCACTATTTTTGACTAACAAGCGCACTTCTCAAGTCTCGCGTTGACTTGCTTTACTATGGGGTTTTATTTCTTGACAAATATATAGCTCAACTGGATGTGAACATATTGATATGTTGTACATTTCCGGACGATTTTTTGAAGTAGTGAATTTTTTAGTAAGGCGAATTTTAACAATTTGTCAAAACTCGCCTTATTAAAAAATTCGCTACTTTGTTCAAAAAACCGCACGGCTGTGTTCAAGATATCAAAAGTGCGTTCACATTTCGCTATCGATAAAAATAAAGCCTCCAATGAAACATATCGTCATGAAACTTGAAAAGTTACCTTTTGGGTCAAAAATTGTGACTTTTGACCTGGACGATATTTTTAAAATTCAGGAACGGATTCAACCCCAATATTTTTCGGCTACCCCCCTGAAAATTATCAAGCTGTTATCGTGGCCATTGTGTGAGATAGAAACGTTTATCCATCATGCAATTTAATTTGCCCCCACTATTAACTATTGCCTATTCAATAGGAAGGGTGAAATTTAGATGGCTTTGTCGGTTTTTAGTAACCATATACTAATAATTAATTATTGAACCTAGTGTATATGTAATGCATATTGGGTAGTATTATTATCATCTCTTGAGTAGGTACACATACTATTGCTCATGGCTTTTCTAAAGAAATCGCGTTCAAATTTAAAACGAGGCCGCTTATGACTCTGCTGCAGGGTACCAGTGAGATTTTTTCTAAGGGCCGTATGCAAACTCAAAACCTACTTTGTAGACTTGATATAGCCCGAGTCAGACCAACGTGATTATCCCTCAATCCCACTTTTTGAATGACATTTTATCGTAAATGCATATCAAAAAACAATTTAAAAATTTAAATTGACTTACTTTTCCAACTTAAAAATTTAAATTGATTTTTCCAATTTAAAAATTTAAATTGATTTTCCAATTAAAAAATTTAAATTCATATTCTTCTAACAGTATCAATTAGCAGTCTATGTAGCAAATTTCAGCTTGATACGACGATTTAAAAAATCCGTAAAGGTCACCCAATTGGCTCCCTCCAGATAAAAATTGCCCCGATTTTAATTCATATTGTTTAAGCCAAAAGCAACCTCAGCAATTTCAGCTCTACTATATATGACAATTTTGAAAAATAGGTATGGGTCAACCTACTCCTACTGGGTTCCTCCTCCTTTGTTACAAAACAAAGAATGGATTATGGGCCAGTGCATACGGCACTATCTGCATATTCACACGATGGTGGTGGTGTACGTACGCAAATGAGTTTAAGCGGTGAAAAGCCCGATTTCTTTAGATCTGACAAAAGCAATATGTACTACAGATGTATGTAATTATTGCCAGTATTGGATTTTATATAACCGGTTTAGTAATCCGATCCGATCCGATCCGAAATCCGTCGGATTGATCCGAATCGGATCGGATTGGTCGGTCAATCCGCCTCGGATCAATCCGATACCGGGCATAATCCGAGTCGGATTGATCCGAAGACCCCAAAATCCGATCCGATCCGATCCGAACCCATTCCTACCCATGAGAAATTACTGACACCTTGTTTTTCTCTTTAATAATAACCACTGTCAGAATATTATTCAATCACATCAGGATTTTAGGGTTAATATTTATATGATATATTTACCCCAGGCATGGCAGTAGGCCGAGCATATACATCCCGGACTGCTGTGGCCACATTAGTTAAGTAATTTTGAAATACCTTACCATATCTAATTGTTGCCTCTGATCATATCTTCTTCAGAGTAGTAAATGAAAATGTGTAAGTCCAGTGATGGTAAAAACTTTTCCGCTACAAATTATTTTTCTTTCGTGGCTCAAACTGTAACCAATCCGAATTGAGCCAACGTAACCTAACGTTTGCCACGTTTGAACGGTATTTCAAACGAGTTGTACCTTCATAAATAATATTTTGGAGAATATTGTTTCGCAAATTCATTTTACGCACTTCATGCCACGAAGTTCATGGTAGGATCAAATTGTATTAAAATGGACGGCAATCATACCGTTTTCAGATTTGAGTCGTACCCTTGTTTCAACTCGTAATACGATTAGCGGATAGATGTCTAAGTTAAAAACAGCGCCAAATTTATTGTACTAATTTGATGTTGTTATGCATATGGACAAACATACCGTAAATACTCTATTTATAGCCGGGTCTTGAGCCCAACTTTGAAAAATTTAATAAGGTTGTCCTGAATTATGCCATTCCTTTAACGTCCGTTTTTAGATGCTTCAAGTTATGCACAACTGAAAAATAATTTACCTGGGTCTCTAACTATACCCGGTTTAAAATTGTATATTCGGATTTGTTTCGTCTTTAGACCCGGCTATAAATAGAGTCTTTACGGTATGTAAATTTTTCTGCGTTGTGCTCATTTCCACGTGGTATGCTGGAATATTTAAAAATAGTAAAATAACTAGTACATATTTGTTGAGATGAATTCCAGTAGCTGGAGAATTTCATAGTTTAGAAAATCAGATTAATAAATAAGATGAGCTAGATTATTTCGTAAGGGTCCACGTGATGCATGGTGGTAACAGTTGTGAGTACTTATAATTGTAGCCCATTTTTTCTGCAACAACGATTTCAAGTAGATTAGGCCGAAAATTATTTTGAAAGAGATGTCTTATTTTGGAATATGGATTCTGATCCGAGGGGCCAAAAATTACATAAATTGATAAAATATGTACATATGTACATGATTATATCGGAAATTATCATCTTGGCGACAAGTAATTTCACTTTCACAGCTTAAAAAATCTATCATAACATTCAAACACTTGATAAATGATAGGCCTAAGCTACAATGTAACAATTATAATCGTTACCATTCTGGATTCTGCTAAACATGGTTGAAATTTTTAGCACTTGAAGGGAAGAAAATTTTCATTAAATTGTATTGAAAGCAGTAAAATTTGCCCGGATGTATATATTTATTTCTTTATTAATTAATATTATGCTAAATCTAAATTTGAATAAAATATTTAATATATTTTTCAATAGAAAACAATATGAAATAGCCTGACCTAAGAATAATAGTAGTACTTTGAATTTCTCATTATATTTAAGCAGCGATTAAAATGTAATTAATCGCGATAGATAAATATGCATACGCTTACTACTTTGTGAATGGATAATTGACTTTTGTATAAATATTAGTATGAAGAATAATAAAACACTTACAATTTTAATTCTTAATAGTTTAATTTAAATAAGTATTCTAAATTATAAAAATTTTGTAATTATAATTATTCACAAAATTTCTTATTAATGCATGGATAAATAATTATAATTACAAAGTTGTAGAAGAAAACTCCACTATTAAATGCAGCTTACTAATAAATTCTCCACTTTTTCAATTTAATAGAACTGCTGGGTTGAGTTGAGTTCAGGAGTCACACTCACACTCGGCAAATGATCAGACGTCGGTTATGAATGACTGATAAAACCTCAAAATATGAATACAAAATGACCGTAAAAATCCCCAAAATATGACCATAAAAATGACTTTATTTTTTAATTTTGGGCTTAATTTTTGATAGATTTTCTTGTAATGCTCATTTTTTATCAAATAAACCAGTTCTGGGGTGATTTAATGCATTCCGAATAAATTAAATCACCTTAGGCGAAAGTGAACGTAAATTTCTGAAAGTTTCTCACAATGAATCATTGTGAGAAAACTGAGTTTTTTATCATTTTCTGGCGATTAGGTAGGAAAATCTAAGAATTTGGCCTAAAATCATAAAATCAACCAAAAAGCCCGAAAATAGGATCAAGAATATGACTGTCACAAAACCCGAAAAAATGACAAATATGAGAAAATATGCTTTGACCTGCGTGACCTACTGGTGACCATAAACATTCTCAGAAAGTTTGGCGACTGTAGGTCAATAAATGGAAAAAGTCATTTTTCATTCATATCCGACGTATGCAAATGAGTGCATGGCGATTTATTTATTTTGACTCAGATTGCACCCGTTATTAGCTAACCCTGCGTAGCATGAGAGCTATTGAATTCCTCCTGTCCGTCCGTCTGTCTGTCCGTCTGTCTGTTAACGACCTTTTTGCATCAATTGATGCTAATTAAAATGTCCCTGCTCCATTTTTTCATAAATTTATAGCACCGTTGGTATCTGACAATCGGAAACACCAAATGATGCGAAAGAATTGAGGGCTTTGATGCATAACGCACCAATAATGCATACTACTCGGCGGATTTTATTAGACAATTTTGCCGTCAATTTTTCAAAATTATCGTTGTTCGTTCGTAGGTAATTCTGCATCAGTGATGCACAATTTTTGGACTTTCCTCGATGCATAATAATTATTAATCTATTTTGTTTAATTGTTCTGCACCATTGGTGCAATATTGCATAAAAATTATTGATCTACTTTGTTGGATTTTTCTGCACCATTGGTACATAATGGCATAAAAATTATGTATCTATCTTGTTGCATTTTTCTGCACCTTTGGGGCAACTTATAACCAAATCAATATTACAGGGTGAGCTACTTCTAACGTTACTACGGTTTATTTTTCTTTGATTTAAGGGAACAAAATCAACATCAAATATGAAAAATATTTCAAAGCTTTTGTCATTTGGAGCCACAAAATCAGTGCCATCTGTCAATATTCATTGTAGCATGCGAGCTTTATGTAAATTAACACCCTTTAAGGGCAGTTTTTTATGTACGTGTGCATGAAAAAATGGAACTGATGGAACAAAATGGCCGCTGACGGGATAATTTTTTTCCGGGTTTCAAACCTCAATTTGGGGAATTATCACGCTACCTACCAGTGAGTAGACAAACAATCAACCATGCGATTTCACAACTTAACGCTTACTAGAGGAATAATTTTATTTCAATACATTCTAACCAACGCTGATGTAAATTTTTAAATTTTGCAATTAGGTGGAAACATTGGACTGAAAGGAAACAATTTTATACCATTTTTATTTAGAGTAAAATAAATTGGGATGACGTTCCACTGTACGGGATGGAAATTCCGTCCTCTATAATTCTGTAGTAACCGAAGTGTCGAAGTCGATACGTTCCTTTAGGGAAGGAGGGGTCCACAAACCAGGAAATCTCACCATGATGGTTAACAAGATTCCAGTAAAACCTGAAATCCCAGTAATTAAATGAACAAATTATTCAGAAACATTGGCTGTTCCTTCATGCAAAGTAAACTTACGCTGTGTCAACGTCAGCATCCGTTTTAACCGTGGTCCACCTTCCGTCCTCAAGTTTATCAACCGTTAGAAATGTTCCCTTCCGCATGGGCGAATTTCTGGGGGACCCGGCGTAAAAAACGGCACGTACTTCGGTCTCTGTAATGACTGTGTAGGTGGGTCCAACATCGATGATAACGTCGCCAAATTCAGCTCCATTCGTTGGAGTGGGATCCGCCCTAGGTTTAACGTCGTCAGGGAGCAGATGAAGAAAACTTGGGGCTGGATCACCAATCGGGATGGACTCCGGGGTTCCCTACGAATTGGTGATTTAGAATTATGCAAATTATTTTATCTCCCACTTATCGACAAATAGGTTTCTGGCTATAGCTGCAGTTTATTTTAGTTTATTGTGTTGTAAAGGTACTTACGTCTTTCAAAGCTACCGCCATTTCTTGAAGAAGGGTTGTAATCACGGGTAGCGTGTTTCTTCCGTATGCCGTCGCACCGGCTTCATACTCCTGAAATTCGTACTCCTCCGGTGTTGCGACATAGTTGATGTAGTTGTTCGACAACCCGGCTACGATGACTTTGTCCCCGGTAGCGTTGAAAATAGCGTTCCGAACGCGACGACCCGCCATTGTGGTGAATTCCCCGGGAACACCGGCCAAGAAGATAGAACCAAGCTGGAGATTCTGCAACTCCACGATAGATGGAGCCCACTGCCAAGGGTCGTCCATCTCTCCTGCGGCGAGGGCCACAATTTTAGGACTGTGTGGAATGATAGAGCGATATTAGGGGAAAAGTATGTATTAGCCATTCAAAACACTGTAATAAATATAGGTAGGGAATTTCAAAATTAAACTCGTCGATTATGTAAATATGTAACTAGTCAATTGATAAGACAACTTTAATCGATAAGTTTTTCTTTAAGTTAGCGTCAAAACCAAAATGGTTGATGTGGTTTAAACATACGTTCCGTAGAATTAAGACTTATTAAATTTTTGCTGGTTTCGGCTCGAGGATATTTTAAAAGTTCAAAAACCCACGTGGCCGAAAGGGCCGATTAGTGCCCTTTCTCTTACTAACCTTTGGCATTGAACCATTTCTTCTGAAGGGGCTTTGATGAGGTCTCTGATAGTTTCAAGAAATGGGAATTCTTCCGGGTCGAGACCCACATAGCCGAAACCGAGGGCACCCTTGCACAACGACATGGTCTGTGTTTGACCCGTTGATTCGTCGAAACGTTGAACTTCAATCGTTTCCGTGTCCACATAACGATGAACGGATCCAATCGGACCGGAAATTGGCTGAAGGTTTGCGATATCGTTGAATAATTGAGTCGCCTTGTTGAATAGTTTGTTCCCATTGTTACGTAACCTGCGAATAGTAATAAGCGGAATATATGTAGTAGGATTGTTGAATAGACCGGAGGAAAGTATGACATATGTGTGATATGAAAAATTAGGGTGCATTTAATTTTTCTAACAGATAACATTGTTTTTAAGAGTGAACGATTTGTCCACAGCGGTTAGACTCAAGTTTCCCGCAAACACAAAAACCTTTTTTGGACCAAGTTTCCCAAGGTGTAACATAATTGTCGGTAAACCAATATCTTCAAATATGTGCTAAAAAATGAACTTACTTTCTCATATCGTCCGTGAGGTCGATTCGGCTTGGGCTTATGATTGGGTCATTATTGTCGGGGGCAACGTCGCCCAAATTCGTGGAGCCAAAACCAGACACGAATTTGCCTTTGCCCGGCAATGTTCCTGCCGGATTAAGAGCAGCATCGAAAAGGACGGCAGCGTACCCCGTGGATTCCGAGCAAACTAGGGAATTACATAAGCAGAACCTTCAGACTTTCAGATTCTCCCTAAAATCCGCCAATAAATCACTTCAAAAATTTGAACAAATATAATCATTCTTTATATTAAGAACCTTAAATTATTTAAACTTTTATTAATAAATTTTGCCACAAATATTTACCGAGTGGGTTATCCTCCCGCTGGTTGAAGGAGAGTGGGTGGAGCGGGTACCAGGCGAACAGTCCGATCGGGTTGTCCGCCAGATCGACAAATTTGAGGATGATCATGTCCTTATCGACGGAATATGGATAAGCGTCCCGCTCCTCTTGTGGATTCATTTCGTACTGATCCATTCTCCGATTTCTGTTCGTGTCGAGGAGTTCGCCTTGATGCCAAAAGATTTTACCGTCTTGCAAAGAAAGCTCGGCGGCCGTGATGGCGTCAACTATCCCGTCGACCGCAGCCCTAGTGGACAATGAATGAGTGGAAATCTTGAGATGGTTTTTAGCGAGAAAGATAGATTCATTTGAATTTATGAATTTCTGTTATGAGACTTGATAAATACATCCTGCAGAAAGACGCAAAAAATTGGTGGTGTTCGGATTTAAACACGGAAATCTAATTAGTTCAGCAATAGGAATTTTAAATATCAGGTACATAGATAAGGTATAAGCAAATGAGACTACGTCCAGCTAGTTGGCAGTATTTAATAACTTTAATCGGAAATCAAATCACGTTTCGTGCAGAAGCAAAGCGTTTAAAATGTGCCTAAATGCTGTCCAGACTGAAAAACATTGAGGTCAGCACACATGTTTCTAAGATTTTTTCTATCAAAACTATGCATTTTCAAGGGGAAACTTAAACAGCGACGAATTTAAATACATCACGTACCAGTAACTAATCGGATTGAATTTTTGCGACTCGATCACCAAGTAGGCGAAATACGTCATGAAGCCAGAAACCCCGCTGTGCGTGTGAGTCCCGCTTATCAAAATGTTGCTCTCATTGTATTTGGAGCCGAACTTTGCGGCGAGTTTCGCCACAACAGCGGGCTTCATTGAGTGGTCGATCATCCCCATGTCGCAAGTTACGTAAGTTATCACGTTTCCCGTAGTGATGGATTCCACGACGAAGGCGCGGGCATATTGACGCGTATGAATTCCCGCCGCGTATGTGAAAGGGTTGATGTGACCGTTCTGAAAAAAATATGTAAATTTAAATATTTACATCTCTTCTTGAGGGAACTAAACTATGCGACCTACATATACATATTTTTGTTTGTACAGTGCTAAAAACCTTGTAAAGTCACGATGGTTTTGATTTTTTAATATTAAAGTTGCTACCATTTGGTATTAAAATTATTCCGTTCCTTAAAAATTTACAATCGATCTGATAAAACTTTAATGGCCAGTAATTTGTGCACGGCATTACTTATCAATTAAACTTTGGTAAGGTCGTAAATCAATACAGCGTGGTATTCTTTAATACCGGATTTTCAAGGTGCATAAAAATAATTGTATTATCCAGGTTTTAAACCTTCTCGACCCCCTCATGTGTATGTATTAGTTTCTTAAAATTTCATTATTTTCAGAAATATTGATAACATTTGTGTAGCCACTTACCAAAACAATACCGGCCGGAGGTCCTGTAATATCGCCCACGCCCACGCCAATTTTGTAAACGCCATCGGTATCAGTTCCCCACGTGGCAGAAATAAAACCCACCGCAAAAAGAATACAAGCGTAGGAAAACTCTGAAGTTTTCATTATACGAAAAATTACTCGGCTCCAGAAATGTGAAAATGTGCTCGTGAGAAGGACGAGTAAAGGTGTGGCAGAAAATTGGAGTAGTCAATTAAGCAATAATTGGCAATACATGATGGATACACGCATCGCGGAACGAGGAGGACATCGGGGGCACGACAAGGGTGAACAAGATGAACAACATGGAATGCACGTGTTCAAAAACCTTCATTTATAAATCGTTTATTAAAGGTTTATTTACAGTTTTAATCGTTTAATTGATACACACTTAGCAAAGCGGTATTGAATCATCACCAAACGGGGAGCCCACATGACTTAACCAAATTGTGATAATATTTACCCCACATTGTGATAAATCTTCCCCACAATGTGTAAACCTAGCACTGGATAGTGAGGATTTAACACAATGTGGGGAAGATTTATCACAATGTGGGGTAAATATTATCACAATTTGGTTAAGTCATGTGGGCTCCCCGTTTGGTGATGATTCAATACCGTTTTGCTAAGAGTAATATTTTGATCATATTTTAATACATATAATAAATACTTTCATTCATACACTCTTAAAAATGAAGTTACTCTTTTATGAGTAAACCCACTGTGAATTCTATGAAAGGTAAATATATACATACGTAAGTAAATAAGTAAACTAGACTAAATTCATAGTAACTTGATAAGGCGTAAAGTTTATTCTGTTACTTTATTAGTTTACATACTTGGTCTGAAATTCAGAACGGATTTAAGTTTCAAAGGAATACCGTTATTTTTAAGAGTGCATATTATATATATATATGTATTTATTTTACTTCCGTCGTTCCAACAATAACCACATTGTAAAAGACGGCCTCATTTTCGTCTTCATGTTCCTCATAATCTCTTCAAATATTGTCAACGAAGTATGAAAAGTGTGACTGGGCTAGCATTCCGCGTCCACTGTATTTGTATGTACGAGTAGATTAGATATTGATACATAATTGTGAAATACTTAACTGACGCTTAACACCAGACTTTAATTGAGTTGATTCATTGACGGAGCAAGTGTGGTGACGAGATTAGATTGTGACACACTCGGTAAAACCAATGTCATGGGGATCATTCTTTGAGGGGGTATGCAGATGCAATACCACTAGGACTAACTGACGTCATTTTAGAAATTCAATACCAGGCTTTGTTATAACTCTACCAAAGTGGCATCGATAAGTAGTACCGTGTATTAATAGATGTATAATGAGCAGCTTGACATCGAAGCTTTACCATACGAGTGACAAATTTTTATGGACTGGGATAATTTTAATATCGACCGGTATCAACTTCATATATTTCAAGGTTTGGTCGGAGATTTTCAATCTCCTTATCTGAGGTTGCCAGCTAACTTGCAAGATTGACAAGCAAGACTTACAAATGAATTGGGAAATTGGGAATCTGTTCACCATCGATATAAGTAGAACACGTGGTAGCTCGATGAGAGTTTTCTTCAGAAGCTTATGTGTAACTCAAGGTTTTTCTTCATTGGTCAATCAATACCTTAGAGACAATGACCCTTAATTTATATTCGGGACTGCGGGATGATAATATATTAATGGCAGATGAGAAAGGCTTGCCCTCGTCCAACCAAAAATTAGAATTTGCAGCCCTGCATTTTTAATGCAAAACTTGTTAAACACGTGCCAGACACAATGCAATTGTTCCATTGTATCAAAAATATTACAGCTTAATTCACTCTTTTGTTACTTCCATACAAAAAGTTCTTTTCATGATGTCACCACGCAGAATATTTTTGGTCTCTCTGTCACATGTTTTAACATTCTTCCTCCTCCCTGATCAAACGACTACTACAAACGGCGAGTAATAAAAATCTTATAAATTTGCGAGAATTAATTTATTAACATAATAATTTTTTGTTTAGGTAACGGAAAGAATGATATGTTGGTCAACGAGCCAGACAGCTTTTACCGAATCGTGGGAGGAAGTAAAGCTCGACAAGGCGAGTTTCCATGGATCGCCCAATTACGTGTGGATGGCAAACACTTCTGTGCAGGGACGATAATCAACGAAAATTTCATTCTGGGCGCGGTTAGTGGGATGCTTACTTAATCTGCTACATGTGTACATAGTCTCAACCCTCTTAAAAATAATTTTACTCTTTTCAAAGGTAAATCGACTCTGAATTGTGTGTTAAGTAAATGAAAGTAAATTCAGAGAGAGCAAAGTAGAGTCATTATAGAGTAAAGTAATCAATTTCCCCTTTCATAAAGTAAACTCTTTATAAATTTAATGTTGCCCTAGAATTAGTATAAGTAAATAGCGTCCTTAATTACATACATATTTATTTAGAGTATATTTACATTTCAAAAGGGTAGCACTATTTTTATGTAAGAATGCAATCAAGTGCGATTGCTCCAAGATTCAAGTTACGCGACACATTGGGCGAATTTTGTGGGTATCGTTAAAGCAGATTATGATTAATATAGAAATTTAAAAACCTAGGCACATTGTGCTGGACCACCTGAATGGGCAACGTTCGTGCTAGGAGAACATGTCCAAAATGCGGACGACGGAATGGAGGTTGTGGCAAAGGTCGCGGAAATAATAGTACATGAAAATTTCAACCAGTAAGCAAGAGTAAATATTTATTTATATGAACTTCATATATTTATACAGGGTGATTAAAATGTCACGCTACAGTGAAAAATTTTTCAATAAGAAGAACCCCTAATTCTCCATTAATCACATGATTTGAGATTGAGATCATTCTAATTATTATCAAAACTGATGGAACACTGATGACAAAATTCTTAAAATGTTGAATTTTAGAGACTAAATTTTAGTAACTAATAGAAATTTACGAATTTTTTCCATGGAAAAATTTTCCATTGAAGCGTGACATTTTAACCACCCTGTACTTACATAAGTAATTGACCTCCACGCTCCCTTATTTTTTCTAAATTATTCGTTTGACAACCAATTGTATGCATTCATACATTTGTGTAACAATTGTTTATCTATTGTCTACTGGTATTTTTTTTCAGCATAGATAAGTACGCAGTTTTAACTTTATTTTATGTACCTCATTTCAGGACAACTTTTACTCATGACATTGCCTTGTTCCGACTAACACGTCCACTGACCTTCAGCAACCCCTTCATTCAACCAGCCCGAATAGCAAAGAAGTCGACAAAACCTTCCAAGAAAATGGTTGTGGCCGGGTGGGGGCTTACTAATCAGAATAACACCGAAGTAAGCGACATTCTACAAAAGGCCACGGTCGCCTTAAGACCTGATTCTGTCTGCAAACAGGCGTACGAACCCACCCGCGTCAAGTATGTGTCGGATGTGCAGATTTGCGTGGGTGGTGAAGGAAAAAGCAGCTGCAAAGGGGACTCCGGTGGTCCGCTGCATATTGGGAGGAACACGGTAGACTACACGGTTGTAGGAATCGTATCCTTCGGTAACGTCAAGTAGATCAAATATATCTGATTTTGTGAAATTTCATATCTACATAAATACAGATATCTATGAATTTCCTCATAGCCGGCTATTTTACACAGCCCTTGTAACATTGTTCACTCAATAAATTCTGTAAACTATTTACAAACTTTAAAAACATTTCGAAGGAAAATTAGCTTACAAGTTTCTATAAATTTCCAAAGATGAAAGGCGTCTTTTTATGGGGCAAAAGTGTGAAAAATAATATTACAGAACCTACGGATTTTAAGAATTAACCATGACCGTGTAAGTTCGCCATTACAAGCATGGATTTAAACTATGTATGCATGTATTTACGGATTCAAATTAGTATTTATTTTGATACAGCCAGTTATGATAAACAGTTTTTTTTTGCAAATCAACTAATGTCAACTTGTCATATTGAAACGAAGGCATGTTCGGATAATATTTTCAGTAATTAAGTCAGACAAATTTCTGCTGCAATTGAGATTCTTTCAAGATTTGCCATAAAAGGAATGAAATATTTTTTTGCAGGTAAAGGCTGTGCGTCGAACCAGTATCCGGCCGTGTATACCAAAATTTCTGCCTATGTGGACTGGATTGAAGAGAATATTAAGGGTATGAATTATGGAGGAAAGGGGGAGGCAGGAAATCCAGAAAAATCAATATTCATCGACCTTAAATCTTAAGCAAGTTAAGAATACTTAAGAAAAAGTAGATTAAAAATAAGCAATCATTTACATTCAGTACATTCATTAAATGCAAAATTAAATTTGGCCAGGATCCTTAATTATTGTTCGGCATGTCAGGTTTAACGGGTCAGCACCACCAATTCACTCAATCCCCTACAGAAAGAAACTATTAGGACACGGTCCACATTTCTTAAAACTTTTGAACTTCACTTTACAACTAAAAGCAATTTGAGCTTTATTCTTAAGCTACGAATAAGTAATATGTGAGTACGTCATATCCTTTCGGTTCGAATACACCTATGTAAGAACAATTATCAACTGTATCATTTTGACTATACATATTTGATATTATTACAATCGTTATCGGGTAGTTAAACTTGTAACAATTACACAAGCTAAGAACGTGCACAAATTAAATATTTTGCAAAAATTTTGTAGTTATTTTTCATTTGACACGACTGGTGGATTCCATGCATGAATGGCTTCATAATAAAATATACAATGACGCAATAAAGCGCAGAAAATAAACCGAATGAACGGAAATACGTCGTATTTTTTTTTACTTAAAATCTGAACCGTGCTTCGCGAGCAATCAATCTAACTCGAATCATACTCCGGGCCGTACATTTGCCAAGAATAAACTGATACAAAACCGTTCACCGTAATAAGTACTAACATTTCTCAAGTAATCGCCCAAAACTATTTAAATATTTCCAATAAGGAAACCAATATTACTTAGTTAATTATTCATGTCTTATCTAGATTGACGTATTTGTCACTCGCATCGAGATGTCAGGCCTTTCAACCGCCTCTGTTGTCTTTTTGATTATCTCCGCTCGCCTTGCAATAATTGGGGCCGAATTGTCTGACGAAAATACCCCTGCCGAACGATTCAAGAGGGATCCTCAAATTAAAAAAAGGCAAATGCACGTGCCCACCACATTTCGACTACAAGGATATTTATCAAAACTACTGCGGCCACGAGCTAACCCCACGCAACAAGTGTTCCCAGCACACCGCGTATAAATGCCATGGTAAGAATTCCGTTGCGACAGGAAAACTGTGCAGCGTTTGGAAAGAAATGTCAGCCAAGCACCAAAACGTCGAGAGGGTGGAAGCAATGTCTTGACGAATAAGCTGACCAGTCGTTTGGTGGGGAATGAATTAAAATGTCGGATATCGCATGCAAAATATTTTCTTATATATACATACATGAATAAATAAAATCGAGTCAAACGAAGCTAACAAAAAGTAGCGTCAAAGCGATTGAGATTTTAAATTAAAATGACACTATATTTATTTATATGATAATCATGTATGTTTGTATTTTATACATTTGACATCGCCCACACGGTAATGGGTGGGTACTTGGCATATGTACATTACACATTTTTTTACGGTGAAGTCCATTCATAAAACAAGTGGTCGTTTGGGTTTTTCTTAAAGTTTACGACCAAGTGTCATGGAAGAGGTGAGGATGAGACGTAAGCGATATCGTAACAACTGAGTAAAATCTACCCAGTTGTTGTTTCATCCTTTATTTAATTCAACCCTGAGTAAATTTAATTGTATTTATTTAGTGTGGGGAGCAAAAATTTAAAAACAAAATTTCAAATAAAAAAAATTGCAGTCGTAATCGAAATACATCGAAGTACATACATACATCGAAATACTCGCGTTGAGTTGCCTCAAATACAAAAAACAAGACAAATATTTTCGAATCGTAAAACTAGAAAATTCAATTATATCTAGTGTAAACCGGGCGACTGCCGGCGCCCCCAGGATTTGGCACCACTGACAACTGCTGAGGTTGACCACCCCTAAATCGCAATCGGGGCATTTTGTTGTGACTAATTTTTAGCTAAATTGTTACGAAATTCAACCTTGATTACTCAATCCACTAATTAATTCTGGCATACCTAGTTTATGTACACTCTCAGCAAAATTGCCACCAAAATCGTCTCCTCGTGTAGGTATTATGCAACTCTACCGTAGGGTAATAATTTACCTCCGTCCGTTGACAAGTGTGTTTTGTCTCCCGAGCGGAGGTAAATATTATTGTCACCTACCGGGATACAATTTGTTACTGTCGATTACAGAATGCATTCAACGGAGGTAAGCTGTGTCTTCGATTGGAAATAATTTACCTACATGTGGTGACAATATGGGTGACAAGTTATCACCGTCTTGCGCATATATTTATCTCCTTGCGGTAATAGATTAGAACCCGGGGGAAGCAAATATAGTTTCTAAAATATGTATTTATTTATTTAAATACGACTTGGCTAGAGATTAGAGATCTTCCTCTGCATACTACATATATACATAATATAAATTAAATTGTACATGCTTATATACATGTACATATGTATATCACTTATAATGTTGGTGGAAATTGATTCTCGTACTAGCTGGCTCGAGTTTATTATTCTTCAGAAGATTTGCCTGGTATCTACATATAAATCAAATAAAATTAAAAATATTACCCTGCAGCACTCAAACTAAATAAATCGCTGCTTAACCGAAATAAAAATAAAATAAACAAAAATGAAATGAGGGCCCACCTGTTCATAATTTGACATTTCGACCACCTTTTTGAATTTGACGCACGGAAAGAATTTGGCCTAATTCTGGCCAAAATAAATGAAGTGTCAACTGTATAAATTTTAAGATCACACTCAAAGAGAAATTAAACTTATTTACTACTACTTCAAATTGAGTTTTATCTTACAATAACAACATCTTCCACGAAGAGTTCCGTGGAACACGCAACGTTAGAGATGAAATTTTTTTTCCAGTAAAATAAGGAAAATATCTTCATCTCAATCTGAGCCATATTCATCTTTGAACGAAATTTTCGCATCCGGATCTAGGAAAAACTTGTTTTAGTGTAAATATTTAGGACAAAACACAATAAAATTAAAGCGGAAGCATCATATGAACTATGAATTAAAATTATTTACCTGAAATGTAGAGTAATCCATAATTTGAACCTCTAATTACTAATTTTATCTTCTGGTATTTTTTCTTGGATGCGAAACTCGAACAATTTTCGTTATTCTGCCAGATGCGAGAAAGAAACGTGTGTGAGAGAAAACTTAACTGCCACTAAACTTTTAGTGACGAAACTTTGCGCTGGGCTTTAAGGAGACAAATTGTCACCTACAGGAAATGATTTTGGTAACGAAATTATTTCCATGAAGGAAATAAATTATTTCCGGATAGGATACACTGTTGGTCACTTACAATGTTGACAATTTTGGTGACAAATTTATTACCTAATGAAAGACAGAGGTTGTTACCTTGTCAGGGTCAGAGGTGTTCACATTCATGAATTTAACGTTGTGAATGAATATTCATTCCTATATTCACCAATGTTAAATTCATGAATGTGAACAGGTCAGGGTAGTAAAAATTGTAATAATTTTTCTTCTAAATTATTGAGAGTGTACATTGCAGAATATTGACTAAAATTACCGCTAACCTTAACCTCACAATCTACTATTTTTTCTACTGAGGTCACAAGTGGAATTAATCTATCCTGTACGCAATTGAACCATTAAATAATTAAATCCAGAGCGCAATTTTCCAATAAGGAAACCAGGCCAATAATTTCAGATGGTAAAAACCATAATTTACTTGCGAAACTAAGAAGGTTTACATTTATTCATCAGCACAGATTTACATACATAAGTTACATTTTGCTCAATTCTTCATTCAACGATTCTCAGAATTTGGCCATAAAACTATTGCAATATCGGTCATATCGCGTGTAACAATCTGCTGATAGTCAATAATCTGCCCATAAATGTTTGCATTTATGTAAAGTAAAGTAAAGTCCGACCGAATAAATTTGCACAATTGCAAATTTGCACAATGTACTCCCCGAGTATGATCCCAATACACTGTCACGGTCGTGATTAATCCTTCCTGCTGCAATATCTTAACCAAGCAGAATAAAACCATAAATGCGGACCAAGTCAAAGCATATGCATACAAGCCCAAATTAAATGATGTATTAAATCCATAATAAGAAAAATTAAAAAGATAGACCTGTATATAAAGCCGGGTCGGACTCGAATTAGCGGCATAACAATTTATTCCTTTCACAGAGATTTATTAAGCAATTTCCATAATCATGTTCTCTACAACGGGCGTAATAGTATTTCTAATCTCAGCGACTGCAGCGGTACTCGCAGTTCCGGCCCGGGTTCACCTTACCCGTAGTTCTGAAGGGTACCAGGCTCAAATCCATGTCGAAAATCAAGACAGTGTCCAGCTCAACTTGAAAAAATCCGGTAAGAGTTTCATACCTTATTCAGATGCATAAATAGGTCGTGAGAATCCTAATTTTTCTTGCCCATTATTTCTGATCCAGCCACCCCTGTGTTCCATCCGGACTTTAAAATTTTTTCGGTTGGAAAGGACAGTGAATTTCATACCGATTTAACTCCTTCCAGACAGATTTTGGACGAGATAGAAAACTCAATTTATGAGGATGTCCGTCAGGGCGCGGTTGTCAGGTTGGTCAACGATGGAGCAGGAGTTGTAAGCTAAATTCTGTTTTTATTAAGTTGTATCCCATTACGCATGTCTAAATATAGAGTTTTTTTATTTACTTTATCGAACGGTTTGCATAGCATGGATTCGTGGGGAACATGAGGATCTACCACGACGACGGAAACCATGACATTTCTCAAATTCACGATTCACTCGATCAAAGAGGAAAAAGCGACTTTCGTAAAAAATTAATTAATTAAAACCTGATAAAATATTCCAATTTTAAGAATTTTTAATAAATTTTGAAAAGTGGAGATTCCGGAGGAGTATCGCCAACCAAAGAATTTGTCCGTGCAATCGAGCGGAATTGGGATCCAGGCCGTGGCAAATGTTGAGTTATTTCTTGTCATCGATTACGCCACGTACCTGCTGTTTGGCGCGGGTACGAGGAGAATTATAGAATATGAGGCCCTCTTTATCAAGGGTGTCGGCAACATTTTCGCCACAAATAACGACCCCATTGTAACTTTCCAAGTTGTGGGAATTCGTTTTATGACGGTATGAACCTCATGCTCTACGGGTTGTACATATATCTCCATACATATATTTACACATATATGTCGATACATTTTAACGGCGTCCGTAGCATCTCCCAATGTCGGCAAAATCAAAAATATCTTTACGACGCTTAGATCTTTAAGATATCTTATTTTGTATCATTTTTTTTACAACACATAAAATATTTATTGACCGATTGATTGTTTAACCCAGAGTTCAGGTATCTTAAATTTACGGAAAATTTGCCCAACAAATATGACTGCATAGGAGTCGCACAAAATCATTTTGTATCTTGTAGATCTACAGGCTGTACGTATTTGGAGATCATAAAGATTTTATTAACATACATATGTGTGTAACGTGTCATTTACTGAGTTTGTACTGGGACCCAAGGGCCGATAAATTATTTAAACCTAGTCCAAACCCTACAATAACTAAGGGATACTTTTCAGGCTCCTGCTCAACAACCGTTCATCGAGAATAATAAACTTTCCGGTGTGATTAGCAACCTTGAAAACGTCTTACGACAATTTAGTACTGAAAGCTTACAATTTTCAACCATTACGCAATTATTTGTCAAAACTAACCTTATATTTATTTATACGAAAAGACGGTTACCTTGCGTCAAACACCGCTATTCTTCCAAATTACGATGTTGCTGCACTAATGACCGCCGAAACGGTAATGAGAGGACAACCGATCGGATATGCTTTCACTGAGGGCTCTTGTAATGTCAACGTTCGAGGAGCGGTTAGTCAGGATCAATCCGCCAGCTTTATTGGCGTCCGACTACTCGCGCACGAACTTGGTCACACGTAAGAATTTTTAAGTATTAATTATTGTGAGAAGGTGCAAAATAGGTTACAGGTTATAATGCTTATCTAAATCTTCTGGCTTGATTTCGTAAAAGCCTGCGGTAGAAAGTTTACACATTTTCGAACCCGCGGGTTACGCTTTTATAAACTAACATTTTAAATTAATTAACATTTTTCAACTAACTAGCATTTTAAGAAATTATGAAATTAAAAAATTCGCAGACTGGGGTCAACACATGACGGAACTGGTGAAGATGAGAACGGATGTACTCAAGACGATCATTTTATAATGCACCCTGAAATTGGACCTACGGGAGGCGAGAATCGGTTCCTGTTTAGCCAATGTAGCAGGAATTTGATGATCACGTTCATAGAGTGAGTCCCCAAATCTTGTCACGGTTGGTAAAATTGTTGTTTTAAAGTCAAATTTTTGACAAATTTGTACATATCCCTCAACTCTTACCACCAGTGACGAAATTATCCTTTTGAAAGTTATAGCTGCATGATGCCCGTATTAAAATAGTTTTATATTCCCATTAAGTTCCGCGACGTGCTTGAGGACCACGAATTTTGTAGGAACCCCGTGGACCGTTCCCTCAAACACTCCAGGCGATTTGGTCGATTTAAACGCCGTCTGTCGGGCTCTGTTTAACAGACCAAACGCCGTTGTGGACCCGACATTCACACCGGATCAAATTTGCGAAGGCGTTCGATGTCAGTATGACGAGGCGTGCAACATTAATAACTGCCCAATCAGGCCAGTTCAATTTAATCCTCCGAGTGCACCAGATGGCGCGCCGTGCGGGTCTAACAATGGGGTATGTTGACATCGTAATAAAACCGAGAACAAAATGTTATACAGCAATGTTTTTTCATTATAGAAATGCCAATTGGGAAGATGTGTCGTGGTAAGGAATTTATTTTTACGGAAATATATATATAATCTGTCCCGGTTATCAGGATTAAATATAAAGTGATAGCGTATTGGTAGTTTGGTAACTATTAGAAGCAACGATTTCTTTCAATACTCTCCTCTTAAGTAAAAATTTGAATTTCTTCGATAACTTCATACTCATGTTACAAACGCGATCAAGCCTTTTTCATCCTAAGGTCGAATTACAGTCCTTATGTGCAATTGATTTTCATCACTAATTATATTCAGCCTCCCACCGGACCGTTTACTTGCACCGCGGAGGGAACATTCAGACACACCAATTGCCGCATGTACTACTGGTGTGTGAGAATTAGCGGAAATTTGTACACATATGTATTCACTTGCCCCACCGGGTCGTATTTTAATCCTGCTACACTAAAATGCGTGTTAGGTGGATGCTAAATAATACGCAAATATGTTGACGAACAAGAATATGGTGTATCGTATTGTATTTCCTTAAATAAACGTAACAATAATTAATATTTATTCTCCAAAATAAATTGCATTGCATCGATAGAAAACCTTCTCCACCTGTACATCAATAACATCACCGCTTTTTTGGAAGCTGTAATGTAGAATTTAAAAAAATCAATTACGTGTCGGATCATGGGTAATGCTATAATTAAGGTGAACATTTAATCCGTGTTGGTTTGTATTTATGTACATACCCACTTATTAAACATTGCACTTAGGGACCGCGTATTGCCAGATATGTAAGCTTTTATCCCGAGATACCGAGCAGACAACGAAGTACATTTATTCATCGTTTGTGTTAAAACTTCATACTCAGGGTCGTAAAAGTTAAAAAGGCCAATTCTTTAGACTATATACATCTCACCCATTAAACCAAATTAAGCAGCACATAAACCGTTACAACGAACGCAACCAATGGGTGAAAGTATAATTAAAGACAACTTTTCAGAGAAAACGCTGTTTACGGGAGGAGTGTTTACACACGTCAGTAACTTCACGCAATAACGTTTAGATAAAACCATCTATCGATGAGAAATATGTCAGACTTGAGGTCTGCACATCTTGACCCTGGTCTTCGTTATTAAGGGTGACTATTTGGTTTTTGTGTGATGACAATTGTGAAACTATATGAAGCATGATGCTAAATTAAGCCAACTTTTCACAGAAAACGACGCTTACGGGGGGAGCGTTAACACACGTCAGTAACTTAACGCAATAACGTTTAGATAAAACCATCCATCGATGAGAAATATGCCAGACTTGAGGTCTGCATATCTTGACCCTGGTTCTCGTTATTAAAGGTGACGATTTGGTGGGTGTGTAATGACAATTGTAGAAATATGCCAGACTTGAGATCTGCATATCTTGACCCTGGTTTTGGTTATTAAGGGTGACTTTTTGGTGCGTGTGTGATGACAATTGTGAAAGTTTATGAGGCATGATGCTAACTAAACCCAACTTTTCAGAGAAAACGTAGCGTACGGGGGGAGCGTTTACACACGTCAGTAACTTAACGCAATAACGTTTAGATAAAACCATCTATCGATGAGAAATATGCCAGGCTTGAGGTCTGCATACCTTGACCCTGGCTTTGGGTATTAAGGGTGACGTTTTGGTTGGTGTGTGATGACAATTGTGAAACTATATGAAGCATGATGCTAATTAAAGCCAACTTTTCTGAGAAAACGATGCTTACGGGGGAGCGTTTACACACGTCAGTAACTTAACGCAATAACGTTTAGATAAAACCATCTATCGATGAGAAATATGCCAGACTTGAGGTCTGCATATCTTGACCCTCGTTTTCGTTGTAAAGGGTGACTTTTTGGTGGGTGTGTGATGACAATTGGGAAACTATATGAAGCATGATGCTAATTAAAGCTCACTTTTCAGAGAAAACGTAGCTAACGGGGGGAGCGTTTACACACGTCAGTAACTTAACGCAATAACATTCAAATAAAACCATCAATCGATGAGAAATATACCAGACTTGAGGACTGCATATCTTGACATGAATTTTCGACTTCCTCATTGAAAAATGATGTGTCACATGTCAAAACTGACAAGTGACAATTTTTCGAAACTTTTCGTCACTGTGACGACGTCATCGTCACAGGTGACGATGTCACAGTGTCCATCTTCGAACTCGTCCTGTCCATTGACGTTAGGAGTTTACGTTTAAAATTTCAAGTGTCTTTTCGTTCAAAAGTTATCGGAGCTACGGACAGACAGACGGACGGACAGACAGACGGACGCACGGACGGACGGACAGACAGACGGACTTAACGATCTTATAAAGGGCTTTCACCCCTTAATAACGAAATCCAGGGTTAAGATATGCAGACCTCAAGTCTGGCATATTTCTCATCGATAGATGGTTTGATCTAAACGTTATTGCGTTAAGTTACTGACGTGTGTAAACGCTCCCCCGTAAGCATCGTTTTCTCAGAAAAGTTGGCTTTAATTAGCATCATGCTTCATATAGTTTCACAATTGACATCACACACCGACCAAAAGGTCACCCTTAATAACGAAATCCAGAGTGAAGATATGCAGACCTCAAGTCTGGCATATTTCTCATCGATAGATGGTTTTATCTAAACGTTATTGCGTTAAGTTACTGACGTGCGTAAACGCTCCCCCCGTAAGCAGCGTTTTCTCAGAAAAGTTGGCTTTAATTAGCATCATGCTTCATATAGTTTCACAATTGTCATCACACACCCACCAAAAAGTCACCCTTAATAACGAAAACCAGAGTGAAGATATCCCGAACTCAAGTCTCGCAAATTTCTCATCGATAGATGGTTTGATCTAAACGTTATTGCGATAAGTTACTGACGTGTGTAAACGCTCCCTCCGTAAGCTTGGTTTTCTCCGAAAAGTTGGCTTTAATGAGCATCATGCTTCATATAGTTTCACAATTGTCATCACACACGCACCAAAAAGTCACCCTTAATAACGAAAACCAGTGTCAAGATATCCAGACCTCAAGTCTGGCATATTTCTCATGGATAACGCAATAACGTTTAGATAAAACCATCTATCGATGAGAAATATGCCAGACTTTTGGTCAGCATATCTTGACCCTGGTTTTCGTTATTAAGGGGGATTGTTTGGTTGGTGTGTTATGACAATTGTGAAACTATATGAGGCATGATGATAATTAAAGCCCACTTTTCAGAGACAACGATGCATACTGGGGGAGCGTTTACACACGTCAGTAACTTAACGCAATAACGTTTAGATAAAACCATCTTTCGATGGGAAATATGCCAGACTTTAAGGCTTAATATATTGAGCCGTAGTTTTCGTTGTTTAGTTAACATACATATTCACGCAAATGTATCTTTTCAATTTGGATCCCCGCTATTTTTCGATTTTTCTGCCCAGGCCTTCGTAAAACGCAGAAATTCTTGGCCGCTCAAGTTCGCCTTATCGAGTAGATCGCCACTCGAAATGTAATCAACGAATGTTATCGTATTCAACTCCACCTTAGCATTGCATTCTCCGGCTACTTTATAAATCGTGAATACATTTTCTAACTTGATTTGTTTCTGCAAAACGGATTCACATTTTTTTCTTAAATCAGTCTCACGATACTGGTCAGCCAACTTCATCAAATCTGTTTTAGAACGCTTAGAATATTTTAATTTCTCGTAGAATAGGTTGTTTTCGTAACGTCGAACCTGACAACGTATCAAAATCTACATCCCTGCAGTACAACTTGTCCGTGTAAAGGAAGTACAACAGAGCATAGAATGTGTCCCGCTTAACATCTTGTAATTCAATTTGGCTGGTAATGTGTATAGGCACTTGTGGTAAATTACATTTTATGCATATATAGTTTAATATATATAAAATTTTGCCTACCCATCTTGTTTGTTCCAGGATTCTGAAAATTTCCGTGCAATACAATCACTTCGTAAGATCAAAATTGATTTGTGAGCTTTAATTATGGATCCCTCTACTTTAAACTCGACATCGGTTCCGGGGCCACCCTTAGAAAACATTTGGTTTTATAATATGTATTTATCTTAAGATGAATTAAATTCGTTCCTTACGATCGCAGTTTCGAGCGTCTGAAGAACAGATTTCCCCTTTTCTTCATAGTTGGAGGCACACAGCGATTTGTACATAAATTGTGCTTCTTTCTTAACAAGGGTCATAGGGTGTGGAAAATTTAAGGAATTTAACTCAGTCGGATTATTAAAGCTAATTCCTTTATGGATCTCGCCCCAGGCGAAAGTTGTATCTTTTGACTTTGCTAAACTTTGGTTTATCTTCGACATGCTAGATATGTCATCAAAAATTATTTCCACATCTGTTGCAACTCTGGTAAGGACATTCAGATTTGTCTTGTCTCCTATTCCAAGTTGTCCTTCTGAATTAGAACCGCACGCATACACCTCCCCAGATTTGGTGAGTACGACCGTATGGTATGGTCCATTTATAACCTGTCAAAGTATTTCGATAGGTTTCAAGTACCAATCTCATTTGTAGTTACAAATTTACGATTTTGCAACCTTTTTTATGGGTGTGTCAAAGATTGCTTTAGTTGGAATGTTTGAATGAATGAAGTTCCCTATCCCTAACTCGCCAGTAGCATTATGTCCCCACGAGTACAACTGCATAGGTAATATAAAGGTACAGATCTATGAGTGCTCTTTACTCGTACTTTGACATTTCTAAAAGAAATCTTACGTCCCCGGATTGGGTCAACGCGAACGAGCTGAACTGACTGGAACAGATTTGTTTAATTTTGTTGCTGGTAATATTTGAGGTAGCGTTGCGAGGTTTACTCCGATTCGTCTCATCTCTCAGTCCAAGTTGACCATAGTGATTGTAACCCCACACAAAAACCTCCGCTGTGTCCATTGTTAACGCTAGAGTGTGTGCAAATCCTACCGAAAGTTGCGAAATTTTGGCCCCATCACCCACCTTAACTAATTTTGGAGTAGTAATTATTCCAACGGTTTCAATCCCAAGTTCGCCTAGGAGATTGCTTCCCCACGCGAAGACTCGACCATCCTTGGTTAATGCAAAACAACTTGCTTTGGCATTAGTAAAAAACTCTGAAAAATTTAAATATCAATATTATTTGGTTCAAAAGTTATCGGCGGAAAAGCCACTGTGTGGAGTGCATGTCTGTGGATGGGACACATGCTCACAAACACATGTCTAGGTTTAGGGGATGCGCGTTATTAAATACTATGAATTTAAATACACGTCGGGATACATTATTTTGACTTGAAGTTACATACATATGTAGATACGTCAGAGTATCTACATATATACATATGTTTAACGTCAGACTTAAACGTACATATGTACGAATTTAAATTTTGAATATTTACCCAGAGACAAACACAATACGTTTAGCAAACAAGGATGGTGTGGTGAAGGTTGTTTACTGGGCAAGGCAGGGGATGACGTCAAAATTCCTAGCCGACCAAGTATGACGGCAAGGCAAAGTATTAATGCGCCCTTCACCTCAGGCGTGACACTCTTACCTCGAACAAATTGTCCGCAAAGAGTGTCAATCTTGACGGGTGAAGGAACTGATTCCGATTTACCGATTCCGAGTGACCCAATTGGGCCGGAACCTATCGCGTACACAACGTCATCCGTAGTTATAAGAAATCCAAATGTTCCGTGCACATGGGCGATGCGAATATTTTGCAAAAAGTTATCGTCGATAGTGCTAAAGATGTTCCATTTTTTTAATTCTTTCAGAGGAATTGTTTTTTCGGCCAGTTGTGAAACACGTATTTCAACCAAATCTCCCATGTTCATGAGTGAATGAAATAAATGGTGGATGAAGAATATTTAATTTCGCTTCGTTTAGTGTTCGGTGATACAAAACATAAATCGAAGCATGTATGTGCAAGTATGCTCTGATATCATTGATAAGACAATTCTTATCTTATCACTTTTGGCATGTCCAACTATCTATACAGTATACTTGGTTTTTATTTATCAAAAAACGATAAGAAGCCTTTGTCTGCTTTACGAAATAAATCCCTTGCATTATATTGCGGACATTATGCAAGATTTGTCCATCAGCGACTGCGAATTAAGAAAAACGTAGAAAGGCATGACCTTTAATTTTAGCATATCTCAGTTTTCTACAAACAACTGGAGCTGCTGGAGGCTGCTGGAGTTGTCTGGAATAGCACTGTTTTTCACAAGGCTAACCAATTTTTCATAAAGTGTGAAGAAACATAATTTTAATATAACATGAAAGGGGACTCATAACGTATGTAACAATAAATCGCGAAAAAAATCACTTATTACTGAAGCTAACCGGTGTAGTCATGTAGTCAGATAAATCCGTGACTCTCTACAGAAACAGTATTCATGCAATGTGAATAAACGAATTTGATAGTAGTTCTCCAGTGAAAGGCATAAGGGGCCATTCATATATTACGTAATCAGAAATTCTCGATTTTAACACCCAACAACTTAACATATACATTATGAGATAGGAAATTTTAACCTGGGGAAGATACCAGGACCTAAACCACCTATCTACCCACTAAAAGGATAACGTAATATATGGACGTTCCCTAAATAAATACTCCACACATTTATCATTTTAGCTGAATGCAAACCGTTCACCGCCTGGAGCGAGGGTTCAAATTCTTCACAAGTGGACTGCACATTTTCCACAAGCATTTACACCATAACAATCTAAAGGGTGTTAATAAAGTCCGATCCCATGCATTTTTTGGAGCGTGGTTGTTACAAATTCAGCTGGAACTTTTGAACCAGTGAAGTTATTTATTTCAAATTTTTACCATGGGAGGAACAACTAAACGTGTAAGTCATGAGCATCTTAGAGTTGAGATACAAACATTGCATCAGCAGGGGCTTAAACCTACAGAAATTGTGCAAAAATTGGGCTGCAGCCGCAGAACTGTTTGGAAATGGAAGAATACAAATTTTGTCCACGACAAAAAGCGACCAGGGCGACCCAGAAAGGTGTCACCTACCACAAAAAGAATGATTAAAAACAGACTTTGCAAGAAAACCGGTAGTTCATTACGTAATTGAGCAAGGGAGTTAAATGACTCAAAACGCTATAAAGAGAAGAAGAAGCAAATTAACTGTGTGACCGTGCAAAAATTTGTGAAAACTACGAAGTGGGGTCACACAGCTTACAAACTAACCAAAAAAACCTCTCATGTCACAAAAATATATCGATGACCGTCTGAAATTTGAAGAACTCCTTCAGAAAAGTGCCCATTTGAGTGAAAAAAGACTTGGTGAAGAATTGCGCAGTCACATCCTTTGGACTGACGAATCTATTATTGAACTATATCCAAAATTGAACCAACAAAATGTTCGTTACAGGACAGAAAACAAATCGGATGTACCATCAAGAGCGATCCCAAAATTCGGGCTTAAAGTTATGGTAGCGGGTGGATTTTGTGCACGTTGCGTGACCCCTCTACATATCATACCAAAAGGCCAATCAGTCAATGCAAAGCATTATATGGAAAAAATATTACCTATCTATTTCGATAGCATGGGGAACAAGGAAATATTTCCGAATGAAAGAAAAATAGTTTTCATGCAGGATGGTGCTATAGCCCATACAGCAAAAGCGAGTTTGAGTCTCATCAAGACGCAAGTTTCAACGGTCTGGAGCAAGGGGGTGTGGGCCGCTAACGGCCCAGATTTGAATCCCCTGAAGAACCAGTGGTCCATACTTAAGGAAAATGTATACAAAGAGCCACAACCCCGGACGAGGGAAGAGCTAGTAAAAAAAGTTCAAGATGTATGGAATTCGATTTCCAGAGGCACATTGGAAAAATTAGCACAGAGCCTTAAACAAAGAGTTGAGGGCATGGTTAAAGTAAATGGTAACAAGACCAAATACTAAGGTAAATATGTCGAACATTTTTTGTAAGTATCACGGGTAGTTTTTTTTTATACTAGCCTTCACTTTTTTACAGGAAAAATGGGATCGGACTTTATTAACACCCTGTATTTTTATAAAAAAGGTGAAGCGCACACACTACTCACTATTAAAACTCTATTTAGTAGCAAAACAGACTCTAACACGACGACGTGCGACCCGAATTTTTGTGTTGACATTCCCAAAACATTTTTAGTGGGTGAGACTTTAAAATCAACTCATTCTCAGTAAACAAATCCAGAATGAATCCTAAGCCAAGGAAGAAATGGGAATGTCCCACTTGCTCAAAAACCTTCACAACTAAGCGTAACCTCACACAACACGGCATCACGCACGATCCCTCGGCGCAAATAAAATGCAAAGTAAGTTTTCCCTTTAAATTTGTGACTTTGAAATTTAAAAACTTCGCAAATTCTTTAATTAAAATGTACAAATTCCTAGATCTGCGGCAAGGTTTCAAAATCCCCAGTAAGATTAGCTGCCCACATGAAAGGAGTCCACAGCAACCGAGAACGTTCAAATTGCGACATTTGTCACCGGACATATAGAAATTCCTCCAGTTTACAGAGGCACGTGGACGTCGTACACGGAACGAGAGAACGATCCCGGTTCCCATGCACATTTTCCGGCTGTGAGAAAACCTACCTGAACCAGGGCCATCTTTTGGAGCATGTGAGAGCTGAACATGTCGAAAACCCGCTCCGATTCAGTGCACGCTTTGCCATAAGGATTTTAAATACAGAGGAAACTTGGATGTCCACATTCGAACTCACACGACCGAGAAGCCCTACAATTGCGGGACTTGTGGAAGGCGTTTCGCACGAACGAATGATCTGCAACAACACGAGGTAAATTACAGTAAAAACTCAAATAGTAGCCGGGGACTATTAAATATTTGTAAAATCCGTGGCTAGGACCCGGTCACTATATGCATACTTACATACATATTTGAGAAAGGCCACTATTTATAAAATTTTGAAGAGATTCATCGCTCCTATTTGAGCAACGGCTACTATTTTAGTTTTAATGGTAATACATTGTCTCAAAAATCTAATAAAACTGTAAATTTGTTCCACAGAGGACTCATTTGGAGAAGTCTACACAGAGGACTTTTAAGTGCAACCTTTGTGCGCTTACGTTCCTTAGTAGATCTGGTTTACGATGGCATGTTCGGGTTATTCATGAAAATCGGAGGAGTTATCACTGCACATTTTGTGGAAAAATGCTCTCGACATGCAATAATTTGATGCGCCACGTGGAGGCGGTACACCCCGCGAACAAGGAGAAGATTCATCCCTGCGACAAATGCGAGTACCGGAGTCACTCGAAGGGCAATTTAGCCGTACACAAAAGTCGGCACGATCCTAAGAAGCATGAATGCTACTTTTGTGGGAAGAATTTTGTCTCTTTTCAAAATTTGGTACGGCACTGCGGTCCAGTTCATACTTTGGAGCACGAGTAATTTTCATAACTAGTATTTCGTTGAACTTACTGTAAATTTACAATTTAATCATTAATTTAAAAAATTATAAAATTTTTTATTTGAAGGAGAAATAATTTGTTTGTATAACTACTAGTTAGCAGTTATTTATGTGGTATGCATATGTACTGTAATCTATTAAATTTACATTTTATTCGTTAACTTGAAAAAAAACTAAAGAATTAATATTGCCTTGTTGCGCATATATGTACGTATTTTAATGTGGCTAAAAGCGTTGCTTGCAGTACACTGAATATCAGTGGCGCAACTATTGTTTTGGCCCCATGGCAAATGGCATAAAATTGTTAAAAATTTATTTTGGTTGGGTTTCAGCTTGGCGGATCAGTAAATACTTGTTTATACTTTTTGAAGTGATGGAAATAATTATTTTTAAAAAACTTTCTTAACCTGGTACTTGTTTCTCTCCGCTTGAGCGATTCTATAAAATACTTTTAATTTTTCATAAGAAGTTTCATGAGTAACCAACCACTCTCACCATGTTCTGAGCAAACTTTCTCACTCGCTTTGGGTCACTGTAAAAAGTGCGAATGTTCAATGGGTGCGAACAAAGAGGAGGTTCATTAATGTTTGTATTTATATTTATTGGATGTAAACAAGTGATTTGATACAAGTTATTTCGAGGAGAAGGGTTCGCATCAAATGGGCCCCAAATAATTTTAGCAAGAGACAAACGGTTCACCGCCTGCCGTGAGGGTCCAAACTTTCCACAAGACACTCTACTTGATTTTACTCTGGCATGTACATAAAACTCGTCTGGCTATTTTTATAAAAAACTGCACACTGAATTGGATGAAGTAAAAAGTAATTTTTCTCATATTTTGCAGGACCCTTGTTTCTCTTCAAACTTGATGATGAAAGAGAAAATATGAAAACTACGCCAACACTCAAAACAAAAATTTGTCACATCAACACCGTCGGTGTCAATATATGACTTAACCGCCTTAGTTCAAATGTTGATTCCTAGTTATGATGATTTTGATACCGGCCGTTATAATGTTATGACCGGACGGTAAAAATTTCACTACCACTCGGAATCACAATTGTAACCAATGCGGTTAAGTCATATATTGGCACCGGCGGTGTTGATTTGACAAATTTTTGTTTTGAGTGAACATTCTCCGTAGCTACATGATATATGTATGTATATGCATTCCACTATGTTTGCAAAAGTAATTATAGTTGGATTTTTTTAGGTAAAAAGGTTTTCATGCCCAAAACTTTTGGCGGACAGACCCTTATTTAAAACGCCTACAAAATCTCGCACCCGTCATAAATTATTTTACAATACGAACAGTACTAAATATATAAGCGATGAAGTTAGTAATACCCTCTGCGTTAATGGAATGTGAATGAATTGACATAATACGAAATTAACCATATAATTTAAAAAACTTCACGCGCGTAGAGTAAATAAATACAGATGTGCATGTGAAAGGATTGACAATGATGGCTGAGAAAAGGTTAAAGCGTAAATCCTAGCATGTTGCTACCATTTCACTGCCCGCAGTGAAGGTCCATTGTGTTTGAAAACGGACAACAAATTTTACACATGCATCCCAACCAAGGCTGGTTATTTTTATAAAAAAGGACATGGCAACGAATCCATTAGTTCTGTTTAACCTGTACACTTATTATTAGTAGATACCAAGCTTAAAACTAGCAAGTTTTTAGACCACTAACTGCTCCCTTGCAAGTCTCTATTTAGTACTAAATCAGCCTCGAACAAGGCAAGGTATCACTTGTGTTTTGGCTTATTCAAAGAACTTACAGCATTGAAGACAAAAGTTCCACGAATCCAGATGGATTTGAAGAAATTAAAATGTCCCACGTGCTTAAAAACGCTCAAAACAAAACAGTCCTTTAAAAATCACGTTTTCACGCACGACCCCGATGCGAAGATAAAATGCGAGGTAAACTTTTAATTTACAGTATGCAACAAAAATATAGCTACGATGACATATTTTTTATCTCGACATGATGCCGTAATATTTCAACTTTGAAACTCCGTACAAAAATGTCAAAACTATCTGCCGACAATTTCCTCGTCGCCGATTTTTAATGTCGCAGATAGGTCAAAGGTCAGGATTATTTTTCTAAAAAAATTTGAGGCGTCGAAAAAAAAACTTCGTGGATAATTTTTTTTGAACTTTGCAATATTTTTTACTGGATGCGGCATGCGTTTTGAAGAATAATGAGCTTTGGTCGGACCGTGTACGATTTTTTTGGCGCCCACAGGAATTTTTCGCCCAGGACAGGTTGGAGGTCTAAAATCGCCGCCTTGGCGAAAATTAAAAAACTGAAATATACGTTTACATATCCCGACCCTCAATATACAAACGTCTCAAATTTTTTTAGAAAAATAATCCTGACCTTTGACCTATCTGCGACATTAAAAATCGGCGACGAGGAATTTGTCGGCAGATAGTTTTGACATTTTTGTACGGAGTTTCAAAGTAGAAATATTACGGCATCATGTCGAGATAAAAAATATGTCATCGTAGCTATACTTTTGTTACATACTGTACATAAATATGCAGGATTGCACTAGTGAAATTACACCATCAAATTTATATACAATCTTAAAAACTCAGCCTTAATCGTGACTAAGCGGTGTGCATATGTGACTTCACAAAATTCTGATAGTGTTTTTTACCGCATGGTGATAAAATTGACAACCACGGCGACAAGTTATTACTGGCTGGTGTTAATTTTTCCACCGCACGGTGAAGGCACATAATATGCACACCGTTCGGTAGCGATTAACACCAAGTTTCTAATACTGTATGTATTTCTTAGGTTTGCGGGAAAATTTCGAAAACCCCTGTCACCTTTGCTACCCACATGAGAAATATTCACACCCACCGAGAACGTCAAAATTGCAATGTTTGTCATCGGACATTTCGCAATTCCGCCACATTACGGACGCACATAAACGCCATGCACGAACCAGGAGAACGGCCTCGTTTCTCATGCACGTTTCCCGACTGTGAAAAAATCTACTTAGCCAAAGGAGAACTTACCCGACACGTGGCAGGTGAACACTCTGAAAACCCTGTCAACTTTGTGTGCACTTTGTGCCATAAAGAATTCAAATATAAAATAAACCGTGATGTTCATATTCGGCGTCACACAACGGAGAAGCCCTTTAATTGCGGCACATGTGGGAGGCGTTTTGCAGGAACGAATGACTTGAAACGTCACGAGGTACTTAAGTTAATACCCGACTCTAAATATTTTGATCGTCACCCATAAAGGTGTTTTTAGTGAATAAGGCGACGTTTTTTTCACCAGCGGAAAATAAATAAATGAAAACCCGTGTACAAAATAAATGCGACGTTGTTATTTTAAAAATTGTCATTTTTACCTTAACATTTTTTTTCACACCATACTTTTTAAAAATTTTTAGAACGACGCCACGGTGTGGTAAAGAACTCCTGTTTTCGAGTTTTTTCCCCTTGGTGACAAAACGTCGTTTTAATCATTACACAAAAGTAGAGGACTATAATACCTCCACGGGTGGCAATTTGGCTCTAAATTATTTGGAGTGCGTGTACAAAAAATGGAGAAAAAATTTCGGAAAAATTGATTAAAAGTCTACCTTTATTTTCCAGGCTACACATTTGGAAAAATCCACACGAAAAATTTTAACTGTCACCTCTGTCCCCGGGAATTCCTTCAAAGTTGTGACGTACGCGTCCGTATAGTATTCGGGCTGTTCATGAAAATCTGCGGAATCATCTCTGCTCAATTTGTGCCGTAAGGTTCTCCTCATCCAATCATTTGAAACGCCACGTGGAGGCGAAACACCCCGTGAACAAGGAAAATATCTATTCCTGTGACAAATGCGAGTACAGAATCCACAATTTAACCGCGCACAAAATACGGCACGATGTCAAAAACCACGAGTGCTATTTTTGTGGAAGGAAATTCTACGGTTTTCCAGAGTTGGGCAACCACTGCGGTCGCTTGCACACTTCAGTGAAGAAATAAGTATGACTACTGTTTACTATTCGATTAACCTATTAAATTTACAATGTATACCTTACTCAAGAAACGTTGGCTTTTTCGCGATCTGCACCACAATAAATAAATATGTATGCATTTGCACCAATTTTTTGCAAATACAATAATAGGTAAGAAACATAACATGTTATTTGGTTCTTAATGAGTTAGTATTTATTTCTCAAAACTTGTTGGAAATGGACCCATATGAATGTGAAGATGTAACGGTATACTTGTTAATCCCCGATTACGGAATGGGGAGTAATTAATCCTGAATCTTGCAATCAGTCTCAATCGATCCGTCTAAGAATTTTAAGCTATACTCCAACGTTCACCACATCCATTTTATTAAACGGTGAGGTTAAACTGGGACTAAATTTGCTTTATTTGAGTTAAATATTTTTATCAGATATTTAACATGATTATAATTAGTAACGCTAGTTAGTATGAAATTAACATTATATTTAAAGGAGATATTTTTAGAACTGTGGCCACTTTTACATAGGTTACAAAATATTTTTTAATAAGCCACAAAAGGCCTTGAACACTCAATTTGAGTTATGGCTAGTAAGAAGGTTACATATACATATACTTAAATAGTTATCAAGTCGGATTTCTCCTCCTCAGTTGCATAATTAGTTTCGCAAGATCGTATTTTTACAAAAGAAAAAAAATGGCAAGTATTTAATAAATATTTGCCGCATTTTCTGAAACCTTTAAAGTATCTATTAAGTATTTCACCGGTTTAGACATTGATTATAATGTATTGTTGCGTTGTAACAGTTACAACGTGTCGAAATTCGTGGCTTATGTTGTGCAACAAGATAAAATTTAGCTTGTTGTGTTGTTAAATACATGCATATGTCCAGACTTTTGTAAGAAATTTATTTCAACCGGTATGCAAACCATTTCAAAGTTTAGAATTTATGTAGATTGGAGGCCTTACGCAACCCGTGCATGTGCAACTTGCACGATGAAAATTACGCTTAATAAATGGTTGGAGACGCAAAACTTACTTTTCTGTAGAAGTATATGTACATAGATGCTCAAGGTGTTCACTGGCTTTACCGATACCATGGATCGGAGGTGGCGTACCATCTACATTACTTAGGAGGGGAGCTTGCGAGGTTGATAATAACAGATCTTGGTGCCCTTTGGATATGTGGTAGGGTCCCATGAGTGTACTAAAACCCTGAAGTGGTTTGACTCCATGGCCACATTTGCGCCCGCCACACCCACTCAAAAATCCCCAAAAAACGCTTTCACGCCAGTTTTCACTCACTCGAATCCACGTCAAAAATAAAATTTTACTCGGACTTTGAAATTTCTTTCACCATTATACTCCCAGATAGTGTCTTTCTTCAATCCAATATCAAACTCAATTTTTTCGAAATTTTAAGTATTTTTAAAATTTAAAATTCTGAATGAGCATTGTTGTAGTAATCAACAAAACAAATTATGTTTGCGAAATAATCATCAATAAAATTGAGTTTGATATTGGATTGAGGAAAGCAACTATCTGGGAGTATAATGGTGAAAGAAATTTCAAAATCCGAGTAAAATTGGATTTCTGGCGTGGATTTGAGTGAGTGAAAACTGGGGTGAAAGCGTTTTTTGGGCATTTTTGAGTGGGTGTGGCGGGCGCAAATGTGGCCATGGAGTCAAACCACTTCAGGGTTTTAATACACTCATAGGACCCTACCACATATCCAAATGGCACCAAGATCTGTTATTATCAACCTCGCAAGCTCCCCTCCTTAGATAGCGCTACCCCTCAGAAAAGTAATACTAAACTCGCAATACTAAATTAAGCGAAGTATTCTCATCCTAGAACAAACTTTACTCCTTATCAAGTTAATATTACTCCAGACTTAATGTAGGTTACCTATGTAATTAATATTGACCGCGCTTAGTTTGAACAAAGGTAACATTATTGTATGGGGATTTGCGACCCCAACCTGTAATTTAGAGGTGAAACTTAACCCCAAAAATTGTATACATAAAAAGGTATATATGTGCCGACAAAAGCATGTGGTGCAATACTGATTTCACTCTAGATATTGAATTTCGTCACTATAAACCAGTCCCCCATTTATTTCGGAACGGTCGATTTATTCATCTACAACGTACGGGATGACGTGTATCGGATTAAGTTTAACTGCACAGTAATGATGAATATATTTAAATTTAGCATCCCCATTGTTTTCCTTGGTTTAACATTTCCCAAAAATTTTTGTTCGGCAATCGCCAAAACTAAAACTTTGTCTCAAGCCTATGACATATCCTACCTCAACGATGTCCTTAACCCATTCTTTCATTGTCTGATACACTTGATCAATTACAAACAGCTCGATCTTCGTCACCCAGAAATACCTATTGTTCTCGAAGGCCACGGCTACGGCTATAAAAAGACAGAGGTGAACCGTGTTGCTAGATTGAAAGGTAATTTAAGACGGCGACAAAAGGACAGTTTCCGTTGGAAGTGTGTGTTCCACGGATTTTTGTTTCCTAAACTGCCGAGCACTAAGATCTTCATGAGCAAGTTTGAATGCAAACATTATTACAAGGAATATTGGACAGGGAATATAAGAGAAAGTGAAGCAGGATTTTCCAACCTTTTCCGACATCGAGATTTCTGGATTTATTTCACTGATCGAAAATCCTTTAAAAAATGGATGCCGTGGGCGAGGGGAATGCAACAAGTACAAGGCGCCACAGGTAATCCACACTATGCATATGTATTTAGTTATACATATATGTACCAATAGATTGTTTTCAAGTGGATTTTATATACATATTTTTTTATCAAGCACAATCCTTCACTGGAATCGTATACATTTCGAAATCAACCCAACCACCCGAATGGTACATCTCTTGTCGGACGTGTCACCCAAGAAAGTTCACCTTTCATCAACAGGATCCATCTGATCAGTCAACTTTAATTCAATCATTTTACAAGTTCGCGAGTGCAATTCATCCCGATAAAAAGTTTCAAGTTTCAGACATATTTTCTCAACTTCCTGCAAACTATATGAAGACTGCAAAATTACAAAGCTTCGACCAAATATCGACAAACTCGACCATCGATATTTTAACCTTTTCCTCCATTTATCCCAACAGTAGTTATATATTCGAGATCACCACTTACACCAACGACGTTGAGATACATGAGCCCGAAAAAATTGTAATTGGTATAAATACAGCAACCCACGCGCCGAATGTACGTTTATCCCGAAGCTCGTATAGATTTTTAACATGCGACGGATTGCTTCAACGGGAATTGGGAGGACAAAGATTTGTGAACCTAGTATCCGCATATACCCTTGAATCATGGCTAGCTTTACTTATTCTTGGACTCATCTCCGCCATACTTTTAAAACTAGTTAACAACATGAGAAGAGCTACAGATTTCGTGGATTCACTACTTTTGCCAGTGGCTTTTCTGCTGGAGCAAGGCGTCAATATGCCGCCATCCAGGCACAAACTGATCTCTTCGATTAGCATCTTGGCGCCATGGCTCTTAATGTCGGTCGTTCTTAGTAATGGGTACAAAGGGAGTAACGTGACAGACTTAATCTCACCATTAAAGGGTGTATTGATATCTAACTTTAAGGAGTTAATAGACCGCAACTACACAATATTTGTTCCCACACTAAAGGCTTATGAACCTAGGCGTCAAATATTCATAGGGCGTGACATATCAAGGCTAGGAAATTCCTTCTATTTGTTCAACATGCAATTAAAAAATTATGGAATTGGTTGTGGCTCGAAGAAAATTATAGCAGTTGTTCAAAATTTGTTATCGAAGTTATTTATTGTCATGGGAAAGCACAACATGACAGTTCTGGATGGAATACTACCATGCAATAAATCAGCCATGGTTGTTTACGGGAGTGAAATTGATGAGTACGAAGCTAAACTGAAATTTTTACGACCAAAATCAAACATTGTTAAAAATAAGGATGAACTATTTGAGGAACAACTTGGTTGGTCGGTTTCTTATAGTTTGGATGTTAAATTGGAGGAGAAATTCCAGTGTTTATTTGAAGCCGGGATGATCAATTTTTGGACAAGTTATATACGATTTTTAAGAATGGTGAAATTTAATTGGTTGAATCGGTTAGTTATTAAAACGGAAGATGATGAGAAAGGAAAGGGTTTGAAGATGGAAGGAAATTTCGTGGTAATATTTTATCTACATGCAATTTTGATCACAATGTGTACTTTGTTATTGGCAGTAGAACTAATTTACAGTGTGTATAGCAGAAGGGATATTTGCGTGGTAAATCAGTTTATCATTTAAGTAGTTGCAGAAGCGAATAAGTTTGACTGATTTTGTTGTCGGGATCATTCCTTTCGTGTATTTATACGTCAGCTCTGCGTCCTGGGACTTGAACAAATATACATACGCATAAATAAATATTATTTTTAAATGTTAGTAGTATATTTATTTGACTACATCATTGTTGATCCTTAAGCGTTTTTGATCTAGCTGTGATGTAATAAATTTAGTATATTAAATATAGGAGATTAAAATATTTAAAGTAGATAAGATTGTTGACCGTTTGTTGAAATTTTAATTACAAAAGCCAAATGAACAAAATCTTTAACCTAACGTGTACCAAGCAGATTATTAAAGGTTATGAGTTAACAAGTGTGGGATTCTTGCCAAGCGGAGGAAGCAAACTCAGCTCAGATTAACTTTGAAGCGAAAAAGCGTAAACTTTTACACTTTGACCCCAAGTATTGGACAAATTTCAGTCAACGTGACTGAGGAAACCTTAATTACATTCACTTGAACTTCGTAATTCCTAAATTTCACCGCACTGAATAACGAATTTGTACAAAAACATTCAATCATTTACACCAAATCATGGAATTTGGCAGGAGGCCGACATTCACATTTTTATTTGCATGTGATTTGCTCGCGCAAAATTCTAAATGCTAAGCAATAAGTTGATAGTGGCATCCAAATTGATTTGCATAAATGTTGTGAAGGTCGACATTTGAAAGAAGTAGAACGGACCCACATTAACTCGTAGCGGGTTCAGAGATTTAGCTACTTTCTTCTCGAATCTGTTTCCAGAACGTGTTGTGACCTGTTCCAAATATTCAGTGATTTAGCAAATCAGGATTTATAAATTCAAGTTTTAGAGAAACAATTGGAGTTCTTGATTAGACTTCGATAAACTAAATTTTGAAGAAACAAGTTTTGTTTTTGAAATTAGTGCAAACAGTCCGAAAGTTACGGAAAGTTGAGAACCTGCGCTTTTGGCTGGAAAACCGTTTAAACTTCATGTTTTACGCTTAAATTAAAGCATTATGAAAGTTCAAAGAAATGCGAGGGTGCAAATTTTTTGTGGTGAACAAAATCGAATTGATCTCATGTACACGAAATATTGTGAATTTCATACGCCATGAATAAGGGAACTTCCCTCATTCCCTCAGGGAAGGGTGAAGAAATCAGAGTCAGAAAGGATCTTACTCTTTTGAAATGGTTCGAAATCAAGAACATGTTGGCCCCAGATGTGATGCACCTTCCTTGAAAAATCATCCCCAGCCCGAGGGCCATTTCCGCCATAAGGAAGAAGCTGGCCTGCACACTGGGTAAGAACCTAATCAGCGTGACATGTGTGAGGACTTGCAAGACGAGCAGGCCGCTTTGAAATGCCGGCCACAAAACCCCCGCTGCGGTCTCGTTGTGAAGAATGTTGAGGAGTTTAAGGGATGAGAATAAGTGCAACCTGCGCACGATTGAGATGTCCCGGTTGTCAAATTTCCTAAAAGGAAGGTCACAATTTAGATTATTACATTTTAGTGGAAGTCTGCAGACTTAATAATTATCATTGCGTCAAATCACAGGACAGTCCTTGGCAACATTGGAACACGTAAATTTACAAAATTTTACAAACATGTTTCATGAAATTAGCTGACTTATTTTTGTTCTCACAATGGGTACGCAAACGATGTATAATCTTGACAATTTTTTCCCATGAGAACTTGACATTTGGAAACAACATTTATCGATTTAGCATTTAGCGAAACAACATTTGCGATAAATTCAGTAAAACTCGGTATCATGATGAAATTCCCGAACTGCACGGATTCCGAGCGGTTCATCGAACTTGCTGCCCATAACGCTCTGAATTTTTGGCACCTGTGCATTACATAAATGTTGTTTCTAAAAAGTTTTTTTATATCGGCAATGATATGGTAAAGAAACTGGGCTAAACATTGTCTGTGTCTCGATTTTCAGATCAAAGCCGTTCATTTACTTTATATTTCCAATTTTGTAAAATACGCTTATCAAACCAACGGATTTTGCAATTTGTGGGTAGTAATATGTTGGTCGGAGTAAGACGAGTGGGAATAAATAGAGAAGAGCTGGTCCAGGAATCGAACTTGGGACCTCACGATATCCGGTCGAGCACCTTAACTACCGAGCCACAAACTGCTCTCCATAACTATGCCGCCCCCTTTCCAACCAACATATCACGCTTATATGATAAATATTCTCTCAAAAAGTTACCAGAGACTACATGAATTACTTAAATACCCGTTCTTCACAACTTCCAGCCACAAGGTGTTAATTTGTACGTAGCAAAATAACATCGACACGGTCAGCCCGACAGCAAAGCTTAAGACGTAGTTCAGTTTTACTTCGTAGCAGACAAACAGCACAGTTACGAGGAGGTTATCATAGACTGATCGAGGGATTAGTTGAGACCCCCAATACTGAGGGTGATGTCGATCCTTAATTTGTTGCGGAACGTTGCCAACAATTGGGTAGAAGATCGACACAAGCGTAACAATGAGGACGAAACCAGTCGCACTGTGGTACCTGGACGAGGAGGAATGTGAAATTCCAAATTCTCCTGAAATTATAAATATTTTTTTAAATTGTTATGTTAACCATTTTTATATTCAAAGTTTAAGGCATGATATTTTATTTAAACCAATGTGTCATGCCGTGTCACAACAAACTTTAGGACATTTATGACATTTCGACATGTCATGACAAGTGACATCCTAACAACCCTAAATTTATCTAAGGTTTTGAAAAACTGATTTTTACATTGTCCCGATATTTCATCCCGGTTTCGATTAATCAGATTGATGAAAATCTTTGAAAAACAGTTTTTGATTCGGTACCAAAACGGATTTTTAAAATCGAATTTTCGGAAACCGGTTTTAGATTAATTACGTAACCGGGTTTAAACCGGTTTTTAAAATCGGTTCAACTTCAAATTTAATTTACTTCACTGCTCATAACCAAAAATTAGATACAAAATTAAAAAATGTCTAATTAAATATCTGTAAACTTCGGGCACGATGTTTGCAAACAATTATATAATCCATTCTCTATAATTAGAAACATTAAATACCAGCTCCATATTGTGTAGTTTGTTTTATTAAAAATCAGAAACCGGTTTTCGAACGTCGTTTTTTTTGAAAAATTGTAAAATCAGTTTACCATTAAATCGAAGACATGCTGTTAACCGCTTTTAAAAATTCGGAAAAATACGATACATATTTATTACATAGATGCCCACGAATTTAAACTGGGTGAGTAATGAGCATTCAGACACATGAAAACTTAATTACCTAGCACAAAACCACCTGCTAGAAATAATTTTATTTAAAAGATATAAAAGAAATATGTAAATATAAAGAAGAAATCAGAAGAAATAAGTAATAAAGAAATATGTTCATAAAGATATTTCTTTTTCCTGTATGTGTGCAAAAAAATTACATATGTGCAAGTTATTGTGTAGTGGTGTATACGAGTGTAACACTCGTTGCATATCACAGCAAGAGATTGTAAAAAACACCAGATGCAAGAAATATGTATACACCACTACACAGTAATTATTTGGTGTATCTATTACACTGCGCAATAGATACACAAAATATTTTGTTATCGTAGAACATCATACCAGAAAAACTGGTATACCAGTTTTTCTTTTCTTACTTCTCAGATTTGTATCCAGTTTAATGACACTGTTAAAAAACAGACTGCATCGCTTCTTCCTTAGAAACAATTTCCACTCGATTATTCCAATGCCAGATCGAGAAAGTACGTTTTCCAGGTCAAACAAAAGGTCGCGTGGTGAGATTTCTTGGATCCAGAGAAAAAAGTTGTAAAAAATCGATATAAGCAGTCCAAGCTCAAAACGAGCAAAGTTACGAAAATTAATGAAACCGAAGTTATGTTGTTTATCTACGCAGATATGTAAAAATACAGAGTAATGTGCATATAAATATGGTTTCTATTAATCACACTGGTAGAATCATTAATACATACACATGTACATACATATATCTGTATCTGTATGAATGATTACAGCTTGATATTAATTTATTTATGTAAAATTGGATTACTCTAGAAGTGTTTAATTTGAGAAAATGTCTTGGTAGAAGGATTAAGAATAGTACGTCTTCATTACCTGAAATTTTGCCGCATTCATTTCGTACTTTAGTGACACCGAGTTCAGATAATTGCCAAATTTTAACAAAACCGCAGTACTTTCAATCCAATGTGGCGGTGTTTTTCTGGAAAATTTTGTGGATTTTTGGAGCGACCTCCACATCTTGTGGATTGTGTATGACAACCCTAATTTTTGACAAGCTCCCACCATGACATAAATACCTAATTGGGCGCAGTGCTTGTGTTATTTGTTGGCAGGTATGGTACAACATATTTGTTGAATTTTTAGAATTTAACGGCTACACTCAAATTTTAAAACGTCACCGGAACTGAAATTCTTTTAAATATGTATTTTGATAGAAAATATTTCCACATTTTTGATATGCTTTGTGCATTCACAGCGGTACACCGTGACCATGATGGTGTGTATAAGCAAAGTTATATTCGTGACTCTCAGCAAATAAAATATTTCCAAGTACATGTTCTGTATAAGAGATGCTTGACTAGAATGCTGCATTTTGTAAATGTGAATGTTTATGTATACATATACTAAGTTTTGTCTTTTATTCGATTAACTTTTTTTCTCTTTAAATATTAACGATTGGTTTTGCAAAAATTCAATTCCTTTCATTTTAATCCAATCAAAATGTAAACTTAATCAAGATCATGCAATTTTCCATACCGAATAATTCAGGCGTGTACGTGTACCAGTCTACGTGACTGAAGATTGTGTGCATGTATGTATATGTATCTGGAAAAAATATATGCGGAATGTAAATATGTATATACATGAAGTGAAGACTTACTAGAATAAATTTCTGGACAACGTTACACTTAAAAATGTGGTAAAATCACACGTTTATGATCATACGTATAACCTTCGTTACGGTGTTGATTGGGTGATAACGTTTCCGCGGGTTGGCGATAGTTAGCTTCGGAGTGGTAATTTTTCACCATAACTACGGTATATTTGAGTCTATGTCGATATCGTGATGCTCGCTATTCACTTGCCGGTGAAGGCATTTACATATTATGTACTCGGATCGGTTAATTTCAATAACATTTTGCTAAGAGTGGAGCTGTTCTGCACCGGAAAAGATTCGAGGTCACTTTCGTTATTTTATCGATTTATTTACTAAGCCCTTGTTCTAGACGGACGTATAAAGTTAGAGTATGATGAATTCAAGGAGCATTTGTTTGAGTATGTATTTCTGTAGATTATTTATAAGAATTATTTTTATCAATTTGGTAGACTTATTAGTCGCGCGCTATAACTTTTCTCCGTCTCATACACAAATTCACGGTATCTAAAACATAGTCAGCCTACACGGGAAGTATACCGTTCAAATGGGTATGAGACGGAGACATGTTATAGCGCGCGGATAATATTATTGTAAATTTCATAAATTAACAAGACAATTATCGAAGTTAGAAAGCTCTAGCAATAACTATTCTACAATAAATATTAAACATTGATAAAAAATTTGCTATGTAGCTCTATGGCTGGCTCTATAAAAATAACCTAGTGTATGTATAGTGTATGTATCTAGTGTATGTACGAGTGTTGACAGAGTTAGAAACTAATCAAAAAATTAATGTGGTCAGTAGAACGTTAGCGCAGCTGAATTATAAACGGTAGAAGGATGGCGATGTAACATTATTTCGGCTCTTTGAGTGCCTTCGTTACTAACTCAACAATGTCTGTTATGTTTTCGGAATCAGACACGTCTATAAGAACGTTGTACTGTGTGTGAATTCTGGTTCTCAATTCGATTCGCATTAAAGAATCCATACCTATATCACTCAAGTCCGTATCAATAAGTTTTGAGGGATCTTTGAATCTTAACATTTTTGCGACTAAACTAACAACGGACTGTTCCAAATTCTCAAACTGATTTTTGTTATTTTTACAATTCCCAGATATTTCTTCTCCATGCTCATTCGAAAGAGTCCTGACATGCAATATTACCCACGAAGTTTTAACATCTCCGCTAAGTTCGGCCGCCATGACGTTGTTCCCAATTATGGTTGCGTTTCGAAGAATATGTTCCATTGTACAAATCCCTCGTGCGGTAGAGAATGGGTTGACTCCGAAAACCTTCCTCGCCAAGTCCCGCACCATTCCGGTTTCGCCCCATTGCCCCCAAGCAATGCTTGTTGCGTTGAGTCCGAGTCGGTGCCTGTAATCTGCTAGAGATGCAAGCGCAGCATTCGCAGAGGAGTAATTTGCTTGCCCCGGGCACCCAAGAATCCAGGTGGCCGACGAATACAGTACAAAATGCTCTAGATTAAGGTGAGACGTTGCAGCATGAAGGGCCCAGGCACCATCCACCTTCCCTGTCCATACGAGATCGATCTTCTCCATTGTCATATTTGGGATCGTCGCATCCGACAAGGTGCCTGCTACGTGGAAAATACCCCTAAGAGACGGCATACCGAATGATGAAATTTTTCCAAGTATCTCATCTACCCCGGCACGTGTAGAAATGTCACCATATTCCACAACCACACTCCCCAATTTGTCGTCAGCATAACTAGAATGACCATCACGGTCCTTAAGTTTTGAGACGACGGCCTCTCTCCCGTCATGACGTCTACTCACTAAAACAAGATGTTTAGCCCCATTGGCCAACATCAATTTAGCAAGCTCAATCCCCAGCGCCCCGCATCCGCCGGTTAGCAAGTATGTGCTTCTATCATTAAAAATATTTTCCGTCCACCTTATGACTACTTTTCCTATGTGGGCCGCACTTTGTAGGTGCCCGAGGGCAGAAATTATTGCTGCTGGTTCAAAAACCGAGTAAGCTATAGGTAGCAGTTTCCCATGGGCCAACCAAGTTTCCATTTCATGTGCTAGGTAGACTGTTCGCTCTTCGTCGCGACTACTGAGGTCTACAATCGAGTATTTCACATCAGGTCGAAGTTGTTCAACTTCTGCATGGGTCCAAACATTCAGTTTGCTCATCTCTATGAATCGCCCTCCTGTTTTCGTCACTGAAATTGAAGCCTCTTTCCATCCTTTTGAGGTGAGTGAGTTTAGGACAAGGTGGACCCCAGCGTTATCGGTTGCGGTTTTCACTCCGGCTAGAAAACGGGGGATATCCCTGCTGCTAGTTACATTTTTCAGGCCTAGGATGTCTGTTAAGTAAGCTCTTTTCCTGCGGCTACCAGCCGTACATACAATATTGGCCCCTATTTCCCGCGCGATCTGAATTGCGACAAGGCCAACTCCTCCAGATGCGGTGTGGATCAAAACCCATTCTCCACGACTCAAGTTGCCAACCGTGACAAGGGAGTGATAAACGGTATAAAACGCAGTAGGCAAGGTGGCCCCCTCCACATGGGTCAAGTTTTGTGGTAATAAAGCCACATGTGATGCATTTATGTGAACAACGTTGGGCAGAGGGAGTGGTTCCAGGCTCATTGCAAGAACGTTCGCACCAACACAAATGCCACGAACGGCCGATCCCACTGCAATTACTTCTCCACAAATATCTGATCCTATGGCGGACGCTGATGCAAATTCCAAAGTTGGTTTTCTGATAGACAAAATATCTCTGAAGTTTAATCCGGACGCGTGGACCCGGATTTGAATCTAATTACGGAGGGTATCCATAAATTAAAATACATTACTAAAAAACAAATTGCTTCCCATACGACTCGACATTCACACGCACTTTAAGTTTAACAGAAATTGACCATTGTGAGTAGCTACATAAGTACTCCAAGCCTCAATTCCCTTGCCTTATCATAATAAAAGTAGCCAATAAACTGATATGATATCGGCAAGGGCAGGGGATAATTCTCCATTTCTGTAAAAGTTTAGCACCGTGTGAGTGAAGGGTATACTACTTTGCTTTGAGTAACTTACGTGGTCGTCGGGAAAGGATTTCTCTGGTCCAAGTGTAGTTGAATAGTCCCATTGTAAGTCCTCGAGGGCGCAGGATTGAGGAAGTCTTAATTGGACAGGGTTCTCTGTTTGGCTTAGCGGTAGGGTGGCGAAGGGAGACACGAATGGGGCAAACTTTCCTACATGGCGTACTCCCCCTCGATAGGCTACAAATGGCTCCTCGCTACGACCTCGTAATTTTTGTCTATTTTTAATTTCCATGATTATTTCGTTGGCCCGCTGGTTGGCGTCTTCATCGTTATCAAGGTCTATCCACACTATGTCAAGTTCCAGCATTTCGTTTGCGAGAGATCTTGAGAACCCACGTATTGCTCCAGCAACCGGATAGCGGTCCTCTTCATCTCGGATTGGCATGATTCCATGACTCACAAGGAAGATTTCCACCTTTCCAATCGATAGTAGGGCCTGCGAAAATGCAAGGAAGTGCTTCAATTGTTCTCGCTCCTGATTCAACTCCCGAGTATAGTACGTGTGCGAATGTGGGAAGCAATACACGATCTTGTCGCCTGGTTGTACATAAATTTTTTGATTATTAATATTGCACCTTGTCCCATGTCCATTATTTGAAGCTTGTAACTGGTCCGCAAAGTCATCATCATCAGTTGTAGAAATTATAAGGAAAGGTGATGGCTCATCTTCGTTGGCCGTAGCGATAATTACTCCAACATCGAAATCAGTATTTTCTACAATTGATACCTTTTTATACCCTGCAGACTGAAGGGATACCTTCCATGCTTCTCCATCAATTAGGCAGTGGCCTGATCTAACGTCGTCCTTGAAGAGCCAATATCCCTTACAGTGTCCGAAGACGATATCTATGAATGCACATGGGCGGAGTTGTTCGGCGACGAATATGTTACCGCCCTGTCGAAGCAATAAACGCAGATTGCCAAGCACTTTTCCTAGATCAGTAGTGGCATGCAATACGTTCATCGCAATTATGACATCGAATGCTTCTTTTTCGAAGCCCTGTGCAAGGACATCTTTCTCCACGTCTAGGATACGGAAGTCCACCTCCACCCCAGGGACGTGGGGTAAGGAATCTTCTGCTCTATTGAGGAAATTTGTCGAGATGTCCGTGAAGGTGTAAGTTGACGAGGAACCGTGAAGATAGTGTAGAAGTTCTCGTGTAGCCGCACCAGTGCCTGCCCCAACTTCTAAAATGCGCAAACCTGTATAGTTGTTTTTCATGAAAGTGGCAAAGATGGAAATTAAATTTTCGGTTAGAGTGGAACACAGCACGGTAGTCCGGTACAGCCGTTCCGCGGAGAAATCAGGGATTGAAACTGTTTGACTATTAACATTTCCAGTTGGTTGTTCCAATGTGGGAAGGGAGGGAGGGAAGAGGTGATGAAGAATGGATTCCGTTCCACGAAGAAAGTTGTCCAATTTCGAAATGTAAAACTCCGTAAAAGCCCAGTCATCTCGCAAAATGCTGTCCTTATGATGTAAGGGATTCTCGGTCATACCAAAGTCCGAATGCGGTAATGCGACGTATTCTGTTGCGGACACTTCATTCAAGAGGCCTGCCTGACCGGCATAGTGAAGCAGCCTTGCCAAAAAAGCTGGTGCAATGTGACATAAGCCGAGACGGGAAGCAATTTCGCCAAGTGTGAAACTCTCGTAAGGTAAGAAACAGAATCCGAGCAACTTTAATGTTACAGCAATTCGTGTCCTTATGTATGAAGCAATTCGCTTATACTCTTGAATTTCTTCGCTATTCCGGGAGATTGCCTTAAAGGTCGAAAACTGTTCATGTATTCCAGTGCTGCTCATGGAAATAATATTTAATTTGTTCTCTGCAGTCCATTCCTCTATAAATAGAGGTAACACGTTGTCCTCCTCAGCACGGTTATTGGTATTTGTCCTTACGTTAGTCATTCTTTGAATCGCTTCTACGGTTGTGTTGATTGTGGTCAGGTTGGTAATCGAAACCTGGGCATGCCATACTGAATCATTTCCGTGGACAAACAACGTGCTGGAATTCAATCCAGCCTGGACACGAAGCTGATGATCACAAATAGGCTCGAGGTTATCGCCAGCAATATGGTGGGACAGTACATCCACTGACGAAATCTTTATCGGCACCCTCAAAGTTGCCAGAGGACCTGGTTGTGCAATAAGAGCGGCCTGAATTAAAGCATCCAATAGTGTGGGATGAACCACAAAGCTTCCGACTTCATCTCTATCATGTTCAAGTGTCGGTGGTGTTACGTCTGCTGTGACCGAACAACTTGCGGGGAGGTTGGACGATTTTAAATTCACCAATGATTTGAATTGCGGACCGAATTTATATCCCAAGTCTGACATCTCGATATAAGGTGACGGCATTGATGCACCAGTAAAGTTCTCCAGATATTCTTCTTGGTTTAGCGAGCCAAAGCCAGGTTGAACTACTTTGGCATTTAACGATGCGTGTAACTGCCACCCACTGTTCTCAGTCTCCCGCCGGCTGGATATGCAGATGTTGAACATTTCACCATCGTAAATCACATTTGTTTGGATGACTGACATCACATCTAGGGACAGAACTGTTTTAATGACTATGTCGGACAAGTTGATTCCACACAGCTTTTCCTTTCCTATGCTAAGCGTGGTCACAACCGCAAACCCCATCTCCATATATCCAGCTGCAGGAAATATATTGTGGGGCCCTATTTTATGATCCCGCAGCCAGCTTCCCGCTCTGTCCAGCAAGTCCTCCGTAGAAGTTTCAAAGACTGACATACGATTTGTTATCCCACATTGAGCCACCGGGAACATTAAGCCAAGCAAAGGGTGAATAATTTTAGATTTATATCTAACTCCAGCCTCGCATCTTTGAATTGCTGAAGTGTTGAACCAAAAAGGACCCTCATTTTGGAAAGGATATGTAGGTAGAAGATGAGGTACTTTTTTATGCAATATATTGACACCAACCAAGCTGGTCCAGATTTGTGTCCAATCGAGCTCAACACGATGTAGGTACAGAGTAGCGATGGCCTCCGATAAAGTGGTCCAATTCGGAACATTTCTCCTGATTGAGGGAATACAGACGAGCTCAGGGTCAGAGCAGTTCTTCACCATTATAGGACTGATCGCAGGTTGCGGGCTAATTTCAAGAAATAATCTAGCACCAAGGACAGCGGTAGCAGCGACAGAAGATTCAATAAATTTTACAGGTTGTTTAAAGCATCTTGACCAATAAGCAGCACCCAAGTCTTCCGAGTCCTCCAATTTCCGTCCATACGTTGACGAGATATACTCAACGCTACGATGTCGGGTAGAAAATGCTAATTTATCCAGTTCCATTTTAAATACAGTCGATCCTTTCTCAAACGACCGTGAATGATAAGCATGATTAACGTGATTAATAAGGGTGGATTTTATAGCATAATTTGTGCGGACGTAGGTGGCAAATTTTTCCATGGTTTCCTTGGGCCCTGACACAACTGTCTGATTCGAAGAATTAAAGGCTGCAATGTCGATCCAGTCTTCCTCGGATTTATTCCCCAGAATATAGATCGATGAATATTCCTGAATCATTTTTCTTGTCAATGACTCATCTGCCATGAGGACGACCATACGCCCTGACTCCATTGTCTCCAAAACATTTTTTCGTAGGGATGCCATCAGTTGCACTGCGGTAGCTAGATCCAGCTCACCAACAGCTGTAGCTGCGGCCACTTCCCCAGATGAGTGACCAACGACACACAAGTTGGGTTTTACACCCCACTCGATCCACATATTAAATAGTGAGTACTCAACAGCAAACGTGCAAAGCAGAGGACAGAGGGGTATATGAGTATCACCCTTTAGCCATTCAAGGAGGTTTATCCCTGTGAATTGGATGAAGAGGGAGTTTACTTCATCAAAGTGGCGACGGTAAGAAGAGCATGAATCATACAACTCTAATCCCATGCCGACATATTGACAACCTTCGCCAGGAAAGAGAAAAGAAATAGGAGTATGTCCAGCGGTCGAGTTTCCTTTGGGCTTCTTTCGACCAACTGACTCGGAGTTGTCCAGCCGCAGAGCTTCAATTAGATCGGAACGGTTGCTACCCATTGAAACTGATCGATATTCATCAAAGTGGTGTCTACACGTGGCCGCCGAGTAGCAGTAGGCTGCTAATAGGTCGTCGCCATCTACAAAAACAAAAGAATTATGAATTGTGTTAGTTATGTATGCATGCAAAAAGTAATTCGAAAAATATTCATGAATGATAAAATCATTTCGCAATCCGGATTTTTCGAAATTCTAATTTAATCCGCTTTGAAAAAATAAAAACGACGCATCAAAAACGCACGAAAAATTTTAGCTAGCCTGAAAGTTTGGCCGAAATCGCTTATTTCAACATTATCTACTCCGCACTGTAAACTTTGTTGCTAAAAATAATTGCGAAATTATGGATTTTAGTAGTGCTACGATTTCTAACAATATGCAACGGCATAAGAATATTCGTGTTCTCTTTCAGAAACAAGTGGTCAAGATTAAAATTTCAGGATTCTTGAAATTTTAAAATTCAAAATCAATAGAGGCTTTTTTAATAGCTTGGTGAAATAATTTCTCCGCAGTCATTTTACCCGCCGGCAGCGGCGCTTGAAATCGATTAAAAATCTCTGATTGGAGCTCTGACTTGGTGTAGACATCATCAAAAGAAAGAGTCTGAAGGATTGCGTGAAAGGATTCGGTCAATTATTAATTATATTTCAAAATTACCCTGCTCCACCAACAACTCCAAAGCCTCGGCATGCTTATTTCTCAAATCTGTAAGTGCGGTAGCAGACTTTGCTGATATGGGGAGTATGTAGAGCGGTACACGTTTGTTGAAGGGCAGATTACTTATTTCTGTTGGTAGTTGACGGACACGTTCCACGATTAAGTGAGTATTAGTACCCGAGATGCCAAATGAAGAAACGCCGGCAAGTTCCCCCTTCCAGCCAAGTGACTCTCTCGGTATTATTAGCCCTTTAAAGTCGATTTCTGGATTGAGGTCGGCAGTTAGAAGTTGAGGTGGAATGGATTCGTGCTCCATTGACAAAAGGACTTTGAGCAGGCCAGCCCCTCCTGACACGCTTTCCGTATGGCCAATATTCGCCTTGATAGAGGTAATGATCAATGGTCGCGTTCTTTCGCCTGACGATATTTGGTATGCTAGTCTAGTAGATGCAACCTCGACGGGATCACCCACGCGAGTTCCGGTTCCGTGCATTTCCACCCAATCGATATCCACCGGATTGACCTCTGCATCTGCAAGGGCCAGTAGCATAGCTGCTGATTCGCCTTCCACGGTTGGGGTACCTACGTTTCGGCTTAGAGTATCTTGCGAACATCCGGAGCCCTTGATGACTCCAAGAATGTGATCGCCATCCTTTATAGCATCCGAAACTCGCTTAAGAACGTAGATAATTCCACCATCCGCCCTTGCAAAACCGTCAGCATCTGCTTGATAAACCTTACACCGACCAGCGGGGGATAATACTCCCTGTAATAACAAAAGACACAATTTAAACGAGTACGATTAACCTTATAGCCCATAAAAAATCACGTGATGCATTAGAGTTATTGCTATACAACACATAAAAACAAAATTTTGCAAAAAGGATTGTCAATAAATCAAAAGTAGGGTCTAACTTTTATTCGTTACCCTAGGAATTTACCTGGAAATCGTGGTACTCGTAAGGTTTCACGATGAGATTTGCTCCGCCAGCAAGGGCCAAATTTGACCTTCCGCTTCGCAAATGACGAATAGCGGCATCAATTGCGCAAAATGATGAAGAACATCCGGCCTCAATGCCTTCGGTCGGACCTGTTATTCTGAAAAATTGAGCAATCCTTGCTGCAGCGTTCCCTATTGAGCACCCCAGGTAACGGCGTAGCTCCTCCCCTCCTTCCGTAGATCCAGAAGACAACATCAGATCCTTATACTCATCCCTCCAACTGCCTACATGCACAGAAGACGAAGTTCCACGTAGGGAGTATGGGGGAATTCCGGCGTCCTCGAGGGCCTAGAAAGGCACAGATATTTGAATATTTAAGACCAAATTTACAGAATCCAAGGAAAGTCGACACATCAAAACGCAGGCTTTCCAGCAAGAATGTCACCCAGCTAATACAAATTATCAATTTTCCAGTACCTACCTCCCAGCTCAATTGTAGCATAAGCCTGGCCTGTGGGTCGATGAAACCCAACTCCAAGGGTGACAGTCCCCAAAAATTGGCGTCAAATTTACCCACATCCCAGTCAATGAAACCCGCCTTTATTGGCACACTTTCCTTTTTAAGCCTTCGACACCCCTTCTCCTTTGTCCACCTGTTGCTTGGCACCAAACCGACCGAGTCCTTTGCACTCATCAAATTACCCCACAACGTGTGCCTATTGTTGGCCCCAGGCAGACGAAATGCCACCCCAACAATTGCGATTGGTTCCTTAGATTTCCCCCCTGCCTCTCTCTGGGCTCCCTTCACGTAGCGGAACATATTTTGAAACAATTTGTGCTTCAAACGTATTCAATGAATGATACAAACAAGTTTGGAAGAAAATCTTTAATTCGTTCCTGGTGAAGAGTAAAAACAGCTCTGAGCTTGGCAAGGAACAAGGGCTGCTATTATAAATGTTATTTAATTTTTGACTTCCCTGTACAACGACTCAAGCTCAATCGCACCTTGTAATTAAAAAATTTAGTGCCAAATTTCACGCTTTAAATCTTGGCCCAGATTAAGCAGAAATCCTCAATCTGATTCAATAAGGTATGCAGGATGCGGTATGGGGTGATAGGTATCGCCGACACGTACGCAAAATTAGCGTTTACATATAAATTTTTTAACTGAGGTACAAATTAAAGAGTGGTGTGATACAAATAAGGTACCATGTAGACCATGCGGAATAAAATGCGGCGGTAAAAATAAGGGCATTTTATTAACACTTGAAGTTGAAGCATTCACACTAAAAAATAAGATCTCTTATTTTGTGGACAATATGGAATTAATTTCTACGCAAAATGCTAAGCTTATCACAATTCACAAGATTGTATATCGTGTCAGTGTAATTCGTCCAAAACTACCTAAGGATGCAATCCCCACCCCACCAAATAAAATATTGGAATATATGTGTGACATGGGTGACAAAAAATGTACCCAGAAACCCTTAGCGAACACGCCGCCTTAAGGAGGGGTCAAATAAAAGGTTTATGTATAAAGTGTTTCAGAGACGGAAATCCGAAATTGTCCTTAATCTGCCAAACCCTTTGGGTCATGGTGAGTGGGAGTTTACGTAGATTTAAAAATCTCCTGGTCACGCCACTTACTTAGGTACAGTCAGAAATGAAAAATGCTTGGTGTTATTAGATATAAAGTAAAATTTTTAACTTTGTCCATCCGTCCGTCCGTCTGTCTGTGAGGAGGCAAATGGGAGAAGAAATCGAGATAACCACGATGGGTTTATGAGCCGAACAGGAAAATTCTATGAATTTTTGGGGTCACGACCTAGGCTCCCCCCTCCCCCCCCCCCCCCCCCCCGTCTCGCCTCAGGCGTTAGCAACACATAATCGGGCAAATTTCCGGTTGCACCCTATTATTACATGTCCTTCCTACACTCTAATTTTGACACTTGGGTTATAAGAGTGTAGTTTGAAGGCTAGTACCTGAAACTACCTAAACTAATAGTACCTGATATTACCTGAAACTGAGAGGATATTAAATATTAAATCATCTCGCTTCAATAATGCACTTCACTTTTTATTTTTATCCAACATCATAAAAATATATGAAGGTACACTCTTAGAATTCTGACAGGTATTTTTTCTCGGTTCTAAGGTTGTTATTGCTTGCTGCAAAAATTATGCCGGTCCGTAAAATGTTCTCGCACACGGTAAAACTTAAATATGGAGGTATTACTACGCGGTATTACTTATCATATGAGTCACATATGAATTACGATTTTAATTTGTTTTAACATTACATTCTTAAGAGTCCATAATACGTTTTAAAAAAATTTCCTTATACCTTGAGGAACCTTCTCGAAAAGAGTTTGGTAGAAATAAAATCACTTTGATGGAAATTTTTATGGAAATCTCCTTGGCTCAATTTATTACGAAGAGATCGAACCACATTTGTTTTACGCTTTTCATAATAAAAAATTTACGCTCATTGCAATTTGCTACGTAGAATAAGAAATAATGCGCAATAATTCTGTGCATATTTATTAATGGATTTAATTTTTTTTGTGGAAAGGCTGTATAATTTAGCTTAGAGTTTAAATAATTCGGAAACAAATCGTCACACACAGAGGTACCGTAGTGCTCTTTTTTGGGTAGTAATTAAGGAGACGTTTTGTGTCAACCTGCTGGGAATAAGTCAAGAACCCGTGTGATTGGGATGCGAGTTCTTAAAAAACGAAAAATTAATTAAAAAACTCAATACCTCTGTATTTTTATGAGCACAATAGTTAACATGTAGTTAGATACATAAATATGCAATATTTTTAACTCAAATTGTAATGTATGTACCAAAAATTTAGATATGGGACAAATTTTTCATGTTTGACAATCTGAATTTGTCATATTCACATTTGCAATATTTGTCATATATTTTCAGAATAGTGCTAAAATTTCATTTCGTTGTTGGATTACAGAAATATGCACAAAACTAAATGACGGTAAATAAGTATTAGGAAGAATAAAGTTATAGTGGCAAAAATAACTCGGTAGTGACAAAACGTCATATTTGTCATAAATTCCAAATTTGTCATTTTTGTCATAAATGTCCGCCACAATGGAATTGTGGCATTAGAACGGTTAAATTGACGAATATGACATATATTCGCTTGCCATTGACAAGTCTCCTTCTAATTCATTTTTCATATTAAAAACCAAAAAATCGTTCGACATTAAACTACCTACATAGCGTGTTGAGTAGTTTCTCAAAAATAGAGGGTGACAAATAGTTTACAAGATATTTAGAGTGCACTAATTTCTAAATAAATGGCCTCATGGTTAAGTATACTCTTAAAATAAAGTGTTAATCGTCACGTAAGGGTGTGCATATGTCATGGGGACAATGTTTTATACCGCTTCCCGAAAGGTGACAAATTGTTACTGGCTGGTATAAAATTTAACACCATCAAGTGAGAAACATTATTCCTTGCCCGGCGAAGTCACATATGTACACCTTTTTTTGTTACGATTAATACCAGGATATTAAGAAAATGTAGTTAAGTAGGTGCACTCTTAAAAATATTGCTAACCTTTTTCAAGTAACGAACCTCTTAATTCTAAATACCGTAAGGTATACTAAATCCAGAGAAAATGTTACCCTTTATTAATTTAAAGATGGTCTGGATTTAGTAAAAAATTATTTAATGTAGGATTCAGGGTGCAGCTACTTTTCAAAATGGCAACATTATTTATAAGAGTGTAAATATAATTTAATTTTTTTCCTTATTCGATGATTGTTTTTGATTTGATGTGCGTCGTTAAAATTAGAAAGTACTCACTTTTAGTACCTCGCTAGTTTAAAATTCAATTAATTGTATTTATATTAAACTTTTATCCTCTTCCACGCATTGGGGAGAGCAATATTAGTTATATCCAATTTTTACAATTTTTAAACAAATTTGAAAATATTTAAATTTACAATTTTCCATAAATTGTAACACAAAAATCAAAACCTGGCTACCCCATTTTGTCTAGATTAGCTTTTTTAGTTGGATTTTGATCCCATGGTGTGACAAAAGTTCTTAAATAGATAATTTTTTTTAATTTGCTCAATGCGCTAGATTTTTAGTCACACTTGCATAGATTATGTTTCTTAAATTTAGTTTTTATTCTGAAATAAAATCAGCCATCACTTTGTGCACTTTCAAAACCAATATTTTTTGGAATTATGTACATACACCATTTGTACGTACTTTTTTCTCGGTTTATTTATTTTGAAAAAGCTAACACACAAAACAAACCGCTCACTAACAACCGTTCGCTGTCTTGTTTCGGTTTGCAAGAAAAATTAAAAAATTCATTCATTTTGAAACGATCCGAAACATTGTGACCCATAATCTGGTCACGGTGTAAGTAATTTTCGAATATTAAGCTATGATGGAGCAAAATTATTAGACACTTCACGTCAACCTGCGTATGCCCGTAACCGCGTAAACTTACTAATCGTAAGGTCAGGTTCCGAACAAGAAATATGCCTTTTATGTTCACAAGGTTTTGCAAGGTTCGTAAACAAAAATGCCTTCGAGATGTTCCTGAATTTTGTAAAAAGTTAATAAGTTTCGTAAGTTTGTGTAATTACGGACTTACATACATACGAAGATTTACGTGAATAGCGTCTGTATCTACATCATTTCGATTTCAGATAATTTCATTGGTAAATGATTGTGAACCAAATATTTCTAGAAACTCATCATGATAAGTTATTTATTATGCTTAAGTGCTTATTCGGATTTGGAGTTTCTAAAGTAAAAAAATCAAGTTATAATTACTTATTACTTATAATTACTTATTTATGTACTTATTAATAACCTCGTGTATGTATGTAAATATATGGGTATGGATGCATGGATGAGGTCCATTAATCGTTCACTTTCCATAGTTAAGATTAATTAATATGAGAACAAAAATAAATACCTGCACTCTTCGTATATGTGTTTTTATACGCTGATTCATTTCCGAACTTCTCGGGGACATATTTGTACGTAAGCCCATCAAGGTTTCCGGTTTAACAGGCTAACGCTTAAAATACGTAAACCTCTCAATTCTTTACATATCCAACAAATCTTAATTTGTGAGATGTTTACAAAAAAGTAAATTGCTTTTTAGCTTTTTCCAGAAGGTTGTTTTTTGATCTGCGAAGGAAATAATATAATAAATAAATAATAAATTTAGGTTGAGTTTGTACATATGCCAAAAATAGTTCCTCAGTACGGCAAATTTTTGAAATTAGACGACTTTATTCCTCAGGAACACTAATACAAATATAAATATTTAAATAATCTACCTTCAAAACAACAAGTTACTGTGTTTTATAAAAATACTTTTCAACATGTGAAAGGTACCTTTTCTTTTCCCAATAACTGTAAGAATTTTAAAATATAATATAATTATTTTGCATGGTAAAAGTAGCCCAGAACAAATTAACTAAAGAAGCGATTATCTTCCAACATTTACATACTGCGCACTTTATACTTTTGTCTAAAGAAAAGGGTTTCGCTTGGGTAGGGCTCGCCGTTAAAGGCATGATACAGCTCAAAAATCTATTCCAAAGCAAGTCAAGAGCTTTGACTGATTTTTAAAAGCTCGATTGTACGACTGTTGATATGAGTTTGATATTGGATTGAAGAAAGCAACTATCTGGGAGTGTAATGGTGAAAGAAATTTCAAAATCGGAGTAAAATTGGATTTTTGGCGTGGATTTGAGTGAGTGAAAACTGGAGTGAAAGCGTTTTTTGGGGATTTTTGAGTGGGTGTGGCGGGCGCAAATGTGGCCATGGAGTCAAACCAATTCAGGGTTTTAGTACACTCATGGGACCCTACCACATATCCAAAGGGCATCAGGATCTGTTATTATCAACCTCGCAAGCTCCCCTCCTAAGATTTCCCTTTTTAGGGGCTTGTTTATAGTGAATGAGAATGAATTTTCTGCGATTAGAATGAAAATGACTGCAAGACTCCGTCATTTGACATGAATAACCGACAACCGTGAATGAAGGGATTTCTCACTCATTTCATTTTTCATCCTGTGTATGCGTAATACATGGGAAGTAAGAAATGAAGTCGGATCGGATGAAGTGAAATTAAATGAATTGGAACGAAAATGACTGAATGACATTCAGTCATTTTCACATTCGGTGAATGTGAATGAAAATATTCAGTTATATGTAAATCGACTTGAATGAAAACTAAATTTTTGAATAGGTATTCATCAAACGTACCGACCACTTCCGATCCAATCCAGTTTGACCCGCATCGAGTACGGGTTGGCGGAAGAAAGTATACAAAGTATCTTCCGTCGTCACGCGTTTCTCCCCCTGCTCCAAGTCTTGATCGACCCTGCGCCAAATTTGACCACGCTGGACACCTCGGGACCATTCTATCCCAATTTGGAAGCATGCACAAATCTCAAAATTTTGAAATTTTGCTTCATAAGATGTTCCCATGTGAATTGTCCCGAGTTCAGCGTGACTCATGTGACCAGGATGTTGGGACAGGTGAAGGATTCCGTGACCGAGGTGGATTTGAGCTGCACCGATTACCCCCGTATTAACAAGCAGCAGGTAGAAATCTTTTCCATTTTGGAGACAATAATCATCACAAATTGAGCAAATTAAGTTACAAGATTTCGCGAAAATTTAGCTGTTTAGATTTTTTTCTTCACAAAATTTAAACAATTTAGCCATGTAAATTCGAAAGTTAAAAAATATTTCGCAAAACCACTTGGAAAATTTTCTAAATTTGTTGCCATGTTAAGTAAGATTTTGCCGTAAGTACATACGCCCAATATTTCCGAATTTTATCAACTCCGCATGATTTTCATTTACCGCAGGACCCGAACCATGGCGTTCTCCCCGTCCTGTCGAAAGTTGAATCGCTCAAGTTGAACTCGTTAAATGCGCACGTGATCCATTCCTTTTTTGACGAGGATCACTTTCCTGCCCTGAAAACCCTCTTGTTCGAGAACTACATTTATCATGCGAAGTTATCGGAACATCTCACGGTGTGGAAGAGACACCGAGGAGTACAGATTCTCGACTTAGAAATGGATTATAATTGGACGATGGACGCCGAATTTTCGGAAAAGCTGGTCCAATTGTTTCCCGCCGTTACGAAATTTAATTTACTAATGCACGTGACCTGCGACACGACCAGTCCAGAGATTGATAGGATGATGGAACCGTTCCAACTCTGGGATCTTGAAGAGATCGACGTTCTCGTGTCGCGGGCAGATGGGTCAGAAGTGTTGGTTGCTGTTTTGAGAAACATGGCAATGTGGAAAGGTAAATACTTAAGGGCTGAGGATGGGATGAGGATGTACATAAAGATTTGTTATCTCATTCTACCCCGATTGAGTGTATAAAGCTAAATTTCTAAAATTGCAGTAGCTTTGAGTTAAATGAAACGTCTTATACTTTCATGCACCTTTTACTATCGATTTTGCAAATTCGTTAAAAATTTGCAAATTTATAGAAATTTATCAGGTTAGATAAATTAAACGATAGTTTTGCACTACCAGTAATTAAATTTATGTACATTAACCTATAAAAAATTTACATTAAGCACAAAATTAATGGAGTTTATTCCACTTTAGAAGTTTTCATGACTTCAGGGTTGACCGAGATTAAAAATCTATGACTGCATTATTCCACCTTAATGTTGGTGAAAAATGTGTGTGTATAATTATTCTGAATCTTAATTATTACCTAGGTGCTAAAATTGTCCACTTCAGCAACGCCTGGATCGAAGAGAGTATCTTTTCTCCCTCAATTCCTGACCTAATCTTGCATAGTGAAGGATTCAAGAGTGTGGAAATCTCGGGGGGTGTGGTACGCTAATTAAATCAACTACTAATTTGTACTTGTACAAATTAACTGGTCAGTTAATATTTTTATAAATATATTTCCGGCTTTACATACAGGAACCGGAAATTGTGGAACGATTGCAACTTATTTTTCAAGAAAGTGGGGCACCCATTAATTTAACGGGAGGTGTGCGACGCAACGTAGACCAGTGGTGAGATTGAGGTTATTAGTTTTGAATGAATGAATTATTAACGAATTTTTTATGAAAACCTGACTTTCGTCATCACAATACAATACAATATGTGCATACATATTTAAGTAATAAAGATAAATACCCTCCACGTTCTCAAGGGTGTCATCAAGCCTTCCCTTTGCAATGCTATATTTAGCACTTATCTTCGGAAAGGGTCAAAGTTCTATAAAACTTTATTTTAAGATTTATCCAGTCGTATCTGACTTGCATGATTCATAGCCATACTGATAAATAGCTAAAAAAAATGCGACCTTTTCATCACACCAGATGAACCATCCCTCACTTTATTAGTTTTGCTTATTCATTACAGTCGTATGTAATTATAAATCAATCCCAATAATAAATACTAAATCTTGTGCTAAGTATTTACTATCCTCGTACTTCGGCGTGTCACCCCATTTGCATAAATCTCACTATGCCCATTTTCGGAGATAAATTCGGGCATTCCATGTTGAATAAACTATATGTCTTCCGCGAATGCGTCAAAATACGCAAATAAGGTAACCGGTTATCCAAATTCGACAGTATATTGGTCAAAATATTATAATGTAGTGCAACAAACGGTGTCCCACGTCATGTGTGCGTGCCCGATCATAAATACGTATATTTACATATTTATGTATGTATATCGTCTAACGCTAACAAACATAAAGGATGGACTGTATGGACGTACATACATGCATTCTTAGAAATGGGGTTACGATTATAACCAGAAAGTAAATGTATATGACTCTACCGCCGTTGGGTATGAATTTGTCACCAACTGGTTATAAATTTTTTCGCTCTGGTGACATTTAACACTAAGTCGGTGAAACTGTATATTATACAGTTTCACCGACAGTTTCAGACTAATTAAATTAGTCGATGACAATTGTAACCACTCCATGACAAATTTATAACCCGGCGGTAGAGTCACATACGTTTAGTTTTTGGTTATTGTCGTAACCCCATTTCTGAGAGTGCGAAAGACACGTTGTCGAGGATTTGGGGGTAGCTGGCTAACCTTTCTAATCTTATTTTTAACGGGAGCACGGCCAGCGGTACGGACAAAAATTCTGTTAAAAAAATTAACCCCACTACGGACGGCATTGTTGCACTCTTAGAAAATTGATCTTAAATCATTCCTGGCCGAGTACAAATATTACTCTGCATGGTAATAAAAAACGGGCAGTACCTTTAAGTAATGATAAATTTACCAATTATAAAAAACCGCTAACTAACCCGGTCAGTAGTTATTACTAAAGTAATACCAGTGCGCATGAGTCTGCCAGATTTTTAAGTGTGTAGTTATTTTTATGGAAATGACTCATTTCAAATGAGTTACGACGTCCAACTTCTATTTATGTACAAGGATTTGAATGCAAGAATCGTATTTTCATAGGCCTGTATATATTTATAGTTAAAAAATGCGACCTTTTTATCACACCACACCAGAACCACGCCAAACTCTACCAGTTAATATAACTCGCGCTTTAACGTTTTTTTTTGTATGTAAATCAAGCCAAACTAATTTAAGTTAGATTTACACTTCAAAATAATTAAGCGGTTGGTGAAAATATTTGTTAGCGCTTGATATAACTTTTCTATCGATTGCGATTTATAGCGATTCGTATGAATTTATGTAGTACAGCGAGACAAGATCCGTAACCTCGATAAACAAATTTGCTAACCTTCAGATGGATATTAACCCGGAAAAGAAATGTCCCGAATGCCAGAAAACGTTCGTCACCAACTATGCCCTTAAGAGGCACGTGGTCTCGCACGACCCGAATGCCAAAGTGAAATGTGAGGTGAGTATGTCAATTTATAAAATATTTTTCACTGTCACCCGACCACATTTTGCAATTTTGATTCTGTTTATAAGATTTGCGGGAATATTTTGAAACATCCCGCCGCCTTGGTCGTGCATGTGAGGAGCCGACACACCAGGAGGGCCCGACCCAGTTGCGATCTTTGTCCTTGCGTGTTTCGCGACTCTACCGCTTTACGCGATCACATTAACAACGTCCACAGCACGAGGGAACGACCTTGTTTTCCCTGTTTGTTTCCCAATTGTGGGAAAACCTATCGATACAAGTGCAGTGTTTTGCTCCACGTGAAAAATGAACACACCGAGAACCCGGCCAGATTTCCGTGCACCCTTTGCGGAAAAGAATTTAAAATCAGGGATCACCTTGAGCGTCACATTCTCACCCACACGACCGAGAAGCCCTACAAATGCGCCACTTGTGGGAGGAGTTTCGCGCAAATGGCAATCATGAAAAAGCACGAGGTAATATTCCATGGATACATATTTAGATGCGGCCACTCTAAGAATCCCGGTAACTAAGTTATTACCAGGCGAAGTATATATGTATGTGACTCTACCGCATGGTAATTAATGTGAGTGGTAGAAAGTAAGTTACAAACTAGTTATATTTTCAAACTTCGCGACTGGGGTTATTATCGTTTTGGTAGCAAAATGTCTACCACTCTGTAACAAATAGATTACCATGCGGTAGAGTCACATAGATACTACGCTTGGGAATAAATAAATTTAAAAAAATAAAACTAAGGCGAGAGGCGCTATTACAAACACGAAACAAGCCCTCCCACCAACACCCCCGTCTCGCCGTGGCCCCATTAATATTTTTATATCTGGGAGGGTGTAACCACAGTTTTATTTTTTGTAATTCTTTCCTGCATCATACAACAATTAAAGAAAACAATAATGGGGGATATATGCCAGCATGGGTGCATGTCATTTTCGTGATAATGTCATAAAATTGTCACACAAATGTCGGAAATCAAACTACGAAAGCTTAATTTAACTCGTTTACCAGAGCAGCTAGCTCAATTCCAAAATTTCTGAATGCAGATTTGGAATGTATTTAATTACATGATTGCCTACGTTAAACGCTGGTTTTAAGAAGTAAATATTTCATTTTTTTGTACGGCTGTTGATGAACAGAGTCCGGGTATATATTTCCCAAACTTTTTCAACAATATCAATGGATTTGAAACTTTAGGATCTTGGTTCTGGTAGGTAAAATAGATTTTCTTTAATCAAAAATATTTAATTAAAAAAATGTTTTTATACATATTTTGTCGATTTGATTAAACATTTTACACAAATATTTCGGGGTTTTTAAGAATATATCCGGACTGTTGATTAATGCTAGACTACATACTATATAAGTATTTACATAGTGGGGTCATAAGTTCTCGTGAATGCATTTCCGGTAATAAATCCCAAAGTATTAGAGCTATCTGTTCGAAATTTTTATGGATTAACAAGGTATTAATATTGTTTAGAAATCATAACTTCTTTGTCAAGATTTCGTCCACGGGCAATTAGACAAGACATAACTCGTGACGGCCACAGGTTGATCGTGGTACGCGCCAATTTTCGTGCAAAAAGTATTTCAGACTTTTCACCGTTGGCAAAAAATTTAATAGAAAAAAAGGCCAGATATTTGTTGTACAGAAGTCTGACATCCGTTTAAGTATGCGGAAGTCAATACGAAGTCATCACCGTGGTGTGCATGGGAGCAAGTTGGCTGGAGAAATGAAATCTCTGTTTTTTATCGCAAAGGGTACAAGTTGAAGCCAAGAATTATTTTCAGAGTGTCCTAAAGCCAAACGTTAATAACCTGAACCCTGGACCCTCCGAAAATCGACATTGGACCTTTCAACAAGACTCTGCTCCTGCGCAAGGTGCAAAATTGTCCAAAACTGGCTTCAGACGAATTTTCATGACTTTTTTTCATCCGTAGAACGGTGCTCAGTATCTGCAGACCTTAATCCCCTAAATTATGACTGGTGGTGAAAATTATAGGTACAAGTATGCTCTAAATTTCACCCAAGTGTGGAAGGGCTGAGGTCGCACTTACTGAAGATCTGGCGCTTTTCCCTGGAAATCCGTGCGTGCCGCGATCGAGCAGTTTTCGCCACGACTTATGTCTTGTGTACAAGCCCGTGGAGGAAATTGTGAAAACGAAGTTATGATTTCTAAACAAGATTAATACCTTGTTCATCCACAAAAATTTCTATCAGATAGCTCTAATACTTTGGGCTTTATCACCGGAAATGCATTCACGGGAACTTATGGTCGGACTATGTAAATTGAAATTAATGTAAGCACTGCAGATAATAGGTTTTAAAAGTGCAATGCAATATAAAATTGTAATATTTATCAATTTAAATGCAGTTTACAGTAGTAGTTAAAAGTTTAAATCATAAATTGCGGTTACACCCCCAGATATAAAAATATTAATGGGGCCACGATAAATTTTACTAAATTTTAACTACATTGCTGAAATCCCCTTGGCGAGCTGAGAAAATTGATATGTCACATGACCAGGTTTAAATTTATCCCTTGGATACCGATAGCCACACCCACAGGGGGTGTGGCATATTTAAATTTGAAATACGCCACTGAAATCTCCTTACCCGCCTGAGAAAAATGATATGTCGCATGGCGTGCATTGGTAAGGTATTGGCAGAAGCGCCGATAACCACACCCCATGTCGCCATGGGGTCTACGACAATGGAATGTCGTTCACATAGGGGGCCTTGGTAAGATTACGTGTATTGGCGACGTTGAATTTCGGAAACTACGGTGGGGGAAATTATTTTACTAAATTATGTGTGTTGATTTAACGGTTGACCACCCCCACAAGCACTCCAAACCAGGGGGTGCGGCCTACTAGTCGCTGAATATTTCCGCCAAGAATTTTCCCCCAGGTCCGTCAAATCCAGTCGTAAAATTTTAAAATGCGATAAAGAAGTGTTACTTGTTTTTTGACCTTGTGACCTGGATTTCGAGGGGGTGGGGCCGAATTTGAAAAATCTGAAAATATATATTTCTCCCCAAGGTCCAAGGTTTCCAAAACGGGCGCCATTTTGAAAATCCATCAAGAAATGACCGTGCAATTAATTTCGAAACTTTACATGTTATAGCTTATGGAGAGGTCGGCCATTTAGCTTTTTGGATTTATTAACATTGGCCGATGCTCAATACTTTTAAGATGCACCATAATGTGTTGTCGTTTTTGTAGTGTAACGTAACATGTGACATCCCCATCTTGTCCCGTGATGCATTCTGAGTATGGAATTCTGTCACATGTATTGCGCTGGGAGCATAGATCACCGACAATTCTGGGTGCTTCGATGCACGATCTGAGAAGAAATAAGTGGCTTGTACAGTAGGTTCCGTTTTTCCAATTTGAAACAGTTGGAAAAATTGTTTTCAGAGCAATACGAAAACAATCTTTCCCATTTCTACCAGTTTTTCCCACTGTTAGTTCCCTCGCGACATACTACTTCTAGAATGACTGGTAACACAATAAAGGGTGTTAATAAAGTCCGATCACATGCATTTTTTGGAGCGTGGTTGTTACAAATTCAGCTGGAACTTTTGAACCAGTGAAGTTATTTATTTCAAATTTTTACCATGAGAGGAACAACTAAACGTGTAAGTCATGAGCATCTTAGAGTTGAGATACAAACATTGCATCAGCAGGGGCTTAAACCTACAGAAATTGTGCAAAAATTGGGCTGCAGCCGCAGAACTGTTTGGAAATGGAAGAATACAAATTTTGTCCACGACAAAAAGCGACCAGAGCGACCCAGAAAGGTGTCACCTACCACAAAAAGAATGATTAAAAACAGACTTTGCAAGAAAACCGGTAGTTCATTACGTAATTGAGCAAGGGAGTTAAATGACTCAAAACGCTATAAAGAGAAGAAGAAGCAAATTAACTGTGTGACCGTGCAAAAATTTGTGAAAACTACGAAGTGGGGTCACACAGCTTACAAACTAACCAAAAAAACCTCTCATGTCACAAAAATATATCGATGACCGTCTGAAATTTGAAGAACTCCTTCAGAAAAGTGCCCATTTGAGTGAAAAAAGACTTGGTGAAGAATTGCGCAGTCACATCCTTTGGACTGACGAATCTATTATTGAACTATATCCAAAATTGAACCAACAAAATGTTCGTTACAGGACAGAAAACAAATCGGATGTACCATCAAGAGCGATCCCAAAATTCGGGCTTAAAGTTATGGTAGCGGGTGGATTTTGTGCACGTTGCGTGACCCCTCTACATATCATACCAAAAGGCCAATCAGTCAATGCAAAGCATTATATGGAAAAAATATTACCTATCTATTTCGATAGCATGGGGAACAAGGAAATATTTCCGAATGAAAGAAAAATAGTTTTCATGCAGGATGGTGCTATAGCCCATACAGCAAAAGCGAGTTTGAGTCTCATCAAGACGCAAGTTTCAACGGTCTGGAGCAAGGGGGTGTGGGCCGCTAACGGCCCAGATTTGAATCCCCTGAAGAACCAGTGGTCCATACTTAAGGAAAATGTATACAAAGAGCCACAACCCCGGACGAGGGAAGAGCTAGTAAAAAAAAGTTCAAGATGTATGGAATTCGATTTCCAGAGGCACGTTGGAAAAATTAGCACAGAGCCTTAAACAAAGAGTTGAGGGCATGGTTAAAGTAAATGGTAACAAGACCAAATACTAAGGTAAATATGTCGAACATTTTTTGTAAGTATCACGGGTAGTTTTTTTTATACTAGCCTTCACTTTTTTACAGGAAAAATGGGATCGGACTTTATTAACACCCTGTAGTATAGAATGAATAGGTTACATACCTCCCATCCTCATGAGGGTACGAATCACTCGCACACGCGCACTGATGCGCTTCGCCGCACACCCCCCCAGGAATATTGTCACATGGCGCGGCAATCGAGCATGGTTGGTCTAGTAGGACCGGTTTGGGGATGCATCTCTCCAAATCATGGCTGGGGTAATGTGGTGGATCATCAACGTGCATACTAATGCATTGACACGTATTTCGTGTAACTTTTTGCATACATAAGGTTTGAAATAAATATGTGCTGTTGACTGTCACATGTTCAGACCGAGGAAGTTAATAAAGTGCCATATAAAGGTATATGTATATCGCATATGTATATGCATGCCTACAGCCCAAAATGCATATGAAATAAATGTTTTGAAAAAAACAATAAAGTTTTTTTTAGTTAAGTTAAGTTTACTTTATTTCTCAACACCGGAGCAATAAAGCATTACGAATTTAAGACATTGTTTATACATAAGGAATTGAATAAAGTAATAATATGGTGGTTATATTTCAACATATTTTTAAAGATTTTTGAGCTGTCGAACTTCCAAAAATGTATGGAGACAAAAAGAATGACAATTTCGCAAAGCCAGTTTTTGTTTTGAAGAATATCAAGATTTGGGGGAATCTTGTAGCATTTCCTGTTACTAGAATCAAAATCGGCCGGAAATTTTCGTTTGGTCAGTGTTAGTGGGATATTCCGCGTAGTTGGCAGATGTTGGTTGGAAATATTGTTGAAGACGAGGTGATATCGACAAGGGGCGTCGGGCGATAGAATTGATGCCAAATTTATAATGGGCAATGCTGTCTTGGCTTCGATAAAAATAAAATTTACGGTGCAACCTAACGCGAGGAATAACGAAGAGATGTGAATTAATTCGGCCATTGTTGGCAATTATAAAATTTTTGTGGAAGGACAACGCGTGATTTGGGGGTCTGTATGGCCACGGATCTTTTTGCACTCGATTTGAGCTTAACTATTGTCTTCCTGGCCCACCTACTACCCGTGTAAGTCGAATGAAATAATAACCCCACTGGGGTATTCGATAGTTTTTTAACCAAAAATCTCAAAAGTAAATAAATAAATAAATTAAATAATCACGCAAATTTGGCCTACATTTAAATATTTTGCTTCCCCTATGAGATGATGGATTAGGAATGGATATTTTGTTGACCTTATGTTACATAGTAGCTTCATTTCCTTAATTGGTTGTATTCAGCGATTTGCAACCGTTTTGAAGAAATTATCCCGGATAGCTTAAAAAATCAGGGTGTCGAGATCTTCGGTTTTCTGGCCTCAAAAGTGGTTGAAGGTCATTTTTTCAACTGTACGTTATTGATTCATTATTACTCCATAATAATCTTCAAAATTAAAAAATAAAAGCCCGTGGTCATCCAGTTCCCAAAATCACTATAAGATTCAACAACAAAAACCTGTAAGAGGAAAGTATTTATCATACATACGTACATATGTCAAAAGATAGATAGGGAAATCTGGGGAATATACAGAGGTTCAGACATGTAATGTTTAATAAAAATTATTTATGGTCAAACGATTCGTTGTTTATGGGCGGATGAAATATTGTAAGTTTGATGAAAGTCACTGGCTATGTTAGGACAAAATGTCTGAATCATTTGAGTAAATGGATGTATTTATCACTTCGGAACCAATGTTGTCAAAATGAAAAATTTGGTAGTTGATGTATCGTCTGTTGTGTCGGATTTGACTTTGTGCAAAATAAATACCTAAATCAGCTGTCAACCTACAGTACAGAATAGCTTACATTTATTTAAAAGCTGAGACACTAGTCCCGTCAAAACTTTTGGCATTAATAACTAGGTGGCTTGGACATATTTTAATCATCATGATTGAACAGTGTTGAAAATGTATAAAACTAGTTTGGGCTTTCTACGTACATATTTATGCAGGTGAGCGTGTCATAAGAACGAAAAAGTTCGTGTTCGGTTTCATTGAATAATTTATTGAATGTACGATTCGTTGATGAAAAAGCTACAGAGCTGAATTTGAAACCAAGCTTGATGATCTAAATGATAAATCTGTATGGATATTTATACCGTGTCCCATGGAAAGTTAGACAATGATCCTTGACCTGTGGAGTTCGACCGGGTTGGAATATTTTTATACAGTCTTCAGTGCAGGGTAGGTGGTAGTTATACCAACCAGTTTTTGTCGCGGAGGATTGATCACATCCCCTTCTAGCCCTCCAATTCGAATTTCCGTAACAACCCTCGAATTTGCGATTTTCACTCGCTTTCCAAATGGTCTTGCTGATTTTTTGCCGTTAGCATTTGAATACTTCAAGCTTTTTCGCACTGCGGTTTAGGTTAGAGTATATAGTTTTGCAAAAGGCTTAAAACTTTTCGATTGGTCGCAATTGAGAGGCATTTGAGGGGTTGTCTTTTTAAAGGACAAAATCGATTCCTTCAGCCCGTAAGTGCGCGATACAAACTTTAGCGTAATGGGAGGTTGCGAGGTCCGGCCAAAATAAAATTTCATTCAGATTACGTAGTTTACTTGTCCAAAGCTGTGACCGCTTCAAAAATTCGTTTTTGTTAACTTTTGTATTTATGGTACCTTTTCAAGTATAAGGTGGCGAAATGTCGCCAAAACTGTCCGGCCACAGCAAAACTCGGAATTTCACAAGGAGTTTGGTTTTCACTCCATATTCACGTTGATATCCACATCCGAGGGGTTGGCGGAGTGAAAAAATGTCTATCCCGGTGTCTCTGAGAGATCAAATTTGCCGTAATTCTCGTCATAAATATCGATAATTTTTAATGACATTTATCGACACTCTTTTTTATAATATTTTTGCACTCTGCTTTTTTGATTGTTAACGCCCTTTGGGAGACTTTGTTTAATTTTTTTCGTAATGCTCAGTTTATGAACTTTAATGTTGCGGAACAAACATTTTGAAATTAGCAGTACCCGAGCAGCGCCACGAATTTACGTGGAACAGTTAGTGCTTAAAATTGTTTCTATGTTATTCGAGTTTTGATGGGTAGCTATAATCAGAGGTGGCCTGGAAATTTTTAAAAATTGAACTTTTTGGCATCCTCATACTTCGAATTAGAAAGGTAGGTTGCCGTTTTGTGACAGCTTTCCGCGTTGAAGTACTGTTACGTCATGTTCGAGTCACGTCAAGTGTCAATTTTGTGGTTGTAAAAAACTCGATTCGCGAGTTTTTCACTCTGACCCCGATTTCTATTGAATTTCGTCGTTTTAATAAAAAATGCTTTACCCCTGCTGAAAGCCCTTGAAATTGCATTTCAAAAAACCAAGATAGCTAAGCAACAATCTCCACTAATTGCGCAGTACACTATATGAACCAACTGTCTAACGTAACCTGGGACATGCCTTATGTACTTATGAATACATATACACATAACGAACACAAGTTCCCCAAAGGATCGACACCCAAATTGCAACATTTTGTTAATTTTTCCAATGATTCAGCCGCAAGGCACTTATCGGGTCATGCGTGTCCACTATCTTTTTATGTATTTTGCATGAAAATCAAGTTGTCGAAATGTGAAAGGTTTCGTCTTTGGAACGACTAATAATTTTGATCGCCCAAGTAGGAATTTGATAATTACAATGCAGATTGAGCGACCGAAATAAAATTTTAATAGGAGTTAGGATTCCGTGAAACACAAAAAACAATCTTCAGTTCGTGGTCAAATTTGTTTAGGGAACGTCCATAAATCACGTGACCGATTTTTGGACAATTTTGACCCCCTCCCCCCCTTGGTGACCAATGGTGATAAATTCATTACCCCCCCCCCCCCCGCGGTCACGTGACAAGATACACATTAAACCTAAAGTACCATAAAACGCATGAAACCTATTTTTCGCCAAGTATGATTTCTTTGGCGGATCTTCTTTTCCCAAAAAGTTTTTTTCGCCAAACTGACCTATTCCCGACAGGACAACACAGGGCACAAATTAATCCAATTGTGAAATTAATTCTGTGCCTTTTAAAATCCGCAGTTAAATTAAATTTAAAAATTATTGAAAGAATTATTCAATACTAATGAGAAAGTAATTTGACATTCATGACATCTTAAGAACAACTGCATACACTTATTATCTGAAAGAATAATGGTACATAGTTCTATGAATGTGCACTGAAATTTGGAAGGGTGGTATGTATATGCAAACCCAAGATTGTAAAGTAAAAATTTAAAAATAAGCCGTATTAAGAATTTAGGATAAAAGAGGTTTACGATTAAGTATGTAAATACATAGTAGCAAGTTTATTTACAACCGAAAATAATAGAAAAACTTTTCGTGGTATGTAACGTGCCTGCCGACCATTACCCCCCCCCCTTAGTGATAAAAAGTGACAACTTTCAGACGCCTCCCCTTTGATCGATCACGTGATTTATGGACGCTCCCTTAATAAATTAGTGCATGCATGACAAATGTCTGACACAAACGCTTCATGCTTAAAAACATGGTACGTAACGCAATGTTTTTGATATACATACTCGCATGCATGGAATATATGTACATCTACCTATATATAAATTGGCCCGTTGAGTTATGTCTGAATAAATACATTGTGGAAAAATCAAATTTTTGTACGAAGCCGGGATGCTATTTGTATGTACTAATTCTGATCCGACTTTCTCTCAAAATATGTAAAAATATTCACGGCAGACGGTCTCCCATATTACCTGGACATATGTAGCTACACATATTGCAGGGTTTGAAATCCTCGGTTGTCACGAAACCTATGCTTTTAGGAAATTAGTCATCACCAAACTTAAAGTTCACCATTTCATGGCAGATATGAACATGAAAAATTAATTAGCTGCTAATATCAGAGAGTGTATGCTTATCGTCCAACCAGAGGTACAACCTAAGAAATCTGGTGATAGAATAATACCGCGTGGTACGACATGAATTACTTTTTTCAAGTGGTAATATGCGTCTGTCTGTGCATAACGCAAATTAAACTGTGGGCTTAAAGTTTCTGAAAAAAAATTAACTTCAAAACATAAGTAGTCAAAACTTTTTATTGCGTGTATAGAATATTATAATTTTTTGTACGATTATTAACTAATATTTAGAGTGTCCGCCACCAGCTTCCAACATTTGTTCAATGCGTGAATTGAATGACTGTGCCAAATTTTCCAAAACGGTAACCGGAATGCTTTCCCACTCATGTTGAAATCTTCTGAATAGCTCAGCGGTTGTGGTTGGATATGGCGGTTTGTACGCAGAATCCTTAACAATGGACCATAAATTCTCCAGAGGATTCAAATCTGGTGAATTTCCGGGCCACACCCCTTTCCCCCACACTGTCAAAGGGAGCGCCTCCAAAACTTTGGTGGTCACTTTTGCAGTGTGTGCTGGTGCTCCATCTTGCTGAAAGGTGACCTTCTGTTGTTGGGGGAATAAAGTTGGGTCCTTCATGGATTTAATGTAAAGTGGGAGGATCTTGTCTTTGTAGTATGCAGCGTTTACGGTACCTCCACTTACCATATGCAGCTTTGTAACTCCTTGAGCACAGAAGCCGCCAGCTACCATAACTTTTAGACCATGTTTTGGGGTCAATATTTTCGGGATTTTTTTCGGATCCGCTGTATAGTATCTTTGATTTTGTCTGTTACCAGTTGGTGACACCTCCAGCCAGGTTTCATCAGTGAAAAGAATGTGAGAGCGTTTTTGCTGCGCCCGTCTGTCGTCACCCAAATATCCCGTTCTCTTGACTGTTTCGCCGAATTTTAATCGGTCCTGAATATTTTTTTGAGTCAAAATCTGTTTCTTAGGTCTTTTGTAAGCCGTTTTGCCCCATTTTTGTTTTTTTACGTAATTTCGAACCGCAGCACGACTTATTTTCTTCCCCTTCTTTTGATACCTCGCCGACTCGTTCAGCTTCTTTAGTGTTTTCCTCACAGATCCACCAATTTTCTCCTTCAAATTTCTTGTTATTTGCGATTTTGAAGTGGGGGAGAGTTCTGTGGGTCGGCCTGACCTTTTTTTGTCCACCACGGTACGGCGACCTTCCCACAGTTTGACCGTATTGTAAGCAACTCCTAGTTTCCTCGAAATTTGGGAGGCACCATATCCCTCGCTCAATAGAGTTTGAATCTGCACCCTTTTCTCTTGTCGACTCCTCATATTGTTGGACAACAAGGGGAGAAAAAGTTTGTTTACACGACTCAGCTGGTTTCCGAATAATATTGATTTTTATGAGGCGAGCTCACCTGATTTCACTCTTTTCAGAAACTTTAAGCCCACAGTTTATGTACCTTCGGCATAGCATGGTAAACTTAATAGCTCGGTGGTAAACTTTTACCAAACCGGAAACCAGTTTTCACTAGTGTCCGTGTCTTTGCAACTTCCACACCTATATTTTTCAGGCGCATGTGTTCTAAACTTATTTACATGAAATTGCATATTTCACCAACGGGTAAAATGTTACTACCAATTAGCGGAAAATATAAATGCTGGCAAGAAATCTCTATAAAATTAGTCCTACTTTTTACTGACAATTCGACGGTGTGAGGTGGTTGTCGCCGATATCCACCGGAATAATTTTAAATTGTTCACGTTCAAAAGTAGGTGAACCCGTATTTTTTCATTTTTCTGAATGGGCATGTTTACGCCCTTGAAGGAATTTTGAAAAAAAAATTCAGCCAAAATTCGGATTTTTAAAAACGCTGTAAATTTTCGAATTTTAACCCGATTTCAAAAATGAAACCCAATTTGTGTTCCGAATTACATCCCTGAAAATATAAAAATTCATTTTTATTTTGTGGGTAACAGCAACTCGTTACCCGCGGCAACCCCATTTAGCTGAAATACATTTTTAAGATCATTAAACTTTTAAATTTTGAATAACAAGTTCATAGCATAATTTTCCGTCATTGGCGTTTAGGAACAGCATTTGAGTAACCCTATCGAGAAAAACGGATCCAGGGAGGAGTTTGAGAGCAGATGGTTAAACAGCGTGGACATAACCTAATCACAAAATTCCAAGGATATGTATTCGTCAACGGACCCTGGCTGTTATACAGGTCGATATATGTATTAATATCCCATCCTAACCTTGTACATGTTTGTTTCGCGTTGTCTGCCTCAAACGGACGCCAAAATTGTATGCACATTCGACTCCAGGTGTGAACCATAGCGACACAAAAAAAAACTTACAAAACTTGTACTTATTTAACTGCCTCGTTAAAAAATGCATTCCATACTTATCCTTTTGGCTCTAGTAATTAGAAACAGGTCTGGGTTGAGTAAGTTTGAATCGCATTTCCTCCTCGAAAATGAGGACGACAGGATGGAAAACATCTTGACCGATTCGTCTCGTCATAGTGTAAATTTTATACGAAATTTAAATCCTCCCCCAAATAGCACTCCCTTCGCGCAACACGCAAAGCATGTTAAAAGATCCCCTCGTCCAGAAATCCTATTCATTTCAAACCCGTCATTATTAAATTCCGCCAAATTTAGCACTTTCATCAACTTTAGAACCCAATACATCCTTGTCTTTCTCCATGACCCGTTGAGCTACGAGAAAAAGCTGTTCAATGCTATCGGGACATCCAAGATCATATTTATCTGTGATGATGAAATTTTCATTCCGTGCTTTCCCTGTCACGCTTTTAAATTTGTTAAGAGGGACATTTTTTCGTTAATTCAATTTGGCACCGTCAAAACGAGGTCAACCTGCAGAGAAATATTCTCCTCACCATCTTCAGCGGCCCGTATGTTTCTGATAGAACAGCTTCTTGTGGCCCGAGCCTGAGTAAATTCCCCAGCTTCGGGTGTTTCCCATACTGCGTGAGAAATATGTTAGGAACGGGATTTAATTTCACCACCGTTCGCAGGTCAAGTTTTGGCAAGTCTGGCATTAAAATCTTGTCCATCATAATGATTTTGATGAATTCTTATATTCTGGTTGCAGTGATCATGTTTACAATATGAGACCCGCAATGTTTTTCACCTTTACTACCAAGAAGTTTAGATTTTCCATAGTCACTCAATTTCCGAAAGTGGAAAGTAGTTTTAGTAATATTTTTACCCCATTTGATTACTGGACGTGGACCTTGATTTTACCTTTTTGCAGTTTAATAACTCTTGTAATTCAATTTAACCGGGATATGCGCAATCTCCCTAAAAACAAGGCAGAATATGGTGTCGTATTCCTCCGCGATTTAATGTCAATCACGTCAATTTTGGTGAGTCAGTACGGTAGATGTATTGTGAACTCGTTGCAAAAAAGGGGAAAAGTTGCTCCGATGATTTTAGTGTGGTTTTCGGGGTGCTACATTCTTATGAAAAATTTGTACCATGGATCAATCACGTCAAGTTTGATAGTTACACCTCTTCCCGTGGTTCCCAGATCTTTGGAAGATTTAATGAATTCTAGTCTCAAAATAATCACAAGCAGCACGGTTTACTGGTCAAGGGACGATTATAAACCCCATATAAAATATTTTGAATCCACTATGGTATCCAGGTGTATTTACATTTCGCCCACAGCGTATAATTTCACTGCGATTGTGGATAAAATTTCCAACAAGGAAATCTTGGCGACCAAAGACGCGGAAACTGCGACGGACAACACATTCGCAATTCTAGAGCCGGGCGATAACTTAGTCCGATTGACGTCATCGCTAAAAATAACCGAGAAGCGGTTGGTCATAAACAGCCGGGACGACGATACACCTCTAACGTATGGCACAATAACGTATGGCAGAAAGAATTTTATTTCAACCGCAATATCAAAATTTATCGTAAGATTGACAGAATCAGGTATATACGGGAGATGGAAAGCACTCGGGAGTATGGCACGACGGCTAAACAATATGCGAGATTTTGGAGCAGATTTGAGAAAAAGGTTATTTTTAAAATTCAGTTCCAACTTTAAAGAGGGAAACGTTCAAAGGTCTAGTTCTCAGGGGGAAGCATTTCCCGCAATGTTTTATGTTCTCGCCTTATGTGGCACGATTATAGCGATGGCGGTTGTGCCTTTGTTGGTTGAGTGTCATTTTGGGGGTTGGTGGGCGGAGGTTGACGATTGGGTAGATTCAGAGGAGGAGGAGGAAGCAGAGGGACAGGGGGACATTGTCCTGTCATAAATTCCGGAAAATTTTATCTTACCCTTTTAATAAGCCCATCATCCTCACATCTCTCTAGATCAATTAGTTTATATCAGAGGTCAACGCCGACGGTTTACGCGGCGGCGGCGGCGTGAAAATGTATATTGGTCGGCGGCGGCGGCGCGCCGCGGCGGGGTGATCAAATATGTTAAGCGGCGCCTACATAAATTGCTAAACGTATATACGCTAAATAGGAAGGATCTGAAACACGCTAAATTAGCATTGCTAATAATCTAAAATCTGCAATATTTCTTGGAGAATATATCTTTTCACTAACAAGGGAAACCTCCGAGGTGCCGGTTGAATCCAGGGTTCCCACCTATACCAAAATGACCACAATATGCGATTTATGGCGTAAAGTGGTGAAATTTACGTGCAAAAATCACTTTTCGTCAATCTGTGACGATATTTATGACGAGCGTGTGAGCATGGGTATCATAGAGTTTCATCATGAGACGTCCGGCGCCCGATGCCTCGCACAAGTTGCTGACTGGCTGAACACATGGTCTGTATTCTCTTTTTCAGTTTTTCATGAAAACAAATCTTTCTCTATTTTCATTTGGTTTTTAAAATTCTTATGCACAATAAGACCTAAATAAAATTTGTGAGAATGTGTTGCAACTGGCTAAAGATAAATTTGGAATACACGGTAGGCCAACCACGACCTACAATTTAAACATTGCAAAGAAAGTGTTCTCATTTGTGGAAGACATTGTCAAAAATTCTGGGACTGATTTAGAAACTATAAGCACATTAGAATTTGATATGGACGGGGACATAGATACATATACAGATACATATAGTGAATTAGTGTGTGATAGTGATACTTTAAATAGTGATAGTTTTGATGTTGAACAGAACTCTGATAGCCTTTCTCAACAAGTGTCGCAAGAATGGGAGGAGGAACTGGTTGACGGTGTCGTTTTTACGTATCAGGAAATGGTGAACATTCTTCATTTTTACGATAATGTTAAAAAAAATAAATTCAACCAAACGAAAGGACGATTTAAGAAAATTAAACACAGCAAAACAATTACCAGATTGCGAGCATATGTAGAGAAGAAGAGCACAACATTTCAGAAATTCAAACAGGTGGAAAAATTTGTGCTTGAGCGATTTGAGAATGCGAGATCATCAATGATTCATGTTAATGAGATGGATTTAAGAAGATGGGCGATGTCAAAATCAAGGGAAATTGATTTAAAATTTAAGGCGAGTCCAAAATGGATAATGGACTTCAAAGTGAGAAACAGAATTGTTGGGCGAAAAATAACGAAGTATTTAACGATGGGTGAGCATCAAAATCTCGATAGAGTAGAAAACGAAGCATGCGAATTTGTGCAGACGCTAAATGAAAATCGGGTAGGAATTGAGGAAAAAAATATTTACAACTTTGATCAATCAGGCTTCACGTACGAATACACGCCAAGACGGACCCTTTCGCACAAGGGTGAAAAGGATACGCTCGGAATAGTTGTGTCTCAAAACGCCAAATCTCATTCATACACAATTATGCCTTTGTTATCAATGAGTGGAAAATTTTATGGGAAACTACTAGTATGTCTTCAGGAACCAAAAGGAGTATTGGGTCCTCGTGTCGCTGAAACTTTACGGGTTCCAGAGAACATATATTTAACAGTGTCAAAATCGGGAAAAATGGATAAACAGATGATGAAGCGATGGATCGATGATTGTGTTCAGCCTTTGATAAGCGATCAGCAAATAATGCTTATATACGACTCGTGGGCTGGGCAGGTCGACGAAGAAACGTATTCGTCCCTTGGCGAAAATTGCAGAAGAGAGAAAATTCCGGCAAAAGCAACGTCACTTATCCAACCACTTGATAAGTACATATTTCGTCAGTATAAGATCTTCCGACGACTTATTTTTGAAAGAGTGATGCTTGACGAATTGGCGTTGGACATGCATAATCGGGAGAATGTGCTAAAAATGCACTCACTTATTTTTAATCAAATGCAATCCGAAATATTTGTGCCAATGTGCAAATATGCTTGGTACGCTTGTACATACACAACAGAAAAGCAAGACTTCAAAAACGTTCAAGAATTGTTATTCTCATCAACATATGATAAGTGCGAAATGGATTCATGCCCCATGGAAAGCTTCATCAAATGCGCACACTGTAACCTACATCTCTGTTTCGACCACTTTTTTGTTGAATACCACTACCACTCACTAAATAACGACACTAATTCACATCTACATGATCCTGCACAGAATTCCGAATAAGGTGAGAATTAAAATTATATTAATTTAGAATTTGGATAAAGCGAGAGTTCGTTGCCATCTCCGAATCGCACGGTTAGCCGCTTGAACCTACTCTCAACCGTGGTCACACGCTCGTCATGAATATCGTCATAGATTGACGAAAAGTGATTTTTGCACGTAAATTTCCACTTTACGCCATAAATCGCATATTGTGGTCATTTTGGTATAGGTGGGAACCCTGGATTCAACCGGTACCTCGGAGGTTTCCCTTGTAAGTGTTTCTTCATGCACTTTAGACAACTTTTAGAGAAAAATTGATTATATTTGACGGTCGAATTTTGACCTTTCCAGGTGCTCATTAAAACTGTGTCAAAGATCACGGCTTTTTCATTTCACGCAGTTGGTTGTAACATTCTTACATAATTTTACTATACATTTTAGGTGTTTAAACTAGGTAATAAGTCTTTGTTCCTATTTCTTTGCATCAAGCATCAAGCAGTAAAGCATCAAGTAGTAAATTTGAACTTGATGGTATCGTAAATGTGATCTGGTAAATTTCAAAACGAAAATTTTTAAAATATCAATTTTCAAAATTAAACAAAATTAATATATTTAAAATATTTAATAAACTGTTAAAATTGTAAAAAAGTTAAAAAAAATGTTTAAAAAAACACTAAATTAAAAAAATCATCAGATTTAAATGTAAATCGGCGGCCGAATATTGGCGCCGGAGCGCCGACCAGATTTTCTCGGCGGCGGCGGCGCGTCAAAACGGTGCGGCGTCTGGCGGCGCGGCGGCGTATAATCGGCGGCGTTGACCTCTGGTTTGTATGTATTTCATTATTCAAATGGGAAAAATATTGCTTTGAAATCTTGTGAAAATGAATGCAAGAACTTTGGATGTAATTTTGCATAATATATTTATAGTCATTAGTAAGATTATTGTTTACGATTTGAACAGATAATTTTAATTTTTTCAGTGTCAACGACCAATTTCATTCCAATGTGATCAATCACTATATGTCCAAATACCTATGTACATATGTAATATAAATATATATTTAAGCATTTATGTACCACAAACTCGTAATAAAATTTACCGAAAGTCACAACCGTCCATTTATCGAAACAATTAGAATAATAATTAGAACAATAATTAGAAAACAGGTTGTATTCGCTGATATTTGTTGACAGTTGAATAAAGGTTGACAAACATTTTGCTCAGATAGCTTTTTGAAATGTTGACCTTCCTTTCCGCTGCAGCCATTGTCGTTGATGGATAATTTTAGAAGATTTTTTAAATGCGATTTTTGACTTTTGTCGTCACAAGTTTTTCAGGTCGACCAGTGGGGACTTTGAATTTGAGTTCATTGGATTCCTCGTACTTTTTTATGTAAGAGTTGACATTTGAATGAGGAATACATTCTTGCTTGAAAAATTGCCAAGTGATTTTAGAATCATAGTTTGTTCGATTTTTGTGAAACCCAATCACTCTTTTTTCAACTCTTACCTTTCAACCCAAGTGTTCCTAGTCTTAGCCGTGACTCAATAATTGGTGACATATATCAATGGAAAGCTTATAACTTGGTCTATTCAAAAATAATTTTTTCGAAATTTAATTTCGCTGTGTTCCCGCCTAGCGCACCTTTGATTGGGCAGCCCGCGACGTTAGTGGACATCCTTTATTCAGAATTTCAGACATTCCAACTTTATTAATTAGCTACAAACTAAACAATTACAAAGAGGGTGGTAGCAAGTATTTATTTTTGCACAAAATTTCAACAGTTTCAACAGTACAGTAAACGGCCTTCAGATTAGTAAATATGTATGTATACCAGAGGTGGGCAAGATCAAAGTTTTCGGAGATCAAGATAAAAGATCAAGATCAATTTTTGAGTCTCATAAGATAAAGATCTAGATCAAGATTAATCTGCCGAATACTAAAGATCAAAGATCAAGATCACGATCAAATCAATATCACAAGATCAAATTAATTCCAGTTGCAAATATTTTTTTATACATAAACCGATAAATACAACTGTGTATAATGAATGTAGTGTGTACTGTGCACGCTACAAATACTAGAAAAGTAACCAAAATTGGTTGTCTAACCAATTTTAGTTATTCAAAGCTGACAGCATCAACGTTGTTATAATTTCTTATGTTGTACATACAACAAAATGTTTGCTGTGATGTTCTAAGTTGCTTCATTTCTTGGTGAATTAAGCAATAGTTGAAGTATCAGGTCGTCACAAATTGACGCAAATTGTTGACGGATTAATAATACTCGCATTTAGGAAATAGATCGACGTTTAAAGAACTGGTTCCATTAATCAGTAAAAAAAATTCAATCTCATAGGAATGTTTTTCATTCCCTTGAATGTACATTGAGTAATTGACCAAGGCATTATTTTTCAAAAATTATCAATATGTTTCAAAATGCTACTTTTCATGTTTGGAAGATCAAGATCAAGATAGAAGATTTTACCGAGCTAGATCAAGATCAAGATCAAGATCAAAAGCTTTGACGGACGATCAAAGATCAATATAATATCTTGATCTTTGATCTTGATCTGCTCAGATAATGATCTTGCCCACCTCTGATGTATACATTTTTAATCGCAAATAATGAATAAAATTTACTCAAGATTCAATAAAATTGATACAGATGGCTCAGTAAAATTTATGCTATCCAAGTAACAATTTATCTAATGTTACATATGACATGCCATTTCAAGTTTTACTCAACTTTATTTAGAGCGTAACACTTACCGTGGCAACATAAATTCCAAATCGGCCAAGACAAACGATACCGCCGTCCACAGGGCTAGACACACGTCCATATCTTTGGAATCTATGGCCGTCACAGTGTCCGCGTTTGAATGGTGGTACCAAAAATACTTGTCCGCATTGGCCGCGATTACGGCCCCTGGAACCCCCGTGGCTTGCATGAGCGGGACAATGTCCGTTTTTAGATGGGAGAAATTTTGAACTAGTTTTGTCTCTGGGATGACCTCGGGCTCAAGTAATTTTAAAATTTCCGCCATAATGCATCCCGCTTCACTGGTTCCGTTGAATATTAAACCATTTGCGTCAAAAATTCCGGAATCAGCTTCTTGAAATATGCTGTATTTTGTTTTTAGCTCGTCTAAATGGTTTTCCAAATATTGTTTTGCTCCCAAAGGAACCCTGCCAACTTCTTCGGCACTCCAAATAATTGTTCGGATCGATCGGCGTGGTCGTAATCCAAGTCTTTGAAGAACTTGGACCGCATACAACGAGAGGATTACCCTATAGCCATCGTCCAACGCTCCTTGTCCAGCATCCTAAAATTATTGCTTATGTTATATTCATAGTGAGGTGATCTTAGCTAAACCCTTAACCCACCAAACTGTCAACATGTCCTCCAATTAGGACGAATTCATCCGGTTTTGATGATCCTATGTAATCTCCGATAGAGTTTCGTGTCGTAATATTTCCAACATGTTCGTTCAAGAGCTTAAAATGCACCTCAACTTTTTCTCCTGTACAAAAAAAGCATACATGTAATTATGAAACTAAACACACACTAATCCTAAGAAATCTGGTACTAACAAGGGAAGGTCCCCGACTGCTTATCGAGTTAAGCATTCTCATTATATACATTTAATGCAGTATCTAATACTAGTGACCCAATCTAATAAAATTTTCGTGTAAAAATCACTTTTGGTCATGATATGACGATTTTTGTAACGCATGAAATCACACATTTCCATGCAAATTCTTGGCGGAAATAGTCAGGTCATCATATTCAGCGACTAGTAGGCCGCACCCCCTGCTTTGGAGTCACTGTGGGGGTGGTCAAATATCAATACTAATAACCACACCCATAGGGGGTGTGGCTTTTTAAATTCAAACTACGTTACTTAAATCCCCTTGGCGAGCTGAGCCAATTGATATGTCGCATGACCAGGTTTAAGTTGATTCCCTGGATAGCGACGGCCACACCCACAGGGGGTGTGGCTTACAAAATTTTAACGACGTCACTGAAATCCCCTTGGCGAGCTGAGCCAATTGATATGTCGCATGACCAGGTTTAAATTTATCCATTGGATACCGATAGCCACACCCACAGGGGGTGTGCCATTTTAAAATATGAAATGTGCCACTGAAATCTCCTTAACGTCCTGAGAAGAATGATATGTCGCATGGGGTGCATTGGTAATGTATTGGCAGAAGCGCCGATAACCACACCCCCTGTCGCCATGGGGTCTACGACAATGGGAAGTCCCTCCTATGTCGTTCACATAGGAGGTCTTGGTAAGATTACGTGTATTGGAGACGTTGAATTTCGGAAACTACGGTGGGGGGAAATTTTTACTACATTAAGTGTGCTGATTTGATATTTGACCACCCCCACAGTGACTCCAAAGCAGGGGGTGCGGCCTACTAGTCGCTGAATATGATGACCTGACTATTTCCGCCAAGAATTTAGCCCCAGGTCCGTCGAATCCAGTCGTAAAATTTTAAAATCCGATAAAGAAGTGTTACTTGTTTTTTGACCTTGTGACCTGGATTTCGAGGGGGTGTGCCCGAATTTGAAAAATCTGAAAATATATATTTCTCCCCAAGGTCCAAGGTTTCCAAAACGGGCGCCATTTTGAAAATCCGTCAAGAAATGACCGTGCAATTAATTTCGAAACTTTACATGTTATTACTTATGGAGTGGTCGGCCATTTAGCCTCCCTTGCTCAGTACTTTCTGGATGAACGATAGTACCATATAGTAATAAAATACCTTGGTATTACAGCTTTGCCATATCCGTAGCAAATTTTTACGGACCGGTATAACCTTAATGCCAAGTGGCAGCAACTTTAATTCCGAGAAATACAAATTACATACATACCTTTTTTGTAGAGGCGATACAACAGATCTGCATCTTCAATGGATATTTCTGCCGATGGGATTGGTAAGGAGCCCCCCTCGTAAAACATGAGGCCGGTGTGCGGGTTTCCAAGCGTGAATGTCGCATATGATCTTATCAATGTTCCCACCGCACCCAGTTTCGAAGCCTCAATGGCAGCGAATTGACGATATTTTATTCCATCGACAGGATTGTCAAAGGGTTGATTGAAAACTATGATTTTGTTTGATGCATTTTGAACAGTTTTTTAACTCGTCAAATCCGTTGACGGCAATAATTTCTGCTGTCATTCCTTCCTTCGGAGTTGAAACGGATGGTAAAAGTCCAAGTAGGGATATCGTTTTGGGATAAGGTTTCAATAATTTCAGTGATTCATCTCCTCTGTTTGATATGTACAAAAAAATCGTTATAGCAATCCAGGCAGGCCTTGGTAACATTGCAAATGCTGTAAACTTTGCAAGGTTACACACTTTTCAAAAGTTTATTTACAGGAAAATTAGGTAGCAAATTTTTGTAAATTTGGTTAAATCAATGGCGTCTTTTTTATTTTTTCCACTTTGTAAAATTATTTTATAAACACAACTTCATATCTAGAATATATAAACATCTACTCAATTCACGCAGTCCTTGGTAACATTGCAAAATCGGCAAATTCCGTAACTTATAAATTTTTACAAAATTATGGAAATCTTTGTAAGGAAAATTTACTTACAAAAATTTTTGTAAACTTCAGTACATAAAATTTTGAATAATTATTTGTTAAAAAAAACTGACAAAGTTTATAAGTTATGGGTTTTGAAGACAAAAGACAGGGTGAATATTGGCCAATTGCGTTAATTAACGCAATTGGCAATAATAAAATTTTTCGACGCTTGCAAAATTTCGTAACTTTCGTAACTTACATGCATATTTTACGATACGAAGAATACGAAGGATACGAATGAATTTGGCTTTTCTTTCGGGTTTTATATATAAAAATATGTATGTATGTACCTGATCCATTTTGGAGCGATGACATCCTCCGAATGTACATTTTCAAACCCAATTTCCGGCATAATTTTCAAAACGTGGTCAATAGATTTTTCCAAAGAGTCCGAACCAGTAAGTCTGGAACCGAATTTGTCCACAAAATCGGTCAAATGATTGAGGGCACTTCCTTTAAATGAGCCCAGCATAATTTCTTCATTTATTACCCGGACTTTATTTTTGTAGGTACGAATTTCTTCAAGAATGGAAGACACATTTTGACAATTTGGATCCCCTTTTGGTGGCTCCGATAAAGGTGTCAATGCCAAGACGGAGGAGTAAAATGACAAAAACAGGGTGAAAATCAGAGCGAAAATCATTGGAAGAGACATTGTTAATTTGAAACAGGTTAATTCACAAGCCGAACGACGACTGAGATTATTTCAACTAAAGCAGTCCAGTTTATGCAAACAAATATTTACGAGAAGGGTGATTGGAGGTGACAGCGTTGACGACCTCTCACACGTTAAGATACATACATAATATTTTCAGTTTTATATCAGGTTTCTAAGAAAACTCATTAGATTACATACGCATCACTGGTGTGCTACGAAGGGTGAGGAATATGTATGTATCCATTTACGTGGTAAAGTAAGCAATTGACTCTACTTCGTAATCGTGGGAAATTCCGACCATGCTGATTATGAGCAAAATCAAGTATGTAGATAGTTTGTACATGCATAAATGTGAAAAACCTGTTCTGTATTTTATATATTCTGACAAATTGTTTTCTCACCTCTGGGACTATTTTAATATTGCAGTTTGTAAAATATGCATAAGAGACAAGAAAGAAAACTAGCCTCATCTTGCACCTAGAACTTGCAGAGTGTCTATAACTCTCAATTTAAAGGTTGTGACATGATACGAAAAATACTGGTACTTACATATACCGCGAGAATCAGATTTTGAGATTATGTAAACTGGACAAGTTGAGATCTAAAAATCCGTCTTCCCGACAATTTTATCATAATTCATAACGACAAGACTCAAGCAACAATGAAATGGGTCAAATTTATATTGCCCAACAAAAATTTATATTCTTCCAACCAAAATTTGTTTTCTTCCAACTAAAATTTATAATTTTCGCAACATTAACATTTGCAACCAATCGATTTTTTTGTCCAACCAAAATGTAATATCACCAAATATTACATTTTGGTAATATTATTACCAAATAATGAGCGTACTCACGTCAACCTTCGTATATCTCGAATATCTCGCAAATTGAGCATAGCAACATAACCTGCGAAGTTTTGCGAGATATGCGAGATTTCGCAAAAATTTTGCTGGAAAACCATGGGATTTTTTTCGCAAATTTACCCAGCAATTGAGCATGTCCTTATTTCGTAAAGTAATTCTGCCAGAGAAATTACAGAAATGCATGGAAACAATGCCAAAATAGGTGTATTTCTGTAGATTTGCGAGATAAAAGAGTTTTGCGAAGTCATAATTTGCGAATCCCCTCACGACAGAAATATTTTGATCTTCGCAAGTTTGCTAAATGAGTTGCGATGCGAAATAAGAAGTTGCGGTGAGTACGCCCAATATTATTACCAAATAATTTAGCATCCAAATTACATAATTAAGTGAATTGAAGTATCCAAAACGTTTCCATTATGCTTGAATCTAAACATAAAGCTGAAAGCAATTGCATTTAGCGATTTCTAAAACATTTACTATTAAACGCTGTAGAAATTGCAATTAAATCTGTAACTAATGGGAACCAAATTATGTATAACACAATAAAATAGTAGCTGTTACAAATTTATGAAATTTTTGAAATCATAGTTTTTCAATCCCCTAACCATAAAAAATAATGTTTTTAGCTTAGCAAGATTTCTAATTGAGCTGCAGTGCGAAATTAGTCCTTGTGCGAATCCGCTCAATTTGGGTAGATAAATATGAAAATATTAATTACCTTTCACTTTGCAGTGAAAAGTATTCACTTTAAATGAATGGAAGTTAGGGGACGTTCATAAATTATGTAATGAGAAAGTGTGGATATTTTACAACCCCCTTTAACGTGTGTCACATATATAAGCACGATAGATGTCATTGGAGCCTTGGGGTCCCTATCGAGTTACATAATATATGAACGGCCCCTCATAAATACAGTAGGTGAAAATCAAAATATAACTAACAATACTAGTTTTTTTCGAAAATACAAATTATTCCAAGGGCACACTTTAACTTTAACGCATATTAGGTAATTTTCTCGCCAGACCGTGAAATAAATTTCCCAAAACTTACGACTCCCCAAAATGAAGTATGCGATCCAATTTTGGGATTTTTTTGGCCAGAACCCCGCGTTGATTCACATCTGTCATACGTTATCCTGAACTCACCACGATAAAAGGTCATAACTCGTATTCTCTTTTCTAAAATCCATGACATACTTTATGCTGGTTCCCTTGCGCTATTATGAGAACAATTTGCCTCCCCACATAAATAAGTTTAATCTCAACCCCTCCAAGAACCATCCAGTACCCAAAAATTGAGCAGAGTACTCGTGAGAAATAACAATTCAGTAAAATGGTGGACAAGAAATGTATCTATTCCAAATCTTGTATTCAATTTCATTAATGTGTGAATGCAGGGGAAAAAGTATTACTTTCATTCAATGCATCTCAATAACGTTTTAAGCACCAGAGCAATGGAAAGCTCTCCTAGCGCTGTACGCGCTAAACAAATATTTATTGTGAAATGATGAATGGAGGAAATTGCCTTTTTCACCCTCCGTGAATAGAAAGGCATTCAAGTACAAAGATAAACAGTTTGGTACGTGATTAATCATGTAGTGCAGCCGGGTAGAGAATCTCCCCTTTTTTAATCACCCGGCAAGACAGGGTGCCAGTTCTGGATATTTATTATATTTGTGAATTTGTGAACTCTTAGAAACTAGTGTAGAGTCATTACCGCTTCGAGTGCATATGTATGTATGACTTGGTCGGCACGGTCATAGCCGACTTTACCGTTAGGTGTTGGGATTGTATTGAAAAATTTACAATGTGCAAGGAAATTACTATTTACAAAATCAATAGCCCGATTAATTACGGTTTTTTGTAGTATACTTTTTTCATGCATGTGCTTGGGGGCCATCCATATATTAGGTTATCAAAAACTCTCGATTTTAGTACCCACCCACCCCAAGTATATACATATTAAGGGATACGGAATGTTAACATGGGAAAGATAGTAAGACCTGATCCACACGCGCTCAAAAATGATTACGTAATATAAATATGGACATTCCCTTGTATAATTTTTCTAAAGTATGAGTCTCAAAAAACTCTATAGTGGGTCCAAAAATTACGATTATCATAGGTAACTGCTTAAGCAAAAGCATGCACATTTTACATTAAAGTAGTTAGATGAACGGATTGTCTTCTGTAAATATTCTGCGAATACTTAGCAGGACAGATGTCTAAATAAAAAACACGATGTTGGGAACCCTGTTTTAGTTACTACCCTTCTCAACCGAGAATCTCTCTAAGATAAATACACTAGAAAGTCTTCTTTCCAACAGTGGCAGTTTCCAACTTCTGGCAACAGGGCCCGTACGCCTGTGATGAAAACTTAGGGAAACTCGGAATTTTATTACTTAAGAGATGTTAACGAAGAAGTGGTGAAATCAGACTTCACCTTTGATGACGTCTTTTTGAACGTCCTCCTACCCTTTGATCGAAACCGACGCCAACTAACATAAGATCACTCCCATCACATCGGTCGCTTCACTCCTGGACTTTCCCAGGGTCAGATCAGTCATCCTTCCGTAATCGTGTCCGGTATTTTGTAAAAGTTTTATAAAAATTTGACATCTCCATTTTCTTCCGACACGTCATCAACACTGAAAAGTTACGCAAATAACGTTCTTAAATCTCAAGGTCAGTAGAAACCCTGTGAATAAATGAGATTAGTTTTGTGCTGCAAAAACTAAAGCCAAATACATATATCTAGTTAAGCGAACTCGAACAAAGAAGTAAGTTTTGTCACCATTTTACATACATACATACATATTACATAATTCTACACACATTTCTGTGCATTGGTATATACATATGTACCAATGCACATAAATATATGTATACATATATTTTTATCGGAGAAAGAGAGAACGAGATGCGCCAATTTAAAGATATGTATATATTTCTCTCGAATTTAAAAATATGCATCTGACTGGTTGTGAGAATTTTCAATATTAAACTTAATACATACATACCTAATTTGGTACTTGTACATACGAAAATAATTTTGGTTGGAAAGGAAGAATACAATTTTTGTTCACAAGCTTGCACATGAAAGTTGATGTTTTTATTTCGAAAGTACAAAACTACTCAAAATATTTGGTCTATGAGATGCTGTGGGTGCGTTGAGGAATTCATAAATACAACAATATTTTATGTAGTATCTTAAGCTGTAGTATATTTATTTTAAATTAGATTACGTACATATAGTAAAAATGAAGGATTTTTGAAGTATTTCAAAATATATATATGTCCAATATTTCAACCCTACAGGTACCCACTCACCGAGATGGAAGATATGTACAAGCCCAATAATAAAGCTAATCAAATCGTCGAACGTTAAAAAAAAATCAAGGAAAAAAGGTAAACGATTTGGCAATAATGAAATCAGTACATACTTAAATAAAAATTACAGATTGAATTTGACCGTGAAAAATTCCATTTACAATTATGTAGAAATCGAAGTCATCAACGACCCTACTTTCTCCCTCAACGATTGAAGACTCTGCAGCCTGATTGCAAAGGAAATGTCATATTCGGGGTACTCCATGAGCTATGGTAATGGACCTGATGTCGAAAATCGATTTTTTGAAATCCTTCAAGTATGTGTTAGAGGACCTTAAAATATGCAGAAAAATCATTTTCCCCGAATTTTTGAGGTTTCCATGGGGCTGATAGGAGGGGGTGTGGCTTCCGTTGAGATACCACCTTTACGCAGCCGCTATTGCACACAGGGGCTCCAAATTTTACATGAAGTTACCATGGGCCAATACAATTGCGGGTCTTCTTCTCTTTTTTTGCAATTAGGTCACAGTGACCGTTTTTAGGTCAAAATTCATGGCATGTCAAATTTGTCTGAAAAGTCAAAGTCTCACATAACCCCATAAATGGGGTATCGTTGGAAAGGTCCTGGCAAGAGGATTAAGAATATATATACTTTGTGGGGTGTATGACCACTCCTTGGTGTTCCAGAGTCAGAGCAATATTTTTGAGTTTGTCCCATCTATTTCTATATTAGATCCCCAATCTGCTGCTATGTTAAAATCCGGCGAGATTGAAAATTCACATTCTTCTGCCTCTAGAAGGTCAGGGGGTGGCCAAACATCCGACAAAGTATATATATTCTGAATCCTCTTGCCAAGACCTATCTAACGATCCCCCATGTATGGGGTTATGTGAGACGATTTTCGTCAAAATTTGAAATAATGCACATTTTGACCTAAAAACGGTCACTGTGACCTAATTGCAAAAAAAGAGAAGAAGACCCGCAATTGTATTGGCCCATGGTAACTTCATGTGAAATTTGGAGCCCCTGTGTGCAATAGCGGCTGCGTAAAGGTGGTATCTCAACCGAAGCCACACCCCCTCCTATCAGCCCCATGGAAACCTCAAAAATTCGGGGAAAATGATTTTTCTGCATATTTTAAGGTCCTCTAACACATACTTGAAGGATTTCAAAAAAATAGATTATCGACATCAGGTCCATTACCATAACTCATGGAGTTCCCCATTCGGTACTTAAACAAAACCCCCAAAGCGTGGCCTCTTTCAGAACAAAACAAAAAAAACAAGAAATACATATTATGGACCATTCTACTTTTTGCACTTCCCGTATCAGGTTCACGACTGGAAAAAGGTTGCAATTTTGTCACATAAGAAATCATATTGCGTCGCGAGGTGTTATTAATCCTTGTAATTTTATATTTTCATAATTTTAGTAATATCTACGAACTAGCTATACCATAGAGGGTATTCATTTTTATTTCGCATCCTTTGTATTTTTCATATCGTAAAATAATGTATGATGGTTACAAGATTTTGTAGACCTAGTAAGGTTTTGTACCCGAAGGTCAGGCTAGCAAGGTTATGATTTTTACGAAACTTGTCCCCTGGTTTTTTATTCGTAAACTAAGTATTTTACGATACTAAGGATACCAAGAAATACCGAGTATACTAATATTATCTCCAGTTTACAAGCTGTCATTCCATTTGCACAAGAATCGCAAAGCTCATTGCTAGCAGAAATGTAGATGTGAAACATAGTGGACCGATAAAAACTCCAATTATGGATTTTAAATAATTATCTAAAATTAATTAAAACTATCTCACCTTACTTAAACCTGCTCCTAATATTCCGTGATGCAACTAATATGTAACAAGTTCGTCATGGTTACCTAAATTGTATAACCCAAGAATCACATTGATTGTGAAATCCAAATAACTCAATCGAGCTCAATTTTACCACTGAATCGTTTTTATTTTCTAAGTAATTATGAAGACCTGATTTTTAGATACGAAATTGCAAATGCCAGCCTATCTGGAATTTGAGTATAAGATCTGAAAGTAAGGAACGGGGTAAAAAAACTTCCTTCCTGCACCTTTCCGTCTTTCACTCTATCTAATAATGTTTCGAGAGTCGCATTAGCTATAAGGTCATATAGTGCCCAATAGGTGAAAAAGTTCATCAGGTATGGCTAGGATAACGGACCTTTGCAATATTGTTCTCGCACAACCCACGCGGGACACAACATACAGAGTGTACACAGGTGTGTGAGCATGGCCATTTCAAAAACTCTACTACTCACTATAGCTGTCGTCACTATTCACAAACAAACGAACTGCAGAACTGGCAGTAACAGTCTGCATTCATTATTTCCCGCTAAAAAATTTTAGAGAATGTAGAGGATGAAATGAAGGTTCCACCAAATTTAAATCCATGTTGTTCTAGTATATGTACATAACGGTCGGGGATGATATATTTGCGCCGCAGGGGCTGTTTATTTATGACAAATTTAAACATGGCATGAGATATAGGCGCGCGTCGTAAATTATTCACTATTGGCATATTTTTACATTGCTGGAATTTAAAGCTTCTTTCGCACAGGACACAACTTGCATCACCTGTTCAATCACTCCTCTCTCATGCTCAGGTGCGTCCATCTACTCTATGTAATTTAATGTAATAATGCAACCGCAGCATATTGTGCCCAATAGGTAAAGAGGTTCGTTAGGAACTGCCTTAATAATCGACGTGTACAATATTGATCTTGCACAAACCATGCGGGGACATAACATACAGGCTCGACACGTTATTATCCACACATTATTTCCCGCGTGCGTTATCTTTCGCGATTTTTCAATTAATAATGAATCATTTGGTGCGTGAAGGGCGATTTAAGATTTTATTTTCAAAAATTACATTAAAAGTACCAAAAAGTCAAAGGGTATAAAGACTTTTTTCCTGTCGGAATTTTGGATATAATTTCACCGTGTCGTTGCTTGTGCCACGCCGTCATCCAAAGTATGGTTCCGGAAACCTTGCATCATAGTAAGTAATTGTGCAAAATTGCAGTTCATCCTCTCAAGCTTCTCGAACAATATGAGGCTTTATGTACAAAAAGTATGAGGGTATAATGACTTTCTGCCTATACTGTACTTCTACTCGACAAGTCCAAATATACGTATGAATTTATATAAAGGGTGTTAATAAAGTCCGATCCCATTTTTCCTGTAAAAAAGTGAAGGCTAGTATAAAAAAAAACTACCCGTGATACTTACAAAAAATGTTCGACATATCTACCTTAGTATTTGGTCTTGTTACCATTTACTTTAACCATGCCCTCAACTCTTTGTTTAAGGCTCTGTGCTAATTTTTCCAATGTGTCTGTGGGAATCGAATTCCATACATCTTGAACTTTTTTTACTAGCTCTTCCCTCGTCCGGGGTTGTGGTTCTTTGTATACATTTTCCTTAAGTATGGACCACAGGTTCTCCAGGGGATTCAAATCTGGGCTGTTTCCGGGCCACACCCCCTTGCTCCAGACCGTTGAAACTTGCGTCTTGATGAGACTCAAACTCGCTTTTGCTGTATGGGCTGTAGCACCATCCTGCATGAAAACTATTTTTCTTTCATTCGGAAATATTTCCTTGTTCCCCATGCTATCGAAATAGATAGGTAATATTTTTTCCATATAATACTTTGCATTGACTGTTTGGCCTTTTGGTATGATATGTAGAGGAGTCACGCCACGTGCACAAAATCCACCCGCTACCATAACTTTAAGCCCGAATTTTGGGACTGCTCTTGATGGTACATCCGATTTGTTTTCTGTCCTGTAACGAACATTTTGTTGGTTCAATTTTGGATATAGCTCAATAATAGATTCGTCAGTCCAAAGGATGTGACTGCGCAATTCTTCACCAAGTCTTTTTTCACTCAAATGGCCACTTTTCTGAAGGAGTTCTCCAAATTTCAGACGGTCATCGATATTTTTTTGTGACATGAGAGGTTTTTTGGTTAGTTTGTAAGCTGTGTGACCCCACCTCGTAGATTTCACAAATTTTTGCACGGTCACATAGTTAATTTGCTTCTTCTTCTCTTTATAGCGTTTTGAGTCATTTAACTCCCTTGCACAATTACGTAATGAACTACCGGTTTTCTTGTAAAGTCTGTTTTTAATCATTCTCTTTGTGGTAGGTGACACCTTTCTGGGTCGCCCGGGTCGCTTTTTGTCGTGGACAAAATTTTTGTTCTTCCATTTCCAAACAGTTCTGCGGCTGCAGCCCAATTTTTGCACAATTTCTGTAGGTTTAAGCCCCTGCTGATGCAATGTTTGTATCTCAACTCTAAGATGCTCATGACTTACACGTTTAGTTGTTCCTCCCATGGTAAAAATTTGAAATAAATAACTTCACTGGTTCAAAAGTTCCAGCTGAATTTGTAACAACCGCGCTCCAAAAAATTCATGGGATCGGACTTTATTAACACCCTTTAATTAGATACATATATAAGCATGCGTGACATTCGTTGTAAATAAATATTATATAATGATGGTTATAATCTTAATAGGGTTGCCGTTTTTATCCGAGATTATCCTATCCGATCGGATAGGATCGGATACTGTCGGATAGGATAATGAAAAATACGATTCGGATATCCGTCGGATAGGATAATTTTTTCAAATTATCCGACTCGGATTATCCGATGTTGTCCGACGGATATCGGATGATTTAAAAATGACGAGTTAAGTGTAAATTGGACACTTAACACATTTCATCCATTTAAGTACTTACATAAGTATTTAAGTACTTCCAGGCAAATCATAGTAAAGTTGGTAGATGTAAAATTATTAGAATTTCATTCTCTGAAAGTAAGTCTCTGAAAGTCTAGTAAAATAATGAAAATGAATAAGGTGGAAAATAGAAGGTAATTGATATTGTAGTCGTGGTAGGTGGATAAGTCGTCGTCGGCCTTATTGAAAAATTATGTTTGAATGAAATTTGTGGGTAAACCATAACTAAGGAGAAATTTTGAAGGCATTCGGTAGTGAGTAGATAATGCACACTCGCAAGTGGGTTAACATATTATAACCAAATTATATTTGGCTCTACAACTGTAGTACTGCAACTGTTGTACTGCTTGACTGCAACGATAATAATTGTTTCTAAAATCTGGTAAAAATTCTTTTCCACACTGTACTACAATTGCGAGAAAAATTCCTTGCTATTCGGTTATAAATTATTACCATGCCAGACACAAAACGGTCCCCTTTGTGGTAACATATAAAGTTATTTTCCCATTGCTTAGAGAATCAATCTAATTCTGTGGGTGCTTTAAAGTAATTAGTTTGAATATTGACATTGTGATATATTGAACACATAAATATTCAAACTAATAAGGAAAAGTGGAGACTTACAAAAAGACGTTTGTCAAATACATACATACATATGTATCACTTCTAATTCCTACAATTCCCTTAGTAGTTCAGCCTGTGGTCAGTGTACCATGATTTTAAGAGATCATAGATTGAATACCCGAGAATTGTTGGCACTGTTTAAAATTTGTGTATTTATTTTGCTATTTAATTTGATTAACCTATCCTATCCGTCGGATATCCGACGGATATCGGGTAGGATAATATTTCTGAAGTTATCCGACTCGGATTATCCTAACAGTGGACTTATCCGATCGGATAAAAATTATTTTTATCCTATCCTATCCTATCCGATCGGATGGCAACCCTAAATCTTAAAAGATAATCCCTAGAAAATAATTGCCACCAGAATTCGAACTAATGTTTGACATAATAAAAAATTATTTATTCTCATGTAAAATATGGAACCCTTAATATGTAAGTGAAAAAATTAATTACTTAACTAAAGGCATAAAATTATTTATTACATATTTATTTTACTCATAATGAGTAAGAATGTAAATCTGATGATAATAAAAACACATCTAAATCCATAATTAAATATGTTATTTCATTTATTATTGTACAATTGCTCCCAATTTGCGTTTTGTAGACTACCTAATTAAATTTTTAGTCATGTTTCGAAAACTTTTCTTCCAAAAGTCATCCCCGCGACGAAATTTTCAGAAATTTATATTCGATGAACCGTTGTGAAGAAGATGCTCAGGATTAATTTGTATTTTAAAATGTAACAAATTTATAAGTAGAGTCAGAACTAATGTGAACAAGCTTTAAGAAATTCATAATGCATCAAAAATTCTAACTAATCCTAAGTTTGCACGAATTCTCAACCGCAATACAACTATTTAAGAACTAGTTGAGATAACATATAATCTCGACCGAAATTGGATACATTGGTTAGGGTTAAATACATGAAAAATGTACATGAAATGAAAATTTTGGTAAAGTTACTTGTAATAATTTTTTTAGTGAAAAACGTTGCCAAAGTAAAGAAAACTTACAATGCGATGGTGTGAAGTGTAACCCTCCGATTTTGTTGAAATTTTGGGATTACGTGGTCCAAGTCGATACAACCAACGTTTCTTGGGACAGTTTGTGCGATGGTTGGATTTGACCAAATATTTGAGGTCAAAGTTGAAAAATGGGCGATTTTTACCAGGAGGAGGAAGCAAACCCAACTTCTATTCTCTTCCAGTGCTAAAAATTGCACATTTTTTTAACTTTAACCTCAAATATTTTTCGAAATTCTGACTATTTACATTAAGAAAATCCGAATTATTTTCTGATTGAAATCCGATAAATTTGGCTTTAACAAATTCGAAGTAGGATATCCTATCTGGATTTGGCAGCCCAGAATAAATCTTTCTACAACCAAGGAATTTTTTTGGTAATACTTCGTTTTCCGGATTCAAGGACCTGTTTAAAATTTTTAGAAACCGTGGAAACATTGGTACTTCGCAAGTTGACGTAAAGAGTGTCGCAAAGCTTTCCTAACTTTGATTTTTCCCAATTTTTGATATGTTAAAGATCTTTGGTGGCAAAATAATATATGCATACACTCTAAGAAGACTAAATACTGTCTTGCCGCGGTGGGGAACGAATTCGGCCTCTCAATTGCTACAGTTTATTTGCTTGCCTCGTGTGATCTTTTTGAATGAATTAAAGCACTTCAAACTAATGGAAAGATTTGTTTATTGAAGTAATTTTGCAGTAGCGACCGGTTTCATAATCTTTCATCAGGCTGCATACATACATAGGACTGCCAATGACTTGAGTTGAGCTGAGTTGAGGGTTAACTCAACTCAATAAGAAAAATCACCGACTCAAACTCAACTCAAATTAGTCTCAACTCAAACTCGACTCAACTCAGATGTTGACGACTCAAACTCAACTCATATGAGTTTGAGTCGACTCACCTTTTTTAGAGTAAAATATTTATTTAAATAAGTACGTGCAAAAGGGGTTAAAAATCTCGTTAACCTTCAGATTTTTAAATAAAACTCCCGTTGAGAACGATATTGGTATTCACATTCACCAATTACAATTTTCATGATTTTCTACAGAAGATTAAAAATTTTAATTTAAAATCTAAATACAACTATAAAATTGCTGTTAATTTTGATAAGCTAATCAACAAATCGGTATACTTACGGCCCAAGCTAAGTGTTAGTAGCTAATAACTTTAAAACTACTGGAGATAATGAAAATCTGATAAGTGCGTTGGATTCCTCGTGCGATTTTGCATATATATCATAAATCAGTTTTCAACTGCTTCCAAAGCATATCGGCAGAGAAAATCTAGAAAGGACGCGGGCGACGATAATTTTTCACCAAAAAAATGGGAAGAGAAATGACGTATTTGAAAAATGTGACAGGAATCGAACGTGCACTTTAATTTAGTTCAGCGGGTTATAAAAACGTTCATGAGGACCCCATCGACTAAGAACAGTCGAAGAAAAATTTTTGAAAAACCTCCAAGGACCACACCCATCGTGAAGGCGCTGAAGGATAGAATCCTAAGAAATCCACGAAATTCCTACGGAATATAGCTTCACAGCTGACATTGTTGACGCAGATTATCCAATAAGTGCTCAAACTGAACCTTAGGGTTAAGGCTTTGATATGTGGTACTTGCCACCTCTTGATGATACCCAGAACGAAAGCCCTACTAATTAAATGAGGGGCTTTCCTCAAGCGGTACGCGCCGAAAAAGTGAAAAAGATTCTTTTTACAGATGAGGAGATTTTCACGTCCGAAGAAGTTTTTAGCACATAAAATGCTGTAATCTACGTCAAATCTGTCAAAGATGTATTTAACTTAAAAATTAACTGGCTTTCCATTAAAATTTACTAGAAATTTGTAACACAAAAACTGCTTAAGCTACAGCGTTTCAATCTACTAACACTTTACTTGGGCCACCTAGTATAATTACGACGTATGTGTATGTGTATTTAATAGTGTAATTTTTCATTTATTTTTTCTTACAATTGCAAATTTTTCCATTTTTTTTATTTCACTCAGCCCAGTAAATTTAATCTTGAGATATTTGGAGAGAAAGTGATTCACGAGGATCCGAATGTGAAAAATACATAAATGTGAATAATTTTATCACAAATCGCTATCTAGAGATTTAGCAACTTGCTTTCATCAAGGTGAAAATCTCGAGATGGACAAACTGGCGGTAAAAAATCCTTAATGAGTTGACTCATGAGTCAACTCGAACTCATTTTCCGTAACTCAACTCAAACTCATTATTTTTCGACTCACTCAAAGTGAGTCGAGTTAAACTCTCGACTCAAACTCAACTCAACTCAATGAGTCAAATGAGTTGACTCGAACTCATTGGCAGTCCTATACATACATATGTGAAAAATGGCAAAAAATTGTAATTAAATTATTGTAGACTTATTGTAAAATTATTGTAAAATGTATATATAATGACTTGATACCTTTACAAAGTGGTAAATTTAATAAATGAAGATCTCTACTATATAAAATGGTTCAAATTCATCCCTAAAAATATATGAATTAAATGCAAAAATGTATAATAGTAATAATAATAATACGTCGCTACCAAATACAATAAAATTTACCTGAAACAGGGAGTTTTTCTTAAAAATATTTATAAAAATATATTTAGTAGTATTTATTTAGAATTGGAAAGACTCAAAATCCATGTGATTGTGTCAAAGTAAAAGACGGAGTAGTTTGTTGGGCAGAATTTGGCGTCCTCGGTGATGATATGTACATATACATATTACATACTAAATATTATTACATAGTTGCCTCGTAAGTGAGTATCTTTCTGTAACTTACTTTAACATTGAGCGTATGCAACATGTGTGTATATATATGATCACTTTCTTTCATAATAAACTCAATGGTGAGACTATTTAGAGTTGGTAAAGATTTGTAATATGGCATTACAACATACGATCTATGTAAAATGGAATCATGAGTTTCAGTTTTGACCTTCATATTACAAAGAATTTCTGGGTGGTGTAATTTTAAATTATCTATAATTAAATTTCTACACTTAGTTAATAAATCTAGTCTTGATATTTGAGCTAATCTTTGTCGCGTATTATCTATACAATCATTAGGATAACAACGATTATGAAATGTATTCAGCATGATTTCAATCTCCGTTTCTCTGTCCTCTATTTCGGAACAAATTTTTATAATTCGTAATCCTTGACTATACGGTAATGAATTCAGAAGTTGTTTAGGTAAATTAGAAAAATAGTGAGCATATAATGGGCGTGACATTGGTTTCTTATATAAAGTTGTAGAAAGCTTATTGTTTGATAAACTTACATTAACATCTAAAAAGCAAATATCGGTTGTACTATGTATGTTTTGTATGTTATACAAAATTGGTCAAAACTGGTTATTGTTTCTCTTTCTTCTCCATTCTGTTTAAAATATATATGCCAACTTAATTTCCTTAAAGCCTCATCAAAATGTTCACCAATTAATTTAAAATTAGGTTTTGTTGGATTGGAGAAATTTAATCCGAAAGACAGCACGAATTGAACAAAAGTAGGGAGAATAAATGTAGTAAAATTAAAGAGTGGGGGTTCACTTTCCTTAAATTTCTTAAAAGCTTTATATAATTTATTGTAGTGAGTTCTGCTCAACTTTGCCTAAAATTTTAAAATGGTATGCAAATTATAAAAACACCTTTTCCGTTTCGGTTTATTCTTGTACAAAGTAGCTTCCGTATCTCATGTGAACGCTGTGTAGATTTTTGATGGTGACTTTGTGGTAGTATTATTCAGTGGTGGTTCTAAATTAGCTCGCGAAGTTATAGATGAATGTGACAAATTGCTCCTTTGTTGTGGTGGGTTGTTATTTTTTACAAAATATGAGTTAGAATTGTGTTGTCCATGATTTTTAGCATGAGAACGCTTGTGTTCATCAAAGTGTCGTCGACCTTGATGCTGGACAGAATTATGATTTTGACGATCTTGGTGCAGCCTATTTTGTTGGCCGTGACTCATTGGGAGCTGTGCTGACTTATTTGTATTGTTGGCATAATATCTCGACTTGTTTTGATATCTTTGATTTCTCCAGGGTCTACGTTTTTGATAAGAGTGCAACTCCTCCGGAATATTGGATCTCACTGAGCCTTCAAAATGTATTATTCTGTTTGAGATTGACTCATTTGTGAATTGAAATTCATTGTTTTCGATGCTTCGCATTAGTGAACGAGCGATTCTATTCGTTTTGCTTTAGCGCAAAATTCCTCCTATCTCCCACAATTGAAGGGCTTTTCGGTGCATCCGAATGTGAACCCCAGCCTTGTCCTGCATTTAAATTCCATACCACATAGGGTGCACGCATGTTTGACAGGATTTTGGGCATGTTCGGTTTTTTCCTGTCGAGAAAGATGGCCCTGGATTAGGTTGGTTTTCTCACAATTGGTAAATCTGCATGGGAAACGAGGTCGTTCCCTCGAACCGTGCAGGGCGTCCATGTGCCTCGTTTAACTGGCCGAGTCGAAAAAAATCCCATGACAAAAACCGCAATTGGGACGTTCTCGATGGGTGTGAATTCCCCTCATGTGAGTAGTCAATGAGGTCGGATTTTTGAAAACTTTCCCACAGAGCTAAGCAGTCCATTTTACGGAGAAAACTTAATATCAGCTTAATACATACAATGAGATAACCATAATACAAATATTCATCGGTATTATATGCTTATTATGTAAAAGCTACGCTAGTAAATACATACTACGCAAAACAATAGTTACACCAATAATTTCTTTTCCAGGGTATGAATTCGACCGAAGTGTCGTACTAAATGTTGAAAAAAGACGAATTTCTTCCCACAAAAGTAACATCCATGCTTCTTAGCACCGTGCAATCTTTTGTGCTCGTCTAAATTTCGATTTGAGTTACTCCTGTACTCGCATTTGTCGCAGGAATGGATCTTCTCCTTGTTCGCGGGGTGTACCGCCTCCGCGTGGCGGGTCAAATGATAGGATGTCGAGAATCTTTTGTTACATAAGGAACAAACGTAGTTCCTCTGATTTCCATGAATAACCCGGACATGGTTTTGGACAGCTTTTTCACTTAAGAAAACCCTTTCGCAAAGGCGGCACGTGACACTGTTTCGGCTCGATTTTTCAAGGTGGGTCTCCTGTAAAGAAAACGTTGTTGTTGAATCTCTTCTAGTTGACAGATGCTGCGCAGTCACAAAAAATACCGTACCGGTAAGTAAAATTCTTTTCAACACATTTGAAGACCTCAAATCGGTGACCAACATTTGGAGAAAGTTTAACATTCCCAAATTTGATGACCAATAATATGGGTGGATTAATCAATAATACTATTTTCTAAATGTTGTTCACCGATTTGGGGTCTTCAGACGCGTTCAAAAGTTTTTCTCGCTTGTACGAGTATGTTTTTGACGGCGTACTAAATATCTTTTCACTATTACAAAGGAAACTTCCGATTACCCACCATGCTTTTTAGAATCTACTAGATGAAGGATCCATTCATATTTCCATGTAAAACTCATATTCGGCGCCGTGGCGTCGCGCCAAACTTAAGAATCTTTATTTTCGACCAATTTCATACATCCATAACTTCTGCAGTATGTGTTGCAATTTCACAACTTGTTGTTTAAAGTTATCACAAAGGTCGAAATTTCATGAAAAAAAAATGAATTTGTTAATTTTGAGATATTTTTACGATTTTATCGACATTTGCATACGAAAGTTTACCTTTTTGTTATGATTTTAATATAAAATTATGAAAATTCGTGCATGATTTGATAAGTTATAACGGTTTCCAAATTAAAAACATTAAAATTCGGCGAATGTAACGCGCCGCCACGGCGCCAAATTTCGATTTTACATGGAAATATGAATTTCATCAAGGGTCCTAAACTATAAAGAGAACTAACCACAGTGCTTACATAAATTTGTATTGCTAATTTTCAACTAATTTTTTCCACCAAATTCATAAGTACATATTTATGTACATACATACCTCGTGCTCCTTCATGGCTGCTTTATGCGTGAAACTCTTCCCACACGTGGCACAATTGAACGGCTTTTCGGTCGTGTGGGTTCGAATGTGAGACTCAAGTTGAGTCCTGGATTTAAATTCTTTCTCGCACAGTGTACACGGAAACCGGACCGGATTTTTGGCATGTTCAGTTTTCACATGTCGCGACAGATGGGTCTGGCATACGTAGGTTTTCGCACAGCCGGTAAATTCGCATGGGAAGCGGGGTCGTTCCCTCGTGCTGTGAAGGGTTTTAACGTGACGGCGTAAACTGGCAGGGTCACGGAAGTCCCGGTGGCAAATATCGCACCTGGGTCGGTCGCGCTTGGTGTGTAGGTTTCTCATATGATTAGCCAAGGTGTCGGGGTTTTTCGAAATCTTTCCGCAAATCTGAAATCCAAATACAAATTTTGAAATGTGTCTGGTCGAAGTTGGAAGTTGGTGGTTATCTTAAAAATTTACCTCACATTTCACCTTGGCATTGGGGTCGTGCGTGACTAGGTGGATCTTAATGGCTTGGTTGGTTTGGAACGTTTTGGGGCACTTAGGACATTTCTTTTCTATCGGGACACCCATCTAAATTGGAGTTTTGAGAATTTATCGCTTTTTTAGAACGTTTGTTGGCTCAGTATTCCAGAATTATGAATTAAAATGTTGTGTTATTGCAAAAATATCAAAGTGTACCGAAATGTTAAAAATTTTAAACAACTTTGCTAACTATTTCAAGGTATGTGCTTTGCTTCGTGCTTGGTGTATGGGATAGATTTTATACTGAATATTGTGGTAACTGTAAGCAACTCGAAATGTGAGGGGTGGTGCGATAGAAAAAGGTTACATTTTTAAACCATATTTAGACACGATTCAGGAAAGCCAGATACTAGTTAAATCTATAGTTGAGGGATGTCCATATATTAAGTTAACAAAGAGATACCGCTTTTTTAGACCTTCCTCCTACTTCGTCTATACCCTAAATGCATACGTTGAGCTTAATATGAGTAAGATATGTTACCCAAAACTATCTACCCACCTTTTTGACGACGTAGCATATGAACGGTCCCTATTGTAGAATTTTTGTCTCTTTCCATTGTATTTATGGGCCCGTGCTAAAAATAGTATTAGAAAGTTGGGATGTCTGGCCACCTCGACAATGTGCTTTTATTATCCGTTGGTTTGTAAATGATTGTGTGTAAATTGTCGGACACCTCATAATGACTTACGTAGGTAAAAAGGGAAAATTTACTAAAAATGCACATGCCAGACATATTTCTTTTTGAGACTTTCTTTTAAAAAGTCAAGCAATATAACTATACACAAAGTTTGTGTATAGAAGTGCTCAAGCTCAACTTTAACTTGAGCACTTCTGCAGAATTGAAGGAATGTCGAAGGTTTAACCTTGACAAAATCGCACATATTTCAGATGAGAAACTTTATAGCGTCCACCTCTCTGCGTTCAGCTTTTCCACTGACAGGTCATCAGATTTGATCTTCTATGAAAAACTTTCATACATTATGAATGCAAAAGCTTATTAAATGGATATGGATATCAACTAAGGCTCCACGGACCACTTAAGTATGTATACAGTATTTTATAGCTTTCTGAATGAATAAATTGTAAACTTAATAAATTCAGTACTCGAACAGTTAATGGCATTAAACAATAAATTAACAAATTTTGTATTTCTTGTCCCAAGTATTACACATAATGCGACTCCAGTGACCGAGCAAACCTTTAAAAATACATAAATTTCTTCCCACTTGTATCGCATTTATCATGCATGAGTTTTAACACCATGCCGTATTTTATGCCTGTCTAAATTCCTCTTCGAGTGACTCCTGTACTCGCATTTGTTGCAGGCATGAATCTTCTCCTTGTTCGCTGGGTGTACCGCGTCCACGTGGTTTTTCAAAATGCAGGATCTCGAGAATTTTTTATCACAAAATGTGCATTCATAATTCCTCTCATTTTCATGAACTACTCGGATATTCTTTCGCAACCCGCCACTCTCAAGGAAAGTCATCGTACAGATTTTGCACTTGAAAATTTTTCGTGCAAATTTTGGCAAATGGGTCAACTGGAAAATCAATACACAAATTTTAAAATGAAACGTGTCCGATGCAGGCTATTAATTTACATATGTACCTCGTGTTGCTTGAGTTTCTGGCTTAGTGCGAAATTTTTCGCACACGTGGTATACTTGAAGGGCTTCTCGGTCGTGTGGGTGCGAATGTGAAACTCAAGGTTTGTTCTGCATTTAAATTCTTTTCCGCAAAGGGTACACGGAAACCGGACCGGGTTTTCGGCATGTTCAGTTTTTGCATGTCCCCAAAGGTGGCGCTGATTTAGGTAGGTTTTCGCACACCCCGGGTATTCGCATGGGAAACGGGTTCGTTGTTCGGATCCGTGCATGGCGTCCATGTGTCTCAGTAAATTGCGGGAGTCGCAAAAATTCCGGTGACAAAGGTCGCAACTGCGACGTTCACGGGAAGTGTGAATTCTTCTCACGTGCGCAGCCAAGGTAACCAGGTTTTTCAAAATTTTCCCGCAAATCTAAACAATGCGTTGAAATGGTTGACTTAAGTGTTGCAAATTTTAATTTAAATAAATCTTACTTCGCATTTCTTCTTAGCGTTTGGCTCGTGCGTGACCACGTGTTTGTCAAAGCGTTGCTTGGTTTTGAAGGGTTTTGAGCACATGGGACATTCAAATTTATTTCCGGGATCCATGTGAATTTCGTTCCAGCGAATCTCTTGATTCACAAATTGCACTTAGGTATTAGAAATGTTTTGGATTTATCAGAACCAAAATTCCTGCCTCACCGTCACCTCGTCGACCACCGTCACCTCGTCGTCTTTTCAGGTCTGTTTTACTACTCAATATCTAGAGTTTGAAGAGTGGGCACGTAAATGGTTTGAAAAGGTGGTACTTTTACCTTTGGCTCGATATTTATAGATCAGATGTAAATATGAACATCCAGGGTAAACAGAAATGGTAGGTTGACTTCACCTCTTTTTATAAAAAATAACCAGCCACGTTTTGAACCAGCGCACAGATATGTATGTGTTTTTTACCCTTCCAGAAATGGAAACGACGACTGCATGAAGTGTATCAGATGCCATCCATAATTAGTAAACCACGCAGTGTCTGCATACTCTTTTGGTAGAAATGCATTATTTACATATTGATAAATATGTAAATAATGCATTTCTACATACATATTTGTATAACTTTCCACTTCAAAAATTTCGATTTTTCCGTTACATAATTTTGAATGACCCCTAATAAAATTTGTTGAATACAAATTATTGAGATCACTTTTGGCTATGATTACACTTTATGCTACATTTTGAAGTTAATTTTGAATTTTTGAGTGTCGCAATTTGGGTTTAAATTTAATCGGTCATTTATTAGTTTTAATTTATGCGCATACATATGTATATATTACCATAAAGGCAAATAAAGGAATCTGTGTTTACACTTATCGGCTATGCAACTCGAAACCATGTATTTATTTATTTTACATGTTTCTCATTTAGTTAAGCCTTCCGCAGAAATGTTAAACATATTGAAGATTTCACGATATGAAACAATTAAATGCACACATCTTCACATCTTCTGTGATAATTTATCATCCAACAAATATTAACTTCACTTTCAATAGTAATCATACATTAATGTATCTACATATCTATGTATGTGCATATCGCGTGTCCTAAATACACTTTAGACCGCAATGCATGAACTTAACATGAGTAACAAAGGTTGGACTCATTTTACATGCTTACTCAGATTTTTAAATGCTTAACTAAAATTTAAAAATCTGCTGAACAGTGCACATGCAGCTCAAACCGTGATTTCCATATCTTATCACTAACGGTGCAGAGTTCTCCGTGAGAAAGATTGTACATATGAAACTAGAAACCAGGCAGAAAGATTTTATTGTTAAATATGTATGAGTCAGAATTCATGACTTGATTATCTATGCACATAATCCATTTATGTATGGACAACTGTTTTGACTTATTTATGAAACTGTCTTAAGTTTTGTAAGCCTCATTCGGAGTCAAGTTCTCGATGAGACCATTTCTCAAATCAGGGATTAAAGTTTGACGGAGAAATAAATAAATTACACTTTTCTTTACTCAAGAACTATTTAGTTATATATGTATGTACATACTTTTCGTTACATATATCGAACATATCTAAACATACGCAATATTGAAATTACGTGGCAAAATTCCTGAAAATTTGCAGAAAATTTAAATCTTTAATGAATAAGAATACTATGAAGAAGAATTACATTTCCGGTGTCCTTGTGACCTTGACATTCGCCAATGTTGCTACATCGCCTAGTATTGGTGAGTAAATGTAAATTTACTAAGTTTTTTATGTGTAAATCTCCTTCCCCATTATTTTTAATTGCTTGCATGCCTGATTTGTTATGTACTTATCTTCCTGTAAAATGAGCAGTGAAAAAAACTGGATAAAAAAATCAAAAACTTTTCTTCAAATTTTCCATAAACGCGAGTAAAAATAATGTTACATATGAAAATGTAAATATGCAAATCTCAATTCTAAATTAATTAAATTTTGTTAATCCAGTACAAAGTTGACTTGATCAGATGTAAAGTCTACGCAGGATTTAAGAAATTAGCCCCGTTTATTTAATTTAAGGTTGAGAAGACATTTACTATTCAACAGGATGACATTATTTTTAAGAGTGAACTTCGTTCTATTGCTTGCAACTATTCAATTTTTACTTTATGCAATAAAATCCCTAAGAATTTCCAATCGTAATTCTCTGCACCGATTTTCCTGCATAAAATTGGTTTAATATTCTGCAGAAAGGCTTTATGTAGAGCGAAATCTGAAGAAACCTATGGAGAATGCGGTTCTGCAGAAAAATAGGGACACTCATTTTGTTTAGGATTATGTAAACAAAATTATGCAGAATATGTACGATATGCCTAGAGTTTTTGTCGATTACTGCAAAATTCGACATAGCGATTTCTACTTGGAAACTTTATGTTTTTACGAACTAATTTTTTTCACTCATTGTGATCAGATTTCGACTGGGACGACTACCGAAAAATTACCCCCCGTCCGCCCCTCCTGTGTTACCAATGCTCCTCTGACCCCACCTCCAACCATGTTCCGGTGCTGCCTTATCATGAAAACTGTGCTGGCGGGGAACCAATCCCCTCTCATCTCGCCATCCCTTGCGAACTCGACATCCCACCAGCCAACGTGGTCACCCCCTTCGACACCGTGGAACTGGCCGACCGCGACAATTACATAAAATATCTCCGAAGTGAAAAATATAGCGTAGAATGCGCTAAATTTTACGATTCCCGGAGCAAAACGACGCGAAAGGGGTGTGCCTTGATGCACGAGGTGGACAGCAAGAATTTGAAAGGGAAGGAACCCAGGTTTGTCAAGGGATTCGTTATTATGGGAAATTACTGCTTTGAGAGTCACTGTAATCATGGCAACGAGGTTAAGGTGGCGTCATTACTCGGAATTTTTGGAGTGACTTTTGTTTCGCAAATTTTATGGGTGGTTTTGATGCAAGGTTTTTCTTAAATATTTTACCAATATGGGCTCTTTTTTACAAACAAAATATTTAAAATATTAATCAACATTAATCATATTATTTATAATTATGTAGATTGGAAATTGAGGGTTGACAATTTTGAAGGTGAACACATATTTTGTGCATGAATTCTAACAAACCGTATCTTTAATTGAGCTTAAATACATACATAATAATAAATACGGTAGCTATGTAAACGTCAACAAGCAGAAAAATAATTACATACATATTTATGGACCAATTTATTAAGTTCCTGATAATTATGTAAATAATCATCTACAAATAATTACTTAAATAATGAACTTACTTATAACGTGTGAGTGAATATTTGCCTCGTCATATTTATTTTATTAATAATAAAATGAATCATGCAATAAAAATATTTGAAGACGTATAAGACTTATTTCTCGGTCAACTTGGTAAACTAATATACATATCTATTTACATATAACCTGAGAGGCAAGAAGGGTCAAATGGACAAAATTAAATGAATGGGGATATGTACTTACTTATTACCAAAGCGGTCTCACGTTCCAGTATTATTTAATGCGACTCGTTGTAAACGTGTTAACATGCTGGCGAATTGGTGATTAATTTTTGAACTTTTCTGGAATGAAATTATCAAAATTTTGATTTTCCTCTACTCCCATCTCTACCTATCTTGCAGCCTCAAGATAAAAAGAGGGCGACAAATTGAGCTACCACAATACACTGATATTTTGCAATACCAGTAATATGGACAATGAGACCTATGAAATTAATAAAAAATAGCAATAAAATACAGTATTATTGTACAAGTGAATATATACTATAATTTCTATTGGTGTCATATTTTAACTTAAAGGTTTTAAGTAGACAAATGTTAAGTATGTTTAAAACTCGAAAACAAATAAATAGTTATGTAAGTATGTATTATAAATGTGCTCATGTGATGTGTTCTTCGTGTCAAAGCTATGTACCTTTTCGGGTAACCGAATTTGACTATTTTTAAGTTATAAGGTAATAAATATTTAAAGTTCGAGAAAATCCCTGGATTTCCCAGGATTTTTCAGAGCCAAAATTTGGATTCCCGATTCCCGGGATTTTAAAAATGGTTCGTAAAATTCGTAAAATCGGTATAAAAATAAGGCACCCTTTTCTAAAATAAGTATTTGGAATAAATGTTCAATATTAAAAAATAAAATTTTCCACGTTGTTGTGTTTTAGGGGCGAAAAAGTTATTTAAAAAAATTGTCTTCAACTGGCAGGTGTTTCTCTATCCTTAAGTGATTTTATAAAATACTTTAAATTTGCCATCGATATTTTCGTGCTTCAGCCCCGATAGATCTCCAGCAAAAGTTCTTGAAATTTGGGTCTTTATATGCTAAATTTTATTCAGAATGTTATTCATTTGTTAAGCCTTACCCTCACGCTCGGAGGAGAATTTCGGAGTAGGAATATTCTCTTAAGCTAAGTATCCAAGTGAGCTTTTCACGCGTGAAATCGACATCTGTGAAAATTCCACTGAAATTTCACTCGAACGTATCCAGGTCAGCGATGAAAAAGTGGTGGAATTTTACGCGAGTGAAAATTTCACAGATTTGTGAGTGAAAAAGTAATGAAACGGAGGGGTATTATTCCACAGGAATGAAATTGCAGTGAAAAGTCATGCCGCGAGGTTCAAATTTTTTCCAATTCTCTACTGCTGATTGAGTTTGTTATAAATCAATTTTTATAATAATTATTATAAAGCTCATATTATTAAATTACTATACATATTTTCTGCCAATTAAAGTAGTCGTAATGCCAAGGGGTGGCAAGTCCAATAAGGAGGTAAAACCTCGCAAAAAAAAGGTCGATCTGACAGATGACCAGAAAAAGTGTTTAGCTCGGCAGGTTCAACAATTTCCGGCCCTATGGAACATTACAGACGATGGATACATGAAACGAGATGTAATTTTAACACGGACAATCGTTTCGGAAAAAATGGAATTGCCAGGTATTAGCATTTAGCACAACATTTTTACATGTTATAAATACTGAAAAATGACGTACTTAAGACTCAATCATCTAATTATAACAGTATCTGAGTGCAAGTCTGCCTGGAAGTCGCTCAAAGATGCGATCAACTATCGAAGGAGGCATAAGCCGGGAAAGTCAGGGAAAGGGGGACCTGAAGGAGACGAGGAGGACGATGATCCTGATGCTAATACCCAAATGAGCCTCGAAGCCTGGACTTTTTATGAGTCATTAAAGTTCCTTGTTGATACTAAACCTACTCGCAAGTAATATTTTTACCTTTAAAAAAGTCTTATAGGCAAACTATTTTTGAGTATTAACACTATTCCACAGAACTATATCGAGCATAGTAGTTGACGACGAAGATGACGCTAAGGATCAAGAAAACGTATGTAATAATACGCCAAGTTCAGATGACGTAGAATTTGAAGCTCTCCCGACTACGCCAGCTCTTCCGGAACAAAAGTTCAAACGCCCGGCAAGCAACTACGACTACGTGAGATTAAACTTTACATATTATTCCATTAAAATTAAACAAATCTCAGTTAATATTTATTGTATGTATGTATTATAGATGAGCTGCAAAAGAAATAAAGAAAACACAGATAATACTGACACTAAAGTTATCGCCACTGGTATCGCCGAATTGGTGCAACTTCGAAAGCAGGCCACTGCTTCCACCACGCAAGTCAAGCCTTTGAAGTATGAGTCTATGTATGCAAATTTAGATCGGATGTTGGCAAAATTGCCGTCTAATGTTGTTGAAGATCTGAATATGCAATTTGTTTCTCTGGCATATGGAGAAGTAAAAAAGTACGAACATCACGATATCATTAACACCACTTAAATTTTTTTTAATGCAGAATCAATTAACAAGAAATAAAATTTATGTAGAACGGTAATAAACAATTGACTATTCATTACGAATTAGACCTAGTACACGCATTGTCTGCCATGCTAAAGCACCACGGTCACCATTAACATACTCTTTAACACAATCTCGTATAAGTTTCGCGTTTTCGCTTGTTCTTCCAGCAACATTGGGCGAAAATTGTGAATTTTGGCAAGAATTTGCTGGTAGGTTTACTCTCCAACCTCCTTCAATTATATCACCATTGTCATCTAATTGATCCGCGTATCCGTCCGGACAATAAGTAGATTTGACTTCATTCATCAGAAAGTTGTGCAGTAAACAAGCTGCTACGATTTTCTGTACCCTTTCTGGCTTCATTTGTAGAGATTTTGCAAGCACACGCCAACGGGAGCATAAAATTCCGAAAGCATTTTCAATGCACCGTCGAGCCCGGCTAAGCCTGTTAATTTCAAAATAAACCGTTACAACGCATGTAACCAAGGGGTGAAAGGAGTGTCATACGTCAATGTGAATATCAAATTGTTCGAAAATTTGTTAAGATTGACACTTCTGACGGGTTTTCGACTTTTGTGTCTTATTTGTGTCAAATTTAACAGTTGATAACCCTTATGTGACCTTTATATGACCTCTGAGGTCAAAATGGAGGTCACCATTGAATTCGGGGTTAAATTTCAGTTGAAATTGAAATAGATATGTCCTATGACCTTTACATGACCTCTGAGGTCAAAATGGAGGTCACCATTGAATTTGACATTGAAAAATAGTTAAAAATGACGTGTCACATGTCAAAACTGACACGTGACACTTTTTCGTCACTTTTCGTCACTGTGACGACGTCATCGTCACAGGTGACGATGTCACAGTGTCCATCTTCGAACTCGTCCTGTCCCTTGACGTTAGGAGTTTACGTTCAAAATTTCAAGTCTCTATGTCTTTTCGTTCAAAAGTTATCGGAGCTACGGACAGACAGACGGACAGACGGACATAACGATCTTATAAAGGGCTTTCACCCCTTAATAACAATACAAGTTTCGTTAAATATCAATGTGATGATGCATGCCTTGATTTGTAATTTGTATACCGGTAATTAAATATTCGTTCACTATTTGTTAATTGTGCATTCCTGCTAGGAGAGTATGGCTTAAGTATCCTTCGGTGAAGGGGAAAGGCGTCGTCAGCTACAAAATAGAAAGGAATGGGTTGACCATTAATCTTCGCATCCGGTGGTAGATTTAATTCATCACGAGATAATGATTTTCCAAAATCGCATTTTCTGAAAATATTGCTGTCGCTCTCGCTCCCGTATGCGCCAATGTCAACGTATGTGAATCTGTAGTCAGCGTCACATACACCCATCAAGACAATGCTGAAGAAACCCTTCAAATATAAATGACTTATTTATTGTGATGTCCATTTTTGAATAATTTATTTTTGTTTGTACCTTGTAATTGTAGAAAGAACTTCCACTATTTGGTGGATTTACAATTTGGACATGTTTCCCGTCAATTGCGCCTACGCAATTCGGCAAATTCCAAAGTTCGTGATATCGGTTTGAAATATTTAACCAAATCTGTGGTGTTATTCTGTAAAATTAATTATTAAACATTATACATTTTCTATTTTTGTTAAAATCATGATTTAGTACCACCTTCAAGTATAACGGTTTGAGTGACTTGTACAAAGCTTCACAAGTCCTGTCAATGATTTTGCCAATTGCCTGTTTGCTGACTCGATAAACCGACGCGACGTGGCGTTGATATGATCCTGACGCCAAATATCTGCAATTTCAAACAAGAACAATAATTCTGCGAAATTCTGTTGTAAAGTGACAAATAATTTCGTAACGTCCACTCACTCTAATGGAATGGCCAATTTTTCAGCCGCAGATAGCGAATCCCCACGTGCTCAGGTCTTGGGTTCTAATTGTGGACCAACTAAAGTCAGCAAGTAATCAAAGTTAGATGGGTTGAGGTGAAAGTTCTCCCGAAAGCTGGGTGGGTACTGTCTCAAGACTTGAAACTGGAATTTTAAAATTACTGATTTTAGACGGGAGCGTGAGGAATATTTATTTTTAACAACTTACATCCGATGCGAACCGCCCTTTTATGTTTCGAAGCTGAAGATAAGGATTTATGTGAAATTTAGGTCGCTTCCGCCGTCGTTTCGTTCTCTTGATTAGTACTGATGCAGCTGCCAGTGCAATAATTTCTTCCTCAATTTCAGATTCCATTGCACACGCTTGGTTTAATAGAACTTATAGTAATTACTATTTGATGAAGTTGGTAATTTGAAAAAAGTTATAGGTTTTGAGACAAAACAAAATCAATATTTAAATAATTTTTCTTGTTGATTTTTGGAATAATAAATATAATTTTCGCGGACTGTAAGTCCACTTTGAGACATTTTAATCACATTCTGACTTGGATACGCCGAGGTGAAAATGCAGTGGAATTTTCCCTTTCACCGTCTTTTAACTAGTGTGGAATTTCGCATGAATGAAAAAATTTCACCCGAATTTCACTTCTGTGAAATCTTTCACTTGGATACTAGGCTTTAGTCTCATCCTTCTCTCTCGCTTTGCAGAATACATGGAATCACACATCTCGGAACTTCGCATCGACCCTGTGCGGGGGAGGAGTCGATCTCAGGGAAATGCATCCTCCGGTGTTTAGAATTTGGTTTTCTGCGTCTGATGGTATTTTTTTCAAATTTTTTGGACTGGGGCAAGGTACACACACTTATGCCCCTTACCAGTCTACATAAGGTTACATCACTTGATGGTAAGGGGCATAAGTGTACCTTGCGCCAGTCCAGAAAATTTGAAAAAAATACCATCAGACGCAGAAAACCAAATTCTAAACACCGGAGAATGCATTTCCATGAGGTCGACTCCTCCCCCCACAGGGTCGATGCGAAGTTCCGAGATGTGTGATTCCATGTATTCTGCAAAGCGAGAGAGAAGGATGAGACTAGGAGAATACTCCTGCTCCGAAATTCTCCTCCGAGCGTGAGGGTAAGCCTTAAGGGGTGAAACCCCTTTAAGATTGATATTTCCGTCCGTCCGTCTGTCCGTCCGTGCAATAACTCAAAAACGGTTCAACATATTGACTTTAAATTTTGAACATAATTACTTCTTATTCAAACAAAGGTTAACTTCGAAGATGGACCCTGTAGGTCACACCCTTAAAAGTCAAAAGGTCATGAAATGTCATTAAAGGTCAAATTGCAAACATATATCAATTTGAACTGAAATGTAACACCGAACTCAATGGTGACCTCCGTTTTGACCTCAGAGGTCACAAAAGGTCACTTGAAGGTCACTGAAAGGTCACTAAACATTATATCTGATACATACGTCAATTTTAACTGAATTTTAACGCCGAATTCAATGGTGACATTCATTTTGACCTCAAAGATGTTAAATGACTGTTTGTTAACTGTTAACTGACACCAAAGGTTAAATTTGATACATATGTCACATCACAAATGTTATAAAGTTCTCGGTTTCACCCCTTGGTTACATGCGTTTGTAACGGTTTATTAGCAATATTCACATAATATTAATTTCGTAAGACTATGATTTTTTTCACTCCAAGTGTACTTTAAAGCGCTGCTGATTACTTCAAGGTTTGAAAGACCTCATGAACTTCACAGGTGATTTCGAGTATACAATAATAATTTGGAATCCAAATTATAGTAACCTGTTCCAAATTTTGGAACAAACTATTGAAATAATTATGAAACTGATTTGGAATGATTTTTACAAATATTGAAATTTATTTAGCTACCGTATCGAGCTCACTCACAAATTCATCAATTGATTAACGCGACAATAATATCAAGCAACTTAAGTATAGGGTGTCCAGGCTTAAGTTGGAATGAGAATCATGACCTGTGGAATTCGTCCTGTATAGAAAATTTTGATAAAACCTTTGGTACAGTGTAGGTGGCAATCATACCATTCAGTTTTTGTCGCGGAACATTTGTTACAACACTTTCTTGGCCACTATTCCAACTTTCTGCACCAACCCCCAAATTAGCGATTTTCTACCCGATTGCGAAATGTCTTGGCTGATTTTTTGTCATTAACGGTCGAATCCAATCAAGTTTATCGCCTTGGAGCGAAGGTTAGATTATATTCTTTTGAATAAGGTTCAAATGTTTTCGATTTCTCGCAAATATGGACATTTCGAGGGTTTTCCGTTTTAGGGACACCTTTTCCAATGTTAACCGTGGCTTGAATAACTAATAGTTTTACAGGGAGTTAAGTTTCCATGAATAATTTCCGTTGATAATCTACACTCGCAGGGATGACTGAGTGAAGAAATGTATTTTTCGAAGTCTTGGATGGATCAACTTTGTCGTAGTTCTCGTCACAAATGATGACAATTTCTATTGACATTTATCGACACAGTTTTTTGCAAAATTTTTGGAACTTCATTTTTTGGTCTTTGGTGTACTTTGGGGGACTTTGTTTATTTTTTTCTGTAATCCCCATTTTATGTACTTTAATGTTGCGAAACAAGCTGTTTGAAATTTTCAGTATCCGTGCAGAGCCATGACTTCACTGGGACACGTTTGTGCTAAAGGGATTTTAAATTACTTTCACTTTTGAATGGGTGGGTATGACAAGAATTTCACTTTTGAATGGCTTGGAATTTTTTTGAAATTGCGCTTTTTAGCATCCCTATACTTCGAAATATAAAGGTAGCTTCTTGTTTTGGAACATTCTTCGGTTTTGAAGGGTTGTCACGTTTAGTTCGAGTCACGTCGAGCGACGTTTTTCTGTATTTGAAAAAACTCGATTCGCGAGGTTTGTACTTTTACCCAGATTTCTATTGAATTTCACCATTTTTACAAAACTGCTTTATACCTACTAGTTGCCCTTGAAATTGCGTCTCAAAAAAATAATATAGCTGGACAAAAATTTTCAGGAATTAGGCGGTATTATTTAATGTCGTCTTTTCCAACTTAACCCTGGACACGCCTTATATGCAGGGCCCGGGCTGGGTATATTTGCGCCCTAGGCAAAATTTTTCTTGCGCCCTAACTTTTCCTCATGAGAAAAATTCCCTGTTAAAAATCTACTATTATGAACTATACATTTCAGGAGCACCTTACATATGTGTAGTTCAAGAATTACTAACAAGGGACACTCACGACCTGTCGTTTGAGTCCAGGGCACCCACTATGTTTTTTAGAATCTACTAGGGCCCCAGATGAAGGATTCATTCATATTTCCGTGTAAAACTCATATTTGGCGCCATGGCGTGGCGCCAAAGTTCAAAATTTGCATTTTCGACCAAGTTCAAACCCCCATAACTTTTGCAGTTTATATCGGATTTTCAAAATTGTATGCTTAAAATGATCACAAAAGTCGAAAGTTTTGAGAAAAAAATAAAAATAAAAAATTTATAATTTTTGAAATATTTTTAGCATTTTTTCGACGAACACCCATTTATAAAAAATTGCGAAATTTTGCGAAAAATTAAAAGTGATAATTTTGGAAAAAATTTCATTGGATACAAAAGTTGAACTCCTTGTCATGATTTTTGCCAAAAATTTTGAAAATCCGTCCAGGATTTCAAAAGTTATAGCTGTTTCAAAAATAAAAAACATGCAAATTTGGCGAATTTGGCGCCACGCCATGGCGCCAAATATGAGTTTTACACGGAAATATGAATGAATCCTTCATCTGGGGTCCTAGTAGATTCTAAAAAACATAATGGGTACCCTGGGCTCAAACGACAGGTCGTGAGTGTCCCTTGTAAGCTCAAGAATTATTTTATTGTTGAAACTTATATTCGTACTGAAAGTCCAAATAATAAACCTCGCAGAAATATAAATTTGTATGCAAATGGTTCAACATTTGGAAGAACCATGAGATGAAAGTAGGGCTTCCCACCGGACGGGACAGTCTTATCTTGTCTCGGCAAGACGGGGACGTTGTGACCACTTAAATATGATACTTTCGTCTCGGAATTTATCAAAATTGAATTTAATAGTTGGCGCAATGGTGATATTTGTTCAATAAAATATAACTTGAGGGAGATTATAATTCCCTTAAGCTCATCCTAAGTATTCACCTCATGTTTTTCGCGTGAAAATATACGTTTCGGGCGAAAAGTAAAAATTTTCACCCCCATTTCGGCTCACGGTATTCACGGATTGACTTATCCGATCACACAATTGTTAATCTTAGTTAACTATCTACTATAGTAAAATATGATATATTAAAATATAGTAAATGTAACTTTGGTAACCGGATTTCGCCTGACTCGAAAATTTTTAAATGCTTCCAAATACCCATAAAACTAGATCTTGTTATGTAGAAATTGGAATTGTAACAATTGGACTACCAATAAATCGAGTCTCTAGTTTTTTATGACTGAAATGAATGTGCGTGTATTTATGTATAGGTATGTGTATGTATGTATGTAAACCTTTGGGTGCTTCGCCGCACCCTCAGATTTTGGCGGCCTGTGCAATTATTCTGGTTGCCCTCCCCAATGTCGGGGCCTGTTCATAGAATCATGCTCTCTATTCTTGAACTCATGTTAAGGTTCGAAAAGTTCAAGTTTATGAGAATGATGTTTTGCCCGGAAAAGAGATTAAAATTCTCGCCTCACGCTCATATTTTATCAGCGGTGCCTCAGCGCCTTAGACACCTGTTTGGCCTTCTTACCCCCCTCACGGGCCCAGTAAGAACGCGATGAGTGAACTTATTGTATTGCTTATTGGAGCAGACATGCATTTCTCTGAACTTGTAAAACCTCTTTTGCAGTTTTATATATGGACCTGTTTGGTTAATATCAATTAATTTGTTTCTGAATACAAGAATCCTTTGTGCGCCTTTTGTATAACAATTACGTCAGGGCGCCTGCCGGCGTCCTCAGTACTTGGCGTTGTGAGAAATTGTCAACTACCAAATTTCAGGGCGTGCATGTAGATGACAATATTTATTTGTCAAAAACTACATGACGAACAAAATTAAAGCTAACAAGTTTATCAAATACTCCTCAGACCGTTTCACAACATTCTTCATAAGTTTTTTCTACTGACTATTCTATCTTTACGAATGTAAGAAATTCATTGATCAATTTTCGCAAATGTCGTTTTTATCTAGTGTACAGCCGGGCGCCTTACGGCGCCCTTGAGGATTTGGCGCCCTAGGCAGTTGCCTAGGCCGCCTGACCCCTAAACGGGCCCTGCTTATATGATGCACAACTAAGGCTTGAACTGGTTTACCACGAAACTAGTTTTATTCCTGTAAATATTGCAAATTAGTTCTATTGCGCATAACAAAATACAAATTACGATAAAAATGGCATACAGGTAAAACACAACGACAAAGTTACCTTCCAACTTCAAACTCTTGGCTTTCTCATCCCTTTCCGTTGTAATAACTAAACGATTCAACCCATTAAATTTCATCATTTTTAAAAATCGTATGTATCTTGTCCAAAAATTGATCATCCCTGCTTGAAACAAATACTTGAACCTCACCTCTAATTTAACATCCAAACTATAATCCGTACCCCAACCGAGCTCTTCTTTAAATAATTCATCCTTACTTTTGACAATATTCGATCTTGGTCGCAACATTCTCAACTTCGCTTCATACTCATCAATTTCACTTCCATAGACCACCATGGCCGATTTATTACAAGGTAGAACTCCATCTAGAACTGTAATGTTATGCTCTCTCTTAACCACGAATAATTTGGATAACACATGTTCCACTAAGGCTGAAATTTGCTTCGACCCGTTGCCTACTTGATATATATTTAATTTTCTTGTGAACCAAAAGTACGAATTATGCAGCCTTGATGACTTACGCTCTAAGAATATTCTACGCCTTTGTTCATAGGTCTTAAGCACCGGAACAAATAGGGTGTAGTTACGGTCTAATAACTGCTTAAAGTTAGATATTAATGCACCCTTTAATGGTGAAATTAGGTCTGTCACATTACTTCCTTTGTACCCATTACTAAGAACGACACACATCAAGAGCCATGGCGCCAGGATACACATTGAAGAGAGCAGCTTACTTTTACCCGGCGGCAGATTGACGCCCTGTTCTAGCAAAAAAGCGACCAGCAAAAGTAGCTCTTCACTGAAATCGATAAATTGCTTCATACCGCCAATTAATTTCAATACAATAGCAGAGATGAAACCAAGAATTATTAAAACTAGCCAAGCTTCAAGGGTATACGCGGATACTAGGTTAGCAAATCTTGGTCCTCTTACTTCACCTTGTATAAGTCCGTCGCACGTTAAAAATCTATAGGAGCTTCGCGACAAACGAATATTTGGCGCATGACTTGGTTGATTAATATAAATTGCGGTTTTTTTAGGCTCAGTTATTTCCATGTCGGTGGTGTGGGTGAAGATTTCGAAGATATAACTGTGGTTGGGATAAATGGAAGAGAACGTTAAGCTATCGATGGTAGAGTTCGAAGATATTTGATCGAATCTCTGTAATTGTGCCGTCTTCATAGAGTATGCGGGTACTTGAGAGAATATGTCAGAAATTTTGAACTTTTTATCAGGATGAATTTCACTCGCGAATTTGTAAAATGATTCAACCACAGTAGTCCGATCAGTTGAGATGTGTTGATGAAATGTGAACTTTCTTGGGTGACACGTCCGACAAGAGATGTACCACTCAGGCAGTTGGGTAGATCTTGAAATATAAACAATTCCTGTGAGGGATTGTGCTGTAAAATAATAAAAAAGTAGTCAATTAAAGGTCGGTATCAATGTACACAAATCGAGTGGCCATTGCATCGGTGGCATATCGTCGCACTAATTCTAAATAGACGTAAGTGCAGTCAATGTTTAATTTTAAAACCACGTAAGTGCAGTTAATGTTTAATTTTAAAAAGACGTAAGTGCACAAAAAAAACTAGTAAAAAGACGTAAGAGCACTTTTGAAATTATCAAGAGTAATTACTTCTTCAAAATTGTCCTGTCAATTGAAATTTGACTTTATTGGTCCCGGTAGGCTAGTAATGAAAGAAAATTCCAAATTTAAAAACCACACCCTCAAGGGGTGTGGTTCTCTTGGGCCTAAAGTAAGGTGAATCAAATCCTGACTTTTATTTCTTTTCTCCCCCCGACAAGGCAATTACTAAACATTATTAAAAATTTAAAAACCACACGCTTAGTGGGTGGGGTTCTCGGCGCCTAATTTGCTATAAATAAAACATGACATTTGACATATCCTTTCTCTCATCCCGATGATCAATATTCGACGGTGCATATAAAATTTTAAAACTAAAACATTCAGGGGGTGTGGTTCTTAAACCCAAAATTTAATTTTTACTTGGTTACACCCCGAAGGTCCCAAAATTGAATTTTGGGTTGGTTACACCTCCACAGTTTCAAAAATTGAATTGTAACTTCCAAAACTTTGAAGGTGTAACCTATTCATTTTTGGGAGCTTAGGGGGTGTAACCAAGTTAAAATTCAATTTTGGGGCCTTCGGGGTGTAACCAAGTAAAAATTCAATTTTGGAAACTTTAGGGGTGCAACCGAGCCAAAATTCAATTTTGTGAATTTTGGGGATGTAACCAAGTCAAAATTCAATTTTGGAAACTTTAGGGGTGTAACCAAGTCAAAATTAAATTTTGGGAGCTTTGGGGGTGTAACCAAGTAAAAATTAAATTTTGAAAAGTTTATTGGTGTAACCAACCCAAAATTCAATTTTGGGACCTTCGGGGTGTAACCAAGTAAAAATTAAATTTTGGGTTTAAGAACCACACCCCCTGAATGTTTTAGTTTTAAAATTTTATATGCACCGTCGAATATTGATCATCGGGATGAGAGAAAGGATATGTCAAATGTCATGTTTTATTTATAGCAAATTAGGCGCCGAGAACCCCACCCACTAAGCGTGTGGTTTTTAAATTTTTAATAATGTTTAGTAATTGCCTTGTCGGGGGGAGAAAAGAAATAAAAGTCAGGATTTGATTCACCTTACTTTAGGCCCAAGAGAACCACACCCCTTGAGGGTGTGGTTTTTAAATTTGGAATTTTCTTTCATTACTAGCCTACCGGGACCAATAAAGTCAAATTTCAATTGACAGGACAATTTTGAAGAAGTAATTACTCTTGATAATTTCAAAAGTGCACTTACGTCTTTTTACTAGTTTTTTTTGTGCACTTACGTCTTTTTAAAATTAAACATTGACTGCAGTTACGTGGTTTTAAAATTAAACATTGAGTGCACTTACGTGGTTTTAAAATTAAACATTGACTGCACTTACGTCTATTTAGAATTAGTGCGACGATATGTATTTGCCATGCAAGTACTAAATAGTTTTAACTCACGGATCGATCTGTTAGTTAAAACTATTTATTATCTAATCGTTAGCTTAGAATTTAACTATGTAAGTTGGTTGAGTTACCTTGCGCGCCCTGTACTTCTTCGATTCCTCTCACCCACGGGGTCCATTTTTCAAAGGACTTGCGATCAGTGATATAAATCCAGAAATCGCGATGTCGGAAAAGGTTCGAAAATCCATGGTCTAATTCAGTCTTCATACGCCCTGTCCAATATTCCTTGTAATAATAGGGGCATTCAAACATGCTCATGTGGATCTTGGGGCTCGGAAGTTTTGGAAACAAGAACCCGTGGAAGACACATTTCCACCGGAAACTATCATTTAGTCGCCGTCGTAAATTACCTTCCAATCTTGAAAAACGTTTTGGTTTTATCCGTTTATACCCGTGGCCTTCTAAGACAATAGGTATTTCAGGCCGACGAATATCCAGGTATTTGTAGTTGATCAAGTGTATCAAACAATGGGAGAATGGGGTTAGGAGATCGTTAAGGATAAGGAATGTTTTCGGTGCTGCTTTCGATGTAGTCAAATTTTGAGGAAAGCTTAATGCAAGGAATGCAATTTGGACGCGGAATTTGACTAAATTTTTCATAATTTGTCAGTTTACTCCGATGCGATACACGTCTTCTGCTGGAGTGTTATCAAAACAAAAGTGGAATCATAACTTCCGTTCGTTCGTTTCACAACGAAAGAAATAACTATAGGTCTTCTTCGTAGTGACGAAATACAATATCTGGTATGAAATCAGTATTGCTAAACGTGCGGTTATGCATATTCAGACATATAATTTGTGGCCTTAGATTTGCCACCAAGATTATACGTCGAGTTCGCACGTATGTACACTGCACACTCGACCCATTAAAATGTAAAGGTAATATATGACCAGGCCCCGATCTTGCCCAAAGTCTTACCTGGGCAAAAAATTAAGGCGCCCCAAGCCGCTCGCGCCTTCGGCGCTCGCCGTCGGTTCTTCTACTCAACCAAAAATTCATGTTGTGCATTTTGTTTAAATGGCGTCAATATTTGAAAAGCTATATCGCTTAAAAAATGCAAAAAAAGTGAAAACTCCGGTGTTTAGAGTTGTAAAATCCGGTTTCAGGTTTCTTCTCAGGAAACAGGATTTCCTCTGGTTTTGATAACTAGAGTTGAATCTACTACTTTGATGGTCTTAATATTATACTGATACCCTAACCATGCAGGTCTTTTACGTGTACAATTCAGATCTCAATTGGACCAATTTTATTTCGTTCACCACAAAAAATAAGCATACCCGTATTTTTTCATTTTTTAATGCGCTAATCTGAGCTCTAAGCGCGAATTTTAAACTGTTTCCAGCCAAAACCTCGGTTTTCCAAAATTCCTTAAATTCTCCAAATTTTAGCGTGAATCCAAAAATTCGAAAACATGTCTCTTTGGAATGATTTACCTGACTTAACAAAAATCCAATTTTCTTGAAATTTGGATTTTAGAATTTTTTGCCAGTTTTTGAAATTAATTAAAATTTCAAACTCGTTCAAATTTGTAAATTTTCAAAAAATTTTACATATGGATTTTTTATAAGTCGGGTAAATCATTCTGAAGAGAGATGCTTTAGAATTTTTGGATTCCCGCTACAATTAGAAAATTTACAGAATTTTAAAATACCGAGGTTTTGACTCGAAAACAGTTTAAAATTGGCGCTTAGCGCTCAAATTAGCGCATTAGGAAAAATGAAAAAATACGGGTATGCTTATTTTTTGTGGTGATTTTTTTTTTTTTTTTTTTAATTAACATAACGCACGAATTTATTCCAATTAATTAAGTTAAATCATCAATTACATATCATTTATTTTTTTTAAAAAATATTGAGGCGACGTCTTCTCGACAAGGCTTTACAAAATTTGGCCGTCATGGGTAGGAACTAAGCCAGTGCTTGTCTCCTTTATCTTCTTGCCTCTTAAAATGTTACAATTTTGGTCATTTTGGACAATTTCATAATTCATAAAATATCATTAATCAATATGAGTACAAGGTTTTCTTATCAAACGACGTATCACAAATATAGTAAAATCTTATCACATCATAAAAACTAGGTGGATTTATCTTACAGACTAATATAAGACTAGATTTCAGTTAGTCATGCAGAAAAGGAAAGTTAATTGCATTAAAATCCTAAATTTATATTTATTTTATTTTTCGAAATTTTATAAATATCAAATTTGTCCCAATTCTTGTGAAATTTCGGAAAGAGGCTCGAATTTATACTGCATGCATAAAAATCGGTCAAAATCCGACCATAAAGAAGGTGACGGAACGAGGAAATGAGATTAAATTTACCTGAGTAATTATTTAAATTGTGGACAAAAGCTTTATAAATAATATTATAAGCGTAAAAGATTATAATATTGCCCCCCGCATGCGAAACCCCATGCAGGAAGGCGTCGTCGAAGGCTCGCGTGTCAATGTTTACTTTTGTAAGAAATTTGGCTACTATTTTTCGCAAATCTAAAGTATGTGGACATTTTAAGTAGTGTTCCACTTTTGGTTTTAAAATATTGCAAAACGGATATGAAAAATTAGTGTAAATTTTTAGTGAGTGTGCCATGGAAGGGGTCAAACCCACGTTGTGCCAGAATTTAAAGACATTGTCTTTTTCCGGGTTTGACACTGCAGTGGTTACTAAGCGGAGTCACTGTGGGTGAGAGGAGAGGACATCGTCCAGCTCTTCCCATCTAATTATATTATGTACACGTAAGCAGTGCAGGTAGTTGGTTGCCTTGGAAACCGCAACCCTTTCTGACTTACTAAATAGTGATGGGATATCTAACCTAACATCAGTTGAGTCGGTTACCATGGCAACCGCATCAATATACTTTTTCCTCTCCGAAAATGCATGCCTTTTTACTGCTGCTGGTAATGCCTCAATACATTTTAATTTGTTCGGACCGTAGAGATCTCCGACCTTTACTATCGTACAACGAGATAAATAATTATTACTCAAATTCCTAAATAAAAATTGGCTACTTATCATAATATTATGCAAATAATCCCTGCTGCACGCGGTAAGTCCCACGCCAAGCCGTTGGGTAACATTATACAATTCTTTATAAAAGGTTGAAAGTTTAACAATCTCGGAGTTAATTAATAATGGGACTTGGTTAAAAGATTCAGCGAGAAAATAATTGTCCTCACATGAGGATAAAACTTTATTTACCAAAGTGAGACGGAAGGTAGCGATCTGAGCTGTTGGGTTACGCACGCCCAGACCCCCATTCAAAAGCGGTAGGTATACGTAGGGTCTCGACACCCATCGTTTCGACCCCCACCATACATAATTTTCGATTTTCTTGGAAATTGCATCCAAAATTCCCATCGGTGGGTCCAGTACTTTAAAAATGTACCAAAATATTGGACTGAGAAATGTATTCACAATTTTACTAAGTGAAAAGTGACTAACCGGGGCGCACTTTTTTGTGTAAAATTCTAACTTCGAGTCAAATTTATCCATTAAAATAGTAAAATTTTGTGCCATATAATTATTACTCCCAAAAAAATTCCCAAAATTTTCAGCCCATCTGAAACTACAGGGAATCTGTTTGTGGGGGGCGCCTGGGCACCCAAAATCAAAATTACAGACTTTTGATCATTTAATTTGGAGGAAGAAAATTGTGAATACTTTTCATACTCCGACTCAACTATACCGATTTGGCTCTGATGACCGAGAAGGACATTTGTGTCATCCGCGTACGCCGAAATATACTTGTGCGGATGTCTGCGCCAGGCGCTGGGGCCCGAGAGTCGTAGCTTTTTATGCAAGTTAAATAATAATGGTTCGATTGCAATGCAATATAATGGACTTGCACTGGGGTCACCCTGCTTGAGACCGACTCCGACTGATATGGGGGCCGTGAGATCACTGCCCACCGACACCACCAAGGTGAAGTCGGTGTGCAGTAATTTCACATATTTAATAAAATTATCAGGATATCCGATTTTTTAAGACTCGGTAAAGATATTCCAGATTTACACGATCATATGCAGCCTCTTGATCGAGACTAAAAAGAAAGCCTTCAAGTTCACCACTCTGAAATGCATCGCGGATGAATGTCAAATTGTCAAATATTGACCTCCCTCTAACACCACACGTCTGCCACGGACCTATGATGGAGGGGAGGGCAATATTTAAACGAGACTTTACACAGCTTGAAATGATTTTATAATCAGTATTGGTCAAAGAAATAGTGCGGTAATTTTTTAGGTTTTTGGGGTCACCAGCCTTATAAATTTAGGTGGCGACGGAACTCTTGCACGATTTTGGCAGAAACCCCTCGGCACACGAAAATGTAGCTAAATTGCTTAAAATTTTACTGAATTGACCTGAGAATTTCTTGTAAAATTCAAACGTTAAGCCGTCTAAACCCGGGGCTTTATTATTTGGGGATTTTTGAATAGCTTGTAAAATCTCGTTACAAGACAAGTCACTCTCATAAATTCCAGGATTTGGGATTTTTGGCATATCAGACATAAAATTATCAAGGTTTGATAAGTTTACAGTAGACGGGGCAAACTTTTCCGCAAAAAATGAGCCCACCATTTTTAGCTTTTCGCCAGATGACAATCCATCCAGCGCCTCATCTACAGTGATACCCACGCGTGTGGTTACCACTTTTCTATCGGGGAAATCACTGCATACGCCATCACCACGTATGGCACCTTCTATACTGTCTATAAAATTCGTAAAAATTTCGGAACTTGGTACATTTTGTGTGTGAATCAATTTGTTGTATGTTAAACGGACTAGTCTCTTAATATTCATTTTGCAATACAAGTCGGTTTCCATGGCAACCCGTATTATTTTACTCTTTAGTCTTTCGTACTTTTCTAATGAGAAATCGGATAACAAGAAATCTCTTAAAATCAATTCGACCGTAAAGATAAAGCCCGAATTATTTAAAATTGTATTTGGACATGACCACAAGCATTTATTATTATTTTTATTGGTTGTCATAGTTACGCCGAAGACCATGTGGTCACCGATGAACGGTATAATGGTTTGACTGACTAAATTTGGTAATTGTGAGACCTGAAGATATATCCTGTCTAATCTAGCGGAAGTACCGTTCGTTCTGCTCACAAAGGTAACATCTTTACCTTGGGGGCACAAATGACGATAACTATCTACAAAGTTATTAGACGTTATCAAATTTTTAAATTTCTTAGCCAAACCATTTCTACTTTCACGGTTACCGATTCTGTCTCTTTCTGTATCTTCTACAAAGTTCCAATCTCCGAGTACGAAGATACCATCGCAGTTGGGGGCAGCAGTGATCTCACTCTTTATTTTTACTAGAAATTCGTCAGACTCAGTTTTAAGGAATGGGAAATGAACATTTACTACAAGAAACAATTGGGAAAGAAATTTAATATGAATTTTGCTCATTTTACCCGGTACAATCACATCATGACTAATTACCGAGCATTTATGGTGAATGTAAAAAGATGTACCACTCCCCAGCGTGGTACAATCGTTAAAGAACGGTGTGTAATTTTGTATATTAAATATACCATGGCGGATGGGGTTTAAATTTGTCTCCTGGAGAGAAACGACTGTAAGATTGAAAGATTTAATTAAGGATTTAAGGGACTGTTTTTTAACGGAATTATTAAGTCCTTGGCAATTCAAGGTCCAAATGCTAATTACCATTTGATATTAAAAAAGTGGGTTTTGTAGCTATCTTGATCAGCTACTGGAATTTTATTTCATCGGCAAAAACTTTGCCACTCCATTGACCGATAATTATCGTCAAGTTGGGCTTGGATTTTTGGAAAATTATCCTGTTCTAATTCTAGAAAACTCTTTACCTGATTTAACAGGAAAGCATATTTTGTTACCAGAGAGGTATTGCTACTTGGGATGGAGCTGCGAACCTCCACCAATATTGATTTAATATCTTCGGGGGTTTTTGTGGTCATAAATATTTGTTGACCCACATTGACATATTTGCATTTTATATTATTATTCTCTCTGCGGAGAGAACGCAAAAAAAGAATAAACCTTTCTTTAGTGACAGACTTAATCTGTAAATTTACGTTCCACAGATCAAATCCCCATTCGCTCATCGTTTGTGGTTTGGGGTCTGAATTTGTTCGGGATTTGGGTCTCCCCCGATTCCTACGAGACTTGGAGGAGGATCTTTGAGAGTTATCACTTTCATAGACCTCCTCCGCACTGACATCTTGGAAATCAAGAGTTTTTCGGCGTTTAAAGGGGGGTATTGAATCCCTGACCTCATTATCGTTATTGGTGTCGGTAATCTTACGCAAAACTGGGGGATCCACATCACCCTGCAACGAGTCAACTTGATCATTGGGCACCGAATCAACTTTATTGCTAGGTAATGGGTTCTCTATTTTTTCGGGGTGCTTTTTGAATGTACAATTAACACTAATATGGCCTTTTCGTGCACACTTGAAGCACTTTTTGGCGCCTATTTGTACCCGCAGTTTGTACTCTTTTCCATTGGCCTTGACCGTGACAACGTCCGGGACCCTTACCCCTTTCGGGATTGCTAACTCAATAATTCGAGTAAATGATTTTATGTGGGCAAATTCCTCACCAGCATTCATGAGACCCTGATGAGAAATGTGCCCCCTCAACTCACCAAATTTTGAAAAGCATGCACTTAAGTCTGCATCATTTACGAACGGGGGAACCCCCCTAACGATAACCCGGCGAATTGGATTCGCATACGCATAAAGTTTTACACTCGCTGCCCCAAAAGATAATGAGTCGGCACGCATCACTTCATCAAAACTCTCTGAATCTTTTAACCATACCGCCCAATTTGCGGCCCCCAGATTATCAGCGTGTGTGATAAACTGAGGGCTGACATATTTGGAAAATGCTTTTAAAACTTCCACCAGAGGTACTTCTTTTATTCGGCGTAATACGACGCCATGGGCGCTATACGCCAAGAAATCAACGCCATGTGACCCAACGGCTTTGGCAAAAGACTTACCCAGCGATGTATCAGGGATGCTGACGTCATCATCAGCTGGCTCTTCTGGATCTATAAATGTTTCATCCTCGTCTGAGAGAATGCCCATGATAACTCACCTCCCGAAGGGAGAAGAGAATTTTTAAAAAGCACACTATCACTAATAGAGGTTTTATGACCACTACACCATAAAATTAACACTAATATGATGCGTTTGTCGCTGAAACTTTCAATTTGAAAATAATAACTTTCTTAACCAAAAGCAAACACACCGGGAGCCACGAGTTCCCGCTTCTCTTCTTTTTGTGGTGAACAACATAAAATTGGTCCCATTGAGATTTGAGTTGTACACGTAAAAGACTTGCATTGTAAGTCATCCTGAACATTTTCATATCTTCATTTTGATTTATATGTAGATCACAACGATTTTTTCGACCAAGTTGTGCATTTTTGAATCTTTTTAAATTTCCAAAGTTGAACATTGGATTTATGGAAGTTTTTAAACTCGCTCAAAGTCGCCTGATTAAAAAATGTATGAGTAGCTACTAGCACGAAAGTATGAACACCAAGGAAAAAAATACTACTATTTAGCCAATCTTAATAGTCTCAATTGCTGTGAAAACTTTCTGAGAGATTTTTTGGTGTGTTGAAAACACTATGCAAGAATCTACCAGGAAACCTGTCAGATTATATTAATATTGGCTGAACCGAAGTTGTACATAGCTGAAAAATGGGCTGCGAGATATAAAATGAGACGTAGAAGTTTTATGGTCATTTTCAAACATAAATAGAAAAAATGGACAACCACAATCTATCTAGGCTACCACACAAAAATTTTCAAGCGGTTACTACAGCCAATATATGAGGTCAAAAGGTTTTTCCATCGCACAATTTATTTTGCTTTGACGCAGTAAATTCTATAAATAAATGCATTACCCGGCACGCATATTTTCTTAATTCAAATTTTACACAATTGACATAACTAGCCTTGTTAAACTAGGCATAACATTGCCGTCTAGGCGCCAATGCACTCTAAAAAGATTACTAAAATGTACCATAGGCTTGATCAAAAAAGAAGCTTAGAGTAATTAAGTAAAATTTATTTAATTCGTGTGTATATATGTAAATGCATCTATGTACCTTCGTGAAAAATATATTTAACGGCTGGATATTTTTTTACAACCGTTGGGTCAAGTTTAGCCAATTGTTACCATCCTTTATTTAACTCAACCTTGAGTAAATTTTACTTATATTTATTTAGTGTGGGGGTCAAAAATTTAGAAACTGTAATTTAAAACCTGCAGTGGTCGTCGTCACATCGGAATAGTCGAGATTAGCTGTCCCAACTTTATTACAATAAAAATATCAAGGCAAATATTTTGGTATCTTACAACTGGAAAAATCAATTATATCAAGTGTAAACCAGGGCGCCTTGCGGCGCCCCTCCAGGCTGCCTTGCGGCGCCCCTCCAGGGTTTGGCGCCCCGGGTTTCCCGCCCCTAAATCGGGGCCTGTATATGACAACATTAAATACATTTAGGATTGCGATACGCAATAATTTCTATGTTTATATTGAAATTTTGGCGTCGTTCCTTTAATTGTAACCGTGTCCGTTGCACATGCACAGGCTGAGTAAGGTATCCGATTTATACTATTTACGTATACTTTAAATATATACACTCTAAATAATTTGGAGACAAATCGTCACCCGACGGAGGTACTATACTGCTCTATTTTTGGGTAACGATTACGGAGACGTTTTGTCACCAATGGGATATAAGTCAAAAACTCGTGTACCAAACACGCATGACGTCGCCATTAAAAAAATGCAATACTTTCATGTAAAAAAATCATATGGTCAAATAAAAATACTCACAGCTTTTTTTTAAATTACGACGTCACATGTGTTTCGTGCACACATTTTTGACTTATTTCCCGTTGGTGACAGAACGTCTCCATAATCGTTACCAAAAAATAGAGCAGTATAGTGCCTTCGTGGGAGACGATTTGTCTCAAAATTATTTACAGTGTACTTTTTTAAGTGGCTTGCATGCATGTTGAAATAAGTCTCTCTCGAAAGTTGGAATGTGTCTAACTTGTTGCGCAACAGTGACGAATTTAAAATAGTTATAATTGTGGCTATGGACATACGTAGGTGTTTTATTATTAATTTTCAAAAGGTATGTTCCGCACTGTTTCTGACCAAAATTGTGATGAAATAACAAACTTCAAATACATTTAGGAGGCTGTGATTTTTTTCAGTTCTTAAGGTTAACGTCCACACTAGCAATAAATCGGCAAACTTTACCTCGACGGAAAAAATGCTAGATTTGCAAATTAAATATCGTAGTGTGATTTAATTTTTAATGCTGGATAGGCAATACGTGTCGCAGATTTATGGTTGAATGCTTAAAATGTACAATGAAAACTGCCCAACACAAAACACAAATTCAATTGGGTCAATAATTTTTAATTATGGCGAAACGAGGTCTCGGGCAAAAAGTCGCAAGGACGCTCAAAATCCGCTTCTTCCACAGAAAAGCTCCGGAAACTAGAGGAACCAATAATGAGAGATCGGCGATTGAAACTGTCCTATATAGCAGATGAGATGGGTGTTCCAAAACCAGCAATTTGTTCCATGTTAACTGAAGACTTAGGTATGAAAATGGTTTCCGTCCGTTGGGTACCAAAATTGCTTTCGGCATCTCAAAAACAGGATCGAGTCGACTTTTGCAATGCAAATTTTAAAATATTAAATGAAAACTGGAACCTGCTCAATATTTTATTAGCTGCATATGGTACTTGGGTTTACTATTATGACCCGGTGACCAAATAATAATTCCCTCATTGGAAGCTCGAGGGCAGAGGCGTTCCTTGGATTGGGACGGCCTGGAGCACACATTGAATCCGGCCTTTTCAAAACTTGTGTAAAATATCTAGTCACTACAACATTGTATGTACATATGTATCTATCATATGTAGCTTCAAAGTGCGTCGTCAAATTAGGTGACATCTAGGCTCTAGATCTTTCAAACCACGGAGTAAATTTTGCATGAAAAAAATGTTCTGCTCATTTTTATTTCTTTCTCAATGATCGTAGTTATCATTTGTAACGCAGTATTGAAACCTCAAAAAACGGTACCGAGGGAGGTCCATAGTTTAACATTTGCAGGAGTATGTATATGTATGGCTAACAACAGTAAGATGCATTAATTCTGGAACCATATAGGTGCAGATGTTATGGTCGTGGTGCGGGAGGAATAATTCAGTGATCCAAATAAAAGTCGAAAAAAGTTGCAGAGTCCGACATTGCATTAGACTTACAAGGGACACTCATGACCTGTCGTTTGAGTCCAGGGTACCCATTATGTTTTTTAGAATCTACTAGGACCCCAGATGAAGGATTCATTCATATTTCCGTGTAAAACTCATATTTGGCGCCATGGCGTGGCGCCAAACTTCAAAATTTGCATTTTCGACCAGTTTCAAACTCCCATAACTTCTGCAGTTTATGTCGGATTTTCAAAATTTTATGCTTAAAATGATCACAAAAGTCGAAATTTTTGAGAAAAAAATAAAAATAAAAAATTTATAATTTTTGAAATATTTTTAGCATTTTTTCGACGTACCCCCGTTTGTAAGAAAATTACGAAATTTTGCGAAAAGTTAAAAGTGATAATTTTGGAAAAAATTTCATTGGATACGAAAGTTGAACTCCTTGTCATGATTTTTGCCAAAAATTCTGAAAATCCGTCCAGGTTTTCAAAAGTTATGGCGGTTTCAAAAATAAAAACATGCAAATTTGGCGAATTTGGCGCCACGCCATGGCGCCAAATATGAGTTTTACACGGAAATATGAATGAATCCTTCATCTGGGGTCCTAGTAGATTCTAAAAAACATAGTGGGTACCCTGGACTCAAACGACAGGTCGTGAGTGTCCCTTGTTAGACTTACAGTGCGATGACGCCGGCGGTCTCGCTCCGATTTTAATGGAACTTCGATACTTATCTAGCCTTACCTAGTAGGGCCAATTGTTATGACCAATGAATAAATTAATGTAGGGAACCCACTTGATGGAATTTTGGAAAACTAATGATACCACGAGAAAGCCCATTAAATTCCCTTCAAAATATACTAACTAGTTTTCAAAATGTTCTCCTTTTGAAGCTACAAGAGCCCGAAGTCTTTGTATCCACAGCTCACTCGCAGTACGCACTCATTTCAAGGCATATTGGTTTCATTTCTAACCGATAGATTTTTTCTCGGATTTCAAACTTGTGTGGGGCTTAGCACATGTATTTATCTTCAGTTTGGATCACGTGTTATATTCCAGAAGTTTGAGGTTCGGCGGCAGTGAATTTTATTTTCGGTCCAAAATGGAGTCAGAAATTTTGGAATTTTACTTCATTTTTACTATTTTGGCCTTATCAGAAGGTCTTGAGTCCTGCTCGAATATCTAGCAGCTATTTTTTAATAGAGTGTGGTCTAGTGGTTGTTCCATTCGCTCGATAACTTCAAAAAATACTTTTTGACAAGAAATTTCACCCCCAGAGGGAGAAAATTCACTTTTTTGACCAAATCCAATCTACGCCGAATAAAAAAATCACAGAATCTGGATGGTGTGTCCGATGAATATTTTAAAAAATTTTATGATTAATATGGACTGGTGGGGTGTCGACAAAGTGCTTTTGCTAATTTAATATGGCTTCAATTGTGAAAGTTTACTTATCTTTGAAAAATACTTATTTCCATTTTTAAAGCGCGTACCGCACGATCAGTGCCCGCCTTTCAAGGGTACTATTTTTACTTGGCGTGAAGTTAGCAAGTGTTTCTTTTTACATCTTAAAGACATAGGTCCAAGGTCGAGTTTAGGGGCCAGCGACGTAGTTTTACTTGGACCGTTCATTTGTAGGGAAATTTTTCTTAGGATCCGGCATGAATTCAGCCGAATTCAGGCTTTGCGCGCCTTCGTGATTTTTTGTGACCTTTTTGACCGTTCCCTTCAACTCGGTTTTCGGTTATCTACACCGCCAATGTTAGTGGATCATTTTATGGTACGGTCGACCATCTTGCGATTAGTTCCGATTTTTAATGAGCTATTGAAAAATGCCGGATTTTTATGTTTACCAAAATGTTTCTGAAAAATTGCAACACGTCGATTTGTTCGATCTGTCGTTTTAGCACCTTGGGTCACAAAAAATTTCGGAACATAGTTTCTGATAGACAATTGCATGGGCATTTCAATAAAAAATACTACAACTGTCTAACATATCTCCTACTATTTTTTTTGGCGCGCGGAAGCCGTTGGTCATTACAATTGTCCCTACTAGGTAGATAAATAAACCCTCCAAACAAATGTAAATAAGTAGCGTCAGACCGATTCAAGTTTCCTTTAAAGTTTCCGTATATGACCCCGTCCCAACGGTCATCAGGTCAAAAATATTAACATCCTTGAAATCGCAGTCAAATTTCCTTTAAAATGACTTCCCATATGACAATTATGAATGTTTTGACCTTTGACCTCGTCCTCAAGATCATAAGGTCAAAAATATTAACATCCTTGAAATCGCAGTCAAATTTCCTTCAAAGTGATACCTCATATGACAGTTATGTATTTTTGACCTTTGACCTTGTCCTTAAGGTCACGAGGTCAAAAATTTTAACGCCATTGAATTCGTGGTGAAATTTCCTTTAAAATGACACCCCATATGAAAATTAATGTTAAATTTGATTTGGACCACACCCCCTGGCGCTGTGGGGTGTGGTCCGATTGACCCCATTTTCGAAATCGACCGAGAACTAAAAATTAGAAGCACAATGGCGAAACCCGCTTTTGATTATCTTGAGGCATTCTAAAGATATCCTGCTTACGGACGGACGGACAGACAGACAGACAGACAGACAGACGGACAAAGTGATCACAATAAGCAGCTGACGCTACTTAATAATTGAACACATGTTTCGGGATTTTTCATAATGCTCAGCTTAAACAAAGTTATGATGGTTTAAGTGGCCGAAAATTCGACTTTCTCTAGTGAAGTTTTTCTTTTTTTATTGTTAAGGGAAATAAATGCGAATTTTCGGCCACTTATACTATCATAACTTTGTTTAAACTGAGCATTATGAAAAATCCTGAAACATGTGTTCAATTATTTATCTAAGGCTAGATAATTATCGAAGTTCCATTAAAATCGGAGCGAGACCGCTGGCGTCAATGCAATGTTAGATACATATGTTCAAATTTTTAGAAAGAAAGTGTTCAAATCTAACACTCAATTGCACATCCCTCAAAATCACAAAAGATTTTGCATTCGTCGCGAAGAGAGAACGGCGAAAACCAGTGTCTTTCGAGAAACGACAATTATTTTGACAAGACATTTCTGCGGTTTTCGGGATAATGCTTGATTTTACTTGATACTACTTGACAATTATTTTCGTCTTGCACCATGGCTACAATTTTTCAAGGCAAATAAATAGTATTCCTTCAGAATTAAAACGTTTTCGATAATACGACAAATGTCTTCGTTCGAATCAAAGAATTAAAGCAAAATAATCGGGATGGAATTTTGACGCGAAGCTGTAGATTCTTTGATTTCTATTAAATTACTCCTTCACAGGACTTCGGAATTTCACTACAATGTGTATCAAGCGGGAGTGTTTCTTCAAAGAAACTTCCCAGTTTTTCCCAAGGTATGCTACAACCCTCGGGTTTTTGGGGTATTAGGGTTTTCGTGAGTTTTGGGCTAGCAAATTTGAGCAATACTACCCGCAAAACGCAGGTATGTAAAACCCCTGAGTGTGGGTTTTCAATAGCAAAACCCCGGGGTTTACCATGGTTTTTGCTAAACGTTTTCATGCGAAAAATCCGTCTTGGGGACTAAATAGGTTTAAGCTCTAAGTAACTTCGGTTCAATTAACCAGAAATCATAGGCTAGCCATACAAATAGGGCGTCCCAAATCGGAGGTTTAAGAAAAACGGTTTTGCGATTACTCGGGTTTTTCGAATTGTGGTAAAACTGGTTTTCGATTAATCGGATTTTGGGAAATTCTACGGAACGGGTTTTAGATTAATCGAACTTTGGAAAATCGTAGGAAACAGGGGTTAGATACTTTGCACAGACCGGTTTAAAACCAAATTTTAAAATCCGTTATATTGCAAATTGTAAAAAGTTTGCAAATATATGTGATAATCAAAGAATGCAAAATTAAAGTTAAAAGAAAACTTGGGAATATGAGATTACACCAAAACTAATTCTTATCTCAACAACTAGAAACAGTTAACATTAGCTACAAAAACGGTTGATTTTATTAAAAACGCAAAAACTGTTTTCGAGTGTGTAAAAACAGGTCTTTCGGAAAATTGTGAAACCGGTTTTTGGAAAATTGTAAAACTAGTTCTATGTTAAATTGAAAACCGATTTTTAGTATTTTCTACGAAATCCGAAAAACCAATTTTGGAAGGCCTACTTAGAAACCGATCGAGATTTATTTTCAAATCACGGAGTTCAATTCTCTCTCATTTCTTGAAATTAAATTTTTCATGAGATTAGGAGTTCGTGGAGGTAGGTCTGAAATTGTAATTCTCTATGTTGTATGATGCATAAAAGTTCTCATGAGCTAAAGGTCTATCCCCGTAAGAGCATATTCGGGTTTAAAATTGTTAATTTGTTGGCTAGAACCATCCGGCCCATCAAATGAAGCACGTCTGCCTTACGTTTTCCCACACTTAATATGCATTTATCTTGTGGCGTGTGAAAGGAGTTATATCTAGTGTTGAGGGCGTGCCGGTACGGCCCTTCGGGCCGTCCGGCCTGGAGCCAGCGCTCCACCTAGAAGCATCGTCGGTACGGGCCTGCTCGAGGGGTTGCCACCGCCCGTGAATTGAAAAGTGCAAAAATCTGAAAAAAAATTGATGATGACCATTTTCAAGGATACCAAAGGTCCCCTCCTTATAAAATTTATTGCTGGTAATACTGCAATAAATGGGGCCGTGTATGCAGGAACCCCGAAGGAGCTGCGTCCTCCGGTTGAAAAGAAACGTGGGGTCAAAATAAAGAGTTGGCCTTTTTTTAGACGACAACGCGCCACCTAATACCTGGCTTTTTGCGAGGGTTAGTGCAGACGAAAATCGCTTTACCTGCACAAACCACGCCCCGTGCAGTCCAGACTTGTCCCTTGGTGATTATTATTCGTTTCGAAACTTAAAGAAAAACATCAGGGGAAAACGGTTTTCGGATGATAATGAAATCAAGTCGTAAATTTTGGCATATTTTCTAGGTAAATTTTAATGAGTTATTGCTAGTGTTAATGTTAACCTACAGAACTGAAAAAAATCACAGCATCCTAAAAGTATTTGAAGTTTGTTATTTCATCAAAAGTTTGGTCAGAAACAGTGCGGAACATACCTTTTGAAAATTAATAATAAAACACCCACGTACATACGTACGCAAAAAGTACAACCAAGCTCTAAAATAAAATATGAAATAAAATAATGATATACATATGTATCTACATATGTAAAACCTTTAGCGTTTCAGAAAACGTAGTAAATACTTTAAAACAGTATTATAATTTGTGAATGTAGGTATCGCACGAATTGGTCTTGACCAGTCCAACTTCCAAAATATTTTTACATGGACACATATGTACATACTTTTAAAGGGAAAAAATTCCTCCCCAATTTTTCAGATATCGTAACAAATTGTGTATTATTTACATATTTATACAGACGTGACATATGTACATACATACGGTTGGACATTCTTGAGCAACTTACATACTTTTGAGAAATAAACGCTAACGTTTTAAGCATCAAGTTATATTTGATGTTTTCTGAAATTTGTGTATGCTTATACATTTATGAGCCGAATTTCCGAAATCTATTTACATTCGCAACTGCTACAGAAAACCCTTCTGAAAGGATGCTTAATTACGGAATAAATTGTAAAAGTATAAATTTAATATATTATTTAAGCCAACAATTAAAAATAGTGAAACAAATTACTTCTTCTCTAAAGTATGAAGGCGACCGTAGTGTTTGACCAAGTTTTGAAAAGAAACGACATTCTTCCCACAAAAGTAGCATTCGTGCTTCTCGGCATTATGCTGTCTTTTGTGGACCCTTAAATTCCAAGTCGAGTGACTCCTGTACTCACATTTGTCGCAGGCATGAATCTTCTCCCTGCTCGAGAGGTGTGCCGAGGCCACGTGGCGGGTCAAATGACTCGACATCGGAAACCTTTTGTCACAAAGTGTGCAACAAATATTCCTCTTCTTTTCATGACCTACGCGGATGTGGTTTCGGAAGCCAAAACTAGTAAAGAAGGTTTGAGGACAAAGTGGGCACTTTGAAATTTTTCGAGTGGATTGATCCAAATGAGTCGCCTGGAAAATATTTATGTAGCAATGGAGATCTCGCAAAGTATACTCACAAATTTGGACCAAACTAGTGTCAATCGATCATAAATATAATTAGTATGAAATTCGCAAATGTCCGACAATCCTCTAGTTTAGCCGAGATATTTTGCGTAAAAATGGTAGAAAACGCACCCAGGAGTTTGGCAAATTTTTTTTCTAAATTCGCTGCGTATTTTTCACGCTTCCGATGTAAATATCTCCGCCAAACCTGCCCATAGTTTTATTTGCAAATTTTATACTAATTAAATTCGTGATTGATTGACCCTGGTTTGGTCCAAATTTGTGAGCATACGTTGGGACACCTACAAAAAATTGTACTTTTACTCATTTTTACAAGATAAGAATTTATTTACTTATGCATATTTATTTGTACCTCATGACGTTTCAAGGACTCCGTTTTTGCGAAACCTCTCCCACAAGTGGCACAACTAAACGGTTTTTCGGTCGTGTGAGTGGAAATGTGACGATCAAGGCTGGCCCGGCGATTAAATTCTTTCCCGCAAAGTGTGCACCGATACAAGACCGGATTTTCGGAATGTTCAGCTTTAACATGGCGCGAAATATGGTTCTGGTTGAGATAAGTTTTCTCGCAACCGGGAAATATGCAAGGGAAGCGGGGTCGTTTCCCCGATCTGTGCACGGCGACCATGTGCCCGAGTAAAGAGCGGGAATTGAAAAACTCCCGCTGACAAACATTGCACCTGGGTCGGACCCGGTTGCTGTGGGTTCGTCTCATGTGCTCCGTCAGGGCGGCCGGGCTTTTCTTAATTTTCCCGCAAATCTAAATATTAAATATAATAAATATTAAGTATGCAAGCTAATTTTAGCCGTAAATTTAAATTTTTGAAAGGTCCACCTCGCATTTTTTCTTCACATGCGTAGCAACGTGTTGATTAAAGTTGTGCTTATTGTTGAACGTTCTTGAGCACTGGGAACATTCCCATAGCTTAATTTGTTTCAGATCCATTTTAATGGATCTGAAATTTTATCAAATATATTTTACTTAAATTTTTTACTTTGCTTTGAAAATGCTTGGCATTTTGTAAACCAAAATTCTAGCCGTACCACGTCTTATTCCAGGCACTTTTATTACTACGTGTGTATTTGTATGTATGCAAATCGGGTTTTAGTAGCGAGTTCAGCTTTCCTTTTTCTATTAAAAACCAATCTTGTTTGGAATCCCTATGTGCTTTATGTATGTCTCTGTCATTCATTTTCGTAGAGTTTGACCCTTCACCGCAGGCAGTGAACCGTTTGCTTCATGCTATATGAAGTTTGTTCCTATCTATACCCATGTTAGCTCCCAATCGTCTGCTTCGTTAAATTCTGGACAATTTTATCTATTTCGTACTTACATATATTTTAGCCCTGGTGGACCGCAAACCATGAAGATTCTTCATTATATGAAGCTTATCAGTTACTCTCGTGCAAATTAATACCCAGATACATATGTAAGTCTATCGCCACATTTACGACACATCCATGATACTCGTTCGAAACTCATTGTGTAACATATTTATGTAATATGAAAGATTAAATTAACTTTAAATATGCATGTACAACCAGGCCCCGTTTTAGGTATAGGCGAGCTAGGCAACCGCCTGGGGCGCCAGATTTGCGAGGGGCGCAGGCAGGCGCCCCTACACACTAGATAAAATCGACTTTGCGGAATTTTAAAATCTGTTGTGGAAAATAACATAAAAACTGACTTTCACTGAAATCTGTGCTACAAAATTCTATTTGTAAGTTACTCACAAATTTTAACTTGCGAAACTTTAAATTTTAGGAATAAACTGCAATTTTTTCGTAACACTTTATAATGCAGCAGTGTGAGGTGGTTACCTCCGATTTCCGCCGGACTAATGTAAAATTGTTCACTCGCAGAAATAATATACTTGAATGCGATTTCTTCCCAAATATATGGAGTAATTTTTTAATAAATTTTCAGCCACAAGCGGGATTTTTAAAACTTTCATCGTATTTATCAAATTTTAACCCGACCAAAAAAATATGCACAACGTTTGCTAAGAATAGTTTCTAGCAAATTATAAAATCCATTTTTGTCAATCTTTTAAATCAAACAAAAATAGTGTTTTGAGCCTCTAAAGATTTAGAAAAACTTGTAGCATCAACTTGTAGGGCTGACAAATCCGTTCCTAATTTTCAAATCCGGATTTCGGATTATCCGTTATTCTTGGGACCCAAATCCGGATTTAAATCCGGATTTGAATTATTTATTGTTATTACTTATTTCCTTGATATTTGAACGAATCAGATCGATGTCAGATAGTAGAATTATTAATTTTAATTGCAATCTCAGCTTTTTTAGAAGTTAAAATATTTCTGAAAATTTTCTGATGATGCAGGTTATTTCTCGGCATTTTTCTCAGAACTGGAAAAATGTAAAATTTCAAATAAGTGAGTTTGACGTCGGATATGATAAACTAACTATATTTGTAATGAATAGCATGCTAATTTTTTTAAATTCACACTTCTCGCAAAGATATGAAGCTTTACATCGTAAAAAATATGAATATTTAAGTTAGGGAAATCTGAATTCGTCTCTAAATGAAATCCGGATTTCGAAGTATCCGAAATCCGAAAAATCCGGATTTTTCGAATTCGGAGTATCCGGATTTGTCAGCCCTACTTGTAGCATCAACTCCTGAAAATTATAATAATTTGTATAATTTCATTCTAATCAAAATTGTACCGAATTTTTAAAATGGTAAAATTGTTACATTTATAGGATTAAAAAACCGGGAATTGGCTGTAATTTTATTTTTAAATTCTACCACATTCGTAATCCCGCGGATTCAGCCAACAAGAAAGGCATGTATTCGATGTCAATATGGTTTTGTATATTTCAATTGTTTGAATTTCGCCGGGGTCACGATTTTAGACCTCCAAACTGTCCTGGGCGAAAAATTCCTGTGGGCGTCAGAAAAACCATACACGGCCATACGATAGCTCGTTTTTTTCGTGAGGCCTTGCCGCCTCCAACAAAAAATATAGGAAAGTCGACAAAAAATTATCCATGGAGTTTTATTTTTGGCCTCTCATTTTGAATCTTTAAAAAAATGTTTACCTTTGACCTGTGTGTGACATTAAAAATCGACGATGCGGAAATTGTCCGTATGTAGATACTTTTGACATTTGTTCCCGAAGTTCGGAATTTTAGAATTTGTGGGATCATATCGAAATAAAAAATATGTCGTTGCATCTACAATTTCGTGACATATTGTAGTTAGATGTAGTACATAAAGGTGTTTTCGAGCGCCGATGGTGCGAGCACGTAGGGGCGCCATTATCGTTTTGCCTAGGGCGCCACATCGCCTAGAACGGGGCCTGTCTACAACTTAAAATGTATTCACATCGAAAAGAACGGATTTGGCAGAGAAAGGGTTCACAGAAAATCCCATGTAATTTTCAGGATGAGCCGATTTTCCGTTCACCACCTGCAGTGAGGGTTAAAATTCTCTGAAAGTGGACAGCACACTTTACCCAGGCATTCAAACTGAGGCTGGCTATTTTTATAAAAATGGGCAAATGAACCCATCAATTCTGGTTATTATTACTCGAGACCAAGTTTAAAACTACCCCTTTTTAGGCCCATCAATTACATATATATGGACACTAAGGATGGAGCTTGTCCGTGTCAAGCGAATATATGTCATATTTGTCATAAATGTCATATTTGTCAATTTGTCCGTCCAATTTGTCACGATTTCAATATGTCCGACATTTATGACAAATATGACGGACAAATTGGACAAATTGGACAAATATGACATTTTGTCAATATTCCCCATTTATGTTAGAATTTGTAATTGAGTCTTTGGAATGCCTCCTTATCAAGAAAATAAACGTTGGCACACAAATTGATTTAATTCGATTAATTAAGCTAGGGAAAATTTTAAAATCATACGATGGAGTTCGTAGAGTAAGATATTGCGGATTTTAAGACAGGAGTTGTCTAAATCTTCAAATAAGGGTACAACAGCAAAAGTAAACGAGACAAGTGCACTTAAGTAATTGATTTAATTAATTTACCTACAGTCAATGGAAAAAGTATTGGCAACCCCCACGCCAGCTAAATAAAATTGGCTGTAACGTTGGAATGCATTATACAATTGGCATGAAAATTTGTAGGCCTTTAGCAAATATAATGTAGTTCTCGATTATAGTCATGTTTTATTGATTAAAATTAGATAAACACAGTTTTTAAATAATTTGTTGGAAAATTCGCAAAATTTACCCGCAAAAAGTATTGGCAACATGTGGCCAAATTAATTACGCAAAACAATTTTCTTAATCAGCTACCACATTTCATTACGGTAAGTTAATTAGATGAGCAAATATGACGTTAGCTACATTTTAAGTCTACAGTTGTGTTGTCTGGAGCCAAAATGGCGACAACAAACGAGCTGTATTGGCGCCGCGAGAAATAATCATGTCTCTTTCACAAAAAAGCTTTCTTATCGCAAATTCAAAGAGAAAACGTACTTTTACATATTTACTAAAGGGTGTTAATAAAGTCCGATCCCATGCATTTTTTGGAGCGTGGTTGTTACAAATTCAGCTGGAACTTTTGAACCAGTGAAGTTATTTATTTCAAATTTTTACCATGGGAGGAACAACTAAACGTGTAAGTCATGAGCATCTTAGAGTTGAGATACAAACATTGCATCAGCAGGGGCTTAAACCTACAGAAATTGTGCAAAAATTGGGCTGCAGCCGCAGAACTGTTTGGAAATGGAAGAATACAAATTTTGTCCACGACAAAAAGCGACCAGGGCGACCCAGAAAGGTGTCACCTACCACAAAAAGAATGATTAAAAACAGACTTTGCAAGAAAACCGGTAGTTCATTACGTAATTGAGCAAGGGAGTTAAATGACTCAAAACGCTATAAAGAGAAGAAGAAGCAAATTAACTGTGTGACCGTGCAAAAATTTGTGAAAACTACGAAGTGGGGTCACACAGCTTACAAACTAACCAAAAAAACCTCTCATGTCACAAAAATATATCGATGACCGTCTGAAATTTGAAGAACTCCTTCAGAAAAGTGCCCATTTGAGTGAAAAAAGACTTGGTGAAGAATTGCGCAGTCACATCCTTTGGACTGACGAATCTATTATTGAACTATATCCAAAATTGAACCAACAAAATGTTCGTTACAGGACAGAAAACAAATCGGATGTACCATCAAGAGCGATCCCAAAATTCGGGCTTAAAGTTATGGTAGCGGGTGGATTTTGTGCACGTTGCGTGACCCCTCTACATATCATACCAAAAGGCCAATCAGTCAATGCAAAGCATTATATGGAAAAAATATTACCTATCTATTTCGATAGCATGGGGAACAAGGAAATATTTCCGAATGAAAGAAAAATAGTTTTCATGCAGGATGGTGCTATAGCCCATACAGCAAAAGCGAGTTTGAGTCTCATCAAGACGCAAGTTTCAACGGTCTGGAGCAAGGGGGTGTGGGCCGCTAACGGCCCAGATTTGAATCCCCTGAAGAACCAGTGGTCCATACTTAAGGAAAATGTATACAAAGAGCCACAACCCCGGACGAGGGAAGAGCTAGTAAAAAAAAGTTCAAGATGTATGGAATTCGATTTCCAGAGGCACATTGGAAAAATTAGCACAGAGCCTTAAACAAAGAGTTGAGGGCATGGTTAAAGTAAATGGTAACAAGACCAAATACTAAGGTAAATATGTCGAACATTTTTTGTAAGTATCACGTGTAGTTTTTTTTTATACTAGCCTTCACTTTTTTACAGGAAAAATGGGATCGGACTTTATTAACACCCTGTATTTAAAACGTAGGCAAGAAATATAAAATCACAATCTCAGTTTCTACTTTTCCATGGTGCGGAAGAAAAAAGTCACCTACGCCAACGAGCCACTGATGAATCAAGCAAATTTATCACTCGAGATCGGAAGATTTCAACTCCCAAAACCATGTTGAATTTGAGAACCAACTGTGGCGTCAACATATCATGCAATATTGTGATCAATGAAAAATCATGCCATGGGGTTTCAGGGTCCAGAAGCCCGACTGACACGAGGGTCCCCAAAACGAACCACCTCAATAAATTCGAATGGACTAAATACCACCCTGAATAGACTTCCAATGAATGAAAAAGGTTCTGCTGGTCTGACATAAGCATATTTTACTTATTCGGAGCCAATTGAATGGTTCAAGTCTGGCGGATGCCATAATAGGCTCACAAAAACGAATATGTTCCTATGACAGCTAAACACAGACAAGGAACGATTATGGTTTGGGGTTAAATGACTGGGGATGGCGTAGGTAGCTGGTCATTATCGATGGAATCATGACCAATGAGGTCCAAATAATCATTCTAAACGATAATTTGAAATTATTTGTTAAAAATCTGACCTATGAAGGAATTTTATATTCCAAAAATTCAGTGACCCCAAACATGTAGCCAATTTAACGATGCAAGGTTTTGGAGATCGAAAAGGTTAAGCTTCTTTTGTTGATTGCACAGTCTCCCCATGTGATTCTGATTGTCCGGATTGAGAAAAGAGGACCTGGTGGGAAACCACTCTTCGAAAAACGAGCTTGTCAAAAGTTCGAAGGAAGTGTGGGCAGCCATATAGAAAAGCGTTATAAAGAAACTTGTTGAATCAATTCCACGACGTATTTTTGCTCGTATTGCGTAGAGGGGAGGTGCTACGTAATACTAGAAGCAGTTTGTCATAACAAAATTGGCGTTTCTTTGATTTATGATTTTTTAAGTTAAGGGTTGCCAATACTTTTTGCGGGTAAATTTTGCAAATTTTCCAACAAATTATTTAAAAACTGTGTTTATCTAATTTTAATCAATAAAACATGACTATAATCGAGAACTACATTATATTTGCTAAATGGGTACAAATTTTCATGCCAATTGTATGATGCATTCCATGGTTATAGCCAATTTTATTTAGCTGGCGTGGGGGTTGCCAATACTTTTTCCATTGACTGTATGATACAACTTATCTATTGTTTCCAACTTTACCAATTACCATTTTATCAATGGTATTGATGCTGGATATACATAAGTAATTGTTTACAGACAAATGTTTGAATTAAAAAATTCCTATGTGGACTCAATAGGAGAGACCCTCTACATGCCCCTCTTAGATCTTGATGCCCTTTGAATATTTGAGACCTCTAATCTAATGTGGGACGGCCACATTTGCGTCCACCACACCTCCTCAATGTGATAACAGCTACAGAAGTTACCAACTTCTATCCACCAAAAATCCAATTTTGCTCGTACATATATTGATAAAATTTACATTTTTGTGATCCCAGATATTTGGATGATCATATCCAGTAGACTAAACTTTTTTGAAATTTTCGAAATTTTGAGACATTTCACAATTATTTGAAAAGATTCAAAAAGTTTAGTCTACTGCTTAAAATAAATGTCGATTACATTGACAACTGTTCATTTTTGAAATTCAAAATGTCATAAATGTCCAATTTGTCTGAGATTTAAGTGTCGGACAAATTGGACATTTATGACATTTTGAATTTGTCAAATGTGTCATATTTGTCATATTTGTCACAAATTTTAAATGTCTGACAAATTGGACATTTATGACATGTCAATATGTCAATTTGTCAATGACATATCATGACGGCACATCCCTAATGGACACCCTTACAATACTCTCCATTTAGTAATGAAAAAGTCTTGAACAAGTCGAGCCGGACTGGAATTTCGGTTTACACAAATCCAAAGATATTTTTTCAAGTGCAAATTGTAACTGAATCCTTTCGCCATAAATAATTTCGATGGCTCCTCAGCCAGAAAAGAAATGGTAATGTCCCACGTGCTCAAAAACTTTTAGAAGTAAGCGTGGCTTACAAGATCACGTCGTCATTCACGATCCCGTTGCGAGGATAAAATGCGAGGTGATTTTTATATTAATTAAATATCTAAGTTAGTGACATTTACACAAATTAGCTTTGCAATTATCCGTTAGGTTTGCGGCAACTTTGCGAAAAATTCAGTCGCTCTATCAGCACACATGAGGAGAGTGCACAGCAACCGACAACGTCCCAAGTGCGATGCTTGTGTCAGCGGGAATTTTACAACTCCGTCACATTACGGTGGCAATAGACGCCATTCACGGATCGGGAGAACGACCCCGTTTCCCATGTACATTTCCCGGCTGTGAGAAAACCTACCTGAACCAGCGCCACGTTTTGCGACATGTGAAAACTGAACACTCCGAAAATCCGGTCCAATTTTCGTGCACACTTTGCGGGAAAGAATTTAAGTACACGACACACCTTGAGCTTCACATTCGGACTCATACGACCGAGAAGCCCTACAAGTGCGGCACTTGTCGGAAGAGTTTCACGCAAAAAACAAGCCTGGAAAGCCACTAGGTAAATAGTATATTTTGCCATGCAGAAATCAAGGGAAAATAACAATCCTAATTTATGTACACATTTTTGAAGTAATTTCATCCGTAATGTTCTTGAAAGTATACCAATGCAAACTCTAAATAAAAATAAGCACAATTTGCATATGGTTGAGTACAAAACCGTATTATACAAACAATTGGTAAAAATTAGCAAATTTTCCCATTCGGTCAACAACTTTGGACAAATTTTACAAAGCGGTCGAATAAACTTTACTTTTTGGTTGTGTGATCAACCTTTTTACTTACTCAACCTTGCGCAAATTTTACTTATTTTTATTTTTGCATTTTACAGGAGACCCACGTTGACAAATCGAGCCGAAAAATTGTCCCGTGTCACCTCTGCCAAGGGACTTTTTTGGGTAGAAGAGCACTCAAATATCACATCTTGGTGGGACATGAAAATCAGAGGAATTATCCCTGCACCTTGTGTCACAAGAGATTCACAACGGTGAGAAATATGAAAAACCACGTGGACGCGGTACACCCCTCGAGCAAGGAGAAGATTCATTCCTGCGACAAATGCGAGTACAGGAGCCACTCGACTTGGAATTTATGGCGGCACAATAGACGATGTCAAAATATTGCGAATCGACGCCAATGTTACTTCTGCGGAAGACAGTTTGCCTACTTCAAAGCATTGGTGACCCACCTCGGACGAGTTCACACGTTGGAGGTGTGATAGTAAATGGAGTGAAATATTGTATTCCTTAATCTGCTTAAGAGATTTTTATTCGTGAAATGCAAACATCATCATTTTTATGGAGCTTTGTTAATGAATATTCGTAAATGTTTATGTATTTTCACTATTTAGGTGTATTTCGCTCTTGACTGTGCAAAAATGTGTTCACTTCATCTGTTCATCCACAACTTTAACACATTGCTAGTTATTTCAATGCTAAGTAAAACTTCAGTTCATAAGGTTAAAATTAAATGAATTGTGTGGGTTTTACTCTCGACATCTGTGACACAAAGATCGAAGATTCGATCTTTAAAGTTTGAGACGACAAACCTGGCGATGGCATAATTGCTGTCGCCCATCTCCACCCCCTCGTCTCCTCCCCCTCATCTCCACCCCATCTCCTCCGATATACATTTCTTCTCCTTCAAATCCTTATTCTTCTCTCCGTGTCATCTCCTCTCCTCCCAACTATATTTTTTTGTATTACACTATGTATTTAACATAGGTTTGGCGAATTACTTGTGACACAAACTATTAAAAAATTATTATTACTTTTGTAACTAGAAACATTTTTTGAATTTTATTTTATTCTGTTCAAATATGTATAACGATATGATTCCTCAAAATAATAATTCCTAGCTATACTATTAATTAAAACCTAATTTGCATAAATTGGGTAATTTAGCAAAATTTTGCAAATTTGAATTTTCAACATGGTTTATATGTACCTACGAAAATTCACACAGGACGAGCACTTAAATATTTTGTACGTGCATATCATCAGATAAGCTTTTATCTCGCTCGAGATGATAAGCGGGTGGCTTAAGATCGATAAATTCCTTTATCACACACGTCACCTGTACTCACAGCCTCGCCCAACATTCATCACCTCTGTGTAAAACTTGAAAAATGAAAAAATCTTTCCATGGCGAAAAAGGATTTGGCAAACACTGATTTACAAGTCTCCAACGACTTTATTGACAACATTACAACGTTCGAATCCTTCCTGGGTCATGGCGCATTCGGAATCGTTCTTAAAGCAAAAATATCATCAGATTTCTACGCCGTGAAATTTATCCTTCTTAACAAAACCTTAACTCAAGACGAGGCACGTCGCGAATTTGAAATTCCTCTCGCGCTTGACGAACACGACACTATTGTAAAAATTCATCAATTCGTAGAGAATAAAGTCCTGTCAGTTTCCCAGGTAGAAAAAATTCTACAACTTTCACACCCCGCTATTGACCATAGTGGGGAAGAAGCTCTGCGACATGGAGAATCGATAAAATGGACATGTATACAAATGGAGCTCTGTGGAAGGAGTTTCAAACATTGGTTGGACGAATTCAAACCACTCAAGGACTCAAATTTTGACTCAAATGAAGCAAGCCGTCATTGTGAAAAACTTGGTGGATGGCGTTCACTGGCGGAACTAGGGGTACGCAGGGTACGTCCCACGTATCGGCCCACGCTTAGTAACGGCCCCCGCGGGGGCCGTTACGTCGAGGGGTCGGGGCCCCGGCCCCTCTACTTCGTCATATATATATTATTCGAACTTATTCAATAATAAATTTTTAAAAACTAAAAAATAATGTCATCACCAGTTTAATAATTTTAACTAACTGTATTTAACTGGTAAATATGTTAAACTTTGGGCCCCCAAGTTTTAGTTTGTAAAAATGTCTGGAATTATTGAAATGTCTTTAATTTGTACACATTTTTAAAAATGTGCAAATTTTTTTAATTCGATAAAATTTTAGAAATTGTGAAAACTATGTAATGTGTAGAATTTTTTAAGCCATGCAATAATTGCTTTGAGATTCTCTAATTTTTCGAAATAATTCATTTGTTTGATAATTTGTTTGAAGAAATTATGAATTATTTTCGAAATTTGGCATGGGAATAACAATTATATATTATGATTTTTTATTTACAAAAGGCTAATTTGGGCCTTATCTAATAGGTGTCAACTTGACACTGTCAACCACTAGCTGGCCGTGAAATCACAAATAGTGGAATGCTCAGCTAGTTCATTTTTAAAAAACTTTTAATTTTCAAAAAATTATCGTTTTTTGGGTTTCTAAAAATTCAGAAATAGCATGAGAATATCAAATTTTTGAAATTTTTAAAAATGAATTTTTATATTTTCAGGGATGTAATTCTGAACACAAATTGGGTTTAATTTTTGAAATCGGGCTAAAATTAGAAAATTTACAGCGTTTTTAAAAATCCGAATTTTGGCTGAAATTTTTTTTGAAAATACCTCCACGGGCGTAAACATGCCCATTCAGAAAAATGAAAAAATACGGGTCCACTTATTTTTGAGCGTGAACAATTTAAAATTAGTCCGGTGGATATCGGCGATAACCACCTCACACCATCGCATTGTAAGCTCTCCACGCTCATATCGCACGCTGCATTGACATGAAAGAAAAATCATGTTTGTTTTTAATTTCTGTTCAACTTTGGACTTTATCTTTTTCCAAAATTTCAAACAATTTGCCAAAAAATTTATCACGCTTCGCAAATACATGAATTTTTTTAAATTTAAGCAGCTTCTTGAAACTATGCACTTGTTTCAACTTTCTGAAACTATGCAATAGACTTTATCTGCTTTAAATTTATGCAAAATTTTGAAATTGTGAAAATTTTGTGAAAAATTGCAACGTTCGGAATTTGTGGGGTTTTTGTGAAATTATGAAGATTTTTTGACATTATGGAGTCATGAAATTTCTTACATTAGCTAATTTTTATTTGATTTGCAATAATTTGAAATTGTGCAAATTATTCGAAATTTTTAAGAAATATTTGAAAAGTAGTTAAAAATCTAGAAAAATCTAAAAAAAGGTTAAGTTGCTCTGGATGAAAGGTAAGATACAAACTTGTGGGAATGAGATTAATTTAAGCAAGATGAAGGTTCAATTAAGGTTCCCATGGATGACGCGTTGGCGCGTAATCTCACTCTGCCCATATCCAATGTATTCCATTGTATTCAATTTGCTATTTGTGCACACTAATTTTTTTCAAAACTGAATTTTCTAATTTTTCAAAACACCAAGGTTTTGTAGTACCAAAAATTAGCTTTACATTAAAATATCAAAAGTTGCATTTATCTCAAAACTCATATAGTTGATCCGATTGTAGAAATTGCATTTGAATACATTGGATAGGGGCAGAGTGAGATTACGCGCCAACGCGTCATCCATGGGAACCTTAAGGTTGAATTATCAGAGGTAAAAACTTCGTAAAAAATGTTCTTATAGTTCCCGAGAAATATTTATTTTTCGTGATGGCACGAATCCGCTGAACCCCCCTCCCTATGTGTCACATTTTGTCACGGATACCTGGTACCCCTCCTCCCATACTCAACGTGGCATAATTAATGGACCACCCCTGAGGTGTCAAATTTAATCCAACATTTTTAAATCCTGTCAATTATTTGAAATTTTAACAAAATATGAAAAGTTATGTGGCTACAGGTTAAAATTGGAACACCGGTTTAGAGCTGGGAATTAGTTTAAGCAAAAATCTAATTTATATTAACAACGGTTTAACACTCTTGTTATCCGGTTTTGTAAAGCAAATGGTTCTAAGTGTGTCACAAATACTGTTCTTTCCAAACCCGGCTTTACACACTCAAAAATCTGGTTTGAACATGTTAACACCACAAACTGGGATGGCGCATATATAAAATAATTCTTATAAATGAGAAATAGTAGTTCTGAAATACCTTATTATCACGTTTACATTGAATTTTAATTTGCTTTAAAATTTAGCTGTCTATATTTATTTATAACCTTTCTTTAAAGTCTCACTACAATACACAGATTTAAAATTAAAAATCGGTTTACAGCCGGTTTTGTGGAGTATGAAAATTGCAGTTTTCCAAAAATCTGATTGATCCAAAACTAATCTTACCAGAATGTTAAAAACAATTTAAAGCCGGATTGTCGAGTAATTGTTAAAATCGGAAAACCCAAAAACTATATAGTACATACATACATACATACATAAATACGTAATTTGTTATTTGAAACAAGTCATTTCCTATTTTCATTCATATTTTGCTAACTAAAACCAAATAACGCAACGTATTTATGTTGAATAAAATGATGTGAATGTCTTTAACAGCAAATGCTAAAATTCATAAAAAATTACAGGCACATATCCATTGGCAAAAGTAAATTTAGATAGGCCCCCAAATCTTGGTCACGTACCGGCCCCCAATCTATAGTTCCGCCACTGATGGCGTTTCTACACGACAACAAAGTTATACATCGCGACCTTAAAACCGATAATATTATGTTCGCTAGACAAGAATATAGCTTACCAATTAAAATTGGTGATTTCGGGTTGGCAGCATGGGTCCTCCCTGAAGATAGTAACTCACACATGGACACGGTTGGGACGAGAAGGTATGTTTTGATTTTATGGGTTGTTAGGTCAGCAGAATTAGGATATCGGCTCTATTTTATAGAGTTTTACGTAAACTCGTTCTCAAATAAAAACGTTAATAACCTAAATAATCAATAACAGGTACATGGCACCGGAAGTACTGGATGGAAAGTACTCCTACCAAACCGACCTATTCGCTTTGGGCCTAGTTCTCTGGGAAATAACAGCCTTACTCCCATCCAAGAAGAGGACCAGCTTATTCGATAAATTGGTGAACGACGTAAACGAAGAATTAGTCGAGGAACACCCACTCCTACGGGAAGGGTCTCGGGAAATTATTATATCCTGCACCAGAAGGAATCCCACAAATAGATTGGACAACATGATCCGTGTCCTCCAAATCGTTAATTTGCCTAGAGCAAGAATTCCTGTGCAAGAAGTCGTTGCCAACACGTGCGAGGAGTTAGAACTGTCTCAAATTTGCTACAAGCGGATGCACCATCATTCTAGAAGATGACACATACGCATGCGGCATTACCATGCGTGTGGACCACGTGGCGATTGTGGGTCAAGGATCCAACACTGTAATTGATTTAGGTCATGATAACCTAATCAGCATAAGAGCGTGTAATTGCACCCTTTCTAAGCTAAAAGTCGCATGTTCTGCTGGAATTAGTGGCCGGAGTAGGATAACGATAAGTGGATCGCGGAACAAGCTCGAAGATATAGACGTTACAAATTCTACGTGGATAACAATGACCCCATGGCGTTAACATTTACCGGGAGGGAAGTTTGCATAAGAGGAAGGTCCTATGTGTTTGAGAAAGTTCGCATTGAAAACAACTCAACGTCTAGATATTTTGGAATTATTGTTCAGCAAGATGCAAATCATATTGACATTTCCGACCTAGTCGTCATACGAGGACTTGTGCAAATGTTTTTTCCGGGAAAAGTACTGCCCTTCGAGGTGCGAGATATGATGTGCCAGCAAATCCTTTCCAAATTATCGCGTTTCTACCAAGTGACACCCAGATATTTGGTCGACAAGATTCTACGGCAAGATTAATGATATTTCTGGCTGGATTAAAGTATTTCCTGGAGGACATTACTTGTAACCGTGTTGACATTAAGGCCAGCCAGATAGCTTTAACCGGTGTACAGTGCAGTGGGACTATTCGAATTGTGGAAGGACTAGATGGGATCACATTGACCAGGTGCCAGGCAAGAAAATTTTTTGCAAGGTCAACAATCACCATGACTCGATGCGAATTCGAGGCCTTGTCAAGCTGAATTGTTTTGCGAAAATTTTGAAAGCAGTGAATACATATATTGCCTTATGTGGTTTCATAATATTTTGTTAGCTTTCCAAAATATTTTTATTCATACATACATATCTCTTAAGTTCGTTAAGGTTATACATACTTCTGATATTTTATGAGTGCATAATATTCGAAATCCATTTATAAATAAAAGCTACACAAATTTGCGCAAACCATCATGATTACGGAATACAATGCTTCTAATAAATAAGTTCCTGTGGAATAATTGAATAATTTGTGATTCTACATATCGAATTATAATTTAAGAACTATTATTATTATTAGCTCACCCTGCGTAGCATGAAAGCTATTGAATTCCTCTTGTCCGTCTGTCTGTCCCGTCCGTCCGTGTGTTCACGAGTTTTTTGCATCAATTGATGCTAATTAAGAATCCCCTTGTCCATTATTGAGCATCTTAATCGCACCATTAGTATCGAAGAATCCGTGACTCAATTGGTGCGAATTAATGCAAAACATCGATAGTGAAAAGACTACAATTTTGGAATTACTAGCACCTTTGGGGTCGAATAATCGGTTATCGAAAATGATGCGAAATAATTGGTATAATCTATGCAAAATTCACCAACAGTGAAGAATAACTGGAAGAAATAATCACAAAAATTTTACATCACGATTTAATTGGTTCGTGCCAAAAGTTCAAATTTTGTAAAAGTAAATATTTATTTTCTCGCGTTATCCTACACCATTGGTGCAAAATTATATCAAATCATTATTGCAGGGTGAGCTACTTCTAACGTTACTACGGTTTATTTATATAGAATAATTATTGACTTGACTTGAACTTCTTCCAACTAAAATAAATTTTTGAAACCTTTTCGAGTGAAGAATTGTGAATGAAATTCTTAAATTGATTTTCTTTACTGACTTGGACATTGACTATATTCTTCCTCTTGGGTCGAATCCGTTTCACCGATCGGTGTGTTCGGTGAATAATTCCATTTTTCGCAATAACTCCGTGGCGGTGGAGTCAAACAAACCGAATGCAAGCAGTGAAGGGTGACGACGGTAAACTCTCACAAGTGCGTTTTACCATTCGTGGATGCCCCCAAGGAAGCATTATGGGTCCATGGTGTTTCAAAATCTACATAAATGACCTGCCAAAAGTAGTAAGAAACAGTCTGTGTATCATTTTCGCCGATGATACTCAACTGATTATCGCAGGACCTGTGCACACGCTTCCTCAACTTATAAGTAAGCTTAAATCAGACTTAATTGCAATACTTGACTGGATGGACAATAACGGAATGACGCTAAACTTGGGGAAAACTCAACTAATACTGATTGGTAGTACATCAAATTTGAGTAAGGTTGGAGTTGTAGAATTTGAAGTAAATATTACTATTAAGTATTACTATTAAGAGTCAAAACGAGTTGAAAAGTCTTGGACTCATCATTGATTCAAAGCTCTCTTGGATAAAACATATAAATCACGTATCAAGACGTTTTCATGTAGTTGCTACATCTTTATACCCTCTAAAAAGGGTCATGAGTCGGGACAGTCTCAAACTAATATTTCAAGCGTGCCTAATTTCACTACTTAACTATATGGTAATCATCTGGGGGTCAGCATGCTCAGCAAATCTGAAAACATTAGATAAGTCAATTCGCCGAACAGCTAGATTTGTATTAAATGTTAAAAAGTATGACCCAATTAGTAAAAAGCTGAAAGAAACCCTCAGATGGCTTCTTCCTAAAGAAAACTATTACTTTAAACCTTTTTGTTTTTTCTTTCAGACACAACAAAATCCAGTACCTTTCTTTGAAACCTTCCCTGAAAAAAATTCCCATTTTCATAGCTATCCAACACGCGCATCTAACTTACTGAGAGTCAACTTTTGCCCAAAAAACAGCATGAGTTCAAAAACCCTTCATTTTACTCCAACTATTGCATGGAACAAATTACCTACCGAATTAAAAGAATCGCATAATTTTAATGTATTCAAAACAAAATTGAAGAATTCGTTTCTAAATTATGACATTGCATTCCTCTCTACTCTATTATAATTGCAGATTGTATAACGTTTGATATCAAAATTTACTCGCTAGCTTTGGCATAATTACAATTACTACATTTTTTATAAGTATGTACATACGAATATGACAAACATTGTTCTAATTTTATTACGAGTTATGTTACCGTCAAGCGTAACAAGATTTTGTTTTAAATCAAGCTTGATGTGAATAAATAAATAAATAAATAAATAAACAAGTTGGGCCGACAAGGACCGAGCCTGTAATTTATGTGTTAAGTTTCGTATAAGTCGGGTATACACATATTTCTCGTAAAATTACAAATCGAATAAACGAGTTACATTTTATAAATTAGGTTTTTTTAAGTATTCATTGAGCCAATTTAATTACTCAAATTAAAAACCTGTTATTTTAAGCCAGGCCATATTTACAATGTTTGCTTAATATATATAGTAAGCAAAAATTTAAATCGTACCCTTTTTTGTCACGTCATAAATCCATGGTTTTCTACTTGATGGAGATTGATGATTATTATGTAATGCATCAGTCTTGTAGGAAATTTAACTTAGATTCCGATAATGACACGCATTTTTTTGCTTTTCCTTACCGATGATGACCCACTAATTAAAAAGTTTGGGAAGATTTAAAATTCATGCAAAAAATTAAATCGTACCCTTGCGGATTTTGAATGAAAATTGTGTCTAATAATTAGTTAACACTTTGAACGGCCTCGGTTTACTTGAATTACAGCTTTGATACGTCGCGACATGAATTCTACTAATTTTTTTTCAGCTCCGGTCTGACATGTACCCACACTTCGCTTAAAATAACACGCAAGCCATGTTTAGACTTGGGTTTTCGGTTCGAAATCCTCCTCGCCAAGTATGCCCATAAGTTTTCACTTAGGTTGATGCCAGTAGATCAGGCAACCCACGGAAGAGCATTAATTCCCTTTCACTCGAGGTACCGATTAATAAACTTCGCGTATTTATGGGATCCGCGTCGAAGTGCAAAATTATTTTCAACATGAGTCTCAATTTTCTCGCTCAGCGGACGTGGTTTTCCTCCAGAATTGTCTGGTGGACTTCATTGTTGATGATTGACTCAGTAAAGATAAATTTCCAACACAATTCCAAAATTTTAGGGCCCAAACCATCAAAATTCCTTCACTATGTTACACAGACATTTTCATGCATCCGGGTTTAAGGACTTCTCCAGGTTTCCACCACATCCTCATGATTGCATTTGACCTAAATATGTTGCACATGCTTCTGTCATGCTGATTGACATGTTTTCAGTCTTTCAAGATCATTTATCTGAGGACCAGGGTCCATTTATGACGCTGCGCCATATTTGATTTATAAATGACTGGCTTCATGCTCGCACTTCGACCCTTAAAGCCCCTTTCCAGGATTCGGCTTCTGATTGCTTGAGTGGTAACCGTTCTGTTGAATTGTTTTTGAAGTTCAGATACAATTTTTGGGACCAAAAGTCCTCAGTTCGTCAAGATCTTGCTGATTATATTCCAATGCTCGCCCTCGTTGATTGTTGTTTTATGTCCGCTTCAATGAAAATTGCACAAGAATCCGGTTTTCCTCCATATTTTGGCAATGAATTGGATAGTAGGCTCCTAAAACTTCGCCCCACTGCAATTTTATAGTAGCATAGCCCTTTCCTATGCAGAAAAATAAACCCTCTTTCTATCCACAGCATGTAGCTATTTTCTGCTCCTTTTGCGGGATGTCTAGCAGCATCAAAGTCAAAAAATTTGAAACCTTTTATATGCAAATATTAAAAACAGTATATCAATCGAATTTCAGTTAAAAATTATTGTTTTTGAATTCGTGGAAGAATGAGATGATCAAAAAACCGTAAGGGCACGATTTAATTTTTTGCATGAATTTTAATTTTCCTCCACTTTTTAATTGATGGTTCATTATCGGTGAGGAAAACCAAAAAATGCATTTGATATTCGGAATCTACATTAAATTTAATACAAAATAGATGTATTGCATAGTAATAATTGATTTCCATCAAGCTGAGAACCATTAATTTATTACATCCCAGAAAAGGGTACGATTTAAATTTTTGCTTACTGTAGGGTAAAGCCAGTTTTGAAAATTTTACAAGCCGGAAAAATTAAACACCACATTTTCAAAATGATCCGGTTTCAGTTGCCCTTATTTGAACCTTCTACCCTTTATTCCCTCATATTCCATTTTCAACGATTTTTTAGAGCGAATTAAATAAATAGAAATTGAGATATGTAATTATTTCAAATTTTGGAAACCGCATATTGTACATAAATACCTTCAATTATTGGGGAGGCCACAATGTGTTGCGTTATTCCACAATCGTGTCCAATTTCGCGGGTCAAATAGCCAAATCCATCATAGCCCCAACTCGTGCCATAGGAATTTTTTATTATCCAGACATCCACGCCATCCTTCGTGCCGTACCCGACGAGCAGAATGACATGGTTTCCCACCGTCCCGTACCCATCATTATAGTCCGGATTGTAGCTTTCATGTTTCGAGCAGGAGATCACCTTTTTGAAAGATCAAAACCAGCATTACCACCAGATGTCTGACAGTGTAGTAAAGATTGCAATGTTTTCATCTAATTTCGGTCTACCTAATTGATTAGAAGGAATCCAGTAGTTGATCACTACCCGTTTTACATAATTATTACCGGTCCATTTCTAAACAGCACGGTTTTCAATTTATCCTCCGTAATAGGCAATTTTTGCGTGCACAGGTCCGTAACTTGTCAACGTAGTCGTAATCGGCATCCTTGCATCGCTCCGTTCTTTTCGTTTTGTTGGAACGGTACGGATAATCGGAGTCTGCAATGGCCCCACGAGCGCGCAAGTAACGGATCGCATTCTGCTGATCCCACCCAGAAACGGGGGAATCTGGTCTCCGGTAGGTCGGAACTGTAAAAATTGATTAAACCAAAAGCCATTCAGACTTACTATTTAGTACGCAACACAAGAATTTTTAAGCTAAAATCAGGGAATATTTGGCTTTATCCTAATTGTAAGAAATTGACAATTATCAAAATTCCGTAATTCCATACCACACGAAATAAGTTGCTGCTCGCTAAGTTTCACATAGTCAAATCCTGCCATTAATGCCTGACTTTCCAGTGCTCCCATCTGAAATTGATTTCCATTTTTTAATCAATGCCAATTAAATTGATTAAGCTCAATAAATTCTTTATCAATCAATGCTTACAGTCGCAAAAGTCCAGCAGGACTCGATCGGTCCCTGATCGTAAACCGGGCTGACGACATTTAATCCGTTCCATTTCCGGTAATCCAAACGGGAAGGGGTTGCCCGGTCCGATGCCTCGATAAAAACGGTTAGAATGCAGATGGACACGATGACAAAGACAAAATTCATTGCGTAAGCTTTAATCCTGGCGAAACCAATCGATTGAACTATTTTTTTAAAATGATATTAGTACACTCTAAATAATTTGGAGACAAATCGTCACCCGACGGAGGTACTATACTGCTCTATTTTTGGGTAACGATTACGGAGACGTTTTGTCACCAATGGGATATAAGTCAAAAACTCGTGTACCAAACACGCATGACGTCGCCATTAAAAAAATGCAATACTTTCATGTAAAAAAATCATATGGTCAAATAAAAATACTCACAGCTTTTTTTTTAAATTACGACGTCACATGTGTTTCGTGCACACATTTTTGACTTATTTCCCGTTGGTGACAGAACGTCTCCATAATCGTTACCAAAAAATAGAGCAGTATAGTGCCTTCGTGGGAGACGATTTGTCTCAAAATTATTTACAGTGTATGATATACATATTTGCTTGTTTTATACACTCACAGAAAAATCGACACCGAATTGATACCATGCCGGTGTCTATATATGACTCTACCGGTTTGGTGTCAAATGGACACAGCGCGGTGTCAATTATGTTGCACACCGCTGCGGTGTCAACCCAACATACCGTTGTGACAATGGCAACACCGCGAATGGAAAAAAGGTGGTGCTCAGTTATGTTGATTCGACACTGCTAGGTAACAATATATGTTCACTTTAATATATGCATGCCACCACCCGGTGACAAATCGTCCCCGGATTGTGACAACTGAACTACAACTTTTAGTAACAAATATTTATTTTACATTCATTAATATTAAGCACTTAAAAAGTTAATCAAGTATTTCAAGCATATTCACAAGTAACAAAATTATTAAACTCGCACAAATTAAATATTTTTTTCTTCATACCTTATGCAGTTTTACAGTAAAAGTTTATATGTATTTAACACGGAGATGGTCTAAAATATGAGTAAATCTATGAGTAAATCTAGTTCAATTCACTTTGCAACAAGAGATTTAATAATAATTAAATAGGTAGGTTGCCAGGTGGTCAATCCTTATTCGTCAATTTTGGCTCCCTCGTTGGGTCCAATGTTGAGTTTTAGCTTTACTGGAAACAATAAAAATTTTTATAAAATTTATAAAATTTTAGTTTTCAAAATAAAAATACACGCAATAAAATTATTTTAATTAAATGAGGGCAAATTAATGTGTTGTAGATATTAACGTACCTGAGTCAAGAAATTGGAAGTAGTCTTTAAAAAACTATTTTTTCTCTCGAAATCAATTCAACACACTGATATTAATTGTTGACTTTTTTGTGGAGAAGAAAAATGGCCGCCAAACAGTATTGAGCTCTCTCTACGAATAGACTGACACAATTTTGTGTTAGCTCCAAGTTTTGTTTACTGCGGTAACATCGCACCGTATCAATTCGACACCATTACAAGAATATCGCTGATACCTTTAGGGTGTAAACGCGTTTTTTCTTCTCACAAGGGAACATACCGAGGTGTCCAACAAGTTAAGGGTCGACACCTATACCAAAATGACCACAATACATGACTTATTAAACAAACTGAAGGAATTTCCGTGTAAAATTCACTTTTCGTCACGTTGTGACGATATTTGTGACGAGCGCATGACCATCGGGTTGCCAGCGGGAGAGGTCGGCCGCTGAACGATCAGATAGATCGAACACATGTTGTCTTCAGAGATCTCAAATTTCAAATAACTAACACGCCTCTAATTTTTTCAAAATTTCATAATTATTTCAAAATTTCATAATTATTTCAAAATTTCATAATTATTTCAAAACTTCATAAGTTTTTTAAAATTTCAAAATTTTTTCAAAATTTCGAAATTTCTTAAAAATTTCAAAAAGTTTTTTCAAATTTTAAAATGTTTTGAAAAGTTCATCAAAATTTCAGATTATTTTTAAATTTTCTTCAAAATTTCAAAATTTGAAATAATTCGAAATCTCTGGAGACGACGACGCTTCTCTGTGTTCGACGTGATCGTTCAGCGGCCGACCTCTCCCTCTCTGGCAACCGGATGGTCATGCGCTCGTCACAAATATCGTCACAACGTGACGAAAAGTGAATTTTACACGGAAATTCCTTCAGTTTGTTTAATAAGTCATGTGTTGTGGTCATTTTGGTACAGGTGTCGACCCTTAACTCGTTGGACACCTCGGTATGTTTCCTTGTCAGTGTCATTTTTCCACAACGTTTTGACACCACTTAATGGAATTGAGGTTGACACCGGTTGGTGTTAACTAAATTCTGGGTTTTGTTACCAAGTTGCTAAGAGTGTATAATCCTGTGTGCATGCGGTTTCCAATAAAAGTGCCAAATTCGTATGAAATATTGCACATTTGTGCATTTAGTTTGTTATTCAAGATTATTTACGAGCGGGACGAGTGAATCATAGTTTTTGCTATCGAGTTGCTGGTCTGTCTGTCTGTCCGTCAGAGAACTTTCGCAAGATACTCTTGCCCACTAACTCCTTGTATGTATGCAGAGTACGCGGGGTGAAGCAGATTTTCATCAGCATGTGGCATCCAGGGTGGATATGAAAAAACAAATTGAAACCTCGGCATATTGTACAAAATATTAATCAAGAAATATTATCTCTTAAATTTTTCAGAATCTTGCGTCTCTGACCTTTTACTAAAGGGTTAAACCCCGTCCGTCCGCATCATGATTCCTTGAGAACGGATGTGATTATCGACATGCGGTTTACACCAACAGCGCTTAGAATTCGCCCGGACGTTAACGGTGTAAATATCTCCGCCAAACCTGTGCATCGGCAGATAGTTCCATTTTCAAATTTCACACTAATTAAATTTGTGACCGATTGACGCTAGTTTGGTCCAAATCTGCGAGCATATGTGGGGAGACCTCCATTGTCAGTTTGACGCGTGTGTAGAATTCAGAAATCGTCATGATTTCGGCGTTTGTACAAATATCGACCACATAACTGTGGAAACTGGTTTTAAAATCATGAAGTGTCGACAAATCAAAAGTGGCAGTTTTTTTAACCAAATAGATAATGCACCTCAAGCGTGGATCTCGACTTTATTACATCTGTTATCGGAATTTATTTAAGTATCTTGTGGTGTTTGTTGCAAGCGCGTGTGGTAATGGGCATAATTTTGCAAAAGGTACATAAATGATTTTGCACTATGTGTTGCAAAATTGAGGAACAAAATCGTTAATTATGTACAAATAGTTTGCACCTGTTTGACTTATTTCATGGCTAAACACATCGGCTCGTGTTTTGTTAGAAGGACATGACAAAGTTCCAGTTATAAAATATGATTTATTTTTGTTGAACATACAATACTCCTGCCCTTAGTTGTCAACCATTTACACAATTAAATTAATATTATACTCATGGAATTGTGAGAGTTTCCAAGTTAAGTTTCCCTCGAAATTACATTTAATAGTTCAAGTCCTTCTTTATTACATAAAGAGAGTGAAAAATCTACAGTTACAGAGAGTTTTTCTTCAAACTCTTAAAGGTTTCTACGTCTTCATAGATTTACTGAGGGTCATAGATATATCTATATTGTTAAGAATTTTTTTAGAATTTTTTTTAGAATTGTAAAATTCAAGGTTATGATTTCTTTCAATGTTGATACATAAAAATTAATTAAATTTCCACTTGGCTTCGTCTCCCCTCGAGTCGAATCTTAACGCCGCCCTTAACACGGACGAACGGGCAGAATTCAAAGTCGTAATCGTCAATGTGGGCCAGACTGGAAAAAATTTCATATTTGTGCACAATTTTGGCGAGGGCAACTTTCATCTCCATCATAACGTATCGTTTCCCTAAAATAGAATTCAAATTCATGAAAATTACATTATTCAAATTATTTTAAACCTATATCACCATTTTTTCTAACTAAATAAGAGTTTGACACGTTTAAATTATTGCAAGTCAAAATATCCAGAAATTCAAGTAAAAATGAAGAAAAGCGAAACGTAAATCTCCAAAATGTACGAAAATCAAATTAATAAAACTAACCGATACAATCTCGAGGTCCTTTCGAAAACGGGAGGAACGAGTAGCGATGACGTTTGTCTATATTCTCTCGTGAAAATCGCTCCGGTACGAATTCACCCGGGTTCGGGTAAACGTCCGGATTTCGGTGAAGTAGGTGAAGCTGGACGAAGACGCTGGTGTCTTTTGGGATGATTAGTCCGTCACCTGGTGTAAAATGAAGGCACAAAATTGTAAATAAATCAAATTTCTCACAAAACCGGAAGCTCGACGCATTGGTTAAAAAAATGGTTAATGTAAATTTTAGCGATTTGAATTTTTACATTCGTAACTAAAATAATTTCTATTTTTTCAGAAATTTAATTTCTCCAATTTCCATCAAGAAGTGTAAATTTCTTAAGACTTTTCGCAGCAATTATAGCTAGAAACACACGCTGAAAAATGCGAAGCGAATTTTCAAAATATGGTTATTTTACGTAATCAAAAGCAATTCCATAATTTTACACTTAAATTCCTCATCTGTGTAATATATTTCTGATAAATTTAAATTCTCCAATTTTCCTAAAAAAATGTAATACTAACCTAAATCAAGGTCTTCCCCGACATAGCGATTATTCACCGTTCCCGGCGTTATTAACCGCATCGTTTCGTTAATCACCATTTCCAAGTAGGTCAGCCTGCTGACATCGTCCACGCTTAATTTCCTCTCAGAATCATCGCCAATCACACGTTTCGCCTCCTCGTAAACTTTCCTTTGTACTTCGGGAAATTTCGCGATGTAGAGAAGCGTCGAACCCATCACGGACTCGGTGGATTCAACTGCCTGCAAAAAAATTAATTCGAATTTTACCCCTTTTCACAAGAAGTTTGTACTTATTTCTACAAGAAATGCCAAAAATCGGAAACACTCCACTCTAAATAATTGTTGACACAATTGTTACCGGAGGAAGCACTATGCAGTCGTACCGCCCCGGTACAATTTATGACAATAGGGTTACCACGCGGTAGAATATGTACCACCGCCGGTTACAATAGTATCACAAAATTATTGAGATTACAACAGTGTAATAAGTGTGTAACCGAATGTATTAGGATCACATTAATCTAAATACGTATGTATTTAAGCTAATCCAATTTCTCAACTTACCCCCGCAACGATGGTAAGAAACTGGTAGAATATTTCATCTGGATCGTCCCACTTGGTGTACAGGATGTGAGCATACTTCATCTTCTCCCCCAGATCACCTATTTTCAAAGCAATGAAGCAAAACATAATTGACAATAAATCAGAATAAAATGTGGAAAACGTCACAGCACATCTTCAATGGCCAAATGCTCGTCTGTTACACAGGTTAATTTCGAATTCAAGGGTAATTTAACACTACTGTTCTACTTCTAAATATCTACAAAACGTTAAACAGAGTACTTATTTTGCTATGTTGAATATGCGGAGACCTTTTCACTTATTAGGCTAATAGTAAGATTAACCATACCATTATTCTCCTGTCGTCTGAACTCTTCCATTTTGTCCAACATATGCTAAAACAATGGGTATAAACATTTGTATTACCCAAAACTGTTAACCGAGATTCTCAAAATTATGATTTTCTTAGAAAAAAATAACTGAAGTTGTGCAAACTTGTATAAAAATACTATCTAAATTTTTGTTTGCTACTTTTTCCTACCTGTCTTGACCAGCAAACTCTTATAAATGAGAGCATTTCCCTCAACTCCTTTTCATACCCGGATAATCGCCACATTACGGAAATTTGGTATATCGGCTTCGTGGCTGGAACGAAGATGAGATGTAAAACTCTAAGCGAAAGACGAGCATAAAAAAACATAATCAAAATATTGGGTCGATTAATATTTATTAAGAAAGATTAAGAAATACCTACGAAACACTTCATAAAAGCCGGGCAGGTCGTCATTGAAGAAATTTACAGATGTTTCCCAATCCAGGAAAGACTCTAAAAAATTATACGTATGACACAAGAAAACTTCCTGTAATGTAAGTCAAAACTTATTCTAAGGTGGAGTCAGTACTTCAATTTTTTTCCCAAAAATTCTTCAGTTTGGATACTTACGTACTAAGTATTTTATTTCTTGAACGGATTGTGTTTCATGAATTACAGTGTAACAAGTTTCAATCCGCGGTGCAACAAATGTAAGAAATAGGCGATTCCGATCAACTCTCACTTTATGCTACAGTTAATTGTTTAATTAACTCATTAAGTCGGCTAGTCTACGCTTATTTTTAGCAATTTTCCCATAATTTCGGCAGACACTTTTTTTCGCGATAAGCAATTATTTCATAAAGACTTGGCCAGCACTTTCTTGGATTCATTGTTTTTTAGATCTAAAAAAACTCCTGAATTTTAAGAATTTTGCTTACCGAATGTGTTGCCGATAGCAAATTTTCCCATGAGTTCGTCCGGAATGAATTCGATCCCGTTGTAGCACTCTTTTTCTAACGCTTCCAATAAATACTTTGTCTGCGTGTGGAAACTTTGTAAAAAGTCGTCCGTCAAGTTAGAGTTGAGTCCGGGGGATAACGTTCTCCTTTGGGATTTCCATTTCCCGCCTTTATATCAAAATAAATATGACAATTTTCTTAGATTTTTGTTATTTCGGATCAAAATATTAGAGCATATACAATTAGCCCACCTTTATTGGTCGAGATCAAGATTGAATTTTCCATTATGGTCAAACGCATCGGTAGTGCAAGCTCGGGTGCTTTATCCATGCAGTGGGGGGACGTTAAGATTTTCTGGTTACGAAATTATTGACATTTAACTGACAGTACGGTCGCATGGCATTCAATTTAAAAAAAATTATTTCTTACACTCTTAGAAATCCAGTATTTAAATAATACCAAGCTGTATTCAAATGTTACACATATTGATCAGCAATAACCGTAGAAAAGACTCAGCATCAAAGTTTTACCATATCGGTGGAAAATTTTTAAAGAATAGTATAATTTCTATGCCAGGCGGTAACAACTTTGGTACAGAGAAATCAGTGCTACATATACCAGGTTTTTAAGGGTGTAAATAATGGGCCTAGATATTTACCTGGATGTGATCGCAGTTCGTGGTGATTAAAAAAGGTCGAAATGTAATCCACACCCGGGACGAGGTGCCAAATGGAAACGGAGTTCTCCGAAAGTTGAATATGTCTAAAACCATGGAAATATTAATGGACGGACACTCTTAAAAATATTACCATTTTTAAAAGAAAATTCACTCTAATTCCGGGTAGTGAACTAAACCAAATCCAGAGTAAAAACTTTAACTCGTTAAAGAGTAATATTTCCAAAGGATTTAGCATAGTTTACTTAATACAGAATTCGGGGTGAATTTAGTTTCAAAATGTTAACATTATTTTTAAGAGTGTAAACTGTCTCAGTTCCTGTAAGTCTAGTAAAATATTGGATTAAAAACCGACTGATGACTAGTACTGCAGGTAAGAAAACTTATCATGGATGAAAATATCTATGAAGAAACATTATAAGTAAATTGAATCCTTGCAAAATTCGCATATCTGCAAAAAATTTGCTAATTAAGTGAATAATATGTTCATCTTTGTTTCTACGATTTAATTAATACCGACAAATTACTGTACCATTCAAATTTTTGCACGCGATTAAAGATCCCACCAACGGAATGTAGCTCGGCCCTGGAAATTTGTTAATTTTTCTTCCCCTCGCTGTCAAATTGCAGTAGATAAAATGTAGCACAATTAACGCAATCAACGTCACAAGTAAAATTTCCAACGCTACACAGAACATACTCTTGACCGAATGTGCCAACCCGTTCCTGGGGCACATTTGCAATTTTACAATATCCCAAATTTCTAAATATAATTCCATTCCAACCGAAAACTGGTACGTGTTGAAATTTCAATTAGTTTTTTATTTCATTAACAAGTCAGGGATTTAGTAAAACACACAAGTCGGCATTTAGCTAATGCAGTGATACAGAATTAAGGTTTTTGCACTAAATTCTAATGTCTCCAGTGGCGGCGGAAGATGACGTTATCGGGGGGACATTAGCGTTGCAGGATATCAGAAGGCGGGACTTCTTAACATTGACAGGATACCAATGTCCCCCCGATGACGTCATCTTCCGCCGCCACTGAATGTCTCCATGCGAACGTTAACTTCTTCATTTCCACTAACAACAAACTTAACTTGCCCATGAAAACTAATTGTGTGAAAACCTTAATTCACAATCTCCGTATTAGCGTTACAAGATCGTAACGTTAACATTAATGGATAACACTTAGGTATTAAAGGCAAGTACCTTTTATTTTTGTTGTCCTTGAACAAGTTCTACTGCAAATTGCTGAATGAATTGAATTGAGTCTGGGGGCATGTTCAACGTTTTAAGGAAATTACGGCGGTACAGGCAATACATAATCTGATCATCATATATAACGTGCACATTTGTAATTTTCCTTAATGGAGTCAGGCCTGGTTTAATGTATCCAACCGATAAAAGTTCAGTGCTCGTTCTGCACGCATTTATTTAAGTATTTGGAATGAATGGGAATTATGTAAGCTACTAATTTTGCGGTTAAACGTTCGTGAATATCATGATCGCATCTTGCCAATTTGCGGAGACAATTTTAACCTATTTCTACATACTATTCAACTCGTAGTCAGTGTTAGTTATTTTGAGAGAAACACTTTAGCAAAATGACTGCGAATAAAACTTACTAATATTAGTAAGTGGCAAAAACATCAACACAATGAATCGTTGGAAATTAATGTATGCAAAATCCTGAAATTCGTTTTATTCGCAGTCATTATGCCAAAGTGTTTCACTCAAGATAACGAACACTGAGGATGAGTCGAATATGTAGAAATATATAGGTTAAAATTGTCTCCTTAAGTTGGCAAAATTCGTGTAAGATATCCACGTGAACGTTTAACAGCAAAATTAGTGTGTTCATTAGAGCGTATTTCAAAAATTTGAAAACATTATTTTGAGTGATTTTACTTATCATAATTTATTAATCCCGGTTGCGCTTCATTTTAAAATATCAGATGAAAATTTTCAATTGATAGGAAATATTTAGCGTCCGAATTTAACTTAAATGTGCCGGCGTTCCCGTAATCCAATCCTGAAGTCGCCACGGATCTTGGCGAATGGGGCGTATTCGAAATTTAAGTCGTCAATATTTTCCATGCTGGAGGTCACCTCGAATTTGTAGAGTAGTTTCGCCAAGACAAACTTAACTTCAATCATGGCATACTTCTTTCCTGAAATTTGCATGAATATTTTATTACTATGAAAATTTACGATGAGAATGGAAATTTTGAAACTTTCTACAGTATTTTTAAGAAGCGCAAAGAATGTATAAAACATAGTATATATATGTATGTAAATAAGTATGTTTTGTCATGTAAACAATCTCTGCCAGATAACCCCTAAGAATTCTTTTGTCCTTATTTTTTTGAACGAGCATTATTGAAAATATTTCAATTTTCGTACCAATACAGTTCCTCGGTCCACTACTGAACGGTTGGTATGCGTAGCGATGTCGCTTTTCCACATTTTCGGGTAAAAATCTCTCCGGAATGAAGGCATCCGGGTTGGGAAAGACTTCCGGATTGTGATGGAGTAGATGGAGAGGGATGAAAACGCTCGTACTTTTTGGAATCATGAGCCCATTTCCTGCGAAAGGGGAGAATAATATGTTTCGAATTATTTTTTTTACATGAAAACACAGTAAATTTAAATTTATTTAAATTAAATTTTATTTATATAGAAGTCAAATTATAAAATAAAAAGCTTTTTTTATTTGTAAAATTAAGGTTTGTTGGAAGTTTAATAAACTAGATACATATGTTGCAAATTATGTACTTCCCAATTTCAAGAAATTGACGCTTAGTTAAATACTTCTGTCGGAATTTTTCCAACAAATAATTATGGTTTGAAAATTTAGAAGGAAATTATTTCTTAGAATTTTTTGCAATTTTCAGACAAATTATGATAAACTCAGGTTCAAAAGCTTACCCAATTTGAGGTCCTTCCCGACCTTCCTCGCAATCACAGGAGTGTTTGTGATTCGCCTCATTGATTCTTTGATAACCATGTCGATATATTTCAGCTTATCGATATCCGTGATGCTCAGGACGTTATCGTAATCTTGCCCAATCACGCGTCTCGCCTCCAAATACGCTTTCGTCTGAACCTCTTTAAACTTAGCGAGATGAATCAGCGCTAAACACAAGACCGAATCGGTGGAATCGACGGCCTGAAATTTTAAAATAAAATTTACTTAAAAAATTGGTATTACATAAATGTTACGGCCAAATTAATACTGGTCGGTGGTATAATATGTGTGATTTTATAACAATGTGGTAGTGTTCTGACACTCTACAAAGGTTAAATTTGCCAATATTCCGGCAAAATGTATTACCCACAAAATGTACTACCCGCAAAATTTACTACCCGTAGGTATCAATTTATTACCATGACGGAGAGTCCCCGCCTGGTTATGGCATTGTTACTGTTTTTTAAGTTAAAGACATAATTATGTGTTTATCATTATTTGAATAATTCTCAAAATTTTTATATTTAAATCAGAAAATTTAAAATTCACTGTATTTATTTTGGAAATCTTATTCATAAGAAATCTAAAAATCCGTACCGCAGCCAGAATTGTGCTCAATTGACAAGTCACAAGTTTTGCTTCTGTCCATTTTTTATACAGGAGGTTCGCATATTTCATCCTCTTCGGAAGTGCGCCTGGAATGATGTTGAAATTTGGTTTATCAAATTTTTATAGATTTGCACTCTTAAAAATTATGTCACCCTTCTGAAAAATGAATGCACTCGAAATTAGAAATTTAGTGTAAACTATTCTAAATCCAGCGCAAACTTTAGTCTTGATCAGGTCAACGTTACTCTAGATTTAGTAAATATGCATAGTTTACTTAGGTAATTCAGGATTCAAATTTCATTTTATTTTTAAAAAGGTAGAATTATTTTTAAGAGTGTGGAAAAAACTTGTCTTATGATTTTGTCACCATTTTCCTCGTAGCTTTTCCACTCGGACATTTTCTCTTTAAGAAACTACACATATAAAAACGAACTATTTATGAACTTTGTTCTATAAAAAACTATATAATTCTTTAAAATATTAAAGTATTTGGTCTAAAGCAGTACCATTTTTGGGAAATATATTTCCATAAAGTCGAAAAGTTTCTGGAATTCGGCTCCATATCCGAAAAACCTCCACATCAACGGGATTTGAAATTTTGGTTGGACTGCGGGTTGAAAAGCGGCATTCGACCCACTTTCAGGGCATGTGTGTAATTTGTTTAGTTATTTATATGATTTCATCATTAATTAATTATTGAATTTACTCACTTTACAAACATTTCGTACTGGAGGGCATGATCGTGCTGGAAAAAGTTCACGGGAACGTCGAAATCGAGGATTGTCTCTGAAAATTGAGTGCAAATCCGTCATATATCGCACACGTGAATATTAAGTAATAACTCCTGTTTTTTTTAGAATTAATCCTTAATCCCTAATGTGAACCCTAGGATTTTTTTTAATTAAATCAAAATCCTTAACAATTTTTCGTAAATTAATCCGTAATCCCTGATGTCAACCTTAGGATTTCCAAATTTAATCTCATATCCAACAATAATTCCAATATTTTGAAAATTAATCCTTAATCCCAATTTTTTATAATTGCATCCTAAATTCATAACTGCAATTGTTGTAAGAATTAATCCCTAATCCAAATTGCCAATCCTACAATTTTATAGTTCAATTCTTAACCATTCGTCGATCCTTGTCATTAATTAATAATTTTATTGGTTTTTTGATCCAAAATAAAAAGTAAAAAATTGCACTTTATATTCATTTACCGAACGCCACACCCATGGCAAACTTGCCAAAAAGATTGTCCGGATTAAACTCTCCCCCGATTTTACACTTCTCGTCGAGCACTTCCATCAAGTTTGGGAGGTGGGTGTGGAACGCGGTGAGAAATTCGGGATGCATGCTCGCACTTAATCCGGGCGATAATATTTTCCTCTGACTCTTCCACTTGTCATCTGCATAAAGAAATAAGTATAAAATTTATTAAAATAAACTACTCTTTAAAAATAATGTCACCGTTTTGAAAAGTAAGTTCATTCAGTTTGAATTCTACATAAATTAAGTAAAGAATACTAATTCCAGAATAAACTTAACTATTTATCGCATTAACGGTTTACTGGGTTTGGGGTACACTCTTAGAAATCCGGGATTAAAATAATATCAAGATGTATTCTTACATACTTGACTCTACCAAAGTCGTACTATTGATAAATACAGAGGGTTATAATTTTGTATAGGCACAGTAGCTAATTGCCCATATATATAAAATCTACTGGGCAAATTAAAAATGTTGTAATCTATTTTAAAACTATAATTCAAGTTGAACAAAGATTCAATTTATTCCATTTTAAAATTTCGAAATCTGGGCCCGCAAATGGAGCCCCAAGTGTAGCATACCGTTAAATGACTTTGCACACCAAAAATGACCCCTAAAAAAGTACCTATATAATTTATCAATGCGATTAATATGGTTTTTGATAGAATTGAGTTCAGTGCAAACAATTATATTCCAAAATCAACCAGAAACATAAATCTCAGTTTGCTAGAGTCTCCTAACGCACCACCCTCAACAATTGCGAAACCAGACGCGCGTGGCATACATAGACCGTGCTCTCACAAAAATAGTTTCTTAGCATAAAACGAGTTGGGAAAGAAAGAATACGATCCCTGGTTTATAAAAAAATTAATTGTGTGGTATTTCGACAAAATTTGAGGATATGACATTGAAAATAGTGTGAAACCACAAACTTTTTCAAAATCTGAACCGTAAGAATCACTGCTCACTATTCATCAATGTGGTTGAAGTACTCGGAATTATAATTATTTTGCACAAAGATACGTTGGTTACGTCAACTTATACACCTTTTGTATTTTTTTCAAAATGGGAACCTCAGGACAACACTTTTAAGAAAATTGTACGTAATTGTTTTTATGGATTTTGCAAACTTTTGGATGGCGAGTGTAGGAAACTGACCTATGAAGTGTGCCTTAAAATGTTTAATTTTTGGAGACGACAACTTTGTTCCTTATCAAAAAAGGATGAGAAACACGTGGAAAACATAAAAAAATTCATCGACGAGTACTTCGGACACAAAATTAATTTTATCAACAGTGCCTATACAAAATTATAACTCTCTGTAAGTAATACCGTATTGTAATATGTACCATGGTGTCAAAATTTTACCATATCGGTAGCAAATTTTTCTGGACCGGTAGATATAATTTTAGTGCCAAGTGGTAGCAACTTTAATATTGAATAATCAATACTTGCGTTACTATACCTGTTTTTAATTTGTGTTGAATACCCACCTTTGTTGGAGGCTATAAGCAGTGACTCGCCCGTTATTGTGTTTTTCAATGGTACAGATAATTCATCGGCTACATCAAAACAGGCCGGCGACGTCAATATTTCCTAAATATTAGGAATTAAATTTGATCATTGACAAACTAAATTCATTCTTAACTAAGTTTGTAAACAGATGACTGGAGAAATTGCTAAAATTCCGCGATAATTTGCGAAACAAATAAATTATTACTCCATCAGGAAAAGTTGATTCTTTTGATATTTTCTTCTCATATTTTGGAATTTTCTTAAAATATCTAATCCTGCCAAAAGGGTAACAAGCTAATTTTCCGTTTCTTATAAAAATATTAAAAATTGGATGCTCGTTAAAATACATAAATACATATTCGCATTTTGTAAGAAATCGTGCAAATTTGATGTTTAGGTTGCAAATTTTGTAAAAATATCGCAAGTGGTTAACGAATTTACAACAGGCTGCGTAACACCGTACAAAAACTGCAAACTTTGTTTCAATCAAGTGACGAGTTCGGTTTATACTTAATTAACTATTTGCATATCAGATATAGTATTTGCTTGCCCTTACATAATATTCAAATTTTTGCACATGCATGCAAATGTACACTGACCTGAATCACGTTACTATCCGTCGTTATAATTACGGGTTTAAACCCCAACCAGATTCGGCTCGTTCCTTGCGGAAATTTCATCTTCTTGGGGTCAAAAAAATCTAAAAAATCAAAAAATCTGTCAAAATTTTGATTTCCAGACAAACGAAATCATGCGCAATTTTTCCTGTACTTTGCATATCCTTAAAAACTAACATGGATCCAACCAGCGGGATGTATGTCGGGCCCGGAAATTTATTAATGCTCCACCCCTTCGAGGAAAAATTGCAGTAAACAACATGCCAAGTGAGCACCGCTATGAAAAAAAGTGGGATCAAATGCCACATTGTAGAAATGTAAAATGGCGCAAAAATTAATGCGAAACTTGATTTTAGTTTCTGGAAAAAATAATCTTGACCAATTTCCAAGATTTCTTAACTTATGTATGTATAAATATGTATGTAAAAATATGGCAAATTTCTCCACGACTGAAATCAGTACATACAAAGTTGCAACTTCCAAAGAAAGAAGTTACTTCTATGTAACAAAGTAAAGTTGTAATAAAACAAATTAGGTCAATTTTACCTTATTGGAGATTATTTAAGTACAGATTTAATGATGGATTTCCTTAAATTTTAATTGAACCCGTTTCGTGTTACATATGTAGATACATATGTAGTGCTTTGGGGTTTTTCCTGGCCTGAATTACATAAATACGCTATTGTTTCGCACTTACCTATTTTATTTCCATAAATTTGCTACACGAATCAGCTAATCCTACACTCTTAGAAATTGGGTTACGATTATAAGCAAAAAGTAAACGTATGTGACTCTACCGCCGTGGTTATAAATTTGTCATCGAGTGGTTACAATTGTCACCGACTAATTATAAAGTTTCACCGACTTGGTATTAAATTGTCAGTAGAGCTAATAAATTTATAACCAGTTGGTGACAAATTCATAACCACGGCGGTAGAGTCACATACGTTTACTTTTTGCTTATAATCGTAACCCCATTTCTAAGAGTGTAGGTAGGTAGGGGCATGAACAAGTAATAAGAAAAGTACAAGTTACTTATTTACATGCGAACAAACATTAGAATCAGTAAATACGTTACTGACGACCAAATGCATGTACGTACATACATGAATTTGGTCGTCTGGTTCAACGGGTACATTTGTAGCTTTCCTTATTGCCATCCGGCTGGGTTTTATCCAACCGATAAAAGTTCAGTGCTCGTCCTTCATGCATGTATGTATGTATTTAGAATGGGGTAATCCATGTCGTTGTTAAACTTTCAAGTGAATATCCTGCTAACACTTTGCCAATTTGTTCGCAAATTTGTTCCGACAATTTAAACCTGTTTCTAGTATTCGACTCAGTGTGTGCTTGAAAGAATTAAGCAGTAAAATAATTTTGGATTAACGAAATTTCGGAATTTTGTATTAATTGAAAAAAAATCTTTGTGTTGACGCATTTTCCACACGCAAATCATACTAAATGATGAATTTCATGCAAAACAAAGTTTGAGAAATATTTGCAATCAATTAATTCCGACAATTTATTCATCTCGTTTAAGCATAATTTTACAATATTCGTTAAATTTTTCTTATCCATAGCAAATATTTATGGTGCGAATTTTACTTAAGTGTGGCGTCGTTCCCGTAATCCAACCCTGAAGTCGCCACGAATCTTGGTGAACGGAGTGTACTCGAGGTTTAAGTCGTCCATATTTTTCATGGTGGAAGTCACCTCGAATTTGTAGAGTAATTTCGCCAAAACAAACTTTAGCTCCATCATGGCATACTTTTTTCCTGAAATATGCATAAATATTACTAACTTACGGTAGGAATGGGAATTATGAAACGCTAGGTTTTAAGGAAAAAGAATGCGCAAAAAATAGTTGCAAAATTTCGTTTCGGCACAAAGTTACTTTTGGTTAAAAAGTATAGACAAATTGTTCTTGACTTAAATATAATTTTTGTCATGCGAAAAATTTCAACCAGACAACCCGTCAGATTTTGCTTGACTATATTTTTTGGACGAAAAGTATTGAAATATTTTAATCTTTGTACCAATACAGTTCCTTGGTCCACTACTGAACGGTTGGTATGCGTAGTGGTGTCGCTGTTCCACATGTTCGGGTAGAAATCTCTCCGGAATGAAGGCATCCGGGTCGGGATAGTGTTCTGGATTGTGATGCAGTAAATGGAGTGGGATGAAAACGGTCGTATTTTTTGGAATCATGAGCCCATTTCCTGCGAAAGGAGAGAATAATATATTTCGAAATATTTTTTTACACAAAAGTATTTACAAATCAAATTACAAAACAAATTTCTTAAGTTTCTTATTTACACATAAAGTCCATTTCCTGCCAGAGTAGAAGGTGAAATATTTCGAAATCAGATTTTTTTAAGATTAAAAACGCAAAATTTTCCGAATCCGTTTACATATTTAAAAAAGAAGTGCTCGTTTCGAATTCAAATAAAAAATAAATTGATTAAGTTTTTTTATTTGTAAATATTAATGTTTGCTGGAAGTTTAATAAAACATGCAAATTATGTACTTGGAAATTGTAAGCTATGTATTTACGTTTAGATAAATACTTAGTTGTCTCAGGGCACCGGAACTTTCCTAATAATTGCAATTTGGAAATTTTATCAGGAAACTGAGGAAACTTTTTTTGCAATTTTTGGACAAATTGGGAGAAACACAGTTTCAGAAACTAAAAATTGCAGAACTCACCCAAATTTAGGTCCTTCCCGACCTTCCTCGCGATCACTGGTGTTGGTGTGATTCGCCTCATCGATTCTTTGATAACCATGTCGATATATTTCAGCTTATCGATATCCGCAATGCTTAAGGCGTTATCGTAATCTTGGCCAATCACGCGTCTCGCCTCCAAATACGCGTTCGTCTGAACCTCTTTAAACTTTGCGAGATGAATCAGAGCTACACACAAGACCGAATCGGTGGAATCGACGGTCTGAAAGTTTAATAGAAAATTTACTACACTCTTAAAAAACAGGTAGTAAATCATTACTGTTCAGTGTAGACTACCAGCATTGTAACGATGAGCATTAAGGTTTCGTACCATAATATTATGGTACTTAAAAATTTACTAATTAAATACGAACTACATACATACAACCAGTCCGGTAGAATATTACTACCAAATTAATACTTGAATGGAATACAATATATGTGCTTTTGTAACAATGTGGTAGTGTTCTGACGCTCTAAAAAATCAGGTAACATCTATCTCCAAGCGGTAGTTATAAATATTTATGAGACTCAACTACCAAAGTAATAATTTTGTTACCGATTAATAGTAAATTTATTACCACTCTGGCAATATTCTTCACCCAATGGTTACACTTATGTAGTACCAGCGTGGTGTATAAGTTACTATGTACCTACCAGTCGGTATCAAATTATTACCACGACAGAGAGTAACATATGTGCGTATTGTTACTGTCTGCTTACAGCATTTTGCCCATCTTTTAAAGTGAAAGAGGGAGTTAATCGTTATTTAAATGTCTCAAAATTTGCATATTTACATAATTCCGAAAATTTAAAATTCGCCGTATTTATTTTGGAAATCTTATTCATTCGTAAGAAATCTAAAACTCCGTACCGCAGCCAGAATCGTGCTCAATTGACAAGTCACAAGTTTCTCCTCTGTCCATTTTTTATACAGGAGGTTCGCATACTTCATCCTCTTCGGAAGTGCGCCTGAAAATTAGGACAACCATATTGAACTTCGGTTTATCAACGAGTTGCACTCTTAAAAATAATGTAACCCTTTTGGAAAATAAATACATTCGAAATTATGAATTATTTATATAGGTAAAGCAACAATGGGGACGCAAACTAGGTTCAGCCCAGATTATTTTTTGACAATGTTACCTTGAAAGAGGAGCTCAACATTTTGTCCGACACAAGCGCAGGTCCGCAAAATTTAGCAAAGTTAAGGGCGCGAAAGCTGTCACAAGGCACAAATTTCGCTGGAATACCGATGCGCCATGGTGAACTTAGGACGCCTAAAATTTGCCGAGTTTTGCGCATGTGCACAAGAGTCGCATAAAATGATTAGGTACTCGTTATCAAGTTAGCGTTACTATGAATTTAGTACAATTTACGTAGTACATATGGGTGATACGACAAATATGTAACCGAGATTTATGTAACGACATTTATGTAAACGGCATTTATGCTACCCGACAAATATGTAACCCGACGAATATGTAAGCGACCAATATGCAAACGACAAATATGTAATTCAGACTGTATTTAGATACTTTTCGAAACGGTAACAGTATTTTTAAGAGTGTGGAAAAAACATGATTTTGTATGATTTTGTCACCATTTTTTTCGTATCCTTTCCACTCGGACATCTTCTCTTTGAGAAACTAAACAAACACGAACTGCTTTTTTACTTTTTCATTAAAAATAAATATCTAACTTGTAAGTATTTGAAACCCTACCATTTTTGGGAAATATATTTCCATAAAGTCGAAAAGTTTCTGGACCTCGGACCCATATCCGAAAAACTTCCACATTAAAGGGATTTGAAATTTCGGTTGGAGTGCGGGTTGAAAAGCGGCATATGTCCCACTTTTAATTTAAATGATTGCTTATAGATATGTAAATTTAGCTATTATTAATTACTAACTAACTCACTTTACAAACATTTCGTACTGAAGGGCAAGATCGTGCTGAAAAAAGTTTAAGGGAACGCTGCAGTCGAGGATTGTCTCTGAAAATTAGGCACAAAATCATTGCATAATTCCAATTATTTAAGAATTAATCCTTAATCTCTGATGTAAATCCTATGACTTTCTACATAATTTAATCCCAATTCATAACTAGACTTAAAAAATTGTAATCCTTAACCCACATGGTCACTCGCAATATGGGGTCATGCATATATTAGGTCATCGAAATTCTCAATTTTTGCACCCACCCACCCAACGTAAACTTTAAGGGATAGGGAATTTAACATGGGAAAGATAGCAAGACGAAAACCAAATCACCCACTCACTAAAATGAAGACGTAATATATGGACGTTCCCTATATCTAAATAAGTAATTGGCGGCTGAATAGAGCAACAGGGGGACATTGCCCCCTTCTAGAAATTTAGCAAAATTTTATCATTTCCTTTTAGCAACCCCCTCCTTCCCCTATGATATTACCCTCTCTGTGCCCCCCCCCCACAGCAACTTATGTCGCCAATAAGTTCATTTCGCTTTTGATTTTCAAATGGTTCTAAAGCATAATAATAGGTTAACAATAGCATTTTTTATTCATTTACCGAACGCCACACCCATGGCAAACTTGCCAAAAAGATTGTCTGGATTGAACTCTCCTCCAATTTTGCACTTCTCCTCCAGCACTTCCATCAAGTTTGGGAGGTGGGTGTGGAACGCGGTGAGAAATTCGGGATGCATGCTCGCACTTAATCCGGGAGATAATATTTTCCTCTGATTCTTCCACTTGTCATCTGCATTCGTAAATAAGTGCAGAAATTAGTAGGTAAACTACACTCTTAAAAACAATTTTACCCGTTTGAAAGTAAATGTGGTCTGAATACTAAATTAAGGTTCCCATGGATGACGCGTTGGCGCGTAACCTACCCCTATTCAATGTCTTCAAATGCAATTTCTAAAATTGAATCAACTCCATGAGTTTTGAGATAAATGCAAGTTTTTGATATTTAAATGTAAAGCTAATTTTTGGTCCTACAAACAAATGGATTTTAATAAAAATTAGCCAAATAGTTGGCAATTTTTAATACTAAATTGCCTCAGAAATTAATTCACTAATTTTTCCAAATCGACTTTTTTGTAGTACCAAAAATTAGCTTTATATTGAAATATCAAAAGTTGCATTTATCCCAAAACTTATGGACTTGATTCAATTTGATGTAGAAATTGCATTTGAACATATTGGATAGGGGGAGAGTGAGATTACGTGCCAACGCGTCATCCATGGGAACCTTAAATAAACCACTGATGCTAAATCCAGATAAATTTTTAATAAGTTGATAATACTCTGCATTTTTCTTAGTTTGCTTCGTATGGAATTCGGAGTGAATTAGCTTTTCAAAACGGGTGACCATATTTTTAAGAGTGTAGTCCAAATTTTTAGTTTTTAGAAAATACCCACCTTTATTTGACGATATAATGATAGACTCCTCCGTGACGGTGTGTTGTAAAGGGGTAAATACTTCGTCAGCAAGGTCAAAACACGCCGGTGACGTCAATATTTCCTAAATATGAGGAATTAAAATTCTGTAGCACACTAATAAATAATAACTTTTGAATCAATTTGTAAATTGAAGATTGTAGCAATTGCTAAAATTCCGTGAGAATTTTGCGAAATAAACGAATCCATATAAACCTCTTGAGGATGAAATACTCAGAAATATATATATATGAACTTATAAAGATACCAAAATCAGAAAAAATATAAATATTTATGAGCGTTTCTTTGATATTTTGTAGAAAACTATGTGGTAGGTAAAAAGTTGATATTTTTCTTCTCAAATTTTGTGATTTTCTTTCACTTGCCACAGTTAAGAAGTTAACTTTTCCAGTTATTTGTAAAAAAAGTATGAAACTGTTAAAAATAAATATTCGCCTTTATACAAATTAATGAAAAATTTAATACTTCAGTTGCAAATTTTATGAAACCTTACAAGTATGTACATACGCAGGAGGTTAATCTTCCACACATTAAAAATCGATTTTGTTACAAAGTGGAAAATTGCAAGCTTTGTTCCGATTTTGAGACGTTCGGTTAATAATTAACTATATACAGGGTGGTTTAAATGTCAGGTTATAATGGGAAAAATTCGCAAATCCCCTTTAGTTACCGAAATTTTGCCTCTGAAATTCAATATTTTTAGAATTTTGTCATCAGTGTTTTCAAATGGTTTGATAAAAATTCATAAAAATCTCAATCCCAAATCCGCAACTAATTGAAATTTACGAATTTTTCCCATTGAAAAATTTTCCATTGTAACCTGACATTTTAACCACCCTGTATTTGCGGATAAGAAATATAAATTACCTGCCCTTATTACTTAAATATTTGCACTTGTTTCTACATGCATATGTAAGTATGCAAATGAGCAATTACCTGAATCACGTCACAATCCGTCGTTATAATTATCGGTGTGAAGCCCAACCAGATTCGGCTCGTTCCTTGCGGAAACCTCATCTTCTTATGATCAAAAAAATCTACAAATTTACAAATTTCTTCTCAAAACATGAAAAAATTACGCGTAATTTTTTATTCGTACTTTGCATATCCCCAAAAACTAACATGGATCCAACCAGCGGGATGTATGTCGGGCCCGGAAATTTATTAATGTTCCACCCCTTGGAGGAAAAATTGCAGTAAACAACATGCCAAATGATCACTGCTATGAAAAAAAGTGCTATCAAATGCCACATTACAGTGGTGAAAAATCTGAAAAAAATATTGAAAAAACTTGATAGTTTGTCGAAAAATATTCTTAACCAGCTTCTCGTGTTTCTTCACTTAAATATAAAAGTATCCTGACTTCATCAATGGTAAAAAAGCAGTCCACTTAAGATTTTAACCTCTCAAGCACCAAATTACTTCTAATAAGATATTGCTGTACTTAAATAAATTAGATCAATTTAATCTAATTGGAAATTAAGTAACTACATATTTAATGAGGGATTTCCTTAAATTTTAATCGAACTGTTTTGAGATTTTTCCTGGTGTGAATTACATCCGTTGTTTTTTTCGCACTAATTTTTCATTCACAAAATTTGGGATCCAACTTTCATAATTTATCTGGACTAGCGTATAAACCCGTCTCCCGCCGGGCGCGAGCTTACATACTTGATTTTGATTAAAATTGAGTGGACTTTTACAAAACTCTAACCATTTAAATATTTTAATCTATATAATTAGCTCAAATTCTGTCACGGACGGAAGTGAAAGGAATTTGTAAAGAACGTGAAATTGATGGTTTGAGTTGATGGAAGGAAAATTAAAACATTAAAGAAATCTAAACAATGCTCATGACATACTATATATTATTATTTGGTAATAAATATATGGTCACAACGAATGGATCCCAGGAAAATCAACATCATATTGTTATACCCGATTCAAAATCTGTTAACAAAGAGTGATAACCACATCCCAATTGGGCAAACTCAAACAGAGGTAGTGGACCGTTAGGTGCGCGACCCCACAAACAGATCACACCCAACACTGGGGGTTTAAACACTTTCGATATGCAAACTCCCCGGCTATTGCCCGGCACCCCCATAATTCCTTCCATCACATAGTCCACACATGAAGGGAACGGAATCCATTCCCGTTCCCTTCCCCTGCTGCGGAAATTCCACTACTCCATCTGAAGTATATCCAAAGGGAAGGGAAATCCATTCCCTTTCCCTTCCCTTGATACGAAGATTCCACTACTTCATCTGAAGTATATCCATAGGGAATGGAAGAGGAAGGGAATCCCATTCCCTTATGTGTAAGCTAAGTAAATCTATCTTGTAATTTATACAATCCAATGTAAATATGGGGTACCCATGAAGGGAACGGAATCCGTTCTCCCTCCCATCATTCAGGCATATCACTGGTTTGGTAACGGCCCTGAATGAATGGACCTGAACGGAACGTCGGTAACCATATATAAGGGGGGCACTCCAGAGGTCAACGCCGCCGATTACACGCCGCCGCGCCGCCAGACGCCGGTAGTATTTTACGCGCCGCCGACGCCGATAAATCTTACCTCCTATACCTACAACATTGTGGCGCCGCGCCGCGCCGCCACGCCGCCGAAAAATCTTCCAAAATCGGCGCCGCCGCCGCCGGCAAATTCGTCGGTGTTGACCTCTGGGGCACTCCATCCTACTCCCCCAGCAGAGCCATAATCAAATCCCAGGCGGCACTCCCCCAGCAGAGCGGTAACCATATCCCAGGGGGGCACGTCTTCCCACTCCCCCCGGCAGAGCGGTAACCCTATCCCAGGGGGGCACATCCTCCCACTCCCCCCAGCAGAGCGGTAACCACATCCCAGGGGGGCAAGCCCTCCCACTCCCCCAGCAGAGCGGTAACCATATCCCAGGGGGCATGCCCTCCCACTCCCCCAGCAGAGCGGTAACCATATCCCAGGGAGGCACGCCCTCCCACTCGACCGACAGAGCGGTAACCCTATCCCAGGGGGTCACACCCTCCCACTCCCCCCAGCAGAGCGGTAACCACATCCCAGGGGGGCAAGCCCTCCCACTCCCCCAGCAGAGCGGTAACCACATTCCAGGGGGGTGCCCTCCCACTCCCCCAGCAGAACGGTAACCCTATCCCAGGGGGGCACACCCTCCCACTCCCCCCAGGACAGCGGTAACCACATCCCAGGGGGGCAAGCCCTCCAACTCCCCCCAGGACAGCGGTAACCACATCCCAGGGGGGCAAGCCCTCCAACTCCCCCCAGCAGAGCGGTAACCCTATCCCAGGCGGGCACACCCTCCCACTCCCCCCAGCAGAGCGATCACCAGAGTCAAAATGGATACAACCAATTATTCCCCCAAGCAGAGCGACAACCGCATTTAATTATTTCTGTTAACTTCCTTTCCTGATAAGCTAACCAGCAAATCCTGAATAACTGACTTGTCAACCTTCCAAAACAGCTGATATGCAAATCAATTTCTCCACTTTCACTTCCGTCACGGAAAATTACTTTCACTTTCGTTGCAGACAAACATTTCCAGCTTATTATATAGATAGTCACAGGAAAGTACAGATATGGTTGAAAAACCGAATACTTTCGCGAAACTTGCGGTGCTTTTAACTTTCTAATTTTGCGAATTTGTGCAAGATCCATTCGAAATTTTAAGTTGGTAAAAAATTAATCTGCGCTAAACATGGTTTGTGTCCCCATTGTAAGGAACAAACTGCTACCAATGACCGTTTTAATCCATAACCATCACGTATTAAACTATGTACACTAAAATTTATGTATGCTTTCCTTCCACGCGTTGAACTACAACTCGTTGGATGAATTAATAGCACATGTTTTAGAAAACATTACGACTTGCATTAGTGCAGTAAATGTGAAATTAGTGCATTAAATTGTTCATCATGTTTAACGGGTGAATTACTTGTAATTTTCCTTATTTCAATTAGTTATTTCCAACCAAGTTATTTCAGAGCTCGTTGTACCTGCAGTAGCGGATAGGTGTTTTATTGGACGATTAATTGTGTTGCTAAATGTACCAGTGTTTAGATATTTATGGTGAACACATTTTTCCAATTAATTTGCCAAGTTGCTCGGATAAGTTTAATTTAGTTTTAATATTCGGGTCCGTGTTGCCTTGGAAATATTAAGCAGTAGTTTAGGGACCCTTTTTGTACGGCTCCTGCGTAGTCATTTTTTGCGATACTTTTTGTGATACATTTTTCTGCATAACTTCTTACTAAATAAGTCACACAAACCCTGCGAATACAACTTATTAAGGGGTGAAACCCCTTTATAAGATTGATATGTCCGTCCGTCTGTCTGTCCGTCCGCGCGATAACTCAAGAACGGTTTGATATATTGAATTGAAATTTGGAACATAAATACTTTATATAAGAGCAAAGGTCAAGTTCGAAGATGGCACTGTGGGTCATACCTGTCAAGGTCAAAAGGTCACCAAAAGGTCACGTAGGGGTAAAATTGCACATATATGTTAATTTGACATGAAATTTAAGACCGAATTCAATGCTGACCTCCGTTTTGACCTCAAAGATCACAAAATTGTTAAATGACTGTTTGTTAACTGTTAACTGACACCAAATGTCAAATTTGATACATATGTCACCTCACAAATTTTATAAAATTCTCGGTTTTACCACTTCGTTACATGCATTTAACGGTTTATTTATGTATTGTATATGTGATAAACCCTTTAGCAGTAAATGATTTTGATTTAACGGAACGCAAATTTTTTTTTTATATTACCTCCGAATAATATACACGGTCAAATTTAAAACTTACTGATTTATAAATATGTTTAAAAAAATATTGGGTCAAATGGTTACGAAATATTTTCAATAACTAATAATTTATTCATCTAACTTCATTCACAGTCTCGCTGGAAATTTTCCTTTCCTATTAAATGACAATTATCGCCCAAATTCTGCAAAGAAAAAATTTAAATGTCGCGACGTTGGCGTAACCCAATCCTAAAGTCGCCGCGAATCTTGGTGAATGGAGTGTACTCGAGGTTTAAGTCGTCCAGATTTTTCATGGACGAGATCACCTCAAATTTGTAGAGTAGTTTCGCCAAGACAAACTTCAGCTCCATCATGGCATACTTTTTTCCTGAAATATGCATGAATATTTAGTAAAACTCGGTGAAAATTTACATACATTGAATTGTTAGAAATCTGGTATAGTCAGGCAGGTATTGATTTCTCGGTATTAACATTTATACTATTTGATATTAAAGATGCGTAAAAATTTGCAAGCGAAAATGTTAAAACCTTAATACCGAGCTATTACCTAGATACTGTATGGTATGAAATATGTAGGTATCAATACTCATTTACATGAATACCGCTTGGTATTGTTGCAATACTAGATTTCTAAGAATGTGGGAATCTATCTTTTAAAACGTTAAATTTCACAAAATTAAAAACAATCTTGGCTTAAGCAAGTGGTTAGAGAAAATATTTTTATTTTTATTTATGTTTATATTTTATCTTTACTTAATTTTGTTGCATTTAATTGAATCTTATTTTTTCGTACCAATACAGTTCCTCGGTCCACCACCGAACGGTTGGTATGCGTAAAGATGTCGTTTTTCCACATTTTCGGGTAAAAATCGCTCCGGTATGAAGGCATTCGGGTCAGGAAAGAGTTCCGGATTGTGATGGAGTAGATGGAGAGGGATGAATACGCTCGTATCTTTTGGAATCATGAACCCATTTCCTGTCATATTTAATGAAAACTAAATATTTCGAAATTATTTTTTACTAGAGAAATCAAATTTCTAATTTTTTTTTTATTTGTCGAGTTAATAATTTGTCAATTTTGACTAGTTTGACCTACATAATTGACTAACTCAAAATACTAACCCAAATTTAGGTCCTCTCCAACCTTTCTCGTGAGCACGGGAGTAGGTGAGATTCGTCGCATCGATTCTTTGATAACCATTTCGATATATTTCAACTTATTGATATCCGCGATGCTTAGCGTGTTATCGTAATCTAGTCCAATCACGCGTCTCGCTTCCAAATACGCGTTCGTCTGAACTTCTTTGAATTTTGCTAGCTGAATCAACGCTACACATAAGACGGAGTCGGTAGAATCGACGGCCTGAAAATTTGAAAGAAAATTTTATGTCTTTTTAGGTCTTGCTCAGGAAATGTTTTTAATAAGTACAATTTCTCAAAATTTCTATTTGAAGAAAAACTTTTCAACAATCCAGTATTAAAATAATACCAAGTGGAATTCATATAAATATGACTCCACGAATCCGCATTGTCTCGGTACTTATTAAAGTTTTACAACATCGGTAACAAATCATTACCAAGCGTGAGCAAGGCTAAATCAAAGGAGAAATCAAAGGAGAAATCAATATCCGCGTGCATATACCAGATTTCTGGCAGTGTAAATACAAAGCAAATTTTACAGTTTCAAAATTCACTATGTTTTAACAACCCTGATCTTCAACAGTTAAAAAATATGTACCCCAGTAAGAATTGTGTACAGTTGGCAAGTCACGAGTTCCTCTTTTGTCCATTTCGTGTAAAGCAGGTTGGCATACTTCATCCTCTTCGGGAGTGCAGCTAGAAATGGGAAAAAAAATTATCCTAATTTTTAACCACTCTTTACAAATTTTCACAAAAATAGGCACAGGTGGAAAACATGTGTTTTATTATTTTGTCACCATTCTTTTCGTAGCTTTTCCACTCGTCCATTTTCCCTTTGAGGAACTAAAACGAGGAGAATTTACTTACTTTTCCACAAAAAAAGAACAAGTAGTTATTTAAATATGTGTGAATTTAGTTAAAAAATCATTACCTCTTTTGGGAAATATATTTCCATAAAGTTTACAAGTTTCTGGAAACCGGCTCCATATCCGAAAAACCTCCACATCAAAGGGATCTGAAACTTTGGTTGGATAGCGGGTTGAAAAGCGGCGTAAGTCCCACTTTTAGAGCATTTTTTATGAATAATTTGTACATAAATATGTAGAATGCTTAGTTATTTTAATTACTTAATCGTTAACTTAATTCATTAACTCACTTAACAAACATATCGTACTGAAGGGCGAGATCGTGCTGAAAGAAGTTAAGGGGAACGTCCCAGTCGAACATTGTTTCTGGAAATCAATTCCAAATTAAGTCAAAAATAATAATCATCCTGCATCCTGAACATCAATCTTCAAGGTGTTAATTAAATCGTACACTCTTAGGCAACTGGTATTGAATTATTACGGATCATTACCGGACGGAATACATATATGACTCTACCGGCATCGGTAATATCGATCGTTACGGCGTAGTAATGAGGTGGTAATGAAATCTATACCACTCAGAATCAAACTATAACCAATCTGGTAAGGAATTATTACCAAATCAATACCAACGCGGAGTACATATGTGACTCTACCTCTACCGGATGCTTTACAGTGTAGTCAATCCTTTATCCTAATGTCGTTAATAGTTAAATATGTAAAGGGTTGTGATTTAATTTCTCCCCAGTTTCTACTCCAAAAGAAGATTACTCAAAACTATGAGCCGCAACGAACCAAATCTTTTTTTCATACTAAGGAGAAATTAAATTACAACACCTACCGTGCAACTACCTTAACAACATGTTATTGTTGGCCTGAATTTAAGCAAACTATGCGCAAAAATAATTGTATGTTGTATTCTTTTACCGAACGCCACACCCATGGCAAACTTGCCAAAAAGATTGTCTGGATTAAACTCTCCCCCAATTTTGCACTTTTCCTCGAGCACTTCCATCAAGTTTGGGAGGTGGGTGTGGAACGCGGTGAGAAATTCGGGATGCATGCTCGCACTTAATCCGGGAGATAATATTTTCCTCTGATTCTTCCACTTGTCATCTAAGCAGTGCAAAAATTATTAGAAAAGCAAACTAAAATTTGCACCTTTTTTAAAAAAGTACCCGCCTTTATTGGAAGATATGATGAGAGATTCGTCCGTAACAGTGTGTCGTAGAGGGTGGGATAATTCGTCGGCTTGGTCGAAACATGTCGGTGACGTTAATATTTTCTAAAATTGGAGAATTAAGGAGTTTGTTAATTTGCGCATAAATGTTCCTCATAAATTCGTAATAATCGCATAAATATTGTGGAAACAATAAGCAAATTGAGCATTGAAGAAATTGTTAAAATCTCTGGATAATTTTCAAAGAAACGAATTATTGAGGGTACTCATTATGAGTTCGTCCAACTCGTGAAAATTTTGAAATTCACATAATTTAGAAAAAACTTGGGTTGAAAATTCACTTATGTACAAATTTGTGCATCACCAATTTACTTTGTAAATTATTTCTTTCAAAATCATGCTTGCAATACTAACATGCGAACTTGTGATGAATACCCCCAATTATTGCTTACCTATTAATATTAAATTATTTGCATATTTATGCCAATATCCACCGACCTGAATCACGTCACAATCCGTCGTGAAAATTATCGGTGTGAAACCCAACCAGATTCGGCTCGTTCCTATTGGAAATTTCAGCTTCTTGTGGTCAAAAAGATCTAAAAATTTATAAAACTCTTTTCAAAATATGCATTCTTGCAAAATTACGCGTAATCTTTTCGTACTTAACATGTCCCCAAAAACTAGCATGGATCCAACCAGCGGGATATATATCGGGCCCGGAAATTTATTTATGTTCCTCCCCTTGGAGGAAAAATTGCAGTAAAAAACATGCCAGGTGAGAACTGCTATGAAAACGAACACAATCACAGGCCACATTACGGTGCCAAAAAATTCGCAAAATTTAATTACAAAATTGCAAAAAATAATCCAGACTAATTTCCAGGGTTCCTTTCGCATATAAAAATACCCGAAGGTAGAAGGTATCACAAAGTTGCAAAGCCGCAATTTCGCCAATTTAATCTAATTTTATATTGCCAATTTAATGAAGGTCTTCATTAAATTAAACGGGACTTTGTTATGCTATGTTATGGGATTTCTGCTTCTTTTCATTGGCATTAATTTTTCTTAGGGGGGTATACACAAAATTTGTGCATTTTTGGAAATTTTATTTCGAAATTTGTATTGTTGCGTTCACCAAAAAAATTATTTATCCTAGAGTACATATGGCTTGTTTAGAATTAATTTAAGTACTTAGGATCAATCAAAATGAGATTTTGAGTTTTTTCGAAACACCTTACAACTAGTGTGACAGTCTGTTTGTCTGCTAAATTCTAAAAATTAGCAATGCAAATTTTTTTGTGATGTTTCTCGGATTGGTTTACACCCCTCAAATTTAAAATATTTCCTACTTTTTGACAAGTTTTGACACATTTCCAAGAAATTTTTTTTTAATTGGAAATTTTCACTTTAAACCAATTTGTCAACAATATTCTTATTTAGCATATGTCGGATCGTTTTTGAATCCTAAATCTGCCAAAATATTTTTGCACGCCCCATTCATGTACAATGTGCACTAATAAAACTATAAATATATACGCGTAACTAGGAACGATTTTCAAAGGTTCCATTGAATGGAATTGCTACCTTTCTGAGAGCAAATTGCATAATAGCTACAGCACTCTTAAGGGGCCGTCCATAAATTACGTAAAGCACGTGGGGGGGGGGGGGGTCTAACGCTCCAATGATATCGTGCCTATGTTACACATGTTAAAGGGGGGGTCTAGAAAATCGCGATTTTTACGACCCGTAATTTATGGACGGCCCCTAAGCACTGGGTAACTCAAGGTTAGCACATTTTTAGTAGTAGTAGAGTGATGAACTGTAATAATAATGAAACAAATTACTAATAATTGGTTTACGCACATTCATGAATTATCACTATTGGGCTTACTCACAAAAATCTTCAAATTTCTGGTAGATATCGTAACAATTTAGAAACAAATACCCCATAAATACTAACGACTAGTATTTATGGATGTACTTTATAGACCACGTGATATTTGGAATGATGCAACCACTAATCTCACGGAAGAACAATTTGTAGTCTTAAAATTTAATAATTAAAAGTCTGTATTTCTATGTGATAGAATCAAACCCCATGGATTATGTAAGTATGTACATTTATAATGCAGCCAAAATACGTAGAAATAATGTTCAAACAGTTAAGCTTTATTTTTTAATTTAGGTGCAATTTCGTACTCAAATGTCCATATTGGTTAATTTAATCTAACACATATCCAATTATAATTCGAGGATTTGCATGGACAAATACCTCCCATTAATTCTGGCTTCGTGGCTGCAATTTAATCTTGATTCCACCTTTAGCAAATGTAAATGGGCTCGATTCATACTCCAAGTTCTCAATATTCCGCATGCTCGTGGTGACTTCGTACTTGAACAAGATCTTCGCCAAGGCTAGCTTCATCTCCATCATGGCATACTTTTTACCTGAATAGGAAGAAAACAATAATTAGACCTTGCGTTTTTCAAGAAATCATAATCCAGAAATAGGATCAAATTAATCATAGGACATAGTCGCTTATTGAAATCAAATTAGTGTCGCCAATCTGATTTTTTTGGCGAAATAAATAAAAGCCTATCAAATTTACATTTCCAGCGTACGGAGCAACTATTAGGAAATTCGAAATTATGAATTTTTTTGGTGACATAAAATATACGCGTAATAAGGGTATCCCATATTCATTAACATTCCTATATGGAATGGAATTTACTCCTGTCATGATGTAATTTAAGACGATTACGTGATTTTGTAAACTATTTAAGATTTTGTCATAAAAAGTACAATACTATTGTTAGGATTTTTTCAAAATTAGACCAACTTCTTTTTTGTTCTGACACTATTTTGCAATACGATTATTCTGAAAACAATTGTGAATACGCCTAATATACATAACCCCGAGGCTCGCGTCATATGCTTACCGATACAATTTCTGGGACCGTGAGAAAACGGGATGTATGCGTATGGGTGTCGCTTCCCCACATTTTCGGGGAGAAATCTCTCCGGGATGAATTGATCCGGATTTGGGAAATATTTCGGATTATGGTGCATCATGTTTAAATTAATGAAGACGCTGGTATCCTTCGGAATCGTGTAACCATCACCTGTCGAAGTTAATTCTTATTATGGGACAGGTCAAAAATTAAATTAATCCCGCCCAAAAACCCACCAAGATCTAAATCCTGCCCGATATTCCGCGCCAGTGCGGCGATAGGTGGGATAATTCGCATCGTTTCTTTTAACACCATTTCCACATAGGTTAACCTTCTGATATCGTCAAAACTAAGGAAGACGTTGATGTCCGTTCCGATAACGGACTTGGCTTCTTCATACGCCGTTTCCTGTATGACGGGATGCTTTGCTAGATGAAGTAACGCCATGCATAGGACGGATTCCGTGGAATCGACAGACTACGAAAGTTTTACAAAACTTTCAAAAATTTCCAATAAAAATAAAAACTTGCATGAATTCGATGACTTTGAGCTTGAATTTAAACTTACCGCGCCAATGATACTTATCAACTGATAAAATATTTCTTCCTCATCTGTCCACTTGGTGTAGAGAATGTTTGCATATTTAATTTTCTTGGGTAGATTTCCTAAAAAAATAGTACATATAAATAACATTATTTAAAGGTTATGCATAATTATGTATCTGGTGGTACCGTTATTCGCGTTGTTTTTCCATTCCTTCATTTTCTTTTGGATAAACTGAAACAGTAATAAGTGTCAGAGGGGATTTGGAATGATTCTCACATTTCTGGAGATTTCAGAATTTTAGGAAACATAAATTTGACATACACTCTTAGAAATACTTTGTTTCATCACAATTTTAATTTCTTCCCATTCTTTCGCATAACCGGAAAGGGACCAGATCAGGGAAGATTGATACTTCGGAATAACTCCGGGCATAAATGCGATTCGGGCTCCTCTGAAATTTACCCGTATTTAAATTGAGGTAAATTTCTCAGAAATTTGTTATGGTTAAAAAAATGAAGAACAAGACTTTCACCTGTGAAAAGCGTCCGCCAAAGTCGGATTTTCTCCGGCGAGAAAATTTATCTGTTCTTTCCAATCGAGCAACGTTTCTGGAAATGAATTGCATAACGTGTACAAATTTTGTTACATATTCATTAATAAAGCGCAGTTATTAAGTAAAATCGATAATTCGTCAAAATTTTGCAGGTATGCATGCACACTCTTAAAAATAATGTTACACTGTCCAAAAGTAAATACGCTCAGAATTATAAATTAAGCAAACTATAGGAAATTCAGAGTAAATTCTACTCTTTTACAAGTTAACGTTACTCTGGAGTTAGTTAAGTTCGCTTAGTTAAGAATTTAGAGTACATTTATTTTTCAAAATGGGAACACTGCATATTTTTTAGGGTGTATCACACATGAAAATTTAGCCCACTAACCTAACGCCACTCCAAGAGCAAACTTGCTAAATGTGGATTCTGGGTTGAATTCGTCGCCAACTTCGGCCTTTACATCGAGCACTTTCATCAAATGGTTAGTCTGCGTGTTGAAGGCTTTAATGAAATCGTCATGAAGATTCGCGCTGAGTCCGGGCGTCACATTTTTGCGCTGTGTTTTCCACTTGTCATCTGCAAAGATGAATAAGTTTAAGTTTTATGTAACTGAACATGATTTTAGGAACTGGGCGTGAAATATGTAATCAATATGAATTTGGAGACAGCTCTCGAAAGTTTCCTGAAATTCTTCATATTCAATTCGTTCGAATTTTTTTTAATGTTTTTTTTCACCTTTACTGGATACAATTACGATTGGATTTTCCGTGACTGTTTTATGCAGAGAAAAATATATTTCACTCGCTTTATCCAAACAGTGAGGTGAAGTTAATATTTTCTGAAATGTACAAATTTTTGTTTCACAATTTGATCGAATTATTAACGTTATTCATACCAAAGAAGTTTTTTATTTGCATTTTTTTTAATTAGCTACGATTCAAGAAAACAATTCTGTAAGTATTTATAATACGAAATAAAGCTAATTTTTTAAAAATGTTATTATGAAATTTGCCACCAAATTACCAAATTTGTAATCTATAAATTCTTTCTACTACTTTGTCCACTCACCTGGACATGGTCGCAGTCCGTAATCACCATAAGAGAACGGAACCCAACCCAAAAACGGGACGACCCTTGCACAAAGCGGTTCTTCTTTCGATTGAACAAATCTACGAAAAAGTCATGTTCCCAATTTTACAATTTCTTAAAAATAAGAATTTTTCTTACCCGCCAAATTCGTCAAAGCGATAAACGACCCAATCACCGGAACATATGCCGGTCCACCAAATTTATTTACAAGTTTTCCTCTCGATGAGAAATTGCAGTAGAAAAAATGCACAGCGACCAAAATAATAATTGAAGCGGTACAAAAAACCGCAATCGGGAAGTTTGAGGAGGATAAATTTCCAAGTTCAACTCTAGTGAAGTCCATATTTCCGGAACTATTTCTGGAAATAAGAGGCTTCAACAGTATTAGAAGCATAAACGGTATGTGCTACACGATCCCATGAAGGTTTTATTAACCAACCACAAATATTATAGCATTATACGTGCAACCATACGTGTAACAATTCCATCTTATCGGCATCATTAAACCAATCTTAATTGGGGCGATTTACTCTAATTAATTAAACAAGCCCATTCCACACAAAAGCTTCCTAAATTCTAACGTAATAACTCTAAACATTTGTGAAAAATCCTTCATCATTTTGTACATTAATTTAAATCATCGAGAGTACAAATCAAGCTAATCACCTCACTCATTACAATGTCATTCGCTACTAACGTGGGCCATTGTCTATGATTAGATTGGGTCGGGTGTGCACACAATGTATACGCGCATGCAATAATAAATACCCGAATCTTGTGAATTTATCCGGCTTTCTTATGGTTATTGCAACAACTATGGCTTCAGCCAGCGTATTTAATGTGCCTGTTTGTACTCTTTCGATTCAATCTATTCGTCATGCTCAAGGTAAATGTAATATTCATGGATTAATCAGGCCATCTTGACAGGTAGAAATTAAGCTGATCACTTTTAAATATATATTTACACTCTTAGCAAAACGGTATTGAATCATCACTATTCAGTGTTGCGTTTGCACATTGTGGGGAAGATTTATCACAATGTGGGGTAAATATTATCACATTTTGGTTAAGTCATGTGGGCTCCCCGTTTGAAAAAATTGGGCTCCCCGTTTGTGGGCTCCCCGTTTGTTCAAAAAAAAAACTTCGTGGATAATTTTTTTGAAACTTCCAATATTTTTTACTGGATACGGCATGGGTTTTGAAGAATAATGAGCTTTGTTTGGACCGTGTACGATTTTTTTGACGCCCACAGGAATTTTTCGCCAAAAAGAGGTTGAAGGTCTAAAATCGCCGCCTTGGCGAAAATTAAGAAACTGAAATATACGTTTGCATATCCGGACCCTCTATATGCAAACGTATATTTCAGTTTTTTAATTTTCGCCAAGGCGGCGATTTTTAGACCTTCAACCTCTTTTTGGCGAAAAATTCCTGTGGGCGTCAAAAAAATCGTACACGGTCCAAACAAAGCTCATTATTCTTCAAAACCCATGCCGCATCCAGTAAAAAATATTGCCAGTTTCAAAAAAATTATCCACGTTTTTTTTTCGACGCCTCAAATTTTTTCAGAAAAATAATCCTGACCTTTGACCTATCTGCGACATCAAAAATCGGCGACGAGGAAATTGTCGGCAGATAGTTTTGACATTTTCGTACGGAGTTTCAAAGTTGAAACATTACGGCATCATGTCGAGATAAAAATTTTGCCATCGTAGCTAGACTTCTGTTACATACTGTTATGTATATATGATTATACATAAATAAGTGGTACACAGTGAGAGGAGACAGAGGAGAGTATTTATTAGAAGAGAGTTAAAGATGGAGTGATGTACAGATTCATAACTAATTACATATACATATCTACGTAGGCATACATATACCTAACAATACTGTAATAATGACCATAAACATAAAATTATGCAGAAGTTAAACAAATTTATTTACTTATGATTTTCCCTTAGGATTAGATAAATAATAATAATAAATTTACCCAATTCTCATTTCAAAATTCCACTAAATCGTTAAGCATATTTGGGCCATTTGCATTCCCTGACATTTTTGAAAAGAAAGAATCAAGGATTTCCTTAAATAACCATTTTCTCAAGCCAAACAAATTCAATATTTCGAAAGCTTATTTTTTAAAAATAGGATTTAAATACTGGCGCTCAATTTCTCCCAGTATTTCTTGCGTGGCTGCAAGACGAAGGTCAAGCCTTGTTTTGCAAGTGTAAAGGGGATTGATTCATACCATGTACAAGTTCTCAATATTCCCAAACCTAGTGGTTATCTCTTAAATGGACAAAATGAACTTCAAGGACGTAAAGAAAATTAGTTTTACCTCGTTGTTTGAACTTATTTTTTAAGTTCACTACAATTCACATCTACCATTTATTTTCCCTTTTTCTTTTACACCTCTCACTAGTTATCGCTAGTCTTGATACTGAAAAGTGATAGAAAATTTGCGATAAATAAATAATTTGGAGTAAATTGAAGTATAACGCTTGAGCCAACTTATTTGTTTCAAATATATTTGTTATGCCACAGTGTCACATAACAGAACCTTCACTGTAAATATTTTGAACTACATGTTTATAACTAGGAAGGTTAATGAATTTCCATGTTTGGTCCAAGCTTTGCCGTGTTTTTCTGCCACGTATAAATGTAGTTTTGCTTTTTTCCCCGGGGGCAACCATCAGTTTTATATATCCCTCCATATTTGTTCCAATTCGTTGTGTGTGTCGCATATATGTAAATTATGGATTGAAAAAACCGTGTGAATGTGGCAAGTTCCTGTTACTCTGATTTCACAATTGTTTCCATAAAAACTTTCATATTCCGCCAGAGCACCGCCTATTCCCGGTGTTTCGACACTGATCCGAACCCATAATTTTGCCATACACTCTAAAAAATCTTGTAGTCACATGAGTACTCTGTATGACCGTGTTGATGTAGTAATGATTTCCCAGTGGACAATTTGTAAGTTTTCCTTGCCACAATATGTACATATGTATGTATTACTATAGGTACTGTAGGACTACGAAATAGGTTAAGTTTTTTTTATTTCAGATAGGGCAATTTTGTGAAGCGCTGGGCGTTTAGACTTTTCTCAAAAAGAATAATTGTACACATACATACATCTCTGCGAATATAATCTATACTAAAATGAATAAACTGTCTATACTCTAAATCCATGCAGGATTGAACTTTAACAGAAATTTAGAATTCTGAGAAACTACGCCCCTGCCAGTCTCAAATTCCCTCAATTCATGTTGACGGGGAACTTTGAGACTGGCAGGAGCGTAGTTTCTCAGAATTCTCAATTTCTGTTAAAGTTCAATCCTGCGTGGACTTGGAGTAGGTACGTGGAGAGAGTATGGAAATAAAGGAAATTAACTTGTCGCGTTTTACTAACTAATACTAACCACCAAAAATTCGATTGTTTTTCACACCGCTTTGTTTTAATCGGCATTTTGATTTATTGATAAACAATTTTACACTCAAATATGCATGATTTTCCACACAAGAATTTGTATATATACATAAATTCATACCTACGCTATTCTCACAATAGGAATAAATCAAATTTTTAAAGTATCAAGTTGTCGAGCAGTTTTCGGGATTGTCACAGAACACAGTGTTCCCATATTTTTGCATTTTCTCCAATTCTAACTTAATTTGGGTGTATGGTATAAAGTGTCTTTGTCCCACTTCTATCAACTGCCATGGTGAATTTAGTTTTTTTTCATTCAAACCCTGGTGGCAAGGATGTGTTATGAATTATATGATATGGCCAGCATGCTTGTAATAATTGTGCGCCATAAATTGCCCTGGGACTTTCAAAATCGGGGCTAAGCACCTCCTACCCTTCTATTGTTTCGATAGCATGGTCGAGGTAATTCAAATGCAGTGATATAGCCAAATTTATCTCACTCATAACTAAAGTTTGTTTAAAGTATAGATAAAGATAACTTCAAGTGAGGACATACATATGTATGTATCCTTTTAAGAAACGTATAGTCCATATTAAATTAACATAAAATGTATTCCAAAATTGGAAATACCTACGTATATACATATTAAGATTTGGTATTTATGCATGATGAGTTCCAAAGCCCATATGCCATTTAATGGATTGATTGATATTAAAATATTGTACTGAACTTATTTCTTTTAGCGAATGAGCAAGGAAAAATCTGGCATGTAAAGAAAATAATCTTTTTCTTTGCATGCTATATATTTATTTGGTATTTTTAAAAGGCCAATGCAAAATCAATAGATAAATCCCATTCAGGTATACATACTTATTTCTAATTTTGGCATCTTTTCTTATCATCGACTATATTTTTCCAAACGTAAGCATACTTGAAGTTCTAGCTACTTAGCTTAACCAAATCTGAAATTTAATTTAAATAAGTAAAATCTGCCTACGTGACTGAACTGAATAACCGTGACGACACTGGTATCAAACCAGTATCAAAATTGTTCAACTTATCGGGTCGAAGGCACTGGAACTCTGGTTCTCTCGACTTAGCATTTACCTTTCAAACTATTGTACTAAGTATTGGTCCAATTAAACATTATGGACCAGCACAAACTTTTCATCATACTTGACAAAGTTTTTAAATACTACTCCAAAGTATCTCTTTTATTGCTGCTTAAGGTCGACTTGGACAATAATAAAATCATCCGTATCACAGCAAAGTCCAAAGTCAGATCAGTCTTAAGTAAGATTACCGTGTATGTCTTTACCGCAATAATCGGTATGTTCTATGCACAAGTTTTTCAAATATTGAACAAATCTCGAAAGTCCTTGGATGATGTGGATACAGGGAAAACGGCGGTCTTGGTTTTCTACACGTTAGGCTTGTCTTCACTTGTACCACTAATGATGTTAATGACACATTTCCCAGAGGTCTTGCGTAATTTTCTAAATCCATTGCAAGATTTGAAAGTCATGGTTGAAGGTGAGAAAAATTACGGTGTTGACTATGGTCCGCACAGAATTATGTAAATGACCATTTCCTCTCTAAACGAAAGTTAGAGGGAATGTTCAGTTTCGCTATATAGGCAAACCATGTTCAACCTAGATTTTTGTCATCGTCTTAAATTCGAAAAGCAACTTTTTGGGCACAATATTCAGTGCGACGTTACCACCCGTTAGCGTAAAATTCGTAAACTTTTGGCCACCGCGAGTTCTGCAATAGAAATTGTTTCCTGCGGACCCTGTGCCTTTGAGGCGGTATTTGAGGGTTTGCGCGATTTTGCGCCTTCCAAAACTTGGTGAATTTTTCGCACCTATGCAGTTGCCGCACTACAAATTTTTTCTAAACTCGTGATATGACCGCCACATGTAAGAGCATTACAGTTTCACATCACGAATTTTGAAAAAGAGTTTAAAAAGTTGCTCTTTCAGTCGAACATGATAAAAAAATAATCTGGGTTGAACATGGTTTGTGTCCCCGTTATAAATACGTGAATGCATTTTTCGCAATGTATTTATAATTTTTTGTGCACCACGCCAAACCAAAAGCATAGCATTATTAGCTCACCCTGCGTAGCACGGGAGCTATTGAATTCCTCTTGTCCGTCTGTCTGTCCGTCTGTGTGTTCACGAGTTTTTTGCATCAATTGATGCTAATTAATAATCCCCATATCCATAATAGAATAACTTAGTCCCACCATTGGCATCGAACAATCCGAACGGAAATGGTGCGAATCAATTGGGAAAGTTGATCGAGAAAGTACTCCAACATTGGAATAAGTCGCACCGTTAGTATCAAACAACCGGTTATCAAAAATGACGCTAAGTAATTGGGAGAATCGATGCAACATGCACCAAAAGTTTAGAATAACTGGATGAAAGGTGGTGTCAAAAATTTAACACCACGAGTTCAAGGCCCCGGGAAAAAACCAACATTATTTCAAAATTAGATATTTCATTTGGCTCCTTATTCTGCACCCTTGGTGCAAAATTATATCATTTTTATATGCCTGCTCTTTCTGGTTATCCTGTACCATTGGTGCAAAATTATATGACAATACTATATCTATTTGTTCGATTATCCTGCATCAATGGTGCAAAATTGTATAACTTTTATACTTGTATATTTTGCGCGATTATTCGGCACCTTTGGTAAAGTTATAGCAAATCATTATATATGCGTATCTTACTCGCGAATTGTATTGTAAGTATGGCTTGTCGGGTTACTCCGCACCTTTGGTGCGTAAGTTATAACCAAGTCAATATGACAGGGTGAGCTACTTCTAACGTTACTACGGTTTATTAGCTCACCCTGCGAAGCATGAGAGCTATTGAATTCCTCTTGTCCGTCCGTCCGTCTGTCTGTGTGTTCACGAGTTTTTTGCATCAATTGATGCTAATTAATAATCCCCTTGACCATTATAGAATAAATTAGGCGCACCATTGGTATCGAACAATCCGTGGCGCAAATGGTGCGAATTAATTGTGCAAATGGATCGAGAAAGGACTACAATTTTGGAATAGGTAGCACCGTTCGTAATGAACAGTTGGTTATCCAAGCTGATGCGAAACAATTGGATGAGCATCAACTGTTTCTCACTAGAATGGATCAGGTCCATTTTTTAATAAATTAATAGCACCGTTGGTATCTAACAATCGGTAACAAAAAATGATGCGAAACAATTGGGTTAATTGATGCAAAACGCACCAATGGTACAGAATAGCCGGGAGAATTTATTATATAATTTTGACACAAATTTTTTGAAATTTTATTTGACCCACCACGGTTAATCTCCAGCAGTGGTGCAAAATACTTTGCCATCTTCCTCGTTTTTCTGCACCATTGATGCACAATTGCATAATAATTATTGATCTATTTTATGCTTCGTTTTTCTGCACCACTGGTGCATAATTGCTTAAAAATTATTGATCTATTTTGTTGAACTACTATAATTTTGCACCCAAGGTGCAAAGGTGCCAGATAATTATCATACCCCGGATATTTATGGATTTATGACTTTTTCATTTCGAACACGTCGACCCCCAAACCTTGTAGGGTTACTTATCATCACTTGTGGTTATCAAAAATTAAAAAATGTTTTCAATTTTCAAAAGTATTTTGGACTTTTCGTAAATATAAATATTTTTATCAATATTTCGCCATTTTTTTTAAATATATTTTTTTCGCGAGGCACGAAAAAAATCGAATTAAAATGCATGAATCGTGACATTTTAATTGTTTTTAGTATTTCTCTGTTTTTTAAGTGTGTTTGCATTTTTGATTTTTAATACTTTTTCATAATTTCGTATTTTCATTACACTATAGTGTACATTATAATGTGCACATCTCAGCATTGACCAATTAAGTGCGGCATCGTTGCATCGTTCAGTCTCATTCGATGCTGCATCGTTAACTCAAAAATTTCATTCATTAATTAATGAGTAATTAATTTTGTCACAATGGGACGAATGAAAATAGACAAAAGTTCTCTGAGAAAATCGTGGATTGAGGACCTGAAAGTCAATAACATCATGAAGATTGGCGGGGCTAAAATAATTTGTTTGGTAAGGTTTGAATAAAACATTTGTCAAAAATAATCAACTTTTGTACATATATTTTCATGACTTCATAGTCATGAACATCATGTTCTCATGAACATCATGTTCTTATGAACATTAGTTTGAAATATAATTTGCTCAATGTTAACTTTGCAATTAATAATACAGGCCTGCCAAGATGGATTCAGTTTCAAAGAAAAATGTGAAATGGAGCAACACATTCAAACTAGGAAACATCAGAATTCGGCAAAGAAGTTTCTAAACCAGTCACAACGTCAAAGTCTTCTTAGTGAAACTGTCGAGGCGCCGCCGATTAAAACATTTAATTTGGATTTGTATCGTGCTTTCGTTTCGGCCGGAATTCCATGGAATAAGTTGAAGAATCCGGACCTGGAAGGGTTTCTGCAGAAATACACAGGAAAAACTATCCCAGATGAATCGACATTAAGAAAAAACTATTTGCCAAATATTTACAATTCGGTTGGTTCATCAGTACTGAACAGCATTATTTATTACTTTACTAATACTGTTAAATCATCTTAGGCTATCGAGAAAATTCGTCGCGACGTTGGACTCGACCCAATTTGGTTGCAAATCGATGAAACGACCGATAAGTGTGGGCGATTCATCGCAAACGTCATAATTGGATCCTTAAGGAAGGATAATCCTACCAAGTCTCACCTTATTTGCTCAACTCAACTGGATAAGACGAACAATTCCACAGTGTCCAAATGCCTCTTGGATGCCTTACGTAAAATTTTAGAGTCTTCCGGAAGTCATGAATCATTTGCTTTTTATTCATACATTTTATTTTCATATGACAGAGCTGTTGTGGCCAGGAAGTAAACAAGATGATATTGAAAAGAAATTTCTACTACTTATCACGGATGGAGTTGAATACATGATAAAGGCTGGGAAAAATTTAAAGACGCTATATGGAAAATTACTGCATGTTACGTGTATAGCTCACGGAATGAATAGAGTAGCAGAGGATATTCGCTCCCATTTTCCAGAAGTGGATAAATTCGTTGCAAATATGATGGCTGCGTTCAAGAAAGCACCCCGCCGAATTGCAATTTACAAAGCAAAATATCCAGATCTTCCTCTGCCACCAAGTCCAGTCATTACTCGTTGGGGAACATGGCTTTCAGCGGTTGAATTCTATGCAAACCATTTTGATAAAATCAAGGACATCGTTAAGGATTTACCGGATGATTCAGCTTCAGTGAAAGCTTTAAAAACGTTGGTTTCATCCGCAGAACTGCCAAGAAATTTAGCATTCCTCACGCTAAATTATACATTTTTGGCTGCAAAACTGAAGGAAATGCAGGAGAAAAACTCTTCGTTGCGGCAATCTCTTCAGTACCTCGATGACATTGAGTCAAAGCTATTCTCGGTACGTGGAAACGTCGGGAAATCAGTAATCGAAAAATTCAAGTCAGTCATCGGTAAGAATCCAGATCTGGAAAAATTGAAGGGAATTTCTGCAGTGCTCGAGGGAAATGACGCGGATGACCACGATGACCCTACTTTAGGATTAAATCCTGCAGAAATTGCATCCTTTCAGTTCGCCCCAATAACATCGGTTGAAGCTGAACGCAGTTTCAGCATGCACAAATTTTTACTATCAGACAGACGCCATGGATTAACTCCAGAAAATCTTGAGATGGAACTTATTTCTCACTTTGAGCTTTTACATGACGATGATGATAATTAAAATCTAATTATCTCTGAATAATTAACGTATGATGTAATGATTTTTAGCTGTAGCTCGAATTTACTACTCTTTTGACGTTCGAATGAAGATATTTTTTTAAAAATATTTCGGCGTTTTTTTCAAAAATATAAAATAAATATTTCGGGGTTTATAAAAAAATATTTACCCGGGGTATGGTAATTATATATTACAGGGTGAGCTACTTCTAACGTTACTACGGTTTATTTATGATATATTTAAACCTGTGTCTTCTTTTATACATGACAGAATTCTGCGTCCTCTGTGCTCAAGGTGGGATTATATTTAAGCCCACTCATTTATCTACCGGCCTTCTAATTACTACACAATCATGTCTAATTGTTCCTCTGATCGTGTTACCGTTTGCTGCGGTTTTAGTGGTCGCGATGGATTTCGATCCGACTAAACCGCTTTCGGAATTTGTGGATATTTACAGTCTTCCAAGGTTGCAATTCGCCTTTAGAGTTCTATTATTTTATTAATTATTAGCGCAGACTGCCACCTCGGTAAATGTGCAAATTCAATTCGGATGCATAATGGTGTCAATGTTAGAAAATTTATTCAGCTTCATCAACGTTAAGGTTGGCGAACTTCGAAATTGCACGAATTGTCTCGGTTGGACGAAACGGTTAGAAATACGGCAGTCGAAAATGAAGATTTATAGAAGAATTGCAATCTACTGGAATTACGTGGATGCTAATTTCTGTAAAATAATTGACACAGTTGGATTAATATTTGCACTTCTAACGCAGATTGTTGGAAACTATGCGCTAATTCAGTGTTGGGGCCGGGTAAGATTATCGGTGTGCTTATTTCTCACCGGGTATATGGCAGAGATGTCAGGCTTGATAAGTTTTGGAGTCCAAAATTGCTCTCGCCCGGGGGAAATGTCCAAAAAATTTCGGCAAATTTTGCTGACAGATAAACCCACAAAGTATGGAATGAAATTGATTGCTTCGTTCCAGCCGTTGAAAGTTAGTCTGGGTAATTTTACAGTTATAAATAGAAATACTGCTTTGACTTTGGGCGAAATGGTGGTAGATTATACGTTTACTTTGCTAATTACGTTTTAGGAAATGGGAATGCGTACGTGTGTGGGTATTTAGTATGTACATATGCCTATTTAAAAATATCATAAGCAAATTTAGATATCGTTAGCATGGCACGTTCCCACATTATGGCTGTGATTTTAGTCTCGATTAAATCATGCATCTTTGTTGCGCAGAATATACAATATTTACAATTTGCAAGGCAACGTAAATATACAATCATTGCATGCGCTGTTGGATCGAAAGGTAAATTTCGTTAATTCTAAGGTCTGATTTATCGCGAGAAAAAATTACGAAAATATATATAATGACAGGGCAGGTATAAGTGAGTCAATGAATGAATTTATTAATCTCTTCTTGGAACCACACAGGCCCTTAAAATAGTGTATAATGGGGTACAAGTATAATAATAATAATGTTAAGATTGCTTAATTATTAGACATAAAATTGTGGCCACTATGAGTTCCAATTTCTATGTAAGTATTCCATTCTATTTACTGTGTGGAGTGTACAGGAGAGGGCTAATTGTGGAGAAGAGATTGGAGTGGATGTTTGAATGGTAAAAGAATCGGATATTGAGAGAAGATTGAGGAGTGTCACGGATTTAAATTGAGGAATTGACAGAGTAGAGAGCGGGTTTGCAAAATAACGATCGGATGATGAGGACATAATTATTTAGAACTAAAAACCGTGGGCACATTGTCCTAATCTCCTCACCCCACCTCGGGCATGGCATTTAGGTAATGACGATGAAGGTGATTCCAAAGGATAAATGTGTTGCTTAATTTGCATCTATTTATTTGGTGTTTAATTTGCACCGACAACTTTACCGTTTTTTTAATTCTTATCGTCAGTTAAGAACGTACTAGTTTGATGACAAGCTTGTAAATGTAGAATAATTAGCATTGAAGTTTTCTCAGTTGTCGGCATTGTGCATTGTACAGAAAATTGATAACAACTGGAAAATGTGTAACAAATTCAATACAAAGGAACTAGGATTGAGTAACTGCCAACCTTGAAAGCACTATACTTGGAAACTTTGTTGATTTTATGATAAAATGGGATAAATAAATAATTTGGAGCAGCATACTAACAATGCGATGACGCCAGCGGTCTCGCTCCGATGTTTATGAAAAGAAGGTAAGTTTATTAGCATTAGGAAAATAATTTAACACGTGTTTCAGGATTTTTCATATGCCTAGCTTAAACGAAATTATAATGTAATCCATGATCGAGAGTTGGCATTTGTACAGCGAGATTTTTCTCGCCAGAGAGAAAAACACAGATTCTCGCATACTTAAAATGCGACTACATAAAGTTATTTGCTCTCATTTTGACCGTACCAATTCCACATTGTTCACCTATTGAATCAGGTGGACCCGTGTGTTTGCATTTGCCTGAATCCACGCATTTTCAGCTGTAGAGGAATTTTCGAATAAATTATTGGCCAAAATCAGAATTTTTCAAAATGCTGAACAAAAATACATTATTATTAGGTATTATTAATTAGGCTAATGTGGCAAACTCCTGCTACTTTGATTTCACAATTATTTCCATAAAAACTATCATTTTGAGCCAGAGTACCGCCTATTCCCGGTGTTTCGACACTGATCCGAACCCATAATTTTGCCATACACCCTAAAAAATCCGGTAGTCACAAATGTATGTGCTCTGTACCGGTGATGATGTAGTAATGAGTTCCTAATAATGGACAGTGGATAAGTGTTTCATTACCACAGACCACAATACATATGTATTCCCAAACGTGATGCCTATTAGATATTACCAGTGCTGATGGACTCATGTATGTCTTTAAACTCACCGCTCGTATTGATCTAATACCGGATTCCTAAGGGTGTACATACTTATCTAAGTGCCGTAGATTTACAGATAACCATATTTTTACACCTCATGGTCTTGGTGGCTTTCAGCCACCACTTTCTCCCAAACCCACAATGAAACTCGTATTTGCAACGTTGCTAAAAATTATTATTTCTTTAACAACAATTCCCCAAGGTTTTTCTGCACAGGGAAAACCAGCACCAAGAATTTTAAATTTGAACCCTACTCAGGTATACTCTCACCTGGAAAAGTTAATATCCCCGTTCCCACATTGTTTAGTGCATTTAATAAATTTCCCATATCTGAACATTCCCGAGACGCAAGTTCCCTTAGTTTTAGAGAGATATGGTAAAATTCGAGATTACCATGGAAGCCGTGTACCAAACTATAGAAAAAAATTGATGCACCGGCAGAACGATGGTTTTCGGTGGAAGTGTGTGTTTCATGGATTTTTGTACCCTAAAACTCCAAAAACTTGGAAAGGCGCCAGAGATGTCCTTAGTTTCCCACCTTTTTATACGGAATATTGGACCGGAAACTTTGTCTGGGAACCAATGGCACATCTTTATCGACATCAGGATTACTATGTTTGCTTCACGGGCGAACATTCTCTGAACAAATGGATCCAGTGGGTTATAGGAGTTCAGGGGGGTCAATCTTTTATGGGTATATATATATCTAAGTATTAGGGCATCCAAGTTCGGGTTCTCCGATTTTGCATAACCGGATAAAACCCGGTTTTCGATTTAACCGAAACCCGATTCCACAATTTTAAAAAAGCTTGTGTAAAAAAACATGTCTCAGCACCTTCGAAAACCGGTTTCCGATTTTTAATAACACAAACTGGTTTAAATCTAATACGTTTTCTTGTTGAGACAAAATTTAATCGTTGTGACATACTCACTTTCCAGTTTAGAGTTACCTAGTTTCAATTTTGTATCAAATTTTTGCTTAGTAAATTCAGTTGTATTCTTTCTGAAATTTGCACTGAAATAGGTTTTGCACAGAATTGAAGCCCAGTTTCTTCAAATTTCCCAAAATCTAGTTCATCAAGAACCACTTAAAATAGGAGAAACCGATTTTGGATGCCCTAACCCCACCTCTTGATTTTGATTTCATGTATTACACTGTTCTCCACTTTAAAATTCACTCTTTATAGCTCAATCCCACATCGGAATCGTGTATCTCTCCAAGCTCAAGAATTCTCCCGAGTGGCACATCTTTTGTCGGACCTGTTCCCCGTCCAGCTACACATTTCATCACGTCTCAAATCTAAAACGTTTAGTGTCGACTTTCACCCTATTCTCCGTCACCATTCATCCAGACAAGATTTTCCAAATTTCCGATATTAATTCCCAAACACTGCCATTCTCTGGACGAACAAAATCACCAAATCTTCACCACATCACGATCACCTCGAATCTCAACTTGCTCACGTTTTCTGCAATTTACCCCAATCACAGCTACATTTTTGAGGTAATGTCACTCATCCCAGATTCCATCGAACCGAGACGAACCACAATTCACATCAATTATGTAACCAATGCACCAATTGTTTCTTTGGGTACGAGATCATACCGATTTTTAACTTGCGACGGATTACTTGATAGAAACAAAGAAACGTTAAATTTTCTCGCTTTAATTTCCGCGTATTACCCCGAAGTATGGATTTTTCTACTAGTCGGAGCCACATTAACGGCACTAATTTTCAACAAGATAGCTTCGAACTCGAGTCAAATCCCTGCTGTCATGGTTCCAATTGCCCTCCTCCTCGAACAAGGCGTCGACCTGGCGGGAATTATGAAAGACAAGAGAAACTTAGTAACCATGGTTTTGGCGCCGTGGCTTTTAATGAGTATCGTCCTCACCAATGGGTATAAGGGGCAAAACGTGACAGATTTAATTTCCCCGCGAAAACCATTACTCGTATCAAAATTCGGAGACTTGTTAGATCAAAATTTCACCCTGTACGTCCCCGTACATAAACTGTACCATGCAAGCGTTAAAAAATTCCTGGAAACTTTCGGGCGGAAGACAGACTCAAAATTTCATAACGCCATTTACAAATACGTGACTAAATTTCCACCTGGGCCGCGGGAAGCCTCCTTTTTCGAAAAATTAAAATCTAGAATCTTCATAATTAAGGAGAGACACAACATGACCCTTTTAGACGGGCTGATTTCCTGCAACAAATCAGCCATTGTTCTTGATAATGACGGTGAAATGGATGAGTATGAAGCACAGGTGAAAATTTTGCGACAAAATTTGCACATTGTGAAAAGTAAGGAACGATTGTTTATGCAGAGTCTTGGTTGGGTAGTATCGTTCGGGATGGATGCTAATTTGGTGTCAAGATTTCAATCCATACTTCAAGCCGGGTTGATTACCGTTTGGAAAGAACATGCCCAATTTTTGAGAATAATCAAATTTCGTAGAGTTAATCATTTGGGGAGTCAAATGGGACGGGAGGTAAAAGCTTTGCAACTTGGGGGTAATTTTATGGTGGTATTTTGTCTTTATGCCGTTTTAGTTTCATTTTCTTGTGTATCGATTGTGGCTGAAGTTTTGTTTGGTAGATGCACGAAAACATAGGTTTACATCATACCTGTTCAAAAATTCAGTTTCAATTCAAAGTCGGTCATCCCCGTTTCAGATTGAAGATTTTCATTTACAGTCAGTCATTTTCGGTCAAATTCATTGCACTTCACTACATTTGACTTAATTCCTTACTTTGCCCCATGTATTAAGCTCTGAGAAATTAAAACAGTAAAAAATCCTTCCATTCATCTGACATGAGGCATTTTCATTCAAATGACAGGAATTTTATTTTAATTCATGATCATAATCAGTCTAATGAATGAAAGTGAACAGGTATGGTTCTTATGATGTGTGTAAAATCTTGACGAAAACAACGTGCAAAAAATTCAAAGGTTTATAGAGAAAGTTGAGAACTATAACTACAACTTAATTGCATGAAAAAACGTTTATTTCAATAAGTCACACGAAGTTCTAGCTGAACGGTGGCATTTTTTAACATGCATGACAAAGTATTTCACCGTAAAAAATCTTATATTTACCTATTTATTCCCACCCAATAATGGTGTTAATTAGGAGTTGAGTTCGGATTTGTGCCTAACTTATTTCTGATTGGTAAATGTATCGTTATCATAATGCTTGTTATTACCGTGTCGGTAGAGTTGTAAAAATATGTATTTCAATCAGTTATGTTCTAATACGTTTACAAGTTTTCCAAAAGTGTCTGCATAAATGAATGCAGAGTAGTTAAACATTAGTTACACACACCAGTATCAAGTTTGAGATAAGGTATCTAAGCTTATCGATTTTGTTTTGTGCCACCCGTGCTCAAATATTTGTTCCCCGTCTGCAACATTATCTGAACATCCGATCGAGATAAGTATCACGTACTTTATTCAGTTCCAACCAGTCAGCCGTGGCAAAATAACATTCACACTTCTCACTTTTTGTCGGAATCCGACTGATTTAAAGTTTAAAATGCACAAATTTGCAAGTTTCACTATTCTTATCTTCATTTTGGGGAAAAGTGAATCTGCAAATGTTTCACTTTCACGACATGGTGTGCAAGTTAAGCCAGAGATTGGTATAAAGGGCGTGGTTACAACCGTAAGATGTGGCGGAGTTGGGACCCCTCTCCAACTCCGAATTGATGGGTGCGAAGGATACTGTCAATTCAGGGCGGGACAAGTGTACGAATGCGAGGAGGACTTCATGCCAAGTAAGCTACGCAAAAAATTACAAATTTCAATTTTTTATTTAGGACATTGTTTCTGAGTGTTTAATTGTTGACGGATTTAGCGTTGCAAAAATAATTCGTATTAAATCTTGACCTATGCACGTAAATTAAGTATATGGCGTAATAGCAAGCTGAAGTTTTTGCACTGTTAGAAATCCTCTATGGGCAAATACATATTGATTTCTATGTATTAAACTGATACTGTGTGGTACTTATATGTAGCTTATATGTATGAATACCAATTGATAAATATTATTTTACTGATAGACTTCAAGAATGTGTTACAGCACAATTTTGCGAAATATGTTCCTAAATTTTAAACTTGTCCAAAATTTTATCAAAATTGTGTATGCTTAAAAATGTCATTTTTATTTTTAAAAAACCGCAGGTTCTGCCGCTCCATCGCTTACTCTCGGGGTCGAAATCTGTTATCGTGGCGTATGCTACGTAATCTTAACCGCGGTCATTCCCAACTCCTCCATTCAACCGGGTTTCAGGTACACAGCAAAATATTCCATCGTTCCAAATGACGTCTTTGCAGGGCAAACTATTCGATTCTTTGCATCAATTTGGCACACGGATAACGGAATTGTGGAAGTCTGTGTGGCCGCGGATGCGGATATTTTACCTTTGTGAAAAATTTTAACGAACAAAACTGTAAAATAATAATTATACGAATAAAGCAAATAAAAATGTGGGATCTTTACATTGTTTTTTTATCTTGTCGTATTTCAAATGTACAAATTAAGCACACTAGATTTTTCTTATATTCAGAGTATTCAGTACATATGTACAAGTTGGCATATTTAGTTAGACAAAGGCAAGGATCGCAAAAAAATTTCGGGGTGAAAATTAATTTCGAACTTGCAATTTTGCTTTCGAAATTATGTTGCGTTGTGTACATTCGAACTATTTAGCAACAAATACCATTATTAGCTCGCCCTGCGTAGCACGAGAGCTATTGAATTCCTCCTGTCTGTCCGTCCGTGTGTTCTCGAGTTTTTTTGCATCAATTGATGCTAATTAATAAGTCCCACGACCATTTTAACCCTAATTTGTAGCACAATTGGTATCAAACAATTGTTAACGCAAAATGGTGCGAAATAATTAGAGGGATCGATGTATTCCGCACCAATGGTTAGGATTGACTGAAAGTTCTAGTTAGCCTTCGCAGACATAACTTAACCTTGAAATCGTGTCAAAATTAAGTCCCAATTTTAACCATTTCGGCTGCACCATTGGTGCAACATTATATCAAATTTCTGTTATTCCCCGTTTATTCTGTACCATTGGTGAAAATTATATGATAATTATGCATCCATTTTGTCCGCTTATTTTGCACCAATGGTGCAAAACTATATCCTAACCATTATTCCAGGGTGAGCTACTTCTAACGCTACAACGTTAGAAGTAATACAAATCCCCTTGTCCATTATTGAATCAATTAGTTGCACCATTGGTATCGAAAAATCCATGAGGCAATTGGTGCGAATCAATTCAGAAAATCGATAGTGAAAAGACTACAAGTATGGAATAACTAGCACCTTTGGGGTCGAATAATCGGTTAAAGAAAATGATGCGAAATAATTGGGATCATCTATGCAAAACGCACCAAAAGTACAGAATAACGGGAAGAAATAATTACACAATTTTGATCAATCAGTGTGCAAATGGTGCGACTCAGGTCGGACAATGGATCGACGGAGGACTACAATTTTTAAATAAGTCGCACCGTTAGTATCGAACAATCGGTTGTCCAAAATGATACAAAACAATTGGGAGAATCGATGCAAAATGCACCAACAGTGCAGAATAACTGGAAAAAACAATTACAAAAATTTGACATCCCGAATTAATTCGTTCGTGCCAAAAGTCCAAATTTCGTCAAAATTAAATATTTAATTTCTCGCGTTATCCTACACTATTGGTGCAAAATTATATGATTACCATAAATATCTAATTTCCGTGATTGCTCTGCACCAATGGTGCAAAATTGTATTACACATATGCACTTATTTGGTCGGCTAATTCTGCACCTTTGGTGCAAAATTATAGCAAATCATTATTGCAGGGTGAGCTACTTCTAACGTTACTACGGTTTATTATTTTTTGAACAAGCATCCCATAATAAAAATTATTAACTGAAATATGTATACACAATGTGTATACATATTTCAGTGTATTGTATATGTATTGTATATGTATTGTATTGTGTATTGTATTATGTGTATTACACATAACTGAATAACATATACGGAAAATGGGACGAATCAGAGATAACAGTTACTTAACTATGGAAATTTTATTATAAAATTGAACAACGATACAACGACTTTGAAAAGTCATCATCCCCAATTTTCCTCCTTTTTGGTTTCCCCCGTCCATGTGCACTGTGCGTGGGAGGATAACCGGTTCTAACGTCGTGGTGAATTATGGTGTGTCCAGCAGGTGGCTTAATTTGTAAATCAATAGCGACATTATCCGCTGCAAATAATTGGAATTTTTCCTACTTTGTCGCACCTATTAGCATTTATTCATGAAGTTTTTTTACCTTTGGCCACTCCTGGATGGATGGATGAGTTGACGTCAATCCATGACTGGAGATTGGGTTTGTAATTTTTAAGCTGTCCTTTTTCATCTTCTTGAACTTCTTGGTCAAAATTAGGCTGCTTTCGCTTAACTGCAGGACGAGGTGAGGAAATCATAATGGAATTTCTCGGCTTCGGTACCGGTGGACTGTTCATTTCTTTGATTAAACATAAAATATGGGTACAAAAGTATTTTACATCCGGGACAAATACGTATCAGGTTCATTAAGTTATTTAATATATTTACCTAGCGTTTGATATAAATTTCTAGGTTTTGGAATAGGAAAATATAATTCATTGCTGTTGCCAGGAAGGGACAGAAGACGTCTCGGAAGTACCTTGGGCCTTTCTGGTACTACGATATCCATTTTGGTAATTTTTTAAGTTAGTCCCAAGAAATCTGGCTGAGCTTGACGCTCTCGGACATGAACTGGTAAAAAAAATATCGCGAACTTCGTTAAGCGTATGCATTTTATTTGGGTTTTAGGTATTTACATACATAATACATTCACCTTTACACATTTTTTGTGAAGATCAGTTAAATAATATGTAAAAATGATTACATAATAAATATACATACATACAACACGCAAATACTGAACATGAAATGAGCATTCTTGACAAGATGGCGTATGTATGTATTTTCATATGCAAACGTTAATGAACTGCACAAACATATCTGTATAATCAGAATTCAGATAAGCTGTTTCTCGTTTATCCACCCAGAATTGATTTCCTGGTCAATATTAGATCTTATGTACCCAAACTATGATTTTTTGGCTACAAATTTACAAAGTTCTGTACATACTTTAAGTTTGTGAACACAAAATTGCAAATTTGCACTATAGTTAACAGTTAGTTAACAGTTGTTAAGATGTTCAAAACTTGAGAACCTCTACTCTTTCGACTCGTAATTTGTGAAAATGTAAATTTTGCATAACTTACGGAAAATTTTTCTTTGGATGGATCTGAATGTAAAACCATGCAACTAAATATATATGCAAATAAGGAACATCCACCATTAATTCTAGGATAAATAAATAAGTGTAATAATTCCATGTAAATGGCAGAAGCGAAGGTTCATGTTTGCGTAGTTTATTTAAACAGTGGAGTCAGCGATGTTCACGTTTGATTGTTTAAGGTTTGCTTCCGCATTAACGTTTATTCGTCAAGGTTTTGTGAACATGTACATTAATGCGGAAGATGTTTGTGTGTACAATCCTAAATCATAAACAAAACAAATAAAAATATGAGGTAAAATAAAATATCCGGTATTTATGCCCGGGCAGATTGTAAAGTATTTAATTTGTCAAGTTACAGGTCGTCGACCGATTTCCAGTTCACTTCCATCTAAGTATATGCTGTTGTCAGATTTATTTGCTGGCAGTAGCTTTTGATCCGCATTTCTACAACCGTCGCAATTTCTTCTAGCTGGCGCGAGTAACTTTGTGTCTTCGTCCAAGACCCAAGTCAGGTTCATACATACATAATTGCTGCAAATATGACATCCGACTCAGTTGGTAAGACTTATTTCGTAACAAGTGTGATTTGTAGAACACAACTCAATCCAATGTGTGTATGTACCATGTTCTGTAAATATTTCAGGCCGGAATTTTGCAAAATGCATTTCTAGCCACAGACAAAAAACAGATTGTGGGGAACTTACTTTACTAGAAAACGATGTGGTGGAGCTGTTGCCGACATGTTTTGGAAAAGAGAGAGGCTTTTGCTTGGTCCGGTTCGAATCGAAGGAGGGACTATTTCCTATTGACAAGCTAGATCCTATTATCCAACCAAAAGATGACGAAGTCGACGAGCCGTATCCTACATTACTTGATCCAATTATTATACCGTCCGAAATCCCAATACCACTTCCGGCCCCTCCTGCCACGCCTATTCCTCTCAACCTTGCCGTTCTCGTACCACCCACAGATCTACAATTTCCAATTACTCCACTCATTAAGTCATCGACTATCCTAAATCTGCCCATGACAGATCAGAGTTTAGAACACCAGACCACACTAGCTCAAACAAGTACATACACATATACCACAAATACAATATTGAAATTTAAAACTTACTACAACTACAACGTAAATATTGAAATTTAATTCTTTAGAGGTGGACAACCTACAGAGCCCAGCGGAAATTTTAAGCAGGCTGGTCGCCCTTGGAGCAAAACCCGTCTCCCCAATATTTAAACAAGAACTGGAAGGTTGTATCAAACCAAAACATACTCCTGAAGAAGCCAAATCGGAAAACAAAATCCAGACTTCAGGTTGTCATTTACATTTATTTGCTTTGCACACGCAAATTTGGTTCACGTATAATAATACTTTGTAAAGTAATGCCTTTACCAACACACCTAAAAACAACGTTTTTGACAAACAATTGCACCACTAATTTTAAATCAAGTATTTAAACTATACAGCCAGAGTAATATTAATTTTATAAATAAGTTTGTCCTGGATTTGGTATGATTTATATGTTACCTCATATTGAATCAGCGTGTATCTATTTTGCAGAAGAGGCTAAGATTATAAAAATTTTAAATGGCTTACTATTACGCAGATGTATCCATGCCAATGCCACCACCACCACCTCCACTACCTCCAATTATCCCCATCGAATCATGTCCTGCCGTAGGGGACATTTCAAAACAATGCAACACAGAAGCTGACGAAGGCTATGAAGGTGAAGAGTCGAACGGTACTATCATAAAGAAATCCTCATTCTTGGCAGAGCTGCAAAGAAAAATTACTGATAAATCCATGAATCACGACATTGAACAAAAAATCATCTCAAGTTCTCTCAAAGAGAAAAACCCTCTGCTTCTGGATTCTGAACTGCAACAATCTCTAGAAAAACAAAAAGCCAAGGAGGATAGTTCACATGCTGCTGTAGATATTGACGCTAAGTTAAAAGCTTCAAAACCGCATGATGACGACAAACAAATCCCAAATTTCGGGATACATAATTTGAGGAAAACAGCTAACAACAAAAACCCAACCCCAAAAAACGGTGACGCTGAAAATGCAACTCAAAAGACCACGACAATCTTGAGGGCGTCTGCAAAACCAATAATCCCATATAGAAAGGATATGGACAATATTGACAAAGATTTGAAGGCCAAGCTTCTTAAGAGACGAGATTCCATGTCATTACATGAGATTTCAACGGCTAGAGTACCATTGCATGACAAAACAAATTCTATCGTCGAACAGAAGCCTCCAACGCTGTATGAAGATAACAAAATCCATATAGAAAATATAATATGCAATACAGAAAAAGCGACTTCAACTAACTTTGTTGAGGTATACCAAACTTGCACCCTCATAGATGAGCCATGCAAAGCTCAAGGGGCCAACGAGAAATTAAAAATTCCAGTAAAATTAACAGAAGAAGCCACCAGTTCTACTGTCTTGCAAGATTTTGCTCCTACTCCACCCCCGCTTCCTGACAACGCTTGTCAAAGGTATTACAAATATGAAACTTTCAATACGGGTGTACTAAGCTCTCTAACGTACTTATACCAAATTCGCGTCAATGTAGATATGATAAATTCAATTATAACAAATCATATTTGCAAGAGATGCATCTTTAAATGTGCATGTTTCAGTAGATACTTGAATACCGATTGGGGACGACGCGTAGTAAACTGGGAAAATGTAATAAGGTTGCCTTTCTTCCTCCAAGGTTGCACATATATTTGCCAAACCTTGTCTTTTGTCAATTTCATCCTAATTAAATTTCTGATCGATTGACCCTGGTTTGCTGAATATCTTAGAGCATGCGTTGGAAGACGTCCATTGCAAGGGATATATTGCTTTATGTCTGCCCCTAAAATTTTATATGGTTTACTATTTTAGCACAAAAATGTCCCCTACACGTCCGAAGCCACTAGCTCCTGCTGCTTTGTCATCGTCACGTAATTCCGATGGAGACGCTCGTTCAGACCTTATGGCCCAAATTAGGGGAAAAGTGGTGCTGCGGTCGATCAGCGAAGAAGAAAGAAATTCAGGATTCAGAGGTGACACTACCGTTGAACAGAAATTTAAAAAATGTGACCTGCTGAACAACGCACTTGCCTCAATGCGGTATAAAATTGCTGATAGTGAATCTAGCGACGAAAATGAGGAGGATGACGAAGTCCAGGAGGAAGCAGACTGGAATTAAGTTCCCTTTGGTAAACTTCATAATAGGTTTTTATTAAAAGCGTATTAAAACTAAAACACTTGCATCAGTTTCAATATTATAATTTATATATACGAAATTATGTCCTCAAAAAATGCACTTTATATATGTAAATCCGGACCTTCTTATTAACCGCAGTTTTCATATTTTAAGTAAAAACTTGTATAGCTTATTTACTCAGATGGACTAAGGCTAAAGAATAAAACAAATTCAAGTAACAGATGCTTGTCTCCATATATTTTACATAATTATGTAACGACATGGTTATTACACGTAAATAAAAAAATAGATACATCCATACATTTGCTAACATTCCTAAGCTATAATAAATTATGTACGTATTTACACTCTTAAAAATAGTATTACATGCTCATATGAAAAGCAAATCCATTCTCAGTTCTGAATTAGGTAAACTCTACGAAATCCATAGTAAGTTTTATTTATCAAGTTATTGTTGCCCTGGATTTGGTGGAGCTTACTTAATTTAGAAGTTGAAGAGAATTTCTCGGAAAGGTAACATTATTTATTTATCAGATTGTAGTTATTAGTTTATTATTAATTTGATTTGTATTTACATATATTCGCTTATTTATCTTGCAAATATTTTGCTCATTTCCTTTTTCGGAAATATTGGAATCAAAACAAGAATAACGTGGTAATTATTAAATAAGAAAGAAATGTCTTCCATGAAACGTGCTTAAGGTTTTCAATTTCTATGATATTTCAGCCCTTTGTTTCAAAATTTAGAATTGAAAAAAATATATAAACCTTGTCAACTTGATAACTACCTACATAAACATACATATTCACTATTTTAATAACTATTTAATAATTTTCTACATCTCAAGCGTATGCATTCTACTCTGTGTCCACTCAAAAAGGAAAACTTTTCTCCACAAACATAGCAGTCACGCTTATTTTTGCCCTCATGAATTTTCAGATGTCTGGAAAAATCTGATTTCGAGTAAGTCTTGTACTCACACTGGTCACACGATTTGATTGCTGCGTTGCTCTCAGGGTGCACCACTTTGATGTGACGTCTCAGATTGGACAGGACTGAGAATGCCCCGTCACAAAGTGTGCACGGATAATTCCTGGGCGGGAAATTTTGATGTCGAAGTTCGTTATGCATTTGCAATCCGGGTTTACTTAAACAGGTCCGTGTGCAGATGCTACATGGAAACTTAGGCCGGGTAGATTTCTCGGTGTGGATGTTCTGAAATATTAATTGAATATACACTATTATCGTTTTTATTTTATAATTAGACGATTTTTCTTACGATGAAATATATACTAAAAAGGGTATAACTTTGATGAACAAACCATAGAAATACACTCTTAATAACTCGGTGTTAATCGTCACCGAAAGGTGTACACACATACATGGCTTCACCGAGCGGTGATAAATGTCTAATGTTTCTCACTTAATGGTGGTAAAATTAGTATCATCCAGTAATTCGTCACCAGCCAGGTCAGAGTCATCCCCACGCGATGAAAAATATTATCACCACTTGGTGAAGTCACATGTATACACCGCACGGTAAAGATTAACACCGGACGTTAAGAGTGTAACTTTTGAAAAGCGAATGTACGCTAAATTTTACAGTTCAATTTGCTTAAGATAGCATATAGTAGTAGAGAGGGATAAGCGTCTACGCCAAGGATTTCTCGCCCACTCTATTTCTTATGGGGAAAAACTTGGTTAGGGTTTCTCGCCACGGATTTCTCGCCACGTATATTTCTTATGGGAAAAAGACGGATAGTGCTTCTCGCCACATGCATTTTTTTAATGGGAAAAAGACGGCTCCTCGCCATATATGTACATTTCTTACGGGGTATAAGATGGAACCACAATAGTTGGTTGGAGGAAAATAAATTTTGGTAGGGCACTATAAATTTGACCCCCCAATATATATCTGTAAAGAATTAATACCCACATACTTATGACTACACGCGAAAATTTTGCTTGCCTTCCTTTATCAGGATTAGCGACATGGTCTGATTCAAGCAAAAATTCTGGATCACTAGAGGGGTCCCGCTGTCTATAAAATTCGACCCAAATTTTATCTTGAGCCTTCCGCATGATTTCACCTGTTTGCAGATCACGGATCGTCTCCCATATTGCAAAGTCGTCCTGTCCAGTTTCTTCAGGGATTTAACCGACCCATTGAACACCCAGGATGCCAGCGTGAAGACGACTATATTCGTTCCTACGGAGTCCACAAGAATCATGGGGAATATGAGGAAGACTGGCATCCCAATTTCGTCATGCATAGTGACGCTCACATATTGCGTAAAGATTTGTATCATGGGTACTCCACAAACAATGTATGGAACGATCTTTGCCATCAAATATGCATTCATCATTTTTTCAATAATTTGAATCATTCGGTATAGTGACACACATCTCTCGTCTTGTGCTTGGGAATCAGGTTGCAATGTTTTTCTGACAATAACCAACAAAATTATTTCAGCTAGTGATCAATATTAGATAAGGTCGACCTTGTAATACATTTCTAATATTTAGTGATGTGTTTATAACAGTAGTTATTTCTACAATGATTTGTTTGGGTACATTTTGTTCACGATAGCACCGATTTTACCTCTCAAGAAGCTGGAGGTAAGACAGATTTGCGGATGATGCCACCCGATCAATCGCACCCCATCAATCGCACCCCATCAATCGCACCCCGGCTAACGCACCCCACCATTGCCACCCCTAGGATGATGCCACCCCCGATCATTCGCATCCGAGCAATCGCACCCCTGTAGATGCCACCCCTTATCAATCGCACCCCTAGGAGTATCCCACCCCCGATTTTGTGAGATTTTGACAAATTTTCGGGCACAAATAAATGAGTGTAAATATGCGATATGTTGCTGAATTTATTGGGGTTATAAAACAATGCTAGGATTATCTCATGAGTGAGATTTTGAGTTACCGTCATCGTTTTAAAATAATGGACACAATCCTTAGAATTCATGAAGGATTTACACATTAATCCTATTACTAGTAAAAATAAAGCTGAACTGATTAATTTGTAGACCTAATTGTTTATATTTTGACGATATTTGAATTTTTACTGAGATTTATTTTCGTTGATATTGACTTATGTGTTTCAATTTTTACGGAGATTTAATTTTTTTATAGATTTTTTGTCGAAATATGAATTTAATTTATTAAGCCTGATGATATTTGAATAAATTACACGCCTTAGGGAAGCATTAAGAAAGTAATATGTACATACATAGATACGTACACGTTTGCTTTATTTTTACTAGTAGCAGGATTAATGTATAAATCCTTCATTAGGATTGTGTCCATTATTTAATAGCGATAACGCCCTACCAGCACAACCTGTCCGGTTCCGGTACATGTTGCTAGCGCCGATTTTGTACCGAGAAATGGGGCATACCGGTACAAAATCGGCGCTAGCAACATGTACCGGAACCGGACAGGTTGTGCTGGTAGGGCGTTATCGCTATTAAATAATGGACACAATCCTAATGAAGGATTTATACATTAATCCTGCTACTAGTAAAAATAAAGCAAACGTGTACGTATCTATGTATGTACATATTACTTTCTTAATGCTTCCCTAAGGCGTGTAATTTATTCAAATATCATCAGGCTTAATAAATTAAATTCATATTTCGACAAAAAATCTATAAAAAAATTAAATCTCCGTAAAAATTGAAACACATAAGTCAATATCAACGAAAATAAATCTCAGTAAAAATTCAAATATCGTCAAAATATAAACAATTAGGTCTACAAATTAATCAGTTCAGCTTTATTTTTACTAGTAATAGGATTAATGTATAAATCCTTCATTAGGATTGTGTCCATTATTTAATAGCGATAACGCCCTACCAGCACAACCTGTCCGGTTCCGGTACATGTTGCTAGCGCCGATTTTGTACCGGTATGCCCCATTTCTCGGTACCGATTGTATACCGATTTCGTGCTGGTACAAGGAAATCGGTATCTTACTGGCACAGTTTTGATACAGGTGGAACCGTACATATAGTACCGATACCTGTTTTGTATAGTGTTGCAGGTACAGTCCCGGTACCCAAAATTTGTTCCTAAACTGTGCTGGTAAGGTACAGATTTCCCTGTACCAGCAAGAAATCGTTATACAATCGGTACCGAGAAATGGGGCATACAGGTACAAAATCGGCACTGGCAATGTGCTAGTAGGGCGGTAACTCAAAATCTCACTCATGAGATAATCCTAGCATTGTTTTATAACCCCAATAAATTCAGCAACATATCGCATATTTACACTCATTTATTTGTGCCCGAAAATTTGTCAAAATCTCACAAAATCGGGGGTGGGATACTCCTAGGGGTGCGATTGATAAGGGGTGGCATCTACAGGGGTGCGATTGCTCGGGTGCGAATGATCGGGGGTGGCTTCATCCTAGGGGTGGCAATGGTGGGGTGCGTTAGCCGGGGTGCGATTGATGGGGTGCGATTGATCGGGTGGCATCATCCGCACACCGTAAGACAAGAGCGAGCTAATTCCGGCAAAAAGATTGTATGTAATTGGTGCCGTTCCAATGTAGCAGAAGCAAGCGGAAATGTATGTTTCCAATAGTGGGATTAATATCACTAATCCATTCCACCGTATTGCTGAACAATTCGGCGACATGGACAGGAGAAACGGAGGTCTGCAAGGATCTATTAGAATCAGCGCAAGGATGGCTAACGGTATCAGGTAATAGTTCTGGTTCAGCACGTGGAAAAACATGAGCATAGCTTTAGTTTGCAGTGATGTTTCCAGTTTTTCTTCACCTTGAGAAAGTAAGTAAATCTTAAGCGTAATGAACTAACACAATGATAATAAAAAGAATTGTAATGTGAGGATTTAAATAAGTCTACAACTTGCACACATACCTTGCATTATGTTATCCTCGAAATTCAGACAAGTATTGATCATTTGTATTTGAGCCTTGTCCAAATCATAGTTCCAACAAGACCCCATTATTCCCAAGAACATTATTCCGAAGACGAACCCTTGAAACTTTTTTACCAGTGGCATCACCGTGAAATATAAGAGGCAAGAGACAGGCAGTGTGTATAAAAGCATAATTAGATTGAGTAATTTGAACATTTTTTTCCCAACGGGGTTATTGATGGAAACAAATCGTTTCAATATAGGGTGAAATTGGAATGGGTAATATTTAAACAGTTTGAGACAATGGCGGTAGTGTTCTATGATAAGGGGAAGGAAATGTGTTGAATACATTTCGATGTTTGGAAGTGAATCAAATATTTTTTATTTATTTAAGCTACATATAAATAAATGCAACTTGTAGTCAGAAAAGCGGTAAAGGAACCTTTGAGACGCACTGTATATAAATATGGTAAAGTTATTGGTCTTGACAACCTTACATGCGTGTTCTTTACGTAAGCAACCTTACGTGTGAAAAATATCAAAGCATTTTTTCTTTTTTCCCAATTTTGTCTGAATCGTGGCGTTTGTTCATTCGCTAAACAAAATATTTCAAGGCATGTGTCTGTCACCATGATCAAGTAGACGGAAGTGAGGAATAGATATATACTAACTTCAAACAATTGAACTACGTAGAGGTGGAATATTTTATATCAGGCATGTTGATTTTCCTTCAAGTTTAAAATATTAATTGTAACATCCGTTTCCTGTAGAGTATCGATTATTCATGAAACCCTTACATAAATAAATTTCAAGGTAATTTTATTTTCTATACATTACTTGTATTTGGCAGCCCCGACCAAAAATATTAAGGCAAGTGGGAATATATGTAAGTGGGTTGTAAATGCATATTAATTAAGGAGGATATATATATCCTGAGAATGATGTGAAGTAGTTAGCAGAAATATGACTTTTCGAAGCTACCTCTCTGTCACCATTTCTTATTTAGAATCTCTGTATTTCGAGTAAGTCCATACACGTAGCTAGTAATACATAGGTATTACGACGTGGTGATTGCACTGCAACCTTTCAGTTCAGTCACATACACGTACCCGATCGGTGATAATCCGGTGATAGAATTTCCTAGAATCTACAACATATTTACGCGAATGTGTGTTTACTTGTCGCGAGTTATGACCACAATGACAGAATGAGTGCTCGGTTGCTGCTTAAATTGTGAGCAGCGGGTACCTCACCCAAGTACCTTGCTCAGTTGGCCTTCGTACCCCAACCAGTCTTTGACCTTGGCTAGACTGGTTAATTGAATTAATTATGTGGATGCGACGTAATTCGCGTAGTGTAAGCTATCGGCTGTACAATCAATGTAATAGGCTTATGGAAAATTTTGGTGACGTTTGATTTGTCGATATCTACTGATTAATGTACCTTTGCCATGGGCAATGTTACTCTCTGCAAAATGCATATCACAACCTGTATAGTATGTATTAAATTGCGAAAAAATCAAAAAGTTTAAGTATTCCTTTGAACAAATGTGTCGGTGCGTAAGCATTCAAGAAAGGTTTCGGATTACATATTCATGCAATGACAGTCGAATCGAATTTCCGAAACGTTTGCTTAACTATATTGGTATGGTTATCAGGAATAATTTAATGGGACAATTCAATTCAAATGGACCCTGATGTAGTTTAAACTTTACGTATGCTACGCTACGATACTAACTAAACTATTATTTGTACACTCAGAATGTCTAATTATACAATTTCTGCTTTTGCACTGTACACGACCATGCGCTCCTCAGAATATCTAAAATAGGAATTTCGATATTGTTTAAAAACATGAGCACCACCCCACCCGGTAAAGCCAGCGATTAATAAAATCGCTAAAATAAGAAATATCCTAATTTTGGCGGGAGATTGTTCTTCTTCATTTAAGCGAATCTCGCCATCGTCAATCTGAGGGTGGCACGGGTTGGTAATTTCAGCTTCAAATCTGGTCCGTGATGTTGTCATAGTGGAGGGCGAAACTAGGTTCCTGGGCGAGGTCGGTGGACAAGCATGTCCACAAAATGACACTGATTTCGCCCGAATTGCGTAATCCTCCCTGTCAGAGAAGCCCCACGACCATAAATTGTGCAAATTCGGATATCCCGGTCGCAACTGGACCGAGTTTCCAGTACAGGAGGAATCGTCATGTAATTCGACACAGCTGGATGTCGGACTTCCTGACATTTGAATGGATCCCCACGTTACCAAAGGCGGGGTTTTTATGCAGTCCATGTCAGAGATCGTGTATGTCGTTCCTGCTCCTAAAACATTTGAATAAAGGAACAGGTACACTATTAGAAATCCAGTATTAAAGTAATACCAAGCGGTATTCATTGTATATGACTCTACCGAAGTGGTATTAATAAGAAATACTGAGTAGCATACCACAGTTTTACCATATCTGTATAAAATTTTTACGGGCCGGTGTAACTTTAATACCAAGTGGTAGCAACTTTTATACCGAGAAATCAATACTAGATTTCTAACATTTACGATTTAGTGAACATAATTAATTGACCATAGGGCCCCCAAAATCGCATGATTTTGATAAACTGGTTTTCGATTTTTCAAAACTTGGAAAACCCGTTTTCCATTTTTTCCCAACACGATTTAAACTAGGGTTGCACCGAGTACTCGGCCGAGTAGTCGGCCGAGTTTTCAGGTTTCGGCACGAACCAAACTCGGCCAAGTATTATGACACTTTAATTTACTACTTTTACGGTCATCATCATCTACCTATGTTGATAATGCCTATATAGTGCTCCTTAAACTCCCATGCATGTTAATTTTTGTTATTTAAGTTTATCGAGAGTGTCACCGAGTACTCGGCCGTACCGAGTATACTCGGTATGGCCAGTAAGTTTTTAAAAATACCCGTGGAACTTATATGTTCAATTAAGGTAGATATTTTACTTGAAGGTAACTCAAATAAATGGTATCCTAGTTATTTTTAAGTAAAAATATTCATTAATTGAACATACCAGTTACATTGGAATTTAAAAAAACTCACTGGTACTCGGTGTGGCCAAGTACTCGAACGGCCGGGTACTCGGTGCAACCCTGACTTAAACGCACCTTGGAAACCAGTTTTACACAAAATTATAAACATTTCCAACACAAATTTCTCACCAGAATGGACCACGTTATCGAACAGGGTAACATTTACTGGGATATTTCTCTTAATCCCGGCCCAATTCCGGGGGTCACATTGGTCAAAACATGGTCCGATTGAGACCACCGTGATGTTTTCATTTTCCACCAAAATGTCATTATCCCAACGATGTGCCGTCATTTTTCGGACATTCGTGAAGAAAAAACCTGTCTGAAGCCGGACGAAGTGTCCGTCACAGTTTTCCTGAGAATAAATGTTGACACAGTTCCCGTTCGTTTCAATTTCGTAGAGATGACCAGTTTCGGACTTAGGGATTTTTGGGATGCATTTGTCCACGTCAAAAATTTGGGCTAAATTGCTGAAGAGAAGAAAAACCTGGTTCAAAATTTTCAATATTGAAATTATAAATTGGATTTTTGAGATGAATTTGTCAATAAAAAAATTGGGCTACATAAGTACATAGTTAAATACAAAAACCAATTTTTGCAATTCCTCTTTCATAAAGTTTAAAGTCATACTTTAAAAATTATCTAAAAGCTTAGATATTTACAGAATTTGATCAAATTCTTAAGCTTGGATGCAAAATTTTATAAAATTTAAAACCCCACATAAAAAATTTGGTCAAACGTGACAACCTAGATAAAGAATTTAGAATCCTGGGTACGAAACTTAATAAAAATTAAACCTTAAAATAACTTTAGCAATTTTGGTCCTACCTCAGAAAAACTTTACAAATAAGGGGGTGATACTAATGAAAGTGACAGTTTTCCCCGCTCGTTTAATTATTTTAGGAGTCATGTTAAATTTTTCAAGCCTATTACATCTCATTCAGAATTTAATCAGCTTTCTGAATCCGAAAACCAAAATCCGTTATCTCTACTCGTTCTAAAATGAGAGCAAAAAATTCCGACAAAGTCGCAAAACGGTTTTGCCAAAACGCACCAAAATTTTTGTTTCAGGGATCGAAAAAACACTCGCAATTTTGTTCCAAATGGAGGAATCCATTGGAACAAAATTAACCGAGTACTGGACAGATACGAGGAACGCAGAAATGCGGATTTCAAAAAATCAGTTTGCCGACCTGCCCTCCTGGGATCGGTGAAAGTAGTGAAGAGGGTGGACATAGCTTTTCTCAAGAAATATTATTTATTATTTGCAAGACTTTGAATTCTAAACTCTAATTGAAAGATGTATCATAAAGAGATTGACCCCCTTCATCAAAAACAAGCATGTCATGGACATGACGACACCCCACTATGACAAGATTGTGACCGACTTTTTTCGAAGCAAAAATATCGATTTTGTTGAAAAAAGAGACGACGCTCTAAATATCCCTCAAGCGCGTCCAATTGAACGGTTTTGGGCCCTAATCAAGTAGGAATATTCCAATAGACAAAAACCACCCAAAAACTTGCGAGAATTTATACAGGTCATGACGGCAATAATAAAACTCGTTGGGGAAAATAGTGGCAAAACGTTCATGGCGACCGATCGCAAAAAGCTTCGCTCCATCGGAAGGGATGGAGTGTTTGGACCATTGGTGGACAATTATAAGTAGCTACAGTCCCCATCTATAATTTATATAAACTTCACCAAATTTCCTGTTACCATTCATTTTTTACACACAATAAACCAACTGCCACTTTCATTAGTATCACCCCCTTAAGTCAGGTTTTGAAATTTCGAAAATCATATTTACTCGTTATTCGCATAATTTAGTTTACTAATTACTGCATTTCATGAACTTAACAATCTTATCTCTTAATCACTGTATTCTTATTTTCTTACGATCGGACTCGTTCGTGACACGAATTCCAATCCTTGTAGCCGCCAGGTACTCAAAATTTGATGGAATTCCAAGATAGAGAAACAACACTGCCGAAACCGGAACTGTACTTCGATGCATTTCTAGCTTAAAATCGTTCCCAAAAAGTTGCAAATTTGACCAATTTCCAGTTCTGTTACGTATTTACATATGTATAAATTTGCATGCGTCACCTTCCAGGCCTGCCTCAACAGTGAATTACTTATCGGTTCGAGAACACTGGATAATTAACAAGTTACACAATACGTATACTTCTTTCATGGCTTGTATTGCATCTAAATACGTATTTGCATAGTACTGTGTGCATATATATATGTATGTATGTATGTATTAAGTACATATGAGCATATTAAATTATGAAAATTCTACAAAAGTAATTGACTTACCTGCAGACGTGTTTAATTATCTCGTCCGACAAGAATCGGTACATTTTTGGGTAGTAAAATACGTGCCTAGCAAGTCCAGGTAGCACTGATGATAAGAGAGTTTATATTCACTAGTGTACAAACGTTGAATTGAGACAATTGGTAAAACCGGTCTAGAAAAATATGTCTGCAGTCTAGTCACAACATGCTTAATATGCACATGCAAATATGTACATATACATATTTACATATATGCACTCTAAACAAAATTGAGTAAAAAAGAGGATGACACAACAGTCGAGGTAAAATTTGTCCAAAATTGAGTAAAATTTGCCCAACGTTGTGCGAACAAGGTGCATCATCATCATAATTTTACTCAATGTTGGACAAATTTTACCTCGACTGTTGTGTCATCCTCTTTTTTACTCAAGGTTGGGCAAATTTAGTACAACTTTTTTTAGAGTGTGCAAATACATCCTTCTTTTCCAAGGAAATAACTACAATTGTAATATATGAAATCACGTAATTGGGGCCCGACATGAAGGATGCGATCGATTTTTGGAGAATTTTGCCCCTTTACCCCACCATGTGACCTGTATGCCCCACGTCATATTTAATACGGACAGGACACGATGCTTCGACTCCGCTCAAATCGACCACGTGCTTTTTGCACATTCCTCATGCACATATGGTAGGTATCTATCCTGGATTACACGAATGCGTTTTAGGGCACATTTTATTGTTTCTCCCATCAGGAATTCCAATGCATAAATTGGTACATAATAACTAGTTCCTTGTCGACAAAATATTTTCTATCAGTTACATAAATACATAATTCGGTTAAAAATTCAAACTGGGCTTAGAGTTTACATAATTGGGATTTTTACTTCGAACAAGGATGTACTTATTTATATGTTTGTATAATCAATTAGTATAATAAGGTCAAAAATAACAATACAAACTTGTATTCTATTTTTCTGGAAAAATTTAAAATAATCAGAATGGGAATTTATCTCATTTAGGCAGTTTCATCCCAAATCCTGGGTGCTTTCTGTTGCTTTCCCTCATCCCCGTTATTTATTTCTCCTCTTCGGAAACTTTGGTTTATACGCATACACGCACAAATCAATAAATTTATCACCCTCTCACATGTTTTCCTCCCCCACTAGTTGAGCTTTCTTACACTAACTTTCTTACATGTTTCTAGTTTTTCCTTAAAATTTATCAGTCAAAACTTACGCATCTTGCGTCTAGTGTTTCTTTTTAATATTTGCGTTAATTCCCTATTTCTACCTTCCAATGTTGACCGCTCAGTTCAGGACTGCTGAGGAGATTAGGAGGGATCGCTTAATTTACGCCAAAGAGAGAAAAAGGGTAGAAGAGGTAAGTAAATACACACATTTAAAAATTCGGCAGAATCATATATTTATGTACTCATTTCTGGTATTAATTTTGTACAAATTTCCTACCGGATTTGAAGTATTTTTATTTTGATAAATTACTGGTTAAATTTTCAATAAATACGTCCAATCCGTAATGGATTATCCATTACTAAACGGTACTGGCCTTTATTACAAGTGCCAGTAGAGTTATTAATGTACCCTTGTTAGTAATGATTTATTACCGATTTTCGTTGAGTGCGCAGAAGTTCCGCACTGTAAAAATCCGGTACAGGCACATATACACATATGTACATATATGTAAATACATAGTAAATAAATATATCTGTACTTACATAAGCCATATCGGTATTGATTTGGTAGTGATTCCCTACCGGATTGGTAATGGCTTGCTTATACTTTGTAAATTTTTCAATAAGATAACATTACTAACCGGTAATTCCCATGATTATTTATTGTGTCGGTAGAGTCAGATAGTACATACATACTCCGGTCAATAACAATTTATTTAATTCCGGTTTTTAAGAGTAACTGAACAAATCAAGGAAGGCTTAAAAAGTGTATAATATGCAACTGTGAAATATCTGTGCATACTTTCGTTACATATTTGTATTGAATTATTTTCCAAGCTTCCACGCTGACAAGTTTATGGATATTTACATAATATTCTTTATATTTCAATCCTTGCGAAAAGTTTGCAAAAATATACATATTTCAAAAACGTACATAAATACGTATTTTGATGCTGTTTACAGGTTGTTTCACCCCTTCTGCTCATGCTCCACTTATTTAACATGCATTTTATTTGGTACTGTGAGCAAGGTAAGATTATAATTTGTGTGAAGTGTAGCACTCCGATTTGCTTGCAATTATATATTCCAAGTCAGTGAAACCAATGTTTCTTCAGACCGTTGGTCAAAAAATTGGTTGGGAAGAAAATTACCATTTCCATTTTCGGCAACGCGCCGCCGCCGCCGAAAAGTTTGATTTTCTATTCCTTCGACACCGCGACGCCGCCCCGCGCCGCCGAAAAATCACAAAAAACTAGCGCCGCCGAAAATTTGTCGGCGTCGACCTATGTATTGCATTGTTAGGTTTAAGGTTAGCGTGAAAATGTGGTGAAGTCACATATACAAACACTCCGTGATGGTATTTATTTGGCGATAACTTTTTCCCGAGTTGGTAATAGTTTTATTCTCATATGATGAGTTTAATAGGACTTGGTCCAAGTCCAAGTGGACTTGGTCCAAGTCCAAGTGGACTTGGACTTGGACCAATCCTAATGACAAATCCTAAGTTTAAATTACCATAACAGTGAATATTATTCACTATACTGTAATGCCGGTTACCACGGCACCGGCTAAGTCAAATATGCACTCCGGTTGGTGATGATTCAATTCAATACCGAGTTTGCTAAGAGTGTACATTGTATGCTCAATACTATTAAACATTTTAATCGAGTACATCAATTAAACACTTCATTTTGTACTTAGATCGCGAAGAAAAAATCAATGCAACCGGCATCTTGGTTCTAACCGGGATCACAGAATTTATCGGGATTTTCTATTGTTTCTTTGTATCTTGGAACTGGGTACGAGGCAAAAGTACGCAGCAAGTGAGTAAAAAAAATATTTCATTTGGAAATAAATCGAATCCTTATTCACGCAAATATCTGTTTGCTCTGTTTTTTATAATTATTTAGTAACTTTTAGACTCAATATAATTCAAGGATTACTTATTGGCACTTACATAAATACGTATTAGTAGCAAACACACTTATTATTATGACCATAGAAAAAAATACTTGAATTATGGTTCTTTTAAAAAATAGTGACATAAAAATCTGACAGTTTGATGGCGTGTAAAAAAATTATGATTTAAATTTAGAAAATATTTAATGACTTCCCCTCTATTTTTGGATTGAACATAAATTTCACAAAATTCCTTGTTTCATGTATGTGCGCATGTCTTTATTGCGAAGATATTTAGTTAAATGGACGTTAGCCCTTGCAAATTTAAGTCCTTATTACACATATGCATGTTCAAAACTCAGAACTCAACGAATCCCGAGGCCCGAGATACAAACTATGTACACTGTAATAAACTTGGAGACCAATCGACCCCCGACGGAGCTATGTACTACAATACTCTATTTACGGGTAACGATTTAAGAGACGTTTTGTCACCAATAGGAAGTAGGTAAGTCAAACCTCGTGTACCAAACACACGTGATTTAAAGAATTTTAGAATTTTTAGCTTACCATCTACTTTTTTTACATGTAAGTATTGAACTTTTTAGGTGACAACATCACGTGTACATGAGTTTTTGATTTATCTACCTAGAACGCTATAGTGCATAGCTCAATCAACCTCTCAATAATGTTTTGACAAAATTGTTACCGGCGGAGATACTACACAACTCTACCGTGTGGTAACACTATAGTAACCAATCGTCTTCTGAGGGTAAGAAATTATCTCCGTTATCAGTAATATTTGTATTACCTGAGCGCTGACATTGGGGGCTGAGCAGGATTTAGCCTCTGTATATATGTTACCCCTCGGTAATAAATTATTACCCAAATGGTAGAATTGCATATTATCTCCACCGGTAACAATATCATCAAAAAATTGCTGAAAATGCAGGTGACGATTTGTCTCCAAATTGTACATAATTCATAATATTTTTCAGTCTTCCAATATTTATTAATGCGATCAAAATTTAATACGAAAATTTATAAAATTTATTGGATCACAAATTCATCTTTAAGTAGTGCTTAGTTACCATGAAATTATTAATTAATGGGTTTCTTATCTTTGTCCCCCCTCCCACAGATTTTACAACCCTCCCTCAGAATCTTATCCGTTCTAGCGTGGTTTTCATATCTCACTTGGTTTATGACCGTGTTCTACATCGTCAGAATGCCGCTACGCCCTCCATCCGTCCAATTTAATCCGTTTCTTGTGATACTCTGGTTGGCTGTGACGTGCCTCCTCTGCGGATACAGATTGTACACGAGGAGCTTACTCCCGCTTAACGGCGAATCACCTGACTCACCTGTTCCTCCGGACGAGTTGAGAATCTCTGGGGATGAAAATGCACAATTGGTTACTCCACCAGTTCCGGTGACGTTGAGCGATGGGGCATTCGCAGTACTGGTAAACTTACAACAATCTCGGAATGTCGTGATAGCCCTGATGCCAAGAGGGGAAACTAGGGGGGAGCTAATGACAGGAAAAGTTATCTTGTTAAATTAACAAAACCTTTATTCGAGTGTTAATAGACATCAGTTAACGTTGGATTAGGGGACTCGTCGCCTGTGACGTCACAGGTTTAAAAATCTGAATCGTTTTTTCGCATTTCTCAGCTCTGGGAATTGGTCAATTTTTAGACCAGGTCAGTACCAATATATTAAAAATATAAACTCCAGTTTGGGACAAGTTTTGAAGGAGAAGACCAAATATTTCTGAAGGCCTTCACCCCTTTTGGGACGGAATTTGAAAATAAATTCCCAGAACAGAGAAGTGAGAAAAAATGTTCAGATTTTTAGATCTGTACATACGTCACAGGTGATGAGTCAATGATGAGACGTTGGATGGGTTGGATGAGAATTGTTGAGATCGTAATAAATCGATACACAAAATGATCCGTTCCAAAAATTTATTACATTCGCCACGCACGCAAATCAAGTTCCATCGTCAAAGAAATAAATGGGCGAACTCACGTCAACTTCTCGAGTAAAATATGTATGTACCGTTTGAAATTTCGCCATGGAAAAATATAGGATTGTTTTATGTAAATATTTTAGTAGATATTTCGAAGTTTGCGAAATATCTTTCTACTAAAATATGTATATTTTGAAAAATATTAAAAATATACAGGAAAATGTGTCTGTACGATAAATCCTCAAAATATGTAGAAAAATGTGTACGAAAAGCCTAAAATAAATAGGGAAAATATGGAAAACAATGTCAAAATTTTTGTGATAGTGCTAGTGATGGAAAATCAGTATATGAAGTTTTAGTTCGGTCTGATTTGGTTATGCAAAAGTTATAAATATCTGCCGTTGGGTAATTGCAAAGGGGGTGTACATTTATTAGCTCGCCCTGCGTGGCAAGACAGCTATTTACATAATTCCTCTTGTCAGTCTGACCATTTCTCCAACTAAATCTGCATCAGTGCAAAATTACATGAGCTGACTCAGGATAGGGCTAGCTAGCCCTATCCTAACAATATTAATATTTAGGGCCAGTTCACATAGCGAAACAGTTCGATAAAGTCATGCAGGATACATATTTAGCAGGTAAAAACTGAAGATTAATGCTCACAATAAAAGATATTATGCAGACAAGGAAGGAATTATTATTCTTAAGTGCATCAGAACTGTTGCGCAGACTATCTATTTAAACAGCAGAAATATAAATTTACGTAACACTTGTACACGCATTTTTGATCGGCTAACATAATCAATTCGACAATTTAATTTAATTATGTTTATTACTGTTAAAATAAAAATTATCTAATAAGCATTATCTAATATTATTCGTTTACACTAAAGGGTTGTGATTTAATTTCTCCCCAGTCAGTTTTTACTGCTCGCACGGACCGAAATTCAGCTGTAATTGCTGAACCTGTTGATATTAAATTTTGAAAATTTTACCATAAGTAGTCCAATACAAAGGGTTGATCGTGACCACCCTAGCGTTCCAATAAAAACTTTAGTTCGCAGCAATTAAAAATATAAGAAAAATCGGAGAAATCATGATGTGGCGGGAAAACGATAAGGCTACGGACCAGCAGAATTTTTTTTCAAATACAACAAAAGGCCTGCGCGACGTACAAAGATGTCATCAACTACAGAAACAACGATTAAGCTAAAGATTCGCCAGGGACCGGAAGTTCTGTACTTATTTATGAAAAAGTGTGAAATGGGCCAAAACGACTAAAAATTAGGAACACGTAAATTTAACATACTGCAATTAGAAAATTTGCAAAATCGACGAATTGGAGTCACACAGCTCATAATCTAAGTCAGGAAAGCTTAGTATATCAAAAGAACATTAATGCCCGTGCACAGTGGGCCAGGAATTTAAAAAAGTGGCCGTTAAGGCAGTGCCGCTGTTTGGCTTAACTAGTATACCATCTTACTCTTTGTAACCAACTTGACCTTGGTGTAAAATATTAAGGCACAGGTTCAAGCCAATCGGATAAACGAAGCGGTTAAAATTTGTCTAATACATTACGGAGATAGGGATTTTACATCTTCTTACATTCCCGCCCATTCCCGTGCATCTATGACTAACTACTGGCGCCATTAATTAGGTAATACTGGTGGGATGATACACTGCTGCGACCAGCTGCGACCATCAAACTTTATTAAAACCACACCCACTTTTAGTCATTAAAGTTAAAAAAGTCAAATTTAGGTTGAATTATTTTTACTCAAATATGCTTTAAGTATACTCAATCATTGGGCTTTCTCAGCAAGCTGAGGTGGTAGCAGGATAATATCTTGGCTTTAAAAACCACACCCTCTATAGTAGAGGAATATAAATTAAACATTTCTTGCTGAGAGGCTTAATGGCCGATCTTGTCATGCTTAACAACATTAACAATTGAAATTCGGATTACTTTTCAAATTGTTAAGGGATTTTTAATTTTTTTACTATTTGGGAAACCTTATGTCAATGGGCGAAATATATATGTCCAGATTTTTTAAATTCGACCACACCCCCTCCAAATTAAGGTTACAAGATCAAAGAAATTGTAAAATATAATTAATGAATACCGCCAAATTTCAAACGCGAAAAATCGAACTGCCGATCGAAAAACTATCTCGACACCCTGGTCACTACCGGCAATGTTCAAATAGTCATATGCCACACCCCTAGTGGGTGTGGCCCTCTGCGACTTTTCGATTTTAACGGAACCATGTCATGTGATATATCATTTTTTTCAGCTCGACAAGGGGGTTTCTACGGAATACCTAAAATTGGGAAACCGCTCCCCTAGTAGGTGTGGTTCTCGGAAAATTTTCGATTTTAATAAAACCATGCGATGTGTTATGTCATGTTCTCAGCTCGACGAGAGGATCTCGACAGAATAATAGAAATTTAAAAACCACACCCCCAGTGGGTGTGGCGTTCAGCCACTGAAAGTAGATGATTTTTTCCGATTTAAATTTTTCCCACACCGAAATAGCACCAATTGTATTTTTCCGTCTCCACGAAGGCTCGGGTTTCCGTTTGTGGCGGTTTTGAGTGCATTTTTAGCTCAAATATAAATTTGTCAAAAAGTTGTATGTTTTGTAATTTTAACGCTACATCAAAACCGAAAGAACTAAAACATTTTTTTCTCAAAAAGTACTAAAAATAAGATTATAAAAATACGCTTCTAAAAATTTAAAACTTTACTTTATTTCGGAATTTTGAATAATGCAACAAGGAATTGTGAAAAACTAAATTTTTTGAACGTGGGTTTTTCTTAATTTACATAATGCAATTCTAATTATTTTGTCATAGTCCCCTCATTTAGTTAAGAGAAATGATCAATTACACGACATGGTTTAATTAAATTCGAAAAGTCGCTGAACGCTGATTTTGAACCTCCTTCGCTGAACCCCCTTGTATAGCTGAGAAAAATGATATAACACATGGCATGGTTTTATTAAACTCGAAAGTTTTCTGAAAACCACACCCACTGGGGGTGCGGTTTCCCAATTTTAGATACTCCGTCGAAACCCCCTGGTCGAGCTGGGAAAAATGATATATTACATGACATGATTCCGTTAAAATCGACTTTGCTTAGAGCCACACCCACTGGGGGTGTGGTGTCAATATTTTAATGATTCTGTCGAGATCCCCTCGTCGAGCTGAGAAGAATGATGTATCATATGACATGGTTTCATTAAAATCGAAAAGTCGCCGAGGGCCACACCCACTGGGGGTGTGGCAGGTGACTATTAAAAATTACCTCATATAATATATGCTCTAGGTTATTGTTGCACACCAAAATCTAATTTTTATTTCTTCAAATTCGGCTCATATATATTTTTGGCCAAAATTTATTAAAGTTGGCCCACTGTGCCGTGTAGAAATTGAAGAAATATTCCAAAAAAGTGGCGATTTTCGTGAAAAAAGGCAAGGTCAAGATCTATGGCGTCATATCCTCAGGACAAATGAATCCTCAAATGAGCCATATCCAGAATTGGACCTATAATATATGATATACAAAACCGAAGAAAAGTCGCATGTACCACCCACGTGCGTTTCAAAATGTGCATCGAAAGTCATGGTAGCGGGATAGGTTTTTGGCGTGGAGTGACAACCCTACATTTTAGACAAATATGGCACATATTAATGCCAATAATTTTATAGGGAAATTGTGACCTGAAGGCTTTGATAGCATGAGAAACAAGGATTTTTTTTGCAAATACTATTTTGTACTTTTCATGCCGGATGATGGTGCAACTCACACTGTAAGAATGACCAAGCCGCTTTATAAGTGGCAGGGTAAAACGGTGTGTAGCGAGGGGGTGTGGTCTGATAAAAATCCGGTTGTGGGTGTTTTGGAGAACCAATTGGCCATACTTACGTAGTATATGCGCAAAGATCCAAAACCACACACAACCGAGGAGCTCTCACTGAAAGTTCATGAAAAGTTAAATTCCATATCCAAAACCAATTTGGAAAAATTAGCACAGAACTTTAAGCAAAGAGTTTAGGACATGGTTATCGTGGGTGATCGAAAGACCAAATACTAATTGTAAGGTATATTTGAAGAAAAAATTTGGTTCGTTGCGTCTCACAGATTTGAGAAATACGCTTTGGTTTTTTTGCAAGAGGTAGTGGGAGAAATTAAATCACAACCCTTTAGTAAACAAAATAATTACAATAGACGCAAATTATGCATAAAATCTGGCTTAATAAATTTGATAAAACCTTCATAAACAGAGTGTGAATCCGTATGCAATTCAATTCCTCGAAGTATTTATGTAAGCTGTACTTAAACAGCTAAAATATTTGCACATGTAAAATTTTTCTAAACTTAAATTTTCTATTATGACGGTGTTTTTAGAGCGGTGGACTAATCTCTATAGGGGATAAATTAAATCGATAGAATTCATATATGGCTTAAATTTATCACTATAATGTGTCGTCTCCTCAGATTTTTGTCGACATCATATACATATCTGCACCGAGGCAATCTTTTAACTTATGCTTCCGATTTGAGCTGCGCCACGGTTTTCAGTCATCTCATTCTTAAAAAAAAAAAACCTTTATTACAACCACTGGACCCCACGAATGGGCCATTACCCAGGGAGGGAGAAGAGTACCTGAGCTTGGCAGTGGGGAAAAACGAGAAAAACCCACTGCAGGCACTAGGACTTGAACCCAGCACCTCCATTCAGCCCACTCAGGTGGACGGTAAGCAGGACGGCATTTCTGCCACTCCGCCTCGTCACCCTTAAGTTTTTTTCATATTCCTCGGAACCTTTGAAGAAGTTTTGCCCTACCGGATTCTTACGGTATGTGGCTATGCATTCGAACTAACTGAAAATAACCCATTAATTGTCTGCATTTTACCAACATCGTTTGAGGAGACTAATAAAGATTTTTATATCATTTCATAAGGAAAGCAGTAAATTATATCGGTTCAATATAATCGTTGTTTTTCCTTCATATTCAGAAATCCCAGAGGATGCAGTCTGAGCGACCATACCAAGAATAAAGCTTTCAGTTTAAACAAATTCCGTGCAAATAGTTGAGTACAAGAAAAACAACAATATGGCCTCGCAGATAAGGACAGAGGAAAAAAGTGTGCCGTTTTTCATCCTTCCATTTTCAGCTGAATGTGCGACATCGCTAGAAGTTTTGAGGAGAAATCATATCGATGCTCTAGAATTGATCAAGGGTAATTAAAATTGACTTAGTATTTTAATCCATACACGTCTGCTCGTATTTCTTTCATTAACTGTGACAAATTAAAACTAATCTAGTGTTAAAAAGTTAAAATTTATCTAACGCGCTTGTTACATAAATATGAATTTTGAATTTAAATGTAGTAACATACTTGAAATATGCAGCGTTCTCTTTGTTTACGTCTATGTTATATTTAAATATTTGGCGGGGAGATCAGTAATTAACACTTCTAAATACTTATTTGTAGGAGAAGATGAGCTGGCATCTTACTGTTATACAGCTTCAACAAGCTGGCCACACTTCAGCCAATTCCGTTCAGTCGTAACTGGGGCTAATCTCACGGAACTTCTCGATGCTCTCCGGTCCGAACCGCTCTGTTCCAGCAAAATGCACGATGTGATGAAGGAAAACAGTGAGGCAGAAAGTAATGGACCAACCCCACTTTCGTTTCTTTTTTCTGGAGCCGGGGCAGAATTTTTCCAAATGGGCTTAGAATTGTATCAAACATGTCCAAGTTATCGTAGCCACTTCGACGATATCAATTCCCACCTCATGGATCTCGACGGTATAGATCTCCTTCGATGGTTCAGGGATGGCGAGGAAATTCCGCTTTATAGGCTATTAAGTACGTTTGCCTTGGAGTATTCCCTCCTCAAAATGTGGGAAGACTGGGGAGTAAGACCCACTTTATGTGTCGTTGGCCACTCGTTTGGCGAACTTGCTGCAGCTGTAGCTACTGGCGTGCTGAGCCTTCCAACCGCCGCCAGATTGATCGTGTATATCAGACAAACAATTTTGGAGAAGGTAATACCAGGAAGCATGCTTTTGCTCTTGACTGATGAAACGACGACCATCAGCTTAATTAATCAATATACTAAACGAAAAGTAATGGGCAATGAAACGGGGGATGAATGGATCGACGTATCCATTATCAATACCCCGAAGCAAACAGTTGTTTCTGGTCCGACCCACGTAATAACAAATTTTGCGACCTTCGTTCCTCCTCATTATATTAGGAAGGCGAAACCAATTGATGGAATTGTTCACCCATTCCACTCTCGATCTATGGAGCAAGGCTCCACGGAGTTTAAGAAATACATCGAGAAATTGGAGTTTTCTAGTCTCAATGATGAACTGAAGTATATCTCGTCAATGTATGGAAAGCAGATGGAAGTATCACAAAACCTGGATGTGTCTTACTGGGTTCAATGGTACTACAAACCTGCGCAATTTATTGACTCCGCCACCTCCGCTGTTGCCCTTGGAGCACAATTATTTTTGGAGCTGAGCTCACAACCAATCTTATCTAAATTGATGAAGATAAACTGCCCCGAGGCAAACCTTTTTTGCATTCCATCGTTGAAAAAGAATATTTCAAACTGGCAAACATTAATGGAAGCTGTTGCTTCTCTGTATTTGCACCGAATTGAGGTTGACTGGACAAAAATATGGAATAGCTTGAACGACGATTGTAGGTGCATCAAGCCAGTGCCACATCTGATGCCCGCATATTCACTTCAAGGCGAACCCGCTCTAGGTTAGACCCTTAATACGTTATTTACGGACCTGCAAATTTATCTGGGTGAAATAGGGTTTCCCTTGGAAACTTTGATATCTCCCAGAACGATGTCGAACAACTATTAACGTTATTATTGTTTGATTTAATATAGGCTTGCATAAATCATGATATTCTGTAGTTGTATAAAAATGCATTAGGTTTATCTGTATCAAAATTGTATATCACAACCCCTTAATCTTATGCTCTGCACCTTATTTTTTGGGTTTGGGCCAATATTACAGTTTATCCTCTTACTGATTATTTCATGCGTTATGCTTGGATTCTAGAGAATACTAAATATTAATGTATTATTTAAAAATGTATTAGTCTTCCAACAATTAACTAATTCTTGTAGAATAAAGTGGTTTTTGTGACTGTAATTTAAGAATCTATTTTTACTTCAAGTGATTTGCCATGGATACATGCGTAATTTATGTTTCGCCCAATACAATTAACAAATTGGCCTTTTCGGCCAAACAAGACACAAATTATGGCATCCGGTGCTTTCATGTTCCTTATCACATGCATAAGATGATACATTCTAAAAACTCCTGTCAGAATTTTAGTATCAAAAATCGCATTGCGATCCATCCATACTTAACCCAAGTACAGTTGCACTTCACATAAGTGTAATTGTACATCGGTTAAGTACGGATGGATCGCAATGCGATTTTCTATAGCTCCGTACCGAAACACCGACATGCGTTTTTGCAGTGTATGAACCGGGGAAAATGAGAATTCTACTAAACTTAAATGTGTGTATAGATAAAACACATTGAAGTTAAGTATTCCCGCGCTATCCTACGAATTGTTGGGGTGAAGTGAGACTGCAGCTTCTGTATCTGTGTTTGCCACCGTTTATTTATTTCATGTCTCACATTGTGTACATATGTTCCTCAAACAAATAAAACAAATGACATACATACAAACATATTTTAATTGTGAATGTTATCCACTAATCCAAAACTGGTTATATGCAGTCTTACTAACTATTTCAACTCTTTACCGCAAAGGCACCAAAAGAAACAAGACAACGATTATAGACATAGACCTCTGATTAATTAAGTTGAAAACTTATTTGACTCATAACTTAGTTCCTTCCAGAATTTGTTAATATTTGAAAATTACTCCCGCCGTGATCACGTATAATAATCCGTCAATTATTGCCATTGACTGTAAAATAATAATGCAAAGCCATAATTATTTATATTTATGAATACTTATTATCCTTAAATAAAATCTCGTCTTACCCCTCCCGCCAACTTGTTGGAATATTTTAACCCTTTCCACAATGATTTCCTAGCCTCGCTTGGGATGCCTTCTGGCACCATTGCCGAATCAATCCCCCTCGCCGCGGCAATCATCAAACATCCCGCGATTAGTAGAATTACTCCCGCCACGGCGTGGTATCCGGTGTCCTATATACATTAAAAATTGGTAATAAACATAAAAATAAATTGTTACCGAAAACAATCATTTTCCACGCTAGTAAATATTTACCACCAGAATGTAAATACAACTTCCGAGAAATTTAAACCTACATAGTCCCATCTCCTAACTATAATTAATTTGATTTGAATTTCGCCGATTTTTTTATCCCTTTCCGGTAACAAATTGACACGATCCGCAGAATTTTGAAATTTCTTACCGGGATTTTATTTTTTTTCGGATCGATCAAGAACCCCACGACGATATTTGCAATCGATAAAACGAAAATGATTATCGTAAATGCCACGAACGTTCGTTCCATCCCCATCGCAGAGCTGGGACAATTTGCAAACGTCTTCTTGCAAACTTCCGGATAGTTCTCCGTCCCCCAAAGCGTTGTCCAGGTGTTATTGAAATGGGCGTGGCACCCAACCACCATTGCGATGAAGAGGACAACCTATTCAATCAAATATAAATTACGCTTAAGAAACTAGTATTAAATCATTACCAACCGAAGTATATATGTCACTCTACCGGCACGGTAATTACCGTTCAGTAAGGCTGCAGTAGTGAAGAATTTACCACGCAGGAGAAAATTATGTATGTACTACCAATCCGGTAAGAAGTCATTACCAAATCAATATCAGCACGAGTATCTATGTATATACATATGTATGACTCGACCAGTTTTTAACATTTTTTAAAACCATTACTAACCAGAGTACATGCATACGTATTTATATTACTCTTTCAGCATGGACCAGGGTTACAAGTGATATATATCACTGAGTGAGATTTAGTGAGATTTAATGATATATATCAATCATCTCACTTGGGGCTGAGTGAGAAATATGAGAAATAATGAGATAAACTAGTAGTTCATGACCCCGTCCGCTAGGTGGCGCTAGTGCATGGCTCATAAATCTCACTAAATCTCATATTTCTCATGTCTCACTATTTCTCATTATATCTCAGTGAGATGAGATTTACGAGGGTGAGATGAGATTTCTGCAACCCTGGCATGGACATAGCAAACATTACCGACAATGTCGGTAATGAAAAATTTACCGTCCCAAAAAAAGTATTACCAGTCCGATAAGAGATTATTACCAAATAACTACCTGCACAGAGTATAATTATATTCGACCCCAACAGATTTTTTAGTCAGTTTTGAAAGCTTACATATTTAATACTTATACATTTGTTACCGATTAATATGTAACACAAATCCTACCAATTTATCTCTCCCAATTTGGGAATAAATGTAAAGTTTGAGTAAACTAATCATTCATATAAATAACTTCTTACCAGCGAGACGATTTTAAGGATAATTTGTGCACTTTTAATTTCCACCATTTTCGCAAATAAATATTTAAAGATATATTCAAAAATTTACTTTATTTACTTTATCGGTGTACAAATCAGTCCAAATAATTTGTGAAAAGAGCACGCAAATAACTCCTCTTCTCGCCAAAGTCACTGTCGTATAAGTACATAAATCAGGCAGGCTCTGACAAAGAGTGGTCTGATACCTGGATGCATACGTATTACGTAAATACATACATACTCAAATAAATAAACCGTTGCAAACGAAATGTGGCAAAGAGGTGAAGCGACACGGTTGCCCGGTCATTGTACGTAAAAACAATGCCGAATTTTGAAATCCCCGCCCAAAACTACGTCTAACACAGTTAATACCAAAATTTAGACTTTAACGTCGTCTACACGGTCACGTGGTCATGACACGTTAAAACTAGGTCAATCTTACAAATTCTCGCCCAAAACTATTTACGTCTAAAACGGTGGAATCAAAAAATTCGACACATTTGACAGTTTCTCTCATCCCCGTGGCGCCGTGACCTTATGACCTACAACGCCCATCTTCGAACTCATCCGTCTTCAAAAATTAGAAACATGTTGTCGAACACCGCGCGTCGAAATTTTGAATCCGTTGAAATCCATTGTAAAGGTATAGTGGATACAGACAGACAGACAGACGGGCAGACAAGACATTTCCATAAAAGGATTTCGCATCACCACTTGATAAGCGAATGTGGTGAGTAATGCGTGAATGGATACATTGTTATCAGCAAAGACAAGATAACATTTAACGAGACAAGGAATGATTCAGGCCGGATTTTCATTGACGCGAATGCCTCGCCGTGACGCGAGTTAAGCCAGGATGGGTGTCATTAAAAAAATAAGGCATACGTATTCATGTCCGGTTCCGTCTGAAAATGGAGGTCTCTCCACGTATACTCCCCGATTTTGAGGAAATTAGTGTCAATCAGTCACAAATTTAATTACAGCGAAATTTGCAATACAACACGACCTTAAAATATTCGGGTTTGGAAATTTTGAGATATCAACACCTGAATACGAGAAAACCCGCAAAATGGTTGTAAAGTTGTGCAACTTCAGGGCGCGTTTTCTCCTCTTTGGATGCAAATATCTCTGCCAAAGATTGGGAGATCATGTCTATTGCAAATGGTATACTGATTACGTTTGTGATCAAGTTGCACTAATTTTAATTGGTCAAAATCTAGGAGCATACGATGGGAGACCTCTATTGTGAGTGACACAATAGACAAGTATGTCCACACATACTTAGGATTGATAATCATTTTTTTGCATGATAATCATACAAGCCTAACCGATAACCAATAAATTCTTGTGAATATTTGTAAGTATTTCCTCTCGCGCAACGTTGGTGGCAATTTGCAAGTGAATACATACTTGTGAGTAGGGTTGTGACGGCATGAGATGTCATTGACACATTGACTTGTCATAAATGTCCAACTTGCCACACATTTAAAATTTGTGACAATTATGACATGACAAATTCAGATTGTCATAAGTTCCAAGCTTGTCAAACATTTAAAATTCGAGACAAATACAACACATAATTTATGACCAATTCAAATTGTCAGAAATGACAAATGTGTCAGATATTTAAAATTTGTGACAAAAATGACAAATATTTATGACGAAATCAAAGTGTCAATGTTCATTTGGTCCTTCATATTTGTCATAAGGCTGACAAATTAAACAGTCAAATTGACAAATATGACAATGTTTTCGCTTGACACAGACAATCCCATTCTTACTCCTAAGTACAAGCACCTAAAGCAAATCTGAGCACGTGGACAGCACGTGGAACGCAAATTCCAAAGATTGTGTAGGCCATCCTCCCCAATTATCGCCCAGCCAAGGTCGATTCAGTAGATTTACATATTTATATTGGAGCGATGCAAATATAAAATTGGCAATAGCAATTTTGCAACATAGCTGTCGTTAAAACACGAATTTTGTATTTTGCATATTTAATTATGAAAATATTCACTTCCATTTTATTTCTGTTCGTCATTTATACGTCACTATTCATTTATTGAATAATTAATAATTCAATCTTAATTTTGGTCGAATTTATATATCATCAATTTCATGTGTTAAAATCATTTCCATATCGTTTTTTTAAGTTACGACTTGAAGATTAATCCACTCGTGGCGAAGTAGAGTAATGCATCAATAATGGCGAGTGACTGAAATACAAAATTTACATATTTTAATCTGTGTTTTAATCAATCGAATAAAAATACCAAGATTTTGAACCACATTAAATTATACTGGGATTAAATTTAAATTTCTGACTAATTCAAATGTGTTTTAAGGTTTTTCTTGACTTGAATATTTCTGGAAACAACGTCATTTTTTCATACAAGTTAAAATTACGTGGGATAGATCGTTAAAACTATTCCGTTTTTTGTATGTATGTATAGTAGTCACATCGTAGCCGTATTTTGGACTTCAGAAACTTTTATTTTACAGGATTTGAACTACACTCTTAAAAATATGCGATTTGTTTGAAAAGTAAGCGATTACAAATAATATTATGGTTGTAAATCTCAATTCTAATTTGAATTAACTACATATGCTAAATCCAGAGTAGTGTTAACCTTATAAACCTTAAAGTTTACTCGGGATTTCGTATAATTTAAAATTGAGACTGCAGTTGCATACTTTCGAAAAGGCTCGTATTCTTTTTGAGAGGGTAAACGCATAGTAAAAAATCGAGAAACACGGCTCAGAAGTATACAAATATTTTCTTCACATTTAGATATATCACACATTTCCAGTTCTAACTTACCCCTCCCGCCAGTTTGTTTGAATACTTTGTATATTCTCGCAGCAATCGGATCGTTTGACCCGGCGACGTGCTGGGCGTCGTGGCGTCATCTATCTGCGAGGCCGCCGCGATGAGCAAAATTCCCGAAATGAAGAGAAGCAGTCCTGCCACGGCATGATATCCAGCATCCTAAGGAATTCAAAATTTTGAAAATGTTAACCTTCATTGTGACGTAATTTTTCGAAATTTTGGAAATGCATTATTCTTGTTGATGGATTAACCTCTAACTAGTGTTAAACATATGCACACAATTACATATACTTCATTCAAGTAATTGTCGGATCACTTGATTAAGAGAATTATTTTGATATTTAAGGGGTAAAAAATAAATAATCTGGAGGGACCTATTTATGTATTAATGAGAACTCATTGACAAATTTTAGGAGGCAAAATCTATAATTTTAAGTGGGTGATTTATTTAATCCTTTTTTAATCAGAAGAAATATAAATTTTTATGGATACAAATATATCTTTTTTATGGATTTTATTCCACAATGCGAAAAAATGTCATTTTTAGAAGGTTGTAATTTAGCTCGAAAACTCCACCACGAATTTTAAAACAGAACCTCTTCTCATCATTGTTTCAAATTAAAAATTTATGTTGTCCAAATCTGTGTAAACTAATTAAATTTAACTAGGATGTTTTTTAGGCTTACCGGGAGCCTCAATTTTCCCGCATCAATCACAAAACTGGCCACAATGCTGATGACGGATAAAATTACGAAAATAATCGTGAATGCGACGAAGGTCCGTTCCATCGCCATGGCATTGCTGGGACAGGCTTTAACCGCTTTACACGCCTCAGGAACCCCCTTTACGTCCCACCAATCTTTAAAAATGTTGTTAAAGTGGGCGTGGCACCCCACCACGGTTGCGATGAAGAGGACGACCTAAAAAGAAACAAGGTTGTCACGTGCTAAATTTATTTTATACGTGAAATTATGCAAATATCTATGACGCAATTCACGTAGACCTTAGCAACTTTGTAAAATCCGTGAATTTAGTAAAATACATAATTTACCTATGTACCTATGTACAATAAGTTTTACAGAATAAAATGACAATCTGTGATCCTATATAGGATGAGTTTGTAAATTTAAAAAAATTCGTTAGAAATAATTGTAAAATTCTGTAAAAGTTACGTAATTTTACAAAGTTACCAAAAACTGCGTGAATTGTCTCATTGATAAATTTATATATTTACCAGGCACACAATTTTGGCAATGACGACTTTACTAATCTCCTTCATTTTGATGGGCACTAATTTTAGGCAACAAAATAAGGCAAAATTTTTCTCCTTTATAAAATTGTGTTTAAACCGAGTCCGCAATTGCGACGTAACCCGACTGGCGAGTGCGGTGTTAAAAGTGACGATTGTTATGCAGAGTTTGTTATCTTGTGAGTTTGATAAGCTTGACAATAATTATTTTCCTCATGGACAATTTACCCGACATTCCAGACCAATAAATTTTCGTTCTACACGCAGTGAAAAAGTTCGACTTTTTTAAAGTTCCCCATATTTGAGCAAATCGAAAATTGCAAATTTTCAAATCATACCACAATCTTATAAACAACATGCCATAAGAAAAGTATATCTAGGGGATCATGCATAAAAAACGGGCCCACAGATTTTATTCTCGTCAAGATCACCCAAACCACGTGATTGAAGATAGAAAATTGTTTAATGCAATTTTGTCCACATGCTTTATGCACGGCGCGTATGATCACATTTATATGTACAAGTGAATATAAAATGACCGTTGCCCTTGATAACTGCTTATCACTAAACAGCAATAAATGAAAGGTTGCACTCTTGAAAATAAAGTTACCCTTTCGTAAAGTAAATTCTATATTAAGTTTATAATACTAAATCCAGAGGATCCTTTACTCTTTATCAAGTCACCGTTACTCTAGATTTTGGATACTTTGCGGAATATAAAATTTACGTAGAGAATTGATGTACTTCTCAAAAGGGAAACATCATTTTTGAGAGTGCACTCTGCCAAAAAATGAGGTAATCATCTCTCACAGTTCACCTTGTGTATATGCTTTCGTGATAAGCATTACAAATCATACGTTCTCCCCTCCTGGACAACTCAATCTGCAAACAATTCCACGCATCCGAGCTATCACATAGTGCGATTCACACATATTTATATATTTACATACATCTGCACTGGTCAGGGTTATCATTTACTCCGTGTATATGAACTAATTGTAAGAGCGAATCAATTTACCATTCCCGTATTAACAAGATACGGCTTAAACTGGTATCAAGTACAAAACTCGTGTACATTTTACTGCGTCTTTAATCTTTGTGCGGTAAAACCTTATTGGGGTACATATGTAATGTACCCCAATAAGGTTTTACTCAGGTACATATTTCATGCCGCTGGAATTTGTGTAGAACAAAGACTTTTACAGGGTCCAGGATGAGAAAATATGTAAATGTAACCAATTTTAACCCTGCGGTAGATATATGCATGAAATAAAATAATTCCAAGCCGAACAAGGTACTTATCTTAATAGTTAATTAGCTTATTCAATTAGGTTAATTAATTCATTACAGGTATAATAGGGCATGACAAAGGGCCCAATTATACATACATACCTAGTACATATGCACAACTGAAAAAATTGTGGTAATACTGGATATGGATATGTACTTATGTATTTAGGATGAACACGTCCCTTTCCTCTCCTCTCATGGAATATTTTTATTGTGTTAAAGTTTTTAAGGCTGTTAACCACCCCCACTTTTAAAAAGCAGGTCACCACTTCCCCATTCATCCTTGTGAAGTAGTGATCGTGAAAATTTGGGAATTTTTACTCGCCTTCGTGACCTTCTAGGCCTTACCGAATTCCGTACTCTTTTACTGGACTTCTACCCCCTATGAGTGGACTTTCCTCACTACCGATACCACTAATAATTTACCTTTACAACGGAGGATACCCACTACTTTGTTAGTGAAGGAGGGTCCTGAGGGTCTGCACCCCCAGGGCACGGCGCGGAGTTCTGAGTGACCGTTACCTGCGGGGTTGGCCATTCTCGCGCACTTAACGTGCCTATCTCAGGCGAGAAAGATTTCCTTCCGCTCTTCTGTTTGGGAAAAAATGTTTTAAAAAAAGATACAAATACATTAATATATTTTTCTATCCCTGTGTGAGTCCGATTGGTCTCTCTTCGCACTCAGGGCCCACTACAGGTCACCATGTCGTCACGTGACGGGATTTCGGGTGACCCTCCTGACAACGAATCCCAACCACCATCTTCAGCGCCATCGCGACCAAGAGGGCGACCCCGAAAATCCCTCCTCTCTGCAATCGGTCATGGCGAGGATGAAATTTCTCCGAGCGAAATATTTCCTACAATTCATGTCAACGACAGTTCTGCTACGTTGGATACGTCAACCCTCTCTGTCCCAACTCGCCGCCGATCATCAGTGTCGCCTTCATCTCCTGGCGTAACAAAGAAGGACACATTCGCCGCGGCTCGCCGGTGGATTCTAAACTCCCTAGTCCCAGAGCGGAACTCACGAATAAGGAAGGCAGATGTTTTCGCTCGCTACGCAATTTTTATTGATCAATCGGGAGAGGGTGGAGTCGCCGAGACCACCCTCGGCAAATATATCAAGGAGTTGCTGCCCGACGTTGTTAGTCGTCGAACAACTGGAGCAGACGCCCACACATTTTTCGATGGGATGCGATGGATAGACTCACCGCCGTCGGGTGAATCAACACAAACAGATTGGAGCGAAATTCTTGCTCGTCTTAAGATGACCATACCTACACTGCGTCGGGTACCGAAGGGGGCAAGAATGGAGGTTGCTCGTGCCCTTACAAAAATCTTAGAGGAGGTCACCACCACCAAAACCGAAGACTCATGGGGCAGGCTATTTCTTTTTCCATACGCGAGCCTTGCCGTGCCCCAGAAGACGGACAAGGTGAAGAACTTGACAACGTGGTTCAAGTCACAAGTCGCCCGGTGATTATTGGACCAGGCAGCCCCACCGCCACGGCTCGCACGCCCTCCCGCCAAAGCCCCTCGAGAAATGGAAAGTGTGGCCAAGAAAGTGGAGGCAAAGCTGGCGGATGGAGATGTCCGGGGGGCAATTCGCCTTGCTTGTTCTGACGACTCGATAGCCCCCAGGACCCAGGAGACCATTGATGCACTCATCGCCAAACATCCGCCACACCCCGAACCGACGGAATATCCAGGACCACCAACTACCTCACCGGAACCACCAGCGGTCGAGCCGATAGAAATCATTACTGCTATCTCAAGTTTTCCGCCGGGGTCAGCGGGAGGCCTTGATTCCCTTCGCCCGCAAATTCTAAAAGATCTGGTCGCGACGGAGCAGGGCGAAGTGGGAGATAAATTAATTGAGGCTATACTAAATTTTACAAATTTTGTTCTCAGTGGAGGTGTGCCGGCCCAGTTTTGTCCCATTTTTTATGGAGCCTCCCTGACCGCCCTAAAGAAGAAAACTGGCGGGATTCGGCCCGTGGCGGTTGGAAATGTGTGGCGCCGCCTTTCCGCCAAAATCGCGCTGAAAAGGATGTCGTCCGACCTTGTGGAGTACCTAGCTCCCCATCAACTGGGGTGGGGGTTCGGGGGGGTGCCGAAGCAGCGGCACATGCGGCCCGCATCTACTGGGGATTCGCCCATACGACATCCAAAGCCTTTCTGAAAGTGGATTTCAATAACGCATTTAACGAGATACGGCGGGATACAGTCCTTAAAATAATTCATGAAAGGTTCCCCTCAATGTTCAGTTTTTTGTCGCAGGCCTATTCGTCCCCGTCTCAACTATTTTATGGGGACACATATCTCCTCCCGCCGTGGTTGCCAACAAGGGGACCCGGTAGGCCCCGCCCTCTTCGCCCTTGTCGTCCAGCCCATTATCCTCGCCATCGAGACGGAGCTCAACTTGTGGTATCTGGACGATGCAACTTTAGCGGACACCCCAGAAAAAGTGCTGATTGCTCTTGATACCATTATCCGCATGGGGGAGGAGGTTGGCCTTCGGCTCAACACCGCCAAGTGTGAAGTGGGCGTGCTTGCGGCGGACGAACATGCCCATCTTGAAATTTTGGAGCGTTTTCGGAAGGCCGCACCGGGGATCCAGGAGATTTCTCCGGAAACTGCTGTTCTGCTAGGTGCCCCTCTTACCGACGAATCTATCGAGGCGGTGTTAGGGGCAAAATCGGACCAACTCGCCAAACTTGGCGCCCGACTCCTCGAGCTCTCCTCCCATTCTGCTTTCTTTCTCTTTCGGGCCTCCATATCGACCCCGCGTCTTATCTATTTCCTTCGATGTGCCCCCACTTGGAGAAGATTCGACGAACTTAAGAGTGTAATGGAGGGAATCCTTAACTGCACCCTCTCTCCCCAATCTTGGCTCCAGTCCTCCCTACCGGTCAGTGAAGGTGGTCTGGGAGTAAGGCATGCTGTAGACGTGGCGATTCCGTGTTTCCTCGCGTCCGCCTACAGCGCCTTGCCCCTCGTTGAACTCCTTCTGCCGCCTTACTTACAAGACACCGATGTGGCTAGACAAGGAGAGGAAAGGTGGAATCCCATGGGTCCTGCTGAACTGCCCCCACTCGAAGTTAGAGGCGCTCAAGCCGCATGGGAAATGCCTCAACAGGAGGCCGCCGTTAACCACCTCAGAAGTGGAGCAACTACCCCAGAAGAGAAGGCTCGTCTCCTTGCCATGGGGTTCCCGAACGTGGGGGCATGGCTCAACGCTGTCCCTTCACCACAACGTGGGACTTTACTCCCCAACGAGACGGTCCGAGTTGCTTGCGCCCTTCGTCTTGGCTGCGACGTGTGCCACCCTCACAAATGTCCGTGTGGAGCGGAGGTCACATCAAAAGGCTATCATGGCTTAAAATGCAAAAGGAGCGCAGGTCGTTATTCGCGACACACCGCTGCCAATGACGTCATTTGGAGAGCGCTCCGATCTGCCGGAGCCCCAGCTATCAAAGAGCCACCAGGTTGCTCTCGACAAGACGAGAAGCGCCCTGACGCCCTAACATTAATCCCATGGGCGAGAGGGAGAGCCCTAGTATGGGACTTCACTTGTTCGGACACCTTCGCACCGTCTTACCTCCCTCAAACTTGCGTTCATCCTGGTGCGGCAGCCGAAAAGGCGGAGGACGCCAAAAAGAAAAAAATACGATTTCCTCCAGGACAGATTCCTCTTTGTACCCGTAGCCATCGAAACAATGGGAGTGTGGGGAAAGGAGGGTCTGTCCCTTATCAAGGAAATCGGATCAAGGATCACGATCCTCACGGGAGAGAAGAGGGCAACATCGTTTCTCCTACAAAGGATGAGCATATCTGTGCAACGTGGAAATGCGGCTACAATTTTAGGGTCTCTTCCAGCCGGACGAGAGCTGGAAGAGATATTTTTACTCTAATATGACGAAATAGGTTAAGTGTTTCTTTAAATTTCAGATAGGGACAAATTTGTAAGGCGCTGGTCGTTTAGACTTTTTTAAAATGTAATAATGTACACATGCATCTCTGCGAATACAATTTATACAACAATGAATAAAAGCTCAACCGCGTAGTAATAAATTTAAAAATTGTGGTTAGAATCCACCTCAGTTTTGTAAGATTTGAAAGTGTCAGATATCATACATATTTTAAGAATTTGATTTTGCCTTTGGAATGTACAAAATTACTCTCACGCTCAATTTATTATATCATATTTTAGTTTCATTGTGTGCCATATTCAATTATCTTAAGCAACATGCTAAACTGCGGGTTAGGATGAGTTAAAGTTTTTTTTAAAAAAGGTGGGTATTACCCACGGGAAGTTGGGGTTTTTAAGTTTAATAAAGTACGATAATATGTGTGACAATACTACAAATTAGCTACTAATTAAAATTAAATAAGTAAGTTGTTCTTGTCGAAAATTTACTTAAAAAGGAGATTGAGAATGATTCAGTTTGACACCAAAAACCCTGCATTTTCCATACCCCGAGATACATTTTGTGTTCACGAGAAATTAACTACTATATACATACATACCTCGAAGTATGTAGTTTTATTTTTGCATCAGTATTAAAATTCTTGGCGCGCCGCCGCCGCCGAAAAAAATTCACGGCGCGCCGACGCCGCCGCAGAAAAAAATTGGCGCCGATTTTATTTTGGCTTGAATACTAGATTTTGGTCTAATTATAATTACAAAAGTCATCCTTTAACAATATTTTCAGTCCCAAACCAAAGAGTTTTCATTTGATGATCTCTTATTTATGACAAATACAAAGTATTAGAATAACATTGGAATAAATATTTATGAAAAATGGGACAAATTTTCCAAGATTTTTACCAGTTGAATTTTCAATTAATTTGCGTTTTTGAAGATAAGTTACTAATTTTGGCGTAACCTTAATTTCGCGTCTTTATAATATCTTCAAAAAGCCATTATAAAGATTTTTTTATCACGAAAGAGGGAAATTGTACCCGAAATTACTTTCCAGAAATTTTCAAAGTTTACTATGTATGTAAATATATTAAAATTTCCAAAATTTTTGGGTGGAAATCTTTTCTAATTAAAGAATTGATATCTTAATCTTCAAAATGCTAAATTTAAATTACAAAGATTGAAAAACGCGGAAGTGTTTTAAAACCCCCGAATAATAATTCTGAGCATTGTTTTGAAGTAATACTACACATAATCAAAACGAACTTGCAGCGTTATAAAAATTGGTGAAAGATTAGACGTTAAAAAATGAAAATGCTTTTGTCAAAATCGGAGATGTTATAATTTTAACTTAAAAAGTGCTTTCCATTTTTTATCTTTGACGTTATGAGTGGTCCCTTATCCTACATCTACCCACGTGCACAGAAACAGACCGGGAGACATAACGCTTTTATATACATACCGTAAATACTCTATTTATAGCCGGGGCTAAAATCCAAAACTGGGTGTCACGGACCCGGCTACAATTAGAGACCCGGCTAAAATTTGGTCCGCCCTAATTTAAGTCATTACAAAATTAGCGAATAATTAATGTTGAAATCAGCTAAATATTCGCTTTAAATCTACTTCTTTAAACGAGGTTTTGTAGTTTTTAAAAACTTGCTGTCGTGATTATATGCATGCATTCTTATTAAGATCCTAACACATTATTCTGCAAATTTCGACCTTATTCGTTGATTAACCGGATGTTCAGTATTTTTGTAGGATCGGGTATGAACGGGGACACAGCGAAAAATACAGGCTATAATTAGAGACCCGGTCATAATTAGGGACCCGGCTATAAATAGAGACCCGGCTAAAATTTTGAAATCTTGGTCTATATAGCCAGACCCGGCTATATTTGGACACCGGCTATAATTAGAATAGGGCTATAAATAGAGGTTTTACGGTATAAGGGTTTAAAACTATGACATGTGGAAAGACATAAATGATAAAAGATTGCGTACATCTTTTTTTTTACCCGACCACGTTTTTTTGCGACCGAAAATGTACAAAATAGCTCTTTAAAAGCTCACAAAAAATTATTTAACATTTGGCGCCGCCGCCGGCAAAAAACCGGCGCGGCGCGGCGCGCCGCCGCCGCCGACCCTTAGTAAAATTTAAGCCGCCGCCGCCGATGTTACCATCGGCGTCGACCTCTGATACACATATGCAGCCAGCAGAGATCCGTGATTATTGAATTTTTTGGGGGGATTAAGGATTAAGGATTAATGTTATTCCGGGCTTAGATTAATCCAGGATTAATTAAATAATTCAATTTTTAAGGATTACAGATTAATTATTCCTGATTAATTCTTGATTAAGATTAATGTGATTTTTATTTTGTTATGTTGAATTATTGACACAGCGATATTACGGCAGGTTTGCTGCACAAACTACGCCATTGGCCTTTACCAAGTCGCAAGACTTGTCAAATTATTCGGCCTCAAAAAAGATGCCGACCAAAATAGATATCAAATCTTTCAGTTCAGCTAGATTACTGTTCGCCATGATTAACGATTGAACCAGTATTTTTATGGAAGCAACAATTTAAAGTTAAAAGTATAAGTATAAGTAAAAGTATAAGTAGTCTTAACTAATTACTGGCTGCCAGCCAGTAATTAGTTAAGACCACTTATCTAATTGTAAAAGTGTGTAATTGTACAGCCTGATTTAACTCTTTCTAGGGATGTAATATGCGAAGATACAACGAAACAAAAATGCGATAAGATTCGAATCCCTTTCAAAAATTTCCATGTGCATTTAAAAACTGTTCATGGAATCCTGGAAAGTGTTGACGGGACGAATATGGTTTGCGACTTTCCTTTTTTATTAAATGGGGACATTTTTGCAAGTAAGAACGCTCCTTTGAAATTGGGAAATTCATACCTGTTAAAGTTGAGTGAAATTTGTGGTGACACAACTGCTTGTGTACAATTTTTTACCAAAAAAAAAGTTATTCAAGGCTGTGTAAAATTTATTCAAGAATCACAATTATAACCAAAGCGGTTAGGTCATATATTGACACCGGGGGTGTTGATTTGACAAATTTTTATTTTGAGTGTATGATATTTACAAAATTAACTTGTGTATTCAAGATCCTGGACATTGCGGCACCCTCGGAATCCTAAAGAAACACGGCCAGACATTACTATTGCATTTCTATAAGGAGGCGAATTCGGTGCACTTTTGGGCAACACTGCTTGGAAATGACAAAACCGCGGAGAAACACTGGTTTCATTTAAATATAAAGAATGGCAAGGGTAATCCAAGAAAGGTATGTACGTGAGTTTCAAGAATTTAATCAATGATGAAAAATATGGTAAAATATGACCGATTTTCTAAGAATGTTATCCAGAAAAAATCGAAATTATATTAGTTAAATTTTTAAATAGATGGATCTATCTTACACGATGCCGGTATTACCGTATCACGGCAATTCCAAACTTGGTGGGGGGATCGTGCATGAAAACTGTGTCACAATTACGTCCTCCTCTGTGACTAAGTTCGGAGTGCGGAAAGAACCTGAGAAATTCCCCAATCTGTTTGTTTTGCCAATTATGTAGGTTTGGTATAGTTTAAAATTTTTCGTCAAAACGTCAAAACTCGATTTTTGCATATTTTTGTAAAATCGTACGTAAATAAACCGTTACAACGAATGTAACCAAGGGGTAAAAGGAGTGTGTTATCCGTCGACCTGAACACCATATTATTATTGTGTTTGTCCGTTCAAAATCTGTTAAAATTTGCATGCCTAACGTGTTTTCAACAATTCTGAACAATTTATAAGATTTAACTATTGATGACCATGTTGTGACCTTTGAGGTCAAATTGGACGTCACCACTAAATTCGGGGTTACATTTCAGTTCAAATTGATACATGTATGCAATTTTACCTTTAAATGAGATTTCAAGATATTTTGACCTTGACGGGTGCGACCTACAGTGTCCATCTTCGATTTCATCCTGTCCTATGATGTTTTTCAAAGTTTCAAGTTTTATATGTCCTTTGGTTCAAAAGCTATCTGAGCTACGGACAGATAGACGGACGGACATAACGATCTTATAAAGGGCTTTCACCCTTTACTATTGGTACATAACCACTATTTTTTACATGCAACGTTATCCCGAATAAGTCTACAGATATGTAGATATTTAACTACCAATTTTTTAAGCCTGCTCAAACTACAATTTACATGATTAGGTCGATGAAACAGAGGTAGACTTTGACCAATTTAGCGAGTGAAAAAGTTGCACAGTTGCCTCCGGAATTTAATTTAAATAAATTTGATTAACACTGCAAAATTACGGTTAAATCTTAGTACATGATGCCTAAATATTTTCGGTATACTAACTCGCCCTCTCGGCGACATTTTTATTTAACTTTATTTACAATTCATCCTTAGGTTCTAAATTCTTATTCAAATATTTAACAACGTTAGTACATATCATTAAAAGTAAGCTTTTTTGAGCATTCTCATGTTACTCTGATTCTTCAATGATGTCCAAGTCACGGTCAGTCGTCCCAACAGGGACGGCGTCTTCCTCCTCTTCTTCCACAGGCGTGTCAAAACTGTACGTTCTGCGAATTACAATTTTGGTAGAATTTACTGCAGTTCGGCCTTTTTATACTTTTTATAGTGCACGTAGGCCTTTATAAAATTAAGCATTTACTGCAGACAGGCCTTTATAAAATTAAGCATTGACTGCAGACAGGCCTTTATAAATTTAAGCATTGACTGCAGACAGGCCTTTATAAAATTAAGCATTGACTGCAGACAGGCCTTTATAAAATTAAGCATTGACTGCAGACAGGCCTTTATAAATTTAAGCATTGACTGCAGACAGGCCTTTATAAAATTAAGCATTTACTGCAGACAGGCCTTTATAAAATTAAGCATTGACTGCACTTAGGATTAGGCGTTTGTATAATTAGCACGACGATATGTGTAAAACATGGAGTTTCCATCATACTTAATTCATCGCGTCATAATCAGGTGACTTAATGGGTACATACAACTTGTATGTACGAAACTCAATCAAATATTTAAATTAGGGTCCATCCCTTACCGTATTTTCTCTTCGGGTTCTTTCTCATTCTCCATTTTCGTCACCGCCGGACTTCTTGGCGGGGCCGTGCTAGCCAGCTTTTTTGGCGGGGGTACTGTTTTCTTGGTTTTTTTACGTTTCGAATCCGGCAGCAAATCGTCCAAAGCTTGGAGTTCTTTTTGAGTGAAAATGTAATCCAGCAGCTTGCGAACGACCATCATCACTACCAACTGAAAACGAGAAATAGATAAAACTTGGATTAGCAAAGATTAGTAAATATTCTGTACGCAATAATTCCAGAAAAAGTATTTGAACGAGTGAGTAACTTAAAGAAACTCAGAATGTAGTTTTTTGTTTAAAATAACACTGTGGGTATTCACGTCAATTTCTTAAAAGCCGTAAACCTCGCTTCGCAACTTTGCGATTTTTGCGAAGATTTGCGATGCGACAACGAATCAGATTGCTTTATTTTTTTTGCGAAACATACAAAGCAAAAGGGCATCTACATATTATCGTCGTAAAATATCTCGTCGTCCAAGAAATTTTAATTAAAATTTTCAGAAATGTGCCCAGACAACCTTAAACTAACTCGGTGAAATGAGTTATGTTTAAAGTTGTTCAGGTAATATGTATTTTGGGCGTTCAGGACATCGATTTCGCAAAGTTGCGAAGATGTGTTGCGAAACGACCTTTTTAAATGACGTGAATACCCACACTGTTTTTAAGAGTGTTATTTATACATACATGAACATATACATGATGGTCAACATGCGTTTTACACATTAGAATTTTGTTCTTACCATTAAGGGAAACAGTATTGCTGTTGCTTTCATAGATTTGATTACCCACAGCAGAATCAGACAAAGGAGTTGAATCAGTGTGAATAGGTGGACCCTCGCCAAGGGGACGTTTCTCAAATATCTGCACGTACATAATTCTTAAGTTTAAGTACGCCAAAAAATAATAATATGTACAAAAACTATTATCATACATAATTAAAAATAATGTTATCATTTCTTAAATTATGAATAGTATTACTTTTATGGAAGTAAGTAAATGCACTATATTTACTTTAGTAAATTTACGTAGGATTTAGTACATTTTACGTAATATTCTATTTACTTATTTTACCTACTTCACAGTGCATTTATTTTCACAGGGGTAACATTAGTTTTAAGAGTGTATTAGGTAAATTTGCAAATTTGTAACTTTTAAGTTTAAAGCGTTTCTTAAAAAATTCCTTACCCGTGATCCGGTTGGTATTTTAGTGGCATTGCGAAAAGCAGGATCCTCTCGAAAAGTTCCATCCTCATCAGAGCGGAGAATCCCATGTATAGAAACACCCCGTAGAGAACCGGCATCGGCACAAATTTCAAAATTGGTGTTAAAAGGACAGATAGTCCAACTGAGAGGAAGACCAAAACGTTCGAAACTCGCTGCTCACGAACACCTAAAAAGCGCGGTTTCTCCCCTGGCGCGGCAGATTCGGATTCCATTTTTAGGGAATTTACATTCGTGAGGCTTTCCACGGTGGCCGCGCAAAACCAGGGTAGCCCAAGGAACGAGTTGATGCAAATTAATCCAGCCAAAAGGAACAGGTCGAGATGGTAGCCACACCCTTTCTGAAAAAGTTTTAAGAAACACATGTAACCTGAAACAAATTTTGACACATGTGAAACTCGAAAAGACTGACTTCTTGGTTTTCGCCGTTACATTGGGCATATTCACACAAACAAGTTTCACGTGCACTCTTAAAGCTAACAATGGAGGCGCAAACCATGTTCAGCCCAGATAATTTTTTGACCTTCTTAGTTTGAAAGAGCAAGTCTATACAAACAACATTTGGTTCGGCACTTGGGCAGATGCGCAAATTTCAGCACGCTATGGGCGCCGCAAGTTCGCAAAAACGCACGATTTTTCGGGCAATGCCCAGCGCGAGCTCAACTTTGTGCGTTTTTGCGAACTTGCGGCGCCCATAACGTGCTGAAATTTGCGCATCTGCCCAAGTGCCGAACCAAATGTTGCTTGTATAGACTTGCTCTTTCAAACTAATATGTAAGGTCAAAAAATTATCTGGGCTGAACGTGGTTTGCGCCTCCATTGTAAGTAAGGTTTCTCTTTTAAAGAGTAAAAACGAAAACTGAGTTCATAATTAAGTAAACTGTACAAAATTCAGAGTAAAATTTACTTTTTAATATTAAGTTACCGTTACTCTATGATTAGTATAAATATGTAAATACTTGTTTAGAATTTAGAGTGGATTTACTTCGAAAATGGTAACATTATTTTTAAGAGTGTATCACACCCTTCCGAAACATGAGTCTACCCATTGGCAAATTTGCTGATAAGTTGAAATAGCTAAAATTTGCTGAAGTTTACACCTTTATATTTATATCAAAAAATCATGTACTCGTATATACGAATCTGCATATTCTCAAATTCTAACTTCAATGATTAAAAGATGTCAGAGAAATTCAGTTATCACTCATAAAAATAATGTAACTCATTCAAAAGTAATTGTAGTCTCGATTTTAAATTAAGCAAATTATGTATCCTCACAAATGTCAACTTGATAGAGAGTAAAATTTACTGTGGATTCAGAATAGTCTGCTTAATATAGATTTAAGGTTGTATTTACATAAAGGGTAGCATTATTTTTAAGAGAGTATACATATTTCTATTGAAAACGTCACCACTTACCCTCAACTTGTGATCCTTCCTGTTCACAATAACTGCAGTGATTTGCTGATCCATAAAAATCAAAATCGTTGCCAACAATGCGGGCAAAATGGCGGCGAAAATGCTCCAAAATGGATTTTTCCCGAACGGGCTGATCACCCAGCCTCGTTCGTCCGACGTGGGCGCAAACTTGTCAGGAACGACTAATTTCGGGGTTTGAATCCCAACCAGGAAGTCGACCAGAGTGCACGCCCCGATTGCCAAAACGACCGAAAAATCGGACACAATGTAGCGAAACGCGGTCGGGAAGAAGGGTGAGACGCGAAATTCTTTTAGCATAAAAGAGACGAAGAATGTGCCAAAAAAGAGGAGGAGAGACATTAAGAAGACCGTTTGGTTGGTCTGGGCTTGCAGCGAGGTGATCAAGGGGTGTGGTTCGGTTGTCGAATTTGCATAATCCTGTGGACCAAATTGATTTTAGTTTGGGTAAAATCTGGCATTTTTCAAGTCGCAAAAGACTTCGAAACTTAAGGTTGCATTTAGTGACGACTTGATCTGTCATAGATTTTTAGTCTCACTCCACCCCTGTTCAATATCATTGAAGTGCAAGATTTTTGAAATGCATAAGTTTCATGACTTTGGAGGTAAATTCAGCCTTTAATAATGTTTTTATGGAATTTTTAATACCACAAAACTATTGACTTAAAATAATTTGCACTTCATGTGCCCAAAAATTACCTACAAAATTACTTAATTCGCTAATTTCTATAAAAAAATTATAGTTTTGTAACACCAAAAATTTACTTCGTATAAAAATATTTATCCTAAAACTCATAAAACTTATTCCATCTGAAGAATTTGCATTTAAATACACTGAATAAAGGTAGAATGAGATTTCAATTCTATGCTGGAGCCATTCCATCTTAAAGGAACAATGCTATTTTTGCCTTGCGTGAAAAATTCTAAGTCCAGATTTTTAAAATTTCAATCAAAATTAACAAAAAAATTATTCACATTATCCACAGCAAATTCCCAATTCCAAGGTACTGCACCCTCCGTGATATTATTGTCCAGGTCCTCTCCATTGGAATCCGTATAATTTCCGAACGATCCGATATCATGGTCAATGTTTCTAATCAGCATCACATTTTTTACGGCCTGTCACCGAAAAAAATTGAAATTTTAAATATTTTCAATTATCAATTTTATACTTTCAAATTACCTCGACCATGAAAATGACCGCGATCAAGGTGGCAAAGTCATCCTCGGTAAATCTCGTGATGTACGAAACGAGCGAACTTGCATCCAAGGCGACGAGCACGACCAAAATCGCGGCTATCCAGACGCCCACCCATAACCGAAACTCGAGATAATCCAGCCCGTTAGATCTTAATAAATTTGAATAAATTGCCTAAATACATGTTCACACTGTTATGGACTGTGATTTAAAAGTATACTATTTTTGATATGTCTTTCCCATGCAGAATTGAGTCTAATTATAAAATACGAACCATCGCAATCTGAAATATTCACTTATCTAGATATTGATTTCTCAGGATTTAAGCTGCTACCACGTGGTATTCAAATTTTTGCCGGTGATTCAAAATTTGCTACTAATATAAGGTAAAAGTTTAATACCGAACTATTAATGCCGTATTACTTGTCAATACAACTTTGATACAGTCATAAATTAATACTGCTTGGTACAATTTTAATACCGGATTTCTAAGAGTGCATTAATCCATTCACTTACTCAGAAAAGTGGACCAAAATTGTTTCAAACACGAGCACGGGTCCCGTCGACCCCAAAATGAGCAAGGGTTGACCGGAAAATAGTGCAAATCCGACGCCACATAACGCTCCCGCCATCATAGTTTCAATTGTCCCCATGTAATTGTGCGTGGCTAGGCCCATAAGCCCGCCAAACGTGATGATCGGGGTGAGACAGGCAAAATAGAGGAACAACCAGGTCGCCAGACATTGCAGTGATAAGGCATCCGTTATGTCAGATTTATACCTGGAATGAGGCATCCAATAAGATACTTATCAATAATTCTACGTATATCCTAATTTATTTCCAAAAAAACTAATTTTCGCGTCATCGTCAAACGAATTATCTGATAATACAGAGGTAGCCAAAATAATGATCAGATAAGTCAGCTTAAAAATCTGAAGCAGGAAATTACGTTTTTTTTTAAATTAAGCTATCGACCTCTTTTTAGATTAACTTTTGCAAAAAATTATTCGCAAATTGGTTTCTAAATAATTTTATCCACATTACACACACATGTGATTTTTTTATACTTTTCATGCCGTGACTATAAAAGTTTGCAAGCGGGTGTACCAAATTGTTGGAAATGCTTGGCTCAGCAATTTAAGCAAATACAAATTTTGCAAATATTTGGCCACTCTTAGATACGAAACCTTACGCTTTGCAATCAAGAATGCGCAAAAACTTTAGAATTTTTCATATATTAACGGCTTTTCATTTCAAGTATATTTGTATGTACATATGAAATTAGCAAAATCGTCAAATGGTCCCTCACCAAGGTAACTTCCTCTTAACATCGTTGTACAATCCGCCAAATAATTTCCCACTCCGAACCAGCCCTGTATCTTCTGGGTTGTCCTCCTCATCCGAATCTTCGTCGCCACTTCCGTCCTGAAAATAATTTGCAAATTTGCAAATCTATCTCACACTCTGAAAAAACTATGCTACCCACTTTAGCCTGCGGTTCCAGCCTGATAGACGCATCCCACGAGGCCGGTGGCAAAAGTGATGTCGATTTTTGAAATGCTTCCAACGCTTGCAAAATCTGTCCGGGTTTGTCCGCTTTGTACGCGGCGGATCGGAACCTGGGATCCGTAAACATGGTCCCGACGGCTCTGCCAATCTCGTAGAAATCCATTTCCTGCATGAGAAAAAATTCGCAAAGTTTGCAAATTATTTTTGCAAAAAAAATCTCTGTTTCGTTTACTTACCACCGGGGCCAGTAGGACGAACAAGAATCTCGTCGGCAGCGGGACTTCGGTCAAATTCCCGAGCACGACGGCTTCCCCTAATCGCAAAAAGGCGGCGATTGGAACTTGCAAAAAATACAGTTGTCCCACCATCACGTTGACACATTCCGCGTTGGACGCAATTTTTCGCATGAATTGCAAGTTTTTCTAGAAATTGGGATATTTCCGTTAATCATTTCTTTAAATTGGCATCTAAAATATTTATAAATACCTCTTCGTCATCCTTTTTTGGCAAATGGTGATGATAAACGACTGAGGAAAGGCTGGTTCTCCGATGTTGAAGCATGTGCGGCTCCACTACAAAAATTTGCAAAAATGAATAAATTACGAAGCATTGATTTTATTTTGCTTGGTGGTGCATCGCTTCAAATAAAGTTTTAAACACTATTTATGTAACCCAAATCGGGCAAAAATTGCAGATTTTGCAGGAACCAGAGAAAATTCAACCTCTTGAAAAATATCTGGAAACCTTATCCTTAAAAATTTTCATCATTTTTTCCACTACTGGGGCACTATTAGAAAAGTTTACATTACACACTTAAAAATAATGTTACGAATTTTAAAAGAATATATACACTCGATTTAAAATTAAGTACACTATTTTTATTAAAGTTCGAGTAACGTTAGAAATAAGTTTACTATGAATGTAGCTTATAAATATTTACTTAATATAAAATTGAGAATTTTTCAAAAAGTTTAAATTATCTTTAAGCGTGCGTAACAAATTTTTTAACGAAACGCTTACACACGTTTTGGTTTATGGACTTCTTGCTTCTTCCTTTTTTGAAAAAGCCCGCTCTCCTCGTAGTGATGGACTTTAGGTCGCAACAAAGTTTGGAGGATCTTGGCCCTGTGCATCTCCTCAATCGAGCCCTGCGCCGCCCAACGTTCGACCAGCTGGCGAAAAGTCTTCCCCTCCCCGTCCCCCGTGTCGAAGTCGAGATCCACAATTATCGCGCCCGAATCGAATCCCTTTCTCAAATCGTGAATCGCTTGAGCCTTCACGGTCGGCACGAATGGCTGTTAAACATAAAAATTCATTTTGATCTCAGTGTTATGTGCTACGTATGTACATATTTAGCGTCAAAAAGTACTAAATATTTACATACTTATGTAAAATTACATTTCGCAATTTTTCGAAAATAATTTTAAGATTGGGTAATTGTTTTAACCGTTTCTCACCTTCGACCATCGTTTCCCACCTTGTTCCACGTTCTCTTCATATTTCACCCACCTTTCAATTAAAGATTTAACGTTTAAGGTAGAAATAATAATAATGTCAATTCCATTACAGTTCAACACTACCACAAAAATACAAGGAATTTCAATCTATGTCTACAAAATTCTAGCGTTTTGAAAATTTAATGCACTATCAACTCCAAATTAAGCCAACTGCACTAAATCCAGAGTAAGCTATCAAGATTTGGTAATAAAATATTTAGAATTGGGACTGTAGTTATATTTTTAGATTGGGGGTGCATTAGTTTTAAGTGTGCCCTGCACAATTTTATAAAATTTATCTAATTCCGTGCACAGCTGTATCAATGATTTATCAAGAATGTAGGGCGACAGATTTTACTTAGAAAATTATAAATGTGGGCCAAATTTTGCAGAAAAAGTGCAAAGTTACATATATGTACATATATAATCATCTACTCGCAAAAAATCATATGTACATACCTTGAAGCTTCTCGCCATTCCTCTCTACCCAACGAGTTGAAATGCATCATCTCCACGAACAAGGGGTACTCCTCGTCGTCTCCTTCCCCTTCAAGGATCCCCTCAAAAAAGGCGTCCTTTTCCGCATTGTTGTTCGCCTTATCCTTCATCTCCGCAAAAAAACTGGGGCACAATAATCACTACTCGAAAAAATCACAATATTTGCCAAATCTGTAACACCACGTTTGTTAAAACAAATAACAATTATTTAATGATGACCATGGGGCGGATATGTATTTATTATCAACTTTATCACTCGAAATATTTCCAGGTTTTCGGATAAATGTAAGTTTTTAAATTAATATTTTCACTATTGGAAACCTACGTAAGTCTTTGACATGCTTTTTGCAAAAGTGCATACAAATATTTGGCAAATATTTCAACGATACCAGAAGTAACTTTTTTCCTTCAAAAAATTGCAAATTAAAAAAAAATGTACAGCATCGTATTAAAAAATGAAAATGTGAACATATATGTTTTTTTGTAAATATTATATAAAAAATTTTGCCCGTATTTATTAAATCTAAAATATGTGCATATTTCAGCGATTTGGCTTATTTAAATACATATCCACCCTTTGATGGCGACACTCACACGCACCTTGCAAAAATGTGCAATAAAATAAATTTTTATTTTGCACGACACAACAACTTCCTCCCTTCCTAGCCACCTACTCGGTCCGGACTGGGTCTGCTGGTTAAGAAAACATCCACTTTAGCTTGGCCAGGGATGGTCAATTTGTCTCATTTTTTATTCATTAATTCATCCTCGTTTAGCCGGACGCGTACATAACTCAGTTTGTCAGATCTTATAATTTAAGCTGTAAATTTGAGTCTCAAATTAGAACTGGCAACTATTTTGTTTTGCTGGTAGCAGATTTTCCTGCATAAAGGATGTCATTAATTTTTTAGCCAAGTAAAGGCCAAGCTTTTCATAAAGTTTTGGGTGTTAAGATGGGACATGTAAGTCACGTGAGTCGGAAAATCGGTCACGCACTTTTGCACGGTCCGACGCATGATAATTTTCCGAATTTAAATTCACTTTGGCAAATGCACTTCTAAAAATAACACCTTTTCTTAGAAAGGAAGAAGAGCAGATTGCAATTAGTCCGTTGTGCACAAGGTAACTAAAAAATATGTACGAATGCCACAACATAACAGAAAAGACAAACTTTTCTGCCAGGGTTCGCAAAATGTGCGATATTTTAGCCAGTTTGTAAATAAATATCTGAATAAGTACTGACATAAATTACTTGTTTTTTTGCAGGCAGAGATCATAATTTACTCGTCAAATAGTTCCGCAATTGATATTACATCATTATTACGTAAATTCATACGTCCAATTCTAAGAAAATCAAGAAACTATGGTTGGTTTTTTATAGTTAGACCAAATTCTTCATAATAATAAACATATACAAGTAATTACGGGTTTTTCATGAGACATTTTTCAAATTTCCTGACAAAAATATTTTTTCGAGATAATATTTAAACCTACTTTTCGAAATACATATACATGCCTACATAAATATGTAATATTATCCGATACAAAATCGTGTCAAATTTCAAATCTCTGCAGAGAAGAGTACACGCATACACTCTTAATAGCTCGGTAAAGTCACGCAGGTAATGATTTCTCGGTAATGAATTTGGTAATAATATGTATTTTACCAGGTAGTAAAAATTCGTTGTCATGATGGGTAAACTTTATTATCAAGCCATTACCACACCGTACAAGTTATCATTACCACTTTGGTAGAGTCGTATATTTGTGCTTTTCGGTAATATTTATTACCAGATTATTTACAATGAATTGTCCAGGTTTATTAACTCTTTTTTCTTTAATTGTGCGTAACGCAACCCTGTTCTTTCCTCGGCACGTAGTCGTATCCCATGACCAGATTATGTATGCATTTTGCCACATAATCAGCTCCAGAAGACACATCCCAGCAGGCGCCGCATCAATTGGAGGAATTAACGCCAATTGTGAAATACTTGCTAATTTGTTCCTCACCACATTAAAGACAAGCTCACTCACTCCTGCTTAAAAAAGTTATGATTTATGGCACTTCCTTCCTTACGATGCTTCAAGTTAAGGGGCCTTTCACAAATTATTTATGGAAACGTCGATATATGTATGTATCACATTATAAAAAACTGACCTTTAGACCATATAAAAATTGCAGGCGAAATTTTTAATTACAATTTTGGTATACATAGTTTAGCAAAATATTACTAACAATGGAGGCACAAACCATGTTCAGCCCAGATAATTTTTTGACCTTATTAGTTTGAAAGAGCATGTCTTTACAAACAACTTTTGGTTCGGCACTTGGGCAGATGCGCAAATTTCAGCACGTTATGGGCGCCGCAAGTTCGCAAAAACCCACGATTTTTCGGGCAATGCCCAGCGCGAGCTCAACTTCGTGCGTTTTTGCGAACTTGCGGCGCCCATAACGTGCTGAAATTTGCGCATCTGCCCAAGTGCCGAACCAAATGTTGCTTGTATAGACTTGCTCTTTCAAACTAATAAGGTAAAAAAATTATCTGGGCTGAACATGGTTTGCGCCTCCATTGTAAGTAGATTTGAATCTTGAGAAATTTTTTTAAATACATTTTGATACTTTTCTAAAAAAAAAATTCGCTATAATCAAGTTTGTTCATAAATTTGTAATTATCTATTTTTTACAATTTAAAGTAATATTATTTAGAGCCAATTTTGAAACCTGGTCACTACAGAAACCCAAAAATACATATATCAATTTAAAAATACGGAGTGGCATCACCACGCTATTAAAATCTTTTAATCTTTCAACGGTTCATGCAAGCTTACAACCATCAAAGAACTGCGGCTGATTAATCTAAATTAGTCGGCCCGAGATTCAAATCATTTATCATCACTTTAAATTTATTAATCTCAGAATGAAAGAAACTGCTTCAATCTAGTCGATATCTAAATATAAACCGGTTTTCGTACCATATAACGAGACGAGTCCGATGACATTAAAAGGAAAAAAAAATTCCATGTAAAGTAAACAACGAGATAACAAAATTCATGGATAAAACTTGTAATTTTACTGGCTTGTTGGTAAGGGGCCGATCATAAAACATGTAAGCAAAAATTACAATTTTATAGATCTCGCACTCCCTCTTTAACATGTCACATATCATTCCAGCTAGACATGCACCGAGTACTCGGGGCTGCCGAGTACTCGGCAGGTTTTGGCCGTGTTCTCACTACTCGGACTTGGCCGAGTATTTTTGCGTGCTCGGCCGAGTATTCCTTCAATTTTTATATGCATCCAGTACCACTTTACCCGGTACCTACACCGAGCAGTTCGAATTATCCATCATGTGATTTTTGCAATTAATATCAAACTTACTTGAAAAATGCATCCATGAAATTTGTTAATTCTATCCGGTAATCAACTTTAATCGAACTGTTGGAACAGGAAGAAGAATCAGTAGCTTCACGTGATTCCGTCCACCAGTTCTCAAAATAAAGGTATTGGTAATTAAATATTATGTAAACAATGATTTTTTTTATGATGTTTTTAACAATTTACTCGGTGGCCTAGCCTTGCTCGGTATTCGATTGCCGAGTTTTGCTCGGTGCTCGGCAAACGAGCAGAAACGAGTACTCGGCAAAAATATAGAGGGTGTTCCGGAAGTAATGCAACTTTGGTCAAATGCACATATAAACTCAACGAATGAATTTTTTAAAGCGAAATTTTGGTCAGAAAGGGACAAAGGTTAAAGCTAATTAAGTTTTGCTTCCAATGGTCCGTACACCCCTTCCGCCAAATTTGGAGACGTTTTTGTTGGGCGCTCACAACTAGTGCTTCGCCACTGTTTTTGGTCACCTTTTTTGAGATTTTTGACCACATGTGTTGAAATAAGTTCAAATTTTTGACTGAAGTTTTTCGATTACAATATTTTTTCTAGGATAGGAACTAAAATTGTTCAATAGGTCTTGTATTTGGCAAATTTGGGAACGTTGTTCACCTCTATCATGTTAATTGCATTTGATCCGTTTTAAGGCGGAGCGTGATACTTTGGCTTATATTTAATTTCCAGTTTTGCATAAATGGTTTTCTTGAAGGTGGGAGAGTTGTATTATGTGCAAATAAAAGCATTTTGATAATCTGAGCAGTAAATCGTCTTGTACAGGACGATCAATTTTGGTTAATTTTAATTACTTCAGGTCAAGGATTTTTTCTGCCCTCCTGCTTGCTACTTTTATTTTACTCTTGACTATATTTATAAGCTTCTAGAACCTTCTAGGATTTGATGTCCAACTTCTAAGCTTTCAAATAATGTATGGTGTTCGGTGAGAACTTCAAGTACTTCAGCGAATTTCGCTCCGACATAACAAATTTCTATCTACACGAAGTTTATTACTTTCGGGGCTGCCACACGAATGTACCGACCAGATATTTTTTGCGATTAGTCTTTTTTTGCAGCTCATACCTTAGTATAACACAACAAATCGTCACTTTTGGAATTTCTTATTTTTTAAAGTGAACACAGCTCAATTTCTTGGAGCGCGTAACCACTTTTTCGAGGTAGTGGCAGACGATGGTTGCGAGTTGCTTGGTGGTATTTGACCTCATTTTGGAACGGATAGAGATATCGACTTCTGGTTTTCGGATTCTACTAGATAAATGTGTGGACTACAATATTCACCCAATTTCGAATTTGGGGCAAATTGATACCCTTGGATATATGCATTTTACCAAAGTTGCATTACTTCCGGAACACCCTCTAACCGAGCGCTCGGTGCTCGGCCGAGTCGACTTTTTCGGTACTCGGTGCATGTCTAATTCCAGCATCTTATCCCCCTCCTCTCTCCGTCCTCCTCTCGCGTTAAATAATTTATGAACGGCCCCTCATACTGATTCTCGTATTTTGAGAAATTTAAGTGTCATGGACATACAGAGGACATATATTTTTTAATGTACAGGGTGGTTTAAAAGTCAGGTTACAATGGAAAATTTTTCAATGGGAAAAATTCGTAAATTTCCATTAGTTACGGGTTACGGATTGAGATTTTTATTAATTTTTATCAGAACTCATGGAACACTGATGACAAAATTCTTAAAATATTTAATTTCAGAGGCAAAATTTCTGTAACTAGTGGAGATTTGTGAATTTTTCCCATTGAAAAATTTTCCATTGTAACCTGACATTTAAACCACCCTGTATGATATCACGAATACCATAAATCACTTTGGAAGGAGGTTAGAAATCGTACATAAATACGTCATTTTGGATACTTGCTTATTACGAAACTGGAAAAATTAAGAACTACTTATTCTTACAATTAGATATTACTGGAATTTTTATTGATAATTTAAACCAATTACTTGATTATAACTCGTATTTACATACATTATAATTTTGACAAGTCTCAATCGTTTCTAATATTTAAATGGTACGGATTAATATGTACATTTGAATCATGATTTTCGTCATGTTTATTTAAAAATTCGAAAACATATCCAATTATTTATATATGTAGAAGACTTAATCATCCTATAAATTTGGAATAATTAAAACTACCATTTTTTAATTAAATAATTGCATTCAATTAGCTCAAAATTATTGTATTATTTATCGTATGTAAATCATAAATTCATATCCTATGTACGCACGTGACATTTGTACAGGTCATTTGTACAGGAATATGTATGTATTTAATAATAGCCAACTCGAAGTCCTATAGCGTCCAGCATTTGCTACACCAAAAAAATATCACATGAACCAAGGCAAACCTATATACAAGTTTGTGGCCGTTCATAAATTACGGAACGCAAAAATCTTAATTTTTTAGACCCCCATCCACCCCCCCATTAGCATGTGTAACATACTTACATAGGCACGATATTATATGAACTCTGACCCTTCCAGCCTAACAACCATTCAGTATTAAATACGTAACTTGTGGATGGCCCTTTTCATCAAGTTTGTCCATACTTTAAAGGGCCCTTTTAAAAATAGAGGAAGACTTCCAAGAAAAAACGCTAACTATACATACTCTCTCCCCGCATGCCCCTTGATTCAACTCGACCCATATTTTTGGAGTTTCTAATTTTACTTTTACCTAATTTTGTCATGACGGAGGAATTAAATTTTTTACTCACTCATATGATAAATCACCCTTGGAAAGGTTACACGCACACAACTCCAGCACCTTTGGAATCAATTTGGTATGTACATAAATAAATTACACTTAATATGGACTTACACCGTTTATAAATTTTAATCGAAATTTTATTGAAGTAAGTATTGGTGGAGAAACGAGAAAAAAGTTTTAGAAATTTGTTAATATTTCGAGGTTTGCAATCCATTATTAAGACATTCGTAGAAAAAGACGACAAAATTATCCCACCGTAAAGTTTTGAAGTATGTAAATAATGAATATTTAGTTAGTTTTATGCAAATTTCGTAATTAATTGTCTGACAAAATTTGACATCAACAATTTTCTCTTCGACACTATGGATTTGAAAGTGCTTGGTTTTTCATAGAAACTTATTCCAGAAATAATTAATAATTGTCTCATGTATCTCCGTTGTACAATGTGTACATATTTAGATACTTATTTAAAAAATATATTTTTTTTAAATTTCAGCTACATAAATTACATTTCCAACCTTCTCATTGAGCCACACATACATTCCCCACTTAGCCAGACCGACTTACAAATGGAACCGTGCAGAGAGCAGGGTAAATTGTTCACTTAACAAAAAATGCATCGTCTTACAACAAAGAGGATACGTACATATTTACACAAATGTTGAAAATTTAATTGTGGTTTTATCCCCAAAATTTAGAAATTTCCAAGAAAATGAATACCCAAACCGGTCAAGAATTCAATTTCAACCCCACCGTCAATCCTGGCCCTTCATATTTTGGAAACTTCCCTTCCACCAGTCGCGCTAATTCTTCAGAAATTTCGAAATTTCCCCAAAATCTTTCCACCCCCGAGATAACCCCAAATACACCCGTGAAAAAGGAGCTTCGTTCCATTTTAAAAACCCCCCTTCGCAGTGCAGAATACCAGCCAAATGAAAAATATACGAGAAAAATTCGCGTAAAAGTTGGAACAAAGAGGAATCACGAGGAGTCCAGGATGGAAACGGATTCTGAGGCCGAACAAGAAAAACCCAGAAAACGGGTCACATTTTGGCCAGTAATAAATTTATACGCTTCTTGGGCTCAAAAACGTCGAAACAAGGAAAACGCTAAAATGGAAGAAATTAACGAATTGTTCGGACAGATGTTGAAAGACGGGGAATAATAAAAAGGTAGGAAAAAATTTGATGAGTTAATTAGAATTTAATTAAAAATCTAATCGTAATCAATTAAATTGTCGCATAATTTTTACACTTTTAGCAAAATGGTGTCGAATCACGGAGGGCATATATTACGGTAATAAAGAGCGTTACCGTATCTGTAGGAATGAAGTGCACCGTTGTGGTAATGAAAATTTACCACTTGGAAATATCTTAAATCGGGGAGGAAGTTATTCCCAAATTTATACCACGTGACTTCACCACATTTTTAAAAGTGTATTTATTACCTTACTTATGTCACCTTACTTTACACGTAGTTATTGCGAAGTTATGTACATGTTGATACCTAAAAAATGCATAACTATAAATAAGAAATAATGGTGCTTACATATTTAATCTACTTAATTTACTAGTTATGTAATTACTTACTAATTAATGAATTTTTAATGTATAATAAATACAAAAAAATTCAGAAGGAATTTTTATCACCAAATAAGGTTTGTCATATTAATTTGCATTTTAATTGTGGTTTCGTAAAACAACGACTGACAATGGAGGTCTCCTAACGTATGCTCACAGATTTGGACCAAACTAGCGTCAATCGATTACAAATATAATTAGTAGGAAATTTGCAAATGGAACTATCTGCCAATGCGCAGGTTTGGCGGAGATATTTGCATAAAAAGCGGGAAAAATGCGCAGCAAATTTGGAAATTGAAAAATTTGCTGGCCTTGGTGGTGCATTTTTTCCTCTTTTATGCAAATATCTTCGCTAAACTTGAGCATTGGCAGATAGTTCCATTTGCAAATTTCATACTAATTATATTTGTGATCGATTGACACCAGTTTGGTCCAAATCTGTGAGCATACGTTGGGAGACCTCCATTGTGAGTTGCATTGCTGCTTAAAGACTTGACGTGAGTACCCCGTATTGTAGTGTTTACGAATAATCCTCTGTTTCCATTGTAACCTGACTTTTAAACCACCCTGTATATGATAATGTAACAAATTATTTCGACATACAAAATAAATATGTAAGTACAAGGTCAGGCGTACCGTACGCCCTGAATTGTTTGAAGTACGTAACATCGGCCCCACGTAAATGATTCCTTAATTAATTACTAATTGCATAACCCATCTGGCTGCACATATGTATGTATGGGTGAAATGTTGACGTCATCGCTGTTTTGTGCTGTGCCTACCTCAACAAAAATTAGAATATAAGGATAAATGCAGGTAAGATTTTTATCATTGATATTCGTACTTGTCATGGCATCTTCTCTAATCTTCGTGATCCTCAGCGGGATGATATCTGTTGTAATCGGAGGCAGTGATTTTCTTTCATTCAAAAAAATGGGCGAGTCAGACTGGTCGCGAAATCGGGGTAATTTATCTGTATCAAAAGTTTTTTATTATGGTTTGATTTTATTAAATTAGAGACTTATCACATGCAAAGCTTAGGGCGAGTAGTCTTTTCTTTAGTAAAAAATCAATCCATAATTGTTCCCAAGTTTAAGCATAGCACCCAGGACGGATTTTTCACGCGAAACGGTTTTCCATTAACGTACATATTCGTTCACTGGGATTATTTGAGTTTCACTTCAAAATGCTCCAAATGGTTGGTAAACTTTTTCCCGTAAAAAATCCGTCCTGAGTACTAGGCTTTATCCAATAAGTTAGAATTGTGATGGTCTATTCACAATTATTGGACATTAATTGTCGAAGTTTTTTTTTAATTTTTGACAATACAAAATAAAATTTCGACATCTTGTGGAGCTAAATTCTAAAGAATCACAATTTTGTCGTCAAAGTTTTAAATTTCTGCACAGTTCGACACCGATTGAATGACGCGGTGCGATTTGGGGACATGTTATTTCCGCGGGAAGCTCTACGAAATGCAACCCGATCCGCCGTACCAAACGATAACCAACTTTGGCCGGGTGGAATCATTCCGTACGAAATTGACAAATCTGCCGGTAAACTATTTTCAGCAAGGTTATTATAAATTTAGGACATATGTATGTAGTCATGTACGCATTCATTTTTCGGTATTAATCTTGTTTTCACTGGGTATTAAAATTTTGCAATTTATAGGCCCGGTAAAATTTTACCGAACCTAAACTCAAAACATAAATTTGTCAAATCAACACGGCCGGTGTCAAGATATGAATTAACCGCTTTGGTTACAATGTTGAATCCGAGTTATGATGATTTTGATACCGGTAGTTATAACGTTATGGCCGAACGGAAAAATTTCATTACCACTCGGAATCACAATTGTAACCAAGGCGGTTAAGTCATATAATGACACGGGCGGTGTTGATTTGACAAATTTTTGTTTTGAGCGTACAAATTGCAAAATTTTAATATTTAGCACGCTTTTACTACACTATTATATATTAATTGTGACTCATTCTGGTAGAATAGTACATAATTATTAATCATTAATATATAATAATAATCGATAATATATAATTTTAGCACGCGTTTGAAGAGAGTATTCATTTTTATAATTTGACTATGTGCGTCTGTACTTATGCATGTTGTCCACGTCTAGTTCAGTCCATATTTTGTAGTCCATATTTTATTGTCCATATTATTGCCGGATCTCATTTATTCCGTCATTAATTAAAAATTTTAACATTTTTTATTAGCACAATACACATCTCTTTTCATCCAAGCGACCCAGCAGTTCAATAACTTTACCTGCGTAAAATTCGTTCCTCGCGGAAATGAGGAGAATTACCTGGGCGTCCAGACGGGCGAGGGTGGGTGCTACTCATACGTCGGGTATTGGCTCTCGGGCCGCCAAGAGTTTGGGATAGGGCGTGGCTGCGTGGACATTGGGACCATCGTGCACGAGTTGGGGCACACGGTTGGCCTGTATCATGAACACGATCGGAGCGATAGGGACGATTACATCGTCATATTTTGGAGTAATGTCCAACCAGGTGAGAATCTACCTTGACAAGGTAATTTCTTTTCCAGAAATTAGCGTGATCGTGTCTTTAAAATATTCTTGGGCCATTTTTCATAATTCGCAGATGTCATCCACACCTTAAATATGTGCATAATTCATATTTGTTGCATTATTTGTCTGCCTGGATAAGTTCTACATTAATAATTACATACTACTTTCCACATATATACGTTTATGCAATTTTACATAATTGCACTTTGCATAATTGCCCTTTGCATAATTGCACTTGGCATAATTGCACTTTGCATAATTCAGTTTTGCATAAATCTAAAACGCAATACCTCAAGCCAGGCATGTATGTACCTTTATCAAAATTTATACTAAACTATTGCAAATTTGTCAAATCCAAATGTCCCAAATTTGTCAAAATTTTACCTTTCAAAATTTGACTTTTCTTGGACAAAATTCCGGTTTTATCGGTGCAACTATACTATTGGCCATGTTAATCGGTCTTGTTTAAATCGTGGAAAAAATTGAATTGTGCATATTCTACTCAAAATTTTTTTAATATCTAAAAAAATAATTTCCTTAATAAATCAATGTCTTGATTCTCGACAGGTTACGAGGATCGATTTGAAAAAATGCTCCCTGCCCAGAATCGTCTCCTCAACGGGTACGATACCGACAGCATTATGCACTACGGGGAGGCCGCGTTCTCCAAGGATGGCGCCAGTGAGACGATGAGAAGCAAATTCGGCCACGTTTTGCGAGACCCGTCAGAAAAACATGGCCTGGACAAGAGTGACATTGAAAGGATTAATAAACTGTATAAATGCTGACGACCCGACGGAAATTCAGAAGTAAAAATTACATCATCATGATTCGAAAATCGATCCAAGTTTTTTAATAAAATTGGATAATCAAATTACGAAAGAGTCCAACTAAACATGTTAATTATTTAATGTTCGATTGATGACTTGGCTGAATAATGTAACAATGAAATATCAATATTGACATACCTAAATACGGCTTAAAGGGAAGAATTGACGTTGTCAGATAGAACGGGAGGTATTTATTTACATAAATTTAACTAATCCGGGTAAGGTAGAAGAACTGAGACCCAAAACCATCCATGTACCTGTTTGATGACGCAATGCATGCACGTTTCTTCCTTAAATTACTGTTTTTTAGCTTGTTTTTGATACTATATACCATATTTCATAACAGATACATGCCCAATCCTATAAAAATGGTCGTACTAATCAGACAAAATATTATGCACACCTGGGGCTATCCATATATTACGTCATAAAAAATTCTTGATTTTAGCACCCACCCATCTAACTTATGGGTATATTAAGAGATACGGAATTTTCACATGGAAGAGATAGAAAGACCTTAATCACCCACCTACTACAATGATTACGTAATTTATGGACCTTGCATCTCCGAGTAATTAAGCCTAGCATATTCTCAACTTATCACATAATGTACATATACATACCAAGCACCCTGTCTTTGCTTTGGTTTTGAGTGAACAAGTTGTGTCTCAAATGGAGCGACGGTGGCGCACATACCTATCTGTGTATTGAGTTGCTCGAGACAACTACCCGTGGCGCTTGTGTGCCAGCCTGCCAGTGTATTATTAGTTTGGTTGAGGACCACGACGGGCGCTCATAAGGTGGCTACTATCGCTCGTTCAGTACGCCTTCTAGATTTACTATATAGTATAATTCTGTGATACATACACAGCAACTGCATAATTAGCAAGGGAACGTACATGTATTACAACGCCCATTTCTACCCACCTCTTCCCTATCCTTTCTGATGACGTAATGTGTGGACGTTCCCCACCTGGAAAAATACAGCATTTCATCTAATAGTATTTTAACGAGGGTGCAGATCATGTATGTCAATTTAAGAGTTGAAAAGCAAGATGAACTCGTATTTCGTATAACAGACGGAAAATGAAGGTTCTCTTATCGACTTTCCTTGCAGCGACCACGGCCGTGGTGGGTATTTACGCATTTTATATTATACAACATATTATAAATTTCAATACTTTTAATTTACATATTCCAAATTTTTACTTTTAATTTACAAGTTTAAATGTTTCTAATATGCATAAGTAAAAAATTTCAATACTTCAAAGTTACATATTTTAAACTTACAAGGGAAGGTCCCCGACTGCTTATCGTGTCCAGGGTAACCACCATGTTTTTTAGAATCTACTAGGACCCCAGATGAAGGATTAATTGATATTTACGTGTAAAACTCATATTTGGCGCCATGGCGTGGCACCAAGCTTAAAAATTTGCATTTTCGACCAATTTCAAACCCTCATAACTCTTGCAGTTTATGTCGGATTTTCAAATTTGTATGCTTAAAATGATCACAAACGTCGAAATTTTCGAGAAAAAAACAATAATCAAAAATTTCTAATTTTTGAGATATTTTTAGCATTTTTTCGACGAACCCCCATTTGTAAGAAAATTATGAAATTTTGCGAAAAGTTAAAAGCGATAATTTTGGAAAAAATTTCATGGGATATGAAAGTTGAACTCCTTGTCATGATTTTTGCCAAAAATATTGAAAATCCGTCAAGGATTTCAAAAGTTATGGCGGTTTCAAAAATAAAAACATTCAAATTTGGCGAATTTGGCGCCACGGCACGACGCCACATATGAGTTTGACACGGAAATATGAATGAATCCTTCCTCTGGCGTCCTAGTAGATTCTAAAAAACATGGTGGGTACCTTTGACACGATAAGCAGTCGGGGACCTTCCCTTGTTAGATGTTTTCCATTTACCCAGTTTAATCTAGTTTTGTTCTACTATAGGTTAATGTCTCACTTTGCCCTAGTGATATCACAAATCACAGAAAAATCACCTTAATCACAAAGTTAATACCCCAGTTCAAACATGGATTAACACGATTTCTAATTTCACAGGTGGTTGTAGCGTCGGCCGCCCTTGGTCAGAGAATGGGGGGCTATCGTGCCGCGAGAAAAGCGCCGAACGATGGTCGCGTCGGGCGGAAGGCAACCAGAAAAGGTACAGGCGATGGTCGAGTCGCTCGAAAAGCGCCGAACGATGGCCGAATCGCGAGAAAAGCTACGAGAAAGGGTACAAACGATGGCCGGGTCGCTAGAAAAGTCGCGAACGACGGTCGAATTGCGCGGAAAGCGCCGAGGATAATGCGAAAAGGCCCTGCGAATTCTCGCACCGCCAGAAATACTCCGACAGAGGGTCAATTACCCGGAAACATAAGTCGAGGTAAAATGATTTGGGAGTCTGAAATGGACGACACCGAAACCAATGTTCGCCTTGCTATCGACAAAATGGAAAAGTACGAATAAGTCAACCCTTTCCCCAATTTCCTCAGAAATTAAATTAAATTTCGAATAAAACTGTTACGCATTTGCCAGACTACAAATTTTATTTTTGATAACGTTCGCCTGCATATTTACAAGGGAAACTTTTTTTAAATTATCACCCGACTTGTGAACCATAATGCTTGTCATTACCGTGCCGGTAAGAGTCATGCACATACACGCACTTGTAATATGCACCCCATACAGTAATGATGTAATACCAGTTGCCTAAGAGTGTGTTGGAAATTTAAAATTCAAATCGTTAATTTTGGTTAGAATATTTATTTACAAACTTAGGAAATAATGAGACGCTTTTGTAAGATGAGAATGAATAGTTTCATAAAAGTTTGTGAGCTACATACATAATTTTCCCTTAAAATATTTCTAACTTTTTTTTTCAAAGTTTCTATTTAAGTTTGCAGAATTTACGAATTTTACAGTGCTAAGGATAAGTATGTAGGAAGGATTTAGCATTAGTCCTATACATATGTGTATATTACTAATAAGTATGTAATACACCTTAACTATTACAAATTTTGCTGTGTCACCATTGTTTACTTAAAGGAACTAAAATCGATTTTTTAATTTAATTTGTAACCGTTTAATGGAGTGAATGGGGAGCAAAATTATCTAGTTATTCAGCCTGTACATATAGCAAGTCACCAATGCTTCCTGCTTGGCAAGCGTAAAACCGTATCCACTCAAGTGTTAAACACGGCGTGAACCACCAACGACGAAGCAGCCTTCACTAATAAATAGATGGTCAGTCAGTGTTGGTTGAAATGTTGGATCAGGTTTTTTAAGTGTGAATACTGCATTTTTGCTACTATTTACGTTACTTTTTGTCTTGCACATACATGCACTACACTCTAAATAAAATCATTACCAAATCATTACCAAAATGCACACGTATATGACTCTGCAGAAACGGTAATAATAACCACCGGCTGGTAAAGAAATTGATTGAACCCGAAGTGGTAATAAAGAACACTTTTCGGGATAAAATTAACACCATGATGTATGACAGATGTACTACAATATGTTGTAAAATGTCTACCGCCAGGTAATAAACCGTACCACTTTGTACACGGTGTGCTATTCATACCGGTATTAATGCTTTGCATTACGTATACCCCATTATTACCAAATGTTGTGCAGATTTCCACCGAAAAGAATGGATTTTTTGCTTTTCTTTACAATAATCTTTTAATCAATTATATTCGTTGTAAAATCATTTTAAAACATACTTACATAATTACAAAATTTAAGAATAATGCAAACTATTGAGTTACATACATACATATACATATTTACATATTTATTCTTCTATTCCCCCTTCAAATTCTGATAAATCGTCGATTTTGGATGAGTCCACATCGGTTGACGTCATCAAATAAAATGTCCTGCAGATTAAAAATTCACAATTTTTAGAAACTCTCAATACAAGAGCAAATTTAAATAATTCACGAAATTTTCACTCACCAGACCGTCCCCTGACTTAGAACATCTCAATGAAGGCAGTAGCTTAATTATTACAGCTGTTAAGTGTTTCTGGTCGGAGGTTGTAGGAGAAAGTCTGAAATTTAATTGGTCAAATTAAATATATTATTAAATATTAAGAATTCTTAAGCGTCTCAAACTTTCACCTCAATTACATAACTACGCAACCAATTCATTAACTAAAGTTGTCGACGACGGTTTATCGAAGCAGTTTTTCTGATTGCACTCTGGTACTAAACGGAAATTTCGGCGCTCTCAGTCGTTGCAGCGTTTACAATCTTCAAAAATTAAAAATAATTTTATATAATTATTTTCGGATTTCGGATATCTAAGAATATCATTAAATGATTGTAACCTGACTGAAAATATCAACCTCATTGGAAATTTGGGTTTTTCGGAAACCATTACTGGATATCGACGTCTCATCAGGACGTGCAGCTAGAAAGATATAATATGTTGCAGACTAGAAATAATTTAAGCTTAATAAATTACTGACCGTAAATTATTGATGAAACTGGACAGGCCGGATCCAATTTTACTTCGGTTTGTATTTCGCCTTTGACAAAGAATTCAAAGTTTTGGGTTATAAGGTTTTCAGCAAGGATAGGAATACTTCGTCGTCGATCTCCGCCCCCTTGGTCGTCTTGCAGAAAAATCTCTGCTCCGATTTCCAACTCAAATTTTCGTTTCACTGAAAAAATAAACATAAGTTTATTTTATAAACTCGTTTATAAACTCGTTCCTATTAAGATGGTGCTCGATCACCATCTTGATAAGGAACCTACCTATGATAATTTTATACTTACCTGTTTCCTAAAATCCTATTTAATTTCCAAAGGTTTTTATCAGTTTTTCCCACATGCAGAATTTGGAATTGGACACGGGGATTATTTCGGCATGTTGACTTGAGTTGAGCTGAGCGGAAACTAAAACTGAAAAAAGCGCCGCTGCATAGCGTCTCACAATTCATACAAAATGTATTAAAATTCTTACCCGTGTGGTAATAAACTACACCAAAATGTAGATCTCATCAGCACCACAACGGAAAAAATTTGTACTGCACTTGATTAAAATTATGGTAAAGAGTGCTATATAAGTTTGAACGACATTATTACCAGCTGGTAGAAATTTATTACCAAAATTATAAAGATAGCTTAAAATATTGCGGTGGAAGGCTAGTTACCCGTTTGGTATTGATACGGTAATAATCCCGTATACTTTTTGTAGGACGCGTAATTACCAAGAGCTCGGTAAAGACGCTTATTAGGAATTCTTTACCAAGTTGCTAAGAGTGTATCTAAATAACAGCGTACATATATTGGAATCTTTCAACTTGTAAAGGGACACGCTAAAAAATAGTGTTACCTTAAGTAAATGCAATCTGAATTTAAAATTCAGCAAACTTTACGTAATTTATAGAAAAATATACTCTTTTTTAAATGATGATACTGGATTTACTATAGTTTACTTTAATACAGAAAAGGTATTAAATCTTTACAGGCTGGAGTATAAATAAATATGTATACATTATTTGTGTGACATATATGTCACATAAACGGCACGGTAATAAATAACGGGAATTTCCATTTAACATTATTGTACTAGAAAATTTACACCTCAGAGACCAACCACTATCAATCCGGTAAGAAGTTATTACCAACTCAATACCAGTATTATGGAGTATTGTATATTTCTTGTTCAACCGAATTTTTAACAGTTCTTGAAATTGAGACTACATTTACTTTGAGGAGGGTAACATAATTTAAAATTTTTAAGAGTGAAGCTATTTCAGAAAATTAATTGAAAGCATTTATAAATACACTTACGCAAAAAATTGCTTTAAAGTAAGTGACACACCGCTGTAAACAGCACACATTTTACAATATGCGTTTTACTTGCATATCTAATCCAACAATACATATTTGCATACATATTTGCATATATACATAGGTGCACAAAATCCTTGCCACAATTTGTGGCCCACAAATCTCGCATAAAATCCTGATCCGTCACGACAATCGGTCATGGCCCGTTATATGTACGCACATACAGTCACATAAAATGCATGCAAATCTTATACGTAAACGTGTCCACGCTATTTTATTAAGCTCATTTTATTCGCCAGTATTTAAAAGTCTTCTGTTCAAGTATGTTCTATTCATGAAAAGTGTTAGTGAATAAATTTATTTACAGAATTATATTATTTTTAACTAATAAATAAATGAGATACGTTAGTTGATAAAGACAAAATAGTCCACATGGATTTGGGAAGTGTTCTGGTGAGTTTTGTTCGTACGTTAAAACATACATAAGTCGTAAAACTAATTTTACAAAAAAAATTTTACTACGCATATGTATGTGTATAAATATTTATGTATCTGCATCGCAGCATATTTAGTTTTGAAAAAATATTTTATTAAGCAAAATACATAAGCCAGGCTTTCAGATAAGCAAATTTGCAAGGATTTTTTTTCACGCAGAAAAATTTGCGAACTTTATTTTTTTTTGTTAAAGTATGTAGCTGTAACCAGGCAAACTCTAATGAATTATTTTGTTGAAATAATTATGATTCGATTTTACACAGTTTGTCTTCGCGATAATTGTTTCCTTTGTTGCGGGAAGACCTCCAATTAATCGATACGCATACGAGGATAATTATAGTGATGGCGGTGGGAATTTTGGACACGATCCTCCTCCGCGGCTTGTTGAACGAGTCAGCTACGTGCCAGGGTACCGTGGCGGGAAGGGGTACTACCAGCGGGAGAGGATCCGTAAGTTTAAAGGATAATTGAAACGAACGTAGCGAAAGGGCGAAAACCATGGGTTGTTGGAGAAAATGTCACTTTTACCAATGAAATGAGGGGATAAAGTCATACCCCGTCAGACTGATGGACAGGCTGACGAGAAGACGGTTGGACCGACGGACGGATGGACATAGTACATACAGCTAAGGAGACAGACACACGGATGGACAGACAGACAGACGGGTGGACGTATACTCTAAATAATTTGGAGACAAATCGTCACCCAACGGAGGTACTATAGTGCTCTACTTTTTGGTAATGATTTACTGGAGACGTTTTGCCACCATGGGGAGATAAACCAAAAACCCGTGTATCAAACACAGTGGCGTCGTCATATAAAAAACTCAATACTGCCATGTAAAACAGAATCTTATTGTCAGATAAAAATTTTCAATTTTGTTTAATTCAGAACGTCATGTGTGTTTGATACACAAGTTTTTGGCTTATCTCCCCCTGGTAATAAAACGTCTCCTAAATCGTTACCCAAAAATAGAGCACTATAGTATCTCCGCGGGTGGCGATTCGTCTCAAAATTATTTACAGTGCACAGATGGAAAGACAGACATACAGTTAGGCAGGCAGACACACAGCTGAATAGATTGACAAGACATTTCCATAAAAGGGTTGCACCCTTTAATAAAACGGAGAAAAATATAAATCCATATTTTTTTACGTTTCAGTAAGAAATACGGGGCCACCTCGACCACTGGTACTGCCAAAAATAAAATAAAAATTACCATTTGCTCCAAATTCGGCCAATCTCATTCTGATTATTTCTCCTTATAGAGATATCGCGTCGATCGGAAGGGACCAAATAGGGTGAGGCTCTGCCCGAAAAACTCCAAATGTAAAGATCAGCTCTACGATGTCAATCAATATAATGTTCGACAGAATTATTGAATCTTGTGAAAAAAATGTGGAAATTATTTATTGAGCTACATATCCCTTGCAAATTGTAACATGTGGATTTGTCGGATTATGCACAGATTCCTTAATAAGTCTCACTGTGAAAGCCAACAAATATCGAAATGGAAATAATTACACATGTGTTTTATACAAGTTTCCAGAGATCATAACGTGTATCCAGATTTCAATAAAATATCGTCACAACGAATAGTAAAAACTCTCCTTTATTTATAACAAATATACCTTTAAAGTTTAAACTCAATAATTAAATTAAGGAGTAAATATGTATGTATCATATCCAAATATGCCCCAATATATTGTCTATGTCCACACAATCAATAATCTTGAATTAAAGAAACCTCTGGAGCAATTTCGAAATACATCTGCTACATTTTAGTAAACATACCCCAACAGAATATTTCATATGTAACCCCTTTAATTTTGATTAAACTTGAGTTCAATTAGCCCTAATTGTACATATTAAAAGTATCTGTACATTAGACTATCTTAATGTGTACGCAGTTGTTTAACAATATTTCGTAAAACTATGGAATATTATCATTCGGTGAAAACAATTTCTGGACTGAATTTGAACAAAAATTTCAAATTTGTACTTTGACCACACCCCCTATCGTGGGGTGGGTCCAAATATGATTTGGAGTTATCTATAAGGGCATTGTGAGACCTGTCAAATTACCCTCTCAATAATTTGTTGATACGATTGTCACCCGCGGAGTTACTATGCAATTCGAGGGTTATAGTAACAAGTTGTCTCCTTAGGGTAGCAAATTGGCTCAGATCTCGGCAATATTTTATCACCAGAGCGTTGACATTGGGGGTGAGCAGATACTACCCTTGGGTGATAAATTATTAGCGAAGCGGTAGAATAGCGGTAGAATTAAGGATATTATTGCTCAAGTTTTGAATAAAATTCTTTAAATGTCAATGTACCAAGTACCAAGGTATCTAACAATGCGATGACGCCAGCGGTTGCGCTCCGATTTTGACCAAACCACGATAGTTACATATGTAGCCTCAGATAAAGAATTAAACACGCAAGAACCGTAACAAACCCTTGCTACTAGTTACCGAACTTAAAATTTGGGATATTTTAACTATCTAATCCCCCCAAATTAAAAACTTTAGCTTATCGAAATTAATAATAATAATATCCAGTAGAAAATTAATGCCAAGGGGCTTGTCACTGTACTTGTCAATTTTTCAAATAAGCAAATTCCGCTTATTCAAATAGCCCAAAATTTAAAACTAAACCCTTCTGGATTTATAATTACGATATCCACCCGAAAATTAACGCTACGGGGCTTATCTTTATGCTTATCAATTTTTCAGATAAGCAAATTTCGTTTATCCTTATCGTCCGAAATTAAAACATGTGTATGTGAATTAATAATGACAAAAATTAAACGATTTTGATAAGCAAAAATTTAATTAATCCTGCATGGTTTTTGTGAAAGAGAAAGTGAGACGGATACGGCACTGTTGCGCGATGGTGGTGGATCCCACCTGAATCCGAGTTTTTCTCACTTTCTCGCTCAATATGGAAACATGGTTTGTGGAACAGTTGGGGTGGTTTGGCTCTCTTGTCTGTGAATAACTTTGTGCACGGCCAGCGTTCGAGAGTGAGAGAAGCTCTTTCCGCATCCGGTACACTTGAAGGGTTTATCCTTGCGGTGGACGTATCTGTGGAAATTGTTACCATGAGGATGTTACCAGTTATCCCGACAACATCAAAACTATTACACTCAAAACAAAAATTTGACAAATTAACACCGCCGGTGTCAATATATGACTTAACCGCCTTGGTTAAAATGTTGATTCCGAGTTATGATGATTTTGATACTGATAGTCCTAATGTTATGACCGGACGGAAAAATTTCATTACCACTCGGAATCACAATTCTAACCACGTCGGTTAAGTCATATATTGACACCGGCGGTGTTGATTTGACAAATTTCTGTGTTGAGTGTACCTATACCTATGACCCCTCAACTCCTCCTTTCTCCGGAACATCTCTCCACAAATATCGCACGAGAATGGCTTCTCATTTGTATGGGTCTCCTCGTGGATCGATAAATTATAACCATTTGTAAACCTCCTGTTGCAAAATATGCATGCAAATTGCTCCCTGGGTCTCGAACTTTTCATAAATGGTTCTGTCCGATTTGTAGGTTTTTCTGGGGGATAAAATACCTGGTCTGCAAAAAAGAAAAACATGTAACAAATTTTTCTCCGAGGTAAATTCGTAGAATTTGTTTTACTATTACGTAAATTTAATTTTTTTTATAGATATCCTTCGTATTTTAAAATGGTTTACGTAGAAAAAATAAGGAGTCAAGCGTAGTGAAAATCGTAACTTGAATTTTGATGACAAAATCGTATACAGCGTTTACAAATTTTCGTATGTAACCGTCAGTCTATACGTTTTGTACTAAAATAAATTCAAGCTTAATTCGATGCTAATTATCCTACCTGTCGCAGCCTGGGAAGAATTGTCTGAGTCCACACTTTCTGCTGAACTCGAATCTCCAAACTGGAAACATTCAGTAAAATCCAAATAAACATTTATACACTTACAGAAAATTACGAGGGGATGGATATTAATTTACGACAAATTGGTGCGTGTTTACAAAAACACGACATAGTATTCACGAAATATGTACGCCCGTACAGTAAAAATATGCATTTTGGCAAAAATTGCACTTGTAAATTTCATTCTCTGGATTTTTTGTGATCCAATTTCTTTGAGCGGATAATTTAGTTACATAATATTTGCAAAAAACACTTGTATTTGTGGAAAAAAGATTTAAGTATTTGTCAAATAATAACAAAACTATTTGTCTGGCTGAAAATATATTTACTCAGAAATATGTAATAAATATGTAAAACTATTTTGAAATTTTTGTGATCTATGTATTAAAATTACGGAATACTCCAAAAAAGTTTGACTGTCGGTCATGATAACATAAAAAGTTAATAATAATTAAATACATAACCTCGGTCTGAAAACTCCAAATCATTTAACACTTATCCGTACCTGTTCACCGATAAGTCCAAGTCCCTCGTCAAGTACCTCCGCCGTGGTTGGCGCTCCCTCGCGGAAACGAATTCTTAACGTTATTTGACATTTACGATTTTCGAAATCCGTCTTTCCGCTCTTCGAAATTTTAAAAGTCGATAATGAATTGGCATTATTTTGTACCTTGTCGTGTAGTTGAGTAGCTTTGGAACGTTTAATTGAGGAATTGGATTCTTCCTTGCCCAACCAGCCGCCATCTTCCAGCCCAACCGTGCACACCTGATAAGCGCAGACCGCCAGGTAAAGCAGAACGGTTAAGATTGCCACCAAAAGATAAGCGCAGAGTCGGACACAATCATAAATCGCTCCCTCTCCATCGCTTATGTCCAAGTTTTCGTGACCGTTAAAGATTTTGTAACAGGTGGCCTGGGTTATCACTAATATGGAGATGATAACCCCGTAGAAGTAGTGTTTCGGGAAAAAGTCTTGTCCCATTTTGAGTTAAGTTTAGAGTAGGATACGTTTATAGAAATTTCCAGAAATGTTTCTGCCGGACAGACAAAGGCTGAATGACCGTGAGGGTGGAAAAAGAAGAAAGCGAGATGTTTTGGGCAGCATTCTTTCGGGAATGTTCATATATTATGTCATAATTTTAGTGGGTGGGTGCTTTAGGTACATATACATTCCTATCGTTCGCATGTTAAAATTCTTTATCACTTAATACCTTGGGTGGGCAAGCTACCCCGCGTTTTGGGGTATTGGGGTATTGCGGTTTTTGCAGGGTTAGTAAAAACCCGGGGTTTTACCTCGAAAACCACTACCCCGGGGTTTTACTGGGTTTTACTGGGTTTTTGGGTTTTACTGGGTTTCACTGGGTTTTACTCAATGTTTGGGGTGAACCGTTAAAAATTACAATGTTACACTAATTTGTAAAATTAATATATTTTTCAAGATTTACCATAAAACTTCAATGCAAAAGGCCAGGAACACCCAGAAAAATACTAACATGATCAAACTCCAAGTTAAGCTGTAAATTTTAAATCATAAAATCAAATTTGAAAAAATATAGAAATTTACATAATATTAATCAGAGTACATAATTCGAGTTAGATATGTGCTTGTAAACTGACTCCATTGATTTATGTATTTGACTTTGAGATAAAACCTAGTAAAACCCGAGCAAAACCCAGTAAAACCCGAGTAAAACCCAGTAAAACCCGAGTAATACCCCTTTAACATAGTAAAACCCGCTGGGTTTTACTGATTTGCGACCCAGTAAATCCCAGTGAAACCCCAAAACCCCGACCCAGTAAAACCCGGGGTCGGAATACCGTGGGTTTTTGATAGGATTTGGGGTACTAAATTTGAGTAATACCCACGGGTGGTCGGGGTAGTAATGGTTTTAAAATTTACAAACTATGATAATAGGGCAGTACTAGAAATTATACAGTTTAATAAGTTATTAAAATATAATTAATGAGCAACTTTGTTGTGAAATTACTGAAAACATAGATTTTTTTCACAACTTAATGCATGAAACACCGCCACAGTTTACCCCAAAACCCCGACTACCCGCAAAACCCAGGTAATACCCCTGGGTTTGGGTTTTCAATAGCAAAACCCCGGAGTTTTCCTTACCCTGGGTGGATACTAAAATCTAGAATATTTTTGATGGCGTAATATATGGATGGCCCCTTGTGTTATTTTGTGTCAAGGTTGCTTGAAAAAGGGTAAGTTTTCCTTGCTACACAGTTATAAACTTTACCTTCAGTACGTATTGTGTGCCTGCCCCAATTCTCGGGGACAGGACCCTTATTCACTTCATACATACATAAATACATACATATACCTAATGGAAAAGTGTGTACACTCTAAACAATCTGGAGACAAATTAACACCCGCCAAGGTACTATGAACAGTGCTCTGTGTTTCGGTTATGATTTAGGAGACGTTTTATCACCAACGGGAAACAAGTCAAGAATTCATGTGTCATGCATGTGGCGTCGTTATAAGAAATTGAGAATTTTTGTGCGAATTAAGATTTTTTAACATTAAAGTTTCAAATTTTTCTAGAGCAACGTCACGTACTCTTGACATACGAGTTGTTACCCTATTTCCTTTTGGTGATAAAACATCTCCTTAATCATTACCCAAAAATAGAATACCTCCGTCGGGTGACGAATTGTCTCCAATTATTTGGAGTTTACTAGAAGACATATTTAGGGCTACTGGTGCATGTGGGTAAAGAGTTTAGCATTATTGAGGAGAACATTTTTTACTTTAGGTAATGTTATGGACCGAAAAATTTCTTTACCACTCGGAAACTTATTTACAAATAGGAAAGAAACTAACTAAACAAAACTTATTACTCAGGAAAAAATTGATACTAATCCGGTAAGAAGTTATTACCAAATCAATACCAGCACATAAGTCCTACATGATTTTTAACAGTGTATGCATGCTACTGAATAATTATTTAAAGCAGTCAAACCAAAGCATGTTTATTTAATGAGTAGCGGCTGGATTTTTGGTTCGATTCGGAATTTATTGTAAGAATTACTTCATTCATTTGAAACATGGATGCACAACAATTCTACATGTACATATTTAAGAAAATTTGGGACATGATTTCCATAAAACCATCAAAATTCAATCATTTATTAACGATTTTGAATGTATTCAGCTTTTATTAGAGGACATCAACATCCGCCGCGACGCAAACTTCGACATGGAGATCGTTCGAGTGCAGGAGTGACGCCCTAAATTCGACCGTCCTTCCGGACAAGATGTCATTCGGGACGAAGGAGTATTTCGCGGTGTAAAGAAATCCTGGCTGGACGGACGAGTTGGGCATCTCGTAATTAATAATGGTCATACAAATGTCCCCGCTCAGGCAAATCTCCACCCTCAAATTTAACTGGGGGATGGCCTGACCTGCAATTTAATAAATATTTGATTCGAAATGTTGCACAATTTGGACAAAATTCTGTAACAAAAATAACCGACTTCTCGTAACATGTTTTTAAAATAATGTTGAGAAAGAGTTAAAGTTTACAGGATTATAAGCATGCATGGAAATGAATTACGTAAATAAATCGAGTAATTTCAAATTTGTACCAACATTTACCAATTTTAGAAAAGTCAAACTCGCATAAAATATTTACAGTTAGTTTCAACCTTTTGTAAACCTACACAAATTTCATAAATTTTCAGAAAAAAATTAAGAAAATCTGTATATTTTTTCCAAACACCTTCTTAAATTTGTAAAGAATTCAGTTTTACAAGTGTACAGAATTTTCTGAATTAAAAACACATTAAAGTTTGCCAAGTTTACAAACCATGTCTTACTTGGCATAAAGTCGTTCTCGCAATTGTAGATTTGCCCAGGCGTGAATCTACAGTACCCGTCACACCCACTGATCCTCAGTTGGCGTTGGGTGGCTAGTCCGCCACACCGCCGGAGTGGGTCGACCGCACCCAAAATTGTGGACTTTACACCTTCAATCGTGCCGTGTGAATTTGCATCACCGGCGAAAAAGAGAAAGATATATAGAATAAATTTATACATTTTTTGGAAATATTGTAAAAATTTAAAAAGGTGTAACTTGTGCAAGTATCTGGATCGAACTGACGTCAATTGGTAAATCCCAGGAGTAAATGGGACCTATTTTACGTATCATCAATCAAGATAAGCCTGGACAGGTGAGACAATATCTTGGTCAAATCTTATCTTGGTCATATCAATTGTTCGGTAATAATTATGGGGAAATGATTCGACAAATATGTAGGTATGAATTCCTCCCTAATTTAAAGATACTTTGCAACAAATAGGATGGAAATTTACTTACCTGTCTGTACTGATGATCAGGCCTCGAAACGTACATTAAGGTATCAGCAGGTATACATATTTAAATATTTATATAGTCCAAACAACCCCAGTTCGATTATGGGGAAGAATTAATTTGAAAAAACAGAAATATTCATATCTGTGTAAGCCTTACGGAAGAATAAGTTTACATTGCTGAACTATACATATTTATGACCAATTAATTAGCGTTCGTACTGTATGTTTCTCGGGTTTAGGTACATATTTATGTACAAGTGGGATATATCCCGGTTATATAATTGCATTATGATAATACAAATCAGGATAAACAAATTAACCCAAATCATCTTTATTCCGCATTTTATATATCACGTACACATTTTATTAACAAACCAACCTTATCAAAAGCATAAAAATCCTGATTAAAAAAATAAATCTTAAAGAGCCCTTTTTTCTGAACCGCTACTAAACTTCAATAATTTGTCAAGAAATTGGTCACATTCACTGGATTTATTCTCCTCGCTTCTGGCACGACATAGCCAGCAATTCCGTTGTACACGTAGCCACCCCCACCCACCCCCAACTCATTCCAATTCGTGGTGTAGAGATGGTCCCCATTGGCCACGTTGTGGTAAATATGCAAGGCCACCGTGGAGCTCATCGGGGTCGGGAAGACGTACCCTTGCACCCCTTGGAAGCCATACCCCCTCCTCCCGGACCCCAACTCGTCCCAGTTCGTGGTGTAATAATGGTCCCCGAAAACGCCCTGATAAGGCAAATAGTACCGGAACAGGGGCACCGTGCCGTCCTCCGGGTGGGGGAAGATGTGACACGCGATCCCCTCGTATTTGTAGGCGTCGTTGCCATCTAGCCATCAAAAGTTAAGGTTTTTTTAAATAATTAATTTCACGCAGTCGATTCTGACATAATAATCTGTCCCCTAATTTAATTGTCTGTCTCCAAATCGATTTTGAATTAGAATTATTTCTAATTCAAAATCGAGTCAATTTATCAAAATTTGTGTATGTATTTGCAATCTACAATCTATATTTCTGTATTTTTAAAGAATGGTATACACAATTTTTTAGTAATTAGTTCATGCTCAACCCACGTTAAAAGATATTTTACTCCTATTACTCATTGAAAAATTAGGAGCAACATATTTTAATAGGTTATCGGACAGACTGACAGATTTTAACCATTTAGAAAAATTAAACTAACAATGGAACCTTTTTCAAGCTACACGAGATAAGCTTAGTGACCTATGCTAAAAAATCAAGCCAAAAATTAGAAATGACGTGGTACTTATCTTTCCATACATTCATATGATTTTATATTTCCTATAAATATATATACGCTATATTTTATAAATTATAAGTTTTAATTTATTGAACCCATCGTCACTTTTTTAATACGGATAATAGGATTTTAAAAAGCAAATATAAAATTATATGAATGTATGCACCAATTTAGGAGATTGTGAAATTTTGTCAAAAATAATATGCGTTGAATAAGGTGCGAGCGTGGGAGAGTAAAGGGGGCGGAGTGACCTCGAAAGAGAAAATTTTCACTCCTCCGCTCGCCCGCTTGAGAAAAAAACAGGCCGCTGTGAACTGTGAACTTTGCCCTCAAATATTTGACCTCCAAGTGCCCATTCAACGGAAAGATAAGTACCACGTCATTTCTTAGTTTTAGCTTGATTTTGTAGCATAGGTCACTAAGCTTATCTCGTGTAGCTTGAAAAAAGGTTCCATTGTAAGTTTGTCTCTGATTTGTTTGAACGAACAGGAATTCTATTTCTTCACAATTTTTTAACCTTTGCATTTTTAAGGTTGGATATTATTATCCATTTCAAATTTTTGTTTGTACCTATTGTCCAAAAGTGTACACTTTGTTGTACATAGATCAAAATTATGTGAAAATTGGTCACGCCTTACCAGGGTTTCGATTGGTAAAAACCAAATTGACCAGGGCAGCGGGAAAAAGTGGGAAAAAGGCATTTTTACCACCCACCCAAAATGGGTGGGAAATGGTTTTGGGGCAATCCGAAACAACTTCTTTTACCTTTGAGATTTTCAAAATTTGACTTCATATTCGTATTCTCCATCAAATTCTGAGAAAATTAGTTGGTAATACGGTTCAATTCGAACAATCTCTAAAATTAACATGTGTTCATATGGGAAAATTGGAAAAATAATTAAAACTGATCAAAAGTTCCCGTATTATATATCAAAATTCTCAGAAATTCGTGGAGATCACGAATATGAAGTCCAATTCCGGAAATATTGATTATTCAAGAACTAAATACATGGACAGCCATATTTCCCAGTTTGGACGGTAAAAACCGTTTTTCCCGGTTTTTAACACTTTTTCCCACCTGCCGTGGTAAAAAATCGTTTTTGACCGGAAAAACGAAACCCTGTTACTTACCTTCGAGTTCCGTCCAGGACGTCGTGTAGAAATGGTCGCCCTTTTCGACGTAATGATACCGATGCAGGGGGAGCGTCATACGGGCAAATTTCGTCGCCTTGTTTTGTCGCCCGGCGTCGTTCCCCTCGTCGATAATGTTCCCGGAGGAAAATTCCGATACGATTTTTGCATTCCCAAATGCAAGCAGGGAAAGCGTCGCTAGCAAGAGAAGATGCATTTTTCCACTATTTTTTAAAATTTGATATGTTTTTAGAATACTGGACGATTCAAGTCTGATTTAAATTTGGATAAAACCAAATATTTTTATACTATTTCAGTCTACAATACATAAAATTTCAACCAATATTTTAAAGGAATTAGCATCAAGTGGAAAGTTTACTGCGGGGCTGTGCATAAAGCATGTGACGTATTTTATGTCAAACATGTAGCAAAGAAACTTACACTTTCCGCGTTAATTATAACGGTAAAAACCGGATCAACGAAAGTAAGCCATCATCTCAAAAATTGGTCACATTCTTCACGTCTGACCAATCTTTACATGTGTGACACGATTACAAAAAAATATACATGACTTTCTACACAATTAAATTCATCCATTTGTATTATTAGAAATTTACTTCAATTGTTAAAATTTTTCATGCATGAATAAAACATAAAGTGTGCAGTATTTGTATGAATTGGACAAGTCACATTTGTTTCCCTAATAATGAGGAACTTCTGGTATTTCTGTAATTCATGAATACAAAATTTACTTTGGCACAATTTTTCTTCGGATTTGGATTTTACATATGTACTCGACATATAAATTACTTGTTTCAACGAGTTGCTTCAGTAATGTTATGAGCCATGTGTTTTTGGAAAATTCAACCAAAAGCTTTACAATTATTTTACAAGCAATTTACTTACAAGTATTGATTTCGATTAAATGTTTGTATATATGTCACTCCAATCTGTACATCACCTATGTTGTCATTCTCGTTTTTTTAATCTCGAAGTTTCATAATACCTCAGACATGACATTTAATTTAGAAAAAAGTATTTAAACCATGTTTAAACCTTAACGGTTGAAAACCTAAAATTTCGTACGCTTAATTTTCGCATTTTATTTACATCTTTCAAATTTTAGGGCATAAATATATTTTTAAATATCTTTTCGTTTTAAAGAATGTCCACATCACAATGTGTAAGTCGACGATGTGTAAGTCGTAATGTAGGCACGGAATTCCACTCGTTGTCCTGATACATACTACTGCCATAAGTTCTGACCACTACACAAATTAATGTAGCGGACTCAGTTTAGTGAATTTTAAAAAAAACGAACGATATCACGAGAAACCCATTAAAGTCCCTAGAAAATATACCGAGCACTTTTCAAAATTTCCTCCTTTCGAAGCTACAGGAGCCCAAAGTCCACATCCCACTCGCAGTACGCCCTCATTCCAAGGAATATTAGTCTCATCTCTAAGCGACAGATTTTTTCTCAGATTTCAAACTTATACGTGGTTTAGCACATGTATCTAGCTTCAGTTTGGACCGCATGTCATATTCCAGAAGGTTGGGGTTCAGCAGCAGTGAATTTTAGTATTATGGTCTCATGAACAGGACCTGAGCCCTGTTTGAATGTCCAGTGGCTATGTTTTAATAGGGCGAGGTCCAGTGGTTCTCCTATTCTATCGATAACTTTAAAAAATACTTTTTGACAAGTAATTTCACCCCCAGAGGAAGAAATTCACTTTTTTTTACCAAACCAATCTACGCCGAATAAATCACAGAATCCGGATGGTGGGTCAGATTACTATTTTTATAATTTTTATGAATAACGAGCCTATAAGCCCGTCCTAAAGACGGGCCACGTGAATTTTTTTACCTTTGCCAGGGAATTTTTTTGATGCTGCTAAAGAATTTTTTAGACGTTGCTAAGCAATTTTTTTAAGTTGTTGAGGCATTTTTTTTACCTTGCCAGGGAATCTTGTATATGTTGCTAAGCATTTTTTTGACGTTGCTAAGGATATGCTTTAATATTGCTAAGGAAATTTTTCAACGTTGCTAAGGAAATTTTTTTTATGTTGCTAAGGAAATTTTTTATGTTGCTAAGTAATTTTTGACGTTGCTAAAGAAATTTTTGACGTTGCTAAGGAATTTTTTTAACGTTGCTAAGGAAACTTTTTTACGTTGCTAAGGAATTTTTTTTTATTGCTAAGGAATTTTTTTAACGTTGCCAAGGAAACTTTTTGACGTTGCTAAGGAATTTTTTTTATATTGCTAAGGAAATTTTTCTATGTTGCTAAGGAAATTTTTTACGTTGCTAAGGAATTTTTTTTATGTTGCTAAGTAAAGTTTTTTATGTTGTCTTGAAATTTTGCACAAATGTAGTATGGGTCAAACGAGGAGTTAAGTTCGAAGATGGGCGAAATCGGTCAAGTGGTTGACCGGTGGGGGTCATATAGGTGGGTGGGGTATTATGCACCAATATTTCAAAATTGCCGTAGAAAGCTGAAATTTGGTGCAGAGGTTGATAATGGTTGCTAATGAAGGAATACAAAGTAAAATTGCAAAAATTTTCATCTGGGGGGACCCTAGGGGGTGACCCATACCGATTTTTAAAACTTATCCAATCGAGCTCAAATTTGGTACATAGGTTGTTAATGACTACCAATGGAAGAATATGAATTGAAATTCGACACATTTTCACCTGGACAGACCCGATGGGGTGACCCATACCAATTTTTTAAATTCATCAAATCGAGCTGAAATTTGGTAGACAAGTTGGCAATAGCTCCTAATGGAAGAATACGAAGTAAAATAAGAGAAATTTTCATCTGGAGGACCTTGTTGGGAGACCCAATAAGGTGACCAGGGAGAAAAATATGTGTGCAACCAACAAATGTATACGAACCTAGTCACCCGCGTGGCTTGAATTTACATATGTTGCGTCTAATATTACTAGGTTAATATCCTGGGAGGTTTAGGAAAAACTATACACTCGTTTCAAAGTTATGGTCATGGTCCATACTGGTGACCAGCGAGAAAAATATGTGTGCACTAACAAAAATTTAGCGATAGCCGATTACATTTAGTGATAGTGAATAAATTTTGGTATATGGGTTACTAAAGGCTCTTAATTGAAGAATTCGAAGTTTCAAAATTTTAATTTGAAAACAGATTTACGCCTGACTCGGGCTATATCAAGTCTGCACTGTAGGTTTTTTGTTGCTAAGAAAATTTACTTATGTTGCTAAGGAAATTTTTTATGTTGCTTAGGAATTTTTTTTGTTGCTAAGGAAATTTATTAAGATAGATATATACAATGAGATCGTGTTTTTTCGCACTCAAACGATTTTCAAGTTTGATGGCTTAAAATTTTGACAAAATTATGATCTACATGAAAGAAATTTTGCTCAATTTTTCGTAAGCTTTTTGTAACAAAATGTGCAAACAAAAAATGTGTATGATTTTCGTAATCTACGTTAAATTTCTTATAAAACGGACGTATTTATTATATACACAGTACGCCCAAGTTAACTGTAAGTAGCTATTTTCATAGCTTCTTACTGAAATGTGGTACTTGCCATCTCCTGATCAAACCCTGAAAGAAATCCCTACTAAAGAAATGAATCAAGCGGTACGCTCCAAAAAAGTGAACAGTATTCTTTTTACAAATGAGGAGATTTTCACATCGGAACAATCTTTTAACCAACGACTTGACCTAATCTACGCTAAATCGGTCCAAGACATCCCCCAGTATAGACAAATGGTCAAAAAGTCCCATTATCCAGGTTTTGGCATGGTTTTGGAAGCTGGGAGCTAATTGGGGTGATTCCTCTACATTTCGTTGAAAATGGGGAAGGTAGGTGGATCAAATTTCTTAAAATACGTTTTTGAGTTGGTAATACATCCCCTCAATGAGATCCAGTTCAATGGAATCGATTGGAACACCCAGCTGGATTCAGCATCACCAAATAGTGGAAAAAATGATCCAAGCGTAGCTAAAAAACTAAATTCTGAACTTTATCTCCACTTCGGAATCAACCATCCTTCTGACTGTATTTAAATCCCTGGATTCTGAAAAATGTTCAAAGTTAGGGGCAAAGGTGTGTTCTAAGCCCCATAGAAGTGTGAAAGCTTTAAAAAATTCTATGACCCGCGTCTTCAGCTCTGAATTAATGTTGGAGTAGGAAATTTCGGGAACCAAAAATTGTTTTCTACTCAGAATTTAACAGGCTTTCCACTAAAATTTACTAGAAACTTGTAACACAAAAACTGTTGAAGCTACAGCGTTTCATTTCATTTACAGTTACCTTGGGCATGCTAAGTATGTAATAAGAATCGATAAAACACAAAACCATGGGTTTATGACATTACAGAAAAAGCTCGATTCGAGTTGTACGGAAATTGTTTTGTGCCCCTGGGATTTCCGTCATCGAGAAACCCGGTGTCCCATTTTCGGTTTTGGCTATTTACATATGACTAAATACAGAATTTTAAATTGAATTTAGTGTTACAACTTTCCCTTGATACAGGCATACAAAACAATCCGATGGTACGAAGCTTAACCCTCCGATGTGGTTGAAATTTTGAAAATACGTGGTCAATGTCAATACAACCAACGTTCCTTCAGACAGTTTCAACCTTTACTATGGCTTCGCCTGGATTTGTGGCATCCTCGAAATTTTTGGCTGAAGGAAGGTCTCTGATTTCGTTGAAATTCAGGAAGGTATGTAAAACCGTGTCTTAGCAATTTCTATCATTGATTTATTTATTTAAGCTTTTGCGAGTATGGCATGGGATGTAAGCCGTTTAATGGATGTATGAATATTTTTTGTGTAAAGTTGTGCTGCCTTATTTCCATATTTCTATAAGAATCCGACTTTGAGAAAACTCGTGAGGAAAAACAAATTTATTATTAGGTTTATTTTGTTCTACTTATTACATCGAGTTATGTATTATTAGATACACTGCAAAAAATACCCGTCGGTATTTCAGTACGGACGTATCAAAAATCACATTGCTAGCCATCCGTGCTTAACCGAACTAAATCGTACTCCGTGCAAATAGGAATGTATTTAAATTTAAGTACGGATGGCTCGCAATGCGATTTTTGATACGCCCGTACTGAAATACCGACGGGCGTTTTTGCCGTGTATCGACAAAGGCCGTTTTTACATGTTCAGCTATGTAATGATAAGATCTTGGGTTGGTATGACCACGGTTTTTTATTATTAGTCTGTAGTAGATTAAGTATGAAGTAGTTTGAGGAGAAAGCAAAGTTTTAACAATACCCAGAGACAGATCGGAAGATGCCAAACTTTCTGGGGGAAGCCGATTTCGTCAGATATAAATTTATTGGTGAGTGAATAACCGTGATGTAGGTTGTGTTGTAGGTTGAAACGAAAAGGGGCTCAGTTAGGAAGTGAATATTTTGGCAAGAGATGTGGGACGGGTTTGATGCACACACGTTTGTTTGTATTATCGTTCAAGTTATTCCATATCTTTGCCCAGTCAACCTCAATTCGGTGCAAATATAGAGCTGCAACAGCTTCTATTATTGTACGCCAGTTGGAGATATTTTTTCGTAGTGAAGGAATGCAAATAAAGTTTGCCTCAGGGCAGTTTTTCTTCATCAAGCCGGTCAGGATTGGTTGCGGGCTAAGTTCCAGAAATAAACGGCCACCAACGGTAACCGCGGAGTTGGCGGAGCCAATAAATTGCGCAGGTTTGTGCAACCCCTGAAACCAGTAAGATGCAACTAAATTTTCTGATGCTTCCATCGGTTTTCCATACACCGATGAGATGTACTTTACGCCAGCATGACGCCTAGAATACTCTAATTTTTCAAGATCTACAAGAAGCTCAGTGGGAGCTGGAATCATGTACCTAGAGTGGTATGGATGAAAAACCCCAGGAATTACTGTGGCCTTCGTGATATAATTAGAGGCTAAGAAGTTGGCAAATTTTTGGATTGTGTCTACGGAACAATGGTGTTATTAGTGGAATTGATTATGCAAATGTCAATAGCATCTTCATCGAGTGTATTTTGAGGGGCATTACGTTGGGAAAAGCTGTTTAATAAGGCTCTGGTCGTTTCCTCATCAACCAATACCATAAGCATTCGTCCCGGCTTTACATTCCTCAAAACACTTTGTCTCAAAGACACGACCAATCGAGCTGCGGTTGGAAGGCTCAGCCCACCAACAGCTACAGCTGCAGCAAGTTCGCCAAAGGAATGTCCAACGACACACAAAGTGGGTCTTACACCCCAATCCGCCCACAGTTGAAGTAGGGAGTACTCCAAGGCAAATATGCTAATCAGCGAGTAGAGGGCAATCTCCTCGCCATCCCTCAACCATCGAAGGAGATCTATACCGTCAAGATCCATGAGTTGGGAATTGATATCGTCGAAGTGGCTACGATAACTTGGACACGTTTGATACAATTCTAAGCCCATTTGGAAAAATTCTGCCCCGGCTCCAGAAAAAAGAAACGAAAGTGGGGTTGGTCCATTACTTTCTGGCTCACTGTTTAGCTTCATCACATCGTCCGTTTTGCTGCAACAGAACGGTTCTGCCCGGAGAGCATTGAGAAGTTCCGTACGATTAGCCCCAGTTACTATTGAACGGAATTGGCTGAAGTGTAAGCAGCATGTAGATGCTGTATAACAGTAAGATGCCAGCTCCTCTTCTCCTATAATTAAGTATTTAGAAATGTTAATTACTTATCTCCTCGCCAAATATTTAAATATAACATAAAATTCATATTTATGTAAGAGTCGCATTAAATAAATTTCAACCTTTTAACACTAGCTTCACATCAATTTGTCACAGTTAATGAAAGAAATAGGAAAAAGTCAATTTTAATTACCCTTGATCAATTCTAAAGCATCGATATGATTTCTCCTCAAAACTTCTAGCGATGTCGCACATTCAGCTGAAAATGGAAGGATGAAAAACGGCACACTTTTTTCCTCTGTCCTTATCTGTGACGCCATATTGTTGTTTTTCTTGTTCTCAACTATTTGCACGGAATTTGTTGCAACTGAAAGCTTTATTCTTGGTATGGTCCCTCAGACTGAATCCTCTGGGATTGCTGAATATGAAGGAAAAACAACGATTATATTGAATCGATATAATTTACTGCTTTCCTTATGAAATGATATAAAAGTCCTTATTGGTCTCCTCAAACGATGTTGGTAAAATGCAGACAATTAATGGGTTATTTTCAGTTAGTTAATTTTCCTCAATCAAACATAAATATTGGAGGTGCAATGAGTAAGTGTCTATAACATCTTTAATGAGGTCGGATCTAAATTCATGAACAGAGGTACATCTCTTTTCATGCACACGAAATGAAAGACTGCCGAGTACCTCGTAAAATGCATTATTTATTTCTAATGATTGTCTCATATGAAAATATTCTTTACATCTAGGGTTACTAATTTATTTTTTTATCATTTTTACGTATGTGTTTTCGTTTCTGAATGCCAAAAATAATTTACTTACCGGTAATAACTTTTGTACTTAGGAACATAGTCATGTGATGGCTAAACTCTGGAAGTTCCAAGGCCGGTAGAAGTCTTAAAATATTAAATCGTGCATGCATCCAACCCACAATTTTAGGTTGGTGCACGAATTGAAGTCACACCACCATGGTGATGTGACCCGAATTACTCTATAGGTGATTATGTTATGTTCGTTGTTACACACTACAAATTTGACAATGGAGGTCTCCTAACGTATGCTCACAGATTTGGACCAAACTAGTACCAATTAATTAGAAATTTAATTTGGATGAAATTTGCAAAATGAAACTAGCTGTATACATCTGGCAATGCAAAGGTTTGGCGGAGACATTTACATTCAAAAAGAGGAAAATGCGAAGCTAATTTGGAAAATGTTAAATTTTGTAGGCCGATGGGGTGCATTCACTCCTCCTTTTGTGCCAATATCTCTGCTAAACTTGACCATTGGCAGATTGTGCCTGTTGCCAATTTAATACAAATTATATTAGTTTGTTCCAAATTTGTACGCATACTTTGGGAGACCTCCATGGTGAGTTGCTTAGCTTAATTAGGCTAACCTAATGCCCATCTTTTCCTATATACCTTCACTCCTAATGATCTGCTTCCTGGTCTGTATGTACATACATACGTCAAGTCTTCATTTAGATTGGACCAATTTGTAAATTTTATTAAGCAAAGGGTGTTATTGGTAAGCTAAGCAATTTATACATAAAGTTATTCTGAATAGGTTTTCATCTTGTTTAAACCCGAAAATCTTCTTAACTTTGGAAAGTGATATGTTTACTGGAAAATGGATTAAAATTTGAGCAGTTATGAAAAATATAAAGTATTGGAATGCTTGTTCTTTGTATGGACTGGTCACTGATTGAAAGTGTCAAGGTTCCCCCTATTATTTCAACCACTTAAAAATTAATTTGGGACATGTAAAAAAGCATAAAACTTGGCAAATTTGATAAGCTTTCTAAAACTCAAAACAGAATTTGATTATCTCTTTCCGTTAAAAAACGACAGCACAAAATTTGGAGGAAGTGGAAAAATTAGTTCGCCACTCGGTAAAAAAAGTATTTTTCTCGAATCGGGAAAGGGCTCCTGACCACTTCATTCTTGAAGGGATGCCCCGGACAAAATTAGTCATACACTAGACATATCTAAGGATCGTAAAAATTCAAAATCTAAAATTTCCCCTGGGCAACCTGTCTGCCTGAAGACTAATACACTGACGACAAACGTGAAAAAATCTTTTAGAGGCTACCCCATTTTATGGCTGCGATGAGGGCTGCAAACAGAAAACTAAAAATTTCAAAAACCTATCTGCGCAAGATCAAAGCCAATTACATGGGCCTCAAAGCGTATAACATTAAAACCGCGCCAAAATACAACGACGATGAAAAGCTGGAGCTGAAACAAATTTTCCAAAACTTTTTGAGAAAATGTTGAAAACGACTCCCAGAAGTTTGTCTTCGTGGATGATGAAAACTACTTTCCCGTTCACCTCGAAGCATCAATCGCGTAAAGTTACACTCATGTGGAAGTAAAAATGACGTTCGTTCGAAATATAAATTCAAAGCTAAGCAAAATTTCAAATGAAATATATAAAATGGCCGGACTTCGACCAAAATGGGAAGGTCTCAAATCCATTCGCTTCCACAAAGAATTTCAATTTTTAACTTTATTTGAAAGAGTCTGTCATCAAGAGATTTAATCCCTCTATCAAAAACAAACACGTTTTATTTTGACCTAACATGGCTACGTGCCACAACAACAAAGTAGTGACAAAGTATGTACCTTCCAGGAAAAAAGGTGATTTTGTGGAGAAAAAAAACATCGCTCCAGGGGCACCTCAGTGTCGACCCATTGAAAGATTTTTGCGATAAATGAAGAAATAATACTCTTATGAAAAAAGGACACCAAGTTTTTCGAAAACCTTTGGGCGGGTTATGGAGAAAACCGTCATAGAAGTTGGTAAAGCGAGTGGCAAACCACTCATTAGAGGTGTGCAACAAAGTCTTCTCTCCACGGGTACGGAAGGGGTATTGTGACAACTGAAGGATTAAAAAACTTCGGCATGTTCATCTTTAGTATTCTACCAAAGTTGCATTACATTTGATTCACGCATTCATTTTTGCTGTTCTAAAACGTTCTGACACTTACAATATGCGGGCGCGTCTTATCTATAAACTTGTCAACGCGGGAATATTGTTCAATACAAATAAGTATGTAACGCAAGTATGCACAGATATTTTACAGTGGCATATTATACACTTTTTAAGACTTACAAGGGAACCTTAAGTACTGTCACCTCTCGATTTCCTTCGGAATAGCCTTAATCGACAGATAATTTAGTGAAACTAAAACTTTGTTATAGAACATGCGGTGCAAAATCGCGTTTTCGCGAAATATTTAGCGAGAGCTGCACCAAAACCTGCCATTTTCCCAATGCTTTTAACATAGCCACCAGCCTTTCGAATGATGAAATGAATTTTATAGAATCTTAATAAATTATATTTGTACCTGTCCACGTAATTTCAGCCGATCACTAATATGCACAAAATGATGCAAAGATTCGCAAATTTTTTGCAAATTGCGAAAATCTGAAAACTTTCGCAAATTTTGAATTTCTTCGTTTTTTTAAATTCAACAAATTTATCAGCTTAACTGATATAAAATATATTTTTCTTGTTGAAAAAAGTTTGCAAAAATTGAAGCTTAGAATTTTTAAATTTTGCTTTTTCTAGAAACTCAAAAATTTTCATATATGTAGGTATGAGCGAATAAAGGAAAAACAAATTCGTTGAACAATTAAAATATGCAAGCATTGCAAAAAATTCTACATATTGAATTAAAAAATTGCACACACTTTAAGTTTTTGCAACTTGCAACAATAAATACCGCAAATAATTTAGAAAAATGCGTAAAAATAGACTAGCATTGGTTATTTAACTTATTTTCATGCAAATTGCGAATTTCAGTTTTTGCAAATTTTTGCAAATTTTTTGCAATAAGAAAAATATATTTTATATCAGTTAAGCTGATAAATTTGTTGAATTTAAAAAAACGAAGAAATTCAAAATTTACGAAAGTTTTCAGATTTTCGCAATTTGCAAAAAATTTGCGAATCTTTGCATCATTTTGTGCATATTAGTGATCGGCTGAAATTACGCGGACAGGTACAAATATAATTTATTAAGATTCTATAAAGTTCATTTCATCAATCGAAAGGCTGGGGCTATGTTAAAAGCATTGGGAAAATGCAGGTTTGGTGCAGCTCTCGCCAAATATTTCGCGAAAACGCGATTTTGCACCGCATGTTCTATGACAAAGTTTTAGTTTCACTAAATTATCTGTTGATTAAGTTTATTCCGAAGGAAATCGAGAGGTGACAGTACTTAAGGTTCCCTTGTTAGATACTTGATTTGTTCAGTTACAAACACTCTTAAAAACTGGTATTAAGTAAATCATTACTGACCGGAGTATGTACATATGTACATACGTGCATATGTACATATATACGTATGTACTCACTCTATCGGCACAGTAATACCGGTTAGTAATGTTATCTTATTGAAAAATTTACAAACTACAAGCAAGCCATTACCAATCTGGTAGGGAATCACTACCAAATCAATACGGATATGGCTTATGTAAGTATAGATATGTTTATTTAATATGTATGTACATTTATATGTGTATATGTGACTTTATCGGATTTTTACAGTGCAGAAATTCTGCGCACTCTACGAAAATCGGTATTAAATCATTACTAACCAGTAATGTTGTGGTATTGAAAAATCAACCGTTAATTTACATGAAAAACACTAGAAATTTGTACAAAATTAATAACAGACATGAGTACATAAATATATGACTCTGCCGGATTTTTAAATGTGTATTTACTTATTTACCTCTACTACCCTTTTTCTCTCTTTGGCGTAAATTAAGCGATCCCTCGTAATCTCCTCAGCAGTCCTGAACTGTGCCGTCAACATTGCAAGGTAGAAATAGGGAATTAATGCAAATATTAAAAAGAAACACTAGACGCAAGATTCCTAAGTTTTGACTGATAAATATTAAGGAAAAACTCGCCATGTACATAAGAAGGTTAGCGAGAAGCTCAACTAGTGGGGAGGAAAACATGTGAGAGGGTGATAAATTTATTGATTTGTGCGTGTCTGCGTATAAACCAAAGTTTCTGAGGAGGAGAAATAAATAACGGGAATGAGAGAAAGCACCCGGGATTTGAAATGAAACTGCCTAAATGAGTTGGTCATAAAATGAGATAAATTCCCATTCTGATCATTTTAAATTTTTCCAGAAAAATGGAATACAAACTTGTATTGTTATTTTTGACCTCGTACATATAAATAAGTACATCCTTGTTCGAAGTAAAAATCCCAAGTATGTAAACTCTAAGCCCAGTTTGAATTTTTAACCGAATTATGTATTTATGTAACTGATAGAAAATATTGTGTCGACAAGGAACTAGTCAATATGTACCAATTTATGCATTGGCATAAATTCTGATGGGAGTAAAATAAAATATGCCATAAAACGCATTCGTGCAATCCAGGATAAATACCTACCATCTATGCATGGGGAAAGTGCAAAAAGCACGTGATCGATTTGAGCTGAGTCGAGGCATCGTGTCCTGCCCATGTGAAATATAACGTGGGGCATATAGGTCACACCGTAGGGTAAAGGGGCAAAATTCTCCAAAAATCGATCGCATGCTTCATGTCGGGTCCCAATTACGTGATTTCATATATTACAATTGTAGTTATTTCCTCAGAAAAGAAGGATGCATTTGCATATAAACATATATACATATTTGCATGTGCATATTAAGCATGTTGTGACTGGATTGCAGACACATTTTTCCAGACCAGTTTTACCAATTGTCTCAATTCAACGTTTGTACACTAGTGAGAAGAAACTCTCTTATCAGCAGTGCTCATCAAGCTACCTGGACTTGCGGGGTATGTATATTACTACCCAAAAATGTATCGATTCTTGTCTGACGAGATAATTAAACACGTCTGCAGGAACATACAGTATGTAACTTATTTAATGCTACGATTTTTGATTTCAAATTCAATTTTCCCAGGAACAGGTAGATATTTCAAAATTGTTTTCATACCAATTATTCACCATATATTGGACTACATTGAGGCAAATTTTCGAAGGCATGGAAATAATACTGTTGAATCCACAAATATTTTAATGTCAAAATATTGCGAATTGCACGTTCCATAATTAATGCTACGATACACAACGGGTGCAAATTTGCCGTTTTTCCTAAGTGCAGGGCAGAGTTTCGTAGGGATAAACAATTCTGTAGTATGTCTGCTAGAAATGAAAATAATCTGACGAATTAAAATAAATAAATACCCAAGGACACCGTTTCTCAGTATAAAAATATTGAAAACGTGACCTCCCTCCATTAATAACGCCTAACTTTAAGGAAAATATGGAAACAATTTAAAATACACACAGCATCTGTTCCAAGGTTCGCCGAAGAAAGGAAAACCACAGGAGCTGTGGTGAATTGTCATCGTCAGAGTCGAAAGCCCAGTAACCTTCCACACGCTGACGGGGCAATTGTAAACACAGTGACAATAATTCTTGTCTGTCCGCGCCAGAAATTGCGAGAGATGTGCAAAGTGACCGTTTTACTGATCAACACCTATAAATGATTACACACAGGCTGATATTCGTAGGAATATCTGGGGAAATTCGAAATTCCACACCATACACCTCAGCGAGCAAACACAAGAAACGCTTGGCGTGGGCAATGCAAAGGGAAGATGATCCCATGTCTACCGGAAAAAATTTGTATTCTCAAATTACACCATAATTCAACTTTTTAGCTCAGATGGAACGGTAAGAGTTCAGAATTATACCAAAGAAGTTTAAAGAAATTGATTTCTGAGACAAACTATCGAACATAGCCGAGATAAATAAATCTAGGCCATGGGTACAGCCAAATCCTGGTGTGAAACTTTCCAGATTCTGCAGGGAGGTTAGGTTTTGGGGCAGTATATGTTGCCATCGGGTAGTAGCACTGACGTGCGTCGATGGGATCATGACCAAAGAGGTTTACCTTGATTTGCTAGAAATAAATCTTGGGCAATTCACAACGAAGACTGACTTTTATCAGAGATTTATTTTGAAAAATGTCGGATATTAGACAAATATTGCAAAGCTTTTGGACTGGACATTCAAATTTATTGACTTCAACTCGATTGAGCATAGCCCAAAAACACTGCAGCGTCTGGTTGCGACACCAAAACCGACAAGCATGGCTCCCCGCCAAACCGTCATCACAGAAAAGTTAATAAACATCGACCGTAGCGTAACCGAAAGGTTGGTGGATTAGATGCACAGACGATTTCAATCAGCTATTGAAGTTTGACAAGATATTGAACCGATCACACCCCCGTAGCATTAATTATGTAACGTGCAATTCGCAATATTTTGATATTAAAATATTTGTGGATTCAACAGTTTTATTTCCATCCCTTCGAAAATTTGCCTCAATGTAGTCCAATATATGGTGAATAATTGGTATGAAAACAATTTTGAAATATCCACCTGTTCTTGGGAAAATTGAAATTGAATTTGAAATCAAAAATCGTAGCATTAAATAAGTTACATACTGTAAGTCAATTACTTTTATAGAATTTACATAATTTAATAATGCTCATATGTACTTAATACATATGTACTTACATTCATATATATATTCACACAGTACTATGCAAATACGTACTTAGATGCAATACAAGCAATAAAAGAAGTATACTTATTGTGTGACTTGTTAATTATCCAGTGTTCTCGAACCGACAAGTTATTCACTGTTGAGGCAGGCCTGGAAGGTGACGCATGAAAATATATACATACGAGGGGACCACGGAAAGTATCCGTTCTGACCATGTTCCTGCAGTAAATTTAGGGTACTTGCCCTACAATTTTTTAGAGTAGTCCCCTGCTAGGTCAACACACTTGGTCCGATAAATTTCAAACATTCCTTCCCCATTTTATAAATGGTTCTCGAAAAAAAGTCAAAACTGCTGATTTCACCTCATCTATCATCAGAATCTCCTCCCCCTGAGGTTTGTTTCAAAATGTCGCAATACACAGCAGTCACTAGAGGCTAGGTGCAGACTGCAAGGGGGTTGAAATAATTTTGGCATTTTTTGGCGTAAAATGTCATCCTTCTAAAGTTTGGATTTTTTGCTGGAAACTTGTCGTCAGGGTTTTCGCAAGCGACGCGATTTTTGTCCTTATCGTTTCTCTACAAAGACTTGGGTTAATTATTCAAAATTGCGGTGTAATAAGCACCAGGTATGGCCGGTTTCGGAGCCGCAACGCCCAACAGTAGAAGTCCTTCTGAGTCTCAAAATCTGTGGTCATTACCAAAATAGCAGTTTTAGCATCACGTTTACTCCTTTGTGGGCGGGTGCTTCCACTGCTTGCTTCTTGGCTTACTATCAGTGCCATAAAAATGAACCTAGGTTCATTCCCCAATGACTAAATGCAAAAAGAAGTACACGTTTTCGTTTTGAAGGTCTAAATCTACGTAACAAACCTTGGATAAATTTCATCGGTTTGGTCTGTTTCGCTGTTTTCGATCACATTAGACGATCTCTTCGACTCGGCCGTGACCGTGAATTTTTAAGCTATGAGATCTGAGATACATATGAGTTTATCTTTCACGCTAACAAAAAAAGTGGGGCAAAATGACCCTCCTTCAAGGTCAGAACGGATACTTTCCGTGGTCCCCTCGTACATAACCTCGACTCAGAATTACAAAGTGGCCAAATTTTCAAAGTTTAATGAACGATTTTATGTTTAAAAATGCATTCTAGTACAGTTCCGGTTTCAGCAGTGCTGTTTCTCTATCTTGGAATTCCATCAAATTTTGAATACCTGGCAGCTACAAGAATTGGAATTCGTGTCACGAACGAGTCCGATCGTAAGAAAACAGGAACACAGTTATTAAGAGATAAGATTATTCAATTTTTCGAAACCTTACTTAACGACATATTTGATAGGTTTTTCTTAGGTAGGACCAAAATTATTAAAGCTATTTTGAGGTTTAATTCTTATTAAGTTTTGTATCCATTGTAAAATTATATCGAATTCTGTATCTGCGTTGTCACATTTGATCAAATTTTTTACGTAGGCTTTTAAATTTTGTAAAATTTTGTATCCAAGCTTTTGAATTTTATTACATTCAAAAAAACTTTAAGCTTTTAAATTATTTTCAAATTTGGACTGTAAACTACATATAAGGAATAAGAGGAATTGTTTTGCACATATATGTATGCTCGCAAAATTTCAGGAAGCTTTTCCTCTTAACTATATGCTTAGCCCAATTTTTTATATGGACAAATTCATCCCAAAAATTCAATTGACAATTTGAGAATTGAAAATTTTGAAATAAGATTTTTCTCTTCAACAATTTAGCCCAAATTTTTGATACGGACAAATGCGTCCCAAAAATCCCCAAGTCCGAAACCGGTCATCTCTACGAAATTGAAACGAACGGCAACTGTGTCAACATTTATTCTCAGGAAAACTGTGACGGACACTTCGTCCGGCTTCAGACAGGTTTTTTCTTCACGAATGTCCGAAAAATGGCGGCACATCGTTGGGATAATGACATTTTGGTGGAAAATGAACAAATCACGGTGGCCCCAATCGGACCATGTTTTGACCAATGTGACCCCCGTAATTGGGCCGGAATTAGGAGAAATATCCCAGTAAATGTTACCCTGTTCGATAACGTGGTCCATTCTGGTGAGAAATATCGGTTAGAAATATTTATAATTTTGTGTAAAACTCGTTTCCAAACCGGGTTCAAATCTATCAAAAAATGGGTTTTTCCAAGTTCGAAAAAATCTAAAAACCGGATTATCAAAATCATGCGGTTTTGGGCACACTATTGTCAATTAATTATATTAACTAATTAAATCACTAAATCAAATATTTTAGGAGCGGGAACGATATACACGATCTCTAACATGGATTACATCAAAACCCCGCCTTTAGTGACGTGGGGATCCATTCAAATTTCCGGAAGTCCAACGTCCAGCTGTATCGAATTACATGACGATACTTCCTGTACCGGGAACTCGGTCCAGTTGCGACCAGGATATCCGAATTTGCGGAATTTATGGTCGTGGGTCTTCTCTGATAGGGAGGATTACGCAATTACGGCCAAATCAGTGTCATTTTGTGGACATGCTTGTCCGGAAATCATTCCGACTTCGCCCAGGAACCTAATTTTACCCTCCACTGTGACAACATCACGGACCAGATTTGAAGCTGAAATTGCCAATCGGTGCCACCCGCAGGTTGACAATGGCAGAATTCACTTAAATGAAGAACAATCTCCCGTCACGGTTAAGATATTTCTTATTTTAGCGATTTTATTAATCTCTGGCTTTACCGGGTGGGGTGGTGTTCATGTTTTTAAACAATATCGGAATTCCTACTTTAACTCTTCTGAAGAACGCATGGTAGTGTACAGTGTAAAAGCAGAAATTCAGTGTTTCGTTTCTTGCGGGTTGACTTCGTTTCTTGCACTGCACCGCAAGAAACTGCAAGAAACGCAAGAAATGCAAGAAAGTGCAAGAAACTCAAAGCGGCTGCGCAGACTGAGCAGCGCAGTTATTAGTCATTCCTTCACACAAATTGCAGGTGAAAGTTGTTCATTTCTGTGTAAAAATTAAATCAACTAAACTTTTCTCTAATCCATAATTATCTCAAAATATCAAAAATCCAGTGAAAATGTCCATTAATAGTGGCTCTGGTACTTTAACTCTGGCACACTTAACATAATGTGAAAACGTGACATAAGCAAGTCCTTGTCGGCAGTTTGACAAACTCTCAAATTATTGAGGAACCAAATAGATCAGGTTGGTCAACGTTACCGAAATAAATATGTACATAAAAATTTCAATAACTATTATTTTAATATAAATTATTATGCATTTGTTAAGCTGAAACTTGAAGCTATTGAGAGGAAAATGTTAAATGAAGTCAATTTAATTTCTCAGGAAAGGGGAGGGAGTGAAAATGAAGGAATTAATACCAATTTCATGCTTCATTATCACTTTTATTTCTCCTTCCGCTTAATTTACATGATCAAAATGCCCCAAAACGTTTCTTGCAATTTCTTGCGTTTCTTGCGGTTAAAAGTGACTGCATGAAACCACTTTCTTGCGGTTATTTCTTGCAGGTGGTTACTTGCACCCGAAACACTTGAGAAATTGTATAATCAAACATTCTGAGTGCGCAAATAATATTTATTTAATTTAGTTGCTATCGTGGCACAGTGTAAAATTTAGACTAATTCAGAATCCGTCAGTCCCATTAAATTATTCCTGATAATCATTTCAGTTAAGCATATATTTCGAAAAACATCCCAAAAATCCTTTATGCTCAAACCCTCAAATCTTTCTTGATTACTAACTTACAATGGAACCTTTTTTCAAGCAATACCTGGAATGTTTACCGAGTTATATCAAAAAATTAAGCCAAAAAGTAGGAATCACGTGGCGCTTATCATTCCGTTGAATGGTCACTTTGAAGACAAATATTGGCGACCAAATTCAATTTTCTAGTAAATTTTATCCCCCCTTCCCTCAAAAACCATAGCGTACGTGGGATCTTTCACCCTTAATATTTTTCCTTTAATGTGGTCATTCAATGGAATAATGTAGGTCACGTCATTCCTACTTTTCGGCATAATTTTTTGACATAACTCATTAGACCATCCTGGTGTAGTTTAAAAAAAGGTTCCATCGTTAGTAACGCATATATTCAAAGTAATATTTGAGTGAACAAAATTGTTGTTGTTCTCACAATCTAGCAGAATACAGGTTGTGATCTGCATTCTGCAAGAGTAACATTGCATAGGAGAAAGGTACCTTAATTAATAGATAGCGACAAATCAAACGTCACCAAAAGTTTCCATAAACCTATTGCACTGATTGTACAGCCGAATGCTTACACAACACGAATTCCGTCGCATCCACTTAATTAATTCAATTAACCAGTCTAGCCAAGGTCAAAGACTGGTTGGGGTACGAAGGCCAACTGAGGAGTAGAAGGTCACTACTCGAATTTTTTCAATAATTTTTTCTTGGTCAGAAAATCTTCGAAAATATTGAAAATTTCAAAAAAATTGAGTTTGCTATTGGATATGATAGAGCAACTATCTGGGATCACAAAAATGTAAACTTTTTGAAAATCTGACCAAAACTCGATTTTTGGCGATGATTTTAGTGCGCCAACTCTGGGGGTTTGGGCGCCTTTGAGGGGGTGTGGCGGGCGTAAATGGGCTCATGGAGTCTAACCCTCCTTCACTTTTTCTACACTCACGTAGTGCTACAACATATCCAAAGGAGATCGAAATCGGGGCCCGACAAGTAGTGACCTTCTACTCCTGAGCAAGGTACTGGGGTGAGGTACCGCTGTTGCTCACTATTTAAGCAAAAGCCGAGCACTCATTCTTCCATTGTGGTCATGACTCGCTACAAGTACACATATGTACATGCGAATGTAGTATGTAAATATGTTGTAGATTTTAAGAAATTCTACCACCGGATTATCACCGATCGGTGGGTACGTATATCTGACTTAACTAGACGGTTGCAGCGCAATCACCATGTGGAAATACCTATCACTCGCTGGGTAATAGGCTATCGCCCAGTGAATATCGATATACTACGCCGAATTGGAAACAAGTCCGATAACCAAAGCCGATGTAGTTTCGTTTTAGCCGGATTTTTAGCCGGAGTGTATGGAGATTCCCAAACATAACAGGCGACAGAGGGGTAGCATCTAAAAGTAATATTTTTGACAACTGCTTAACGTCTTTCTCAGAATACAGAAGGGTTTGGCACGTACGTGGATACGAATTTGACCTTGAATAACCCCAGAACGGTTTGTCGCAGCGGGTCAAAATTTTGAACAGACGAGCATGTTATTCTCAAATACGTGCAAAAATTCAACTCTCTACTTTCAAAAATGCCTCCCCCACAGCCCACAGAAGTTGAGACAGTCATTTTAACTTTTTCCAAACCCCGTCTAAAAAATTCGGTCTCCGCAGAAAAATTTTTGTTTTCAAGTATCCGACCCAAAATAAGTCCATTTGACTTATATCGGGGGATTGTATAGGTATTTCACTATTCGAAGTGATTTTTATCTCAAATCTAGCTTCAAAGTCGTTGGTATTATCTTGGGTCAACCTTGCCGTCTAGGAAGACGCTCCGTCATGATGAAAACTCACCTTAATTATTTTTTTACCGTGCAATTTATTAAAATGTTATCCTAAAAGTGGTTTCAATACACGGTCCACATAATACTTCGAAGATTCCTTCACTTTTTGGTAGACTTTGGTAAGTGGGAGGACACCACGACCCTACATTGCACCCATCACCATAAACTGTTTAAAAAAGTTCTCCTCACGCGGAAGCACCAACTTGCATGAATTGTTTTCGGCATTTGTCGTGTAATAAGCTCTTCGAACCTAATTAGTAAGTTGTGGAGAAATTAGTGCTTCGTCAAATGTCACCAATAACTCACTCTGATTCCTTGACAGAAAATTCAAATATTTTTTTTTGTAAACACGGGCATTTATTTTTTCCTGTTTTTCGGTCAGCTGATGCATACGAGTTTTCCGACGACGTCGTTTCTTCAAAATCTAAATTTCACTTTTCACTCAACGCTTAGACACCCCAACCTTACAGAAAATTTCCCTTTGGGTCGGTGGAGTGTCTTTTGAGGTCAAGAGGTCACTTTTCCTAAGCACGGCCGGAATTAACACTTTTTTTGCCTTCTTAGAGGGGGTGGTGGTTGCCCTTAGCTCAAAATTTCTCGCTTTTCACCTATATTTTTCAATACCAGATTGATTCTAGATTTCGAAAATGTTATCCCTTCACTTTTAAGATGTTCTGTTATTAGGCTAGACGAGTACTTAAGTTTGCAACGAGTTTTTATGACTGCCTCAACTTCTGTGGGCTGTGGGGGAGGCATTTTGGAAAGTAGAGAGTTGAATTTTTGCACACACGTATTTGAGAATAACATGCTCCTCTGTTCAAAATTTTGACCCGCTGCGACAAACCGTTCTGGGGTTATTCAAGGTCAAATTCGTATCCACGTACGTGCCAAACCCTGTATGTATCTCTCCTGCTTAATATGCATTTACACCGCATTTACTTTCCTTAATATTAGGCTGCGGAATACAAGTAATTTATAGAAAATATTGGTTTGAAGCTTATGTAAGGGCTTCCCAAACAATCGATACCCTGCGGGAAACGGATGTTATAATGAATATTTTAAATTTGAAGGAAAATCAACATGTCTAATGTAAAATATTCCACCCATTCGTAGTTTATTTGTTTGAAGTTAGTGTATAGTGTATATTTATTCCTCATTTCCGTCTACTTTATCATGGTGACACACACATGCCTTGAAATATTTTGTTTATCGAATGAACAAACGCCACGATTAACAAGGGAAACCTCCGAGGTGCCGGTTGAATCCAGGGTTCCCACCTATATCAAAATGACCACAACATGCGATTTATAACGCAAAGTGAAGGAATTTACGTGCAAAAATCACTTTTCGTCAAGTTGTGACGATATTTGTGACGAGCGTGTGAGCACGGATAGCATAGAGTTTCGTCGTGAGACATCCGGCGGAGATGCTGGCTAAACACATGATCGTGTTTATAAATATTTCATTTTTATTGCAAACCACAATTTTCATTTAATTTTTAAAATTCTTATTCATAATGGCAAACTTAATTATAATTTTTGAGACTGTTGAAATTGGCAAGACGGAAAATTTGGAATCAACGGTAGACCAGCAAATAAATCTTCCCAAATTCAAATATTGCAAAAAGAGTGTTTTCATTTATGGAATAAATTGTCAAATTCTGGGACCGATTTTTAAAAGATAAGCACATTAAATATGTAGAAATATGTAGATGGTTATTTAATTAAATAGATATAAACATGTACATAAAGATATATTTTAAAATGTTCACGAATTATTATTCTCTTCAACATGAAAGTGCGAAATGGATTTATGTATTTCCAATGGAAGGTTTCATCAAATGTGCAATTGTAATCTATTTAATTTGCAACTCTGTTTCGACCACTTTTTTGTTGAATACCACCACCACCCACTAACTAATGACGACACTAATTGACGTCCATACGATTTTGTTCACAGTTATGAACAAGATGAGAATTAAAATTATATTAATTGAGAATTTGAATTATGCGAGAACTCTTTGCAATCTCCGAGTCGCACGCTTCGTCACTTGAATCCACTCTCAACCGTGCTCACACGCCCGTCACAAATATCGTCACAGATTGACGAAAAATGATTTTTGCACGTAAATTCTTTCACATTACGTCATAAATCGCATATTGTGGTCATTTTGGTATAGGTGGGAACATTGGATTTAACCGGCACCTCGGAGGTTTCCCTTGTAAGACAGAGTTAGGAAAAAAGAAACAATGCTTTGATATTTTTCACACGTAAGGCTGCTTCCAGAAAGAACACGGATATAAGGTTACCACGACCAATAACTTTAGCATATATAAAGTGTGTCCCAAAAGTTTCTTTATCTCTTTCCTAACTGTAAGTTGAGTTTATTTATATGTAGCATCAATTTTGTACCAAAATAAATATTTACAATCACTAATAAATAACTACATATATTTACAATCGTTTACAATCGAAAAATCGACCTGTATTCAACACATTTCCTTCCCCTTATCATAGAAAACTATCGCCATTGTCCCAAACTATTTAAATATTACCCATTCCAATTTAACCCTACGTTGAAACGATTGGTTTCCATCAATAACCCCGTTGGGAAAAAAATGTTCAAATTACTCAATCTAATTATGCTTATATACACACTGCCTGTCTCTTGCCTCTTATATTTCACGGTCATGCCACTGGTAACGAAGTTTCAAGGGTTCGTCTTCGGCTTAATGTTCTTGGGAATAATGGGGTCTTGTTGGAACTATGGTTTGGATAAGGCTCAAATACAAATGATAAATACTTGCCTGAATTTCGAGGCTAACACAATGCAAGGTATGTATGCACTTTCTGGGATTTTTGAAATCCTTACTTTACAATTTTTTACGATCATTGTACAAGTTCATTACGCAAGATTTACTTACTTTCTCAAGGTGAAGAAAAACTGAAAACATCACTATAGACTAAAGCTATGCTCATGTTTTTCTACGTGCTGAACCAGAACTACTACCTGATACCGTTAGCCATCCTTGCGCTGATTCTAATAGATCCTTGCACACCTCCGTTTCTCCTGTCCATGTCGCCGAATTGTTCAGCAATACGGTGGAATGGATTATTAGCAATACTGATTCCAATTGTGGAAACGCACATATCCGCATGCTTCTGCTATATTGGAACGGCATCAATCACATTCAATCTTTTTGCTGGAATTAGCTCGCTCTTGAGTTACCTCCAGCTTCTTAAGAGGTAAATTCAGTGTTAACGTAAACAAAATATGAGCACAAATAAATTTTGAACGAAAGATTTGTGTCACTATACCGAATGATTCAAATAATTTAAAAAATGATGAACGCATATCTGATGGATAAGATCGTTCCATACATTGTTTGTTGAGTACCCATGATACAAATCTTTACGCAATATGTGAGCGTCACTATGCATGACGAAATTGGGATGCCAGTCTTCCTCATATTCCCCATGATTCTTGTGGACTCCGTAGGAACGAATATAGTCGTCTTCACGCTGGCATCCTGGGTGTTCAATGGGTCGGTTAAATCCCTGAAGAAACTCGACAGGACGACTTTGCAATATGGGAGACGATCCGTGATCCGCAAACAGTTGAAATCATGCGGAAGGCTAAAGATTAAATTTATGTCGAATTTTATAGACAGCGGGACCCCTCTGGTGATTCAGAATTTTTGCTTGAATCAGACCATGTCGCTAATCCTGATAAGGGAAGGGAAGCAAAATATACGCATGTAGTCGTAAATATAAAACCTTTCTAATAATAAACTTAAACATGTCCACCACACATACGTAAAAATATTTTAAACACATGTGTGTTACATTGCATTGCACTTGCACACATTTTTATGCAATGTAGGTGGGCGATCCAATAAATATTTTCAAAAGATATGTTCCGCACTGTTTCTGACCAAACTTTTGATGAAATAACAAACCTCAAATACACTTGGAATGTATGAAGTGTGTGATTTTTTCAGCTCTATCGGTTACAAGGAACATCCGTAATCATCAAAATTTACCTCGAAAATATGGAAAAATTTACGACTTGATTCCATTATCATCGCAAAATCATTTCATCCTGATGTCTTGGTTTAAGTTTCGAAACGAATAATAATCGCTAAGTAATCGCTAAATAATAATCGCGTCAAGTCTGGACTGTATGTACAGGACGTGGTTTACGACTGTGAAGCGATTTTCCGCTGCAGCAGACCTCGCAAAAACCCAAGTTTGAAGTGGCGCCTTGGCGTGCAAAAAATGCACCAACTCTTTTTTTGACCCCACGTTTCTTTTCAACCGCAGGACCCAGCTCATTCGGGGTTCCTGCATAAGCGGCCCCATTTATCTTGTATTTTATTTTTATTTTTGTCAAACTTTTGCGGAGAAAAGTTTTTCTTTTGAGTGGACACATGAATAGAATGCATACTCTGGAGATGTAGAAAATTACTAAATAGTTATTAAAATATTGAATGCGTTAGTTCTATATTATAATTTCGAAAAGTACGACGATATTTAATTGAATAGGTTGTCCTCTTCATCGCAATGGTGGTTGGATGCCACGCCCATTTTAATAACACGTAGACAACGCTTTGGGGGACGGAGAACTATCCGGAAGTTTGCAAAAAGACGTTTGCAAATTGTCCCGGCAATGGGGATGGAACGAACGTTCGTGGCATTTACGAAAATCATTTTCGTTTTATCGATTGCAAATATCGTCGTGGGGTTCTTGATCGATGCGAAAAACATTAAAATTCCGGTTATTAAATAAAATTAAGAAATTTCAAAATTCCGCCGATCGTGTTAATTTGTTACCGGAAAGTGATAATAAAAACCGGCGAAATGCAAATCAAATTGATTATAGTTTAGTTATAGAACTATGTAGGTTCAAATTTCTCGGAAATTGTGTTTACATTCTGGTGGTAAATATTTACCAGCGTGGAAAATGATTATTTTCGGTAACAATTTATTTTTATGTTTATTACCAATTTTTAATGTAAATAGGACACCGGATACCACGCCGTGGCGGGAGTAATTCTACTAATCGCGGGATGTTTGATGATTGCCGCGGCGAGGGGTATTGAGTCCACCAAGCGAGGCTAGGAAATCGTTGCGAAAAGGGTTAAAATATTCCAACAAGTTGGCGGGAGGGGTGAGAAGAGATTATACCTTACGTAAAGACATGTATGTAGGATGCGATCACAAGAGAAAGAAACTTTTGGAAAATATATTTATTCATATGGAAGAAAAATTGCCACTGAGTTGAAACGCCGTAGTTTTGTAGTCCATGCGATTAACTACCCAAATCAGAAAACCGGAAGTCGATATCTCGACTAGTTCCAAAATGGGAACAAAAAATCGGGAGCAACTCGCAAAAACGATTTGCCACTAATACGAAAACGTGTGCGAGCGCGTCCGGAAAATGGTTTATAGCCACTTCAAAAATGAAAAAATTTATATAGGGACAATTTGCAGAGTTTTAGATATGTATGAGGAGAGCAGGAATGCTGAGTTCAAAAAATTAAAAAATCGTCCTGCTCATGTAGCGACCCCCAAAGTGATAGGTAGACTTCAGCAGAAATGCCAAAATAACCTTGGGATATCAGATGGTAATTTGGGCTACAAATTGAAAATAGCAAAATTACGTTTACATGACATTAAACCTATGAAGTTGGGGGTCAAATCCTATAGGGCGACACCTGCACCAAAGTACAGCCAAGGTCAGCAAAAAAGAGCAAATCCCAACTCTCGGCAGATTGCTGAAAAACGAGTCAAGCAAAACATGCCCCTGATTCTGCTCATGGATGATGAGACCAAGTGCTCGATTGATCCTGATGAAGTCCCTGGGAGGAAGTACTACTCATGTACTAATAAAAAAACGTTTAAAGATTCATTCAAATACACGTCGAAGTCAAAATTCGCCACAGAGCACATAATCGGGCAAGCAATGGACTCATTGGGGGACGTCACAAAACCGTTCGTGACCACAGCCACCATGACCTCGGAAAGATATCTGAACGATTGTGTAAAGAAGATCTTGATCCCCTTTATCAATAATCGTAATGTACTTTTCTGACCGGACACAGCAACATGTCATTCTTCAAAAGTTGTTCTGGACTACCTGCGGTCGAAAAAAATCGATTTTGTTGCAAAAAAGAAATATGCTCCCTACGTCCCTCGGGCAAAATCAATTGAACGATTTTGGGCATTATACAAGAGAGAATATAGTTGTCGAACAAAACCAGCCAAAAACTTGAAAGGATTCCGTCAGATTTTGTCACGCACCTCAAAAGAGATAGCGAGAAAGAGTGGCAAAGCACTTATGGGGACCGCGAGACAAAAGATTCGCCAGATAGGAAGGATGGGGGTCTATGGACCGCATGAAGCAAAAAATTAAACGCTAAGGACCTTGTTCTTTACCCCTAAAAATGTCATTGGAATTAATTAAGTTTTCCGGATTTTACAGGCTTTTTTTCAAAAGTTTCTTTCTTTTGTAATCGCACTCTATGTAAAAGTAAATAATGGCCGCTTTACATTATTATTTTACAGTCAATGGCAATAATTGACGGATTATTGTATGTGATCACGGCGGGAGTAATTTTCAAATATTAAGAAATTCAGCATATAACTAACTTATGAACCAAACAAGTTCTATTTAACTTATCCAGACTCGTTGTTTTGTTTCTTTAGGTGGCTTTATGGGGAAGATAAGAACGAGTTAGTTTTTGGTTAGAGGATAACATTCACACTTAAATAAAATTAATATGCAAATATGTACTATGTTTTATGTGTTTGAGAATATAATTTTGTCCCCTTCATTATTGTAGTAATTAGACTTGACACAAATAAACCGTACCAAACACAGATACAGAAGCTTCGGTCTCACTTGACCACAACCATTCATACGATAGCGTGGGAATACTTAATTTCAATGTGTTTCATCTATACATACATTCAATTCATTCAATTTAAGTAGAAGTCTCATTTTTCCACAACCACACCCCAGTTCATATCATCGTATGATAAGAAACATGAAAGTACCGGATGACACAATTTATGTCGTATTTGGCCGAAAAGGAAAATTTGTTAATTGTATTCGCCGAAACAAATTTCTCATGTGTTCGTGGCAACTCACTTAAAATTAAAATAAGTTCTTAAATTCTTAAATTACAGTCACCAAAAGCACTTTATTTACAAGAATAGGTTAATTGTTAGAACGCTAATATTTAATATTTAATACATTAATCTTTGGTATTCTCCAACTCTGAAATCCAAGCATAACTCATGAAATAATCAGTAACAGGAGTACCTGAAAATATTCGCCCAAACCCAAAAAGACATTTAGGGGTCAAAGTTAAACTACTTTTACCATACAAGCACTGCACTCACACCAATTCTAAATCAACAAGAAAGTTGCAAGCAATAAATTAAACTTTAGATTTCATCAGCGTAGCAACGCTATAATTCAAGCATACGAAATCGAATGAAATATTCAATTTTTAATGAAAAAATCATGAATCGTAGCATAAGAAACGACTGAATTCCGGATTATAATTGGGTGGGGGTGGAATTATAAATGCCGAATTAAACCAACTGAAACTCAGTAAACGTAACCCTGTTCAGCATTGTAACTAACGGAATGCGTTTACCCAGGTGTGCGTAAACTGCTTGTGGCTCCGAGTGAACTGCGTTACCCTTCGTGTGCCCTGCAACCCTGTCTGGCGTAAGAGCACTTTTAATTCCATACGGCACGAGATTTTACTGCAACTGGCATTAAAACGTTTAACAGTGTTACTCATGCAAATAAGTAAAGTGACATATCCATGTAAGGACATGATTTTGGTAACAACATGTTATAGTCAATTCGTGATGCATAGTTCTTGTAGTGCGGGTTTATTTCAGTCGAAGAAGCATCAATAATTGAGCAGCAATAATGCACCAGCAAAGTCAACCAATCATAAATTTTTCCGTACCGATGAGCTTAATCGATACCGATTCACAATTGTAGTGCAGGATTGACATATAGACATCTTTCAGCACATGAAACGTACACCTTGACCATAAAGAACGCATGATACATGCATATGGACCTATGTGCACTGTAAAAAATGTGTTGAGGTAATATTTACACTCCGTGATGGTATTGATTTGGTGATAACTAGGGTTGCCGCGGGTAACGGGTCGGGTACCCGTTACCCGCATACCCGCACAATTCTTGCGGGTACCCGTTATCTGCGGGTAGCGACAGCTACCCGCACGGGTAACGGGTAGTTCAGTTTTTATTTAATTTTCGACATAAATCAGTTCACAAAGAAAGTTAGCAGCAGGTTAGTCCATTTACCAACAAAAGCGTCAATTTATTATTTATCCAATTCAAAATTTGCTGTTTTCCAGCAACTAAGGTTTATAGCGTGTGTCTTTTCGGAATCTACAGTAGCCTACTTCAGTCTCAAATGCTTTTCACGTCCCGAAAATGAGGAGAAATTATTGTTTCTCAAGCATAATTTGCCTCCTCTAAAATATGAGTAACAATTTGACTTGATGTGTTTATGTAAGACTGACGATATTTTAATTTATACTTTAAAGGTGAAAAACTTGAATCCGATTGGAAGCAAAAATGTTATTTATAGACGATTTTGCAATTAAAACTTCATTTAAATCTAAATTTAAAAAAATCAAACTATAGATTGAACCTTCTTTCAAGCTACACCAAGATTGTCTAGCGAGTATAAGTATTTAAAAGTCAAGCCAAAAATTAAGAATCGCGTGATACTTTCCGTGGAATGTCCACTTTAAAGAAAATATTGGCAGCTAAGTTCTATTTTTAAGTAAATGTTCAGCAACTTTTTCCTCCACTGGACGAAAACCATGGTGGTCCTTGAACTCTGCCCCTAATAGCTGTCTTTAAACGGGCTATTTAAGGCTAGCCTCCATGACGTGGTCGTCTCAAAAAATCATTGAGTAATTTAAACTGCGCGAAATTTGCACCCCCTCTGGACTTTGAATTACATTAGCCGAATGAGCCGAATTATCCTATTATTTTACACCAGTTATTTTTATTTTGGCGTTCAAATTATTCAATTTCGTATGATTTCGTATAATTTGAACGCCAAAATAAAAATAACTGGTGTAAAATAATAGGATAATTCGGCTCATTCGGGTAATGTAATCGCGGATCCACGGACCCATCGCAAGATTTCCCATACGTTTACATACATAAATACACAACAATATTAAAAAATTTCAAACTAATTTTTCGTGACTTAGAAATCGAATTTCGAAATTCTGTACACCGCTATTGTTGATAATTAGCTGCTCAAAAATATGCATTTAAAATTGATCGATATGGATAAGCCAATTTTGCCTGATGATTAGCATGTGTTCTTATGGAATTTACACTATTTGTGGCATCCAGCCATTCTCAAGCTACCAAAATGTTTGATGTCGGCTCGAGTACAACGACAACGGGATGGTCTACAATATCGTCGACCAGAATTTCGAAATTCGTCCTAGTTGCTGAGATTTAATTAAAAATGTAGGGTTGTGACGTCACTGTTATGACGTAGGCGGCGCGTCATGGAAGCTTGCGTTAAGGAAGAGATAACTGATAATTCCTAATTTTTGGCTTGATTTTTTGATATAATTCGTTAAGAAATCCCGATGTAGTTTGAAAAACGTTCCATTGCAAGTCAAAAAGTTTGGTTTCAGAAACAACTAGTGACATTCCCAAAACAAATTATGGCATGCATTACTTGCGTATAGCATTATCTCAAACTACATATCAACCCAAGTGAGCAAATAATTAATTAAATCGAATTTATTCTGAAGTTTGGTTAGCTTTTAACTTAATTCTCATAACGGGTAGCGGGTAACGGGTACCCGCACGGGTACCCGTGCGGGTACGGGTAGTTGTGCTGCGGGTAGCGGGTCGGGTAACGGGTAGCATTTTCGCTACCCGCGGCAACCCTAATACATATACCGAGGTCTCTGCACTTGTGTGGGGGGCGGCAGTTAGGTTGTGTGAGTTTATTCGATTTAAAAATAAAATTAAATAAAAAATCTGAAAAACCTGGAGAATTCGCAAAATGTATGCTCCAATTTTGCTTTGTAGCCCTTGACAACGTACAAAAATTTAAGCTTTTTTGAAAATCGCATAAACTGACACGACCTGTTGTATGTAGCATCGAAGAATTCATTTATAAAGCAGGTCCCCCAAACGTAAAGACCTTGTACATATACAAACATGCTCCTTTGGGGTCAAACACGTGTCGGGTCACTTTGCATAATCACTTTTCCATGAAGGTTATATGTATTGCAGAATTTTTATTTCGTAAAAGTCATATTACTACTTTCGATAATACATTTCATCGTAAATTGTAAAAATCGAAGATATTTTTTTCGCTAAAAAAAATTATTCAATTTAAAAAATATTCATGAACTGGTCACTTATTAAAAAAATTGAAAAAAATTGCATATTCATTTCTCATTTTTGATTCATTTTATCCACAAGCGTTATATATTCTACATACGGATTTCTAAATAATATACCCCGTGTATGCATTTATATATTCGGTTGGTATGAAAAATGAGTAATGAATACAATGGGCGTACTCACGACAACTTCTTATTTCGCATCGCAACTCATTTAGCAAACTTGCGAAGATCAAAATATTTCTGTCGTGAGGGGATTCGCAAAATATGAGTTCGCAAATCTCTCTAATCTCGCAAATCTATTGAAAACCACCAATTTTGGTATTGTTTCCATGGATTTCTTTAATTTCTCCTGCTGGAGATGATGAGATGAGTTTGCGAAATAATTTTGCGAAATAAGGACATGCTCAATTGCTGGGTAAATTTGCGGAAAAAAATCCCATGGTTTTCCAGCAAATTTTTTGCGAAATCTCGCATATCTCGCAAAACTTCGCAAGTTATGTTGCTATGCTCAATTTTCGAGATATGCGAGATATGCGAAGGTTGACGTGCGTACGCTCAATATATCTAGATAAGGATGCATAAAATGGAACTATTCGTTCAGCAATGAATAAGTAAATGTATTGAATGTGCTACAATGAATAATGAATTACGAATTTATTTATTCTCTATTAAATATGTAAATGCGTAGGAACGTGTACAGGGTTCGCCACCCCGGGTTTTTATGGGATGGGATTTTTTGGATGTTTGTGGGTTTTTTGGGGTATAAAATTTCTGGAAAAACCCATTAATGCTTAATGGGATTTTTAGTGGGTTATTGCTGCGTTTTTGTAGGATTTTGGGATACATTGATACAAACAATGGGATACAAGCAAAATCCCATAAACTACAACTTAGGTCAATGCTAATTAAATTCTCGGACTCATCATGAAGTTTAAAGAATTTTTATTTGCGACTTGCATTTCCAACTATCGTAGCATATTTCCAGGTTTACACGCTAAGCATGAATTTTCGATTCAAAAGTCAAAGTCAATGATAACGTTTAAAATTGCTCGACAAATTCGTATATTAAATTCGTTTTTCTCCGATATAAAATTTTAGGAATTTTGGTCTAACCTGTCCTAAAACCCACAATAATCCAAAAATCTACAAAAATTCCAAAAACCCAGGATAAACCCATGTTGGGTTTTTTTTAGAAAAAAACCCAGGGTTTCCCGAACCCTTAACGCGTATTGTCGTGTTTTCGGCAAATTCAAATCTTACCATGTTGTTGCCTTTGTTAGAACCTTGTCGCCCACGCACAAGCCGTTTGTCACCACAACTTCTGACCCATGGCTATGGGTCACGCCCAGTCCGAGCCTGCTGGACCGACTCCTTGTGAACGACGCACTTCCGGGGAGAACAAAATACAAATTGGGATTGTCCCCCCACACATCTGGTGACGAGTTGTACGTCAAATCTGTCTGCTACTTTTGTAACCGTCGGAATCCTCAGCTGGTGGAGCATTCACTCGATCAGCTGAATTACGACTTCTTTCCAGATTATGTCCGCAATCTGAATGGAAAGTTATTAAGGGTATCATTCCCAGCGACATCTGCGATAATCGAGGCTTACCCAATGAAACCCGTCAATAATTCTAAGCGTGGGATTTGGAAGCCTTTGGTGGAGGATTATCTTGCGAAGTCATTTAATTTTACGTACTACATGTTTCTCGCTACTGGAAAAGGGACCGGTCAAGAACTTTACAATGGATCATGGACAGGTAAACTCGTTCCGTCTAATGTCCATATGAATGTATGTACGTGACTACTCGTATACAGTATTGTACATAATTGAGCAATTTGGGAAATCTATATTATAAGCTGGAAATGTTTGCCTGCAACGGAAGTGAAAGTAATTTTCCGTGAAGGAAGTAAAAATGGAGAAAGTTTCAATTCCCTCGCCAACAGTCATTTCTAGCTAATTTTATAGTAAAAAATGATTCGCTGGAATTATTAACAATCCGACTTAATTTTCACGAAAATCAAATAAGCTCTCGCCCGGCGACAGACGGGCTTATACGCTAGTTAATTATAAGCTGGAAATGTTTGTCTGCAACGGAAGTGACAGTAATTTTCCGTGACGGAAGTGAAAGTGGAGAAAGTTTCACTTCCCTTGTAAATAGACATTACCAGCTAATAATATAGATACAGTAAAAAAATAATTCTCTGGAATTATGAACAATGCCACTTAAGTTTCACGAAAATTAAAGAAGCCCGTCGCCCGGCGGGAGACGGGCTTATAGGCTAGTTGTACATAATTGGGCAATTTGGGAAATTAATTTAATGGATATTGTTAATACCAAGGTTAGGAAAAACCCAGGGTTTTACCTTAAAAACCACTACCCCTGGGTTCTACTGGGTTTTACTAAACTTTTGAGGTGAGCCAACATAAGTCACAACGTTATATCATTTAGCAAACTTTTTGACGTAATTTCTGAGAAATAAATGCAAAATAACAGGATCACCCCCAAACACACTTATTTCATTAAACTGCAAGTTAAGCATGAAATTGTGATTTTTAGGTAAGAAAAGCAAATTCGAAATAAATATAGAAATCTAGGAAATATTAGTCGGACTACTTAATTCGAGTCAGATAAGTACTTGCAAATTGATTCTATCGAATTATCTATTTCAATTTCGGATAAAACCTAGTAAAACTCAGGAGGGGAGCTCCCGAGGTTGATAATAACAGATCCGCTTGAAATTTTTACCAGTGATACTTTAGGATGAGTGAACCTTAACCCTTGAAGCTTTTGATGCCATGGCCATAAAGAGCTGAGAAATTAATTTCGAAAGTTTCAAATTTTCGGGTAGGGAAATGTATCAGATTACTGGGCACCTGTCCGCAAGATATCAATATTTTCTCCAGAATATATCAATATTTTTGAAAACTGTTTTTGGCAATCCATTTCCAATTATCGGGGGTGGACAAGTTCGGTCATGGAGTCAGTCGGACCACCCCCCTTAGCGCCAGGGGGTGTGGTCAAATACCTTTTTTGGAATTATTTTTTCTCTTTTCGCATGGATGGCACCCCATGGCACCCTACATCATAAAAAAATTATTTGACCTAGCTACCACACCCCTTCAACTCAGGGGGTGTGGTTACATCGAAACCAGTGAAATCAACATAACTTTTGAACTGTTCAATATTTTTAAATGCGGCTTTCAGCATATGGTAGCATAAGTACAGACATATTGACGACCACACCCTCTCGCCATCAGTGGGTGTGGTCGGGGCAAAATGAGACTTTTACGGATATGTAATCTATAGATGAACTATAGTAAAATTAATGTTCCAGCGTCGTGGTGCGTATGCTCAGGACGATGTAAATCATTGGAAAAATTAATTAACAATTCATCCGTCTGCCTGGCCGCAAAATATCCTGCGGGTATATGTATCATCCTCCAGGAGTCCTTGGACGGAACAATAATTTTGAAATCTGTTGTCGGGCTTCGACATCTAAGTTTTTAAGGCAGTAAAATTAATGTTCCAGCGTCATCGGTGAACGTCGCTGGAACTTCGCTTATTGCGAAGTGAGACATTAATGACATTGATTCCAATGGTGGAATATACTAACAATGGAGAGGTGTCAGGTGGTTATCGCCAATTTGGACCGGACTAATTTTAAATTGTTAAGGTCCAGAAATAAGCCCACCCGTATTTTTTCGTTATCCTGAATGGGCATATTTACGCCCGTGGCGGAATTTTCAAAAAAAATTTCAGCCAAAATCCTGGTTTTTAAAAACGCTGTAACTTATCGAATTTTAGCCCGATTTCAAAAATTAAATACTATTTGTGTTCAGAATTACTTCCCTGAAAATATAAATATTCATTTTCAAACATTTTTTAATTTTAAAAAAATTATCGTTTTTTTCACTTCTAAAAACTCAGAGATGGCATGAAAATATTAAATTTAAAAAATTGTTGAAAATGAATTTTTATATTTTCAGGAAAGTAATTCTGAATACAAATTGTATTTAATTTTTGAAATCGGGCTAAAATTCGAAAAGTTACAGCGTTTTTAAAAATCAGGATTTTGGCTGATTGTTTTTTTGAAAATTCAACCACGGGAGTAAATATGCCCATTCAGGAAAACGAAAAAATACGGGTGGGCTTATTTCTGGGCCTTAACAAGTTAAAATTAGTCCGGTCCACATCGGCGATAACCACCTGACACCTCCTCATTGTAAGTTGGCGAGAAATTTATGTTACAAAAACAGCTCTTTGTAACAAGCACAGTTTATTAATTTTTAAAATATAATTCCACAACTTAAAAGACAATTGTGTTCTGTGTAAGAAGCAGTTCTAATTTTTTGGACAAAATTTCACACGGTTAGGAAAAAACATACATTTTCGACCCCACCCGACTTACGCATAATAAAAAAAATCACAAAACGAGGAAGGTGGATGCGATTAGCATTTTTGAAATTTTTGTGAATGGTCTGGACTGGTTGTGTGCAGACACTGAGTGTTGATTATTTTGTGTCGCCTAAATTAAGAAAACTTGCTCATCTTTTAAAAACATATTTCCATCTTTCAAGCGCGTACCATATGATCAAACCAATTTCTTGTGGTCCAATTTTTACTTGCGCGGTTCCACTTAAGAGAATATGGATCATACCTGCTTGAGCAAATTGAAAACCTCGGACTTTTTTATTCACACGCTGAAAAATTTCTGTGATTGTCGAGATAACATTTTGAAGCCGTGGGTCCCAAAAAAATTCGAGATAAGGTTTCTGATGAACAATTAGATAAAGATATCAAAATAAAATACTAGAACTGACCAAAATAGTATTTGCCAATTAAATTTGACCGGGAAAACATGTAACAGTAATTTAAGTAACGCGTACTGGGTAGCATAATTCATGTGCCCAGATACAGTTCGTCCGTCCATCTATCCGTAAGATATCTCTAGAACAGATCAATAATTTTAAGACTTGTTTCGGACATCGACGTCTAATTTTTCAACAGATATATCAAATATTTAAACAAGTTACTTTTAATTCTGCGTATGTACATACATACCTACACATAAAAGTACATGTATATGTGTTATGCTATCATTGTTGTTCATGCATTGTTGTTAATGCCTAAATCTTGTTCAAGCGATTCTTATTTTTGAGTTACAATGTGTCACATTTACGTACCCTTCACAAATTTGCACAATTTTGATTAGTTTATCCTGCATTCAAACCGGTGTAAACGAAAGGTGGCGAGAAAATTAAATTGTACGGTAGAAAAGCTGTTCTACGAGAGAAGTTCAGAAATTAATCGGCCTCGCCTTGAAGGGGGGTAATTTTGCCCAACTTTTTTGGTCGGTGCGAAATATAAACTCATATGTATCTCGGATCTCGTAGGTTAAAAATTCACCTCGCAGGGGACTACACTCAAAATTGGTTGAGTAAGTACCCCAGATTGATTTATTGCGGGACCATGTTCAGGCCGATTAATTTCCGAACTCCCTTCGTATCTCGCACACTGACGATAAGGGCTTGAAAATTTGCAAAGTAATACCCCAGAAATATTGTGGTTGGATGCAGTTCCTGTTTTTGAAAACCGCAAAAAGGTCAAAGGTCACAATTTTTGACCTAAAAGTTCATTTTTCAAATCTATCGGTGATTTTGTTTCTTGGAGGCTATATTTTTTTTAATCGATAGTCCAAGTCAATATGAACATTTTGATATCTTGTTCGGTTCTCTACGATTTTTTGACGAAAGTTATGAATTTTTGAAAATAGTAAATTTAAAAAGTTTATCATAGCGCTTATGAGAGAAGCTGGAAAAATCCGCTGATTCACGGTTATGTGATTTAATTAATTTAAGAGTCTTGTTTACTAAAATCTCAATCATGAAAATTTACCAGGATTAAATTATCAGAAGCCAGCAATACGCCCAAAAATGTAATTCAGATTTAGTCATATTCCCGCGTTACATTGTAATTCCTGATCTTAATTCGAGATGCCAATATATTAAAATGAGTCCTTAATTCCTTATTTCATTTGAAAATTCTTAAAATTTAATCGTTGGTTTCAATTCTTAATTTAAATTTTTGAAAACCACTAATTTCGAGAATTATTGCCCAGAAATGGTAACCAAATTATGTGCACATTTCTTATAATGAGACAGCATAACCGCTTGATTGATTCAATAGTATAACTAATTGGTTTGTCTATCAAATAATGTAGGCCGGATTTTCTGAAGTTGTGCCAGTTTTTTCGCGCGAGCGTTTGAAAATTTCATACTAAGTGGTACATGCTTAGTAATAATTAGTTTAATTGCACCATAAAACAAATGCTTTCGACAACCAAGGCCTTTGAGGTCAGGGGGCGTTTCCTGTAGTGCAGATATTTTTTTGGTGCAGGCTAAAGTGGCATGCAATATATGTGAAAAGTAAATATTAATTAAAACCAAAAATTTTACCACATCCAGTGCCCTGAGGGTATGCCCGGCGGGATTGACCCAATCATCAAATCTTTCGTGCCTCCAAAATATTGATGTCGAAGCCCGAAAGCAGAAGGATTATACATATATCCGCAGGATATATTGCTGCCCGACAGACGGTTAAATTGTTGTAGCGTTCACGAATTCGCATATATCTCACTTATTGATTTTACCAGTGTTTAGCATCGTCCTGAGCATACGCACCACGACGCTGGAACATTAATTTTACTATAGTTCATCTATAGATTACATATCCGTAAAAGTCTCATTTTGCCCCGACCACACCCACTGATGGCGAGAGGGTGTGGTCGTCAATATGTCTGTACTTATGCTACCATATGCTGAAAGCCGCATTTAAAAATATTGAACAGTTCAAAAGTTATGTTGATTTCACTGGTTTCGATGTAACCACACCCCCTGAGTTGAAGGGGTGTGGTAGCTAGGTCAAATAATTTTTTTATGATGTAGGGTGCCATGGGGTGCCATCCATGCGAAAAGAGAAAAAATAATTCCAAAAAAGGTATTTGACCACACCCCCTGGCGCTAAGGGGGGTGGTCCGACTGACTCCATGACCGAACTTGTCCACCCCCGATAATTGGAAATGGATTGCCAAAAACAGTTTTCAAAAATATTGATATTTTCTGGAGAAAATATTGATATCTTGCGGACAGGTGCCCAGTAATCTGATACATTTCCCTACCCGAAAATTTGAAACTTTCGAAATTAATTTCTCAGCTCTTTATGGCCATGGCATCAAAAGCTTCAAGGGTTAAGGTTCACTCATCCTAAAGTATCATTGGTAAAAATTTCAAGCAGATCTGTTATTATCAACCTCGGAAGCTCCCCTCCTTAGCAAAACGGTATTGAATCATCACCGAACGTAGTGCATATATGTATGTATATATTACTTAACCGGCACGGTGATATCGGCCATCACCGTACAGTGAAAAATATACACCGTTGTGGTGATGAAAACTCACCAGTCAGAATCAAACTGTTATCAACCCGAGGAGAATTTATACCATCACGGAGTTTAAATATGACTTCACCACATTTTTTACAGTGCACATATGTCCATATGCATGTATCATGCGTTCTTTAAGGTGAAGGTGTAGGTTTCATGTGCTGAAAGATGTCTATATGTCAATCCTGCACTACAATTGTGAATCGGTATCGATTAAGCTCATCGGTACGGAAAAATTTATGATTGGTTGACTTTGCTGGTGCATTATTGCTGCTCAATTATTGATGCCTCTTCGGCAGAAATAAACCCGCACTAAAAGAACTATGCATCACGAATTGACTATAACATGTTGTTACCAAAATCATGTCCTAACATGGATATGTCGCTTATTTGCATGAGCAATATATTCTTTGTTCCTAATAAATATGCGTTGTAATTACCAAGGCCTTGAATATATGTACACACATTTGTAAAAATATAGAAGTAAAAAATAAAAAGTGGAAATATTTGCAATCCAAGCAGGACATTTGCATAAAAGGTTTTGAACGAATAGGAAGTGTATTGCCCACTTGCGGAGAACCTGAACCTTCCTGCAGGCTGTGAACCTTTTGCCACATGGCACAGTGGGCCAGGAATTAAAAAAAATGGCCGCTAAAGCAGTGCCGCTGTTTGGCTTAACTAGTAAATGGAAATGGAAATTTTGGAAATTTTTAATAATTTTTTACAACACATTTAAAAATAAAAACATTTACATATTACATTAAAAAAAATTCGTAAATATTCTGCCAAAAGGTTTCATTATTGCAAGTATTTTTGGTCAATATTTAACAGTTACAAAAAATAAAAAATTGGAAATTTTTGTCCATATTTATGTTACGGTCTAATTAGCGGAACATTTTATACTTCATGTCGTCAAATTTGAAGCTCATCCGTAAAATCGCCACTTTATCAAAAAAGAGTGGTAAAATGAATACGTGGTTTGCAGTAAAAAGATATAAAAATTGTAGTATGATTATTCCAAATAATGATTTTACCGATGGAGGCACGTGTCATTGGGAGATCCATAAATAATTAATTCACAAGTAGTAAATTATTTTGATTGGCTTCATTTATCTTCTTGATTGTCGCAGGAACACATTAGTTTGATTACCTATGCTGTAGATATCACTTTTAAAAGTAAAGTTATCCCCCGTTTACAAGTAAGCTGTCAAAATTTTGTATTAAGTTAACTGTGAAAAATCCAGTGTAACCTTTGTTCTTTATCGAGCTAGCGTAAATTTTGATTTAGTGTAGTTTACTTAATATCAAATTAATAGCACATTTCCTTTCAAAAAGGTAACACTATTTTTAAGAGTGCATTGTCTGCTCTTTTAATTGGTAAGATAACACAAATACGCAAGAAGTTATAACGGTGATTCATATATGAATCAATACCAACTTAATTAACATCAATCTTTTTAACGGACAATGATTAAAAATTAATGGGTAATTTCTCATCGGGCAATTAAATCCTTGTGCCGTCTACGTTTGACCAGTATGTTTTAACTTACAGGATATTTATTTATCTCCGGAATTTATTTCGCACCAAATTTCTAACAGTTTTCGAAATTTTAAAAGACATCAATATTCAATCCTCTCTGCCATGTTTACAAGCTCATTTCTCCCCGTGATCAAGAATCGTTTCCGTCAATGCAAATTCCTTTACTGCATTCCATTCGATTTTGATAAAACCTCGAAAAAATTTATCAGTAGCAAGTCAATCCTTCAAATTAAAGTTTTTCGAGTTCAATGCATTTTATCCGCGTGTTACACATTTTCCATGGGTATAAATTTAGCTTTTGGGCCGATCTCGGTCACCGGAAAGTTTCAGGGTTTAGTATTTTTCTTAATGCATTTAGTTTGTGCAATAATTCGATGGAATTACAATCTTGATAATGGAACCATCCAAGTTATGAACTCGATGATGGATTTCGAGCGTTATTTACAACGAAAAGGTATACACTTTTTTCTTAACGTTTTTATAATGAGCGTACTCACGTCAACCTTCGCATATCTCGCATATCTCGCAAATTGAGAATAGAAACATAACTTGCAAAGTTTTGCGAGATATGTGAGATTTCTCAAAAAATTTGCAGGAAAACCATGGGATTTTTTTTTCGCAAATTTACCCAGCAATTGAACATGTCCTTATTTCACAAAGTAATTCTGCAAGAGAAATTACAGAAATCCATGGAAACAACCCCAAAATATGGTGTTTTTACTAAGTTCTCAGAATTTCATAAATTCAATTAATTCGGTACGAAATCGTACGAATAATTTAATCCTATATATGTTCTCGTAAGTACAAACCAAAATAGTAATCATAATCGTATATCAATAATCTGACAAGTCAGTTTGAGCAAAATGGCATGAGTCGAAAAACAGGAACTCATAACTCGTTTTTTTCACTGCTATGAAAATCTCGTTCGACTGTAACAAGGAAAAACTCTGCTAAAATTTTGGAAGCCAAGGTCACCAAAAATCAACTATTTACGATGTATTGCAAAGGTCTGAAGTAGATAAAACTGCAACTTTCACAAATATTATCGGAAGCTTGGTATCTCGGACGACCCTCAAAACCTTGGAAGCTGTGCAAACGGCTGTGCAAACGGAACCCATCCGTTCCGTACCCAACCGCTTCCACACGGTCAGGGTACGCACCACAACGTTTAGGAAAATTAAAGTACATTAAATAGGGATAAGATTTCAAGAAAAACAGAAAGCTCAAAAGTGTATAAGGATAAAAAACAGCAAGCCAAAACAGGGGTACAGGAAATTTACAAGAAATCAAGATCGAAATTTTCGGTTATTAACGACGAGAACTATCTCATATCCGACAAATTTGATGTATCAATTTCGCAATATTTCTATGCAAGAACTTGTATTGAAGTGAAATGCGACGAAAGAACTATTCCAAAAGCGAAATAACGCACAAAATGCTTGGTTTGGTTGGCCATGGGCGAAAATGGTCGCAATTTCAAGCCCCATACAATGGAAGGAATCATGACCTCCGGCGTCAACCTGGATCAATGCGTTAAGCGGCGTCTGATTCCCTTCATTTGTCTTGTTTTCTCAATAAAGAAGTCCGGGTACATTTCCTTTCAAACGGGTACCATGATCCGTAATGGTGCATTTCTGATTAGTTAACAAATTTCGCTAGTAAAGCTCCCTATTATTTCAGCAGTCATTTTTATAGATTTTTATATCACTTAATTTAAAAATACATATGTCCTATGAATTTCAGGAATGTTGACAGGTCCAGAGTCCCTCAAGGTAAAAGTTATGGTAATTTTTATCCACGTAATGGAAGCCTCCCAGACAAGCGTAGCGTTTGGTGTGTTTTTCTTCTTGACTTTGCTGCCTTGCTCGCCGCCCTTCATCTTATCCATGTTTTCCAACTGTGAAGCGTTGCGTGGTTATAAGTTGACCGGAGCAGTTCACATTTTCGAAGCTTGGATTATGTTCCACTCACTCTACTCATGTTCTGCCCTCGTCATATCAACATTTTTCATGGGGACGTTCTGCTTCCTGATGTATCTCAAAGAAATTGACAGGTATAATCATGTCAACACTAATTAGGGTAGGTCGATCCGAGTAGCTATTACCTGATCTGTCGGATCGGATAACCAACCCTAACACTAACGGCCCAGCAAATATATATACAAGGTTGTGACTAAATCTGCAAAGTTAACCGTCTAAGTTTGCAAAGACCTTGCATAAACGATCAATCTTCAACAAATCAAAGCCAATTTGCGCAATGTCTATTTTTTAAGGGATTATTGCAACACTACTTGTTCCAAAATTTGTATTACATGACGATTAGAATTATTGCTACATTTCCCATATTTCCAAAGGGGCCAAGCAATTGCATATCTCATTAGTTAATTTATTTTATGTTTCAGTAAAATTTCGACGTTTCATCACCTTCAGGAATGGATTCGAATTTACCATAGCTTCCAAGTATTGGAGAAATCTTTCAACGCCGTTCTGCAAAATCGTCTCGTACCCACAATTCTTCTCGGGGTTCCGATAGCTCAAGTGCTTGGATTATATTCGTCAATCCATCTCCACGGAATGATTGAAATGCCACAATTTCTCCTGTTTCCCATGATCTTTGTCAATTCTGGATTGATCAATATTTTAATTGTTACGATGGCATCGCGCGTCAATGTCAATTCAGCTCGGCTGCTGACCTCTGTGAAAAGATGGAGACTGAAAATCACTAAGGTCGAGAGGGCCTTTATCAAACGAAAGCTGGGGGCATGTCGCCCCCTTAAGATTAAATTGGGTTCGAACAATTTCATTGATCGAAGAACGCCACTCACCATCCAGAACTTCTGTCTTACTCAAACCATGTCGCTAACTTTGATGACGGCGAGCTACTCAGTGGTGTAAAAATTTTTAGTATATAAAACCGAGAGTATTTACACTAATGAAAATTTACTTAACTGCCACAAGGTATGTTGGTAAATTCACTATCAATGTTGACCGAATATACATAAATTCATTATTCAATTTTGTAATACATAAGTTCGTTTAAGGGAAACATTATTTTTAAGAGCATAGTGCAAGATATAAATGGGCAAGGCATTCATATACAGTAGTTTGGATCAGATTTTCGAAGTCATTGTTTGGGTATATCGCAGGATGCCTTGAACAGTGCGAAACTTTTAAACCAGTATTTCTGTAATTCATATTGCATTAAATAGGGTCTCCACTGTTGCTGACTTTCCATATTTTCGAAGTGTTCACGATTTATAAATCTATGTGATCAACTAATTTTATGTTTCAGCAAAATTTTGACGTTTTATGAGCTTTTGATAATTTATACACAAAGAATTAAATATTCAATATTTTCTACATTATTTATGTAATTTAATAAGTCATTAGTTAGATAATTACTTACATCGATTTACTCTTCATTACTGGTATTTTCCTCGATTTTGACACGACTTCTCTAAACAATAGCGTGAAGACAAAAATGAAACTTCCATAGACTACAAAACCGGCGTAAATACTTAGCGGAGCCCGATAGCATGGTATTCCTCGCCCTAAACAGAAAAGTAGAAAATATTTAGAAAATTACAATTCTCATTCGATTGTAGGCGAATGTTCATTTCAGTAAATTATTTCCACTTACATGTTAAAAAGACGGAGTAGAAATTTAGGAAAAATCCCGCCCACATTTGTAACAATTGCGCCGTCGTGATAATATTTGCCAACCAGCGGGGTGCATTCCAGCCCAATGCTTTCACCGCAAAATAAGGGTACATCAAGCTGAAAATAATTAAGATTTTTGAATCTTGTACAACACTTTAAGAAATCCGGTATTAAAATATCACCAAGCTGCATTCATGTTTGTCTGACTCTAGCTAATAGTTAGCGGTATTGATCAATCGTATGACGTAGTAATACATAAAGTTTTACCACATCATTGGCAAATTTTTGCATACCGGTCAAATTTTAAGACAAAGTGGTAAACATTTTAATACTGGAAATTAAGGCATGCCTGACTATATCAGACTTCTAAGAGTGTACATTTTAAGTATTTACACTTTTTTGGTACATAATGGGAAATAAACATTTTTTGAAAATCATTTACCTGTGCACACCATAATTCATCACGGCAAAGTATGCCCCCACCGGTTCAAAGAATGGGACAATCAGCCAGCAGTACGTTAACGTAACGATGTGATGGTACCTGGCAGAACAAAGATGATATTATGAATTATGTAAATGAGCAATTATGCATGATTAGCACGTAATTATGTATGTATTTCGTACCACTGAAGAAACAAAAGCGGCTTCTTTCTCAGTACGATGAACATTGTGTCACCTGAAAAACCAAGGTTTGATCATCGTTTTAGGGACCGTACGTAAAGGATTTAGTAAAATTTAGTAAATATAGAATTGAGAATTCATGTATTAATCGAAGGGCAAAGGTTATTTGTAAGAGTGTAAAATTTATGCGTTGCTACGCATCAAAGACGATGACATTGTTTAAATATCTATTTATAAAATAAGTTCACTTTTTTATCTTAATTTTACCTAGTTCGACAAATTTTGAATATGTGAATAGAAATATCCAGAAGGCGAAGGGAGCACTGAACTGATTCCTGAAAAAAAATAAAACAGTGTTAAAATTTCAGATAGTTTTTAATTACATTTTAAAAAATCTCTTGATTGAAATAAATAATTTTGCAATTTTTACACTCCATGATTAAAATGTAAGCATTAATTTGAATATTTAATTACTACATATATGCGATTACTAAAAATCGTTCAGCTTTTCGTACAAAAATCTCATTTGGCCTTGCTCACATTTTAGAAACATATTTCTAAAATTTCTTACAAATTGTTAATGTCAAACTTTCTCGCTTACCCGACACATATCGAATTTTGAAATCCATCCTCCCAAATTCTCACGACTAATTCTGGAACCGTTCTCACAAATCCAATAAGTGAAAAGAGACCGAGTCCTGCATTCCAGAGGAATAATTCGCCACTCAAATCAAATCCTTTCCTTCTCATCATGATCTTTTTAACCGTAAAAATCGTCGCCAAATACAAAATTCCCGTGGGAATTGGTAAAATCCAATTTTCCCCCATGGAATCTCCCCAACTCTCCCAATCTACAAGTTCAAAACTGTACGGTGTTAATATCGGGGTTCTATTCGCGCTAAGTTTCTGAAATTGTGAAAACGTAGAATTTTCAAATTCTGATATATTTGGAAATGTACAAACTTCCATTTTTATACAAGCTAAATAGTCACGATCTTCGAAGTTATCACGAGAGCACAAATTTTAGTATGTTTAACCTTCCGAAACCAGTAAATATTCTATGATGAAATTTATGCCATTCTGTCTTTATATTTATTACAAGTAAAGCATACATGACATCACGAAATCTCGGGATTTCTTTCCAACTTGCAAAACAAAATTTACTAACAAGTCATGACAGCATGACTGCGTCACATTGTTTATTTATTTATTTACTAAATTCAGCGTAAACCTGAACTTTGGACATGCCCGTGTACGAAAACTAACTATAAGATGTATGTACATCACCTCAAAAGAAACATACAAATACCTACACAAATTAGTTAACATTGTCACCCGGTATTAAGAAATCTGGTAATAAATACACTTCCGGTCCAAGTTCCCGGACACTACTTTAAATACACACAAGATAAAGATTGTAACCCGTTTGACATGTTTAAACATTAAATTAGGGAGCCGTCTCACCTGGAATTTGATGAAGTCAATACAAACGTAAAGACAAACAGTGTAAATTCGCTGGTTATGCGAATTGTTTAGCATCTTAATTATATATGTGCAAAGGTGAATGCGAATTTGTGTGTAATAATGGCCACTTACTTATCTCCTTGATATTGCTCGTGATACGTGTTTATTTTATAAGTACGCAATCATTTCTTCCATAGTATTATTTATGATTACTTACGCTGTTATCAGAACGGGAAGGTCAGATTTCGCTGAAATTTTACACCGATTTTTAGCAAATATAATTAATCTCAATTCCTTAGAAAATTTTCTAACAAGTTATTTTGTACGGATAGTTTTTCTTAGTGAGGCAAATACCTAACAACGAAAAAAATTTATTCTTAGTGAGGCAAATACCTAACAACGAAAAAAATTTACTAAGTATGCATTTACCCCACCCAAAAAAGTGACATAAGTCGATTTCTCGGCCATTTCTCAACCGATTTTGATGAAATTTTGCACAGATCATTGTTACAGGATTTAGAAACGATGTACTAGTTGACTTGGCGAATTTTTGATTTTTACCCGAGTTATGGGCGAAATAGTGCAAAAATTTGCACTCGGAGTCACCTTTCCATCCATTGTTCCATTTCAGAGCATCACATTGTCCTAAATTATTGGAAAAAGCTACGCTGATTCCTTCTGATCATTTTAAGACCAAATTGACCGAAATCGGTTAAGAAATCACGACGCTATTCAATTTTGAAAATTAAAAATTTAGTAAAATTACTGTGGATGCAAGTATAATGCGGTGCAATAATGTCGTTGACAACCGAATTACAAGTTTTAAATAAACAAGGTCCCAAAAAATGGGAAATCTTAGTGAGGCAGTGCAATCTCAACTCAGAAATAAAATTAGATTGCAGAATTTTTGCATCACCGCTCTGAATATCATTTTCACCGGATGCACTAAATTTTGCTTATAAGAATGAATTCTCCAATCTTAATTTGCGAATTTAATGCGTTTTTACTAGTGAAAAAGAAATGTGCTAAATTAACTGAGATCAAATATAATGGACCATTATGTTTTAGAAATACACACCCTACTATTAATGGGGTGTATTTCTGAGAGCGGTGATTCAAAAATTCTGCAATCTAATTTTATTTCTGAGTTGAGATTGCACTGCCTCACTAAGATTTCCCATTTTTTGGGACCTTGTTTATTAATAAACGTAGATTATCTTGTAGATAATTTTTAACATTCGTAAAAAAATCTGCCTAGAAATGTCACGTTTTGTCAATATTTTAGTATATATGTATATTAGTCGAACCGCAGTATACATAAAAACATCTAGAAAAGCGAATCATGTTAGTTTAATACTTTAATGATTATGAAAACAATGATGAAATTATGGATGTGCTAAAAGCATTGGAATATATTATTTCCTTAGGAAATTTACATAATTATGTATGTATGTAAGTACTCCTATGCTGATGAATTAGTTAAATCTTAGAAACATGTTTAATTGATACTGTGAATTCGTCGATCAATAATAAGATCTTAACTCACTATCGAAAAAACATCGAAAACCAAGTTTCTATCGCAATAATAATTCTCATACATATGTACGTATACATATATGTATTTACCTTACATATATACTTTTTGTATATTTCTCAATATTTACAGATACAAATCCTAAGTGCACTACATATGCAGTAAATGGTGTACATATGCACATTGTAGTGACGTTATTTCAGTCAAAACCTGCTATGTGATTTTTGGCAATTAATTAATACGCAACTAAATACGTACATACGTAAATACGAGGTCGGGTCGACAATTTGGTTCATGTGGAACATATTTATGAGGTTAGTTATATTACATACATATTATGGGTACGTACGTTTTATTAGTAAACTAATTTTCAGGAACTTTGGTACTATGGTGTGCATCTTATTAAATAGGCCCGACATTTTCTTGATACCATGCAATATAAACTCCCAACTGATCCCCGTGTTAAATCAGGGATAATCAGAACTCAAAATTGTATTCATTTACTACATACCCGAATTTAAGGGGGTAATTTTCTACAATTTTATAATTTTCTATTCGCAAGTTTTTCAACACGAATATTTTATTGTCACGTGACGAATAAAATATCAGTTTCAATTCCAGCTTTGGAATAGTAACGAATTATTAAATTAATTATTCACTAATTAAGATTCGCACTTATTACAAAATTTAGTGTTCAAAAGCTTAAACGAAAACTCTCAATCGCTTAATATTTAAATACCGTTAGCGTACTTAAAGTTTTGGTAAAACGACTCTATGTATGTAAATGTTACTAAAATGCGTCATAAAATAATTTTACAAATTGTATTTTTCTGTATTCGCATAATTATTAAGCAAAACCTTGCAACTGTAATTGCAGCTGGTTAATCACGTGACCTTAATTGCATACATACATAGTCCCAAATACATTTGTACTAATCTAATTAGTCACGAAAGTCAAAAAACAGTGACATGGCTACAGGTTTTGTCCATATTAATGTCATTCCCGACCCATCATCTTACCAAATTGGTTGTTCAGATAACTCTTTTGGATTATCTAAATTTCGAAAAATGTCATTCAAATCATTTGTTAATGTTTAGTAAAATTTGAAACAATTAAAAAAATGTATTCAAAATTCACCTACAAACTGATTTTCGTCGTGACCCGCGTGTCCACGTGGGTCGGTGCATTTTGCGCCCATTTCGACAAAAACGTCAAACTAATCTGTGTGACGGAACGATCTCAGAAAAAATTCTTCACCTCGATCGCCATCTACCTGACTTGCATGACTTTCTTGGTGGGTGGCTCGGTAAAATTGGTAATTAGCAAGGAAGGCCAGCAGAGTTCGTACTATTACGCAACGTACGGAGTCCTTTGTCTCACTGGGATCAATTACTGTGTGATTGCGACATTTTGCTCGTATTTTGAGGACTTACTTGCTGTCGGAAATCGAATACTTACCTACTTTCCGCGCTTTGCTAGTAAGTTTTGGATTTTCAACTTTGATTTTTGACCTCAAGATTTGTGCTTTAAATACTTGCAACTAAACTCACCTTGAGGGCTTGACTAATTTAATGAATTTAATAAATACACGTGTACAAATTAGAGACACCTTGATCTTAATTAGTTTCACAAATTTTAACAAATAACGTACCGTATAACCTAATTCATTTGAACGAAGGTCAGGTCACGTTGTCATACTCAAAAGCTTTTCATATTAGAGTAAAGTTTAGGGTCAAGGAATCCTGTGGTCGGTTTAAAGCTTTTAAACGTTTAAAGCTTTTGAAGCCAATTGCAAAGGATTGTTATCTATAAACGACGACACTCTTAAAAATAGTGTTATTTTGATCTAGACTAGATTAGACATTATTCTAGACTTACGGAAACACGCTATGATATGTTAATGAAAATTACACTCAATTTTATAAGCGCATCTTATGAAGAATTGAATCTACTGATAAAACATATACCATAAATTATTACCATATGCATAAATCAATCATCTTTAATTACTTATCTGTCTAAAATCTGAATTTAGAAAACTGGATAACAAAATCTGGAATGGTCCAGGTAGCCAAATATGTCCGGGTTCTGGATTTTTTGATCCTCTTAGAAGTCCTCGCAATTGGTCCGGCCCCCATCCCTCCGACCCTGTTCGTCTTCTTCTCTCCAAAAAATCCTCTCCACCCGAGTCAATTTCTACCCGGGTTAAGTGACAAGACCGGACTCGGGTGGACCATCTTCTTCACCATGATTGTATCCTGGCTTGCCTGCGTCTCGTGGTACTCGCTCCTCGTAATCATCATGTTCGGAACACTTTATGCAAGTAATAATAAAATTCTAGATTTACCTTCGAAATTTTGTTCACTCTAAAAAATAGTGTTACCTTTTTGAAAAGTAAATGCCCTTCCAATTTCATATTAAGTAAACTGTGCGAAATCCCTTGTAAAGTTTGATCTTTATCAACTTAACGCTAGATACTCTGGATTTAGGATTACATTTGTTTACTTAATACAAAATTGACAATTTATTCACTTTTCAAAAGGAAAACATTATTTTTAAGAGTGAACTTCTGATGAGAAAATAAATTTATTCGTTTTAAATATGTATGTACAGTTCCATTTGGCGTTGTCATGCGTGAGTTGAACATGGAAACTCAGACACCTTGCGCCTTTCCCGCGCTCCGAACACCGCGCCACCTGTTGAGAGAATATATCGGATTGCAAGTCTTGCACACGATGACGGTGGAAAATGTGGGGTGGATGCTGACCCTCGTACATAGCATTATGTCGCACTTTATCCTGTTCTGCAACTACACTATTCTCGCCAATTGGGATACTCTGGACGCAAAAACCATCGTAAGTGGGGTGGATAAAGTGTATTTTCTTAAATGTAAAAAAATCGGGGGCCCAACTGTTATTTCGGTTATCAACATCAGTCATCCAGTGTGCTAATGCACTCTTAAAAATATGCCACGTTTTGAAAAGTCAAAGGACTCTACATTCTAAACTAAACGAAATTCTTCAAGTTAATTCTACTCTGGATTTAGTGTAGTTTAGAATTCAAAGTACATAGTTTACTTTTTTAAAGGTAGCACCGTTTTTAAGAGTGTGGCTTGCCAGGTATCAATTTGTTGTTTAGTATTTTTAAATACGTCACTATCTACAGAATCTGAAATAAGAAATTCAACTTGCCGAAGTTTTTGAAACTTTGGGAATGTTCTGAACGAACATTTTGAGATTATTTTACCTAAATATTATCCTGTCATTTAGGGAATTTTGTCCTTCTACTCATTCCTCGAACAAGTTCTGTGGACCATTGTGATTCAAATTATTGGAATGTGTAATTCATACTCGATAAAAGTACTGAAGTCGTGGACATTGGTGACTGGGAGGAATCCGAAGGAAACCAAGTATTTCAAAAAATTCAGCAAATCCTTAAGGCCACTGACCGTTGGGGTTCGGGGGATCATGCCCTTCACGAAAATGACAGCTGTGAAATTTCTGAGAGGAATCATTACTACTACGTTCCGCGCTCTGCTAACATTAGTGCAAAAGCGGGGAGGGCGATAAATCATTGCTTACATAGAATAATTGTCAGCCAATAATTTAAAAAATTTCATGTACCTATATTAAAAATCTCAAAACAATACGTAATTTTATGCATTTTTCATTTTATATATGCAATGCAGAAACAAAAATGCATACAATTGCATACAAAGTTTGTATGCAATTTGTGTGCATTTTATGCGTTTGTATGCATTGTAAACGTTAATATATGTACAGTTTTATGCATTTTGTGCATTTTATGCAATGTTATGCACCATTAATGAATGCAAATAGTATTGCTTGTACCAAAATAAAAACTCCCACGTGAGTATCGATGGATCCTTCATATGAGGTCCTAGTAGATTCAAAAAACAAAGTGAATAACCTTGACAGGTCGTGAATGTCCCTTGTTAGTATTGATATAGAGTAAGATTTTTTATTGTGCACTTAGCTGGCTTAAAAATAAAGCATTCACTGCACTTACTAAGATTTGTACCATCACTGTTGATGGTGCCTTGAATAATTTTGCTAACTGTGTGTATTAAGCGATAATGTGGATACAGAAGGTGAATTACAGTGCTGTCTATTTAAAGAAATTTGAAATATATCTTATTTTAACCTAATATAGAATGTGTTTGATCGTGATTTTATTCTAATGCGTGTAAAATAGCCGTTTGATTGAATGCAGCTACATACTTTGTACAAGTCAGTGTCCGTCATGATGGTTTATTTATTTGTTTGTATGGTTGCTTCTCGTGTACTTTTTCCAATAAATCTGTGCATCATTCCGACGAAATGATTCACAACCAACATCCAAAATGTCGCTGATTACCTCGGTCAGTCATTACAATTTATTTTCGAGTGAAGAAAGTGTGGGATCGCTGAAAAAGTTTCATCAGCAAACATAGGATATCTATTACATATCGATTGTATTCAGGAGATTCTCATTTAAGTGGAGAAAAAAGAATCAAGTAAATAGCTTAATTATTGACGGTCTTGTCAGGTTAACGATTGAGATACAGGTTTCATTTTATTAACACCCTTCAAAAACCAAATACAAGAAGCGCAGGATCGGTAACACGTGAGCACAGTCATTGCCTAATCAAAGATTTACCGAAAAACGTATCCTTTGGTAGAAGGGGCTTTAGAGCGTACTCGACAATTAACACAGATTGAAATTTTAACAAACGTGCCAAAATCCTTCATCATCCGTAACAATTGTCCCCTGATTCCTTCATGAAACGTACTCTCTGCAAGAAATAGCACTCCAAGCACGGCCATGGTTCTTCCCAAAATGGTGAATAACGGTGACAGCATGTTACTAGAAATATATGGTGACTCGACTCTAATCATTGTCCATTTCATTGCTTTCAATCTGCAGAAATGCGTCCTTTCTCGATCCCATAAATTTGGAAATCCTCCTTGATCTAGTCCCATGATTCCCCGGCCAATTTCAACTCTCAGCAAGGAGTCGGCAACAGCAGACAGAGCTTTCTTTAGTACAATATCAGTAATCATAAAACATTCATACTGTCCTTTCAACAAGCGATTTTGGATGTCAAGAAGAAAAAGAAGCGTTTTAGTCTTATCCCAATTTAGTATAACATTTCTTGAATTATGTTTCCCAATGTAGGCAGTCTGATTGTTCCAGCTGGACCTATGGTTCGAGAGTGAGAGTTAAACAAGAAAGTAACAGAGATACTAAAAAATATCAAAGGTAAAATAATAGATTTATGGAAAAACATTTTTTTCCTATTTGTACAACCATAGTGTCAAACGTATTTATTCAGTACTCATTTCGTGATGTAAACAATACTTCTCCCGTAAGTAAGATACCGTTGTGAAGGTAAAGCTTGTAACGTTAGTATGACTAAAACAATAAGTGAAGGTAATCAAATGAATTCTGTATCAGCGAGTTTGGCTGCACATCATCTAAAAATTTGCACCCCATTATTGTCATGCGATCTTGCGAACAAACACGGGCAATTCAAAAAAATTATATTTGGCGCTATACAATAAAAGCGTATTTTGCCCGAATAATTTTGCTCTCTTTTTTATGACTTTTTTCAGTGTTATTAGGATCATGCGGAAATTTAAACCATTTTCTAAATTAATACTACTGAAATACTACTAAATGGTGAATTAAATGCAAACCAATTGAATTCGATATCATCACCAGTTAACAACTTATTGCAATTTAAATTGTGAGTATAGTCTTGCCCGAACAAATTTGCTCCCTAGTGTAGGTATGTAAATCCAGGTGGCAAAGCTATCAACTTAAATTTTTGAAAGTGTGCTAGGAACACAATGTAACTTTTTATACTTGATCGGTCTCTCTCTCTCGCTCTCTACTTTTTGAACTTTTGCATATTTTTGAGTCAATCGTGATAAGTAGTGCTATGAAACAAAATTGTTCTTAGCGCATTCTGCCTTACCTTATAACCATGGTTTTATTATGCGGAAAATCGCCCAGTGATTTCTGGACAAACTCTTCTTCCAATTGGGAACGCAGTGACACCAAATTGTCAATCTCCTTCGACGAATAAACAAGGGTATAATCGTTAGCAAAAAACTCTCTCAGTGTGTGAAGTGGCACGTAGCGCGGTGGTCTCACCAGATTTGACGTCAAGTATAATTCATATTGTACAAGCATCACAAAACTTGTGAAGAGGAAAGAGACAAAAATACATACCGAGATATGGCTAATAATCAGCGTTTGTCTGACAAGGATAGCCCAAATGGTGAACACGACCTGTCCAACATTTTTTACTGACTCGAAGTTTACAAAACAATTGGCACGTTTAAAAAAACTTTTCAAAATCTCTATCATTATGACAGTCAACATGATTAAAGTAAATCCCAATAATACTTCCCAAGCAAAGGGTGACACCCACGTGGCCAAGTCGGAATTTTCCGACCAAATATTGAAGTTGCAGTATATTGCGTACCCCTCGTGCCGGAAGGAATGTAACATATTTATTTCGTAATAAAATTCTGAGCATATCATAGATGTGTGGTAGTAACCCCACTTATACGTTTGATACTCTGATAGTGGAACTTGGACAAACGTGACGTTTAAAGTTGCAGTCATGGTTAAATATTGCGTTTCCTGTATGCTACAGGCCTCCCTACGCGGTGCAATATAGTATTGCCCTTTTCCACATACTCCACCTGGCCTTAACTTGCCATCCAACATTGCTCCGATTGAAACGTCGTTTCTCCACCCATGCTCCTGGAACGTCGCTACTGTTATCTTCTTAATTTGCGGGGTATAGCTGATTGAAACAAAACGCTGTCTGCAGAAGATGCAGACAAAAAACCAGTTCATTTCTACTCCAAGGAATGAACCTGAGCCAGGCGGATTTATTTTTAGGACAACATCGAAAATCCTGAACGGCACGCGGTGCTCAGGCACAGAAAGTAATAGGTTGTAATTCTCCTCAGAAATTATTATAAATATGGAATGTGCCAAACCTCTATGCGCGTCCCGTGTGAGAGAGAAATACAGGTTGCGGAATGCATTATCTTCTGTACCAAATTTAACGAAAACCGTGATAGTGCAAACCTCATAGAACTTAAAGTCCAGTGCCATCTTCTCGTCTTGTATCGAGTGGTTGGAAAAGTTGTATCGCCCATTCACAGTGTAGATTAAGTTGCTTGGATTATTGACATGGATAAGGTGCTCGGTTAGATCGATGAATCGCAAGCTATCGCTCATTCTTAAAAACTTTATTACGCAGGGCCCAAAGTGTCCAAAATTCCCGGGGGGAAGGTCATTCTTGCCGAACACTGATAACACCGTTGTTATAAGGAAAGGTACGAGGAAATGTTTGAAAAACATTATGGGTCTGAATTAAAATACTATTTACTGCTTTTAAAATTAATTATGCTGGAATTATTGGTACAACAGCAAAGGCGATTGTGGTATTTATCTGTATTATATCTGAATTATTGCTATGACGTAGTCTCACTTGCATTACGTTGTCTTCAAAATGTCTGGATATGTATGTCTGACGAATATTTTGTATGGAATTCTAACACTTCAGTCCGTATTAGTATGTAGGGAAGCGAGCCTAGCGTAGGAGACTGGTCGAAAAACGCCGTGTGGCTCCGCACGCGATTTTAAAAATAAAATTTGTTGTTGAAGTTTTAGACACACTTATGTTGACTTAAAAAATCATGATGTATTACTTTAAATAATACCCGCAACTTTTTTAGCTCGAATTCAAAGTGGACACTTTGCATACAATTTTTCAAAAAATATGCTCGAAACTAAACTCATGTGGATGACCCGAATAGAATTTAGCCGAATTTTCAAATGGCCGGTTTTCTTTTCAGTCAAGGGTCAGGAAGTCTGATGTGGCTTCAAATAAAAAGTGACAAGCAAGCCCCAAAGAATTCGGGGATTTGTCAGAAAAGAAATGAACCTGAATTCTTAACTATAAATGACCCCAGTGACCAAAATACGTACGCGAAAAACTGGATCAAATGAATTTTGGAATCCATGGTCATTGGTCATCAACTTCTGCGGAAAATTACTTTTTGGCTGAACGTAACTCGCTGTCAATAAGTCAAAATTCCTAAAAATTGCCAAAAAGTTAAAAAATTTAGATTTTTTTGCCGAGAGGAAATTGGTCCAAACTTTCCCCGATGTGGTCACATTGAAAAGTAGGGACAGATTTTGAAAGCTTATATCCTACTGAATCAGAAACACCGAATGGATGGACAGGATTCAACAGAATGTGGTAGCAAACTAGCTCCAAGTGGGTGAGAAAAATTTTTTGGGAGTTTTCAGGAAGAACGTGGTTGTGGAAGCTACACACGAAACCTAGCAAACTATGGTTGAGGGTGATTGTAGGGTAGGGTCACTACTTTATCATCGCAAATTTTTAGTAAACCAAGTCTGCTATGTTTCGAGATATCCACATTTTTAGGCCAGTCTCTTGCGCTAGGCTCACTTCCCTATGTATTGCAAGCCTGTGAAACAAAACCGAACTTACATCAAAAATCAATTCAAATTTACTTCGCACCTTGTGTTCCCTTGATGCAAAAGATTTTGATTAATGTCTCGACAACTCACCGCAACGCAGGCTATGTGTAATATTATAGGGATTAATTTTGCCAACATTCGATCAACCCCGGGTATGCAAAGTTTCCTGTATTTCATATATAATTAATGATAAACTCGGATATGTTAAGAGGAAATGAGTTTTACAGCTTTGCCCAAAATATGTAATCATGCTTCTCCGTATTAAAATTCTACACAAATTGTGTTTTTGCACGTAACATGCTGATTGGTTTTGAGGAAGTTGTAATCATTCCCACTGAATAAGTTGCTTCTATGATTAGTCAATTTGTTAATATTTCGACAAACAATCGTTATCCACACGTGGTAAATTAGGATCGAAGGAAATATACAATAATAAAGTCTGAACTAATTAAGCTTATAAATGTGGCTGGCGTAAATATATTCAAAGAAATATTTGTCATTTAAAATTTAGTCTTTCTGATTTGTAAATGAAGGTTTTCACTCATATTCAGTCATATTTCTTCATATCCATTCCATTTCGCTTCATTGGAATTCATTTTTTTTACTTTATCCCATGTGCATATCCCATATGCATAGTGTGACAAGACCAATCGGCACAGCTTAGCTGAGCCTGAGCCACGACTGATTAGTAGATTAGTAAACTTGTCAGTAGTTTTTGATAAACTTATATGATTCTATTTTATATTAATTCTTGCGATTAATATGTAGCTTCAATTCGTCGTATTACTTATTGGCACCAAATTCTAAACGTATCTACTTATTTTTCCTGGACCCTAGCTACTTATTAGCAGTGGATGTCGGACCTGTAAAAACTTCGAAATTTCAAAATCCTTCCAAATGCTAATCAATCCGAACGAGCAAATTTCTAGAATTCTGAAGAGTCCGAAGGCCAGAAGAAAACTGAAAAACATGGCTTCTCTGAAAACTCTAATTATATGTATAAATAGGAGTGGACTAAAACCGACCAATGTGTCACCTAATGGTTGGCCGATTCGACGCACAGACGATTTGAACTCGTTATTGGAGCTAAAGCACGTCACAGAAATATAAAACTTCCGTAGCTATTTAGACTTATGTAACGTCCAATTCACAGTATCTTGACGTTCAAATATCTACAACTATAACAATTTTATATGAATATATTCAAAAATTTGCAATTATGTAGTCCGAAATATTGTTGGTACAAGGTATAAAACTATGTAAATACCAACATGTTCTTGAAAAAAAACTGAATTTGAACTTTTGAAAAAAAAAATCGTTACATACTGTATCGTTTATTTTCCAATGCGTACCAAGATAACTAACAAGGGACACTCACGACCTGTCGTTTGAGTCCAGGGTACCCACTATGTTTTTTAGAATCTACTAGGACCCCTGATGAAGGATTCATTCATATTTCCGTGTAAAACTCATATTTGGCGCCATGGCGTGGCGCCAAATGGACATCCATACCAGTTGAAAAGTAGATGCGTTTTCCACTCGAGTTTTTTAAGAGCATAGAACAAAGTTTTAAGTCGGTCTTTTCAGAGCTTGGAGATTTCCAGGCATCAAATACGAATTTTATTATGCTGAATTTCATATTCATATGATGTGGTTTTCATTAAAACAGATGTGCATTTTCATAACGTATACATGCATATTGTCGCCATTCGTTCAAAAGTTGTCGATTCAGAAACCAGAGTCGGAAATAGAACTTTGAGGCCTCGAAAACAATTTGGAAACATACGTTGTCCAATGAAAATGGGAGGAAATGTGACAATACGTTATATCACGAAGTATCGTTTCCCTTAAAAAATGGACCAGAAACTTCTGTTTTCGGGTTTTGCATATATGAGCGAACTTGTATGGATTGCTATTCCATGCGGGTTTTGAAGCTGAAAACTTTTGCAGCCATATATAACTAAAGCGACGATACATGTTTACATATTCGGCACTTTTTTTAATTGCAACGTTTTTTATTCCAGAAAACCCGACAAATTAAGAATTGTTCAAATTACTAATTTAAACCTTTTCTTTTCAAATCTACACATTCTTATAATTTTTTTAATAGTTTACCATTCTTTAACAAAACCGATAAGCGGTACTAGAATTAGATAAGTCAACCCGTGGTTGCTCGATGCTCCAGCCCGAGTTGATCCTTCTGTGCTACCGGTCCCTGGATCGGTCGAGCCAGTCCCAGTAACAGGTGGTGTGCTAGTCGTGGTCCCTTCTTCTCCAGGGTTTCCAAGTTCGCCGAAGCATGTATCCCTGGTTAAAAAGTGCTCGATAGAGTGGTACAAGTGTAGCCGCATCCCAGGTCCATTAATGTTGTGGTTTTCCTCAGGATAGCTCTGTAAATAGCAAGATTATTCTGTTATAAATTTTGAAGTGGCGAAGTTCAGTTTCAGCGAAAAATAATCGAAGTAAATTTGATTGAAATGTTTATGTACAAAATTTAACTGCTTAAACATTAAATTTTGATTTGAATCATAAAAACAACTAAAAAACAACTAAAAAAGAAACAAAAATTTTTAATGTTATTACACTAACCAACGATTCGAATAAGATATCTGCCTGCTCGAGGGCTCTTGCTAGCATCATGGAGTTCTGGTAGTGAACGTTGTCATCCGCGTTACCATGAATTAAAAGAAACTCCTTGTTAGCAATTCCCGTCAAATGAGCCATGACGGAGGATTGGTTGTAACCCGCCCAATTATCCTCAGCCGATGGAAGTCCCATGTATCGCTCGGTGTAAATCGTATCTTAAAGAAATAGAAAACCAAATAAAAATCGCATGCAACTTTCAAAAATTATTTACTTTGTAATTTTTGGATCCTTGTGTTGCAAGAGCTACCAGGATATGGACTTCATTTCTTTCTTACCATAGTATAACCAACTGGAGACAGGAGCTACAGAAATTCCACATTTGAACACGTTCCCACTGTCCTTCCCGAGCGCCTAAATAAGTACATGGAAAAAATGCAGTAGAGCATGTTACTTATTTAGTGCTGCTTTTTAATGTTAGTTTTTAGGTCATATTTTGGTATAAATATTTGTACCCACCATTGCGGTGGCATAACCGCCGTAGGACCATCCCCAGATCGCAGTCTTCTCAGGGTCAATGTATCCCAAGGTGATAAGGTGCCTAGAATCAAATTCTACATTTAGCAACTACTTATTTTGAACTGAGGTTTACAACGTAAGAGTGAATATTAACAATTTAAAAATCTGTTTCGGAAAGTAGACGTTTTGCTCGAAGTAATTAATTATTCCTTGCAAATTTTAGTAGTTATTTAAATGTAAATCTGGTAATTACCTGGCCACAGAAATCTGATCCTCTACCTCAGCCGAGCCCAAATTTCTATAGACAGCAAACTTCTGTTCGGCCGACTGTCTGGCGGACCCACGCCCATCAATCTTTGCATAAATCACGCCTCTCGAACTGGCCAGATAGTAGCCCCAATTGATCCCGTAATCTTGCGTGATTGCTTGCGAATCTGGGCCACCATACCTGGAAAAGCGAAGCGTGAATGTATATTCCTGAGAGTTCAACATTGATTTTGTAAAAACCTGGATATACAATTTTGGAGGGATTTTTTATGAAGCATTTTTCCATGAATTTGCAAACATGGATGATTTTTTGTATGTAAGAATTTTGTATATTTTATATTTTTTATATTCATGTTCTCATTTTCACAAATTTTGAAGACGCCTATTAATGTTCCAAGAAAATTCGATCTACATATTGGACCGGATCGGTATTTCGCAGTCCGTTCTCGATATCATAATTCAATCCGTCGGACCCAATATTGTCGAATCGGATTTAGTGTTGGAGCAAACGCTCTGATTTAAAATCCGGTCAGATCCGACGGATCGGACATTGTTGGATCGGTGCTATCATGATACGACCAAAATACTTATATTGTAATCTTCAATAACAAAGCTAAACTTACACATCGACCATCATAGGATATTTTTTAGCTGCATCGAAATTTGGCGGAAGAAGGAGTCTCACTTTGGCCTTGAAACCACCTGCGACGTCAACCTCCATTTCAGTCACGGATGGAAGCAATTTCGTTTCGAGGCGTGCTCTCACTGCGGCGTTGTTATTCCACGTGTGGGCGACGGTGTGGTTCTGCATTTTAGGAAGATAAATTAGCTTGTATGTATTTTATTAAGCTTCAAATTTCGTATTTTTGTAAAATATGAACAAAAAATCAGAAATGTAAAACAAGATTTCCCAAATTCGTGACCAATTGATTTATGCATGTATAACACTATTTCAAACTCGTTCTAAAAGTCAAAAATCTCCTAAGTTTTCCAAACTCCTGCATTTAAACAAACCTTGTATGCTCTTTAAAATTAAGAATTTTGAAGAAAGAAAATGTCAATTTTGACCAATTTCAAGCTTTTTAAAAGTAAATTTTCGCTCACCGAAGTGAATCTCGTGGTGACCTCGGGAACACCAGGTCCTCGACAGGTGTGCATGTAAAATTTGAAATTAGCGCTGAGGGAGACCGAGTGGGAATGGCATTCCTCATCGAATCCGTTACGAAGGGCGCAAGTGAAACATTGCGGTGTCAAATTTGGCCCGCTCAGGGCAACGTAATACGCATGTCGCTCGCTCGGGTTACCCAACGGCGAGGGGAGGCCAGTTCCGGAAAAGTATCTAAACAAGTTAAATAACTTCCGTAATTAAAGCTTCGAAAAAGAGGTAAAACCAAAAAGAATAAAATGTATATAAAAAACGAAAACAGAAAATACTCTACAAAGTTGCATATGTACATATGTATGTAGCTGTTAAAGAAATATTTCTTCATTTAAAACTGATTCAATTTAGAAATTAAAAAAAAATGTTCATTCATTATTCATTTATCCAAAATTTGACAATCTATATTATTCACTATTGAATGTTTACTTATTAACGTTATGTCAAATTAGCCTAATCATGTATCTAGATGAATTTCTCAAATATCACGCAAAACATCGCCCAAAAACGAATTACGAATGAAATTATTCACTCATTGTCCACGTGTATGAAATGAATAATTACCTATGTATTCAATATTTATTCATTGAAAAATATTGAACAATTATTCACTCATTCTTCATGAAATTCTTGACAAATGAACCTACGATTTGTTCAATATCCACTAATTAAATGAATGTGAACAGGTTTGCAAATTTATAAGAATAAGGAAGAAATTTTGGATGGTTTTGCATATATTTAATTTAGTAGATAAAACTTCCCGCTTACAATCTATCATTCGCCTCATCCCAGCCGAGGATGGAATCCACATGGAAAGCACCGTCCGTTAAGGTCGGCACTTCTGGATTGGGCCCTACCGAATTTAGTGACGCGATGTGTCGATACGACCTTTGAAATGGGTCCGTATCCTGGTGAGCGTTTACAAAGGTGAGGAATTTGGATCCATCACGGGAAACCGTGGGGCGATGAGGGTCCCACCAGCCGACCGGGTTGTCCGCCGATTTGTCGGCCACCTGTGAAGTATACACTCTTAAAAATAATATTACCACTATGAAATTTTATGACTAAAGGCTAAATTTGTCACGTATTAAGTATCTAAAATACACTACATCCAGGATAGCGTTAACCTTATAAAAAGTAAATTTTGGTCTATGGATAGTTTACTTAATTTAGAATGAAATGTGAAGTGTTCTTTTTAAAAGGGTAATATTATTTTTAAGAGTGTCTTCATGTCGCTTATAATTCAAATTATTAAATCTTTAAAAAAGTTTTGGGAGAAAGTATGAATTTTTTTAAATTTAAAATTTCAGTATTTTCATCTAGCTATTGGGCTTTTAAAAATTTTTCGGTGATCAATTTAAGCAGAATTATACTTAATAATAAATTAAATACATTCCCAAATAAATTCAGATAAATTACCGAGTCGGGACAGCGTGCAAGAACTATTTAATTTATGAGGATCAATTTAAATCATGATTGCAAATATTTTAAATACGTCACCTCAGCGCAAGTACCATCATCGGCGTTGCAAAAGTTCCAAACGGTTCGGTTTTGATGTCGATTGAAATTTTGAATAATAACTCGATTCGCCGTAGCCCACGTGATGGTGGCGATGTAGTATTGTAACCTGTCGCGTGAGAATACAAATTAATCCAGATTAATGAACATTAAGGATGATCGTGTACGTGAAAATGGTTTTTCGTAAAGTTTGCATAATCTGTTTATAAATATTCACGCTCATGCATGACATATTTAGGTAACATAGGAAAGATACGATATCTTTATCCCCTCAATGTTAATAGGATGGATAAGATTAATGCAATCATGATTTCAGTCACACGCCATATGAACAGTTGCTTGGCAACTGAGAAATAAACGAAAAAAATGAATATTTATCTTACTGTGGATCTTGTCCAGCTGGGTAAGTGATTTGTCGAACGGTCGTGGGGTTATCCAATTTTACAATGTGTAGAGATACGAGGGGATTATCGCGTCCGGCCTAAAACATAAAAATCGTGTCAGGCAAACATAAAAATGTACAATGAAGACAAATTTTTAATTTTTTGGACACCCACCCACCCCCTTTTAACATGTGTCACATAGGCGCGATACAATTGGGCCATGACCACCCACACCTTCTCCCCTATTTGCGTTACGAAGTTTACGAACCCCTACAGTTTTATGCTCTCACAAATGTTAAGAGAGGGAAAAATTTCCTTCAAAATCATACCGATGAATTTTTTTAGCTTTGACCTTATCTATCTTCACGGTCATGGGTTCGTCAAAGGTCAAAAATATTGACGATATTGTTTCGTGGTAAAATTTCTTAAAATTAAGGCTAAATTTAATTTCCCACCACGCCCCCTCGCGAGGGGGCTAACTTAATTCGTTGACCAAACTCGACCGGAAATAAAAATTAAAAGCTCAACGATGAAAACCGGGTTTGACTATGTTTTGCCCTCCTGGATGTATTCTGCCCATAGACGGACAGACACATACCGTAAAGTAGCCGAAGCTATTTAACAAACAAAAACATGTTTATTTTGTTCGCAACTACAGTGTGCCACTATTTCTCAAACAATTTATGCCTGTAAATTAGAAAAACTTGTAAATCTTAGAAATCCCAAACATATTGAGTAAATTAGGTAGGCTATATTATGGTGGATTAGATTAACTACTTAGCTTTGGTATTGCAAGCATGAAAACAGTTCTAGTTTGTTTTAAGAAAATCACTTGGATAATATGTTTTTCTTACTGTTAATCCAGAATTTTGTAATCACTAGTATTAGTATGTAAATGAGGATAATAAATGCTTATTATTATTATTATTTAAGAGGTTTTCTTATCTGATATATTTATATCCAATGATTCAGTTTGTGCATTCCTTTATGGTCATGGCTAACTCCAAAAAAGTTACTTTTACGAGTACACTGGATGATTTGCGTATATTTGATTTTTTTGTGTATTTTTTATGATGTAAATCGTATACGCAACTTCACAAATAACCAACTAAATTTGATCATTAAGCAAAGAGTACCTTTGGGTATCGGAGTGGTTCATAGACCGGGTAGACGGTCTCCCTCACGCCGGGTTCTCCGTAGAGCGGCCACTGGAAAAAGTCGACGCCGGAGTCGTCAAACCGGACGAAGGCGAGGCTCGAGCTGTCCGTAGAAAACCACATGGCCACCGGACTTCCGTACATTTCCTCTACGCAAAAATAATACTAAATTCGAATCACGTTGGAAAAATTTAAATCATTTCTACAAGTAAAAAACGACTATTTCTTAAAAAAAGTTTGTCACGTTAAGAAAATTGTTTGGACTAAAATAATTGTAAAAATTTCAATCATAAAAATGCTAAGGGTGACGATTTCCACAGAAATTTCAATTCTTTGCATGAGAATTTTAAAAATCGAGTTTGTCAGATAATTATCCAAAATTTGTACATCAATATGTATGCACAAGCATAAAACATGTAATTCATTTCATGACAATGGGGATGATGGGGGAGGCGATTAAATGGGAACATTTGTCCACTTTTTGGGAGGAGTACAGACCTAACATAAATAAATCCACCACATTCGTCATGCAGGGTCCAATTTAAACACAACCAGCCAACTTTGCCACAGCAACACGACTTACATAAATTATTTACCTTATCCACTTATCTCTCACCTTATCTTGCAAACACGCATACCTTTCTGATAAACAAATCTGCCATGCAATTAAGTGACTCACCTTCATACACCCAGTCAGAAATCCCGTTGAAGATGGCATCTCCACCATCCTGCGTGATCTGCACGGCCGCCTGACCCGCCCCATGCGCTGCCTTGTAGTACACGTTGTTACCGTAGACGAAAGCGACCCCGTGACCACTCGCGTCCCACACGACGAGCTGCAACTCGATCTGCGGGTCGTTTTCAAATCCGGTAGGTTGGATGACGCTGAACTGGCTGAATATTCAAATATACAATTGTAAATACAAAGTAATTTATTACCCGATCAACATTAGGTACGGTTTTGTGCCTGTCCTCACATATTTTTCAGTTTCTGGTAAAAATTGTAACGGGGTTTCTGCATAAATTTGGATGATTTTCTGTACAAATTTTGCCCGAATTTGTAAATAAAATTTTCCCAATTTTCTGACAAAATTTGACCCAATTTTCTTAAAAAAATTAACCCAATTTTGGGAACAACGATTTGTGCTGAAAACTATGCAAAATTATGAATAAGTTCTTATGCAAAAAACTTCAGAATTATACTAAATTAAGGACGCAGTTCTGCACAGTAAACCCATACCTATTTTATGCATCGTTAAATGTGTAAAAAATGCATAATTCAATTTACATAATATGTAAATATTCGATTATCATACGATTTACATAATATGTGAATTATCGATTATTGCAAATTCAATTCGTCAAGTTCAATTCGACAGAGTGATTTCTCCTCGGGCATTTTTAAACAGGTGTGAATCATGCAGTTGTTTTGTTCATGTACCAAATAAATATGTTTGTCGGGTATGGTGACGTGCATTTTCGTCACAATTTGAATACTTCAATTTAACTGTTGGTAATTTAAATATGCATGCATACATATCTTTACTTACTTTGTTGCCAGCTCGAGCACGTCGTACTTGGCGAGATAGGAGTGACGCCAGAGCTACAGACAGATAAGGATCAGACCCATTGTTATCAAACCGTACTTATCTTTTCAAATCAATCAAGCCGACAAATTCGTGACACGGATCAATTACAATTTACACAAACAAGTTATGTCACCAATTGCGTAAGAATACAATGATTATGGAAATCATGAAAAAATTTACATGATTAGGGAATTTTGTTTGCAAAATTTTATATGGCTAAAAACCTACCTGTCGTCTACTATGTTCAATTAAGATGAATGCGTTATCCTTCGACACGGACAGTCCCAAACTTTGAGTACCCTACAATTTTTAGCATAAATTACATAAAAAATTAGTTCCAAAATTTCCAAAACAATTTTTTAATTTTCGAATTTACAAATCTTTCCGTAAATTGCGAACTGGTGACGACCGATCTGTTCTGCTTCGTATCGAGGTCATACTCCCAGATGTTGTTTCCCGAAATTACGCGAAGAGTGTCATCTGCAAATTTTTAGATGTAAATTGAGTCAAATTTGCAAATTTTGCTATACTCTAAGAAATCCAGTATTAAAGTAATACAACGCGGTTTTCATATTTGACTCTGCCAAGGTAGTATTTTTAAGAAACTATGCATACACATGTTTAGCTTTGTATTAAAATTTTTCCATATCAGAGGTAGCAAATTTTAAAACACCGGCATAATTTTAATACCATGAGGTAACAACTTTAATACCAAGAAATCAATCCGTCTGACTATACCAGATTTCTAAGAGTCTACAGATACCCTTTTATGCATATACTTACCTGAGCCTGGTACCCACGACCCCCCAAATCCCCCCGCGGACAGGGTCCCCGTTAAAAAGTCGTTTAGGGTAATCGGCTCCTTAACTGGATCTTGAGCATTTAAAAGGAGCACAAAATTCGCAAGGAAATGTGCGAAAAATATGAATTTTTGCGTCATCTTGTAGCCAGACAGATTTTTCGCAGCAGTCCAACTAACGAGGTAGCTTTGATTAATTGGAATAAGGCGTAAAAAATTGAGTACATTTTACTTATTACTTTTTGCCTGAAAGGTTAACATATGTATCGATTGAACAGTGACATGTCTGATATGCCTCGCTTATCTGGAAAGTTATCTTTATCACGGCAATTAGGTGGACAATGTGTGAAAGGAATGAACATATTTTTTTAATTGCAGTCATCCAACAAATTCCTGTCAATATATGTATTATATATGCATGCAAATAAGTATAAATGTTTAAATCGTGTCCAGTTTTAAGTAATATATTATATTTTTATTTTAAAAAACATAACTGATTACGCTCAAAGTTTCCCGAAATTATAATCAAGATGAAATACGTTTTCATTGAATATACAGAAATACGACAACTTTAATTAACAAATTTACGTAATTTTTCTTTTTTCCAGTACATGGATGTATTTCAATTTAATACATACTTAAAAATAATGTGAACACTCTAAATTCTAAATTAAATAAGTACATAAACTACACTGGCTAAATCCAGAAGAAACTTTATTATGTTAACGTTACTTTGGATTTTACATATACAAATAGTTTACTTAATATAAATATAATTTAAAGTTCACTTATGTACTTCTCAATAAGACCGAATTATTTTCAAGGATGAATAATTATGTGAAGGTGACAATTATACTTAATTATATTTACCAAAATGTTGAAAATAACTTCAGTAGAAAGGGCACTCTCAATAATTAATTTATAAGTACATACGAGTGCTACCCGCGAATCCACTATGCCATTCTACCGCCTCGCTAACAATTTACCACCTTAGGGTAACATATATATATGCAGTGGCTAAATACAGCTCAGCCCCCAATGTCAACGCTGTGGTAATAAAAGTGAGTATTACCGACACGGGAGGTAATTTCTTACCATTATGTAGAAGACAACTTAAGTATTACTATCATGTTACCACGCGGTAGAATTGCATAGTAACTCCGTATTTAACAATTTTATCACCAAATTATTGAGAGTGTAGTAATTTACATATTTATGATATGAATGAGTTGCGTGGGTGAATTGACAAATGTGAGACCAAACAGTAAGCATGTGAAGTATTTATTTTAGGGAACACTTGAATAATTGACAGGTCATACTCGAGTGACGTGCGCCATGAATGACCTGAGAGATACATATATGATGTTGTAACGCATCAGATCGGTGACAATTACTTTGCACGGGCCCTTGTTTAAATTTGGATTGGACAAGACGCCATCCTCAAGTTTAAGTATATCTCATTTATTTATCTAACATGCAGTTGATAATACTTTACGTTTTAATAAATTGATCACCTCCGAGTTATACATACAAGCTAGGAAAATACAGAAAGGACAAGCCTAGCGTATCTTTAGAATGTAAGGAGCCCTTCATGAAATATGTAACGCGAGAGGAGGGAGTGGCAGTATAAACAAATCATGTCTTTTGCGTTACATAACTTATGAACGGCCCATCAATGCCAGAAAAGTATTTATATTTAATCATTGAGCTTTAATGCCTCGAACAAAAAAAGAAATTTGTGACACTCTCACATTTAAACCTTTGTTCTTTTTGTAAACATTTACTCGATAAAGTTCCACCTGCCTAGGCCACGTACCAAGGTGACCTGTTGTTTAGTCTAATCAAATAACTCAATATAATCCAACGTACTGCAAAATTCGCTGAAACAAAATGAAATTAAGCTTGTTCCTACTTATCTTACCAATTTCCCAATTTTTCTTTTCATCTTTTGGTTTAGAATTCCTTCCGAACAAGATTTTTTAAGAAGTGCTCAAATTGGTTATCTTACTTCCTCTGTGTTGGTAATGATTGGCCTTCATCGTGACGAGGTGTACCAATTAATGGCCAGTTACACTGACCACGCCCTTCTTCACTTTTCCAGCGAAATATCGATTACCGCCGGATCGATGAATTTTATGAAATTCAGACAATCCTGTAGCTTAGTCTTTCACCGCATTTTGCAACAAACATCATATGGGGCAAACTGGGACAACTTCCCTGGTGGGGCGGCACGTTCCTATCACGTCTTGTCAATGACAAATCTTCCCCTAGATATAGACTTGTTCAAAATGAAAAGAAAATGTCGGCACGTTATAAGTGTCTTGCTTGGCTCTAGTTTATCTTTTTACGATTTCGACGCTGTCTGGGCTTTTCGCAGAATTCAAAATTCCTCGGAAATATTTCGAGATCGGTCAAATTTTAATGGAAAACCTTTCATCTGGGAGTATAACAGGTCGCGAAAAGAAACCCTTAATCAAACAATAATTTCAACATATATCGAATCCCGCCATACTGTTGATCGACGTCCATCCTTCTTGACCGAAACGAGCGCCTGGCTAAACGCGACTTCCGTCGTTAACACGGAACTTCGCGAGTATGGAAAGCTTGACCCAATGACGGGCGAGTGGAGCGGAATCGTAGGAGCGTTAGTTAATGGGAGGGCACATTCGGCGGGATGGCTACCACTCACACATGACAGGGCAAAAGATACGCTAATTACCACTGTGGGTGCGGTCGATGGTCTAATCTTTGTGTCAGGTCTGAATTTAAGAGGCAACAGTGACGCTGGCAGGATTGGGACCGTGCTATCGGAGTTTGCCAGATCGAAGGTGTGCATTTTCGAAATGGTTGCGGTGGGTGTAATATCGATCGTGATTATGTTGGCCATTAAAGGTTTGCCCCAAATGGATACACCAGTCCAGTGTTTAGTACGCGTTCACAGCGAACTTATCAGAGTCTCGTTGGATCAACCGTTCAGCTTTGTTTTCAGCAAGTAAGAGAACATTTGTTGGGAGAGCTGCGAAAATTGTAAAACAAAACCTCAATTGCCGTAGGACCACAGGCGTTTTAAACTTGAAATCTCCTTCAAAAACTAATTAAACATGTCTTTACAAATATTTGCAATTATCTGCTGTAAAAATTAATCGAGTTGGCCAATGTTGCTTTCAGGCTAGGGGCAGGCCCCTCGCACGTTATTCGGCTAATACTTGCACCCTGGCTCCTTGGACTTTACTTGCTGAACTCTGAATTCCGAACACAGCTTGTTACATCGCTCACGAAGGGTGATGTGTTGATGCCCCCACAAACATTTGAAGAACTTGCTGGAAGACACGATTACTCCATAAATTTGAATGGAGCTAATGAAACCCCTTCGGCTGCACGTTTTTTGTCTTTAAAAAACAGAAATGTCCTTATCAACCGGATAAACGAGAGAGTTAGTAAATATTCAAAACTATCAGAAACAGTAAGTAAATGTTTTGAAATACCAAAACCGAGCTGGGGCGAAATTTAGTTCTGATGTTAGTTTTTTGTAGAAATCATGCCTGGCAGAGACACAGGTACAGGAAGTTCGATCAGTTTGCGTTGGAACGCAAACCTTACTCACGCGTGCTGCTCTTACCGAATTGTTGACTCAGAAAAGACAACGGCTCTTTAGGAGCTCTATCGATATATTTGTTCCGTACTTCTTCGTCGTTACCCTCTCACCTGACATGGGCCATATTCACGGTAAGATTATGATGAAGTCCTAAATAAAAAGGTACTACTACGGTTCGGCAAAACAGAGAGTTGTCTTGCATAGTGTCTTGCATGGTGTCTGAGAGTTGACTGGCGTAGTGTTGGCGTAAATGTTGGAAAAAGGTTTTTGTCTCAGTTTTTACCAAAACCTAAAATTATTATTTTAAGGAAATGGACAAACCTTTTCAGTTGCGTTGAGCAAATCCTCGTCTCTACGGACTAAGGGATACGTATTTTATTAATGTTAAATTTGATTTCAGATAAGATCTGTAGAAGAGTGTTCTCCCTGGTGGAGTCTGGCCTTCGTGCAAGGATGCAAAATGCAGAGGGAATTAGTGAAGAAGTTGGAAAACGGAGGGGAGAGTATAGATTGCGAACTGGGACTTTATACCCGGTCGAAAAGGAGAACGGGAAGGTCAAAGATGTTACCAAGTTTGGAAAATCAGTTGCAATTCTGAAAATTGTTTTCATGGGATGTGCCGGTGCAATGCTTGTCTTCATAATAGAACTGCTTGTAAGAAGGTGTGCTAAAGCGAAGTTGAGAATACTTGAATTGCTGATAATTGCTGTCAAATGGATAGAAAAATGTGTCAGAGATCTGGCCAACCTCCAAGCTAATTGGGAAAAACAAAGAATAGTATATATATCGTACTTTTCTAAGAAGAAATGTAAATTGAATTGTAGTACGAACCATTGATTTTTGAAAAAATTCGTAAGCTATTTGAAAGACTAGTACCTTTAGGGGATCACATAATTTATGATGTACATAAATTTAATACTATTCCATATTTTATCCCTGAGACTTAATTGTAAATTTAAATTGTAAATTGTATTAATTATATTGCAAATTATGCTGCATATACATACATAAATTGCTTCATCATTGTTCACAGAATAGTAGCAAGTAGTAGATGGCTATACAATAGATACCTGTGCTTAGCCTCTTGTGATAAACAAATAGGCAAAGTTGCATTCTGTGGAATGGAATTGTCTAGCTTATTATTACCAATTTTCTAAATACAGAAACGAGAGTAAATTGTTAGGACAGTTCCCACCACCTGGTCAAAGGATACGTTTTATTAAATTATTTAGCACTAAAGGAGTAATTTAAATAAACCTGTATACGTGCCTACACAAAGACGGGGGAATAAGTACTTTCCAAATAGTAGTTGCATATTATATAGACATGTATATTGAGTAATACAAAATACAACTCTATCTCCAAAAATAATTGTTTATTTGCCAAATCTATACGTAGTTCTGTTAAATTGTTCTACTTTAACATTGCCTGCCTTACTCGATATCGTTAGTGAGTAGTTTCAATATTTTCAGTTCATTTACATATTCGAATCGTAGCGGATCAATACAATTTATACATTGTACGTTAAATTTTTAAAGAATTTGTGCCACGTCGATCAAAACAGGTAATTAATGTTTGAAACCTTGGTTAATCCAGCTCCTCCAGGTCAATTAAACTAAACGAAGATGTACCTTGCATTAAAGGAAAGTTTCGTCTCGGTTCAACGGAACCATTTCATGGTCCAAGTTAACAGCCATAACCTACAAGATCGATTGGTTTTTATCCTATTGAATCCACAAAGTTTTGCACATGAAACACAATCTTACCTGAAAACCAGGACGTACAGTCTGATCCACTTCCCGATGCAAGTATGGCATCTCCTCGTTTCCATCCGGATTTTCGACGCTGGAAAATTCAAATAGCTGAATTTGTGTATGAAACTAAATATGTCTACCTAATTTCGAGTACCTACCTAGTCGGGTTGCACTTGTAACAATAGAGTAACTTAATCGCAATGACCGTCAATACGCAGTAAAACGCTACAACAATAGTTATCAATGTCCAATCTTTCTCGTTGCCTGAGGGTACTTCCGAGAATGTTGTGACCGTGCTGTTCATTGCATTACCCATGGCTTGTGGTGAAGGTGTCAAGCTTAACAATTCTCCGACGAATTTTTAAGGTACAACCATATTTGGGTCTGGTTTCAAAAGACTAAAACACTTGGAAATAGCCCAGAGATAAGTATATTGATTTGTTTCATCAATGGAGTACATTTGATCAGGTACATCCTTCAAGGCTGTATCCCCACAAATGCCATTAGTAGGATGGGAATGTGAAGAGTGGACACATTACAGATATGTAGATTCAAATGTGTCCGTGAAATGCCTTACGTTTTTATTTCTCAAGAGCGTTTCAACTGGACGCTATCATCATTTTCTTTCTTAAATGAGTCCGGCTATTCTATGTTCCCATTGTGAATGACAAAATTTTGGGTATCGAGTGCATGGCAAATATTTTGTAAGAAGAAATTGAAATACAAATAACTCAATCTCACATTCTCAAACCTGAAGCCGAAGTCGTGGCGTGACAAATTATCTTTTATTTAACATGCAAGTTCATAATTCCCCAGGTTTAAATGCATAAATTGGTCAATTAGAAATCGTAGAAGTTTACAAAAATTTAGAACGAACCAGCTCCGCATGCATATCCGCTCAAGCATAGCCTTGTCAAATATTGTGTATCAACCTCAACTCTATAACATGAGTAGGGGCTGAGAAAAAATATTTAGTCGCGGATAGGTTTTCAATATATAAGTGCCAGCAAAAAAGGCATAGATATACCTATTTTAATCACAACTGTTTAATGTCCTACTCACACAAAAACGAAACACAAAAATATTCGACCCATGTTCCACCTGCCTCTGACACGTTTCAAGGTGACCAGTGGTTCAATCTAAAAAGCGATATACTCCAACAGCCTGAAAAAAACTGTATCAGCAAAATGAAAATTTCAACCCTATTCGAAATTATATCACCAATTTCGCAATTTTGCTTTATAGCCTTCGCTTCATCATTCATTCCTAATATCCACGATGTGCTGAAAAGTGTTGAAAATATCTCAGGCAATCCTTGTGTTTTGGTTATGATAGGTTTCCATCGCGACGAGATGGACCAAGTCATATTTCCCGCCGAGAATTATATGGAGCGAGCCCTCCTTCACTTCTCCAGCGAAAACAAGATTCCACCACGATCGAGGACTTTTATCAAATTCGCGGAATCATGTAGCCTAGTCATTCACCGCATCTTATCAATACCACGAGCATTATATGGGGAAAATTGGGACTCCTTTCCAGGCGGTGCGTCACGGTCGTTTCATGTCCTAATAATGGCAAATCTCCCACTAGAGGGAGCCTTAGTCAAAATGAAAAGAAAGTGCCGTCACGTTGTCATTGTCTTGATTGGGTCTACACATAGTATTTCTTCCTACGATTTCGACGCCCTGTGGACTGTACGTCTAATTCATAATTCCGTGCCAATATTTCGAGACCGGTCAAATTTTAAGGGAAAGCCGTTCATCTGGGAGTACAATAGAGCGCGAAAGGATACCCTTAATCAGGCAATGGTTTCAACATATGTTGAGTCCCGCCACACTGTGGATCGACGTCCATCCTTCTTGACCGAGACTAGCGCCTGGTTCAACGCGACTCCCATCGTTAATACGGAATTAAGCGAGTATGGAAACCTTGACCCAGCGACAGGTGAGTGGAGCGGGATCGTGGGAGAGTTAGTGAGTGGCAGGGCACATTCAGCGGGATGGCTACCACTCACACGGGACAGAGCAAGAGATGTCCTAATCACAAGTGCGGGTGCGGTCGACGGTCTAATCTTCATGTCTGGTCTGCGTTTACACGGGAATCATGGCAGCGGTGCCAGAATTGGAACCGTGCTGAAAGAGTTCGCCAAATCAGAGGTCTGGATACTGGAAATGGTTGCAGTGGGGGTAATATCAATCGTGATGATGTTAGTGATCAAGGGTTTGCCTCAAATGAATACACCGATACGGTGTTTCCTGCGGATTCACGGCGAACTTATCCGAGCTTCTCTGGATCAACCCTTCACTCCCGTTTTCAACACGTAAGCTAACATTTTCTTTTATACTGCTGAGAAAATTGGTAGGAGTTGCAAATAGATGTATGACTCGATGAGTCATCACAAAAGTCATCAAAATAGGAACATTTTCAATCGTTTGGCAGCTCTTGGAATTTGGAAAATACTGGATAAATATGTAGACAGTAACTGGATTAATAGAATGGTGATCAGGTTATTTTAATTAGAGTAAACCAGATTCAATGAATTCCAATCTTGTGAAGACTTGCCTGGCTTGAGATTCACCTCAAAAACTTCCCTTAGAGTGGTTATTTTTTCATAATTGCAACCACTCAAATGTTTTATAAACTTCCCAGAGCAGATCGACCCGATCTAAAAATTAATCCCAGTCTATTTAACAAATTCTGAGAGCTGAGAAATGATGATTTCGACGATCGCTTCATCGGATTGTTCATGAATGTTGCTTTCAGGATAGGAGCTGGTCCCTCGCACGTTATTCGTCTACTTCTCGCACCTTGGCTGCTAGGACTTCTCTTGCTGAACTCCGAGTTCCGTACGCAGCTTGTCACAACTCTCACTAGGGGTGAGGTCATGATGCCACCGCGAACATTTAACGAACTCGCGAGACGACTCGACTACTCCATAAATTTGAATGGAGCTAATGAGACCTCATCCAGCATACGTTTTTTGGCATTAAGACGAACAAAGTCTCTTGTCAGCCGAATAATTGAGAGGATTAGTAAACATTCAAAACTGTCGGAAACGGTGAGTATTGATATCAAATATAAACGACTAATTCGACATTATATTAATGTTAGTTTCAACTTTTGTAGAACGCGTGCCTCGCTGAGACACAAGACGACAAAGTACCATCAGTTTGCATTGGGACACAAACTTTACTCAAACGTGCTGCTCTCGCCGAATTGTTGACTCGAAAGGGACAAATGCTCTTTAGGAGCTCTACCGATGTAATGGTGCCATATTTCTTCGTCGTCTTCCTCGCTCCTGATATGGGCCACATTCATGGTAAGAGTACCTGGTGACTAAAATTATTATTGTACTAATTATTAGTGAAATATGCATATGATATAATTCACTTGATCAAAAAATATCAAAAAGGTTGCCATTTTCTTGATTCAAATGTGCGATTTTGAAACACTGGGATTTAAGAGTTTTAGAGTTTTAAAAGTTTAATTATGGCATTTTTAATTTAAAGATGTTTAGCAATGCGATTTCGAGTAAAGGTCGGGTGGATTAAGAATAAAAGATAGTCTTAATTTTAAAATAATCACGCTGGTATATGTCATCAGCGTGATTATTTTAAAATCATTGACCATTAAAATTATTGATCATTAGGGAGAATTATTTAATAATAATTAATCCCCTTGTCATAGCCAGCATACTCTTATCATAACATCATTATAGCCAACGACCTTTGCATATTCATCAAATGCTACATGTCATTGGTAATCGTAAACGTTTTACTATTATCAATAATAAACGACAAATGTGCAACGATGTGTTAATATAACAAAACCATAAATGTGCGAAGGATGTTGTAGGATGCAAGGCATAATAATTAAGGCCCATGTATTTAATTCGTTACAGTGCTAAGTTTTCATTTCAGATAAAATATGTCGACGAGTCTCCTCCCTGGTGGAGTCCGGCCTTCGGTCAAAAATGCAAAGTGCGGCGGGAATTAGCGAAAAGACCGGGAAGCATAAAGGGGAGGCTAGATTACGAAATCATACACTTTACCCAGTCGAAATGCAGAACGGGAAGGTTGAAGATGTGGCCGAATTTGGGGAAGCACTCGCGAGTCTGGAAATTTGTTTCATGGGATGTGCCATTGCAACGGTTGCCTTCATAGCAGAATTGACCCCAAGTTTTTGTAGACAAATCATGTGTAAAATTTTGACATGCATCCTGAACCTTGTCGCCACCTGGGTCGTACGTTGTGCTAGGTATTTGGTGAACTTCAAGCCGAATTGGGTGAAACAACGGGGGGATCGTATTTATCGTGCTCAGGTGACAGGAAATTTAAAGTCTACTTAAACAACTACTGAGATAGAGGGGTCGCCCGGGAAGTGTTGATGAGATTGTAATTAGTAGTGGGGTGGAACGAAATAATTTTAGAGATCTGATTTTTTCGTATAATATTGTAAATATATGTAGCTCCGTGTCCCAAAAATTTCAGACGTTTTCCTTGAAAGAAAAATTTCCTACACCATTTTAAACCGAGGAAGTCGGAAAACGAATTTTTTGTAAGTACCAAAATCTGAGCGACGAAGACTCTAAGAAGGTTTGACTAAATTTGAATAGAGAATGTGGTGGCCGTGAAAAAATTAAGACTTACATAAAAAAGTATGGAGAATTCGAAAATGTCTACCTCAAATACGCACCATGAGAAAAATCCTTCGTAATGACCCCTTGAAAGTTAAAAACGATTGAATTTATTTTCGGAAAATGTTGCTCCACGTCTATGCCCGATGCGGCCAAAAGGTCAAAGATAAATACAAACTACTTTGATCACGTTAAAGCCCATAACTTGTGGGTCAAAGTTTATACAAAAATATCTGCCCCAAAACATACAGAAGATCGAGAAAAAATGGTAAACGCAAGACATCCAAAGCTTTACAACAAAATCTCACCAAAAAAATTGGTCACCGACGACGAGTCCTACGTCCTTAAAAACGTCCCAGAAACTCCGAGAATGTAATTTTTTCATGGCAAATATATCTCTCAAGTGAAAACCGAAGAGAAATTAAAATGTTTTTAAAAATTTCTCACGAAATTTCCGATTTGGCTGCCGTCAAAATGTATGGTGATCAAATGGCAGTTTGATTTTGAAAAATGAAAACCCTCCAAATGTCCCTTATCTTCATCCCATTGAAACATTTTGGACTCTATGTAAGAAGTAATACTCCCTGCCTTGTGAAACAGTCGATATTTTAAGAAAATTTCGGTTCCGGTATGAAAATTTAACAATGAAGTTGCAAAGTCTTCCGAAAAAGTATCATTGGCGGACGCGACTAAAATGACTAAATACGAAGTGGATAACGGAGTAACGTCTCCTTTGTTCGCGGATATATAACGCCAGATGTATTTAACATATTATATCAAAATTTAAGATTTGTAGAATCATTTTTTGACCATTTTGAGGTCAAAATTCCCCATCAACACTTCCCAGGGCGACCCCTCTAGGTACAAATTTTATTCTACAATAAAACTCGCATGATCAAATAAGAAAGTACAAGAAATAAATACTTATGTAAATAAATATATGTTACTAATAGATAATTTAAGTACCACTAATTACTATGTACCTACATAATATGTAGGTACATACACATATGTGTATATCATATCATCTGGCAACCGACAGGATAAATAAGAGAAAATTCGACGCCTTTTGCAACGAATATCATATAGTTGGGAATCTAGTATTTGTGAATTTCCTAAAATGAAAAATTGTAAGCAGTTCCTTCGAGCTGAGTAGTTTACTTGTTAAGTTTTTTTTAATTTGAAGTTTTCATATACTTTCTGTTCAAATAACATGTGTGAACATCATAGAGGTTTAAAATTATATCCATATCTCTCCATGGGCTTTTAGGCAATTTATGCGATGCCGATCAAGGCTAGTCATTAATTGCATTAAAATTATCAGGATGGTTAATTCATCTTGATCAGGTCAATTCAGTAAGAGGAGGCTTAGATGATCAGTGTTGAATTGTAGAAAAGTTTCGTTTCTGTTCAGTGCGGTATCTTCATGGTTGGAATTGAGGACCATAACCTCTAAACAAACATTTTTTTACCGTTTATTGGTGTATTTGAATTACTTGTCATTCTACCATAAAATAATCCAATATTACCCGGAAACTAGGGACTTGATCCTCTTCACGATGAAGCTGCCGTAATTTTGACCGGCATTATCGGTTCTTATGTGAGACAGCTACATTGTATTCTATGAATCCAAAAATATACGTGAATACTCCGCTGGTCGGGTTGCAAGCGTAGCAACAAAGCGACTTTATTTCTATGAAGGTCAGGACGCAGTAAAACGCTATAACAATGAATATTAAGGTCAATTCTTGTTCGTAGCTTGGTGCATCTTCAGGCATAGTTGTGGCCGTGCTGTTCGTTTGACTCGTCATGATTCTCGCTACATTTTTTCGACTCATCAATGCTTTAATCGATTTCGATTAATTTGCTATGCGGTTGGTCAGCTAAAAACAAAAATTCAATCCTTATGTGCATACAGCCTTATGCCCAGCGATAAATGTTGCAGTTTTTTCAGATATAGACTAAAATTGATCAAGTACCTAATTCAAAGCATAAGCCACCTAACCAGCAAGATGCAAGTATAAATTATATGTACAAACTGTGTAAATGTGCCTTGCAAGACATTATATTTCTATACTCGAGTGTTTTGTGTGCCTTTTTGACTGTTTCGTGCATTTTTGCTAGATTTTTAACGTTTGCCCCCGATTTTTTTATCATTCATCGAATATTTAAGAAATTAAAGAATCTATTTAATTTTTTAAAATTGTAATGGAGGATTCTGGCTTTCGTCGATACTTCAAATTAGTTGCGTACTTTCCCCTAGATATTTTTAGGGTTGTTTTTACATCGTCATCAGCTTAGTTAATCAGATTTTAGGCTAAAGATCATATTTGGGAAAAGTGCAAAAATCGCAATAAATAACTATCACATTAATTTTATCTCAGATTTTGTCTCCTATAATGTCGCATATTATTCTTTCACAAATCTTTCTACTTTCATCTTCAATACTATTTCCACCGCAAATGACAAAACATCCAACCCCACCAGAATCACAAAAATTGTAAACACCGAATTTATTTTTCCCATCTTGAGGGAAAGTTTTACTGGAAGTTTATTCTTAAACGCGCGCTCCTCCCATTTCATGGCGAAACTTTTTTCCTTCAACCGTACCTCATGACTAAAGTATTGCATGATCAAACCGCTTTGCCTGAACAGCTCTAATAAGGAATAAAATTCTGTTCTGAGACGATCTATGAAAGAAATGTGCTCGTCAACAAGCATTGGATCATTCGGCACTACGTAGCACCTCGGAGACGACTCGGTTTGCTCTGTCCGCAATATGGCGAGATCCCAGTTGCCCATGGCATTTCGTTGTGTCGTATTTCCATGCCGCAGCACGGATGACACATCGGATGGATGATTCTCCCAGAAAAAGAAACTGTTGTTGAACCTTTCCGTTATTCCAGCACGTTGAAAGACCTCTTTATAAGCGGTGAGTAATATGGGACTAAGATCCGGAACGGCGATTATTTTATACCCACCGGACATGAGCTTGCTAACCGATTGAATAATTTTCGGGCCGAAAGGAACAATAACCCCACTTGTTACGCGGCTTTCATACGATGACGTGACGATGGAGGACATCAAGGAAAATAGACAGAGCAGTAAGGTCCCCTTCTCTTCCCAGTGATCTTGTCGAAGTAGGATAGCAACTACATCGAAGAATTGGATCGTTTTGAACGAAACCACGAAAATAGCTCCGCTCGTGACAAGAATTAAAATCCAGATCGAATTGGGAAAAGGGTTCGACCAGAGGGCAAAATTGGTTAGGCTCAAAGTTTCCCGTGTTTCTGGCCGGTCACAATATACAAATTTATATACTCCTCGATAAAGAAAATTTGAGATGCAACGAGGAGTTAGTTCAGTCTCGCAAGGCGCGGAATTAATAATCGAGCCGACTTTCACGCTTCCAAACATAATAATTCCAGTGGTTGAAGCAAGTGAGGGTTCTTCTACAGTCGGAGCATTCTCGCTCGGTAGAAAGACAGTGCTAAAATTGTAAAATGTTGCCATATTCTGGGCTAAGGCATCTTGATATGAACATATAGTTATTCTGTATTGCAAATAGTTTAAGCAAGAGGATCGGTTTGATGGCTTATAATAACCCCAGTCAGCCAACATGGCGATCTTGTTGCCTTGCTGATCATTCCAGAGACGTTGACGGTATGCATAAATTGCTGAAACTGTTTTCAACTCTGTCGGAATTTCGAGGAGAGTGTTAAGTGGGGATTTCACTTTTCGAGACGCGATTTCTATAATTCCCACGTTTTCAACGAAATGATAGAAATAAACAAACAATGGCCTTCGAGACAAGTTGGGTAAAATTGAGGTAGTTTTGAAATAAGTTGGAAGGAGGAAAATTGCTGGGATTGATGACAACTGTGGAATACTGGAGGATTGTGGTGATGATGATGAGTTATATATTACAACTTCTAATGTGGGTTGCTTTTTCATATTAATGAGATAATGCTGGGAAGCGGAGATGTTAGTAGAAATGGACCACGTAATTGCTTTGTCCTGATTAGACTTGAGGAAATCTTGCAGAATGTCAGTTGGTCTATAAATCTCAGTTGACACATGAATGTAATTGGAAGCATGCAAGGCTTCGTTAATTAAAGTGTTGAACTCTAGAAATGTGACTGCTACCGTTGGAACGTAGATTAGTAAGATAATAACGCCGGAAATTTTATTCTGCTTCATGCTGTAAACTCGTGGTCATATAGATTAGGAGACTGCGAGAAGTTTATGGCTTCATATTTGGAAAAGATAATAGATTACGGGCTTCATTGATTCTTGTTTAAGGTACCTGCTATAAGTTTTGGATTTATATAATTTGCAATTATCCGCAATTTTAAATAAATGGACATGCTACATAGAAGAGTGTTATGGCACCATTATCTCATTTCGCGTCTTAATTGATGTACATTTCCTGAAGTATTGATAAATTGACACCTAATCAGAAATTCCTATTCTTCATAATGCTTCTGAATTTTCAAGCAGTTACGCAGTGCAGAAAATTCATCATATGGACGGCTCAAGTACACAATTTATGTCACTCATCTAAAATAGTTGTTATTGATGCGAAGCCCACAGTTGCAAATAATATTTTTAGTTAACTTCTAAGGCAAAACCGTTCAACTTTTTTAAAAATCTGCAGGTTTCCTAGAATCCAATCCAAATAAATTTAATCAATAAATATGTATATATATTAAGTATTTACAGAATGAGGCCAAATGCAATTCTCCAGTAATTCTTATAATGAGTTACCATGCTACTAACTACAATCCAGAGGTCAACGCCGCCGATCATACGCCGCCGCGCCGCCAGACGCCGAACCGTTTTGACGCGCCGCCGCCGCCGCGAAAATCTGGTCGGCGCGCCGGCGGCAATATGCGGCCGCCGATTTACATTTAAATCTGATGAACTTTTTAATTTAGTGTATTTTTAAATATCTTTTTAACTTTTCTAAAATTTTAACAGTTTTTTAAATATTATTTTTGTTTAGTTTTGAAAATTGATATTTTAAAAATTTTCGTATTGAAATTTACCAGATCACATTTACGATACCATCAAATTCAAGTTGACTACTTGATGTTCCAGGCAAGAAATAGGAACAAAGACTTAATACCTAGTTTAAACCCCTAAAATAGGGATGCATAATAAAATTATGTAAGAAATGTTACAACCAACTGCGTGAAATGAAAAAGCCGTGATCTTTGACACAGTTTTAATGAGCACCTCAAATGGTCAAAATTTGAGCGTCAAATATAACATGTTCAATTTTTCTCTAAAATTTTTCTAAAGTGCATGAAGAAACAGTTGACGAAAAGATACATTCTCCAAGAAATATGTCAAATTTTAGATAATTAGCCATGTTAATTTAGCGTGTTTCAGATCCTTCCTATTTAGCATATATACGTTTAGTAATTTATGTAGGCGCCGCCGAAGATATTTGATCACCGCGGCGCGGCGCGCCGCCGCCGCCGACCAATACAAATTTTCACGCCGCCGCCGCCGCGTAAGCCGTCGGCGTTGACCTTTGCTACAATCCAACTATGATAAGGGTAGTAATAAAATGTTGCCTTTCACATTCGATTTAATATTAACTGCTATATTCCGGTCTCAACTTAATACATATCTTGTAAAATCACTACGCATTTTCCTATACTTTCCAATGAAAATTGTATTAAAGATAAAACTGGACATTTTGGGAGAAATTTAACCAAATGTAGGAACATTTTTACCAAATGTTCCTACATTTGGTTAAAGTAAATCTGCATTTATTTTCTTGGTTAGCATCATATTTTTACCCTTGATGTTCCGTAGTGTTAAGACATTTTATTATCTTAGAAAACTGAATAAATTATTGTTAAGTTTCATTGATCTCATGTACGAAAAAATAATTTGAAGCAGATGTTAACCTGTTTTGAGCTGGGGTTCTTTAAATTCCAATGGGCCGCAGCAACATATTTACTATGCACTCGATATCCTACGATTTGTCATTCACAAAGAAAAGACAAAATAGAATATTGCGCATTTACAAAAGCAGAAACAATGGAGGTTTCAAGTGGAAAAGCTGCTATGCACACATTTCCAGCTTATCCATTCGAATCTTGTACATAGTGTGTCCTTATTCTTTTTGTTTCCACAAAAATTCTTCCTATTCGTGTGGGGTATTATTACATTGCACGAGGCACTTGATCAATTGAAGTCTATTTATGTACAAAAAAATCGATAAAGACATTTATCGCTAGGTATAAGCTTCCATTTTAGTGTTTGAAAACCAGACGAGCTGCAAAGCAAATCACTATAAGAGGTCCCCACAGTATTGATACGTTGGAGATCTTTTACATAAACCATGGCAACTGTAACGAACAATACGATGACGCCATTTTTCGAGGTGGCGCCAAGCAACGAACAAGATTGGACTTTGATAATAATTGTCATAGCGTTTTACTGCATCTTGACCCTCTTTGCGGTAAAGTCTCTCTGTTGCTATAATTGCAACCCGGCCAGGTTGGTAGTCTCAAGTTATTTGGTTTCATACAAAAATAAAGGTTTTTTTTTCCAATTCTTTAGCAGCGAAAATACCGATGGAAACGAGGAGAGCCCATACTTGCATCGGGAAGATGATCAGAATGCACGTCTGGGTTTTCGTGTAATATTACAATATTTTATGTGCGAAAGCTTAGGGATTAATAAAACAAAATTAAAACGGGCAAGTATTTGTTTTTGTAGGTTATGGTTATCAACCAGGAACCTGTCCCAATGAACAACCACGAGGATTTCCTTTAATGCAAGGTAGAAAAAGGTAGATCTTTAGATGAGTTGATGCACAATGGATTAGCCAACATTGGAACGTTTACAAATTAATAACTTGATTAGATCGGTGTTACAAAACTTGCTTAAAAGCCTATAGTACGATACATATATAATTATGTATACTATATATATCTTCTAGAGATCCTCCAGCACGATGATTGAACTGGAAAATATGAAAATTTCAGACATAGTTTTTGTGAAAACATAATACTCCGGACAAAGTTTAAAATTGAATGACGTGTTTGGCGGAACTAGTATCAATGTTCTTTTTAGCAAATGCATAAATAAATTATCTTGTCATCGATAAACTTATGTAAATATGCTGGATGATCTAATTATTGTCACTCTAATTATTGGCTTTGAAAACTTGACGAATGCATAACGAAGTACATATACATCGATGAGTATCAAAAGCTGATAAAAACCGTGGCTTACTATAAGTACACGAAATAGAACAGCCGGGAGAAGGTACACTCGGGATATATGGCTGCAGTGGGGTTATCTGCTTCACTGGCAGAAACATGTATTCGCAGGGCAAGTCCCGCGTATCGGGCCTCGCTTGATCAGCCTTCAGATGAGGCCATTAATATATTTCGTTTACAACAATTAGTAGTATTATAGAAATAACTTTATTTGAAAGGTAACCTTACTAGTAGTAAGTTACTACTGTTACTATGATATATTCTGAAGACACTGAAGAAAAGCCTACTACCGATTCATATATTTATTGGTCACAAGAGGTCACAAGGGATGGATTTTCCACCATCGGTAGTCAATAATTGGTGACAAGATCAAAATTTCCAAAACATAAGTTGATCCCCACTTTAGCATTTTTGCAAAGTTTACTAAAAATTTCCTGATTTGCTGAAAAAATCCGATCCACCACAAATATACACAGAAAACCAGCCAGCACTGAATAATAAAGGAGGACGAATCTAGAAAGATTATTAAACGTAATAATATCTTGCCCCCTTACTCCCGTATTATTTGACTCCGACAGAACCCGATATTTCTGCGTCTGCAGATACCACTTGGTCCAAACATTGTAAATTCCAAACTCTTCCAAATTTTGTAAAGCACTAAAAAACTTCTCGCCGAGAACCGTGTAAATTTCGAAATAAACAGGTCTAACTAAGCCCACGTTCTTCGCAATGTAACATTGATACACATTGTTATAAATTGATTCCACGATTAATAGTTTGATCTCTTGATAATCTACACTACTGTAAAATGCGTTTCTCTTGTGTTGCACGCCAGGGAAAATATATTTCGCGATACTATTCGCCCCAACCCCATTATTGACTGGTATGAAAGATTTGCTAAACATTTCTGAAGGAACCCCTTGAATCCTGAAATCCTCAAGGACAAAATCTTCCCACGGAAGTACGGATGAATCTCCTTTTGAAGGGTTATCATAATGCAAGATATATCCTTTGTCCATAAATTCTTTTAAAGTCGACAATTCCTTGAAATGCGGAGGAACAATTAGCCTCGACGTAAAAAAGTATTCGTAATGAGCAGCCAAAAGTTGTAGTAGTACTATCAGCATGCTATTTAATGCTAGTGGACTCGTCGCCGGTGCCTTAAACATCAGGGCAAAGTACCCCAATAAATTCCAAGTGTTTCTATACAATGGATTATTTCTTTGTCTAAAAACCCCAAACACAACGAAGCACCAGACCAGAAAGATGATTAGTACAAGCCAAGTCCTTCCTTGCAACGGGGTTAGCCACATTGCAAGGTCCGTGTTCTCACCAATCTTATCAAAGTTACAATAAAATATTGAGTGACCTAGGGAGTAGGCGAACTTTAAATGGTTTGTTGCACTATACCATCTTGTCTCATAAAATCTTAAGATGATATAACCAAACGGATTGAAGGTAGCGGTAGTCATACTTGTTTCCAAGTTAGTAGTAAAATTTGTCGCGTAACTGAGATATTCTACCGTATTAAGGGCCTCTTCACAATAGTATAGTTTCACCAGCCCACCTAATCCCTTGCAACTTTCATAGTTCGACCAAATCATTGACATGAAGACGGATATCTCAAATTTTCTGAAGAGCGGACGAAAACTTGAAGCAGTGAGGGAGGATGGATCATACTTTTTATGTAATCTCAAAATCCTAAAGTCACGACAGTATACACAGTAAAAGTAAAACTCTAATTGGACCGAGACCTCATCAAAATGCTGAACGACGGCGAGATACAATTTCCCTGGGTATATGGCATCGTGATTGATGTAAATGTCAGTTTCGAAGGATTCATTTATTACTACGAAATTCTGAAATTTGTCCGTCCTATGATTGTCTTGGCTATAAATATACCGGATTTGATGCCATTGTTGCCACGTCTTAATGTTGAAGGCTATAGTGATGGAGCACTTTTCGAAGAAGTGATAATCCAAGGAGAATGTATAGTCTTGGATTATACCGTAATATTCTAAACTTGTTAATCCTTCAGTTACTGTATACACTAATGGAGGAAGGTTTTGTTCTCGGGCTTCGTTATTTACATGAATTAGGGCTTCGTTCAGGTCTCGATAATGGAGAGCGGAATCGGTCCGGTAAAACTTCAGGGTGCAGTAACCCCAACCTATGAAATTTCCGGAATGGGCAAGATGCCCATGAACAGAAACAATCAAATGAAATAGAATAGCTAAATATAAATTCATATTTCCTCAAGTATATTTACGCTTAGGAAACTGGTATTAAATAATTACTGGCTGGCGGTGGTACATACATGCATGACTCTACCATTTTAATAATATGAAAAAATATGAAAGATTTACCACTCAGAAACAAACTATTTAGAATCGATTCTGTAAAAAATTACCAGTAAAACGATATTAATATGAAGCTCGTGTATCTTACTATATGGGAGTTTTGCAGAGTGAGTGCCTTGAAAGGAATTGAGTAAAGAAGGACACATTAATATGTATAAATATACAGGTTCATATAATAGCATACTAATGATATGTTAGACAAAGTCTATTTTTACCTCATTGCCATGCTTATTACATATGTAAAAGGTTTTGGGAGTCCTTTACGTAAAAGGTTGGCCAAATGGTGCTATGTCAAACTACGTGAATAATTAAATACATACTTTTACTCTTAAGACACCATCTGGTAATGCATGTGTACATAACTGGTCACGGAATTATTTACATAAGAATGGACGTCATGCAAAGGATTAAAATTAGAGGTAAAATTACAGTTACATATACGAAAATTATTTCTTGAAACTTATTTCTTCGTGATATTCGTAATAATTACTTGGTGGCACTCGTAATAATTAGATTGTGGTGTTCGGAATTACAAATTCATAAAATTGTAATACTTTATACTAATAAATACATGTATATACATGCAGAATTTCGGTTTTCCTTGCAACCTTGTTTCGGGAAATTATCTAGAATCATTTGCATAAAATGATGTTTTTGAGTCCGTGGTACATCCCTTAAGTGAGACCCGATTCAATGGAATCGAGTAGACCTGTCAGTAGGAATCAGCACCAGCTTATAGTGCAAAAAATGACAAAAGCGTGGCTAAAAAACCAAATTCTGCACTTAATCTCCACTTAGGAATGCTCATTCTACTTGCTGGAGTTGTATCCCCGGAATATGAAATATGGTCAAAGTTAGGGACAAAGGTGTGTTCTAAGCCTCGTAGATAAATGATTTTTGACCACGAAATGAAACACTATGTCCACAAATTCAGTGCTGCATTCGGCGTCTACAGCGCTGCGTTAGTGTGGGGAGAGGCAATTTCAAAAACTAAAAATTGGTTTCTAATCAGAAATTAACTGGCTTTCGACTAAAACTTACTAGAATTCTGTAACGTAAAAACTGTTGTAGCTGTAGCGTTTCATTTAACGTACAGTTTCAGTGGGCCACCCTGTAGAATTAAGGATGGATTTATGTTTCAAACGTTTAATTTTATTTTTAACAGTTTACATTACGTGCAAAATAGAAATTTATTACATTCGAAATTGAATTTCTTTCGGGTAGATTAATCCCGGGACTTTGTGCATTTGTGAACCAGCCAATTTAAACCGATCATTTCACTCTAAATTTCAGCTTAAATGCAACTCCTGCTCAGAGTTTTGATTGATAAAGACCAAATTAACCAGGGCAGCAGGAAAAAGTGGGAAAAGGCACTTTTACCACATACCAAAGAGAGATGGAAAATGGGAAGATTGGAAGAAGTGGGAAAATCTCTTGTTTGCGCCAATCCGAAACAACTTCTCCAAAACCTAAGATCTTCAAAATTTGACTTTATATTCGCATTATATATCAAATTCTGAGAAAATACTTAAGTTGACAACACTGTTCAATGTGAAATGTGCTAAATGTGATTTAGCCCTTTCAATGACCCCGCTGGGGCTAGGAAGCTGGGTCACTTGGAGATGAGATGAGATGAGGAGATGAGGAAATAAATGGCTCGACTTGAGACAGGTTGAGATTCAGCAGATCAACTTGTATTCTCTTTATTTCTTGCACACACACAATAGCAAAGAGGTTGGATCAGGCCAGCAGCAGTCAGGACTCGTTCTACCAGTAACGACCCCAGTGCTGTGGCTGCTGCCAGTTTATATAGTAAACTGGTACCTAATGAGTATACCTATATGCTATATCGTCATTGGTCCGTCGGTCAGATAGACAGGAATGGAAAGTGGGTTTCCATTCCTGTGTCTAAGAACTTGTATCTTGAGAGAGAAGATTCGCAATGATGATCGCGACATTAATCCATCAATGCCCTGAGGCAATCACGATTAATGAGAGGAAGGAGGGATGGGTTGCATTCTTAATGAGGCTGACCTATTATGCCAAAAGCTGCGCTTTTCATGGGAAGATTGGAAGAAGTGGGAAAATCTCTGGTTTGCGCCAATCCGAAACAACTTCTCCAAAACCTAAGATCTTCAAAATTTGACTTTATATTCGCATTATATATCAAATTCTGAGAAAATACTTAAGTTGACAACACTGTTCAATGCCAAGAATCTCTCAATTTAACATGTATTCATTTGTGAACATTGGATGAAGAATCAAAGCTGACCAAAAATGCCAGTATTTATTATATGTCATAGTTTTCAGAAATTCGCGGAGATGGTGAAGATGAATTCAAATTCCAAAAACATTGATTATTAAAGAAGTTAGCTCTGTTATATTTCCCCTATTTGAACGGTAAATACTGTATAATATTTTCCCGATTTTCCCCTACTTTTTTCACCTGCCCTGAGAAAATATACTTGCTGACGGGACAAAGGAAACCCTGGTAACGGTAATTTGATCAGGAATAAGTTTAGTTGGGATTTTGTAGACGGCGAAATGTACTTAATTTAGGCCACCAGACATATTTAGGTACGCTTTACCTGTTGGTCAAGGATAATAAACTTAATTACATACGTAAATGGGCCGGTTACTTTGTCCAATTACAGTAATCTGATCTCCGTTATTCAACTGGTATCTATTTTCAGGGTCCTTACAACTACAAAAAGTCCAATTACCGTTAATACTCTATTTATAGCCGGGGCTCAAATTCATAGCTGGGTGTCTCAGACCCGGCTACAATTATTTAAAGACCAGCTATAATTAGAGACCCGGCTTAATTTTAGATGTTATAAAATTAAGTATAAATAAACCGTAGTAACGTTAGAAGTAGCTCACCCTGCAATAATGATTTGCTATAATTTTGCACCAAAGGTGCAGAATTAGCCGACAAAATAAGTGCATATGTGTTATACAATTTTGCACCATTGGTGCAGAGCAATCACGGAAATTAGATATTTATGGTAATCATATAATTTTGCACCAATAGTGTAGGATAACGCGAGAAAATACATATTTAATTTTTACGAAATTTGGATTTTTGGCACGAACGAATTAATTCGGGATGTCAAATTTTTGTAATTGTTTCTTCCAGTTATTCTGCACTGTTGGTGCATTTTGCATCGGTTCTCCCAATTGTTTCGTATCATTTTGGACAACCGATTGTTCGATACTAACGGTGCGACTTATTTAAAAATTCTAGTCCTCCGTCGATCAATTGTCCCAATTGAGTCACACCATGTGCATACTGATTGATCAAAATTGTGTAATTATTTTTTCCCGTTATTCTGTACTTTTGGTGCGTTTTGCATAGATGATCCCAATTATTTCGCATCATTTTCTTTAACCGATTATTCGACCCCAAAGGTGCTAGTTATTCCATACTTGTAGTCTTTTCACTATCGATTTTCTGAATTGATTCGCACCAATTGCCTCATGGATTGTTCGATACCAATGGTGCAACTAATTGATTCAATAATGGACAAGGGGATTTATAATTAGCATCAATTGATGCAAAAAACTCGTGAACACACGGACGGACAGACAGACAGACGGACAAGAGGAATTCAATAGCTCTCGTGCTACGCAGGGTGAGCTAATAAACCGTAGTAACGTTATAAGTAGCTCACCCTGCAATATAAATTAGGATGTATATAATTTTGCACCAATGGTGCCGCATAAGTGCACAAAATAAGTATAAAACTCTATAATTTGGTTCCAATGGTGCATTATAATCGGAATATGTAAGTGTAGAATTTTGAGATTTTTTGCATCAATAGTGTAGAATAAGGCGACAAAATAAGGTTCATAATGATTTAGACATTACTTTGCACCAAAGGTGCGGAATAAGCCGACAAAAGAGATCATAATTTTTATATATTCTTGCACCAAGGGTGCAATATAAACGGAAAAATGATGAAACGGCCGAATTAGTATGCACCACCTGCGCAGTATGAGAGACCAAGGGCCATTTTTAACTTTGAAGACTTTATGTCAAAATTGTAGGATTATCTTTTCCGGATATTCTGCACTATTGGTGCGTTTTACATCGCTTCCCCCAATTATTTCGCATCATTTGGTGTTTCCGATTGTCAGATACCAACGGTGCTATAAATTTATGAAAAAATGGAGCAGGGACATTTTAATTAGCATCAATTGATGCAAAAAGGCCGCTAACAGACAGACGGACAGACAGACGGACGGACAGGAGGAATTCAATAGCTCTCGTGCTACGCAGGGTGAGCTAATAATGTCAACCCAATTTAAGCTTTGATATTTAGCAAAATCTGTCATCCGTCTACCATTCACTTTAAGTCTATGATTTTAAACGAGGTTTCATAGTTATCGGTTTAGCATTTTTTGTCATGATTATATGCACTTTTGTTAAACTGAAATTAATAGTTTTGTATCTTTCGACCTTATTCGTTGAGTAACCGAATGCGCAACATTTTTCTTGGATGCACTATGAACCGGGACAAAGCGGACAAGACAGGCCATAATTAAGGACCCGGCTATAATTAGAGACCCGGCTAAAATTTTGAAAACTTTGTCTCTATGTAGAGCCGGCTATATTTGGAGACCGGCTATAAATAGAGCTTTTACGGTACGTTGCTTTTACGGTTTTCTAAAAATAAATTAATTGGACACCGATAGAAAGCTAATTTCTTCGTAAGACCTGTAATTTCGTATGATCGTTCTCCGTGTAGATTATCGACCTTTTTTAGCTGTAAGGGTTTTGAAAATCCAAACCACGTCGAATAACCGAGATCAGATTACTGTAATTAGACAAAGTAATTTTCTCAACCTTCTTTAATTGCAATGTTATGGAAGAAGAAAGTATTTTTATAACGTCACGTAGCTAGTTGCACGTATGATTCATACGCCAGTTCAATTCTTCATGCGGTATTAAGCCTTGAACTTGCTCGGAAAATGGTGGTTACAATTGGATATAAGTCCAGTTCTTGGCAAGGAAATTAATTTCGTTTCAAATATTAAAATATGAACTGGAGTATGTAAAGTTTGGAAATTTTGAGGGTTTTAATTTCCGATAATATAATTTAAAACGTGTAAAATATTTTGAGGAAATTTGGAAACATACTTCAGAATTTGTTAGTGAATAGCAGCGTTTGATTTTTTGGTCGAATTGTTTGCAAATTTTGTTCGCAGTCTTTTCCAAATTCTTCATATTTTTAAATTTTGTCAAATTAAGTTTGAATTTACATAGTTTCAAATTTTTAATATTTCCTGTACAAGCAAAATTTTACTCCCTCTTGGTTGAAATCTGTTAAAACAGTTTCTCTCCTGGTCTGAAATGGAATCAATCCGATTTTTTAAAGTGCTCCGTACTTCGCTTCACTTAACAAATTACTTTGGTTCTGCACCATACACGAGAGAACCATGGGATGCCAAATACCCGGGAACATTTCTGATCAAAACGTCCCCGCCTTTGATTAAGAAATGTTACGCGGGATGTATCATGATTTTCTGCCACGGAATATTTTTCGCTGCAAGAGCTGCGTCTAGCATAATGAGGAAGGAGTTTGGCAGGTTTTGCTTTTCCATGCTATTCTGTTCGATCTGTGGCAACCTTCTGTCAACCATGTTGATCTATCTGGTCACACCGAAACAATTTTCGCAAATGATGAATGCCCAGTACGTATACTTTCGAGATTACCATAGTAAGTGAGATACCTAAAAACACTCTTAAAAACATTGTTACCCACAAATTCACACTTGACTCTATGATCAATTTATGCTCAGGCAATTACATACTTTTAGGCAATTGTGAATTTTTACGGTTACGCGAGACCAAATAACGGCAGTTATTAAGATTTAAGTTAAAGTACACCCAAAAATTGTTCTCAATTTTCCTAAATTGGTGAACTACTTGATACTTAATAATTAACTCTTTCATTAATTCATTATTAAGTAGTCCATTAATTAATTATTAATTCATTACTTTGTTATTATTAAGTTGTTAATTAATTACAAATTAATTTTAATTTAGTAATCGTAATTAGTCACTTGTTCTATGATCTAGGGCGATGGATGCCATTATATAACCCGGAGACATCAAGGGTCAACAAAATACTCGACTTGATGTCTTACACCACAGTGTTTTTCGTTGGATTAGGACACATTTTGTGCTTTCTCCACTTCCTCTACTTACCGAAAACGTCGATTTATATAAGTTCTCTGAACATTTTGCAGTTCAAGGATTATTTCGTGCAGAAATTGGCATACCTGGGTTTCGCAGGGTTCTACTTTCACTTTTTTGGAACGATCTATTCGCTCATTTTATTTCACTGTTTGGTCGTCAAGACGTACGTTTCCTTCATATTTCACAAAATTGTGAGCGATTTTAGATGCATTTTGGGCAATGGGAAGAAACATGGGACAATCACGGTGAGTCTGGAGCAATTAAGTTGGTTGAATTATTTAAGTGTACATACCTGTTCAAAAAACAGTTTTTTTATTCAAAAGTCAGAAATTGTCAAACTACTAATTTCCAACATTAATTGATTACTGGGAACAAAAGTGCATTAAATTATGAATTACCCAAATTTTTCTTGTAGAAATGAATTTTGAATTGTAGAAATTGCGTCACCCGGACAATCTGTTCATTGAGTTTCGTTCCTTACAAGTCATTCATCGCGTCACGATCTCCATCTACGGGCCGATCCTCCTCCCCACGGAAACGTTCTGTGGGGGCATCGTAATTTTGGGGGTGTACATGTTAGTCCGACATTCGCAGGATTTAAACACTACGACCTTATCCATCGTGACCACGTGGTCGATAAGCATGTTTCTCATGTACACGGGAATTCTTCGCGTCGCGGGAATAATGTTTCGGAAGTCGAAGAAGACCATAGATTCGTGGAAACATTTTGGGGAAGCGAATGAAGTGAGAAAATTCTGGAGATCTGAGTGGGACAGGAAGATTATCGGGAGATTTCGAAAATCTTGTCGTCCGTTGGCCATAGAATTTCCGGGATATTACAGATTTAATCATTTAAGCGTGTTGAAATTCATGCAGGGAATTGTACGGGGAAGTATGAGGGTGATATTAGCATTAAAATAAGTAGGCATGTAAAGCCTCAAACTTAATGAAACTCGTTTCCGTGGGAAACTGGATTAGCTGACAACTGAAGCGGGAACTCAAGCAAATTGTTAGAAATTTTCTTTGCAAAATAAACTAAAAAATTAAAAGTAATATTCGCTTAAGTATTTAATTGCATTTTAAAAGCCAAATTTAGTTAACTGTCTTTTTACACTAAATCTAGGGTAACTCTAAGAATAATTTTTTTAATAATGTCGTATTTTGCGTGAAGCCTCACTTAATGTAAAAATTGCCTCCCATAAAATATCCAGTTATTCTCAAATTCAAGAATGCAATTTGGGCATTTCATTTTTTTGTAATTTCATTTACTTGTTATCTCCTATGTCCTAATTTCAGTTCCAATTTTTCGCACTACGCAAGCATATGTACTAAGGACAATTATGACATGAAAGTAAAATCGATTATTGATGACTATAAAAAAGGTTATTTTATTAATTCTAGATTTAGTAAGCTAGACAACTTGTGAGCAAATCGAGATAAATAATCGGTTTCGGCATCAAGCTTACGACCCCCTTGGAGAGGATCACACCTCAATCGGACCACTCCCCCTCGAGATAAGGGGGTATGGTCACATGATTTTTTTGATAGTCAATTTTATCTCCCTATTGCCACATTTATTTTATTACTCTTAAATCACTTATTACTTTTAAATCATGCTAGCCCGAGACAATCAGCAAAGATATCAGTTGACGGATGCAAAATTCCTGAATTATCAGTGGAGTGATTGCTTCCACGAAATTATCGCCAAACTTTATCCTCAACGGAGACATCCCTCTCATCACTTTCTTATCAACTTTACTCTTTATTTTTCTCCCAAATTGCGAAATCCTCTTCTTCGAGAGCGTATTGATTTTCGCCGTGGCGGTAAAAACTAGTAAACAAAAAGCCAAGAAATCAAGATACGTGAGCAGAAAAAATGCCAATTTGCCCAAATTGACGTCTCCACTTTGGTGCAGTTTAATACAAGTGAAGGAAATTTCAATTTGGTTAAACGGAAAAACTAGCGCGATCGTTTTAAATATTCTTCCCGCCGTGGCGGAATTTAGCGCGGTTTCAAAAACACGCAGTTTCTCATAAGTCGTTTTGAATACATCAAAGTTTGCCAAAACGTCCGATATTTTGGCGAGCTCAGTCCACAAATAGATTACAGAGGGAAGGAGGATAAAGACTGCGTAGTAACCTCCCGACATTACGGCTTGGCGCGCTATTATGAATTCGACGAGGGAAAATATAATTTTAAACTGCAGCGCGGGACCAGCTCCACATTCTTCCGGAGAAAAGAATAAGGCCGAAAGCAGCGGAGGCTTGCAGGGGAAAATGATCGTGAAAAGTCCAAGTCCCAGGGGAAATATCCAATAGGTGACTTCCATTATGTAGCAGAACGCGATGACCAGGATGGACAAGGTTTTCTCGCTTTTGGTTGGTTCAATATCTAAAAAAAATATTGGAAAAGATTAAAAATAAGCATTTTTACACTATTAAAATTCTGGCGAACGTGGTTAATGCCGGGTTCGTGATGGTATTCGACTGCGTGGTAATTGGGTAACTTGTGGTGGGTTATCTTCAAACGATGATGGAACGTGCATATATAACGTCCTCAAAATCCTATGATCTGTAACCCATTCAGCCACCTTTTCCGTATCCTACTCATGTTAAACGTAACATGTACGGGTAAGATTGGAGACCAAAACCCACCCATCGCCCTTTTCGATAACATTATATTTGGACGCTCCCTCATCAAGCTTGATTAACAGAAATCTTGCAGCGCGAACTTGTAAAATTTAAACAGTAAACAAATCTCACCTTCTTTCTTGATTAAGAAATTGATCACCTGGACCGGAGCATGATCCCCGTAAAGATCAAGGCGTAGCATGAAAGCCGAGAAATTGATGGCTATCAGGCAAGTCGCCTCCCCCACTTGGGCGACTTCTAGTCTCTCCGTGTTAAAGAGAAGGGAGCCGATCTGGAGGACAAAGTGTACCCCTTGAATCAACATCGACCATACGGCCAATCTCCGGGTGGCATCTGGTTTTAGAGCGACCAACCCTTGTACCGAATCCCATTCATAGTTCCCACTCTTGTGAAAATTTGAATATGCAAGGTGCCGTTGGACACAGTGGGCGAGATTTTTGCTTAACATTGTTGGCAAATGGACTACAGTGGAGGAGCAGTAAGATTGAAAGGTATGCTAACTCTGCAGAGTAATTTCTCACCAACAATTAAGCAGTAAATTGTGAGATTTATGTAACTACTTTATTATGTATGTATTGATTCAGAATTGTTGGGATATCTGCCCATGTTGGTAAAAGTACCAAGTACCTTCCGCGACCGCGGAAAGGACTGGGGATATACAGTGTCGGACAAAATTGAACGTCCACTTTTTATGCCGGACTAAAATTGTCATAGCGACTGACCTACTCACCCAATCTCAACGTTCTTGACACCAAATTGTAGACCCACTAATACTCTTTCGAAATCAGTAATCAGATATTATATTTCAATTGGGGGAGATGTGAGAAAAAAATCTTGAAAATTAAAAGTGAAAATTAACGCGTCAAAATTGCACGTCCAGTTGCGTTTATTTTCAGATATATCAGGATAACTTAATTTCCTCGTCGAGATAACTTAATAAATATGACCTACAAACATTATTATACTAAATTTGATCCAAACTATTGATATCATTTGGTCGCAAAAAAGTCCCAACTGCAATAAGTGATCATATAATTTCCAACTTGAAATCGAGGTCAAAATTGGTGTTTACGCCAACGACAATTAAGAGAGAATTACAAACTAGCAAGTACAACACTTCAAATACTCCTAGGAACCTACAAAAAAACCGGATGCATTCACAACAAACTAGGAAGAGGTTGTAATGAAGTGTATCACAAAAATATGTCGCATATTTAGTGAGGAACATGGAAATAAAATCATCCGTTTCAGCCTCAATTCTAGCGGCTAAAGTCGACACTATGTTTCACAAACACGTTACTCCTACGACTATCAAAGACACCTGAAACGAAAAAATTCTTCCCGCGAGGTCATCCAGTTTCGAAGCTCACAATCTCAGAATATAACGCCAATAAATGAGTCAAGTTTGCCATGGTACATTTTCTTAACGAGAATGTTATTCGTAACCCCGTTTTAAATACTAGTTAGTCGGAATTTAATGTATTGCGATCCAATTGAGTATGTCGAGTTTGGAGATATCAATATGAAGTTATAAAATCGTAAACTCTGAATCCTACCTGAATGTACATAGGTCACAAGTTTGGTTCGCGTCCAATTCTGACATGACGAGCTTCGAAACTGCAGGGCTTCGCAGAAAGATTTTTTTCGTTTCAGGTGTTTTTGATGGTACTAGGGGCAACGTCTTTGCGAAGCATAGTATCGACTTCAGCCGCTAGTATTGAGGCTGAAAATGTCGATTTTAATTCCATCTTCCTCACCAAGTATGCGACATATTTTTGTGATGCGATTCTTTACAATCCCTTCCTAGTTTGTTTTGAATGCAGCCAGTTTTTTCTAGGTTCCTAGGATTATTTGACGTGTTGGGTTTGTCAATTTGTATTTCTCTCTTAATTGTCGTTGGCGTAAACACCAATTTTGACCTCGATTTCAAGTTGGAAATTATATGATCACTTATTGCAGTTGGGACTTTTTTGCGACCAAATGATATCAATAGTTTGGATCAAATTTAGTATAATAATGTTTGTAGGTCATATTTATTAAGTTATCTCGACGAGGAAATTAAGTTATCCTGATATATCTGAAAATAAGCGCAACTGGACGTACAATTTTGACGCGTTAATTTTCACTTTTAATTTTCAAGATTTTTTTCTCACATCTCCCCCAATTGAAATATAATATCTGATTACTGATTTCGAAAGAGTATTAGTGGGTGTACAATTTGGTGTCAAGAACGTTGAGATTGGGTGAGTAGGTCAGTCGCTATGACAATTTTAGTCCGGCATAAAAAAGTGGACGTTCAATTTTGTCCGACACTGTAAAGATTGGCAAGCATTCTTCCACGTGTGCGATTCAATATGTCCCCACGGGTTCATCACCCAAAGAATTTCCTCTGTTGAATCAATCTAACTAAATATGTGCAAATGCGAAATATTTAGCATGGCTTTTCTAATTGCCACTTACAACGGTTAATCAAGTATAATTGGATATATTGGTTAGTAGTGTCAGTAATTGTGAATTGAGCCTTGTGCAATCAACTTAATTTGACTTGATTGCTTGATTTCTAACCGATCCCATATATATTTATTTATTTACTAGTTAAATAGTTACATTAGACAACCAACAAACTTAGCAACTTTGTTGAAGCGTTTAGTCGTAGCAGGTCAAATTAACCCAGTCAGATTGACCCGCTTCGTATTGGCCCCATGTAAAATGGACCCGTTATATTGACCCATACAGTGTAATGTACCAATCGCTGTAGTGCATTAGGAAATATAGTGGTACAATTTATTTCATGATACCTCAAATTCAAGTTAAATATTCCTATCAATCTTATATTGAAAACAATAATCCTTATCAATAAAGCAGTACTACATAAATGTCAAAATTATAAGCAATGCCCCTCAAAATATCCAGAATTCAACTTAATTTTTTCATTTAACTGAAAACTGAAGTGTTTATGCATTTTTGTACACTTTTCTGCTTAATATTCGTAATTCTAAAGAAAGCAGTTGGTGGGTTCATTAAATTACGTTTGCAAAAGCTGCAAAAACTGATCCTTTGTGTAGGATCAGTATGAGGCGGGTCAATATTCTACGGTTCAAATTGTAGTTGGGTGAATAAGACTTACAATGCACATGTCAGACATGTTTCTCACGGATCCTCATCAAACCAGGACTAAAATATCAAGGAACTAAACACAAATAACAATTGGTGTGGCACTTGAGCACTTCTGCAGAATTCGCAAAGATATGAAGGTTTTAAGTTGGCAAAAACGCGCATTTTCACCATGCGAAACTATACGGTGTTCTCCACTTTCCAATCTTCGCCAGGTCATTGGTTTTCACCTTCCATACAAAATTGAATTCATTTACTTCCGAACCAAATTCTCATCAGATTTTTCATCTCCAGATTTTAAATGAAGTTTTTAATACTTTTTAATATTTAAAATATCTAAATTTAATTAACTTCGTATTAGTGGAAAAAATAATTAGAAAATTGGTTCAGAATAGTTGGTCCTATTTTTTTATTTCTTTGACTTTGCGTGGTTTTAAGGACTTTTATGACAAAAACCATATATTTTGTGATGCTCGTCCTTATCGCACATACGGTTACGAATCTTATTATATTTGGCTTTATACATATGTTTTAGAACTAGAAGGTATACGAGCGAAAACACTCAATCTGAAAGAGATAAAATAAAAAAAATCGGATTAACTATTGTGATCGAATTATAAAAAATTCCAATGATAAGAAGTTAATTGAATCCATTTTAAATAAATAGTGAAAAGTATTAAAAACTTTATTTAAAATCCGGAGATGAAAAATCTGATGAGAATTTAGTTCGGAAGTAAATGAATTCAATTTTGTATGGAAGGTGAAAACCAATGACCTGGCGAAGATTGGAAAGTGGAGAACGATATGAACGCCGTATAGTTTCGCATGGTGAAAATGCGCGTTTTTGCCAACTTAAAACCTTCATATCTTTGCGAATTCTGCAGAAGTGCTCAAGTGCCACACCAATTGTTAATTGTGTTTAGTTCCTTGATATTTTAGTCCTGGTTTGATGAGGATCCGTGAGAACCATGTCTGACATGTGCATTGTTAGGCAATTTGTCGTGGGTCAATCTGACGGAGTCGATTTGACGTTCTACCGAGTTTAGATGGAATTTAAATGTGTATTCAGTCAATTGTCAATGGTGTGGAGTTCGTAATGTATATCCCGATTAAGTCAAGAAAGGCTAAGTAATTAATGCTTGTTTGCAGATAGTTAATAAAGTCTAACTAGTATTTATTACAGTTCAAGTCACATCACAAAATTTGCTAATATCGATACGTAAATCCATAATATGTCCAATAATAATACCCACACACTAATTGCTAGGGTTGCCGCGTGTAACAAAAACGCTACCCGTTATACAGACTATATAAAATAAAATAATCAAATACTGAAATAAACTCGACTTAACTATATGTATTTGCTCTTTTGCGTTAATAAGCACTTTCACAAAATGCAATGAGAGTTATTTTGAAACTTCTTGACTTACAATGGAGGTCTCCCAACGTATGCTCACAGATTTGGACCAAACTAGCGTCGATCGATCACAAATATAATTAGTATGAAATTTGTAAATAGCACTATCTGCCAATGCTCAAGTTTAGGGGAGATATTTGCATAAAAAGAGGAGAAAACGCACCCCTAAGGCTGGCAAATTTGTCATTTTCCAAATTCGCTGCGCATTTTTCCAGTTTTGGATGCAAATATCTCCGCCAAACTTGCGCATTGGCAGATTGTGCAATTTGCAAATCTCATACTAATTATATTTGTGATCGGTTGAGGCTAGTTTGGTCCAAATCTGTGAGCATACGTTGGGAGACCTCCATTGTTAGTAAAAACCTAAAAATATAAAAAAAAATATATCTTATAACAATAAATCACATTCATTTCTTGTGCTTCCTGAAGTTATTACATGATAAAAACAACGAAATCCTTTTTCACAAATGCACTTTTATGGCACTCTCGTCTCACACTCCTGATCCTTTCCTTTGTTTACCCCTATCCGAGGAATGATCAACCAATTAATTCCTTTTCAAAAGGGTAACAATATTTTTAAGAGTATTTCTAAGATAGAAAAGGTGTGGATACTGGGTAATTAAATATGCACATAAAAACATTAATTAGATAATATCCGAGTCAAGGTTTCCAATTTATCAGTCAGTCTGATCATTTTATTTCAAATTCTAAAACTAAACTTATTAATTGAGTATTATCAATATTCTAAGCAGATTTGCATTCTCGGTCGGGTCTGCTTATGCTGAGCCCGAGCAATAAAGGAGGAGGCACTGTCCTTACGTGAAATGCCCCGCCGTGATATTCCCCCCAAATTTTGATGTTGTACATCTCGAGAGGCTGAATAAAAAATGTATTGGTCCCTAAGCCCTAAGTGACCTGGTTCGACCGGAAATAGAGGTCAAAGGTCAGTGCAGTATTCCGCTCGAAACCCCATAAACCGCATATTTTTGGAAAGCTACGGACCTCATACATATGCATATGTATGTATTAACATGTTGAGCATAATAAACGAAATTGTAAAAAAAATTATCGCACAAACCGGATTCTTTAATTAATTTGAAACATGTAACTTTTATTGCGCAATTTTTGCATTAAATTAAGCTATTTTCAAGGATTATTTTGCAGAATAGATCTTGAACCCTTGAAGTTTCCGGTTTTACTATTCACATTCCTGGAAACCAATTGATCTTGTTTCGAAGCCTATTTTTACTCTTACAATACTTTCAAACTTCCCCTTACAAATCCTTGTGTAAATTTTAACATGTTTAAGTCATTAAATAAATCTGTAATAAATATCCCTGAAATTCTATTGCCAGATGTTAAAAATTTCGCGATGTTTCCTTATAAGCAGCGAAACGCAATCGGGAGATTGCGCAATTCCTAGAAAGGGGCTTGATCATTCATAATTTTAAAAACTATTTTATCCTGAGTAATTAATCAAGTGGTAGCTTAATTAATAATTAACGTTGCAAAAAGTTTAAGTTTTTAACACAATTTTAGCTCTCCTTCAATCCAAACTTTAATAACGGAATACTTATCAAGGCGTACATGACTTGTGTAATCTTTCAAACTTCGGGCGGTCTGGCCACACCCACAAATTTCCTTGAAGATAGAAAGTTACCGATAACGGACACCATCACGTGGCATGTCAAGACCACGATGCAAATCCCGATGAGGACAGCGGCCAGGGCAAACTCGATAACTTCGCTTCCCTCCTGTTTCTCCGGTACCTGTTCAAAATGTAAATAAATTCATTCGCTGTGGAACCTTCTTTCAAGCTACATACATCAAGATTTTCTGACGTTTCGTTTAAAAAATGGACCCAAAGATTATTTAGCAACCACGTGACCCTCAATTGGCCTTTTTGAAGAAAAATTTTGGGGGGGTAAAGTTGTGTTTCGGAGGAAAAACGAGACAAAATTAATTCCAAAATTTAACCTTGCCGCCAGTATTTTTCTTCAACAGAAAGATAGGTGTCATGTGACTCCTAATCTTTGGCTTGGTTTTTGATATAACTCGCAAGAAAATACAGGTGTAGCTTGAAGAAAGGTCAAACTGTCAATTTTTATATGAGAAAAGATTGTTCATTATTGAAAATTGGAAAATCAAAATTGATTCATTCTTCATTTACGTCACTTCCGTCCGGTTGCTGGGATACCTGTTCAAAAAACGGTACTTAACTCAGTCCTAATTAAACTTTATTCGGAATATTTAGATGTTTTTTCATTATTCATTTTTTATTCATTTAATCTCAAATTTGTGGTATTATAGGGATTTCTAAATATACCCCATGTACTAAGCATATCTTAGAAAATTACGAATGACTAAAAGCCATCATCCTTTCTGAATGAATATGAATGAATAAATAAGTATTTCGTGAATATTCTTTCATTCATAATTTGAATAACAATTTATTCATTATTCTTTCCTTGTTCGTTTTTTGTCTGAAGTTCCCCTTATGGAAATGGAATTATTAAGAAATAAAAATGGAGAAATCAAATTATTCATTCATTCTTCATGACTATGAATTAATGTTTTTCAATATTTATTAATTTACAAATTTAAAAAAAACTATTCACGATTTTATTAGTAGTGAATGAATAATTTTGTCATTTTCTATCAAGTATTTTTTACTCACGTTCTGGGCCTTAATTTCGCTCTTCACCATGCCCCACATTGAAGAAATCACGACCGCGGAGGACACCAGGGCCAGGCTGATTCCCGTCAAAGGGTTGAAGTCCAACCAGGGTTGGAAGGTGAATATGAAGCTTGAACCAAATATGCCGGCCAACACGGAAAAGAATAAGACGCACTGGTAATAAGTGTCACTGTGAGAAAAATTTGGTTAAAAACTTAACCAAAATTTACCAAAAAACCAGAAAAATTAAACACGCTCTTAAAAATAATGGCACGCTTTAAGGAACTAAATAAATGCACTCTGAATTCTAAATTTAGTAATGTCCTTAAGGCTACTGTGGACAACGCGTTAATCTCACTCTACCCCTATCCAATGTATTCAAATACAATTTTTAAAAATTGAATCAAGTTCATGAGTTTTGGGATAAATGCAACTTTAGATATTTTAATCTAATTTTTGGTAGAAACAAGTCGATATGAAAAAATAGCCAATTCCTTTGCCATTGTATTAGTATAAATTTCCTCAAAATTGAAAAAACGGGTGATTTTTATAAAGCGGACGAAGCAAACCCCACTAAGGGAAAAATCGTCCATTTTTCAACTTTGACCTCAAATATTTTGACTAATTCCGTCCGGCGCACAAGCAGCCGCAAGAAACGTTGGTTGTATTGAGCTGGACCACATAATTATAAAATTTCAACAAAATCTGAGAGTTACACCTTACACCATTGCATTGTATGAGAAAGTGTATGTACTTACTACGGGGTAGTCGCGACGGCACACACCGCCAAATATATGACGCAGCTCGATAACGTTGCCTTCATCCACCACCGATTACGCCACGGTTTGCAAATGAAGCAGGTAATTAAGGTCACCACACCGATTATTGTGGCCCCGATGGCAGCATAATTAGCGATGTCGGAGCGAAACACGTTATGATTTGGGGTGGTTTTTGATCTTGCAAAAATCATGCCCCCAATGGTAATAAGCATGTGGAAGAACAACACGGAGAAAATTTTCCTGTTGAAAAAAAAAAATTTAGTATTCAGTTCAAACCAGAGAGGTTCACTTTCATTCATTTGGCTAAGAGTGAAAATAAAATTCGTCATTTGAATCCTGTTCACTGATTTGGCTAAGAATGAAAATGAAATTCCTGTCGTTTGAATGAAAATGATTGAAGGAATCCCTCAATTTAGACGAATGAGCGTAAATGAACGAAATTTGCACTTCTTTCATTTTTCATCGCAGGTATGTCTAATACATGGGGTCAAGTAGGAAATGAAGTTCGATGAATTTGAGCTAGTGCAAATGACTGAATGTGAATGAAAAATACTCACTCAGAAATCGGGATGACTGACTTTGAATGAAAACTAAATTTTTGAGCAGGTACATATGTTTCAAAGTGATGTGTTAGTTTGATGTGGGGGCAGTTCAGAAATGATGTAACCCAAAAAATCGCCTTTTTCTAAATAATTTATTAACGGCCCAGTAGTAATTGTAAGTATTGAATATAAAATCCGGATAATTCTGATACAGTCATACATAGCTGTTAAAAAATTCACTTTTCATTCAAAAGTCCGTCATTTAAATGATTCCACCCCATTTTTCAAGACTTAATAAAATATTACCTCACGAATAGCACCCTCCTCGCTTTGTAATCCAGCATTAAACCTGTGACAACCTCAATCTTGGGACCGGCGGCCGGTGCGATTTTTTCCCCGGGGGGAGCACCACCCCCAAGGGTAGCATTTTTCTCTTGATGAATATAGAAAATCTGAGGTTCGGTTCGAAATAGGGAGGACATGTGCACGTTTATATTTTGCTGTGGGTGTGGTTGTGGGGACGACTTGTAATTAGCATCATAATTGTGATACGGTGGAGGGGGACTCTTGTTTGGGGGGAAGGGTAGAAAGGTAGCATCCAGAAATTGAGCAGCCTGGCTTTTATTATCCAGCATGATTATTAAGTAATTATCCTGCTGTAAGTGTTTTATTAAGATATGACTCATCCCCAAAATTAGCACATTTTCAATATTTTTTTACCTCTGGGAATTTATTTTGAAATTCTGGTAGACCAGGTCGTTGCGAATTTTTTGTAATACGCACTACAGATTTTGACACTTTTTGAAGGAAGAGATTTCCAGGTTAGGAAGCTTTCAGAAAAATTGGCACTCGTCGAAACTAACTGAAAAACTCGGCAGAATTGTAGATAATTGTGTTGTTCTATTGGCCAAAAAGTTATCAAATATGTATGTTTTATGTATTACTGGTCTCTCGAATTAACTAAAAATTCCACGTAAGTAATTCGCAACTCAAAGATTATGAGGTTACGATAGAATGTCCATCACTTCCAAGGTGACAATTAATTTAGTACCTGGCACGCCATGGATTTGTGATTAGCATAATCTTCTTGGTATGCAACGTTGACTTGTGTGAATGTATGTTAAGTGGTCGTAACTAGCCAAATTTTAGTTGGAAAAGCGTCATAACATGGATTCGTTAGGTAGGAAATATGTACATGAGCAATTAGCATTGCTAATTGCTTATTCAAGCAGTGGCCGTGGACTGTGTGGGAACATAGGGACACTATCTCCACGGAAATTTTGCCATGACGATAGGCAATGCATTTGTCCCCACGGTTTATAAGTACAAAAATGACGTAATACGCCAGCTTGAACCATAATTTCAATATTATATTGAAATTAGTTAATTATGTACATATGTACATTGGTCTTCCACTCCAATTTTAAGATAATTGATTGAATCTATAACTAGTACCATTCAAATATGCAATTATTTTTATAGCAATCCGTTTGATCTTGTTTTATCCAACTGTTCTAAATAAATCATTATGAGAATTTATGTTCCCGCATGACCTTCCGCGGCTACTGAATTGAACCATGCTAATTTAGCTTGATTCTTTGCTTTATTTGTTTATATGAAGTATTGAAAGTTCCAGTGTGGCGTTCAAACTAAAGCATTTCATGGAAGATTTAACCTGTGGAAATTGAAATACGTATGTATACCACTCTTAAAAAAAGATCCTTTTGGAAAGTATATGCTATCCAGAAAATAATGAACCTATACTAAATCCAGGCTGGACTCTACTGTTTATCAAGTTAATGCTACTCGGGATTTTGCATAATTTATTTATATGCATAACTCGGACAGCATACATACATACTTCTCAAAAGGGTAACATTATTTTTAAGAGCGCAAAATGATAATAAAAGTATGAAGTTGAAACGTACAATACAGATGTAACACAAATATAAATACATACGTTCCGAGTCAAGGTTTATAATTTACCAATCTAACTGATACTTTTATATCATACTCTGGAAAACTCACAGTATGGATATGTAAATATGTAAGCATACATTTAGCGTATACACGTCAACCTTCGCATATCTCGCATATCTCGCAAAATGAGCATAGCAACATAACTTGCGAAGTTTTGTGAGATATGCGAGATTTCGCAAAAATTTTGCTGGAAAACCATGCGATTTTTTTCGCAAATTGATCCAGCAATTGGGCATGTTCTTATTTCGCAAAATTATTTCGCAAATTCATCCTCACCATCTCCAGCAAGAGAAATTAGAGAAATCCATGGAAACAATACGAAAATTGGTGTTTTTCAATAGATTTGTGAGACTAGAGAGATTTGCGAAGTCATATTTTGCGAATCCCCTCGCGACAGAAATATTTTGATTTTCGCAAGTTTGCTAAATGAGTGGTGATACGAAATAACAAGTTGTCGTGAGTACGCCCATTATGCATATGTATGTATGTATTATGTGAGGAGGATTCCTACCCATAGGGGTAGACATCCAGCTGCGCAGGTCACCAGTTGGACCTATTGCAGACACCTCAATGCACTCGCATGCGATTATTGTGTCGCTTATGCATATATATGTATGTAAATACATAAATGCGCATTTTATTACAAGTTTTGAGGGCCTTTAGAAATTAATAAATATTCATTTTGTCCGAAAAAATTGTTGTAACTGACATAAAATTATGTCAGTTACAACAATAAATCAAAGGACAATTTTTTCCTTTGAATGGATTATGGAATCTGGAAATTTTTTAAAACCAGAATATTTTCATAGTTTACATAATAGATAACTGTAATTACAAACATATTTTTTAATTTAATTTGAATGATAAAATTTAATTGGGTAATTTTTATTGTGCAATTTCTCAATTAACTTAATCTTTTAGACACAACGGATTATTTTACGGAACAAATTTTGAACGATTTTTAACTTTCCGGTTTTACTATTCACATTCGTTAAGACAAATTTATCTTATTTAAATGCCTATTTTAACGCTAACAACACCCTTAAACTTCCTCGAACAATTCCCTGTATGAATTTCAACATGCTTAAATTATTAAATCTGTAATATCCCGGAAACTCTATGGCCAGGGGGCGACATGATTTTCGAAATTTCCCGATATGTTTCCGGGCCCACTCGGATCTCCAGAATCTTCTCAGTTCATCCGATTCGCCCCAATGTTTCCAAGAATCTATGGTCTTCTTCGACTTGAGAAACATAATTCCCGCGACGCGCAGGATTATCGTATACATGAGAAACATGCTTATCGACCACGTGGTCACGATGGAGAAGGTCGTGGTATTTAAATCCTGCGAATGTCGGACCAACATGTACACCCCCAAGATTACGATGCCCCCGCAGAAGGTTTCCGTGGGGAGGAGGATTGGCCCGTAAATCGAGATCGTGACGCGATGAATGACTTGTAAGGAGCGAAACGCGATCGGGAGATTGTCCGGGTGCCGGAGTTCCTGAGAAAGGGGAGATAAATTCGTAATTAAAAAATATTTTATTTTAATCCACTGATTAATTACACAATTATTGTTGTAAGATTTCTAAATTTTTAATGCGTTCAGTAGGTATCAAATTTAAGTTGTACTAAATTTGCAAAAGATACAATCTCCCAATTCTAAGATTTTGTTGAAATATTCGCATCCGCAGATCTAGATCCGTAGATCCGCAGATTACGCACGGTAAAATTAGGAAGGTGTAAAATTTGCCGACTTTTTGGCTGATTTTCTCCTTTTCAGATGCAAATATCCCCGAAAAACCTGAAGGTTGGGAGAGTGTACATTTTACAAATTTCATATCAGCTAAATTTGTAAGTTATTGACACCGATTTGGTCAAAATTGGAGCGCATGCCCTTCGAACCATCTATTTTAAGTTGTATACTTCGGTACGTATTTATATAAACATATGCAAATATTCATATCGGAATTTTCCCCAACTCACCGTAATGGTCCCGTGTTTCCTCCCATCGCCCAAAATGCATCTAAAATCTCGCACAATTTTGTGAAAAATGAACCAAATGTACGTCTTCGCGACTAAACAGTGAAACAAAATGAGCGAATAGACCGTTCCAAAAAAGTGAAAGTAGAACACGGCGAATCCCATGTAGGCCAATTTCTGCATGAAACAATGCCTGAACTGCAAAATGTTCAGAGAACTTATGTAAATCGAAGTTTTAGGCAAAGCGAGAAAGTGGAGAAAGCACAAAATGTGTGTCAAGACGACGGAAAACACGGTCGTAAACGCCATCAAGTCAAGTATTTTGTTGACACTGGACGTTTCCGGGTTGTACGATGGCATCCATCGCCCTATAACGAAGTTGAAAACATAATTAATTATTTTTAGAGTAAAATTAATTCCGTAGCTTAATAGAACACTTTGTCATTTATCCGGTAATTAATTTATGTAGATAGATTTAAAGCACGAGAAATTCTGGATTATAGCTTGGCTTTAAATGTTAATTTGAATTATACATAATATTGGTCTTGCGAAACTTCAAAAATTGACAAACGTTTCTGTATACATAAACTGCATTTTTCAAAATTGAAGGACGCTCTTCAAAATAGTATGATTCTTGAAAAGTGCAAATTAACATGCTAAACTAAGTTGAAATTAAGTAAACTACTAAATCCAGCTTAACGTTAACTTGAAGTTTTTTATGCATTTAGGAAGTTTACTTAATGCGGAATTAAACATTACATATTTTTAAGGGTGTGATCAGGAAATAACTAAACTTAAAAACTAAATAATAATATGAAATAAGTAGTTACACAACTTACTGTGATATTCCATAAAGTATACATACTGGGCATTCATCATTTGCGAAAAGTGTTTCGGTGTGACCAGAAAGATCAGCATAGTTGACAGCAGATTACAACAAATTGAGCAGAACAGCATTGAAAAGCAAAATGAGCCGAAATCCTTCCTCAGTATGCTTGTCACACCTCTAGCAGCGAAAAATATGGTGTGGCATAGCACCATGGTCCATCCCGCGTAACACTTCCTCACCAGAAATGGGGACGTTTTAACCAGAAATGTTCCCGGGTATTTGGCATCCCATGGTTTTGTTATGTAAGGCGAGGACCCGAAATAATTCGTGAAGTGAAGCGAGATACGGAGCATTTTAAAAAATCGGGTCGATTCCATTTCAAATCAGGTAGAAAATTTCGAACAAAAATATTTTAACAGGTTCCAAATGGTATTCCAGATTCGTCAAAAAATATTAAGAATTGGAATAAAATCAAGTCAAATTTGCCCAAAAATTCAACAAAAAGTAGCCAAAAATTGCGTCAAATGTCACCCAAAATTTAAACCAAAGTCGCCAAAAATGCAACTGATATTCAGAAATCGAATCAACTCTCCTGCAATTCACTAAGAAATTATGATAATATGTTTTTAAGTTTCCAGAGAAACATAAGTATTTTATTTAACATAAGGTTCCCAGGTATCAAAAACCCTTCAAATTTTCAATTTTACTCTACTTCATATATATTTATTCAAAACGAAACGAATTTCCCCCCTCAAGAACTTGACTTTTACCCAATCGAAACCAGCAATTTTAGACAAAATTTATTTTTTTCTACGAAAAACTAGCTACGTGACCTTATAAAAGCACAAAATTACTACCCTCGTCCCAAAATTGACCAGGTAAATCGAATCTAAATATGTATATATGTGAGTCGACTAACCTAAATTGTTTTCCTATCTTGATACAAAAACAAATAAATAATTAAGAACCCTTAATGTTTGATTTCTTTAATCTAGTTATTTTTGTTTTGAGTAAGAACATATTTACTATATGGAATATTTCCTCCTTTAGTTTACATAAAGGCCAAACGTCAGATATTTATCATTATAAATTTACTTATTACAATCGAGGGGAGTTGGTGGAACAACAAGATTACCTGTTTTTAAAGCAATCATCCATTTCACGTTGGACTGGCATGTTTGCAAAGTTAAATTTTAAAATGTATGTATATATCTGGGTGCTTTCCTTTACGATTACAAAGCAAAATAATAGGTTGGTCAGGTTAAAGTAGTTATTTTGCATATTTTGCCACTTTTAAAAATTAGTTATAATCATTTTTGCATTTGCTAAGCGTAAGCTTCAATTGCCTCATTACTTCTTAAAATTATCCAAATTACATTGGGAGTAGTCTAAGTATAAATGTACCGGTTATTTACAGCAAAAATTGTCAATATAAATATTCCATCACCTTTATAACCCTGTCAAACACAATGTATTCAGTCTTAATACATACATACGTCAGCAATTCTTAATCTAATTTAAATCTTTCATTAAGGCTCATCCTCCACGTGGCGTAGTTCTACTTACTTACATACATAACTACATATGTACGTATTTGTGTATGTATACATAACTTGCCAGTCCATTAAAATTTAACCTTAATCTTATCTTGATAATGAAAAGAAGGAAAAAATAGCTCACAAGGGATGTTTCCCGCAATGGGTATGTTTCCCTGCTGATTTGAGTATACAAAGTTGTGTGTCAACTGGAGCGACGGTGGCGCACATACCCATCTGTGTATTATTTAGTTGCTAGGTGAGAAGTGGTGGCGCTCGGGTGCAACACCTACCAGTGTATTATTAGTTGGTGAATGTGCATAGACGGCGCTCATAGTGTGGCTACTATCGCTCGTCCAGTACTTCTTCTAGATAGAATAGTATAGTTCTGTGGTTTCCCGACTGCTTGTCGTTTTCCATTTCATGGTCTACTGTGTGTTTTTTTCAATCTTTTAGCGCCCAAGATTGTAACCTGATGCTTCCGCAAAAAAGAGGTGGTGCCGGAAATATGCTCTTATTATCGTGGGAGAGCGGATCAAGCGACTGAAACACTTGATAAATTTCATACAAAAATATATTTATTTACAGAATTGGAGTTTGTATGTGTACCTAAGTCGTGCTGGACACGAAAAACAAAGATGACTTTAAGAGTCTGAATCTAAAAACTAACTCAACTAAAATTTATGTTTCAGGGAGAGCAGATCTCTTCATTCAAACTAATCTAATTATCTGGTGTCTCTGTTACATCCTGTAACAGAAACACCCTTATCTCTAGACAGAATAACTCCTATGTCTATAAATGTCTTCTCGAGTTCTTGGTGAAGAACCAAGAACTCAAGCCAATTATATATTCAATGCTTTTTATTTTGATGGACATATCCATCCAAGTCGAGCCGAGCCTGGGTGGATATGTTACAAGGTGAAAGGTCCATTCGCTACTCTGATTAAACTCATATTTAGCGCATATGCGTGACAATAAGTTTAATAACTTTTAGCAAAGTTCTGACAAACTATCATAAATTTCGATACGTCAATGGATTTTGAAAAATCTTTGGATTACAATTATCACAAAGCCCTGAGAAATAAACAAAATGCAGACACTTGTAATTGAACTTCAACACGGATATGCAAATGGTTAAAATTCGTCCAAAATACAAATTCAAGTATCTCGCCACGCTGCGGCACCGAGTAAGTATACGATTTACATTAACATATGTATGTATGAACTGATCGAGGAGTAGACTTTGAAAATCATGGTGGGCACCCTGGGCACGATAAGCAATCAAGAACTATCCCTTGTAAGTAGATATTTAAATTTAAGCCATTTCCTCTCCGAACGAATTTTAATTTCCTTCTCAATTCATCATTTACTTATTAGATAATTGTCCTCCATTTAAATCAAGGTTTGCCCATATAATAAACATCTATTCTTAGCTGGCTAACTTTTAATGAAAATTGCTTTGACTTAAAAAACAGAAAAAAATGAGTCTATTTTTATTGTTCCAGAATAAATCCAACAAACCTAAATAATTTGATTAAAGATTAACGATATAGCTAAAATACTATTTAAAAATTACTAAATTTGCTCTACTTATTTAGAATTTATGCCTCATAATTATGAATCAACATTGTATGTTTTGACATTTTGAAACTGAACAAATCCGAAAATATCTAAAAGAAGAATGACTTGTTCCCGGGAAATGTTGATAAGGAATGAATTTTATTAAAGAGTCTTGTAGAGCAATTCTGTCATGTTTTTCAAATTGTTTAAGAAAAACGTGACAAAACAAATAACACTGGTCCAAAAAAAGTCACGGTGTTTGGAATCGTATAAAATAAACACAAAATTTGCATAAGAACTGCTAATTCTTGCATAATTCATTCAAAACGCTTGTCAATTGTTTAATTGCCTTGCTTGATTACGATAACAATCTGCAGATAAGTAACTAACTCGACTCTCCAATAAATTCCAATTCATCCATCCATACTCAATTATTCCCCTCATTTTACCATTATTCACTCCCTCAAATTAATCACTCCTGTCTGACTCGTTGGTAAACTGACTCGTTTGCCAAATTTGTCCACAAAAATGACGAAATTTCGCACATTATTTTTCGCACTTGTTGCGTTCATAGTTTCTGTGCAATCTGCACCCAGGCAAGATGAAAAAGTTCCCATTACACTGGACGATTTTTTGTTGGGAACACTATCCGCGGGTGGATTCGGAGGCTCATGGGTGCCAGGATCGGGTAAATGTGTAAATCGATATTTGCAAGAAAAAGGTTGCAAAAATTTTTTTAATTTGCATATGTGCCAATTTGCAGACGACACTCTTCGCGTAATTGAGGGAAACAACATTATAGATTACAACCTGGAAACCAAGGTGAACAACACGATCGTATCCAGCGATGTGTTTGAACCCAAATTTGTAAGGAAACACAATTTTTTCAAAATTTTTCAAAATTTTGTAAATTATATAAAAAATTTACAAAGATAACTATTAATCCAGGGTAATCAAGCCTTAGGATTGTCCGTATCGAAGGATAACGCATTCATCTTAATTGAGCACAGCAGACGACCCGTGAGTAAATATTTTAAAATTTTGCAGTAGAAAGTTTTACATAATTTGCATAATCATTGTTTTTTCACAATTGGTGACATAACTCGCCCGTGTAAATTTGTAATGAATCCATGTCACGAATTTGTCGGCTGGATTGATTCATTTGATAAGCAAGATTTGATAATTGGTTTGGCCTTATCTGTCTATAGCTCTGGCGTCACTCCTATCTCGCAAAGTACGACGTACTCGAGCTGGCCACTGGGTGAGTGAATAATTAATTAATTAATATATGCATAAAACTTAATTGGTCCGAGAATGCCATGCGTCACGACCCGGTGAACATTTCCAAACCATTTAATACTGGCTTCCTTCTGATCAATTTTTTAACAAATTGGTTTCAATCAAAAACAAATTCAGTTACGACGAAATTTATAAAAGACTAAGCATAATTTAGATATTTGCATCTAAAGAGGAGAAAAGTTAACAAGTTTTACACTTTCCAAATTTACTGCGTGTTTTCTCCTCTTTCGATGCAAATCAAACGTAGCCATTGGGATATATTTTGCTTTTTTTTGCATATTAGTAAATTTGTAATTAATTGACACTTGTTTAATCAAAATCTGGGAGCATACTTTAATCGTTACTTATTATCTCACCCTGCGTATATAAACCCCGTTTCAAGCTGTCTGATCTCACCGCCACACGAAAATAACATTGGAATCTCACTTTCCTTACCTGTGGCTTGAGCTCAGTCAGCTTGAAATGGAGTTTAGCATGAAAGCTATTGAATTCCTCTTGTCCGTCCGTCCGTTTGTCTGTCTGTGTGTGTTCCTTAGTTTTTGCATCAATCTATATTATAAGCTGGAAATGTTTGTCTGCAACGGAAGTGAAACTACTTTTCCGTGACGGAAGTGAGAGTGGAAAAAGTTTTACTTTCCTTGCGAACAGGCATTTCCAGCTAATTATATAGATACAATACTAAAATAATTCCGTGGAATTATGAACAATCCCCTTAATTTTCACGACAATCAAAGTGTTCTAGCCCAGCGGGAGACGGGCTTATACGCTAGTTAATACTAATTTAAAATGTTTATTTGGTATGTTTCCAGCGAGTTCACCGTAATTGAACCGGCCGGGTTGGAAGGTGGTGACCAGGAGGAGTTACAGCTCGTCGTGTGGGACGCGAATGGTCACTCTGTCGCCTTCGTGTACGGCAACAATGTTCACTACAAGGCGGGCCATGGGGCAGGCGATGCGGCCGTGCAGATCACGCAGGACGGAGGGGATGCTATCTTCAACGGTATTTCTGACTGGGTGTATGAAGGTGAGTCACTTACTTAGTGGGCAGGTGTACATACTGTTCAATCATAACGTGGCTAAGACACACATGCTTGACAGATAAGGTTTGAGTTTAAATGTACCGAGGTACATAGGTATGTAATTTAACTTTTCCTGATAAGAATAACTTGGTCGCTATGCAACTGGAATTTCCGTGGTGACATGTATAAGCCTATGCACATTTATCACCGGTTTTTCATAAAATACGTATGGGAAACATTAATTTAATTTTGAAACCAAAATTGGACCATGCAAATGACGATGAAATAGAATGCAATCAAAAATAATAATTTGGCCCAAAATAAATAACTGATAATTGAACCATATTGTAACCTTTACTGGAGAAATGTTCTCTTGTTAAATTTCTACTTGAAAAATCTACTTATCCCAAGTGTTTTTAAAAATTCTTTGTATACTTTAAATATTACTTTCTGGTACTGGGCTTAAGCTTGTGGAACTCAACTTTTTTGGGAACAAAGCATCTTAAATTTGGTGCTATAAATATTAATTTAGAAATTAGTTAAACAGATATTTAAGTAAAAAAAATAGTAACAAATATACAATTTCTGCACAGAGGAAATGTACGGAAGTCCGGTGGCCATGTGGTTTTCGAAGGACAGTTCGAGCCTCGCCTTCGTCCGGTTTGACGACTCCGGGGTCGACTTTTTCCAGTGGCCGCTCTACGGAGAGCCCGGCGTGAGGGAGACCGTGTACCCGGTCTATGAGCCTCTCCGATACCCAAAGGTACCCCACACTCTTAAAAATAATGTTACCATTCTCAAAAGTAAACACACTCTGGATTCACTTTTAAGTCAACTGCACTAAATCCATAGTAAACTTTACTTTTTGTTTAGTTAACGTTACCCCGAATTTAAATAACATATTTATGTAGTTTAGTATTCTCCTTTTCAAAAGGACAACATTATTTGTAAGGGTGCCAATTCGTTTAACATGTGATCAAATAAATCGTAGTCTACTCATCTCCCTGGTCAAGCATGAAACAAAAATTTTTTGTTCACTTGTTTTTGAAAAGAAGGCCAAATAGTTTTTGTATTAAACAGATGCAACCAAAAATTTAAAAAAATAGTTACTGGATTCCGAACAAATCTAGTAAAATTAATTAAAGACAATAGGTTGAATTAATATACATTTCCCAAATCAAAGATTATATTTTATTTGATAGGCTGGACGTGATAATCCCATTGTTTCTCTCCACATCGTAAAATTGGATGATCCCACTGCCATCCGACAAATCGTGTACCCTCCCGGACAAGATGTGGCGTAAGATTTTCCAACTTTACTTCAATATCTATTGCAGTATCGCTTATAACATTTGACATGCATTTTTGGTGTAAGTATATTCTACATACATACATACATACATTATGCTAATATGCATATGTTATGACATATATATTTATCTACCCCTCGCTAATCGTCAAAAAACCTGTTCGCTTATGGAAGGTGCTTAAATAGCTTATGTTTCTCTTATTCTCATTCTCACGACAGATTGCAATATTACATCGCCACCATCACCTGGGCCACAGCGGACCAAGTGATTATCCAAAACCTCAACCGAAACCAAGATAAAACGGTTTGGAACCTTTGTAGCGCGGCAAGTGGAACTTGTTCGGAGGTAATGCCGAGTATTTACATACTTTATAATTTTATGGTACGGAGTACATGACGACGTATTTAATTCTAAATATCGTGCAGTGATTTGAATTTAATTTCCGCTTAGAAATAATCATTCAAAATGAAATACCGAGACCGTAGAAATTTAAAAGTCTGAAACAAATCTCAATTTTCGTGCCAATTTTTTTTAGACTTGATATAACTCCCGGTTAAAGAATAATGATTCAAGATAAGATTACCACACGTTTGTAGAAACCTAAAACTCCAAACTAAATTTAAATTTTCGCGCTAATTGATCGTAGACTTTGCTTTAACAAAGGACTTGTGCAATAGGTGCTTGAGAGGTGGGCGACAACTCCTGTCGGTTGGTGGGACCCGCATCGGCCCCTCGTTTCTCGAGACGGATCAAAATTCCTCACCTTTGTAAACGCCCAACAATCCACGGACCCTAATCAGAGGTCCTACCGACACGTGCTCTCCATCAATTCGGTCCCGCCAAATCCAGAATTACAACCTCTGACGGAGGGTGCCTTCCATGTGGATGCCATATTGGGCTGGGATGAGGCTAATAACAAATTGTGAGCATAAAATTCAGTATAAAAATACTTTTGGGAAGTACTAATTAGTCAATTTTGTGAAGGTTACAAAATTTAATAATTATGCGTTTATAATTTTATAACATAATTTTGACGAATTTTGACGATTAATAGACAGAAATTTCGAATTAAGGGCTTTATGTAAATTTTCGTGCACGAGCTAAATATATTGTTAGATATATATTGCTAAATATATTTAGTCCTTAAATCCTTTAATTCACATTACAAAGTTTACAAAATTACAGAATTACAAAATTACAAAATTTGGACAATTATCTTTGCAAACGTCCAGAAATGTAAATAGTATCATAAAATTTTGCGGATTTATATTTTTCTCTTAATCTTACCAAATTTCGAAATCGACAATTTTTTTCCGAAATTTCGCAATGTTCGCAAATTTCTTCAATTTCCCCATCACTAACTTAAATGAAACGTCGTCACAGATACGTTTCCGGGACTGGATTTCATCCAGAAACGTCTCCGTTGGGAGATCCTAGCGAACGTCATGTCTACTCGATTGCTACCACGGGACCAAACTCGCCCCCAGAATGTATCAGTTGTACCGTTCTGACCAGCACGAACGAAGAATGTCGCTCCCATTCGGTTTCATTCAGCGCAAATTTCAAATTCTACATGCACACCTGTCGAGGACCTGGTGTTCCCGAGGTCACTACAAGATTCACTTCGGTGAGTGAAAATTAATTTTATTAATTTCAGTTTAGGTGAAGGGGCCGTCCATAAATTACGTAATGCTAGAGGGGGGAGGGGGTCTAAGGCTCCAATAATATCGTGCCTATGTTACACATGTTAAAGGGGGGAGGGGGGTCTAGAAAATCGCGATTTTTGCGTTACATAATTTATGGATGGCCCCGAAGTTACAATACAAAACTTTCACGTGTAAAACTCAGATCTAGGTGGGACAAATGTTCATCATAAAAAACGGATCCATATATATTTCAAATTTTCAGAAATTTGAATCTGAGGCTCTAATTTTAAACTTTTCAATTCAAAACATCGGATTTATCAAGACCTGTAATTTTTGAATTTTTGTTGGAATTAAAAGGTATGTTTATCTTTTGTTTCGAAGTGAAATTGGTCCCAACCAAACCTGAGTTGGACAAGTGAAAAATTTAATTTAATTTTTGCCAGTGTGGAAAAATTATTTGCAATCAAAGTAAAAGTTTATGAACCCGGTAGCAAATTAATAATCCGCAACCTGATAATTTTTTGAAAGTCGACCACCAAAAATGCAAATATATACAATTGGATTTTCCCTCCATCCAGAACAACTCAATTGCTGTTGTTTGGAACGACAACGCCCCAGTTCGTGAACGTCTGGCAACCAAGCTCCTGCCATCCTTGAGAGAAATGGAGGTCGAACTTCCACTCAGTTACAAGGCTAAAGTCCGTCTCTATCTCCCGCCAAATTTCGATGAAAGCAAACAATACCCACTTCTCGTGGAAGTGTAAGTTTACAACTTTCAAATCAATTTATTTATCAATTTCTAAAATTAAAAATCTCAACATTATGTAAATACGTAGTTATGCGGGCCCTGATTCGCAGAAAATCACGCAAGATTACGGCGTCAATTGGGGTTCATATTTGGCCAGTTCGAAAGGAGTAATTTTCGCAAATATCGATGGCCGCGGTTCTGCAAGACAGTCTGCAGAACAAAAGTTTGCTGTTTACAGGAATTTAGGATCTGTTGAAGTTGAGGATCAAATATCGGTGACAAAGTAAGCTCAAAGTTGTTAATCGTGGGTTTTTCGTGAATTCATTTTCACTCTAATTATCCAAAAAATTAGAGTTTGATTAAAACCTAATGCTAAATTGGGTGCCCTTCTAATAAATAAATATTTTAGGCACCTTATCAACACCTTGAGTTTTATTAACCCGAATAAAACAGCCATATGGGGATGGTCATACGGCGGATATGCGACGGCAATGGTAATTAAACTTATGTGTAATTTCTACTGAAGTACATAAAACCTGGATGTCCTAGAAACACGATAAAAGTTTTGTACAACTCTATGAAACCTGTGTAAATTTATACAAAGAAAATTTTTCGTTTTAGGCGCTTGGAAAAGACAACGAGAACGTGTTCAAATGTGGTATTTCCGGCGCTCCAGTTTCCAGCTGGTTGTACTATGGTGAACTAAAAATAAAACAGCACAACCTACCTATATTAATTAAGCAAATTTTGTGTTATTGGCTACACTACGTCGGATGGTTTTCGTAGTATTCCACACCACCATCTAACGTTTTTATGTTTTTATATATCCAGATACGATTTACACCGAGCGATACATGGGACTTCCAACCGTTGAAGACAATTGGGAGGGTTACAACCAATCCTCCGTGATGGCAAATATGGCAGGAATTGTTAACAAAGAGTTTCTCTTGATCCATGGCAACGCAGATGACAACGTTCACTACCAGAACTCCATGATGCTGGCGAGAGCCCTCGAGCAGGCTGATATCTTATATACTGCATTGGTTAGTTAAATTGCCCACTTTTCTTTCATTGATTTTATAGCTATACATAGTCCGTGGTACTGATTTTAAAATTTTATAATGTAGAGTTATCCAGAAGAAAATCACAGTTAACGGACCCGGCATGCAACGCCATCTTTACCACTCATATGAACATTTCTTAACCCGGAACGCCTGCTTTGGACCACTTGGAAACCCATGAAATGCTTAAATTTATCAATATACTTAGCGGGTAGTGACTTTGATTGATATATGCTAACAGTATGTATGCTTAACCCCAACTAAATGTCATGCAAATTTTTTGCTTCAGGGATAAATAAAAAGAACTAAAAGCAATTTACAAAATATGTAATTCGTTTTCAAGAAATTATTTTCTACTACACTGATTTTGATCATTTATAATTTCCTGGTATAGTAATGATTAAAATATTTATGCCACGTCGTCGTTACTGACAATATGGAAATTAAATTTGTTGCATATTTACATAGATAATTTTAGTCTCGTGGAAACCAAATCGAGAAATTTCTAAAACATTTACACGTATTAATTAGTTCCAATAACACCCTTTCGGGAAAAATCTGCACATTGAGTACATTACACGTACTATCAAGATGTTAGATTACTAATGGATGCGCTTAAAGCTAAATATTCGATTTGAATTAAACCAGCATAGAAATTTTAATTCAATACCTTTAAGTATGTAAGATTCGTATGGAATTGAAGCTTGTTATGAAACACTGATACGGTAAATTATTTATTCGGTTCGGATTTAGTGTCCCTGATGCTACTTTCCGCCATTGACTTGACACTAGGTAAACAACTAGTGCTCCCTACATGTATTCCAAACCGGAAAATCATTACGATTTCTCAACTCGTTATAACTCAAACAGAATGATACTTTGTGTTGTTATGACTACAAATTTCAGTTGGTTAGTTGAATGCACATACAAAGTAGACAATCGAAACGAATTTTATGCATGTTTACATGTGTAAATAATTTATAATAAATTGTAAAATGCGAAATCGAACGAGCTTGGGTGTGATTTGTGGGGTGATTTATTTTTTTTGGGTTTTTAGATGGTGCAACAGATATTCATCGAATTATCAAATCATACATATTCATATGTAAATATTTGTTAAACCAGGTTTGAATAGGGAAATTATTATATTGTAACCTAGCAATATCTTGACGAATTATATAATTAAAGTATCAAAATCATTATTTAAACGAAGACAAAATTAAGCATACAGTTCGTTATAAAAAATAAACACCATTGTTACATGAATAACCAAGCAATAAATAAAAAGAAATAAAAAATAAATAAGAAATCGAACAATCTCAAAATTTATTTGTGTACCTAAACCTTATAATGAAATTGTGTTGTACGTATGTGCATACTTATTTTTGAAGTATTATGTGCATATCTATGTATGTGTTAGTGTGACTAAAAAGCTGATGGATTAGTCAAATGTGCTCGTGATCTGTCTGGAATTTTAACGCTTATTTACGTGCTATTAATTAGCGGAGATTGCTTCACTTGAAGTATTTAATATATTTACACAAATCCTTAGTTAATTAAGTACAGATCAAAGAAATCACGCAATTTTTCCAAAAATTTCTAACGACTAGTTTTTTAAATCCAGTGAAATGTATGATTTTGGAAATGGGCAGTTTTAAAGTTTTTAAATTGAGATGACTAAAGCACGTGAAATTAAAGCGCAGCGGTCTATTTTTAGCATAATGATTTTAATTAAAGGTTTGAGCGGCAAGGAAATAGGTATTCTATAAATCAATTCTGACCACAAATAAATATCTAGTTGATAAATAGTTCTAAAGGTGAAACATGTATAATTATCATAGTGAATATTACTTAAGTTGAAATTCTGAATATAAAGTTAATGTATACATATTCGAATTCTTTTGTGCGTATCAATTTGTATATGTGCATATTCATCTAGGTTTTATATGTGCATAATTAAGCCATATATTACAATTCTATGCAACTGTCAAGCTGGTCATTGATAAACTGTATGAAATATGTACATACTTACTTAAGACTGAAAGCTATGTCAAATTTTATAAACTGTGTTTTCTATCAAATGTGTATTTAGATCAATCCTATGTCTATAGCTAGTGTCTAATTTACAGATAAAATGTGAAATTGGTGAAGAATGTAAATATCTTGAGCTATTTTAAGTTGTGCTACTTTCCTATTCATATGAGTGCAGTATCATTTTACAATTTTATTACTATAAACAAAATCACGCAGCGATAACTGTGCCTTTCATTAAACAGCTTACAATGGAGGTCTCCCAGAGTTTGCTATCAGATTTTGATCAAACACATATTAATGAATCAATTTAGGTATCTGCATAACATATCTATTAGCATGAAATTTGCAAATGAAACTATATGCAAGTGCGAAAATTTGGCAAAGATAATTACATATTTGGACCCCAAGAGGAAGAACAGTACAGTAAATTTGAAAAATCAAGATTTAACTTAATACCTCACCTGGGACACATATCTATGCCTAACATGTGCACTGGGAGCCTCATTTGCAAATTGGTGGGAACTTAAGGTTCTTTCACATTAAATAAAAATAATTATTTTACACTATCAATATTAGGAATAAATAATTTTAGATAAATGGTTTTATATGGTTTCCTTACTTTAAAAATGTTCAATAAAGCTAATATCAAGCTGTGTGCACCTTGTATTATACTTTTGTGATTTTTGGAAATATACATAAATTCACAAGAATTTAATGGCTCAACGTCACTTGTCAACTTTTTCCTGGTCAGACTAATATAAACTACGTCACTTCCTTCATAATAAGAACAATACCACTTTATAATGCTACGTTGTCGCTATTGTTTCAAGATTTTACAATGCAAGCAATTTAAGCTTAGTTTTAGGAAGGGAATCGTGCATGGATTTTGTGAAATAAGACTGATTTAAGGATTATGTTTCTGCATCAGCGCAAAGCAATTTTTTGGGAAACTCTTCTGACTAAATGCTCGGTTGGATTTTACAATTAGTTTTAGTATCATGACCTTATATTTTGGTGGTGGACAATTTGATTTATGGAAGATATCCAGGCATATTCTCCATCGGATGGAGTCGACGAGGGCCTGGTAACGCTTGTCTTTCGACAGGTCGCGGGATTTCAGCCATCTCAATTTCTTCGGGAGCCACCCTGTTATTCCGTCTAAAGCACTTGGGGATGGCTAGTTTCCATTTAACTGAAAGAAATATACATGCAAAACATTAACTCTTGTTATGAATAATATTATTCGAGCTTGTTAGAAACCAGATGTTATTTTAACGTGTATAAAGCTGGCACAAGTTACTCACAGCTTGGGCCTCCCATTCTTCCAAGATTATTCCACACCTTATACTTTGACACTACTATTACCGCGATTAGTACAAGAGTCTCAATTACGTCCAACAAGGACAAGCCAGTGATCATGGATACGGTCCCACCGATAAGGCCTTGTCCGAATCAAAGCCAATTAACGTTTTATATTGATCAAATTTATACTACAAACCTTACCAACTTCCTCGAAGGTGCTGTACCTTGCACTCCTTCGTGTTGGGTGTACCGAATCAACCACGAAGTAAACATTTACCACTGATACGGAAATATTCCTGTTGCCCCTAGATATATACACAAAAGTTATATGCATAAAAAATACCAGGACGAACATACGATTTAATCAAAACACCTGTAATCTTTGCCATAGAACATTTTCTGGTAGTAATTCATGCGATCTTCTGTCATTCGACTCCAGGTAACCGATGTTCGGTATTTGGTGTCCCGACAATTCGGGCGACACTTTGGGCATGCAGCTTTCAGTCCTTGGTTGTGCATTTCTTCTAAAAGTTTGCCATTTATATGTTCATAATGTTTTTAAACTATTGCACATCAATTAATTATTCACCCTCTTTCTCCCTGACGCAAGTATTCACTTGGGGTAAAGAGCACAATTTCCGTCCCGGGAACCCTGATCATTGGGAATAAGATACCGTAGCAAAAACTAGAGAATATGTACAGTGAAAACTCACCTGGAGAGGAGACCTTAGCACATTTGCACTTTTCGTAAACTGCTTTGGCGAAACATTCCTCCAAGCAGTTCTGCCTAGAATACTTTTTGTAGAAATCCAAATGCGCGTCACCTTCGTCATCGCTAAAGTAACAGCCACGTCGATCCTTCCCCAAATCATAAATGCAGTATATGTGTATACATATGTACAATAGGGTTTATCCATTGTAAAATTTCTAACCATGGAAATATCTTTGGCGTCCTTTTCCGCTAGGATGACTTCTGGGTAAAGCGAGACATAAATTTCTTTCCCATATGGCAATGATGTTCCAAATCGTTCGATCTGTGGCTCATCTCTTGGATTATTTACAGCCAACTACACATGAAAATGAGATTAGGTGTAATAATGATTTAATTTAGATACGAAATAATCTTACCATGAAGCCAGTATCATCACTGTGAACGCAGGCTCTATCCTCCAGATTTTCCCTTATGACAAAGGTCAACCCGGATGACTTACCAGGAGCCATTTGCCTCCAGGGAACCGCAGGGCGGTGCTTCGTATCATTTTTCTTTTCCACATTAGCAACATCTTCGTCTAAGTCGGCTTGCTCCCATTCCTTAATTTCTTCCTTGGTGCTGCCTCCTAGTTTAGATTGAATTGTTTCATTTCTAGCACCGAAAATATTTGATGGAAATGTAATTATTATCATCTTTGTATATAGGCTTGAAATTGAAGAGTCTAATGGTTACCGTCGTGTCGCCTCTGTGGGAATTCCATTGAAAACACATGTGCTTCCCCATTCCGAAAAATGTTCTTTAAATAAAACTTTGCAGTCATAGCTTTTCCCATTTAAAAGGCACCCCCTTATGATCTCATCGCAGTTTATCATTCCCTGGAATTTTATGAGAAGTAAATGTTTTTGCTGCTATCGCTGCATAATTTTTACATTACCTCTTTCATGAGTGGAATAACCTTCGATTTCATTCCTGCTTCTTCAGGATTGTCCAAGTGAGTTCCCTGGATTTTAGTGTTCTCACCAAACATTTCATCTACATCTTCTGGTATGTTAACGCCATTTTTGTGTGCATTGGTGGTACCTGGATGACAGGTATGATAGATGACCTTCATTATTCCTTCAACTTCGTTTTTGCTCCATTTACGGCCATCTTTAAGCCGGACTTCTTTTCCATCCCATTCCTCGAAGTAGTTTCTAGAAAAGAAAGCCTCGTGACATTTACACTACATGCACACGTGTGTAATGGATGCATACATATTCAGTAAAACTTTTATTTAAAATGCATGCTCACTTCCAAGCTTGACGCATATATCTCAACTTAAAACCACCATTTGGACTAATTCCAACTTGCGGGAATTTAGCATCACCAATATTTATTTCCTCAGTTTCGATGGTAACCGTCAGTGGATGCCCCATTGTTCTCCGGATGCCTTCTCTGATGATGTAGTACACAATGAACACGCACAATACGAACACGAGCATCCAGAAGGCCCTGAAACAATACAATGCCATTAATTGTTAACCCATTCTTGAATTTCTCTTTTTCAGTTATTTTAACTGACGATTTGACCGGAATTACACTTCAAATAAATTTGAGCTTAATAAATCGGAGACAGGTAAGAAGTTTAAGAGAATTTTCTGGTTACGTGGATTTTCACAATAAATATTTTTTTAATTTAGATTATTTAACAATTTGCGTATTAACTTTGACTGAAACGCTGGGAGCTATCTAGCCAATTATGACGAATTCAGCATTGCTGCTTGTCGTAAGCTTAATCTTCCTCAAGGGAGCTATATCCTTGACGGAAGAGGAGGATAATCATCAAAGAAGCGTTCGAACTCAGGATCGAGTTTATTGGGACGAAAGTGAATCTGGCTGCATGTGTCCTCATGTTAACACAATAGGAAATTGGCTATATTATTGTGGTTATGAATTAAAACCGCACAACAGCACCAGCAAATGCTTCCCGCAAGCTGTTTACAGGTGCGTCAATGGGAGAAAGGTCGCAATTCAAACTGACACTGACTGTGCCACGACGAGGACGAAATGTCAACCAAGAGTAAAATATGATACAGGAGAACGATGTGAAGCCTGCATAAAACATTACGGAAAGACATGTATCTGAATATTTATGTCGTGTAATTGGCCACATAGCTTTCAAACTGGTTCCAATTTTATGTGTAACACGTCACAGAAACGCTAAAATATATTCTTATGTACATGCACACATTTTTAATTCTTGTGTTATTTGCATCACGTTAAAAATTTGGAGACCGATATGACACAATAATTTGATTAGCTTTTTTTAAATCTAAATTTACCATAATATTTAAAATCGGTTTTAACCACAAAGTCTTTGTACCTTGCTAAAACATGCATCCCAGCTTGGGCACTTTGCCGTAAACCGGGAACTTTTTTGAGAATTCTGACACACGCGGCTTTATGGGCTGGTTCCCATTTCATCAAATTTTGCCACCGGATTTTGAAATTTTGCCAACGTCGTTTAAAAATGTCAACTAGCCAGGGATAAGAGCTTCGTTGGGTGTAAACGCAGAACGGGCGAGACCCCCTTTCCTCCCCTTGGGCAGCTTCCATTCCCCCGTCCCCCTCGACATCCATGATCACAACTTATCTTCTAATTCACACCATGCTGGGATAAGTATCAAAGTCCTAGTTACTACATCTTGAACAGAGAAAAAATGTTGCTTTCACATTTTTAATGTCATTTTCTAACAATAAATTCGGTTGAGGGCGATTTGTAACAGCAGTGTTCGACTATTTTGTTCACAAATGAATAATAATTTAACCTAAAGACACAAATTAGTGAATGTCTTGCCACTTTCACTTGTGACGTCAAATTTCAAAGTCAAGCAGTCTTGGATTTACATGCGATACGTCTCGGGCAGCTCACATTTCCAGGTCCCTTTCGATTTACTTACACGGTAACAACTTATTTATTAATTTATCTAATAATTTACATCATGCTTGCAATTAGATAATTGTCTCTATCCTAATTATATAAATAACTAAACACTCCATCTCGAATTGAGATGAAGTTTTGTACTTTCACTTTCACATTTTTATGTCATTTTCCAACAAAAAATTCGAATGTCTGTGTTTAAGAATTTGTGACAACAGTACTCGAGTAATTTCTTTAGTTTATGATTAATATTTTAACCTAGAGACTCAAATAATTTACCACTTTCACTTGTGACGTCACATTTTTGAGTCATGCATTAACAACTATTTTTAATTTATAGGTATGCGAGACCCTTCGTCGTTTCAGGCCACGTCCGCGTCCCCTTCGGCACCCACGGTCACAATTTATTTATTAACTTATCCCATAATTTATTCCAGTTTGTGATAATTGTCTACATATTAATTAACTAAATAACTACTAAATCTCGAATTGAGATAAAGTTTTGCTACTTTCACTCTTGACGTAACATTTTTAATTCATGCAGGGACATTACTCCTAGATCTATACGGCTTTACATATTTGTAAAGATGTGATATTATTAAAGTTTGCTTCGAATATGAATAATATTTTAAAAAATTGAGCTTAAATACACAGACAAGTGAAAGTTGGCCAGATAAACTAGGTGTGGTCTAGCTGACTCATTGGTCATAAGACGAAGAAAAACACGTATGATAAGAACAAAAGAATTTAAAAAGAAACATGTACTCTTACCATAGCTTTCTTGCTGGGTTTTGATTGACAGATTTTTGCATGTAAGGTTGCCACGGAATAGCCGAGTTAATTGCAGGTGAGGGTTGGCGAAAGCTCTTTGATCTCGTCCATGCTCTTTGTTCTGGGTATATGAATCCGCACGTATCGAGTGGAATTTGTGTGCCATGCATATGCAAATATGTATGAAATGTATGTTGCTCATCTTTTTTCGAAATATTTAATTTATATTAATTAGCATGCAAGATATAATTTAGCATATGTAACAGATGTGAAAGAAGTGGAATCCTGAACAAGATGTAAAAAATTCAAGTCAAAAAAATATTTTATGGAAAGTTTGCTTTTTCGGGTCAATATTTTCATTCCGTTGGAAAGTTGAATTTGTGTGCAATACATACATATGTAGGTGTGTTTGTTACTAATCTTTGACAAAATTTGCAATGTACATATGTATATTAATCTTCATTTAAGTTTAATCGCCCCATAAACGTAACTAAACAAAACAGATAAGACATAAATATATTTTGTGTATTTTAGCTAGTTTTAAATAATGCGGTGCACACGATGCTAATCTTTTTCAAGATGCATTTGATTCTAATCTCCTCTTAACTTTAAACAACCCAAGAATTAAGGAAGATTCAAGATGTTTACAAAATTAGAAATCTAGAACGCGGTATAAATTTACAGGTCAAAAATATTTTTAATGCAGCACCTGATTAGAAAACAATAACCGGTTAATAATATGAAATTTCGTTCTAATACGGAATTTTTGATACTAATTCGAAATTTTGTTAACCTCGCATGTATTTAGATTTGTTTAATCAACGGGATAACAAATTGTAATTTATGATTAAAAATATGTATCAATATCATTCAAAAAATGGATGTGATTCTATAAATTTCTTGAGATTTGATTTCGAGTATTATGAAAAAAATTGTACCGTCCAAGAAATGAAGAATAAAATAAATGCCCCAAAACTTGTCTTATACACTATTTAAAGGTTTCTTCAGTTCCATGAACTACCTAAAAAATCAGAATATAACGTGCAAAAGGTACTCGTTAAATACTTATTAAAACTTTAACAAAACTTTATTAAAACCCTAAATCAGAGTTTTAATTTTACTTAACCAGGAATTTATATTGAACTAATTTTAGTGAAAAACAAATGTGCACCAGCTACTGACGAGTATGTCGTAAATTTCATCTCATTTTAAACAAAATTCACATTTCTATTAACCTACTAATAGAAAATACAAATGCAAGGAAATTTGGACACAGTATTTGAAAACTGGCAAAAATTCCGACCAAAATCAAACATATTTATTATAAGCAGAATTTCTTTTTTGTAAAATTCTTTATTATTACGTGAAAATTGACAAGTTTTGCATATGTAAATCATCAAATTCCTAGCTATTTAATAAAATCACAAAATAATCTTAAATGAGAACAAAAAACACAAGCTTCATGGGAAATTCATAAACTTTAAAACTCATTATGATGTCAAAACCTTTTAATAAGCTGCATTAAACCTTTTAATCAGCTGCATTAAACTTTTAATTCATTCATTAAGCAGAGATACAAATAGAAAATAAGAATGTTATTAACATCAAATATCTTTGTCTCAATTTAAGTAGATTTAATTAAAATATTTGGTGTAAGTTTTGCGGTGTGGATAGGTACTTATGATAATCGCTAGTTGTCACATTATTGAAATTGTAAACAACATAAAGTAGAAAGCATGCTGATACAGGGAATGTGATGCCCTCTCATAACGAGACTCCGTTCTTGAGAAGTGTGTGATTTAATTAACTAGATCAAGCAATATATTCAATTTTGAAGGAGCATATCTCAACTATGCTTCCTCAAAACACTGTTCCACACACAAAATTATACATGAAAATGTACATAAATAAAATAGCTCCGATACATACACAAAACTAACAATGGAACCTTTTTTCAAGCTACACCGGGATCGACCAGCGACTTATGTCAAAAAATCAAGCCAAAAATTAGGAGTCACGTGACACTTATCTTTCCCTTGAATGGCCCTTTGAAGAAAAATATTGGAGGTCAAAGTTCACACGAGCGCCTTGGTTTTCGCCCCGTGTAGGAAAATGCAACAGAAAATTTGCTCAAAAATTGAACTTAACCACCAATATTTTTCTTCCAAGGGGCCACTCAACGGAAAGAGAAGGGTCACGTGACTCCTAATTTTTGGCTTGATTTTTTGACATAACTCGATAATCGATCCCGGTGTAGCTTGAAAAAGGTTCCATTGTAAGACTAAGAAATAAAGACTAAGATTAACCTACATAAAAACTTGAACGTGACAAATTATGATGAAATCACTACTCTTACAACTAATATTACTCCAACTACATCGAACTACATGAGGAGAAGTGAAACAGTTTGGTTAAGACAGAAATCCTGAGTCACCAAGGCGGTTCCTCCATCAATAAAATTGCTCCCCACCTTGATCCTCATCGATTGCAGGGATCGAATCCTTTTCACATTAACTTTTGCGATTCCTTTCTCCATTAACCAATTATGACACAGGTTCGTCGACTTTTCTCCAAATTGTGCCGCAAATGTTTCAAATATCATGCAAGATGAGCCAACCATAATGATGATGAATGGATATGAAAGGAACCCCTCTGATGGTAGGGAACTTGCCAGCTTGATGAAGACGAAGCTGACAATTATTTGCATCATAGGCGCTTGTATGACAAGTACGGGGATGATACGTTTCGATAAGGCGTGATTCATCTGCTTCTCTAGTACTTGGAGACATCGGTAGAGTTTGATACGCTTTATGAGACTGATACGACCAGTTGCAGTATCCGACATCCTGTTTAATCATTAAGGAACTTAATAAAAAATTAGGTAAAATATTTATGTGTATACATGCTTATATATTTACTCTGCTCAATATCCTGCATTAATTTCTAAAAATTTGTTGCCTATTGTATTCCCTCCTTCATACTTTACCCTATATATATATACTTAATTTGACTTTAATTTAAAGGTTCGGGGTGTCGCTCTGAGTATGAAATACTTCAGACTGGGGACCGTATTCTTACAAACTGCGTATTTTATGAAACTACCTGTTCAATATGTCGAGATAGTCTAACATACATCCCGTCGAGATGATGGTGACATTGAATAGGAAGAAAAATCCTTTGCTAGCGGAAATCGTCCAATGAAAGCTATCTGCGAAGATGGCCATTGTTTTGATACACTTCCAAATGGCTGTGTCCAGACTGAAAAGTTGCTCACCACAACTGGAACAATATCCCAAAAAATAGCCAAAGATGGGCGGATTGCAATGGTTGGCTAATAGCCGTCTCCCTCTGATAAAGAAGAGTGCGGGACACATAAAGTGCGGATATAGCAAGACTTTCCGCAACATGGAGTTACGAGCGCTTCCAAGTAATTATGAAAAAATAATTAGTTTACCCGACAAAAAAGTTAGCATAATATAAAGAAAAACAAACTTACCTCAGCTTTCTCTTCCCCCAGTTTTAGACGACACAGTAATGCCCATCTCCGGAAACGTGGCTTGCAGATATTGTTCGAATCGCATCAAAATTGTCCCCCTTTCCTCGCCAAGTCGATTCCAATCCCGAATGAACCATTAATTATGGCCGACAACCAAAAAATCATGTTTTGGAATAGCTGGAACATACACATGGATTGTGATTGATGGTACAATACGACAGAGAAGATGACGAAATAGCTGATTTGATACATTTCGATGATTCTGACACCAATAACCTTCCCGTTCTGAATTTTTACACATTTACCAGATTTATCCCAAGCTAGAGGAAGAAAGCGAAGGCGTGACAAATAATTTAAGGATACCTTTATGAATTGTAGGTGGTCGTACAACATTGTGAAAAGATATGAATTTTGTCCAAAAACCGAGACAATTCTTGGAAGCTACATACTTACAAGCAGCAGTGCTGGCACAATTGTGGTCTCAGAAAATGTTGTTTACTGCAATTTATGTGTTTCTGGGGTATGGTATTGATTCAGTTTAGCAAGCGTCCAGGTCCAGACGGAGGGAACCTTTAAAATATTAAATTTACTATTCGTACAAACTTGCATGTATATTTTATTTTGCGTGATGCGCGGCCGCCATCGTCATTAAATTGTACACAAACAAAATGATCGATTGTGAAAAATTTTACGACTCTTATCTCGTATTTGAGGAAATATTTTCACTTTATGTACCAATATTTACCTACGTACTGCTGAAATATGTAAAGTCATTATTCTTTTAAAACTTTTCTTCTAACGGATAAGCCGATTTACACGTATAAATATGTGTGTGTGTCAATACATATCCCAAACACATAATCATATATTCATATACACCTTGTTTAATATAACAAATCATGGATGACAACTAAATAGTTATAATACGTCAACAATAGCGCAGCTTTTTTGTAGACTTAAGGTTTCTAACAAGGGACACTCACGACCTGTCGTTTGAGTCCAGGGTACCCACTATGTTTTTTAGAATCTACTAGGACCCCAGATGAAGGATTCATTCATATTTCCGTGTAAAACTCATATTTGGCGTCGTGCCGTGGCGCCAAATTCGCCAAATTTGAATGTTTTTATTTTTGAAACCGCCATAACTTTTGAAATCCTGGACGGATTTTCAAAATTTTTGGCAAAGATCATGACAAGGAGTTCAACTTTCTTATCCCATGAATTTTTTTCCAAAATTATGGCTTTTGACTTTTCGCAAAATTTCGAAATTTCGGGTTCGTCGAAAAAATGCTAAAAATATCTCAAAAATTAAAATTTTTTTATTTTTATTTTTTTCTCTAAAATTTCGACTTTTCTGATCATTTTAAGCATAAAATTTTAAAAATCCGACATAAACTGCAAAAGTTATGGGGGTTTGAAATTGGTCGAAAATGCAAATTTTTAAGTTTGGCGCCACGCCATGGCGCCAAATATGAGTTTTACACGGAAATATGAATGGATCCTTCATCTGGGGTCCTAGTAGATTCTGAAAAACATAGTGGGTACCCTGGACTCAAACGACAGGTCGTGAGTGTCCCTTGTAAGAATAGAACAAAATTTCAAACAAAGCTGCAAGGTAAACTGAATATTTGGCAGTGGATTAGTGATAAATGTCAAGGTTGGGAATTGCCTTTGCAAATTTTATAATGTCCTGCACAACATGAGAAATTAGTAGGGAAAGAAGTTCCTACTGAACTGTCTTTTATATTCTGCCATTTAAATACAACTTTAATGGAACATGGACGTAAATTGAGTTGTTCAATAAACGCCATGGTGTCGAAGTGCATGCTTATATAAATTTGAAAATTTTTATTGCAAACATAATCGCAGCCTTCTGTCGTCGTTATTTTTCAACATTTTATAACCAACTATTTATTAATTTTTATTAGTTGTGAATTATCGAGATATTTTGTATACATGGAAAATAGTAAAAAAAACATGATAATTTTAAGTATCACTATAAAAAATTTTAAATGTCAGCAATATTTAGAAATCTAAACATTTAACTTTATTGTAAACAAACATATGTATGTATATTGCTTGCTGACATTTAAGATTTTTTATAGCGATACTTAAGATTACCAGGTATTTAAATACTCTTACTATAGGCATTCAAATGTATGTATGTAAGATATCTAACATCCAAAGTAATAAAAATTTAGATATTTTATCCAAACTTTCTATTGAATATTTAAATCTCGTTGTCCCACAAGCAAAGTTTTTATACCAACTAGGTATAAAAACTTTTAACGCAATTGGTAGCTGCCTTACATGAATTAAGAAGGCTGAACTTTGCAATATATAGTGGCAGTTCAGAAGCTAAATATCAAATAAAGAAACCACCCAAAATATGTATCTAATTTGGTTTTATGTGCGCACACTAGGTAGAATCTATGTACGAAAATATGGGATTGTTTTCAACGTTACGTTACCTTAATATTTACTGTCTACCCAACAATTACCAAATAAAATATTGTCCTTGTTGTAAACATAAAACTTACGGTATGAAATTTCTTCGTTGAAACAGGAAGAAAATATAAAATACGAGTATCAAACAGGTAGAAACTATCGCGAAAATATGCCTGATTACAAGTTCTGTCTTCGAGAAAATTCGACAATTCGTGCTCTGCCTTTGAAAATTGTGGGTCCTCCTCTTCCGCGTTCTACTTAATGTAGAAAAGTGCATACATAATTTTGCCTGAAACTTAATAAACCCCAATCAACGATATGTATGTAAGTTAAGGTTATGTAAATAGTTCTCGTATCAAATTAATGTCTTTTATGGGATATTTCGTGGTATCTTAATTTCAAGCTCGAGTTAAGGGCTAATATGCTCCTCGTGTTCGTCTGTCACACGTTTGACACACTAAATAAAGCCAAAACGTGTGAAATCTACATCTAGTTTGCATCATATGCAAGTCCTAATTATGTTTTTCGACCCGTTTTTATGGGTAGGTAAATTTATTAATGCTCGATTGATGTGGCCGCGGCCTTTACAATCATATATAAAAGAAGTTTTATAAATTTATTTAAATATATATATATAGATATTACTATTTAGATACTGGCTAAGCCTAGTTTAAATATTAAATATTAGCATAATAGTACATCTGTATTATTTTTCAGTTTTTTTTAGTTTGATCATAACATCAAACTAATAGAGCAGCAGGTTTGTCTCTCTCGCGATTATTATTTTTTCTTTTTAATTTTTTGTGAGTTATTGACCACTCCCAATCGTCGGGTTTGTGGCATTGTCATACTCTTGGACTCCGTTGGTCAGTGGTAGATGAGTTTTGAAACCTGGACCTCGGCTGACCTTTTTGTGCGACATTGCGATTTGACGTCAGACGGCCTCCCCTGAGTTGTCTGAATGGACTTTTCCAAGTTCTTGTTCGTGCTTACTTCAGTCAGCTCCTCTTTCATTGGAAAGGAGACTCGGGGGGCACTCATATACTGCAAAGTTTCTTTATGGTTCCTGTCCCCTCCCACAACGTTGTCTCGCCGCTCTCCACATCCGTTTTGGAAGAATTTTCAACATATGCGCTGCGGGCAAAGCGGTTTAATTTGCCCTTGAACAAGAGCGCTCTGACCGACGGCGCTATACAAATCTCGATCCTCAACAGGTCTATTGTTCCAGTTTTTAAATTTCTATGGCCAACTATTAATTGATAAATTCTGTCCAGTAATTTCAACAACGGTGCTGGAAAGGAACAGAATTCTGAACAACATCAACGGATTCGAATAAGAATTCAAACACAAAAAATGGATCTGATGCATGTCGAGGATGTAGTGAAGCTGGCACATCCGATAACCAATTCAGTGGTCCTCTCTGGTAGTAGAGGGGATGATAAATACAGGGAGCTGCATAACCTACTGGAAGGTCAAATATGGGACGACGAGCGACTTATGGGACCAGAGTGCCACCTGTGTGGTGAAGATGTATATGATTATACCAACCCTATTACGTACAAAGACTCTATTATATATATTATGTTCCAAGATGATTTAATTGAAGATTTTTGTTGGAAGGACGGATTGCTTCAATGTGTTTATTGTTTTAATTATTTCCACAAAAACAGGTGCAATTTGTCTATGTCGGCCCAGTCGTTTTTTAACTGTTTTCTCTCTAAAATCTGGGCGTGTCCTAATTGTATTCCTGATTTTGAATGTAAACCAAAAACTGTTAAACCGAACAAATACCTTAAACTAGCAAGAAGGTTGATTCCTTTACGAAACCAGTATGATGAAATGTACTCTTATGTACAATTAAACTTTTTAGAAAAAATATGACTTATTTATGAACACATTTGAAGATTATGGAACAGGTTAGATATGTTTCCCTTCATCGTTTTTAAGGTTACAATTTGGATTCCTGTGTTGATTTTACATACAATTTTTATGGTTTGATGTGGCGAATGGATAAAAATGTATAGTAGATTTTGAATGTTTTAGTTAGTTACATATTTGTTTATATTTTATGTGTCACGTGTGGAAGAGCATGGTTTGTTACTGTGAACTTGGTAGACACTTGAATAAAGCTTAATCAATCACTCAATCAATCAATCAATATTATAGGCTTCTCTGACCTCAGTAGCTTGAGTCAGATAATGCTTGATACATTTTAATTTAGTCTCATTTAAATCGCGTAGAAAACTTACAAAATCGTTTCTACTTGTGGGAAGACATTGGCCGAGTTTGGTATTAAGTATTTTGCGGATTAAGTTGTAGCATGGGCAAATACATATGAAATGATATAGGTCTTCAATTGCAGACTGGCATAGGTTACATAGAGGGTTTGTATCTTTGTTATAGATAATATTGATCCCATTTAATAGTACAGATTTGTTTTTAATTGTAAATCTGGGGTACATTGTTCTTAATTGCATGCCCAACTTAACTAAATTCCATGACATATTTCCGTTTAAGAAACCTTCAACCTGGACATGCAATTTAATGTGTTTAAAGTGAGACAAAGAGTTTGAGCTTTGCATTCTGATTACATCTTCTTCAACTATTCTACCTCTAATCATATTGGTTATTTTATTTACATTGTATCTTAAAATATTTATCGTATCTAAATTTACATTTTCCGGATCAAATGAAAATAAGTTTTCACATTCAGACTTTTTTAAATAATCATTCAAGTCACGATACCAATTAAATTTCATTTTATTTTTTGAGAAAGTACTAGTTTTAATTAGATTATTGAGGACTTGTCTCAATGCAGTACTGTACGGACGTTGCAGTATCTTCAGCACAAATTTCATAGCATTTTTAATTACACTTAATTGTATCGGGTAGCAGTTAGTTTCTAATCTCAGAAACCACAAAGGAGTATGGTTAGGCAAGTAAAATAACTTTCGAAGAAATTTTGCTTGAAACATGACTAGTTTATCTAAAACTCCTAGGCCCCATATGTGTGAACAGTAGAGTAGTACAGACTTGGTTAATGAATCAAACAGTTTAAGTCTTGTATCAAGTTTTGTTATATTGGCTTTGTAAAATAAAATGAAAAGCTCATTTTCAGCCTGTTTTGCTTTTAGGAGAAAAGAGTTGCAGATATCTGAGTAGTTCATCCTGCAATTAAAGTTGACCCCCAAGTATTTGTATGATTCTGTACATGCGATCTTGTCATTTCCCCAAAAATGATTGGTTCTAATCTCTTAGGCTTGCTATTTCTAAAAATCATGAAATTAGTTTCTGAGAGATTAATTTGCATATCATTTCCTATTAAATAATCTCGCAAAATATTTATTTTTTCTTGCAAGTGAATGGCGTTTGTTGCCAACAAAATGATATCATCCGCATAGCATAGCAAATGAATTTCAGCGGTTCCAATTCTTAAAATAGACAGCTCTATATTACTATGCATGAGGTCAAACAGGTCATTTGTATGCAAAGTATACACTTTTGGACTGAGCGTTTCTCCCTGAAGTACAGCTTTTTTAAAGGGAAAGAAATTGCTTTCTCCGTGGCGCGTACGGACTTTTGCCTTCGCTTTGGCATAAATATTCTTGATAGTATTCAGCATTTTGTCACTTATTCCTGCTAATTTTAACTTTTTCCAGAGCTGATCATGCTTGACTCGGTCAAAAGCTGAACTAGGGTCCACCAGTAATGCATATACCTTTCCCCTTTTATTCCTGATAATATGTTGCAAAATTGAGTTTAACATGAAAATATGATCTTCACAACCCATTCCCTTTCTGTATGCAGCCTGAAATTGTGATATTTTTTCATTTTTCTCACACCACTCATTTAAGCGATTTGTCAAAAGCATAGTATACAATTTTAAACCTGTATTTATTAAGGAAATAGGCCGATAATTTTTTGGATCAAGTTTATCGCCTTTTTTGTTTATGGGTGAGATAATAGTATCAGCCCATCCATCCGGGATTTGTTGACTGTCCCATAATAAGTTTATGCTATCTAGTAATATAAGTCTTTGCATGTCATTAAGTCCTTTCCATGCTTCATTTGGGATAATATCCGGTCCGGGCGCTTTTCTAGTACTTAATTTCTTGATAACTGCGTTTAGTTCTGCAGATGTGAAAGCTCCGTCCGTATCGTCATTAATTATACTGAGTTCGTCGTTTGGCAGTGTGTCATTTTGTTCATTTGTGTAGAAAATTTTAGAAAAATGGTCATGAAATGTTACAGGAGTAATTGTTTGATCATTGTCATTACCATTACAGTTCCGCTTTGACCTATAGTAATTAATCGCTTTCCAAAAATCCGACGAATTTTTAGCGTTAGAAAGTGAACTTTGGATTGCATTAAAAAATTTTAATTTCTTCGCCTTCTTAAGATTGATATAAGTTCTCTTCTTTTGTAAGAAAATCAATTTTAATTGGTCTTTTTCTAATTCGTTCCCAGCTTTTCGGAAATTACGAAGACTACTATTGAAAGCTTCTTCTCTAACAAGCATTTTTGATCGAACCATCTTGGTCCATACGTTATGTTTTTTACTCCTAATAGTCTTCTCTTCAACATTTCACATGAATCTAATCCTTTAAGCATGCCCTGTTGAAATTTGTCAATTGTGATGTTGCTACTATCGCAGTTTTCCAGGATGTTGTCGAAATTGTCTTGAAATTTTCCAATTTTGTGTACATCCCATTCTACCCTGACTATTTTTGTGAAAGTCTCATAATGTGGTATTGCATTTAATTTTAACATGATAGGGAAATGACAAGACTGATCGCTGGACAAAACCTTGAATTCTTTCTTCAGTTATTGATTGAGAGATGATACACAAATCAACAACGCTTGAACCATTCTTATTAACAAAGGTGAAGTCACCGTCTGTACTATGCTCTCCGTTACCATTCAGCAGACTAAGATTATTTTCCTGTATTATTTTAATAAGCTTGGTGCCACGTATATTAATGACTTTGTCCTTGGATTTACTTGTATGATTTCCTGTTCTCGAATTGAAATCACCCATGTATATGCAAGAAATTTGTGCTGAATCTACTGCCTGAAATATCTCTTCTATTTCGATATTGCTATTAGGAGGTAAATAGCTAAAAATAATAATTACTTTCCTAAAATTATCGTTTAACTGTATGACGCTATATTCATTTTTGATACATATAACTTTACTAAAATTAACTATGCTATTTTTTATGCCAATGTAGTAACCCATCGATGCTCGTCCTTTGATTTTTGATTTCACAGCTTTCATATCAAAAATTTTATACCTATCTGTGATTTTACTGTTTAATATATAGTCATCAACGTGCCATGTTTCACAAAGGAAGAATATCGTTGGGTTAAACTCGATTAATTCATTATAAAATAAGATATTTTTAGACCTTATACCTTCTATATTCCAGGAAATTATATTAAAGTTACTGATTCTTGATTGTTGTGTTAATTGTAGAGGCCTGCCATATCGTCACGTCGTTTGTTTTCCATCCTCCACAATTTGATTCGAGGCGTTTAATGTGTACCAGGTTGTAGCTCCTTCCGTTGTGATTTTCTCCGATTTCCTGTAACATCGGAACAGCAGGTCCGGTTTCTGTTTCTTTTTCGCAAATTCTCTCAGTTGCGAACGCACCTTTCTTTCCTCGGGGGCCAGATCTTCATCAATGAAAATATTGGTTCCGCTCAGCTTCATGCGAAGAGACAGGATTTGTGCTGCGTCGCGTTGTCTCACCATTTTAAGCAAGAGGGGTCGAGGTCTGGCCATATCTGGGTTAAAAGTACCCATTCGGTAGCAACAATCATAATCGATTTGTGCGAGTCCCAGTTTTTAGCTAGCTCTTTAATATGTTCTTCACGGTCTGACCATTTCTCACCGACTTTCTCCACTATTCCGTTAATAACAACATTTTTCTTTCGATCTGCTGTCTGTAATTTGTCGATCCTTATTTTCAGTTGGTTAATATTTTCTTTCAGAGGACTTGTTAGCTTTTCCAAATTTTGTAGTCGGGTTATGACCTTATTTTCACTGTCTGTGACAACTTTTAGAATGTAGTCTTTTAGGTCACTATCGCCCATATTGGTTGTGGGTTGAATAACTTTAGGCTTTTTGGTTATTTTTGGTTGTGGCGAAGGTGAGGATTCGAACGAAGAATTTAATTGGTCATTACATCTAGATCTTTTACTACTTGAAGATGTGGGAGTTTGCGGAAAATTATTTACACCTTTTATCATTTGAACGTAATTTTGGATTTTGATGTATAACTCGATTTTATAGACGAGTTTGTTCAATTTGAGGAAGGCATGTAGATTAGACGGCGACTCGATTGAATGGAATAATTTCTCGATTTTACAGACGAGATATTTGAATGAATGAGACTCATGTCAGAGAACCATGTTCTCTCTTCAGAAGCTAGACTGAGACAGCTGACCCGTTTTTATAAAATATTATTGAGTTATTAATCCATCTTATAGTTTTTTGTCAAAATTACTAATTGTAGCAAAAAATATATACAACTATTTTTACAGATCTGTATTGCATTAATTATTTAATTCCGTGAAGAAGTGGCCTACTATTTAACCCACAATTGTCCTAAATACATATAAACATTTTTGCGTGATATGTATTTATATCTACACTCTGGCCAATATTATTGGGACCATTCATATATTACGTCATCATAAATTCTCGATTTTACCACACACCCAGCCAAGGTATACATTAGCGGATAGGGAATTTTAACATGAGAAAGATAGGAAGCCCAAAACCATCCACTCACTAAAATCATGACGTAATATATGTACGCACCCTCAGTCTGGTTGCTTGATTGCTTCAAATTTTTATGAATCTTACCACATATTGGAGAATGCACGCTTTTATGTATACATTTTGAAATATTTATGAAACGTATAAACTTAAGGAAAGGTTAAAAAGAAGATGAATTTATAGTGCAAATCATAAAGTCTTGTTCTTTTTAACCTTTTCTTTCCACGGACAAATCGATTTGCGTGCATATTTATGAAAACAGCCCAGACAAATGTGCACGGCTGCAAATGTATAGAGCTTTGTTAATCAAGCTACTGACGGATGAGGACGGAACTGCGTATTACACAACCTAAGAAAACGGATATTACATAATTCCTGACCGGTATATATTTATGATACATGACCCGAACTCCATGCACTCTGAGAAAACTTGTATTAAATCATTACCCACTGGAGTACATATTTGACTATACCCGGACTAGAGTGAATTACCGCTTGGTAATATTGTGGTAATGAAAAATTTACCCTCTGCAACAATTTACCACCAATCTGGTAGAAAATTATTGCCAAATCAATACCAGCTGGTAGTATTTATGCTACTCTACCAGATTTGTAACAGTTTGGTGATAACGGGCATTAAGATTTATGTACCAATGTTGCCGTAATGAAAAATTTACCACTTAAAGCCAAACTACTACCAAAACAGGAGGAAGTAATTACCAATTTGGTCTGAAGTAAACATGACTCTACGAAATTTTTAACAGTGTGACCAACAGAAACTTTGGTAGATCGGTGGTCTCCAAGAACAAAATACAATTTATTACAGGACTGAAGGCGTGGTAATGGCTTAGCAGCAGAAATGTTTAGGGAGTATATACATTTCCGAAATAAATTTCTTAATGAAGTGCATCATATTTACGTAACTGTCTGCACGAGATGAATAGTTAGTAATAAAGTAACCCATAAAAAATAATTGCTTAGGTGTTACTGGGTTATGTACATATGTCATCAAAAGGAGGAAATATTTATTTCCTCAAGGAGGAATTTACTCTTAAAATCTTGAATTTCAGAGACAAAATTTCAGTAATTAATGAAAAATAACCGAATTTTTTGCATTGACAAATTTTCCAATGTCCTTATCGTGACATTAATTATTAATTTATTTAGGGAAATGTTCTTAATGAAATCTGTAAGCAGGGCCCGTTTAAGGGTAAGGCAACCTAGGCAGTTGCCTAGGGCGCCAAATCCTCAAGGGCGCCGTGAGGCGCCCGGCTGTGCGCTAGATAAAATCGACATTTGCGAAAATTGATAAATGACTTTCTTATATTCATAAAGATAGAATGGTCGGTAGAAAAACTTATAAAGAATGTTGTGAAACGGTCTGAGGACTATTTGATAAACTTTTTAGCTTTATTTTGTTTTTGCTTCACATAGTTTTCGACAAACAAATATTGGCATCTATAGGCGTTCCTCGAAACTTGGTAGAGGGCAACTGAGCATAACGCTAAATTCTGAGGGCGCCGCTGGGCGCCCAAATGTAATTGTTTATACAAAGCTCCACAAAGGATTTTTGTATTCAGAAACAAATTAATTGATGTTAACCAAACTGGTCCAAATTTAAAAACTGTAAACGCAGTTTGAAAAGTTCACAGAAATGCGTCTCTTAACTGAAAATCAATTCGGAGCACACATACAATAAGTTAACTCATCGCGTTCTTACTTGACGCGTGAGGGGGTAAGAAGGACGTACAGCTCCCCAGCGCCCTGAGACGCCGCTGATAACATATGAGCGTGAGGGGAGAATTTAAAACTGTTTAAAAAATTAGGTGGTCAATTTATTGTTAGTGTAATTGTTAAAATTGTTTTTTTGACACAACAAAACCTGGTTTTCTGGATATTTGGAAGCGTTTAAAAATTTTGGAGTTAGCCGAAATCCGGTTACCGAAGATCGATTTACTATATTTTAATACACTAACTAATTTAGTAGAATTAACAATTGTGTGATAGGAGTACTCAACCCGTGTGTAAGATTGCTGCAGGGTAGTTGTGTCATGGCATCTTGGCATCAACCGTTGAGTAAAATGTGATCAAGGTTAAAAACATTTTTACCACATTTATTTAGCGTGCACACACTCGACAGCAGTTTGGTACAAATTTTGTAACTTTGATACCTTTGTATCTCATCTTGTTGAAATAAGGATGGATAAATTTAAAGTACCTACTTCCCAATTTAAGTGGTTGTTTTAACTTTTGGCATAAAGGGTGGCCCAAATGTATCTCCCGGGTGTTTTTTTCGCAAAAGTTTAAGATAAAATTGGCTGTAATTCTTGAACCAGCTGATGTTTCATTTTGAAAATTTTACCATAAGTAGTCCAATATGGAAGGTCGATCGTGACTATCATATAATTCAGACAAAAGTTTCGGTTGTGCAGCAATAAAAAATTAATCAAAATTTGGAGAAATTGTTATATGGCGGGAAAATGGTGAGGCTATGCAGCAGCAGAAATTTTTTCAAATACAAAAAGCGACCTGACCGACGTGGAACGATGTCACCTACCCGAAAAACAACAATTAAGCTCAAGTTTTACCCGAAAACCGAAGTTCGGTACTTAGTTGTTCAAAAGAACGAAGTGACTCAAAATGCTTGAAAATTATTAACAAGTAAATTTACAATGCTACAATTTAGAAGGTTGCAAAATCAACTAATTCTAGTCAGAAAACTTATAAACTAAGCAGAAAAACATTACTATCTCAAAAGAACATTAATTGCAGTCTTAAATTTGGAGAAATATTTCAAAAAAGTGGCGATTTGGGTGGAAAAATGTAAGGTCAAGAACCATGGCGTCATTTCCTTTGGACCATTGAATCCGGAATTAAGCTGCATGTAAAATTCAACCTACAAAATATGAGATACAAAACCGAAAAAAATCAGATGTACCACCCATACGTGTTTTACAATTGGTATCGAAAGTTATGGTTGCGGGTGTTTTTCTGCGCGTGGCTTGAAAACATTTCATAGTATACAAGTATAGCACATATCCAGGTAAAGAATTTTATAGTGAAAATACAACCTAAACACTTTGATAGCATGAGAAACAAGGAATTTTTTCCAAATGTTAGTCAGTACTTTTCCTGCAGGATGGTGCTGCAAGTCACGCTTCAAAAATGACCATGGCGCAAAATGAAGGGCGGGGTAAAACGGTTTGGGGCAATGGGGTGTGGTCTACTAAAAATCCGGATGTGGGTGTTTTGGATAACCAATGGGCAATACTGAAGTAAGATATGTACATGGATCCAAAACCATGCTCAACAGCAGAGATAACAACGAGAGTCAAAGAAAAGTGTAATTTCATACCAAAAATGACTTTGGAAAAATCATCATAGAGTTTCAACAAAAGCGATGAGGAAATTGTTAGGGTGAATTGTTGAAAGACCAAATACTGGGGTATGTGTTGAAAAAAACTTGGGTTCGCAAAGTCACACGGTTTTGAAGAATAGGGTATTATTCTTTTGAAAGAAAAAGTCGGGAGATACATTTGGGCCACCCTTTATGTACATACATACATACTATGTACATTTGTTTTCTGTAATTCGCGGTTTTACACAAAATGGAAACCTGGTTATTTCAAAATTTAAAAAATCGAAATCGGATTAGCAACATATTTCAATTTTTTAATGCCTTACTTTACATATATACTTAGTGGGGGCAGGCTAAGTGTTAGTAGAATGAAACGCCATAGCTTCAACAGTTTTTGTGATACAATTTTCTAGTTAATTTTATTGGAAAGCCAGCTAATTTCTGAGTACAACACAATTTTTAGTTTTCGAAATTTCTTCTCCCGGCATTAACTCAGCGCTGAGAAGGCGGCCGCCAGCTCTCGACGAAACTACGCACTGAATCCGTGGACAAATTGTCTCATTCCGTGGTCAAAGATTTTTTTAAAGCCTCCAAACTTCTATGAACCTTAGAACACACCTTTGCCCCTAACTTTGACCGTTTTTCATAATCCGAGGATTCAAATCCAGCGAGGAGGATGACCAGTCCGAAGTAGAGATAAAGTCCGCAATTTGTTTTTTAGTCACGCTTTTGCAATTTTTCGCACTATGAGCTGGTGCTGAGGCCTGTGGAAAGGTCTAATCGATTCTATTGAACTGGATCCCATTGAGGGGATGTACCACGGACTCAAAAACGTATTTTAAAAAATTGGATTCCATCACCTTCCCTCCATCTGTGACGAAATGATGAGAAATTACCCCCAATCAGCTTGCAATAGCCAAAACCTTCACAAAACCTGGATCATGTGAACTTTTGACCTTCTTCTTTATTGGGGGATATCTTGGACAGATTCTGGGTAGACAGTGTATTTTTTTTGTTAAAATATTTCCTCACAGTTGAAATCTCCTCATCTGTAAATAGAATCCTCTTAACCTTTTTGGCGCGTACCGCCTGAGGAGAGCCCTTCATTTCTTTAGTAGGGCTTTCCTTGTGGGTACCATCAAGAGGTGTCAAGTACCACATTTCAAAGCCTTACGCCTAAGGTTCAGTTTGAGTACTCATTGGGTAATCTGCATCAACAATGTCAGCTGTGAGGCTATTTTCCGTTGGAATTTCGAGAATTTCTTCGGATTCTGTCCTTCAACGCCTTCACGATGGGTATGGTCCTTGTAGGTTTTCCAAAAAATTTCTTCGACTGTTCTCAGTGGAACCGGTCCCCATGAACGTTTTTACAATCCGCTGGATTAAATTAAAGTCCACATTCGGTTCCTGTCACACTTCTCAAATTCGCTATTTCTTTTTTCATTTTTTAGTGGAAAATTATTGCCACCCGCTTCCTTTCAGTATTTTCCCTGCTAGTATTCTTTGCAAGTTGTTAAAAACTCATGTGAGGTATTTATGTAAAATCGCCCGAGGAATTCAATGCGCTTATCAGATTTTCATTATCTCCAGAGGTTTTAAAGTTATTAGCTATTAACACTTAGCCTGCCCCCACTAAGTACATAAGCGCCCCCTTGTTAGTGTAATCTTTACAATTTTAGCATGGATAGTAAAATAATTTGCATTTGTCCGGAAACCTTTCTTGATCTAAATTCCCCTTGCAAAAATGCTGGCAAAGAAGGCATTCGAAATATTTATGTGTTCGATGAAAAATTGCATCGGATGGGCGCCGTCGCGATCAAGCCATGCAACAGCAAACATATGGACAGGCTCGGTCGCTGTAAATGAAAGACATATATACCTGATTTATTAAAAAGTAAACTGTCACGAAATTTAAATTTTAAGATTTTTGATCAGTTTCTGACATTATTACACAGACTACTGTTAACTCCTAAAGTTTCTGAAGGAACATGTATACTCAAATTCTTAATTCAGACTAAAATTTGAGAAGGAACCGAGCTCTTAGCTGGATACAGATAAGATCCGCGACTTGTGCTCATACATATGTATTTGCGAATTCCGATACAAGAATAATGCAGCCTGCATAATACTGGTATGCTTATTTTTTGCGCGACGAAAATATAATTGGTATCATTAGTAACAAGAACGAAGACCGGAATAACTTCAAACCTAACAAATTTCTGAATACAGCGGTGGTAGTCCGGCGTTTCTATTGTGCTCCTTCACGGAGTGAGAGCTGAAATCTAGAGAAATCTACGATTTTTAGCTCAAAGTCAATACTTTTGAAAAGCGTTTTCGCCAAGAGTTTTCTAATTTGTGTCCCTACAAGCTGTTTTTTGAACGTTTGAACGTTTTTCAGAATTTCGTATTAGAGCCTGGTATTAACGTTTTCCATTTTCCATGCACACGAAAGCCCCAGACGTCGGTTTTCTCAAAAAAATACGTTTTTTTGTCAATTCTTTTGTGTTTAAGTTTGATACGAAAATGAATCTCTTTCAGGAGCACATGTGCCAAAAATCAAATTCTCTTTCTAAAATGTGGTATTTCATGTGAGGACTAATCCTGAGTATTTTGTTCCTTTAAAGCCCAATGAAACCCCAAAAAAAACATTAGAACCAATTACTTAACCCGTATAAAAATCATGTGGCGACTTCTGCATAATACGGCACACTTAGTCGGCATAATGATTAATGCATAAAAAATTGTGAATAATTCTGCATAAATTTCTGGAGAGTATATTCTGCATAAAAGTTTATAAACCGATATTTTTATGAAGAGACTTTTCTTTATACAAAGCTTATGGCTATAATTATCTCTTGTGTATAGAAAAACCTTAGCATAATTATGCATAATCCTGCACAGTTTATGCACAAATCACGCTGCATAAATTTGTGTGCATAAAATTCAGCCAAATTGCTGCATAAAATCCTTTAAAATTTTTATACGGGAAAGCTCCTAGGCTGTTCTTTTTTTATTAAAACCCTCGGTTTTGTTAACCCTACAAGAAATAAAAAAACTGCACCAATTCCAACGTTCAAAACAAGGATTTGAAACTCAAGTGTGTTCAAACTAGAGGTGAGTCGAGCAGCGGTTTTCAAAAGCTCGGCTCGCTCAAGCTCGGTTCGCAACAAGCTCGATAGAAATCGGCTCGCTCAAGCTTGGCTCGCAAAATGCTCGAAAAAGCTGGGCCCGCTCCGCTAAGTTAAACCTTGGGGAGCACGAGCATACTCGGTTCAACTGAGCATTTGGCTCACCTCTAGCACCCCACTGCTGATTTTTCGTATTTTTAAAATTTTTATTTTTAGAGAAAATTATGTTTTTAAACAATTCAGAAACTTTTATTAATATTAAACTTTGAAATTTTAGTTTGAATTAAACCTTCAACCTCGACAATGCTCTAACTCCTTATCGATTATTCATATTTATCCATATTTCTTCTTCCTAATTTGGTCATGTCCTTCCCGAGTAAATCTCTTTACCTCAATATCCAACTCTGAAGAATATGGCTAGTTCCATTAGTTCAGCTAGTTGGTTGTATTGACTTAAACTGTAGAATTACAAAATTTCTACAAAATCGGTGTATTACACTTCAAACCATCACATTGTGAGTGAAATTCTGTTAATGCTTGGTTTCATCTCTTGGTTCTTTCAAATGTTACACCATTTATCTACATACAAATTTAAATTTCCGCGAGATTTATCATTTGCACTTTCAGTACGAATATAAGTTTTAGCAATAAAATAATTGTTAAGCTCATTAATTTTTGGACAATGCATATGCAAAGTGCTCCTGAAATGCATAATATATAATAGCAGGTTTTTAACGGAATTTTTCTCATGAGGGAAGGTTAGGGGCGCAAGAAAAATTTTGCCTAGGGCGCACATATGCCCAGTCCGGGCCCTGTCTGTAAGTTTATGAAAATTAAACATTGTCAATATGTAAATATTGATTTATGTAGATATAGTCCGAAATCAATTTGACGTAAAAATTAATTCCCCAAGGTCATTTATTTTTGTCTAAAATTGTTAGTTGTTTGCTAGTTAGACAAAATTTGGAATTAAATTTGAGTCATTAGTGGGATAAAATAAAACCAACCACGAGCAACAATGTCGATACAAAAGTGCTGGACATTAGTGATCGGGCGCAAGCCTCTGTGGTGGGCGGTTCCGTAGTTGGGCCGGTAGTTGGTACGGTTGTAGTTGGTCTAGTCGTGGTAGGGGTTGTTGTAGTTGGTGGAGTGGCCGTAGTAGTTGGTGGAGTGGATGTAGTAGTTGGTGGTTTGGCCGTAGTAGTTGGTGGTGTGGCCGTAGTAGTTGGTGGAGTGGCTGTAGTAGTTGGTTGTGTGGCCGTAGTAGTTGAAAGAGTAGTTGTAGTTGGCACGTTGGTTGTAGTTGGTCCACTGGTGATTGGAGTTGGATCCGGGGTCGTTGCCGCTTCTGTAGTCGTGACCGCATCAGTAGTCGTGGCCGCATCAGTAGTTGTAGCCGCATCAGTAGTCGTGGCCGCATCAGTAGTCGTGACCGCATCAGTAGTCGTGGCCGTATCCGTAGTCGTGGCAGCCTCTGTGGTCGTGACTACTTCTGTGGTTGTAACAGCTTCTGTTGTCGTTGTAGGTTCGTCAGTAGTTGGTTTCCGAACGCACACGGGCAACTCGTTCTGCGCTGGTTCGCTTTGCATAAAGTCGTCAAACACGAAAGACAATGAGTCCAACATGGCAGATCCTCCGTTCGGCTCGAGAACGATTTGGAATTTCTGGCAAAATTTGTCAATTTAGTTAAAGTGGAGGAAGGGAAATAATAGTTGAGGTGAGATCATGACCAAAATTGTCCCATATACTTCCCGTTGCAGAAATTTATCAGACATTATTGTGATCTGTGTTGTATCGATTACTTAATAAATCATACTCACAATTCTACCAAAAATAGGTCTACTAAAAAAATAATTTTTATACACTATTACCGATACCGATTTCATATTTAACTAGAAAACCTTAAAATAATTATCAGAAAAATTCTATTCCTTTAAAGTAACAAAATTCATGGAAATATTTCGTTAAGTAATTTTGTAATAATTATTCATTTCTCATAAATACTTACATATTTACATAATTCTTGCAGAATATCGAAAACCAATTTTGCAAAATTTTATAATTTTACTGTGGAATTAAAAACAACTTACATGATTCCTGTACGGTTTCAAGTCGACCGTATAATCCAGCCATGATCCCAGTCTAACCGATTTAGTGTGGATTGTTGTGTACGAAATATTTGTGCCTCTTCCGGTTACGGCAGCGACCTTGATTTGGCCTTGGTCTGAAATATAACCTTTGATCTCGACCGCGGATGGGATGATGCTTGGACTTGTCCCGTACTCAATTTTGCATGACCTTTCCTGACACGGGGACCAATATCCGATCCCGGCTTGATCCTCTTCCGGTTGGATCGGACACCCGAACGCCCAAAAGTCAGAGTAATCGTCGAGATGTTGGCAATCATCGTAAGTCCAATGTTGCGAGACCTCATCGGCTCTCTTGTCGATGGATATGGGAGAAATTGGGGCGTCTCCGAGGTCAACGACGATCTTATCGATTAGTACGTATCCGCCAGATGGGGCACCGGAAACGGTGAAGTTAATCACCTGCCAAGAAATTGGGCAAAAAGTAAAATAATGAGAATTTTCCAATTGTTTGTATGAAATATATTTATAGCAAATTTCTAAACACTCTAAAGCTCTAAAACATACTTATCTCGATACCTGATAAGATGTTAATACAAATGATAAGAGCGCATATTTATGTACTTTACATTTTCATAATTTTGATCAATAATCAAAAAAATTTTGACGTCAAATTCGTAAAAGTTGTAAATTTTTGAAACAAGATGCACATTTCTTGCAAGCAATCCAAACTTATTAATACAAATTTTCACGACAGTTACAATATTAGCATTTAAAGGATAAGGCATTATCTACATTTAATTAGATAAGATAACACTTCAATTGTGTGAATCACATCATTCTTAATTTCCACATTTTTTTAAACGCATTGATTAATAGATACCTAGAATAGTACAAACTGTGAGATTCACCTAAAAGAAATCTTCAACCTATTATTTAAAAAAAACGAAAAATATATATCAAAATTCAAAGTACAAAAATTCTAAAAAAAAACATTTTTAGCTTCTCGTATTAAATTTGACCACATTACTTTCTCTATCCAACACTTACAAAATAAAAAAATTGATTTTACAAAGACATGCATCTCCTCACAAATATATTTTTTTCTTGAGATACAAATGATTCGTTAAAACCAAAATCACTCCAAAATACGAAAAATCCAATAAACAATAAATATATCAAAATTTTCAAAAATATCATTCCAAAACATCTCCCACTTACGGCTGAATCCTGTCCGGGAACGTTCGACAAATCAATCTCCTCATAACACCAAACCTCCTCGTTCGAATCGATATATCCAAATTCCCACGTTGAGCCCCCCTCCCCCGGGGAACTTTTACCCGATACCTCAATCGACGCTGGGGTACCCGTCATATACGTCGCCACCCACAATTTGGCCGGTTTCGGTAACGAGCCCCCATGGTAAATCAGACTGCATCCGGTCCCACATCCCGTCCAGAAACCCATCTTATCCGGAAATACGTCCTCCTTTGGGTCCCGGGGGCATCCGTACACCCAAAAATCGGCATAATCCTCCTGATAAGGGCAAGAAACCGAGGCTACTTGCCCAATATCGGCGGCGTTATCGAAAACGACCTGAACCCCGGTAACCGTGACGACCAAAGTGGTCAAAAGGCCGACAAATTTTGGTAACATATTGGTAACAAAGCTGGGATTGACCACACCTTAAACTTGACTGAATAAACTTGCTATAAATACGCACACTTGACAATACTTCAGTCCCGTGAGTAAGAGAGAGAGGTGACGAAATTTTATCACCCGAGGTGACCAAGACAATTGACATTTTTTTGTTAGATAAGCCCCCTCGATCGATAAGTCACTCAATCATTGGTTCTGGAAAGAGTATCGTGCGTAAATTACAATACCTTTCTTGTGTATTTCTGGATATCGTGTGTATAGTCTTTAAAATAAACGGGACAAATGATACGATTCCAATATTTAGTAATGGGTTGAACCAATAAAAAACGGGTTTGACTTTGATCGATTAATCATAGTATGCAAATAATTGTTAAGATACACTCTTAAAAGTAATGTTACCCATTCATAAATTAAATGCACTCTAAATGCCATCCTCTCCTTAATATTGGAGTAAGAACTGATTGACTTTGGATCAAAATAGCAACACTATTTTTAAGAGGGTAACAATACCAGATTATTGTATTTGTACGAATAAAATACTAAAATTTATTCCACAAGAAATGATTGACATCACAAGTTTTTATCTATTTATATTTACCAATGATCATTAAAAAATTGGGTAATCTGCACTCGCAAATCTTCCTTATTCGCAGCACTCCAATTCCACCCGTGTCCTCCGGGATACACGGTAAATTTATTGGTGACGTTAAACTCGGTCAATTTCTCGCGTAAAATGGGCATCTGTGTCGATGGAACGAGAAGATCCAACGTTCCATAGAAACCGATGGTTGGCGGGGAAACGGACGTGGCATAGGTAATCGGACTCGTGGCGTTGTAGAGGTCGGGGCATACTGAGAAATGGCATGGTCCAACGAGTGAGTAGAATAGTTCGTCATAGAGCGTGTTTTCGACGTAGGAAGGGTCAGTAAGGTCACCCGGTCCGACGTGGGATACCACTATTTTGACGAGGTTATCCGAAGTTTGATAAGCATAGAGCATCGAGAGGTGTGCCCCGGCCGATGTGCCGAACAAGGCAAAGGTGACCGGTTGAGTGAACGTGTTGCTAAGATAAGTCAAGGCGAGGGAGATGTCGTCGAGTTGTTTGGGGAATCCTGGGCTTTCGTGAGTTCCTGAATGAAAATTAGTATTTTTTTTTACAAATCGAGACAAACCAAAAAAAAAAAAGATTTCACAGAGTAAATTTGTATAAAAATTTGTGCCCCATAATTATCAAAAAGTAGGGAAAAATAATACGTGTAAAAGTAATTTTTATGTTGTCAGACAAATTTTGTGTAGTACTGTTCCTTAAAAAAATGAAGACACAAAGAAATCTGAGAATTTATCTGGAACAATTGGCTTTTTGCAAGAATCTAACCTTGAAAAATGTGTCTTTGACTTTTATCCCTATTTTTTAAACGAACCTTAGGATTCGAAGCTGAAGTAGTTTTTTTGGTTAAATGAAATTTATAATTGAGATATGCCACTATTGTATTAGTTTAAAAAAATGTTTTTGCTGAATAATATAAAACCAAATTTTTTGGAAAATTTAAATTACCTAATCTGTAATCCATATTTGCGATGCAATAATCAGGAAAGTCTCTCTGTATAAACGGGATGAACTCGAGCATATCAGCCTTCTGACCACCACCCCAGGCACCCCCATGGATCAGGACGACCACCTTCGTCACTCGCGTCGTGTCGGATGAGGGAAGGTAAAGATCCATAATTTGTTCCGGATCGGAGCCGTACGGAACATTAGGAATAAGGAGACTTTGTCCTATCAAAATTTTAAAAAAAGTTAGACATTTAATAAATATTTTGAAGATGAATATACGAAAAATCTTTGAACTTTTAAAATACAAATGTACACATGTACCTAATGTTTTTTAAAGAAGTCCAAATTATATATTTTTAGAAAACGTGAACAAAAAAATCAAAAAAAAATTCGCAAAATTTGACTCTTCAAATTTAATTCTATGAATTTTTTTTCATGCGTGGTAGAATAATTTCAACCGATTGAGTGATACACGTGCAAAGTCTGTATCAATTATTTGATTAAAATACCCTTTTTAATGAAGAATTAAAAGTATTAACTGATAGTTTTTTAATTAAAATGCTAACTAAAAATTAAAATTGAATTTGTATTTGCATGTTCCAAATAACTTACCCGCAACATTGGACTTTTGTAGGAGTAGAACAAATGCGACTAATTTTATGAGAAGTGACTCCATCGCGAGACTGGTGAGAACAAGAAGAGCTTCAAAAGTAACCTAACTCGGGAACAATTGCTAAAAACGACTTTGTATGTGAGGGTTATATAAGCCTCGTTTGACTGCTTATCTTGTTTTTAATAAGTATTTACATATTCACAAATTAATTTATTGTGTGAGTGAGTCGTCACAATTAGCTTGTTTGTCGATTAATTCGCGTGACCCCCTCCTTCGTGCCGAGATTCATAACTAATTACGATGACGAACGGGACATGACTTTGCAATTTTGTAAGTCATGTAAAATTTGCAAAATCATCCAAAATGTGCAAAGTCATGGACTTGGTTATGTATGTAAATATGTCTGACCCTTACCTACATATGTAGGCATCTACTCTTCGCCCAGTATTATTAGTCGTACAAACTTCTGAGAGTTTACCTGGCAGGTAAAATAAAGTAGCTTGGGTGTTAACAGTTTCGAAATTTTACAACACTTTTGCAATTATTGCCAGTGACGAAATTATTAAAGTAATATGTATTAAGCGACATCTATTGCGAAATATGTAACTTCTGAGAAAAATTATCAGACTTTTGCGACTAGTAACAATGGACGGACAGTAGTTGCAAAGTTTGCAAAAATACGAGTTTCTTAAAACACTTAATTTTACATGGTAATTTTGGCATTATCGGAAGAAACGAGTGTTTACTTTCTCTGTATAGAGGTGAATCCCGCATTGGTTTTATGGATTACGACGGATTACCAATTGATTTATGAAAAATTTTCTTGCGATTGAGATTACTTTGCTGGTTTCCAAGTAATCTGTGGTGTCGTGCATCTTGGATTACGGGACCATATAAATACATGTGTTTTTGGATCAGGGCTTGCCGATTACAGTAATCTGATTAAAGATTGTTTTTTACATGTCAAGAAATACGCTTTCTAATAATTTCGTAGACAAAGTCGGTCCAAAATATCAATAAACACATGATGACATAAATAACATCTCGACAGCAAAGTAATCCAAAAATGTAATCCATAATCCGATTTTAGTCGCCATAATCCAGAAAATTTGGATTGCTAATTGGAGTACATGACGGATTATCTATTTAAAATTTTAAATGGGATTACGAGATTACAGATAGCACTCCTGTAATATCACATTCCCGATTACGCAAACACATATACATATGTAACACAAATTAGAAACAAAACAAAATTAAATATATGCAGCATTAAAAAACATATTATACAAAATCCACCTAATTAACGAGCCCTGTGTCATACTTAATTGTCTTACAAAAACCTCGAATTGACCATTACAATGGGTATGTTAATACTTATCATGTCTGGGTTATCGTGTTCAAATTAATTGAATTGCAATTCTATTGTCCAAGAATTAATTCATTTTTACACCCGAACTGTTGAGCATTGATTACGCCAGATCCAGGGAATTTATCTCGTCATAAGTGTCAATCGTGTTGGTCCATTTAATTGATTATATTTCGGACAGGGTTTCAACCACTCAAAACTCAGCACCTCACAATTAAAACAAATATTTTGCAAAACGATAAAATTTCGACATGCGGGTAAAATATTTTTTTTAGTAGAGCACACTTAAAAACAATACTACCCTTTTTGAAAAGTATGTAGGTAAGTGCACCCTTATCTGAGTTCTAAATAAGACATATGTACATATCTTAAATCCAGAGTAATGATAACATGATTCTGAGTAAAGCTTACTCTGCATTTCGTGTATTTAAATTAATTTGAGTTTGCATTTACTCGTCCAAACTGATAACTCAATTTTTTAGAGTGTAGATACGACATTTGTTAAAAAACAGATCCGTCAATTTACAAAAAAAACACGTTACGATTTGCAGAAAAAAACACGAAATCAACGAACCCTAATTTTGTCCCCGTGTAATCTCTCTCGATCAATTTATTCGATATGATCACTCCGTTAATAGGTGTGATCCAGTCAGTTAATTAATTTTCCTCCCTGGCAACAGAAATGTTCAAGTTTTTTGCATTATTGGCCACCTTGGTCTTATCTGCGACCGGGGTTCAGGTCGTTTTCGACAACGCGGTCGACATTGCGCAAGTAGCCGACATTTCCTGCCCTTATCAAGATGATTACATGGATTTTTGGGTGTATGGTTGCCCCCGAGAGCCAAAGGATGACATTTATCCGGATAAGACAGGCTTCTGGTCGGGATGTAAGACCGGATGTAGTCTAGTTTACCATGGGGGCTCGTTACCAAAACCGAGCAAATTGTGGGTCTCGACTTATATGACGGGATTCCCTGCATCTATTGAAATTTCGGGTAAAAGTTCCCTGGGGGGAGGGGAGTCAGAATGGGATTTTGGATATATAGATTCCACTGAAGAAGTCTGGTGTTATCAAGAGATTGACTTGGCCAATTTTCCCGGACAGGATGCTGCCGTAAGTGGGGGAGATTTTCTGAAATTAAATTTTTCTAAATTGGGATTTATGGAAAGTTCATATTTTGGGTACCGATTTTGGGTTTTGGAAGAAGTTTGTATTTCAAGGGATTATAATTGGGAAGAGTTTTATTGCTTATAAAATACATTTTTGCATTTAGTAATATTGTCGGGGATACAATTTTGTAGTCCAATTATTTTGGAGGATTTAACAGGATTTGTTTTTTGTAATTTGAATTTTCAGTTTTTTAAAATACTTTTGTTTATAAAAGTTCGGGATTTTTTAGGTGAAAGTTACAGAAATTTTATGCGTTTTAAAAATATGTGGAAATTGTGAGTCATACGCGTAAGTCACTTGATTCGAGTGTAATCTTATCTAAATGTAGATAAAATCTTGTCCATTAAAGGCCAACGTTGATTTACTATTGTGACAAACTGGTAGCAAAATTAACATTAAGAACACAATATTTTTTTTAATTCTATATTTTCATTAATTTTTTACATTTTAAACCAAATTTTCATTTAGTCTGTAGCAGCATATGCACTAAATATTTCAGGAACTTAGGATATTGAAAATTTTAAAACCTTGTATCAATTTGCTTATATGCATCTTCTTAAGGCTCTGTACCAACTTTAAACACCCAAATATATTTTTGACCTTAGTTACCTAATTAATTCTAAAATTATATCCCCCCCTGGAAAAATGGGGCAAGCAAATTTGGAAAAATTAAGAAGTCAAAAATCAATGAACTAGGAAAAATAAATAAGAACTAGACCCAAACTTGCTTTTTACCTTCGAATTGCCTTATGAATGCGAACATTTTGATGAATTCAAAGTTTCAAAATTAGAAAATTTGAGTTTTTTTCAATACATAAATCTTATTTACTACTTGACAACTAGTCGGATGCAACTTTTCGAAAGACGTTCCTGTCGATATTAAAGTATTTTGCAAGGAATTTTGAGTTAGAAGTTGTAGCTAATATAATGGCCGAGGTGGATTAATCAGTGAGAGACTCCAAAAAACTTCCAAAATTTTGATATTTATGAAATACGAGTGCGTAATTGGGTCAGTGCTAAGTTTCCTGAAAGAAAAACTGTCCAGCGCAATTTTTCTGGGTCTATGACCTATTATACCATCTGCGCCACACTATTTTCCACCGCTATGAACAAGAATTATTAAAGTAGAACTGCCCTAAAATTTGTGAACGTCTTTTGAATTTTTTAAAACATTAATGGCTGTTTTATTTTTTTCTCAAAGTTGGTGGTACTGGGTGGTATCATATTTCCATTAAAAAATATGCTGATAAATTTGTCATCAAAGCTTTTTTTCTAAAATATGCTATCACGCTTCAGTCCCAAGAAATTTGGGTAGTAAGGGTACTTAAATACCTTGGTGAATTACTGGTACAGAGCCTTAATTTTAATTTATCTTATTTATTGCCCCGTTTTTTTTTTTTAGCAAAATTTGCATTTCCATGTTCATTTAAGCATTTGATAAATTCATACACTAGGTTTTATTAAGATTAAGAAATTGACAAATTTATGTTATTTTAATATTTGCCTTATTTTTTAATCCAGGTGATAAATTTCACCGTTTCCGGTGCCCCGTCTGGCGGATACGTGCTAATCGATAAGATCGTCGTTGACCTCGGAAACGGTCCAATTTCTCCCATCTCCATCGATAAGAAAGACGATAAGGTGGCGGAACATTGGAGTTACGATGATTGTCACCATCTCGACGATTACTCCGACTTTTGGGCGTTCGGATGTCCCATCCAACCGGAAGAAGATAAAGCTGGGGTTGGATATTGGTCCCCGTGTCAGGAAAGGTCATGCAAAATTGAGTACGCCACGAGCCCGAGTATCATCCCATCTGGCGTCCACATTAAAGGTTATATATCAGACCAAGGTCAAATCAAGGTCGCTGCCGTAACCGGAAGTGGCGCAAATATTTCCTACACAGTAATCGACACTAAATCCGCAAGGCTTGATTCGTGGCTGGATTTTCCGGTCAATTTGAAACCATATAGGAATCATGTAAGATGTTTTTTTTTATCTATAAAATTATGAAAAATTTTGGTTTTCAATATTTTGAATGGTTTTAAATATTTATCAGAGAAAGAAGCATCGATAAAATATTTGCACCATCTAAATACGGATTGTTCAGGCAATAATATGAGTCTCAATTTGTTGCAAAATTTTATTAGCAGTTGTTTTGTTGCTGTTTGTTACGGTAAATAACCTGCCAGGAAACCTTTAAGATTTTTTTAGGATGTATTTTTTTGCTTGAACGTAATTACTAAATAGAATTTTTTAAGTTCTGGGTCCTAGTTTTTGAATTGAATACCGAACCACTAAAGTTTTTTAAACAATCTTCTGATAAATTTCTGTAAAATATAGGCATTTTTTACGGGGTGGGGGGACAATTCTGAATATAAATTCTTCATATTCTCTGAACACCCTAATTTAATTTGAAATTTTTTTTCAAATTTGGTCAGAAATTCCAAATCATTCTCGAGCCAAACGGAGGAGCTGCCATGTTGGACTCGTTGTCCTTCGTTTTTGACGATTTTGTGCAGAGCGAACCTGCGCAGAACGAGTTGCCCTTGTGCGTTCGTAAACCACATTCAGAGCCTCCCACGACTACCACGCCCCCACCGACGACCACGCCACCACCAACGACCACGCCACCAGCGACCACCACCCCGAGCGAAGGTACTACCGGTGGACCAGCACCGTCCCCTGGACCTTCGCCTTCCCCAACGACCACCGAACCGACCACCACCACGGCGGGTACGGTAAAATCCGGGACGCCCAGCTATGTCGTTTCGATTTTCTTAGCCGCATTCATTTTATCCCGATAATTTTTAAAACAAATTTAAATCTTGTCAGATTAAAAAACTTGTGAAGAAAATTGAATAAATTTGCGAGGAAAAAAATTTTGTGTAATTTTGACTTTTACATTTGACCAGCTCACCAAATTTTGTAAATTTTGAGAGGGTACTTTATTATCGGAAATGTAACAACATTTTGCAATTCTTGCATGTAATTGAACAGATGCATGAATACATACATATGTACATTTACATATTTGCGTGTCGTTCTACTCACAAATGGATATCGTTATCTTATCAGAAAATTGTTGTCATCCAATTTCACATGCTTGCTTAACTTACTTAATTAAGTCAGGTTAATTGAGTATCAGGCTTCTTCAGTAATTAGTTAAAAGTAAACAGACCAAGCTTGAAACGTATCTTGAAAAATTCATAGCTCCAATATTTTCTATGAACTTGTAAGTACAAAATATTTTATTGCAAATCCAAATTTCGCATGCATAAAACAACATGGAACACAGATTGCAATTTATCCAGTCGAAATTATATGAATACAAAATTTGACAATTTTTTTGGTGACATTTTTATGACATTTTTTTTCGTAAGACGACCTTCGCTCCACAATTTACCCACGTGTTTATGTATTACTCATCGGGATTATTTCCTAACTAATTTGATTAATGGGATGCGAAGAAGGTGACGTGAGTTTGCCAATTGTGCAAATCGATTGCATTGTCCCAACTAAACCAGGATAAATTGTCATCTACACATTCGCACTTCTCTGCAACATAATTTGTCACTCTTCTGACTTACTGATCGATTCTCTGCTTATCTGAGGATGAATGAGCAAAACAAAAAATGTCAATTGTCTCGGTCACCTCGGGTGATAATCAACCGTTACAACATATGTAACAAAAGAGTGAAACCAAGACGTGGCGTATAGAGATATACTGTCCGGTTGATTGAAAGTTTCTTTCACCATTCCTAACTTTTAAAGTAAAAATTAAGATCAATATGGATTCGGGGTTAAATTTCCTATCAATTTGGCTTACACATGAAATTTGACCCTACGTTGACTTTTCGTTGAACGTGACCTTTCTGACCTTGTCGGGTGTACCATATTCAAGCTCTCAATGCACCTGAATTTAGTAATTTACGTTGAAAGTTTTAAGGTTTTACATACGTATTTTAATTCACGCGTTACTAGACCAGCCGCCGGACGGACAAACCGATCTTATAAAGGGGCTTCACCCCCGAAATACATATTTTACGTCATCTCACTCCGTCTCTGTCTCACTAAATAAAAAACCTTAATTAGCATTCTACTTCAAGGTGTGGTCAATTCCAGTCCAGTTGTAAAAATGCTGCCAAAAATTTTCATAATTTTCGCCACTTTGGCCATCTCCGTGTTCGGGGTTCAAGTCGTTTTTGACACAGCGGACGACATTGCTAAAATCCTTCAAGTTTCCTGCTCTTATGCGGATAATTACGCCGATTTCGGGGAGGACGGTTGTACCCGGGAGCCGGAGGAGAACCTCTTCCCCGAAAAGACGGGGTACTGGACAGGTTGCGAGACGAGTTGTAGTCTGATTTATTACGGAGGCTTGTTGCCAAAACCGCAAAAATTATGGATTTCCACGTACATGACGGGTAGTCCGGCTTGGATTGAAATTTCGGGTAAAAGTTCCCCCGGTGGGGATGAAGGGGACGAGTGGACGTATGGGTATATAGATTCAGATCGGAATGGCTGGTGTTATGAGGAGATTAATTTGGCAGCTTTTCCCGGACAGGATGCAGCCGTAAGTGGGAAATATTTTGATGTAAAATTTAGAATGATTTGGGTGATGATTTTGATTTTTGTAAGTATTTTTTCGTAAGAATGTTTACAATTACATAAAAAGTAGCATTAAATTTAAGCGTAAGAGTAATTTTAAAATTTAAAAGTTTTGAGTCTTTTGATCTCAGAAAACTTGCTTTGGGGTTTAAGTAGCTAATAAAGTTTGGGGAAACGCTTGGAGTTCTTGAAGTTTTTTTTTTTTTTTTTTGGAGAGTTTTTCAAAATATGTAAATTTATCCCAAATTATGTATCTATGTATGAGTACTAAATTGAAAATATATCTACCATTTTTCTGTGTTTTTTGATACTTTCTATTTTTACCAATTAATATTGAACAAGTGTCAGCATGAATGATTGAGATGAAATTGATTACGAATTTTTGTTTTGGACAATAAATTGAGGATTAGTGAGTCGCATGAATGGAATTTTATCTTATCAGGTTGTTGATATCATGTTATATGCATCACGTTGGTAATAACCAAGTTTTATTTTAATTTGGTAATTAATGTCCTGAATCTTAAACAAAATCAAAATTTAAGTTACTTTTATGGCTAGATTTTCATACTTTTTGCAAAATATCTGAAAACAGGAAATCAACTTCACCGTTTCCGGTGTCCCGTCTGGCGGATACGTCCTCATCGACAAGATCATCATTGACATAGGAAACGACCAGCTTTCTCCGATTTCAATTGATACGGAGGCCGACATTGTACCGGAACATTGGCCCTACAACGATTGTATCCATGCTGATCAGTACACCGATTTTTCGGGGCTCGGATGTCCCCTCGTCCCGGAAGAGGATCAAGCTGGGGCTGGATACTGGTCCCCGTGTGATCAAAGTTCATGCAAAATTGAGCACGCAACCAGCCCGAGTATCCTTCCCTCCGCGGTTCATATCAAAGGCTATATTGCTGATGAAGGTCAAATCTTGGTCGCCATTGCTGAGACCGGAAATGGACGAAATGTTTCGCATACCGTGATTGACACGAAATCGGCCAGGCTCGGGGCATGGCTGGATTATAGCGTCGATTTGACCAGATATCGACATCATGTAAGAAAATTTTTGAAATTTGTTTACTTAAGAGGTTCCGTTACACACATTTGTAAAAAATGTGTTCGTATGTATGTTTCCTCAAAAATAGTCAAATCATGATTTATACATCCAACTTTGTATACCTTATTTTTTTAATTTTGATGAAATTTGTCAGAATAAGTATATTTTTAAGAAGGGAAATCCCTTAATGATATTATGACATCAGTCTGTCTGTCGGTTGGTTGGTTTGGTAACTCGTGAGCGAAACGATATTCATACCTGAAACGCGAAGCTTGAGTAGATTAAGGGCTAGAAATGACCAATGAAGGTCAAAAGGTCAAAGCGCTAGGTCACAGGAGTGATTTTCTTAAAGTGCATAATGCAACGACTCAAATCAATAGTATTTATAAAAAAACTGTCAAACTTAACAGGTAATTTTTGCCTTGGACATTTTGCTGACCGTGTGAGCTAGGTCAAAGGTCACAAATGTTGGAAATACTCTAGACATGTCCAAAACAAATAATGTGCTTCAGATTTTGACATGTGTGATTTCAGCCCTTGGTTACGTTCGGTGTGATGGTTTATTTCATATGCATACTTAAATTTTTCAGATACATAAATATCAATTTCTTAAAAAATGGAAAAATCGAATTTTTATATTGAGTTCTTTGGTATTTCAAAACTTCTATTTTCCAAATTTTATTAGAAATTCCAAATCATTCTTAAATCGAACGGAGGATCAGCCATGTTGGACTCGTTATCTTTCGTTTTTGACGATTTTGTTCAAGACCAACCAGAACCAAACGAGTTACCAGTGTGCGAACGGAAACCTGCCACGGAAGAACCAACTACGACCACAGAAACAGTCACGACCACAGAAGCAGTCACGACCACAGAAGCAGTCACGACCACAGAAGCAGTCACGACCACAGAAGCAGTCACGACCACAGAACCGGTCACGACCACAGAAGCAGTCACGACCACAGAAGCAGTCACGACCACAGAACCGGTCACGACCACAGAAGCAGTCACGACCACAGAAGCAGTCACGACCACAGAAGCAGTCACGACCACACAACCAATCACGACTACCGGACCAACTACAACCCCTGTCCCAATTACAACCCCGGTGCCAACTACTACTACACCAATTTCTACGACCACTGCGCCACCTACGACTACCGAACCAACTACTGTCACCACTCCACCAACCACGGTGACTACACCACCAACCACTACAAGTCCAACGACTGCTGTACCAACTACAACTACTAGACAAACTACTACGCCCGTAACAACTACCAGCCCCACTACCGAGCAGTCCACCACGGAGAGTAGCGCTCGCTTCCTTCTGTCCAGCATTTCTGTCTCGATCTTCTTGGTCGTAGTTGGACTAATTTGGTCCCAATGATTCAAATTTTATGTCAAATTTTGTCTAACTATTTAACAATTTTGGACAAAAAATAAATAATTTTGGGACAAATAAGTAATTTCTGCGTCAAATTTATTTCGCAATTAAATTTATTTATAATTGTTAATAAACACCATGTAAATACATAAATTATCAAATTTTATTACGAATATTTCCGATTTTACAATTTTTTCAAAATTTCAATTAACCCACGTTTCCAGCATACACACAAGTACTTGAAATATATGAACTAGTTTTTAGTTTTACCCTGGTCCAAATCCACATACCAAATCTGATCCGTGTCCAAATTCCTTAAATCATACCCACCAATGATATAAATCCGATTTAACCCGGGCACATAAACCGTACTGGTGGACGTAAGTTGGTCCGCGAGACCATTAACGGGGATAAATTCGGCCTCAACGGAGTCCAAATTAAATTTTATGATCCCATTTCCACGCGCCCCGTTATCCACGACGGCGCCCGCGATGTAGGCGAATTCACCGTCCCACGTGATAGATCCGTCGCCATGGCGAAATGAGGGGAACGTTGGCGTCGCCCGGGTCGTGGTGGCATTAATGGAGTGGTTGTGGACCATCAAGGATGGCGCCCAGGTTCCCATTAGGCCCGCGAAAAGGAAGGTGGATTCAAGTTCAGTGGCATAAACCCCGACGGAAAGTTCGGATGGGGCGGGCAGGGTGCCGAGGGGGCCCTGCACACCGGTTCGGATGTCGTACTCGTACACGGCGGTGGCATCGGTGAGACCGCCAAATGCGAAAATTTTGTTGTTCCAGGTTCTCACGAGGGTTACGGTGGAAGAGTCGCCACGCCATTCGCCGTGAGAGATAGTTTCGCCTAGAAGTTATCAAATATACATTTATTCTTTAATTTTTGATGAGAAATTTAAACGCTTGCCCGATTTTCCAAGTTTTTTTGTAAATGTACACAAAGGTGTTTGAAAACTATTAATTAAGATATGTAATTTGGTTCAACATTAAATCCTAAGAGAAGTGGAAGATACCATAGAAAATAAGTTTTGCAAAAAAATTATGTACAAGAAATTATAAACAAGAAATTTGAGATTAAATCGTGCAAAAAAGTTTAGACAAATGTCCTTAATTTTTTTTATAAAGTTAAAATCTGCCAATCTGTTACCCTGCCAGATAACCTCTCAGATTTTGTTACTCTATTTTTTTATTTTATTTTTTTAAATGATCCTTATCAAGTTCGGGAGGTCGGTCCCTTACACCCCTTACTCAGTCGCCTTGTACAAATCCAATTTTCTTTAATAAACAATAGGTATTAGACTAGACTAAATATTTTTGTAGCTTCTTTTAAGAAAACCTTTGACTTCTAAATTCTACTTGAAACATTTTATGGAATTTTAGAAAAATAAAATCTCCAAAATTTTATACATACCTGTGGATGGAGTATATTGCCACAAAAAAGTTCCATCTCCCCTTAGAAAATAAATATTTCCAGTCGGCGCATCAAACCAGGCGCCCCCTGACCACGAGGTCCTCGGCAGCTGACCAATCACGCTGATCGTATCCGACGTGATATTGTACGCATGGGTGTCCGCGTACGGAATTAAGGTGTCCGATGGGTCGTAAAACCATCCCCCAAAAATGTAAATCGTCTCAGCCCCATCGTACACAGAAGCGACGTCAGATCGTGGCGAAATTAATTTCGCCGTGCATTCCACGCCGGTAAGAACAGTTTGCGCGTGGGTGTGGCCGACCACGGCCAAAGTGACCACCAGAAGTAGAAAGTTGGCAAATTGAGACATGGCAGACCAAGAAAAATAAGAGAAGGAGACGATAAGATGATGGCTTATGGAATGATTGAGACAATGAAAAAACGTGCTGGCCCAGGTTGACGTAGGTTGGATTGGATGTCAGTTATGTAATTCGAGATAACATATCGATAAGGATTAATCGATTAAATTAGTTAGTCAGGTGAATTAATTCAATTACTTATTAAATTTAAGTTGTGTTACTCTCAAACCCCTCGTTTCACAGAGGTCTTTTTGGTTCCATTTTGGCCATGTGCAAATGATCATACAGTGGGGAAAATTATGCTTCGTTTCGAGATTTTTCGGAAAACATGGCTAGTATTTAAATATATAGTTGATAGAAATGTTTACAAAATTATGTTGTCATATGAACATTTAGCATCGTAATGAATGCCTCAATAATTTGCAAATTTTCTCATAAAATTAGAAATGTTTTTGGCAATATGTATGTATTTATGTAAATGCTAGAATCCGCTATTTTCTATTTTTGCGTACATAAAAAGCTAATATTTTCACCAAGATAATAACTTCAGTTACTTTAATTACAGTTGAGTATCATTTAAAATCTATTTCTTCTGCAGTAAATACATTTGCATGCATGCTTACGAGAACGCAGATGAAGATGCGAGTTGCTACTTTGACAAGTTGATACTTTGAAGTTTAATAAATGCGCAACGAAAGTGCGATCTCGTGTCGGGGTGAAAGTTTGCGTGATGATCTCTAATTTTGCAAAAATTGACACTCATTTGGGAACTTGTCACGCATATCTCATGGTGAAAGTAGTTTGCATGTTTAGCCTCAGTCTTTACATATGTAATTAGAATATCCCCACACATTTGTAATAATTCAGGCGTCAACTCTTTTCCTCTAATAAACTATTTGTCTCCTCTCTCTGCCAACAACTCAACAGCACTTTTAAAAATCTGGGGGTATTGACTTCCCCGTATTATGCCCTGGCTACATTACCGTCATAATATTCTAGAGTTTACTGGTAATATGGGAAAATGCATAAGGCCAGCTACATGTGTAACTTGCAACCAGTTCAGAGTTTACTCTAGAGTTTTACTAGTAAAATTTCACTAGTAAAACTCTAGAGTTCAGAGTTTTACTACGAACTCCAGCTATACTAATATGTTACTTCAGCGCTAAACATTGAAATTTTAAGCGGGATTTCCAATTTAATGACGAGAGTCCACTTATTTTTCCAAACATTAATTCTTCGTCTTCATTTAATTTATAAGAACATTTAAATCAATGGAGTCGCAAGTAAATATTGAAGTTGTTGATAAAAAAGCAAATCATTTTTCGCAAGACGAGAACCTCTCATTAATACGGATTTGGGGATCGCCTGAAAATCAGGCCCTTTTCAGCGCCAGTAGTAGACGCCACACAAAGATTTGGCACGACATTGCAGTTCACCTATTCGAGACAGGGAGTCGCGAGGACGGAACTCACTCATTCCCTCAACGGACCTTGACGGAGGTCAAAAATAAAATTAACAATGTCAAAAGGGCATACACCAAGCAAATAAGTGCAATCAAATCCGGTAAATTCTATTTGAGACTTCTTAAATACCTTAAATTATTTCTACACTTGTAAGTTTAATTAATGCTATTCAATAAAAATTTGTTTTTATAGGAGCTGAACGCCCTAAAGACGACCCCATTTTTGATGCACTTGATTGTATTTTGGGATTTCGACCGGTGACAAGCAGTGAATTCGTGCAAGACTCACTGGACGAAAGTACCACCGAGCGTGAAGAAATTTCGCAGGCCGACACAAATGGTAGGTGTGATGCAACTTTGGCGACATGGTATCTTTGTCCTTAACAAATGTGTTACAGGGGAAGGAGAACAAGGAGGTGACTCAGGAGTCGAAAGTTCTCGGGAAATGGCTGCAAATCCAGTTACTCCAAAATCGTCGGAATCATCAAAAAAGTAATAGATATTTATATGTAAATTATTGCTAAAAGTACATATTAACAAGGTTTTCTATATCCTAAAATTGTCAGACGAATGCGGACATGGGCAAATAAAGAGGAACTGGAGACAGAAATTGGTCAAAATCCAAGAGGACGCACTCCAGTTAGCCACGGAGCGCCACGGTCAGGAACAAACGATGCTACAGGCCATGACGAAATTCTTTGACAGTGGAGCGACATATTTTGAAACTCAGACACGAAAATTAAATGAAAATTGAAAGCCATGAAAATTGATATTCATGAAAAATGAAAGAGAACAAATAAACATGTGCTAAATATGATAAAGTTTTATGTTCGCATTTATTTTTCTGCTATAATATGATTAACAAATTGTAAATACAGTTGAAAACAACAACTCTTTATTCGCTATTTAATTAGTAATTAAAGGGCCACAGATTTTCATTCATTGGCAAAAGAGCGTGCCATATGGTCAAGTTTTTCTTTTGCGGATGTAGATCCAGAATTATGTGGGCGGGCCAGTGGTTGCTCGAAAATAGGCACAGATCCGATATCGTCATCATCTTCCCAGTTTTCAACAAAAAATCCATCCATCGTTTCGCAGATGTTGTGAAGAATGACGCAGGTATTGACAATGTCGATAGCGACTGGAACGGAATTGTCCATACGACGAAGTAGTATCCTCCAGCGTCCTGAAGTCGATAATGTAAATTATTTTGTTACTAATTCATAGGTACACATGTGGGTAAAATACCTTTCAGTCGTCCAAACGCATTCTTAATTACCATTCTTGCTCGTGAGAGACGGAAATTGAATTCTTTCTGATAAGCTGGGGTATTCTCATTGTCGAGATATGGCTTCAACAACCAGTCCTTGAGTGGAAAAGCAGCATCCGAAATGAGGTGCCAAGAATTACCCCCCAACAAAGTCCCATTTGATAACCTCTCGTGCAGTTTTGTCCTCGCGAAAAAAGTAGAATCGGAGTTTCGTCCAGCTTGCCCCACATTTGCATACCTACGCAAATTACGTGCATCGTATTACAAGCAAAATATTAACAAGAATTAAAGCAAAATATGGCCTTCTAACTTCTATACTCACCAAAACTTGTACTTATGGTCGGCGACCGCCATAAGTACGATGGAGAAATACTTTTTGTAATTATAGTAATCGGTGCCACATTCCGCTGGTCGCAATATTGGTATGTGTGAACCATCTAGTGCCCCAATACAGTTCGGAAAATCCCAAAGTTGTTCGAAGCCATTAACGATGTTGTTGAGATCGTCCAGAGTCGGGGGCTTCAAAAATTTTGGGCGAAGAAGCTTGTTGACGGCCTGACAGAATTCTTTAAGCACTTTCTTTGCCGTGCTTTCTCCAATCCCATACAGGTCCGCCACGGTCGCGGGATCACAGGTGGACTTCAGAAGATGTAAAGCTACTGCCACTCGTTTTTCCAAAGGCACCGCGTTCCTAAATACGGTGTCCTTCCGTGCAAGAGCTGGTTTAAGCTCACAGCAAATAAACTCGAAGGTAGCTCGAGACATGCGGAATTTCCTTAGGAATCGCTCGTCACTATAGTTCGACCAAACATCTTGAAAATACGTAAGCGAAACTCGATAAGCCCAGCAAGACCTTCTTTTTTTACTTTTCCAGAGTTTCGCACTCTCAACAGGGTCTTCACTTGATGGAAAGGAAAGGGTGATAATATAGTCGGTCCTGGACGTCTAATGAAATTCCAAGTATGAAAAATTGATGAGCTAATTATTGTTAAATCCATGTCGAAAGTTGGGCAACTCTTTCTCGACACTTTTATTTTAAACTAAATTATTATTTTTTAGATGGTAAATTTTTAAAAGTCCCACCTCTGAGAAGTAACTCTGAGATTTGGTACCCTGAAAATTACAACGGTACAAAATGCAATGTAGCTGGAGTTTTCATTTCAGCGTTAAACTCTAGAGTTAACTCTGAAAAATTTACGACAGTAGTGTAGCCAGGGCATTATAGTTGCTACCGCATGGTATTAAGTAATATTATGTGAGGATTTCTACTCATTTTCGCTCAAATTCATTTCATTTCACTTCATCTTGTTTCATTTCTTATTTCGTCCCCTGTACATATATGTATAGGGTGAAAAATAAAAGGAGTGATAAATCCTGCATTCACAGTCGCTCAACTGACTTTCGCTCATTTTCATTCAAATCACAGGAAATTCATTTTCATGCACTATCATTCTCTGTCATAATCAGTCACATGAATCAAAGTAAACAGGTATGGTTACGATTCACACTAAAAAGTAAATGTATGCGACTCTACCGCCGTTTTTATAAATTTGTCATCGAATGGTTACAATTGTCACGGACTAATTCACCGACTTGGTATTAAATTGTCACCAGAGCTAATAAATTTATAACCAGTTCGTGAAAAATTCATAACTATAACTAACCCTATTTCTAAGAGTGTATATACTTATTACAGATCCTGGTTAATGTTTCAAGCTTGATCTCCTTCGCTGCCGTATTCGCCAGGTAGTTACATACATACAAACAAGAATACATCGCAATTTCTGGGTGGGGTCGATATGACTCCAACTGTACTTCATTCTTAAGTAAAACCAAGTATTTATCATGAACTAGGCTTGTCCACTGTACATATGTACGTACGTGTGGGCATATATAAGAACTCAACAAACCTAGCATTATTAAGTTGGGTTATAAAAGGTGTTGATTTAATTCGTGATCATGTCAATGTTTGAAATTTTTTAACACGAAAACGGAGAAAATTTGGAGGTATTTTTTTTATTAGAGACACCATGCTAATTAGTCTTCTGGCCTTTTATGTTAACCATGCCCTCAATTCTTTTCACTTTGTGCTAATTTTCTTAAATTTATGTCGGCTTCAAAAATAATCGGAACAAATTAAATCAACACCGTTTACATAGTTCTAATTGTTGTTTTACATACATGCTAGACCTTATTGATCTGTTACTTTCATCACGGGGATCTACTCTCATTAAGTATCTACATAGTTACACGCTTTCATTTCACTGATAAAACATTTTTACTCTCCAAACTTCCGAATATTTTTAAACTTTGTTTAATTAAAATCCAACATAAGGATTGATATGTGCTACGGAAGCTCGTCGTCCTTCGGTTCGTTTACAATGTTTTTTTTCTTTCATGAGAAAATATTAATTTTTTATCTATTTTGTTTCCATTTTCTCATAGAAGAAAGAAATTTTAAACTCTAACTTTGCAAACTTCAAAATTATTGATTTTTAGATGCATTAAAATAATTTTTCATTTTTTTAAACACATGTTTGAAAATAGCATATGAATTGAAGCTGAGAACATTGAGACACAAAAATTTAAATTCAAAACCCGCATGCTATGCACCCTCAGTACATATACAATGTATTTACTTAGACGGATACTTGTTGTGCAATTAATTCTAAAAGGAACCATGTATTTTAACTTGGCTCATTTTTAAATTAGGAAGCGCATGCACGTATCACTTTTCAAAATTAAGAACCGCATGCCGCTATGCAGATCCTTTTAGGATTATATATGTAAATACGATACCCATGTATTTATTCAAGTGTGGTTCAAAAGTGTGGAATTTTTGGGAACTTAATCCAATCTGTGTTTTTTTTAAATAGACCATTTATGCCATCCGGTTGAGCTTATTTCTCTTCGATACTTACAACGTCTCCATAGAAACCGAGGAGCCTCAATACTATGGTCCGATAACGAATCAAAGTACGAGAATCCCTGAAATTTATATGGATGGTTTCTTAAATATTTCTATCTTTTTTTATATTTTATTTGTAGCCCCTAAGTTGGTCCTGTGTTCGATTGATGTCGGAATTTGGGTGACTCATCTTATCGCGGCAGTTATACTGATATTTGGTGTAATTAAGGTAAAAATATGTAAAGGGTGGTCGGAAAAAAGAGGAACAAATTTTCTACAAAAAAATAGCTAATTTACCTACAACACTTTAAAAAACTGTAGAGCATACTTGACAGCTGTATTGATTTGCTAGTAATTGTCTACCCACTTGCTAGTTGTTTATTTCTGAATGGTAGCTTATTTTTATTACCGTAAATTTACTAAATGGTATGCTCTTTATTAATGTACCGGTTTAGTCATATACTCTCCATCCACGCAGGATTGAACTTTTACAGAAATTGGGAATTCTGAAAAACTATATACGCTACTGCCAGTCTCAAAGTTCCCCGTCAGCATTATTTGAGGGAATTTGAGACTGAAAGTTCCGTAGTTTCACGGAATTTGCAATTTTTATAAAAGTTCAATCCTACGTGGATGGAGAGTAAGTACATACACATGTACATACTCCGGTCAGTAATAATTTATTACCAGATTCCTGAGAGTATTGGAATACGAGATTCAATGATTGGTTTCCCATTATTTAGCAAAACCGGACCCTCTGCGTAATCTGGGTAGGGGCAAACTGCATCAGTTTCTTTGTCTGGGTAGGGGTGAAGATTGGGAATCGTGCTGCTGGAGTATCAACAGGGATAGCCCTCCTCCCATTGATTTCCTTTGTTGCATTCTTCTTCTACTCATTTTACATTGTGGTTTCCTACATTGAAGAGTTAAGAAACCCTGGAGAATCTACAGGAGGAAATGTGGCAAATGAGGAAGCTTCACAGGGAACCGTGTTGGATGCTTGAATTTAAAAGCTTTACGTTGTTAAACTTATTGATCTTATTTAAAAATTTGCAACTTAAAAAAATTATGTGAATTTATTCTGTCTCCTTTACAGCAAGTAGTTAGTTTAAACAGATGGGAATAAAATCATTAACAATTTAGCTGTATATCACTGTCTATAAGACATAAAGGAACGTAATCATTGCTTCGAAATATGTAATTCACACTAAAAAAATATTGTTCTGCATGCAAATGTCAAGATATTAGTTTTGCATGTATGGGTTACTCCACGAGAAATGGTAATGGACCTAATGTCTAAAATCGATTTTTTTGAAATCCTTCAAGTATGTGTTAGAGGACCTTAAAATATGCAGAAAAATCAGTTTCCCCGAATTTTTGAAGTTTCAATAGGGCTGATAGGAGGGGGTGTGCCTTCCGTTGAGATACCACCTTTACGCAGCCGCTATTTCACGCAGGAACTCAAAATTTCACATGTGGGTACCATGGGCCAATACAATTGCGGGTCCTTTTCTCTTTTTTTGAAATTAGGTCACGATGACCGTTTTTAGGTCAAAATGTGCATAATATCTAATTTTTTGTAAATCGCCTTTTTGTACATAGCCCCGTAAATGTGGCATCATTAGAAAGGTCTTGGCAAGAGGATTCAGAATATATATACTTGAATGCATGAATGAATGAATGAAAGTTTTATTTAACTCTTCTTGGCAAGCCCATAGAGATACATTTGTTAGATTATATTAAATTAATAATAAATATAACTAATTAACTAATTATATTGAAATAATTTTTAAGTCGTTCCATATTAAATTAAATTCAAATTGAGTTCCATATTGAATTATTGAGTTGGAGTATTGACAGAGAAAAAGAGAAAGAAAGAAAAAGAGAAAGGTATTACTTAATTACGTAGAATGGTAGTTTTTCGTCCTTAACTAAGATATCCTAAATTAACCTAAGTTTAAATTCAAGCACATAATTTTGATTATTGATTCTTATTATTTAATTTTAATTTTAAATATTCAAAAAATATAATTTTTAAAAATATTCAAAAAATATAATTTTTAAAAATATTCCAAATATCTCAAAAAATAACATTTTTTGTAAAATACTTAAAAAATCTTCAAAAACATAATTTTTAAAACTATTTTATAAAATAAGGAAAGCGATTCAAATAACATAATTTTACTAGAATATATATTTATAAACTATGAAAAGCGACTCAAATAACCTAATTTTACTAATATATATATTTTACCAATATTTTCGCTTAATTTTACTGATTTGATTCACTACTAGTGCCACTAGTCTAATCAGGCCCTATCCTCCATGAGGATGTTCTCCTCCTTCCTTGCCTCCTTCAGGCCCCTTGCTAATTTCCTGTAAGCTTTACATACCCATGTGCAACATGCACCAATGATTGCCATTCCCATCATTAGACCTCCTGCTAAGCTCAGTGTAAGGCCCATATTGTAATCCCCCTGTGGCGATTGTTGTGGATGGGTGGATGTGTGGACAGGTGGTGAATATATGACAAGTTCCTTTCTCTCTTTTCCTGCATCAAGGCTTGCATCCACTCCTGCTACTACAGCCCCCGTCAGTAAAATTTCTCCTCCTTTTTTCCAAATAGTTTTCCACAACTTCCCCCATGTGATGCCTGCCTTCGCTACCGGTGCTCCATTTATCATTTCAGCACCACAAATGATGACCAGAATCATGCATGCGATTTCTTTTCTCTGCATCTGAGATGAAAGATAAATATAAGTCTAAGAGTTCTATGAGTTCTAGCCACGAATTAATCATTCAGAGAAGTTGTACTTGTACGTCGTTTCTTTATGGATGCAATAATATATGTTACCTTAATTTAAAGATGATTACGGTGCAGTGAACAGCAATAAATGTAGTTTTGGGCGAATATATATACTTTGTAGGGTGTAGGACCATCCCCTGGCAGAAAAATGAGGATTTTCAATGTCCCAGATTTTAACACAGCGGCAGATAGGAGAGCTAACATAGAAATAGATGGCAAAAACTCAAAAATATTGTTCTGCCTCTGGAACTCCAGGGAGTGGTCCCAGACCCCATAAAGTAGATATATTCTTAATCCTCTTGCCAAGACCTTTCCAATGATACCCCATTTGTGGGGTTATGTGCGACCTGAAGTTTTCATACTCATTTGACGTGCGGTAAATTTTGACCTGAAAACGGTCATCGTGACCTAATTTCAAAAAAAGAGAAAAAGACCCGCAATTGTATTGGCCCATGGTACCCATATGTGAAATTTTGAGTTCCTGCGTAAAAAAGAGGCTGCGTAAAGGTGGTATCTCAACGGAAGCCACACCCCCTCCTATCAGCCCTATTGAAACTTCAAAAATTCGGGGAAAATGATTTTTCTGCATATTTTAAGGTCCTCTAACACATACTTGTAGGATTTCGAAAAAATCGATTTTCGACATCAGGTCCATTACCATAACTCGTGGAGTAACACGTATGTAAATGCGAAGAAAAATGTAAATATGACGGATATACGTAGGTTAATTATGTATAGCCCAACTCTATTTCATCTCATTAATACAAAACCCACTGAGGAAATTGTGCAAATACTAATTTTTGTCAGGTTATAACCATTTAAGAGCGCTGTTTTCTCACTAAATTCGCCCATCATGTGAAAGGAACAAGTTTTCTTTAGTTGAACGACAAAATGACGAAAGCTATCACCCTTTTCGCCATTCGTTTCTTAATATCTGCCCATTTTGCTTCCACCTTAACAAACTTCAACCATAATCCGACATGTTTACTGATGTCTACTTTAAGGAGTGAAAATAAACATTCTGATCTAACCTTGCAGTACGATAACCACTTATCGTTCGTCCATCGTAGCGCTCTCGTCGTGATGCATTTACCCTTTAACATTACAATTAATACGTTCTTCTCTTGGAAAACGACTTGCATCGAAATTGTCACCTTTTTCAAATCTGGTGATCCCAACGTGTTCTTGCATGACCTACAAAACTGGGGGTATCAAAGGAATGTCGTAATGTACACGATATTTCCAGTCTTGGCCCACAATAATTTGATATCGACGGATTTCTTTTCCCGTTTAACAACTTTTTATGCACCAGTGTACTTAATTGAGCTATATTTTGGGGAGGATGGAATCAAGGTTTATACCGGATTACTGCATCCCACGGAATTTATGTGATTGAGAGAATGGCAAATAATTCCTCCGTCAAGTGGGAAGATTCAATTCGTCGCAGCGTTTCCCACAGGAGACGTTCTAATCAAGGAGAGACGGATGGCAGACAATAACCAAAATTTGCACAGATTGCCCTTAACAAAAAGTTGGGTGCCTTCTTTGATGCATTATGATTGCGAAAACCATCGCTTCTTCGTATCCACGGGGAGGAGATGTTTCGCCGCACAAGGACCTCTGCAACTCCTGCGGAAGAAGCTAAATATTACATTTGTGCCAGAAGCCGGGTAGACAATGACGATCCTTATTTTTAATTATTTAGTTGTATGGGTTTCCACTAGAGGTAACCCTTAATGAATTAGTAGATGATAATTTCTGCCATCATTTTTTTGTAGAGATTGGCACAGCAAATTTACAGAATTCAGCGTTTTCCAACAAAGCGAAAGTTTAAGGTTGTCGATCATATTTCTTGCAATCTATTCTATAAAAGATTTTTAACATTTCTAAAAGCCTTTTAATTATTCTAGGCTGGGCATCGGGGTTAAACGCCACATCGAGAAAACGATAGACTACTATGTGCTCTACTGTCAGGAAAATCCAACCCTATTGTCATTAAAGATTTCACAGTTTTTCACCATAATCGATCCCTGGATTTGGGCGGGGTCAGTACTGCTCTCTCTATTTCTGGGGATCTCGAAGTTAGGCGGGTATTCCGATATTGCTGCGGCATTTGTGAAGGTTTCAGTACTTGATGGGTAGAAATCAATAAATTACCTCCTGATTAATACACATCGATTTATTGTGCTTAAAAACACGATGATTTTTTCCAGGAGAAGACTTTCCTGGTTTGGACTACTCTGCATTGTCGCGATGATTGCGGTCAGTTCATCTTACGACGCTATAATTACCACGGACATTACGACACCACTGGAAAAATACGTTGTTGCAACAATTCGCGAACTATTGAAAGATTTCGGATTCAAATTGTACGGATCTTCGTTCTCAAAAGATACAACCAAGTGGCATTTATCTGTACGAAAATTGCCAAATGAGGATGACCACGTATGGAAAGAAGGTATGCACTTTGATATTTTTTATCCACGGCTTATGATGTTGATCGGGCAGAGGGGTTGTTTTCGATATTTTTAGAAAGATCGCTAAATTTGTCCGATTGATATGAACTTATGCTTACTTAATTTTCGGTGAGAACCAGTTAGAGCAGCCGACACATATCAGTTGGCATACCGATTGCAAAATAAAACTTGATACCTTAAACATATTTTTTAGAAATATTGCCGCATCACACTTTCCACGAAGAATTTTCTGGAGCCGCAGTGTTTGCCGATTCTATCGCTTTCGACCCAATGTCCGACTACATAAGAAACGTTTTGTATTTTCTGAAACGTCATTATACCAACGTGACGTGTAACGTTGTCAAGGAAATATTTTACAAGCGCAACATTATCTGGGAGTTTAAATACCCTGGCGCAGAAGGATTATACAGAAATTTGCAATGGTTAAGCTCGAACGGACTTTTCCAGCTGTACGCAACTCTTTGGAGATTCGTGGATGAAGCGAACATTCGAAAACATCCAGTCGTGGAACAGAAGGGTATTGGGGCATTGGAAAACCTTTTTGTGGCCTTTCAACTTTACCTGATTTTCATTCCACTCGCAATTTTGGGATTTTTTGGCGAAATTATGTTTCGCAAGGTGCATTTGAATACAATCGGTATTATCATGGAATTAAGACATAGTGTTAATGAAGTAAGGAACTGGGGTATTTTTGTTATGATTGTCATAAAGAATGTGTGTACTGCGCTGGTTGAGAGTTTCAAAATTTGTATAGGTAATATAATTCATAATTGTAATCGGATTTTTCTTGAATGGTATGTAAATGTTATATCACAAAAGTTTACCCACCTGAATCAACGAGTATTCGCTCCTCCTTAATAATAGATCTCCGAAATTTGATCCTACGTATCGAAAAAAATGTTGCTTCATTGAAAATTAGTTTATTTTAAAAATTGAAAGAAACTTTACCAAAATTAAAAAAAAAGAAAAAAAATCATTCAGCATTCATTATTCAGTAATTATAAAAGTTTGGCAGTCTAAAAAGTGGTTGTCACCGTTGTAACCGGCGGAGGTGCCTACCCCTCCGGTAATAATTTATCTTTGAAAGGTAACACATGTACAGAGGCTACATAAAGAACGTCCGGGAATGAATGGGAATGCGCGCTCTAGCGAGTATATTGACAAATCAATAAACCCGCGAACTATAATAATTTAAATTTCTGAAAGCCCACTTCATTAGGGTCAATTTGGTATATCACTCTTAAATTTCAAAAATGGATAAGGGTAGAAGAAGCTTGTTTGAAAGGGAGCTGTTAGCAAAACGAGTGATGGAGTTCTACAACACGACAGCCAACCGAGACTCCAAGGTGACCTGGAACTTTTTTAAGCAGGAAGGAATTCCAAGTTCAAATGTGTATTCCTACATAAAAAAGTTCAAGGATTCCGAAAATGTGCAATTCAAGAAGCCAGCTGGTCGTCCGGCGAAGCTAGCGACCACTCGAGTGAAAAATAGAATTGAAAAAATTTTCAAAACCAAGCCATCAACGTCAGTAGCTGTAGCTGCCAGGAAAGTCAAAATTTCCAAAAGCTACCTGGGGGAAATTAAGGTCCATAAATTAGGAATCAAAGCAAGGACCAAAAAACCTGCACCAAATTACAAGCCCGTACAAGAAAGTCGGATCAAGGATTGCTGTCAAAAATTGTTGAAGAAAATGCGTGGAAAAGTAGTGATCCTGGATGACGAAACGTATGTTCCGGTTGACCCTTCAAATCTTCCAGGGCGTCATTTTTTTCATAGCTCGGATCCCTCTGAAGTGGCTTATGAAGAAAAAGTACGAAAAAAAGACAAATTTCCAAAGAAATATTGCATTTGGCAATGCATCTCCAGTCACGGACATGTATCAGACCCGGTAGTTCTCGAAGGGAATATCAATCAAGATATTTATCTGAAAAATTGCGTCAAGGCTGGATTGGAAGCATTTATTAATAGGTTTCACAAAAATGATAAAGTTTTGTTTTGGCCTGACCTCGCCACTTGTCACTATGCAAAGAAAGTGACCGAGTACCTCAGAAAGAAAAATATTGATTTCGTACCAAAATATATCAACCCACCTAATGTACCCCAACTCCGCCCAATCGAAAAATTCTGGGCACGTTCTAAGTCAGTATACTCCCGGCTTCAAGATGTGCCTGACACCTTTCGAAAATTCAAAGGACGATGGAAGAAAATCACCTCGGAAGTGGCAAAAACTTCGGGAAAAAATTTAATGAAAAATCTTCGCAAGAAAATCGAACTAGTCGCCAACGGGGGTGTGGCGGCCTTAGCTATTAATTAAATTATGTAGGTACGTATTTGGTATTATACATATGCAAAAAGTTTAAAATTCCGATAACTCATTGTGATTTTATGACCACATTTTCAGACCATTCCCATTCATTCCCGGACGTTCTTTACATCCTGCTTAGCCCTTCATGCCAACGCTCTGGTCCTAAAATTAGTACGGACATCAGAGGCAATTTGTTACCCTCAGATGACAATTCATTACTATTTATAGGGTCACCAAAGAGTTTCATATTACCTTCGTCGGTAACAATAACATCATACCATTATTAAGAGCGCATATTGTTAATCTTACTGATTTTATTTAAAAATTGCAGCATAAAAGAACTGGTTGAGTTATTCTGTCCGATTTTTCGCAAACAATACAAATTAAAATTCATAATACTATGTATATTCGAAATATTGGAGTAAAATCTTTTGAAATGTAACTGTGTATAATATGAAAGATATAAGAGAAGAGGACAAAGTAATCATAGCCTCAAAATAATTCATAATTAAGAAAAATATTAGTTAGTACCTACTTAAATAAATGTAAATGTCAAGAGAAAATGTAAGTTGGACGTATGTACGTTGCTTTATTCCAACTCTATTTATGTATTTCATCTCATTAATACAAATAGCACACAGGAAATTATTCGATACTAGTGCTGTCCAAATTATAATAATTTATTCGCGTCATCATTTTTTCTCTTTACATTCGACATTCCTGCGAAGAAAACCAAGGTTTCATCATTTACACGACAACATGGCTATCATTCTTTTCGTCAACTGTTTCCTCATTTCCGTCCATTTTGCGTCCACCTTAACAAACTTTGACCATAATCCGACCTGTTTACTGATGTCTACTCTAAGAAGCGAAAGTAGGCAATCTGACCTAACCCTGCAGTACGATAACCACTTATCCTTCGCCCACCGTAGCGCTCTCGTCGTGAAGCATTTACCCTCTAACATTACAATTAATACGTTCTTCACGTGGAAGATGAATTGTATCGAAATCGTCACATTTTACGAATCTGGTAATCCCGCAGTGTTCTTGCATGACCTTAGCAATTGGGGGTATCAAGCGAATGTTGTGATCTACACGGTTTTTTCAGTCTGGGCCCATAATAATTTGAGACGGGATGATATGGTCTTTTCATATTTAGAAAGTTTTTACACACCAATTTACTTAATTCAACTGAATTTTTGGGATGATGGGATCAAGATTTATTCCGGATTTCTACACCCCACGAAATTAAATTGGTTGAAAGAATGGGAAATAATTCCTCCGCCGAATGGGGAGGCGCATGTTAGTCTCATGTCATTTCCGCCAGGAGACGCTTTAATCAGGGAGAGGCGAATGTCTGACAATAACCAAAATCGGCATAGATTGCCAATCGAAGAAGAAACTTGGGTTCCTTTCTTGCAAAATGATTGTGAAAACCATCGCTACTTTGTATCTATGGAGAGGAGATGTTTCGCCGTGAACGGACCACTGCTAATTTTACAGAGGAAGTTAAACATTACGTTTGTGCCGAAACGTGGGTAAGAATTTTAATTATAATTTTGTAGTTTATCATAATTATGTTTTGGCAGTGTATTTTAAATTAATTGTATGGTTTCCTTCTGGAAGCAACGGATTAAAAAATTTGTAGGTATTAATTTTTGTAATCACTTTTTTTTCTAGCTATTGGTACAATAGATTTACAGAATTCAAGGTTTTCCAACAAGACGACAATTTAAGGTTGCTGGATTAAATTATTTAACAAGTACACTAAGAATAACGTGGTATAAAATGGTCATTTGGTACAATTGTCATAAAGTGGTAACAATAATTTCTGCGAATTTTGAATTCTTTATCCTCCAGACCATGTGATACCTTCCCGTAATAAATTTAGTAGTGTCACGACCTCGTTATGCTTCTTGTGTACAAAAATTACCATAATTTATAGAGTATTTATTTCGAAAAAGTTTGAACATTTGCAAAAACGTTTTAATCATGTAGGCCGGATATCGGAGTTAAATACCACATCGAAAAAACGCTGGACTACTATGTGCTCTATTGTCAGAAAAATCCGACCCTATTGTCATTAAAGATATCACAGTTTTTCACCATAATTGATCCCTGGATTTGGACAGCGTCAATACTTCTATCTGTATATTTAGGGGTGACCAAGTTAGGCGGGTATTCGGATATTGCAGCGGCATTTGTGAGGGTTTCAGTACTTGACGGGTAGAAATCAATAAACATTTACCGATCAATATTTATCGATTGATTTTGTATACAGGTTATTATAATTCCAGAAAAAGAATAACATGGTTTGGATTACTCTGCATTGTCGCGATGAATGCGGTCAGCTTTTCTTACGATGCTATAATTACCACCGACATAACGACACCATTAGAAAAATATGTGGTGAAAAATATTCGCGAACTATTGACAGAATTCGGATTCAAATTGTATGGATCACCTGACTCAAAGAATACAACCAAGTGGCATTTATCTGTACGAAAATTGTCTAACGAGGACGATCTCGTATGGAAAGAAGGTATGAAATTGGAATATGTTTTTCGATCGAACATCGGCAAGCCCATTTTACATATGTATGTTATTGATAAGAATCGGTAAATAAGTACGTCCGATGGTTTTAAACCTATTCATATATAATTTTCGTGGACCAATCAGAGTAGCCGAAACATTTCTCTTGCATACTTTGATTATGTGATTCGTCGTTTCGGCAAAGTAATTAATCAATACCTCAAATATTTCTTAGAAATTTTGCCGAACCACACTTGCTACAATGAATTTCCTGGAGCAGCCGTGTTTGCCGATTCCATCGCTTTCGACCCAACGTCCGACCACATAAAAAACGTTTTGTATTTTCTGAGACGTCAGTATACCAACGTGACGTGTAATATTGTCAAGGAAATATTCTACAAGCGCAACATTATCTGGGAGTTTAAATACCTTGGGGCAGAAGCGTTATACAGAAACTTGCAATGGTTAAGTTCCAGCGGACTTTTCCAGCTGTACGCAACTCTTTGGAGATTCGTGGATGACGCAAATATTCGAAAACACCCGGTTTTGGAACAAAAGGGTATTGGAGCATTGGAAAACCTTTCTGTGGCCTTTCAGCTCAAACTGATTTTTATCCCGTTGGCAATTTTGGGCTTTTTTGGCGAAATCGCATTTTGCAAGGGGCATTTGAAGGTTGTCCGTATTGTGATGGAATTAAGACATAGTTTTAAGATAGTACGAAATTGGGGTATTTTCGCAGTGTATGTCGTAAAGAATTGGTATACCTTGGGGGTTACGAGTTTTAAAAGTTTTATGAGTCATATAATTTATAATTGTAGTCGTATATTTCTTGGATGGTATGTAAATGTTAGATCGAAATGCTGCACCCACCTCAATCATCGAATATTTGCTCCTCGTTAATAACAGATATTTAAACGAAATTTGGTCCTACGTATTAAAAAAAATGTATGTTTCTTGAAAAGGCATTTATTTATTTTATTTTACTAAAAGAATGTCCCGTTCGTTATTGAATTCATCAAAATTAAAAGATAAAATATTCGTTCACTATTCATTAATTATAATTTTGCTTCAAATGTCTTGAGGAATTTCTCAATTTATTTATCCTCTGCATCTATTAAACATTGGGTAAAAAACTAAATAAGTGAAAAAAATATTCATTCATTAATATTCTTTATTAATATGAAAAGAATAAATATTAGGGGTATTCATGACGAGATCGCAACATAAATTTTAGCAATTTTGTCCGAACTAAATTCTATCCTTGGAGATGCATGAATTAATCTTCAGGCCTTAGTATTTACCTTAAATATTTTTTTATTTGCTGAAGATGCTAACTCTTAGTAAATACCCACATCATTCTTTCAAAAATCCCCCTAAAAATATTCATTCATTATTCCTTTATTTTGTAAATTATTTATTCAATCATTCGATCTATAATACAAAACCCTACTTAACTGTTCTCCACAAGTTGCTGCACAATATAAGTATTGGCTATCTGTTTTTTTTTTATTTGTAGCATGGCAAATATTTACATATTGCTCTTCATCAGTGTTACATATGTACACACACAAGTTGAATGAGATTCCTTGCAGTATGCACGTGGTGAACATTTGCACGGTATGCAGATACATAAATACACGGGTAAAATTAATGGCTTATGTTCTTTGTGGCAAGATTTTTATTATATCTACCGTTTTATTACACGGGTTTTATCGCTGTTTACAATTATGCATCTGGTTTTACGTATATAGGTATGTACATACATATGTGGATAAGTATGAGTTTGGTTTTCCAGAAGACGTGTCATGGGCATTGCATCTTTTGTTTCCAGTGCTCGAGAAAACCCACAAAATCTTCCAGTTTTATTATGTACCAGCTAGCTTTGTATTTTTACCAATACATGACAGTTTTGTTAAACGTGTTAATAATATGAAATAAAAGCTTTAATATTTTATATTTATTTGTGAAAACGCTTCACCCAAAATGAAATTCATAATTTGTTCTTAGCTTATTACTTGTATGCTTTATTGCTTTTTATAGAACTGTTGTCGGTATGTATAAGATAGGAGCCGTATTGGGGATATGCATTAAAAGTTTACATTTTTAGGAAAAATAGCACGGGATAAGATTCGTGAGTTGTTAGAAAATCATGAACCCCGCTGGTGGCTAAGTTAAGCAAAATATTTTTGAAAAAATACGTTCTCATGGAAATATATGTACGAACTCGTAGAAATGAATCCATTTATTGCACACCGTTGGTTTGTGATTAATAGGGAAGAAATAATTAAAGATTTTTTAGGTATCTTTTTATCTTACATACATTCATACGGAGTCCAGCGGCTGGACTTTGGCATAGTATTGAGAACTAATTTTGTTACGACGATACATACATATACAGACAAACTCTAAATAATTTGATGATAAATCTTCCCTCGCCGAGGTTTTATGCATATCATGCATAGTAATTTAGATACATATGGTAACGATTAACGAGGTAACGCACTTTAAGAAAACTGGTATTAAAGCATTGCCGACCGGAGTACATACATATGGGACTCTACCTGCACTGGTGTTACCGTAAAGTAATGTTGGGGTAATGAGAAATTTTCCACTCATGAACAATTTACTACCAATCCAGTAGGAAATTATTACCAAATCAATACCAACATGGAGTATACCAGATTTTTAACAGTGTGGAAAATATGTCGAAAACTCATATCATGTGACATCATTATTATAAAATAATACAACATTTGTGGTAAATATTTCAATGGAAACGTCATTTTTTCTAATAACAACGTCACATTTGTTTGGTACACTACGTTCTTGACATACAGATAATAGCGTAGAAAAAGCGATTGCACCTCGCTAGACAAACTAATGGGCTACACATTGAAGCAATTCACAAAATTCATAAACGAAGAATAAAGCTACAGAAAAATAAATAAAAGTGAGTTTTGTATCTTGATTTACTCTCTGTACATATTTGCCCTTAGTGATAAAATGTCTCTTTAATCATTACACAAAATATGAGTACTGTAGGATTTATGCCTCCATTTGTCCCCAAATTATTTATAGTGTGGTATTGTATACATTAATCTCGCCTGGGCCATATGTCGATATTTTTAATCAGAGCAAGTAATAAATTCGGTCACTCCTAAGCACGTCCCACGGACTGTAGATATTTAGCAGCATATTTTGCATTTGCCTATTTTTCGAGATGTATTTTATTCCGATAAAAAAACTGTAGACGTGACAGAAATGTCTTTCCGCTATTACACTGTGTGCATTGCTCTCTTCCAAATTGTAAGTTGATAAAAATTTATTGGAATACTTTTTACCAGCCAGTATCGTAAACTAGTTAAAAGAAAAATATTTTGCGAACTTTATAGAGAGATTGACAAGTTCGCCAATTATTTCCTTTTTGTTGCGATTTTTTACGGACATTCACGTAGTCGTGAACAACTTGTAAAATCCGTAACTTTTAGGGTGACATTCATAAATTATGAACGAGATTTTCTACACCATCCTCCCTCGTGTTGTGTCACATAGGCATGATACCTATCACTGTAACTAAACAGGTCCCCTCGCGCATTACATAATTTATGAACGGAACCTTATAAAATATGTTGATATACACAACTTTACAACATTAAAAACCTGAGTAAAGTTGTATTTTTTTTTGGCTAATTGGCCAAGGGCTTTTTCTAAAAGTGGTCATTAATTTTTGCACTAATACCTCTTTTTTTAGATTCTTAACACAATCAAGTTGAGCTTAGGGATCGTGTTGGAAACACGTCTGGATCCACAGGCTAAAAAACTGTGTAAGGATATTCTCTTAATTTGAGTAAACTCACACTGTTTAATTAAAACTTTTCCAACACAGCGGCAACATTTATCCTGTCCACGATGGATCTCGGAATTTGTGTGATTTATATTACGTCTGGAATAATATTGCTCCTCGGCGCAGTCAAGGTACAGTAAAGTAAATACAGATAGTAATAAATAAATATGAAGTCTTAAAACTTAAAAAATAAGGGGTAAAACATTGCAAAAATTTCTGAATCTTTGAATCCAGTTTTCCTCAAAATTTATATATTCATTTTCAAGACTTGAATAATAATTTACATATTTTTATCCGCAGAAAAATAGGATGCTCTGCATAATTTGGTTGGGGGCACACGGGATCCTTTTTGCGATGGGGGTCATCGTCAAAATAGCATATCTTACAACCGGACCAAGAAATGTGACCATATTGTCAATATTTGGGATTGCAACATTTTTCTACTTTTTGGTCGTCGTGGTCTCGTACATTGAAGAATTACCGGTACGGGGAGCACAAGCTGGACGAAAAATATCAACGTAGGATCCACCACATGAAGACGTACTGGATACTTAATGTTTTCTAAAATATGTTTCTAGCAGTACGAGAAAGTTGTTTCATTTCCTTATGTTTGCATTTTTACTTAATCCTTTGATTCGTGAAGAGAATTATCCTTTTATAAGAAATGGTAAATGTCAAAGGAAGACTAAAGTGATTTTTAAGGATTGTGGTGCCGGCATTGTTTCTGGAAAGTCATTAATTTTTACATTTTCTCCTCGCCACGTTAAATCTATTGGAGTTTTGAAGAATTTATCATATGCAAGCTGCATAAATGTTTAGCTTAAACTTTCTCTTGCCAAAAAAATTTGGAATTCAACATACAACATCCTTTAATTGATGCATGCATTTTATTTTCTTGATCTTAATCATACATCTTAAAAGGTTACATAAATCCTTTTTATTCGTACGTAATGTTAATATAATGCACATAAATATGTATGTATTATCGTATATGTTGAACTTATACACACACCTTTCCAATTTTTTTCTTTCGTCCAAAATTCATTCATTTCGAAAATCAATTTGAATTATTCATTCACTAGCCTATAAGCCCGTCTTAAAGACGGTCCATATTTAAATTTTAAGCGAAGACATCCAAATCGTTAGATTCAACCAGTACGCAACTAATCTAATCTAATTCGAGAGTAAAAACAACATCTAAATATACTTTAATTTCATAAGGAATGTATGTCGCGTACTTTCCACGACGTTCCTGAATTCTGATTGGTAGCCGGCCTTCCTAATTACCCAATCAATCAATCGGATTGGGATTTTTCTAACCTTGCTACATAATCTGGTTAACATTGATAGAAATTTTTTAACGTTCCTAGGGAATATTTTTAACGTTGCTCAGGAATTTTTTAACGTTGCTAGGGAATTTTTTTAACGTTACTCAAGAATTTTTTAAAGTTGCTAGGGAATATTTTTAACGTTGCTCAGGAATTTTTTAAACGTTGCTAAGGGATTCTTTTAACATTGCTAGGGAAATTTTTAAACGTTGCTAAGGAATATTTTTAACGTTGCTAGGGAATTTTGTTAACGCTGCTAGAGAATTTTTTTAGCGTTGCTAAGGAATTTTATAAACGTTGCTAAGGGATTCTTTTAACATTGCTAGGGAAATTTTTAAACGTTGCTAAGGAATTTTTTTGACGTTGCTAAGGAATTTTGTTAACGTTGCTAGAGAATTTTTTTAGCGTTGCTAAGGAATTTTTTAAACGTTGCTAAGGGATTTTTTTAACGTTGCTAAGGAATTTGTTTAACGTTGCTGGGGAATTTTTTTTGAGGTTGCTAAGGAATTTTTGTAACGTTGATAGAGTTTTTTTAACGTTGCTAAGGAATTTTTTAACGTTGCTAAGGAAGATTTTGAAGGTTGATACGGAATGTTTTTAGGATTGTTTAAAACCAGACCGAAATCATAACCGAAATTTTAACCGAAATCATATCCTAAATCATAACCGAAATCATAACCTAAATCATAACCGAAATGATAACCGAAATGATAACCGAAATCATAACCGAAATCATAACCGAAATCATAACCGAAATCATAACCGAAATCATAACCGGAGTCATAACCGAAATCATAACCGAAATCATAACCGAAATCATAACCGAAATCATAACCGAAATCATAACTGAAATCATAACCGAAATCATAACCGAAATCATAACCGAAATCATATCCTAAATCATAACCGAAATCATAACCTAAATCATAACCGAAATCATAACCGAAATCATAACCGAAATCATAACAGAAATCATAACCGAAATCATAACCGAAATCATAACCGGAGTCATAACCGAAATCATAACCGAAATCATAACCGAAATCATAACCGAAATCATAACCGAAATCATAACCGAAATCATAACCGAAATCACAACTATAGTCGTAAATCATATCAGTGCTCTGATTGGATACGGAAAGCCGGCAACCAATCAAAATGCAGGAATGTCACGGAAAATTACACGGGACGGACTTTTCGAAATTATAATATAGATTATCCTTCATTCATTCGTCCCATGTATTTAACATTGGGCAAAAAATGAATGAATAAAAAACCCACTCATTCATTTTGAAATATTGAATTATTCATTCCTTATTCATTCCGTCAATGAATTATTTATTCACTTATTGATTCTTCATTGCGTAGTAATTAAATAAACGTGAACAGGTGTGCTTATGCATACCCGTACTTAACTATTTGCTAAATTGACATTTTAAGTTTGTACAAACATAGGTAAACGAAGTGGACTTTAATCTAAATAGGTTAATACATAGATATACACACTTTCATTTATTGGCCTGCTTACGCTTCAACAAATTCAGAAAAACATAATCCCGCCTAAGACTCTATTTTAATTTAGTTTCAATTATTTTTTGATTTCACTTATTAACATACATATTCAGATACTAAGGATAAGCGTGTACGTCAATGTGCTGCTTTACTACTGCTACACATGTACACACATATTACATGTGTAACACTACACAAATTTTTTTAATACTTGATATGGATAAATATCTGACACCTTACCCCGATTCCGTTGTCTGATTAGCTTGAAGATTTGCATTTAACCCCGAAGATTCCAAAAACTTGGATAAAACGTATGAATAATTCCTGCGGCTGCGATGACTTGAAGCAACTGTGTAACAAAGAAAATACCAAATAAATCTCTGGATTTAGATAATTTAAAACTGGTTTCGGATTAAGAACAGCAGACCGATGGTTATGTCGTGATTTTAAAAAGCCGGGTGACCAAAAACCAGTGTTGCTTAATTACTCGATTTTGTAATTAATTAGTAATTACTTAGTTATATCTGACGAGAGAATGTAATTACTCAATTGCATGTTACATCCATCGGTTGGGGAATTAATTACAATTACTTCCGTCAAAACTAATTGATGACTTAATTAGAAATTAATTACATTTTTAAATAATCATGAAGGCACAATGTTGGAATTATGAAGTCATGCAGGTATCAATTTCCCGGTATAAAAGTTGCCACCACTTGGTCTCAAAATTATACCGGTCGACTGGTAAATTTTTACGTATGCGTAAAAAATTTGCTACTGATATGACAAAACTTTAATCCCGAGCTATTTCATAAAACTTATGTCCAATCAGCCCACAAAGTGCAAAATATGTACATACTGATACATGGCAAACAAATTCTGCGATAACTTGATTTGAATTAGAAAATGCTACATACTCATTGCATATATCAATGGTACATATATTTATGAGCTTCGCACTTAAACTTACTTTAATGACACTCCCCCAAGTGATGGCAACCCTTTTGAGGGCATAGTGTCTTATCTTGACTGTTAATAGTTCCTCCCGGAATGTCGAGTGGTCACTACTTGGAGGAAATATTGGTCCACCGTGTCCCACCAATTTGACGGATTCATAGTTCAGAATAAATCGCCGCAACATTTCCCACTGCATACGGACATAAAGAGGTATGTATATTTTTATTCTTTTCGAAGATACCTATGTATCACCGGAAATTTTGCTCAATCTGGCTGTCATTCCTACACATGCAAATAGAGGTCTCCCAGTGTATTCTATTAGATTTAGGCTAAACACGTGTCCCTCTACATATCTTGAATTTCTGGTGTATGCATGTCTAAAAAAAGCGGATCTGGGTTTCATCAAAGTCGGTGAGAGACGGCTGGCGTCATCACATGAGAACTTACATAGTTCCTGCTAAAGCTAACAGCTTGTGCACTATTCCTTTATAATTTAATATGGCAAAGCGCATATATTTTGCAAATCTGTGCATCCAGCTCGGCTAGCAGAACGATTGTCAGGACAACGATGCCAGCATCGACACTTGTGTCAATCAGGTCGGAAACAGTGAGGGTATAATGGGTTGAAAAAAACGAAACAAAAAACTGAACAAGGTCTAACAATCCCACTAGAATGTGAAGGGTAATTACCAAACTGAAATGTTCTGTTATTTTTCCGGTCAATTCGCGAAGGTTTATGATTTGTTGTAGAACGTAAAGTCTGTCCTCAGGTGTGCAATCAGCCGACAGCTTTGCACCTACATCTTGAATAACGCATGCCAACGCTATGAAATTAATTGCAGCCAGTTCTAGTGGAACCAGCTGCATCTGCCAGGTTCGGAAGATTAGAAAATATAAAACTAGGATAGAACTAGGAAGAGAAATACATTTTCCGAACAATAAGTCAAATTGGGGACAAATACTTTGCTTGCTAATTTCACAAACCAGGGAAAAAATGGCATTAAAATTGTCTCGGAAATATGAAATGTCTTTCTTGCCATATAGGATTGTTAGTTCACTTGTGAAATGGAAAATCGGGATATATATGAGATGCAGGAGATGGATGGAGGAAAGAGTGACAACTGCCTGTGAAATCGAGAAGGGAGAAAGTGAGATTAATTTTAGAAATGTAAGCATTTCCATGAATGATATCAATCTACTATTTTCTGTACAGTATTTGTAGTAAAATTCTTTATATTTATATCAACAATATTAACCATTAAAACGTACTAACCATTAAAAAGTCAAATTCGTTTACTTACACAGCACCAGGATTTCCGTAGTGTAGTGAAAGTATTCCAAAATATGGTCGTGATTTCTACAAGGGCATCCCTACCGGTGAAAAGATTCCACACGGTCGCATACACCCACAGGACACGCAGCACCGATCGTGCAACAGGTAGTCGAAAAATATTCTCTTGAGTGAGATGGACATACGTGAGAATTAGTGTTAGGAAAACGGCCATCAAAATGTAGCCACTTGAGACAATCACCTGTAAAATGCAAAAACAGTGAATATCCAATTTAGTGTGGTGTAACAAAGAGTATGAACAGTCAAGATAAATTCATAATAAACAACGGAAGTAACCCAGGGGCGCTAGGGAAATGTGACCTTTGACTTCACTCACATAGGACGCGAAGAAATCAAAGTCTGACGATGGCGTACTGTTGGCCACCATTCCTCAAGCTGCGTCTTCACCGCTCTGGCTGGAGTTTAATAAGGTTCTGGTCCTTCTTCTTCCTCCTGTAGTAAAGCTTATTTCTTATACTCTTAATCTTCTTCTTCACCTCGGGGGAAAGCTTCTGATGATTCACCCCACCCCCCATCGGTGGAGACACAAACGATGGTGAAGACACGAAGGGAGGTGGAGCAATCGGCAAAGCTCCTTTAACAAGTCTGCAATGTTTTGGAGGTGGATGAAAATGTTTGCTGCATACAATCGTTTTAGGTGACACGTATCCCAGGAAGAACAGATTATGGGATATCTCAGTTTTATCTTGGGGTTATTTTCAGTAAAACATACATGGTTTTGGCCGCCCAACCCCGAGTTTTGTCCCGTGTTTACCCCACTCGTTTCCCATTAGTTTTACAAAATTTATACCCAGATATTTCCCCAGCATTTTATGACAATATTACCGAGGGGTTGTCCCTCTGTATTTAAGGAGATTTCCCATGCTTTTCCCAGTGCTTTTATTCAAATAAAATGTCTTTTTCCCAGTATCTCGTACTCCACATTTCAATTCACATATTATTTATTTGCCAAAAAAGTTATAAAATTAGATGTGATTAATTATTAAAGCTTAGATTAATTAACAATAAATTGTAAATTAGGGGTCCTGCTTAACATAGGGACACAGGAGAGATATATTAGACACATTTCGGAAGGGGTTTTTTATTTTAGGTTTTTAGTTTTCCTTGGTTTAGTTTTTTTGCTTCCCTCAGTATCTGTCGAATTTAGCACGTCTTCAACTGCACCTTGCTCCAATTTCCTCGGACGGAATATGTAATAAGCAAAATTTCATGAAATATTAATTCATTCAGCAAATTAGTTAAAATTGGAAATACAAAAAATGAACACGTAAATATACTTACCACGTGTTTGCGGACAAAGATTTAATGTTCTTTCCACTCCAAAAGTGCTAGCTTCCTCTGCTTATCTTTCTACAAGACCCGGCCTGTTGGCCACTTGCAACTTTTCTTATTCGGGTTTATCCAACACGAGGGAAGAAATTGCACACATTTTTCACCAGGAAATTTTAGTACAGAAAATATTTAAGATTCTGGACAGGGTTGAATAATTAATGTATGTCGAACGGCACCAAATATGATACTGACGATAGTGACGACGAAGGGAGGCAAAAAGAATTTGCGCTGAAAAGTGTCCATCTCGGTTTAAACTCGGGGATATGAAAGCGTTTCCCAGTAATAACCCCATATTAAAATATGAATTGACGCTTGGGCAACCCCTGACTAAACCCACCGAATTTATAGCAAAGCATATCAGGCAAATGGATCTACCCAGAAGTATTATTGAGCTTTTCCTTTGTTCTGTAAAACTAAGTGATTTTCCCAAAAATAATAAGGGCTTAATATATGGCGTGTAAAATGTTAGGGAAATCTTATTGGTTTATCGCAGTTAAATGTCATTTAAATCCCATCACACGGTTCCCCAAAATTATATCGGGATTGTATCTTGTAGCTAACCCACCAAAATAAATTCCCAGCCTATTTACAGGCCTCCCATAGAAAACCCAGAGTAATTACGATATCTGTTCTTCCTGGGTTTCCTTATCGATGTCGAGAATGTCACACCACTCCTGACACCTTTAAAAATACTCAAATTAACGATCAGACGAATAAGTTATTTTGCATGGGAAACTATACCTCTTCGGGCACTTTGGCAGACTGAAAAAGGACGAATTGTGATCTTCTTCATTTAATGAATTATGACAGTTAGGAGCGTGAGCGTCCAGCCATGAGCGTGTTTTCACCATACATTATGTATATGTATGTGTTTCCACCGTTCATTATATAAGTTATTGTTTAATATTATGGCCGAACCTGGTAAACTTTAAAGAAGTTTCCGACAATTTCACACTGTTACCAGGTCACGAGCAACATCTCATGGTAATTGAGTCTATAATTAAACAAAATATAGTGCATTACAAAATACAAATTCCTTGGTCCTTATTTTTGGAGAGTTAAAGTTTGCATTTACCAGTTTGGCCGGCGATGACACAGATTTCTGGTGAGGGCACGGCAGAGAGGTCGCAAAATTAATCGATGAAAAATTGTCGTTAGCAGTTACCTATACCAATAAACCACAATAAATTAACATCGAAATCACTCGTAAAAATGAACGTGTCACCACCATATTTGCGTCCCCACCGTTCATTGCTAAAAGAAAATAGTAATTACTTTACTACTTACCTAGAGTTGAAGTTTAGAGCTGAACTTGTGGTGAGTTGAAGCAATTTATGTAGTTGAGTGGATGTCAGAAAATTAATTTGTAGGATATTAAATAATCTTTTAATTACTCAGCTTTTCCGAGTTTGGCAGCAAGAATGATGGTAAAGGAGACACCTGATTTTGGTGCCAAGAAAGGAGTGAGATTTCCAAGTAATGGGGAAATTGAGATTGGGAAAAATTGAGTTGTGCCACGGCCCTGTTTTTATGGGCGGATGCCCATAAAAACCGTCAGCCAATCACAGCATTTGGAACCCCATTTCCCTATACTGAAACAATAACCATATCTTCATCCTTCTTTAAGTGATCTGTATTCGCTGGGTGGGCTGAAGTAATATGGAAAAGTTTCAATGGTTTAGTTTTTATCCGAAAGTAATAATTGGTTTCAAAGTCGTTTCATAATTTGAGAATGGCAGAAAGGATGAAATTAATTTTGCATTGTTTTTTATAATCGATTATATAAGTAAACCTTGATTATGGCACTTTTCGTTACGTAAAAACATAGTTTGATCAAGGCTAAAAAGTGCGTTGTTGCAAAACGGATGTTTTTGTTAGTCATGTCCTTAAATGGGGGAGTCAGAAGGGGGGGGGAAGTGCGGTGTAAATTTTTTACATTAAATAATAAATAAACGGCCCCTTATTATGGATATTTGTACATATTTAAATCAGTTCGGCTGGAAGTAATTATTTGCAGTGGCCGCGGATGCGTGAGGGGATAAAGACGGAAAATTTGTCGTGCGACCATGTCCCCCCACGGTCAGTGGGCCTTAATAGATTTGACATATAGATTTGTAATGATAAAGTACTGAATAATGTATTTCTTTTTTGGCACAAAGTCGCCAAATATTTTGACCTATGTTATGAGCAATACTTTATTTTATCTATTTTATGATTATCAATAATATGTAACCATTCATGAATGTGCAAAGGCTGTTGGCTATGATGCAATAAATAAATTATTTATTATTTATTAATAGATTTGACATAAATATTTTCTATTTGAACTAAATTCATTCAAAAATTGAAATTTGAAGGGAGAAATTACGAAATAAATAGGTCACCAAGTGATCTGGAGAAAGTGAAAATCTTCACGGAATTTATATCAGCTTTGAATTGTCCCCAATTCGACAAATGGTAACAATATTGTTCCCCACTTTGTACCAATAAATACTTACATACCTGCGCGTCTTATAAGAGCGTAGCGTGCTTAGAGCCCCGAGTTAGAAGTCAAGCACGGATCGCAGATCTTGGCAGGATTTCTCCTGGGTAAAGGATGTAGATCTGTGTAATCACAAAACAATCAAACCAAAACGTGAATCCGTACCCGTGGCTGGCGAATTCAGTGAAACTTCGCATCTCATATATGTATGTATCATTTTACGATTTGGAAGTGTTGTCAACCACGCGTTGTACGATGACAGGTGTAAGATGATGACACGTGTGATAAACTCATCACCTCCAATAAATGGATGACAAAGTAAGAGAATGGTGAATTAGAATTGTAAGACAGGGCACAGATTTGCCACTACTTGATGTTAAATATGTAAACATTTGGTAAAGATAAATATAAATGGTTACAATTTTTTTTATAAGCTTTAAATTATATGTAATATCGTCTATTTAATTATAATCAATTTTTCTAATTTATGTATGCAAAAAATAGGTTATATTTACAAATGGTTTGATAAATTGGAGCGATTTTTTGCCCACATTACAGCCCTTAAATAGCACGATCCCTTAGGAAATTATCCGTTTGTATCGATCAAAAGATGTCTTGACCATGCAGAGTATTTATTGCTTGAGTCAAATAGAATAAAAATCTACTTATTCAGTGCTTTTGGACAAAAATTATTTGTCAAAAAGGCTTAATAACTAATTAAATAATCAATTTATTAAGAAGTGAAGTCGAGTAAGAAATGAAATAAATTTCAAATAAAATGACTGAATATGAATGAAAGTCTAAAGTCAGACTGACTTTAGAATGAAAACTATATTTTTGACCAGGGATGGACTGGATGTCCCGAGTTCCTTGCAGTGATTGCTTTGTAGTAGAGGAAACGAAACAGTGGACGGATGTTGACTAATATACATAAATGTGTATGCAGACTTATGGGCACTTTCTCCCCGAGAGAAAGTGAACACTAGGATAAAACCGGGTTTCTGAGAGACTCCGGGTCCTGTCAGCCAATGCTTACGAAAGAGATGATTCTTATCCCAAAATCCGACTTGTGCTTTATATTCTCGCCATTTAAATAATCACATTCGCCCCGGAGGACCGAACGACTTTGGCGAAGACAACACGAAGGACCCCCGTCCTTTAATGATGAACCGGATAGATAAAAATCATTTAAATATACGTACGAAGCTAAAAAAAATTTGCAAAATGTAAAAACAATAAAATATGCCAAAAAATGTAAGACGCAATAACGCTTTTGTTTTTTGTCGAACACTGGTAGCAAATAATTGGCCATTATTAATGCATATGTACATTTGAGGGCCGTTCATAAATTATGTAACGCGGCAGGGATGAGAGGAGATCTAAAGCTCAAATGTGATATGTGACACGTGTTTCGGGGGAGGCAACAAAATCGTGATTTTTTGCATCACATAATTTGTGAACGACCCCTAACTTTACGAAATCATATCGCCCTCGAGACAATAGCTTCGACGTCACTGTAATTTAACAAAGACGGCATTGTGATTTTCAATTTCACATTTTTTGTAATGGCTCAAACGACGACAAAATTTGAGAGGTGACCTCTCCCAAAAAGAATAACCCGGGTGGAAACCCGAGCTCCATTTCTGATCACCAGACGAAAACTGCGCGTAACGACGGCTGAAGGGGACAAACATACATATGTATGACATGAGGTTTTTCATTTATGTAAATAAAATTGTAACAAGTTTTAAAAAAATTATCGTTTTTGATGAGCATAATTAGATTATTGGTTAAAGAGAGTGCTGGTGGTAGATTCATATAAAGTAAAAAAAAGTTGAACAATTACAGATTCAGTGTCAAAAAATATCCGATCAGGTTATCAAAAGACGGATATCCGACTCATCAATTTTCAATACAGCTAAATTGAGCTTCACGTCGAAACGCCAAGGTCATGTTGCACTGCACATTTGTATTTCTTGATTAAAAATAATTTATTTCATCAATCTGAGCAATGGACATATGTAGATCATCTTTTAAATTTAAATTAAATTAAATACACGTAAAAAAATATGTTCCCGGTTAACTTAATAAATTTCTGACAAAAAATTCCTCCACTTTATTCATCTCCACCTACTAAGACCACCACATCCGATCTTTTCCGACTCGGCAGTTTGAACCCGCTCTTCCGCTCGCCTATTTTATGCGTGTTCCTCGAATGCAGGGTGAGCGACCTAGGCGCTTCCACACCCCGCCTGGTCGCAGGTGAAGGGCCGCTCGCCTGTGTGGACTTGTCGCACGTGCGCCTGCAGCTCGACGTTGGAGTGGTACCTGTTCAAAAAATTAGTTTTCATTCAATACTCAATATAAAGTTAGCCCTCCCAAGTTATGAGTGAAGATTTTCATTCATAGTGACTCATTTTTGTTCAAATTCATTTCACTTTACTTTCTTTAAACAGCTTTCTCGCTGACGTAACGTTTACTTACCTTATCTTGAATTCAGAGTGCATTTACTTTTAAAAAAAATAACATCATTTTTACCGCATGACTTATTTATCACCAAAATTGAGACATTTTTAACCATTTCTCGGATCCCGGAATTTATTTTAAAATTCTGTATATTAGGTAGACCACATATTTTTTTACATCTTCGATTAATTTATCATCGTAAGAATGATGACAGTGCGTGATACGCTGCAATATTTGCAACCAATTACGTATATATTGTCTATGCGATTTTAGTTCTCATTAATTTTTTGCAATTATGAGTAAACGTATTATGGAAACTGGTCGTTTATGCCATGTGACTTTTATAGAATAAAAATTCTGCAATAACCCTTATTGAAAAGGGATTATGCAAAGTGACCGGAGACGAGCTCGAATGGAACATTGTCATGACAACCAGTTCAAATCAAAAGATAAGAGTTTTATTTAAACTAAATGCGTATGTGCTTATGAAATATATTTACATTCGCATATTTACATATCTCTGTGGAAAAAAATCCATTCTGAGCCCTATCCCACGATAAGGTTCCAAATTTCACCATTTGATCATGCATGTAATCATTCCCTGATAACGAACCATTGATTGCGTGCTGCGATGCGAAGCAATTCGGATTAATCATCGTCATCGCAGTACATATCACACCCAATTTCCAGCAGAAAAGTAGAAAAAAATAGTGTGAAAACTTTCTGAATTTGAGATGGATAAAGTAATCAGCGTTTTTGAAGTGGGACCAGTGGCACTAATCTTGGAGAAGGATCCGATACTTTCTGAGGATATTGATAGGGTCATGAATTTCCTAGAAATACCCTCTTCTGTACAACACCGCATGAAGCCTCGCTACACGATCGGAGACGGTGTACGGAAATCTGCCGCCCCTCAAGTGCAGCCCGATGGATTTGCAGCCCATTTTGTGCCCCCTTGATTATCTGCAGCCCACCAATTTGCAGCCTATTAACTCCAGCCCGCGATTATTTGCAGCCCACCTCACAAAACGCATAATGCCACCACACAAGATGGAAAATATATGTACATCATATACAAAGGTTCATTTCTTAGATTGAATTATATTTATCTATTTCCCAGAAATAGATAAAAAACATAAAAAAGGTTCTTTCCAACCTTTTTTTTCTTTCCACCTTTGTGTGACTTGATGCAGTCAACTAGTCTTTTTTGTCAGTTAAAGGAAGTAGATCGACTGGAGAGAATACCAACAGTGTCAGTGAAATTTAAAAAAAATAAGTTCCCGAAATTCTGCCCAACTAATTTGTTTTTGTGTATGTGTAATTTATTTTGTTTGAATAATAAAAAAGCGTTAGTTTCTTGGTTCCCAAATAGGTAAGGTACTTTTTGAAATTTTGCATGTTAGTTCCAAATACAATACAAACTAATAATACGAAGTCAATTCACACATATTGTCAACCATTATATGACTAGTAGTAAAGCCCATCCCAAGTTGTACTAGAGGTTATTTTGGGGGGGCAGGAATTGGGGGAGGTGAGGGGAAAGGGGGGGGAGGGGGGAAGGGGGGGCCGTAAGGCCCCCCCTCCTTTTTTTGGCCAAATTTTCTATTTTTTAAAATGACTGAAATTTTTTCACTAATAAAAATTGGTTTCAACTTTTATTATTACCAGCTATGGCCACCATTACAATTTCCGAATCCATAAGAGGTAAACCTGTTGCATCATTGAACGGATACTCCTTCGTCTTCCACAAGTTTGGCGATGAAAAGCGCATTTGGGTATGTGACCGCTATCGTCATGCCAAATGTCCCGCCAGGATGCACACCTCGATCGGCTTGGAGAATGTGACCATCATATCCGAGTTGGGAAGTCATAATCTTCCCGAAAATCCCATCAATGTCGAGCTTCGTCAAGTTCGCACAAAGATACGTCAGGACGCCAAATCCACCAACGACCAACCAGCCTCCATAATATCCCGAAACGTGGGGCATGTCTCAGCCGCAGCGCAAGGAGTCCTCCCTCTCAAACAAAATCTGAAAAGAACAATCAGGGATGTACGTGCTTCTGGAGTAGGATCTCTTGTACAACCTCATAGGCGAGAGGATATTGTTCTTCCAGCCTCATTTCAAAAATCAAAAGGAGGTGCAGACTTCCTTTTGTTTGATTCTGGTCCTAAAGCATCCAGGATTCTTGTATTTGCGACCCGTGAAAACCTGGACTTCCTCGCATCCTGTCCCGTGTGGTTGGCGGATGGTACCTTCAAGGTGGCGCCTTCCCTCTTCGATCAACTGTTTGTGCTGCACGGAATTCGTGGAGGGGTGACATGCCCTCTTGTATATGCTCTCCTCCCAAACAGAAAAACCGAGACGTACAGTCGCGTTCTCAGCGCTCTTTTGGATTCCCAGGCTGGATTGGCACCTACGACCATAATGACCGACTTCGAGCGGGCTGAACTCAGTGCCTTTAATGAAGCTTTTCCACGTGCCGAACAGAAGGGGTGTTTTTTTCACTTCTCACAGTGCTTTTATAGGCATATCCAGAAGTTCCCAGAAATTTTGAATCGTTTTACTACCGACTCCAATTTTTCCCTCAATATCTGGAATCTTGTAGCTTTGGCCTTTGTCCCACCAGACGACGTATTATCTACATACGAATTGTTAATTCGCGAGGAATTCTTTGTCGACAACGCGGTCTTACTTGTGGATTTCATCTGGTACTTTGAACGGACTTGGTTGGGGCCTTGGAATCCTCTTAGAACAGCCCGAGTTGCTCCTTTGTATGCCATCCCCCTGTGGAACTGCTTCCATAGTGTGTTGGAGGATTTACCCAAAACGAACAATGCGTGTGAGGGATTTAACTCTGGATTTTCTTCTTTGCTCGGCGCTTCCCACCCAACTATTTATAAACTTATCGACGGACTAAAAGAACAACAGGTTTTGACAGAGTTAACCATACATCAACGGGTAGCTGGTACTGTCCCCACTCCACGAAAAAAGTTTGCAATAGCTTCAACAAAACTCAGAAAAGTTGTTGAACAGTACGGGGTTGGTGATTTTTGTCATATAGACTACCTTCGCCAAATTTCTTATCGTGTCCGATTCCATTAAAATTGATATATGTTTGCTATTTTTTTAAATTGATGTTTTGCTATTTTTTACTGATTGATTTTTTATTCAAAGATGTTTTGCGATTTTTTATTGATTGATTTCTTATTCAAAGATGTTTTTATTGATTGATGTTATACGATTTTTTATTCAAAGATTTTTATATTGCCTGATGTTTTGAGAACGTTTTAATACCTTGATTTTATATTTCTCCCTGTATGTAAATAATGACACTAATAAATACACTATGACCCAAAACGGGGAGAATGGACCTTTGTATATGATGTACATATATTTTCCATCTTGTGTAGTGGCATTATGCGTTTTGTGAGGTGGGCTGCAAATAATAAGGGCTGCAAATAATCGCGGGCTGGAGTTAATAGGCTGCAAATTGGTGGGCTGCAGATAATCAAGGGGGCACAAAATGGGCTGCAAATCCATCGGGCTGCACTTGAGGGGCGGCAGATTTCCGCAAATCATCGGAGACATACCCAAGTATGTCGTGCTAAATCACATTTTAGGAATATGGATCAGTATTAACGGGAACAATGCCACATTTCTAAAATTAACGGAAATTCTCGAGAAAAACATGTTCCTGGCTTGTGCAGGTGGCAGAAAGATAATTAAACATGCATAATAATTCCAAGTGTACTATGCAACGTTATTTTTAGACGAGTTAAAGCATGCATTTGGTTCTCGAATGGCACCACCGCCTGACCAGCTAGATAATTTCATCCTACCTGTTGCGTTGCCATCACAAAGGCCGCCGATCTACTTGTCATGTAATTCGCCATATTTTTCTATTTTATCCCTACTCTGATTACATAAAGTTCCACTTTCTTTACAGCAAACTCGGGCGCCCAGTCTAAAAAAACTGAGCGGCTGGAACGTCTCCGTAAATGGAAATCATACCAAGTACTCTCCTTCCTCGGGGCGGGTTCTTTCGGATTTGTGTTCAAAATCCGCAAACCTCTAACTTCAGAAGAAACAGCGGTTAAAATCGTGCTGGACGAATTTCACCATGTCGACACTGCTATGGGGTCTGACGATATTAAAGCGACAAATACCGAACTCAAGGTCATGACGGAGCTCACCAGGCACGAAAACGTGGTCCGGCTAGTAAGTTATGATGTCCTCTTGCCACCAGATGACGCCTCAATCTCAGGTAAGATTTAGATGGACTAGATAAATAGACAGGATTTATCCTGTTAAATGAGTCCATAGCTCGCAATGGACCATGGTCCACTGGACAAAAAAATGGTCCACATCTGTGGACCATGAACAGATTTATTGCGAACTATATATGAATGAAGCACAGCGCTGTGTTTTTTTTTCTGTGTGACTTAAATCAAATATCACTTAAGGTATGTTCGTGCGCCACAAAACCTTTCAGAAATATTTATATTCCCAGCCATACCTGTTTACATTCTTACATTCAATAGACAAGGAGGAATGTAGTCATTCATTATTCAATGAATACGTGAACAATGAGTGAATAATTTGTTCGAAATTTTTGAATGAATGAATTCTGAAAAAATTTATTTCACTAATATTCATTTAGAATGAATGAATAAATTTATTCATTATTCATTTCACCTTATGCTATGCATAATAAATACATGGGGTATAATGAAGAATCCATCGACACAAGGAAGCTAATTTGAGATAAACTGCATAAAAAATTACCTATAGTAAATTATTCAATTTAAAGTCTTAAAGTCTTGAAGTCTTGATTCAAGAATTTTCCAATTTTTAAATCGAGTGGAGATTTAATAAAGAAATATTTTGTGAACACAATTTATATGAATCATGGAGGATCAATTTTTAATTTACAGGTGTTTTTCAAACTTATGGTGACGCGGTAAACATAACAAATTTAAAAGACGCAAAGTTGGTCGGATTATATAATTCGTGCAATAATCTGTCCAACACGAAAAACACCTTCGTCCTAGAAATGGAGCTATGTGGCCCCACACTACGAGAATGGCTTAGTTTGGAGGAAACCTGGAAAAAATATAAGGACCCGAGTTCGAATCCTGCCTTTCTTGAGGAGCAGATGAACATAGCACAAGGAATTATTGCTGGATTAAAACACATTCATCAAAAGGACATGATACACCGGGACCTTAAACCAGAAAACATTTACTTTGCTCGTGATGGATTTGTGCTTCCAGTAAAAATCGGGGATTTTGGGCTCACCCGTCAGATGTCGGGTAATGCCAGCGTCACCCAAACTAAGCCGAGAGGAACTGAAATTTACCGAGCTCCGGAAGTATATTCGGGAACTTATGGTCAGAAAGCTGATTTGTTTTCTTTGGGTATCGTCCTATGGGAAATTTTTGAGATCGTGCCAATGAACTTTGATGCTCTGAGGTACAGAGTCGAGCAATTATCTATCGATCAGGACTTCAGTGTTGTTAAAGGAAACGACAAAATTCCTAATTTAAAGGATACAATTATTGGGCTTACATATCGAAAATGTAAAGAGAGAACGAAGAGTATTGACGATGTGAAATTGGATTTTGTAGATCAATCAGATGGGAGCGAGAGTGATTCTGTGACTAGTTTTTTACGTTAGTAATCACTTCCAATCATATCATCGTAGTTTAACTTTGCCCAAAATTGTATTCCCGCTTTCGTATCCCTTCCATACTAATATGTAGTATGGGAAGGATACCAAGGCGGGATGGGTGAATTAAACTGCATTAATATTGGAAATTGATAAATAGGTATGAATAACTCGTCCGTAACAACTGGTTCGAATATTTTGTTCAAATTTTAAACTAATTAAGTGGTGGAATATTTAGATATTTGTCTATTTACATAAAAGGATGAATTGAAATAAATAATATTATTATTAAGAGGAGCATCGGGGTTTGCTCAGGAAATTTACATTTTTGTCCTAAAGGGTGGCCCAAATGTATCTCCCGGGCAATTTTTCCGCAAAAGTTTAAGATAAAATCGGCTGTAATTCTTGAACCAGCCAATGCTTCATTTTGAAAATTTTACCATAAGTAGTCCAATATGGAAGGTCGATCGTGACTATCATAGAATTCAGACAAAAATTTCGGTTGCGTAGCAGTAAAAAATTAATAAAAATTTGGAGAAATTGTTATATCGCGGGAAAATGGTAAGGCTACGCAGCAGCAGAAATTTTGTCAAATACAAAAAGCGGCCTGACCGACGTGGAAAGATGTCACCTACCCGAAAAACAACAATTAAGCTCAAGATTTACCCGAAAACCGAAGTTCGGTACTTAGTTGTTCAAAAGAACGAAGTGACTCAAAATGCTTTAAAATTATTAACAAGTAAATTTACGATGCTACAATGTAGAAGGTTGCAAAATCAACGAATTCTAGTCAGACAACTTATAAACTAACTAGGAAAACATTACTATCTCAAAAGAACATTGATGACCGTCTTAAATTTGGAGAAATATTTCAAAAAAGTGGCGATTTGTGTGAAAAAATACAAGGTCAAGAACCATGGCGTCATTTCCCCTGGACCATTGAATCCCGAATTAAGCTGTATGTAAAATTCAACCTATAAAATATGAGATACAAAACCGCAAAAAAATCGGATGTACCACCCATACGTGTGTTACAATTGATATCGAAAGTTATGGTTGCGGGTGTTTTTATGCGCGTGGCTTAAAAACCTTTCATAGTATACAAGTATAGCACATATCCAGGTAAAGAATTTTATAGTGAAAATTCAACCTAAACACTTTGATAGCATGAGAAACAAGGAATTTTTTCCAAATGTTAGTCAGTACTTTTCCAGCAGGATGGTGCTGCAAGTCACGCTTCAAAAATGACCATGGCGCAAAATGAAGGACAGAGTAAAACGGTTTGGGGTAAGGGGGTGTGGTCTGCTAAAAATCCGGATGTGGGTGTTTTGGATAACCAATGGGCAATACTTAAGTAAGATATGTACATGGATCCAGAACCATGCTTGACAGCAGAGATAACAACAAAAGTTCAAGAAAAGTATAATTTTATACCAAAAATGACTTTGGAAAAATCATCATAGAGTTTCAACAAAAGCGATGAGGACATTGTTAGGGTGAACTGTTGAGAGACCAAATACTGGGGTATGTGCGGAAAAAAACTTGGGTTCGCCAAGTCACATGGTTTTGAAAAATAGGGTCTTATTCTTTTGAAAGAAAAAGTCGGGAGATACATTTGGGCCACCCTTTAGTCCTTTGTTTCTAACGTTCACACTGGTATGCTTACAATGTAATATGTTTTCTAGCACACCAGGATTTTCTATCGTGCTATATTTAAAAAATCAAGCCACAAATTAGACGTATCTTTCCGCTGAATGGCCTAACTAAAAAAAAAATTTGACGGCAACGTACGCCTTGGTTTCCGCCAGTGGAGGAAAAGCGAGAGAAGATAAATAAATGTCATGAGATTTCTAATTTTTGGCTTATTTTTTAGTATAACTCGCTACGTACATAATCATGGTGAACCTTAACAAATGGAACATTTTTAGTTCATTTCAGACACCGACTCCTGATGGTTACACGTCGGGAGAAAAGCTTCCTGGAAGATGGTGGTGTTGGGCATGTGGCATATTAAATGCTACTTCCGTACCTTCTCAAAAGGGATGGTTCCCGACTGCTACGCGTGTCCGTAGATTAGTGGTCAAAAGATGTACTTTACAACATTTTCTGCTACTGCATCGTTCATTCCTTTAAAAAGATTGTGTTCAGGAAAAGAAGTTGCGAAGAATAATTTCCCAAATTACACAAAATTTATGGGCTCACTTGCACTTGTGGTATGTATTACATAAATTATGGATGTATTACATAAATTTGCTACCGTGTATGTTAATTTTGTTAAAATGACCAACAAGTTTAAATTAGCCAACCACACTTCCACGTAGTTTTACTGAAGGGGCGCAAACACCCCAACGTCTCGAGAAGTGAAATCCCTCCGGACAGTTGGACATTGCCGATGGTGACATGAGTCCTTCGATAGGGTCTCCCCGCTCTCCTTTTTGCCCTTGGGAACCTCTTTCTCCCTTCATTCCGGTCATTCCATAAAATCCTGGAAAGTCAATCTCACTTGATAACTTGCATACTACAGAGGGGTGGGACAGAAGAAGGAGCCACTTTGCCTAAATTTATTCCGGCCTTATTATTCGTTTGTGAAGTTTGGTAATTGGTTCAGTGTGAAGCCCTTTAGTTTATCTAACGAGCCTCAGTCGCTTTTTCCAAATAGTCATGACCTTTGACACAATTTTCAGAGTGATTCTGCACCACTCGTCCTGAACACTTTTCCAAAGTGCATCAAAACGCACGCGTTTTCCTTTCAAGAAGGCTCTGTTTTAAGTACTCGAATCCAAAAAAAACATCGGATTGATATCAGAGGAACTAACGAGAGTTTCTATAGTAGGAATAATTGTTATACCCAAACTTTTTTTAAAATCCTTCGTGTAGGCTGATATTTTGTGAGAAATAAGTTGGGATGAGAGCATGATCTCGGGATTTCCTACGAGTCACTTGCTGTAGGTCATTGTGAATGACTCTAGAAATGTTCTCCTACTAACGTTCAACATTTTCGCCATGCAACTTTTAGTTGGTGGATTTACCGTTTTGGCGAAAAATTGATTTTCCGGATAAACTTTTTGGTTCAAGCGGATCTTGGGTATCCTTTCCGTGGGGGTGGAGCTCTAACCGCTTTTTCCCTCCGCTTGATTCCAACGTTTTTAAGTACATTAGAAACGTACTTTCGATCGACGATAAATCCATTTGCAGCAAATTTTCTAACAATCGCTCTCTGGCTCAGTATGTCTTTGGAAAACACTTTTATGCGTGCCTCGCACTCTGGGGGGTGCTGCAGGGGCATTTTTAACCGTAGGGAAAATCTGAATAGTGCTAAATTTTCGTTAGCTATCTGGGTATGACATATGCAAATTTTGAAAATGCCGCGACTGTGCATCACACGCCACCCCTAAAATTCAAGTGGCTCCTTCTTCTGTCCCACCCCTGTAGAAAATCACGTGATTACCTGGCAACCCAGTTTCACCCCTTTCCCCTGGTATTCCCGGATCACCTGGAGACCCTAACTAGCAAAAATGTAAGGTTAGGAGTTCTTTTATGACGGTGCTATTATTCAGATTTACCTTGTTGTCCTGGAACCCCATTTACGCCAGGAATTCCTACATGATTTACATATAGATCAGATCGAAGAGAAATTTTTAGTTGAAGTTTATGTAACTCTCACCCGGATGTCCTTTCTCTCCCGTGGGACAGATCGGGCACATAATCTACTCATTATATTTATATTAACACAGCATTTGTGGGTATGAAGTTTGTGAAATTGTTTGGATTCATTCTTACCGCTTCCTTTTTCCGATTTGCTGCCGTTTCCGCTAATTATATATAATCCTTGATTTAATTTGAGACTACCAAAAAAATTAGCAAGTATAAAAATATACGTTTGAGCTCGATCACTGCAAGTGCGAGTTGGTCTAACAAGGGACACTCACGACCTGTCGTTTGAGTCCAGGGTACCCACTGTGTTTTTTAGAATCTACTAGGACCCCAGATGAAGGATTCATTCATATTTCCCCGTAAAACTCATAATTGGAGCCGTGCCGTGGCGCCAAATTCGCGAAATTCGAATGTTTTATTTTTGAAACCGCCATAACTTTTGAAATCCTGGACGGATTTTCAAAATTTTTGAAACAAATCATGACAAGGAGTTCAACTTTCTTATCCCATGAAATTTTTTCCAAAATTATCGCTTTTAACTTTTCGCAAAATTTCGTAATTTCTTAGAAATGGGGGTTCGTCGAAAAAATGGTAAAAAATGTTTCAAAAATTAGAAATTTTTGATTTTTATTTTTTTCTGGAAAATTTCAACTTTTGTGATCATTTTAAGCATACAATTTTGGAAATCCGACATAAACTGCAAAAGTTATGGGGGTTTGAAATTGGTCGAAAATGCAAATTTTTAAGTTTGGCGCCACGGCACGACGCCAAATATGAGTTTAACACGGAAATATGAATGAATCCTTCATCTGGGGTCCTAGTAGATTCTAAAAAACATAGTGGGTACTCTGGACTCAAACGACAGGTCGTGAGTGTCCCTTGTAAGCGTTCCTCCATCGCTAGGGAGGAACGAGTTTAGCAGGAACGATTATTATGATTATTTTCCGGTTTAGCTGAAGAAGCCGAGATTCCCAGAGTATGATGGTGTATTATGGCTACCACAAAAAATAGGACGCGTAACGATATCATGATCACACTTATTGATCGATAACCTATAAATAGATACAGGTTTTGGTGGTGCTAATATTTTGCTTAGTTTTTTCATAGAAATTTAGCTTGCTAAAGATGCGACTATTAGAAATTTTCTCGTGTTATGTATAATCTTAGCCTTAGCTAATTTTCCTAAACAAAATGTATATATGTTTACATGTGTATGTAATTTGCCTCAAACATCGGATTATATTTAAGCAAAATGAATTTTGAAAAATTAATTGTGTTGTGCACCCGTTTTTAATAACCAGTGGAAGGAAATGACCTTATACATTTCTGTTTAATCAGAACTGACTTACAATTTTAAGGAAACAGCCCCATTCTCATGTTGACTGGAATTCATAGGTTCCGATTAATTGACTCGACTCTAAACTAAAATCTACAATGTGTGTCGTCCGATTAATTAAATAAACTCCGTTCACGCTGGGTGATGACGGAATTTCTGCCGCCAAAATCACGTACCAATTTACTTAACATTGGAGCCAGGCTGAAGTTCAACTTGAATACGCAATGTGAAACGGAGTTTAACAATTACCTCAGTTTATACAAAGAGCGGAAGGAAATGACCTAATACATAAATATTCTGTTTAAACAGTCCTGATATGCACGATTTCAGCGAAACTACAACCCAACCCTCGAGGTACCTTTGTGAGTCTAACTTCCTGTCTTAAAGATTGAGACATTAAAACACAGTTAATTTGTACAATAGGAGGACAATTCTTCACTACCCAATTTTCGCCATTTGACCGTTCACGTGATGGGGCACGCCGAATCCCGTAAATATTAAAGAATATACATTCTCATACATGATAGTGCCCCATTTACACTCGCTTGTTCCCAATCAGGTAGTGGAGTACGCCAAAATTGAGTAATAAAGAATGGGCTGCCAATTGTACAAATTAGTTATGTTTTAGAATCTTTATATTCAAAATAGAATGTGAAGTTGAAGTTGAGTTGTTGTTTCGTTGAAATTGTGTATGTCTACCAGTAGTCAGTAATGATTAAACAAAGCAAATATGTATAAGGTCATTTCCTTCCACTCACTACAAAAAACTTGTACAACGCAAAATTCATTTTGCTTAAATACGACCAAATCTTTGAGAAACTTTTCACATTTTCATACATTTAATTTATAAAAAATAGCTAACGCAAAAATTATATATTGGCAACGGAGAAAATTTCTAATATTCCCATCTATCTATCAGGTTAAGTTTCCTTGAAAAAGTTTGCAAAATATTAGCACCAGCAAATCCTGTATCATTAGCTCATTGATTATCATGGCATCGTTATGCCGCAAGTATTTGTGGTAGCCATAATCCAACATCATACTCTGGGAATCTCGGCTTGTTCAGCTAAAAAGGAAAATAATCACCCCGTCCAACCTGAAGATAAGATGAGCAAGCATGCCGAGGACGAGTCCATTAATCAGGACCAAAGTCCACGTGCAGAATTAAAACACGTGCCTGCTAATGTTTCTTCGCTAGCGATTGAGGAACGCTTAGACCAACTCGCACTTGCAGTAATCGAGCTCAAACGTACATTCTTACAAATACTTACTAATTTTTAGTTCTAAATTAATTTTTGATGGTTATATAGGATTTATAGAAACGGCAGCAAATTCGAAGAAGGAGGAGGTAAGAACAAATTTCAAAGTTTCAAAATTATTCAACTTTAGACCGACAATTTGTGTGTTAATATCAGTTTATTGGGCAGGTTGTATGCCCCATCGGTCCTACCGGAGAGAAAGGAGACCCAGGTAAGTTTCGGGTGAAAATTTCTGGTTGATGTCTAATAAATATTTAAATCATGCAGGATTTTCTGGCCTGGATGGAATTCCAGGACATCCAGGTAAATGTGAAGATTAAACCGTCATACAGATCCTTCTACTCGACTTTTTACCACTGATTACGCCTTCCAGGGTATGCGGGCACACCTGGTGCGAAGGATGAACGAGGATTCACAGGGAATAATGGTATAAATAAGTACATACATATTCAAATTCAGACCTGTAAGAGAAAGGGAATCTCACATCACCAATTGTGAAACAGAGTTTTTTAGCCGACACATTTAATAAAAGCATGAAAAATCAGCAAAGGGATCCTGCTTAACGTATGTGTCAGCACTCCCATGTTGCTGAAAACATGGGGCTTGTGTGTAGCCCAGATCAGGGGTGGAGTCAAAATTCCCTAAAAGTCGGCCACATGATTTACGCATTCGACCCGTAAAATATTTTGAGTTTAGCAATTATTATTTGAAACTACGTAATATTGATTTAACAGGAATTCAAGGATACCCTGGAATGAAGGGAGACGACGGTCATCAAGGCCAGAAGGGGGAGTCATGCTGAACAAGATAATTTTATTTTTAATTTTTTCTGTGAATGGATAACTCTAACTTTAACTCTAAGGAATAGTAAGAAACTGACAATGGAGGTCTCCCAACGTATGCTCATAGATTTGGATCAAACTGGGGTCAATCGATGACAAATATAATTAGAATGAAATTTGAAAATGGAACTATCTGCCAATGCTTAGGTTTGGCGGGAATATTTGCATCTAACGCGGGAAAAATGTGCAACAAATTTTGAAAATGAAAAATTTGCCAACCTTAGGGGTTCTTTTTCACCTCTGTTTATGCAAATATCTCCGCTAAACTTGAGCATTGGCGGATAGTGCAGTTTGTAAATTTCATACTAATTATATATGTAATCCATTGACACTTATTTGGTCAAAATCTGTGAGCATACGTTGGGAGACCTCCATTGTAAGAATGCTGAAATGTACGTGGGGCTGCATTCGATTTTTTTTGCAATTACATACAATTGCACAACAATAATACTGAAAGATACATATTTAACTATGTCAGGTTTCAAGATGATGCACGCTTTAAAATTGGGTAGCCTTTTAAAATTAAATTCAATCTTAATGGTATGCTACTCGTAAATTTGAGCATATAAATATTTGCATGTTTTTTAAACATGCGAAATTCGAATTATTTTAAAATAAAGTTCGCTAACTAATTTCATTAATTAAAACACTGATTAAAATTTATTTCCGCTTTATAATTTCATTTAATCAATCACATTCCTGACACGCTCACAATGGAAATCTACCATCGTATACAATCATCCGATTTTTATTAAGCTAGGTAGTGTGAATAGATCAGAAATTTAATTAACATGCCATTTGCGAAAGGCACGATCTCCCAATGGACACATTTGGCTGAAGTATTTGCATTCGTGTAGGAAAACACGTGTCAAGAACTTGAAAATTTACTAAATTTACAACCAAATTTGCCACTTGTGTTCACCTCTTTGAGTGCAAATATCTTTACTAATGGTGCGCATTGGGAGATCGTGCATTTTGTAAATTTCATACTCGTTAAATAAGTTATAAGTAATAATTAACCTTTGGTATTAAATATATGGGCAAAGAATACAGAGGTAAATGACATAAGTAACTACGAATAGGAATATACAGTTGGGTAAAAATTGAACAGGTATCTAATAAATAACTAGATAAATATGTAAATATGTAGTAGTATCGATTTTGGTATGTATATTTAGACACTATAAGTTTATACATACATATTTATACTTGGATAATTTTTAAACACAAGACAATAAGTTAAGAACTTTAACTTGTGTACTTTATTGGTCACGCCGCTTTTCTGCGACCTCTAAATGGTGCACAATTTCCCAAAAGCAGGTGGCCGAATGGGCAGACCCGAATAGTGCCAAGGGCACCGTCGCATACACCAGAACGGGCCAGTTAACCATCCCGAACATTCTGGAAGAACCCGAATGCAGCGAGATCGACTTGCACTCCATCGCCCAGGAAATCCAGATGCAAAAATTGATAGCAACCAACCACCTGAAGCAACCCTTCAATCCGGACATCTCGGCATGCTCCAGCCTCTGATAAGCCCGAACGATAAACAAGACCTGGTACGCGAACAGAAACCAGCTCACCGCAGCTAACGAAATATTCCAAAGGGTTTGAAATTCCCGCGGTAAAAAACTTGGTATGTAAACTGGTGTCAAGTTCATCATGCCGGGACACGCGCGCAGCGTAAATATTGCTCCGAGCGGGATCAACGGAAGAATTAAGAGGATTACGTCCAACTGGAATTTGGAAGGTGGACTGGGCAAAGGTTTCAATGCTTTCATACGTCGGCTATACCTGTGCAAAAAATATTTATTCATTCAAAATTCATTCAATATAACGATAGTAAAAATTATTCATTCATTATTCATTTATTCAAAAATGAATAAAATTATTGATTCAGTCTTAACGAATATGAAATGATGAATTTGTTTTAAATATTAATTCATTCAAAAATTTAAAAGGATATTGTTCGCTTATAATTCTTGACCTAAGTCAATAATGAATGAGTATTCACTCCCTACTGAATAAATTAATGTGAACAGATGTGGCTCATACATGTAGCGTTGCATGATTCCCGCCAGCGTTTGGAGAATGATCCGTTGGCCGTTGAACAACCACATGGCCAACGTGTCCTCGCGGTCTGCTAAGGCGTAAAATATTGCCCATGTCCAAGCCGCGGTGTTGAGGATGAGCAAAGTAAATTGGATTCGGTGGAACAGCCAGAGGAGGTTGAGACGGCTTGGGTCACGGGGTGGGATGTCCCCACTTAAAATTACGGCAACTTCCGGAGCTTGCCGAAATTCCGACGTGCTTGAAGAGATGTCGGGTTCAGAATTGATTTCAGGATTTGATTTTTCTTCTACATTATTCAGTAATTAATTAAGTTAATTAATTAGGTCCACTTGTAAATAATAGTGACAATAAAAGCAGCAAATATTCAATAATAACATTGAGCTTTCAAGTCAAATATCATTCAATTTATCATTTTAGGGAACCAATTCTGAGTGGAAAACTTAAACTATTTATTTGTAAAGTTACAGCGTTTTGAAAAATTCTGATTTTGGGTGGAAAATTAAGCTCCCCGCTACAGAAGAAACACGTGCATTATGAAAACTGCAAAAATACGGGCAGCTAATTTTTTGTGCGTAAACGATTTAAAATTATCCCCTGCAAAATCTGAGATAATCACCATACACCTCTGAACTGTGAGTAAATGTTGAGTCAACATTTAAGACTTTAGAGTTCACGTTACTGCAATTTTGCGAAACGTGTTTCCCTACCTGGTTTCAAAGTGCCCCACAACAGGAAGCAGAAGAACGTGGCGAAGGCGAAGAGTTCCGTGGAGAAGGGGATCATTTCCAGCAGGAACATGAGGATGTAGTGGTCATACAAAAGACTTTCTTCGAGGCAGATGGCCCTCTTTCTAAATATTTCGGCCACATAGTCCTCAACTTTAGTTATGTTTGAGGGAATATCCAGTCCATAATGGGGATCCTTAATGGATTTTTCCACAATTTCGATGTATGCGTAGACAACTTCTTCCACGACGTAGCTGTACGCCGCGGAAAAACAGGTGGCGCCCGCGATTGCCCAGGTAAAATAAGATGACGGTCCCCGCAAGGTTATCATTGGCTGAATATATCAGGGGGAAAATTGCCCTTAATTGCAGACACTTTGAGAAACCAGTACAAAAGCAATTCTCGCGGCGTATACTCCGCGAATCTGAACAAATTAGTGTCAAAAGATCACAAATTTAATTAATACGAAATTTAGAGAAATAGCGATACGCCAATTATCAGGCTTGTCGGCAATGTGTGCATAAGAAGAAAATTACGAAATTCGAAAAGTGTAAAAATTTTCCGATATATGATGCGTTTTTTTCTTCCTAGAATGCAACTATTATCGCTAAACGCTAGCCATGGCAGATCGTGTGTTTTGCTACTTGTACCTGAATTAAATTAGTAATAGATTTATACAAAATTGCTTAAAATCCGACAGCGTACGCTGGGAGATCTTCATTGGAAGCGATATTTATACATGGCTTGTTTAAATAAACTAATAAATAAATATTTAAATATTTGATAAGTAGGAAAAATTTGCCATATCGGTAGCAAATTTTTACGGAGCGATAAAATTGTTATACCAAATTTCGTTCCGAGATTGCAGTATCTGACTGACTATGCCAGATTTCTAGCAGTGTATGCAAGCACAATGAGTATAAATTTTGTCTACCTTGAAGGCAACCGAGGTCAGGATACAGATGGCGAGGATTAATTTACAAAAGTCAGAGACAAACACGAACGGGTTGAAACACTCCCATAAGCAGGTCATGAAGTAGAATTCGTTCACAATTCTCCACCCGTGGAAGGATAGGTATCCCACGAAAAACACTGAAAAAGGAAATTCATCCTACGTTAAATAAACCGTTTTACATAACGCATGTAACCAAAGAGTGAAACCAGCGGGTCGTGCGTCAAAATTAATCTCATCATATTGGTTTTGGCGGTCTAAAGATTGCTGTGTAAGGTGTTTTATGGAATATGTGACACACGTGCGTAATTAAATATTAACAATTTTTGACACGTTTTTGCTACGTTGGAGGTGACCATTAAAATTTGGGTTAAATTTCGGCTTAAATCTTAAATTTACATACGTGAAATTTAAGATTTACTGACTTTTTTACCTAGAGGTGTGTTTCATTCTGACGTGTGACGCTGGTTTCTTCTCTACCTACTACTGCCATATATTGAGGCAATTCACGCCCTCCTTCGTAACTACGTAAACAGCGTAAAATCCGTAAACTTACAAACGTTTACAAACTTTTACAAAAATTGCCAAGGAAAACCAGTTTACAAACTTTTGTAAACTTACGCAGCTCACAGGCGTCTTTTAATTTTGTAAAGTATTTTGTAAACTCAATTTGGGGAAGAAAAAAAATTGTTCGATGCAGAAACTTGGCAATATATGTTGCTAGTGACTCCTAATCAAAGAATACGGAGTGAAATTGGAAAATTTTTCAAGCAGAGGTACCCGAGGGGGTGACCCATACCGGACTTTCAAAATCATCCAATCGAGCTGAAATTTCGTATAGAAGCTGCTAAAGGCCCCTAATGGAAGAATATGAAGTGAAATCGGTAAAATTTTCACATCCGGGACCCGTTGGGGTGACCCATACCGATTTTCATAACTTGTCTCAAAAAGCTGAAATTCGGAACGGTGATACTTAATAGCTTCTCATCAAAGAATATGAAGTCAAAAATGAACAAAAAATAACCAGATGGACAATAAGGAAGGGGTACCCATACCGATTTCTAAGAAGTTATATATTCAGCTAAGATTTAGTGAGGAGTCGAAAAATAACTTAGGATTAGAATTTAGGAGGGTTGAAATTTTTATAGGAACAGCCTCCACTGTTCGTGGTATATATTATATCAATAAATGCAGCTCCACAAATTTCTTCCATGAATTTCCGTTTTCTGGAAATGATCAGCATTTTGTTTCAATTATCAGATAAATTTTTACGAAAATAATTGCAAAAGTGAATTCACGGGAAGCCGTTTGTAAACGTTTGTAAGTTTACGGATTTTACGCTGTTTACGTAGTTACCAAGGGTGCGTGAATACCCTCATTATGTCTCACGCATTCCGCTCACAAAAAACATCAGTAGCAGTTACGTTAGCCAGTTGTACTATTTTTTATTGAATTCCCCATGCAATTGTCTGTCAGAAACCATGTTCCGAAATTTTTTGTGATACAATTTGCTAAAATGACAGATCGGACAAATCGACGTGTTGCAATTTTTCAGAAACATTTTGGTAACCATAAAAATCCGGCATTTTTCAATAGCTCATTAAAAATCGGCACTAATCGCAAGATGGTCGACCGTACCATAAAATGATACACTAACATTGGCGGTGTTGATAACCGAAAACCGAGTTGAAGGGAACGGTTAAAAAGGTCACAAAAAATCCCGAAGGCGCGCAAAACCTGAATTCGGCCGAATTCATGCCGCACCCTAAGAAAAATTTCCCTACAAATGAACGGGCTAAGTCAAACTACGTCCCAGTCCCCTAAACTCGACCTTGGACTTATGTCTTTAAGATGTGAAGAGAAACGCTTGCTAACTTTATGCCAAGTAAAAATAGAACTCTCAAAAGCCGAGCACTGCTCATGCGGTACGCGCTTGAAAATTGGAAATAAGTATTTTTAAAAGATAAGTAAACTTTGACAATTGAGGCCATATAAAATAAGCAAAAGCGCTGTGTCCACACCACACCAGTCCATATTATTCGTAAAATTTTTAAAAATAGTAATCGGGCCCACCATCCAGATTCTGTGATTTTTTTATTCGGAGTAGATTGGATTTGATCATAAAAGTGAATTTTCTTCTTCTGGGGGGAAATTTCTTGTCAAAAAATATTTTTTGAAGTCATCGAGTGAATAGGAGAACCACTTGACCACACCCTGTTAAAAAATAGCGACTGGACATTGAAGCAGGGCTCAGGACCTTCTGATAAGGCCAAACTCGTAAAAAGAGGGTAGAATTCCAAAATTTCTGACTCCATTTCGGATCAAGAACAAAATTCACTGTCGCCGAACCTCAAGCTTCTGGAATATGACATGTGGTCCAAACTGAAGCTAGATACATGTGCTAAACCCCACACAAGTTTGAAATCCGAGAAAAAATCTGTCGCTTAGAAATCAGACTAATATTCCTTGAAATGAGTGCGTACCGCAAGTGGGATTTTGATACCTAAACTTTTGGCTCTTGTAGCTTCGAAAGGAGGAAATTTGGAAAAGTGCCCAGTATATTTTGTAGGGAATTTAATGGGCTTTCTTGTGACATCGTTATTTTTTCAAAATTCGATAAACTGAGTCCACTACATTTATTTGTGTAGTGGTCAAAACTTATGGCAGTACTAGGTAGGTTACACGCGTTGTAATGGTTTAAATATTTAGCGTGTGCCTACCTCTCGCCAGATAGTTTGCCGGCTCCACTCCATGCTCGCCAATGTGACGATTGAGTAAACGAACAGCCTCATTTTGTTGAGGATCAACAGCTTCCCGCTTCTTTTTAGAGTATCGTAAACAAAACACTTTAATGGCGGTGGGAACTTCTTTCCAAATTTCTAACTTGCATAATTCCCGGATGAGGAATGCGTCAGCGATCAAGTACAAGATATTTCTGAAAGGCAAGATATTGTATAGTCAGCGCCCGATCTTGCCAAATTTTACCAGGGGCAAGATCAATCTGGCGCCCTAGCAGATTTTATTAAATACATTATGTACGTTTTTGGATATACTTATTCTTATTTTGTCTGCGGAATTACGCATGTCAAATGCGTTTTATTTTGCCAAGCAAATATAGGAGCTTTAAATAGCAAATATTTTCATCTCTAGTAAAAATGTTATATCATTCGTTACCGTGTAGTTTATTCTGCCCGTAAATAACTCCTTCCCTCAAATATGCATATAAACTTTGACCAAAAAGGATGGCCGACTCAAGAATAAGAATTGCAAACATATTCTTGAATACGATGTGAAGTTTAAATTATGGCAAATACTTTTGTCTGTGTGCCCAGAATTCCTCTTGAGATAAAAAATGCATAGTTTTGAACTGATGAAATTTTTTCAAAAGTGTCTAAGTTTGGCCCTATTCCGCTAACATCAATTTGTAGATTTGTAGTATTTTCTACAATTTTTTCAGTCTCGCGATTTAGTTAAAAGACGTCAAGAATATTCCTAACCAAAGCCATTAACAGAAACCAGATCCGAGGAGCATTTGTACGAAAACACCTTTAGCGAATTTTCTCGCTCTTTTAAGATCAACATGTACCTTGTATATCAACAATTCATGCGTTAAATGATCAGATTAAGATAAGAATAAAGGGTGTTGATTTATTTCGCCAACATCCATTTTTCGGCCCGCGCTCGAGAAGAAAATTAGCTGTAGTTATTGATCCCTTTAATATTTCCCTTCAAAATTTTTAGCGTGGTTGGAAGGCAAGTGCCAATCATACGCATCATAGGATTGAGATACAATTCCTAGAAGCGGGAAAAATAAATAATTCCACCAAAATTCCGACTATGCGGAAAAAGTTTGTGGCAATGCGTGAACGATAATTTTGCATAAATGAAAAACGGTCTGAACAACTCAAAATGTCGGGGAAACCAAGTCCAGGATGAAATTGATGAGAAAACTTGAAGCTCTTGTTCAAATGGTGAAGGGGAATGGAACCAGAGAAACCGGACTAAATGAAAATCAAATAGAAATAGTTCATTGCAGTGAAAACTATTGTCGAATCTGCACAATGTTGTCACAAAACTTGCATGCTAACAAAGAAACTCATGCGCCTACCAAAAATATTGATGGCCTAGTTTCATTTGCGCAAACGCTTTGAAAACGTAGGTATTTGACAACGTAAAGAATTTCGTTGTCACATCCTGTGCACAGATGAATACCAAATTGAGTTATATCGAAAATTACTCTGACCAAACAGAATCATTAATGAGGGTCCTCAAATTTCAAGCGGCACAGAGCCTAAAACAAATAGTGCACGGCATGATTAAAGTCAATTGTAGAACGACCACTTACTAAAATATATCTCAAAAAGGCCTTCGTTTTCATTTTTTTTAACAAATATTTTCTTTGCAGGAAGAAATGTTATCGAATTAAATCAACACCCTTTATAAAACAGGGCGAAAATGGAGAATCATTTAGGGAAAATAAATGTGGCAAGTGAGATTGATGCCTGATGTTCAGGTACAAGGACCATTAGATATTTGCCATATTTGAGCTGTAACATTGTTGTAATGTAACAATTGTACTGTTTCTATAATTACTTGGAGACTAGGCTGTTGGTACAAAACCAAAAAACCTTCGGGCGCCTGGCGGCGCCCTCAGAAATTTGGCGCCCTGGGCAATTGCCCCGGTTGCCCCCCCCCAATTTCGGGCCCTATGTATAGTAAAGACATAAATATTTTTTTTTGTATAAATATTTTCTGCTCGACCCTCCTAAAAATTATGCAACCCTTTTAAAAAATCAACCGTTACCAAATGCACGTATGTAACCAAGGGGTGAAAACAGTGTCATACAAATACACGTCAAAATGAATACGCATCGCACTGTTTTTGAAAGTCAAAAATTTGTTAAAATAGGCACGTCTGACATGTCAGACATGCATGTTTTTCGGCATTTGAAGGTGACGATTTGTCTCCAAATTACTTAGGATTAGAGTGTAGGATTACTCATCAATCATGGTCACATATGTAAATATGTATGTATGTATCTCATATTGATTTGCACATATTTACTTATTTCCATATGTACATATATCCATTTGCATATAGGTATGTATGTAATGCCGTGATTCACCCAGTGATGATTAATCCCTGTCAACGTTCATACATATGTACATATGTACATATGTACACTGCTACATAAGTACTATTTAATCCGGTATATTCCCGCAGGTATTGATTTCTCGGTATTAACATTGCTTCTCTGCTTGGTATTACCAGTTAGTAAAAATTTTCTAAAAGGTGTGGTACATAAAACTGATCTATAAATATGCATTGTTACGTAATTCTGAATTGCTTATCAGGCCACTTATCTACATATATATGTACATTCATACATATGCATGAATACGGTATTATTTCCACACACCTTTTTTAAGAATGCACCCTTAAATATTTTTATGTATAATTAATTAATCTTACTCCCAAATCGCCGACACCCAGTTGGCCTTTCTCCTGTCGGGAAATAAAGGCACTGGTAGAACGCAGGAAATCGCAATTATTGCAGTGGCCAGCGTAATGGAGACAATCTTGTGGGAAAAATAAATTTCTGGCGGATTCATGTCGAAATTTCTGACTTCCGCTGTTTTTTTCTTCTATTTCCTGTTCAAAATATTCTTATGTAAATGGTGAGTTATGTATGTATCTTCTCTTCTAATAACACTGACACGATGACTGGAGAGGTTCATGAACAACGATTTTATGGATATGAACGTATCTACGTATAACGTTTGCGTATAACATATGGTTATTTATCTTATCAGGATTTGTCACCAAGTTTACTCACCTGCCTGGATTCGGGCAAATTATACACTCTTAAAAATCTGGAAGAGGGACATAGAAACTCCGTGCTGGTATTGATTTGGTACTAATTTCCTACCGGATTGGTAGTAAATTAGTCCTGAGAGGTAAATTTTTCATTACAATAACATTACTGAACGGTAATTCCCGTTAATATGTACAGTATAGGCGGGAAGTCTTTCCACCCTCATAATTTTTTCACTTAAACCCTTATATTTCTGGACAAGCTTGAGAGAATGAATTGAAATTTTGCACAATTACTTATCATGATGCAAGGTTTTTAAAACCATACTTTGGATAGCGGCGTGGTACAAGCAACGACATGGTGAAATTTTATGCAAAATTCCAACTGGAAAAAAGTCTTTCCACCCTTATTCAAGTTTAATGAAACATTAGTTGAAAATGTTTGTTTGTAATATAGTAGTCAAATCCGTATTTGGAATGTTCCCCTCGATCCTTTTGGAAGCAAGGACACGTCTTCGTGTCGACTTAGCAAATGAGCTAGTGAAATTACGCAGTTCAACATTGATGGCGTCATGCCGCTCTTTCTGGTTTGATGGTTTGTCCTAAGGAATTTAATATTTGATAACCGACAATAAATGTTTATTACCATGTATGTCCGATAATTTCGGACATCAATCCAACAATGCAATCTTCTCTGTCGTCAAACAAGTCTTCAATAATTTTGATGTGTCCTTAAGATCAACGTCCAATTTGAAAATAAAAATATTCCCCTATCGAAATTTTCTCCCGTCATCATCAAAATCGAATCAGATTGTCGTAATAGTAGTTGGAGTTCACGATTCCTTTGATTTTATAAATATATTTGACCCCCTTCCACGACGTACACACCCAAACCTTTCAATTTCCATCTCCGTGCTTAATGGTTGGAATACAGTACTCAGGTTTGTGTGCATTTTCTTGTCGTCACGGGATCTGAGTCATCCAATCTTAACCAAACAGGTCGACATTGATGTCGACACTCCATATTGAGCGTTTCCTGTCTTGAAAGGTCCAAGTTTGATGCTTTTTGGCCAATTAAATGTGATTAGGCATATGGGCCTCGGATAGAAGGTGCTATTTCCGCGCCGCTAGGCATTAAAATCCAGGTTTATCGATTCTATTCATTATTTTCGCACAAAAACTTGAAGATTGTATTCTTCCCTCATTTCCAGTTGGTTTTTAGAGCAGTTACCGAGGGTCTCACTGAATTTTGAAAAGGATGGCGTTATTGATTCATGGGTTCATGATCCTTAGCAGTATGGAAGCTGGCTAGTTCGGGACCATCCCGAATTTTTTGCACTTCTGGGCTGTTCGGGCAAATGAGTACTTCCTCGTGAGCAGTTAATCAGAAATTCTTTGATGTCGAAGCCCATTATCATGAAACGTTACGACATTTTGCCCAAGGGCGGTGCAGTGGCGTTTTTCAGTCATTGTGAACCAATATTGTTAGCAAACAATTAGTTCAACAGTAAAATAAAATAAAATACATAAAATAATCCTTTAAAGCCAACAGATATCAGTTAAGAGCAAACTGGTTTCCAATCTATGACTGTCCTTCTCACCATATAACTCTAGTGATGAGTCGGATCTTCTCATCCAATATAGTATAGTACAGTACAGTACAGAAGTATACAAATGTTATTTTTCAAACAATTTTGAATTCTCAAGTGGGTGCTGAGCGATTTTGGTGGATATTTTTGAAGACGACACCAAAAGTATTAAAAAATTCAAAGGGTGGAAAGACTTTTTTCCAGTTCGAATTTTATATAAAGTTCCACCGTGTCGTTGCCTGTGCCACGCCGTTATCCAAAGTATGGTTCCGAAAACCATTCATCATGATAAGTAATTGTGCAAAATTTCAATTCATTCTCTCAAGCTTCTCCAGAAATATAAGGGTTTAAGTGAAAAAATTATGAGGGTGGAAAGACTTCCCGCCTATACTGTACCAGTGCCAGTAGAGTCACATATGTACTCCGGTCGGTAATGATTTAATACCAGTTTTCTAAGAGTGTATGTACATATATATACACGCTAGGAAAAGTCATTATTTACAGGAGTACGTATTCAAATGCATTTGTTGGAACGGTAATAACGGATATCACTGTCTATTGATGTTTTGGTAATGAAAAATATACCACTAAAAAACTACTACCAATCTGGTAGGAAATTGTTACCAAATCAATCCCAGTGAGAAGTATGTATGAGAGTTTACCAGATTTTTAAGAGTGTAATAGTGAGAATTCTGGTATACTCACATAGATTTGTATGTATGTAAACAGGTATTGAATAGTTGGTGTTAAAATTAAATATTTATGTATACCGGTCTATCAAAATTGATTGCCAATATAATAACACTTTAATACTATTAAATTACGCTTAAATTCAATTATTATATTGTCTATAACTACATACTCAAAACCATTTTTATAGAGTCATACATGAATATAAATACCATTTGGTATTTGATATTTTAAGACAAGGATTTTTAAGGGTGTGTATACATACATAAACAAAATAGCTTATTATGTATGTAAAAGTACAGTGATGAGTTTGTTTTGGGGAAAAGTTATTGCGAAAATGCATCAATTGGAAGATGAGAACTGGTGTGTGAATCTGATGTCAGAGAGAGCATCAGTTACATAATTACTTACATACGTACCATAAAAACTCAAATAGTAGCCGGGGGCTACTAAATATTTACAAATTCGGTGGCTGGGACCCGGCTATTATTTATTTAGGCAAGGTTACTATTTAAAAAATATCCGGCTAGCATTTGAGTACGGCTACTATTTTACTTTTTATGGTAATTACGTACACATGTATGTACTTCAGTATGTACGTATTTAGTTAACATTGGCGGCGGATGCAGGGGCATATGGGAACATTGTCCCCCAGATATCTATTCAGCAAGTGTATATCTTGCCCATCATAATAAGTTTAAATTGAGGAACAAATACTTGATTTCCTGCAGTGCCGGTATATGTACATAAATATGATGAGATGATTTATGTATGAAGCAGTTGATCTTTTAAACAAATTGGTTAAGCTTACATATCTATATGCATATGTACATATTGATATTAAGCTCTTATGTACATATGCATGTATTTATATGGCTACGTGAGCTTAAAAAATAGATTTATTATTCAATGTGGCCATAATCACGCACATTTGTGTGACTATGTATTTGCCCTTTTCGGCTGGCTGGGTTTCCTATGCTTTTTTGCGTCACGTCAGATATATTTAGTCAAAACTGTTGCTTTGTTTCATTCGCGTGCAACCTATTTATCCTCGTGTCTGGATACTTTTCCGGGCTAACCAGGAACAAATCAGGGCCGTAAAGGTGAGGGGCTCGTCACAAGAGGCCGTATCAAGGACATAGTGCCATTATGCTTCTAAACACTTAAATGTATACTCATATAAATATTTTCAAATACTTACTAGCCACCAGGAAATTTATTATGCAATTAATTTCCTTCTATCAATTTGTCGTGTGTACCCGAAAATTAATCCTACTACTTCTTGACAATGTAGGGTCATAAGGAAGTCTATTTATTAAACTCGAAATTGCAGATTATCTGAATTATGTAGTCCGAAGACATCAAAGGAAGGGTTAACTGGAAACATTTATACGCTTGTAATGCTTCACTCAGAAATTCTGGAGATCTTAAACCTACTGGAAATTGGAAAGCAGCTGGTCAACAATTGTGAGATCGATCTTCCGCAAGGAAAAATTTTGTTAATTAAGTTCTAGTTTACAAACCTTCCGTGGCCCATAATATTCTTATGATTAATGCAACCGCAGAATGTGATACTATGTACAAACATAAGGATTGATTCATAAGTTGTGGCAATGTTTTAAAAATGAGTTTATTACAAAACGGGAAGTTGTAGTTTTACCTAATTTTCTAATAATTGTCACAAATGCGATGGTCTACATCACACAAAATCAATTAGGCATCGGCTCATACTTTGAAACCAATTTCGTGTAGGTCTTCCCAGGCATACTCTATCACTATTTTTCCTGACTTTCTCGCCATGCCTTTCAAGATTTGACGCATGACGCGTCGAATTAAAGCAGGGTTTTCGATCCATTGGGTCGTCTTGAATATACTCTTATGCATAAGGCCCAAAATTGTTCAACACCTCTTACTTGGGGGACATTGGGAGAATTTTCCAATTTAGCAACAAAATCGTTCTTTTCCTCCTTGAGGCAGTCGATAACAATTCGACTATAGTGGCAAGTTGCTATATTCGGCAAAAATAAAACTGTATTTTCCTGATGACTATATATGGGATGGATTAATCGGAGTTTGTCCCATTCCAATGAGTAAAGAGATGAGGGAGTGGTGTTATCCGTAATTAAGGGCTCCGAAATTGCTCCATTCTCGTCCAATGCTAAGTAAATCGGTAATTTTTTGTGAATTTTGCTTTGAGAAATACCGTATCTTCATATTTGACATCCCAATGACTTGTAGCAGGAAAAAAATGCTATCTGCAAACTTCCAGTGGCGTTATTTCAATGTACGCTTCGTCACGGCTGGCAAGTATTTTGGATTAAACTTTTTTGCAAATTTAGTTGCATCCCATTTTGGTTCTTAATTTTTCCTCTTTAATATACCTTGAGGCATTAGTGTTTAAATGTTGTAATCCCCTATCATTCTGCTTTAAATCGGCGAAAAGTTGGTTAAGATATCTTTACCCGTTTGGCTGCTAGGTTCTCTAACGTCAATGATGTTCCCTGAAAATTATTGGTACTGCTTTGATGACTTTGGATGTGGCCTGCCACACCAGGTGTTGAATAATTTTTTTGAACTAGGCTGATTTTGTTGCATCATACATTGACATGTAACGGCAATTTGAGCGATTTGGAATATTTTCATTTTTGAGGTGTTCGTGCATCTTTTTCTCGTCCAATTTGGCCGCATTTTTGTAAAAGTGCACCAAGAAATTTGCTTGGACATGTTTTGCTTTCTGTCTGACGATATTCTGGTTTAGTTGCCAACCTTTTCGAACTATAACCCTAACACTACATCGGTTGGACTATCATATGCAACAATTCATTCATAATAATTTGAGTCTGTTAAAGCTAGAGTACACCAAAAAACATTGCCACAACTTATGAATCAATCCTTATTACAAATAATTCGAACTGTTAGGTTTTAGAGTATCTATCAGTTTATTAAATTAACTATGGACCGCTTAATAATTAGATAAATACGACTATTTTAACGAGTACATTTTCAAGTATTTGCATTTCGTGAATTTCAAGCATTCTCTAGTTTACTCTGAACTGGCCTCCACGAGTTTTATCCTCCTGTCCTCCTGGCCGTGTTTTAGGCTAGGAACGGCTCTGCTCGTATACCTCAAAATAAAACACTTGTTTCTCATCCAATTCGCCCATTTGGTGATGGTTTTATCAGTTGCAAAAATGGTTGTCCAGGATATTATCCCTTTCGCGTTCTGTTTCTCCATTTATGTTCATTTTACCTTCACCCTAACAAACTTTAACCATAATCCAACCTGTTTGTTAATGTCTATTTTAAGAAGTGCAAATAACCAATCTGACCTAACCTTTCAGTACGATAACCACCTATCTTTCGCACACCTTAGCGGACTCGTCGTGAAACTTCTACCCACTAACGTCCCGATTAGTACGTTCTTCACCTGGAAGACTAATTGCATCGAAATCGTCGCATTTTACGAATATCGTAATCCCGCCGGATTCTTGAATGATCTTGGAAATTGGGGGTATCGCGGGAATGTCTTAATATACGCGGTATTTTCAATCTGGTCCCAACATAATTTGATGACGACTGATTCCTTATCATATTTAGCCTCTTTTTATGCACCAATTTACATAATAGCACTGAAACTTAGGGGTGATGTGATTACGGTTTATACTGGTTTTCTACATCCCACGGAAGTCATTAGGTTGACAGAATGGGGAATAATTCTGCGAAAAGGGGAGGTTCGACGCGCTCCACTGTTTCCGTCGATGGACGCCTTAACCAAAGAGAGGTGGAAATCGGACCATAACCAAAATTTGTATAAACTGTCTATACTTCAATCTTGGGTGCATTCCTTACTTCATTACGATTGTGAAGATCATCGTTATTTCGTATCCACGGGGATCAAATGTTTTGTCGTGCATGGACCACTTCAAGTCCTCCGGGGGAAGTTAAACTTTACCTTTGCGCCACTTGGGTATACATCAGTTTGTTTTAAATTAATTCTATTTATGTGTTGCAACTAATTTTTGAAATAACTGTTTCCTAGGATTAGAGATTGGTACACTAAAGGATTTTTGGAATTGTGGATGGGCTACCAACGCGAAAACTTAAGGTTTAAAGGAATACAAGTTGTTTATGTAAAATGCATGTGGTACTAAATATTTACTTCGTTGACTAATCAAAATGCTGCACCAGTACTCGTACAATATGTATTAATTACAATTTTTGATCTGGTGGTAAGATTAATTTCGGCGAAGTCCGATTTTTGTATCCTTCAGTGTCTAACTTGAGAACTTACCGTACCAAGTTTGACTTTCATCAAAACCATTGTCATGTCCCATTTAGTTCTAAATTATAAAGAACGACCCGTTTTGTTCAGGTCAAGATTTAGTCTGCAAAACTTCTTAACTTAAATCAAATGATAGTCATTTAACAAATAGGTTGGACATCGGGGCTAAACATCACATCGAGAAAACGTTGGACTACTTCATGCTATATTGTCAGAAAAATCCGCCCCTCTTGACCTTAAAAATTTCACTATTTTTCACCATAATTGACGCTTTGATTTGGGTGGGATCTATACTGCTCTCCATATTTCTCGGGATTACAAAGTTAGGGGGATATTCCGATATTGCGGCGGCATTTGTGAGGGTGTCAGTACTTGACGGGTAGTAATCAATAAATAGCTTATCATCAAGTTATGTAGATTAATTGCCTAACGTCTTCCAGGAAAAGACTCACATGGTTTGGGCTCCTCTGCATTGTCGTAATGATTGCGGTCAGCTCGTCTTACGATGCTATAATTACCACCGATATAACGACACCACTGGAAAAATATATTGTTCAAAATATTCGCGAACTATTGACAGAATTTGGTTTCAAATTGTACATATCGCCAACCAGAAGAAACACAACCACGTGGCACTTATCAGCACGAAAATTGGACGATTTCGTATGGAAAAAAGGTACGAAATTCGAAAATTTGAAAGTTTCACAAGTATACCTGTGAAACCGACTTGTCTGATATGAGATTATTGACGAAAATTATTAAGTTTATCCGTTTGATTTGTGGGGTTCTTGTCACAGTGGTGGAGGCGCATATGACTTTCGAAAATCGATTTTGGTTTAAATATGTAGATACGTCAATCAGATACTAAATGTCCCCAATATTTTTTAGAAATATTGCCGAGCCACGCAATTTACAACAAATTTTCTGGAGCTGCCGTGTTTGCCGATTCTATCGCTTTCGACCCAACGTCCGACGACGTACAACATGTTTTGTATCATCTGAAAAGCCAATATACCAACGTGACGTGCAATATTGTGAAGGAAATGTTTTACCAGCGGAATATTATCTGGGAGTTTAAATACTATGGAGCAGAAGCATTATACAGAAATTTGCAGTCGTTAAGTTCTAACGGATTTTTCAAGCTGTATGGGACACTTTGGAAATTTGTGACTGAGGCGAACATCCGAAAACACCCGGCCTCGGAGCAGGAGAGTATTGGAGCATTGGAAAACCTTTTTGTGGCCTTTCAGCTCTACTTGGTGTTCATTCCTTTCACAATTTTGAGCTTTTTGGGCGAACTTGCATTTTGCAAGTTTTATTTGAAGATTCTCGGAATTTTGCAGCGGTGTAAGCAGAAACTTCCAATGCCTTGGACTTGCATCATGTCAAATTTAGAAAACGGTTGAAAACATCAAATTCGCCAGATGGAAGACAACAATGAAGATGCGTATTAAATTTAAAACTATTACACAATATATGGGCTTGACAACCTAAAAAATTTATACACAATTTCATGCAGTTCCTCGGCTTACCTTTGTATGTTGTATGACATTTCATCTGTATCTGCGTCTGTAAAATGCATGCATTAAAATACGCATGTGATTTAATTAATAAAATGTATTTTAGCATGCTCTAAAAACTAAAATGTTCGCTATTCATTCAAATTGGGACTATCAAATGTAGAATTCAATGCATTGGTATAGGTATTCAGTTTAATGAATTCCAGCAGATTTTATTTTTAATAAACTCTGCCACATTAATAATAACTACATATTCATGACATATACATACAGAGATACTTCCATATTTCCATACATACCTACATAACGAATTCAGAACGAAACTATTTACATGGAAATAGTGACGTTTCTCGAGCTGTGAGATGAAGTTGATATTAAATCCGCACTCGAATTTTGATAAGAACAATTATAAATATTTGAGATAATAATCTAGCCAAATTTAGACATACATACAGATACAGTTAAAATTACTTTATAAAATCTACAACGTAAACACGACAAAACAAGTATTTACTCAAACTATGTATATAGCTAAATGCATAAATAGTGACTGTGAATCACTAAGCTTTATCAGCAATTAGCAGATTTTAGAAAACTCCCTTATAGACTTATAACCTCTACAAATTTTTAATTTTATCAACGCTACCAAGTGACATGCGATTCTTCCACTAAATCTTAGGCCGAAATATATCTCAAATTCATACTTGATCAACTCCCTAATGAATGCAACTATTACTACACCTAAAACACTTGCACACAACCAAAATATACCCTGTACTGCAAAGAGTGAGACTGATTTTGCCTCATCAAACATAATTTCTTCATTTACCTTGAAAAATCGCTTAACAACTAATTTTCGACATAACTCCTTAGACGCCGTACCTTTTTCGATCCTTGCAACAAGATTGGCTATATCGTTTAATTCCCGCCAAAATTTGTTCAACCCTGACTGAGCTAACTGACCAAAACTTTGGGATATGACTGAAGTCGTATAGCCACGGGTAACGATGACTGGCATATGTATGAAGAATATTGGAGACTCGGTATGTCTGACAATGTATGCGTCTCTCTCCACCACCATCCCCACTAATATTTCCTTTAACTCTTCGATTTCATTTATAACTGCAAATGTATCTTTAAGTCGCTGAAATCCGTTAAGGTCAATTCGAACATCCAAGCCTTTTGAAATATTGAGACCAATGGCGAAGTGAGATATGTTATACATGTAACTGGTCTATGCTTTAAGGTAGGTCAAAGTGCTAAATAGCTTTGGAAAATCAACAGACGTGTTAATTACGTGGTCAAGCATATCATACTTTAGAAAAGAGACTGGTTCCCCTGGCCCAATATAAATCATGCTGGTCGTAATAATTGGAATTTTTGAGTAAACAACATATTCCATAGTTACCGGTAGGCTTGGTGGGATACGAGCGACAAGTGAGGAGAATAATGACCCTTGATAAAACACAGTTCCCAGAATAAAGAAGGAAAATACGCAAATGACAACAAATGCTGGGAAATTTGATACGAGGGGAAGGATGGCACTAGCCCCGTGGTACTGCCCAGAAAGGGAGGATAGAATCCACTGCCAGGATTGTATGAAGTATTCAATTCCTTTCAGTATCTTCTCGCTTCCGCTTTTTAGCGCATTTTGTGTCAGAAGGATGGCTATGAGTGTGAAAGACAGTCCTGACGCCGCCCACGTGTATCGGTCAAGTGGCAAGAAGAGAGCTTGCAAGCCGTCGAGAGTCGGTTTTTTAAAAGACACTGTTGCCATTTTAAATTGATGTCTGTATCCACCATGCGGCAACCAGGAGCGTTCAGCAGACGCAGGATACAGAATCCTCTTCTCAATTGTTAACTTTTCGAGAGGATCTGAGTAGTAAATTATGAAGGTATAATCGTACGGAGTATGAGAAAACCTATCTCGGATACCTCCTGTTACCAGGATGTCGCTAAAGTTAAGTTTGCCTCCTAGTGATAGCCGGACACATGTCTCATACATCGCAAATTTGTAGTCACCTCGTCGAAAGGCGCTGCATGTTTGTTTGCCCGGATCAAACTTTCTACCCCCGCCTGAACCTATTCGCATTCCCTGAAAGTTATTATTGTACTGTTTCCACCAGGATTCAAGGGGAGTTGAGGGTTCCCTTACTGCTGGTTTAAGTTCAAACAAAAACGGCGATATGGTGCACGGAAGGCAGGCGACAAAAATTTTGAGAGATTCCACACCAGCCGAGCTACTATGGATTACAAATAATTTAGACGTTGATGGTACATATGGATGAATTGGCAACGTCTTATGGTTTATCAGGCTTAAAATAAGAAACAAATAGGTTGGATTTTCTCCACAATAATTTAATCTACTCCGGGTTCGGATGAAATTATTCATCTCAGATCTTGTCTCCAACTTGTGCAGAAAAATAAATGAAATCTGACTAACCGAGTGGCCAAAATATTTGGAAAAAATGTACTCATTTTTTTTTCGCAAGATTTATAATATTTGTTGCCCTTGATGCTATGCTTTGTTTCAAGGTGGCGCAATATTTTGGGAAAGTTTTGGTTTTGCACGAGAAATTTGAGTACTTTGGATTCCCAAGAGTTTGTATATTCCTTTCTGAAGTCGCCTAATACTTGATAGATCGACCTTGAAGGGGCTAAACTGTCAATGTGCTGCAAATTGGAGATAGAGGCCACAAATATGACGCAAATTATCAGAAGAAATGTGCAGCTATGAAAGTGGGATGTCATATTCTGGAAATAGCAGTTTAGGACAGTTATGGATTAATTTTGTTCGTCTCCTGCCATTTTGGCTTGTTGACAAATTTGTTGCAACTTTTCAATACTTGTACCCTGCGATACGCTAACGAATATATAAATAACGACTAATCTTGAAACTCGGCTGAATGTAGGCCCTTGAGCTATGATAAGTCGCCAAAGTATTAAGACAGCTTAAGATGGTATGGAAGGTATAAACGTTTTTCAATATACTTTACAATTCGCTCTTGTTGATTTGGTGATCGCTGAGGGATTAAGTTTTTATAAATTGTTTGCGGAATAATTATCTTGAATTTTATCCGGTAAGCATGCCTTAGCGTTTTATGAATCCAACTTTTCCACGTGCACATAACCACACACGCCATATTAAGTAAATATTTTTCATAACCATTGAATTATATTGGAATATACATAGGCAGCTGATATTGTATGTAAAATCGACAACGTAGATATGAAAGACCATACTGAAAGACCAGCTTGTAAATATGTTTATACAAAGTATATGAAGGACCGTCCATAAATTACGTAACGCAAGAGGTATGGGGCGGGTGGGTCCCATGATATCGTGCCTACGTTACGCAGGTTAAAGGGAAGGAGGGGGTCCTAGAAAATCGTGATTTTTGCGTTACGTAATTTATGGACGGCCCCTAAGTTAAATATTCATATTGCTTTGGTGATCGCCAATGGACAAAATCTATATAAATTATTTATGCAATACCTCTGGCTTTATTCAATCTAACACGCAACGATGTTACCTTAAGAATCCAACCATTAAATAAAATTGTAATGTAGGCAACATATGTCAGTAATTAACTAATTGCGATTGGAAGGCTTTGTGCAAGATGTACGAAATCGATGTCCTTAGGTATTTATCGTATAAAGACCAGTATGTAAATATTTTGCACAGGCCGAATAAAAAAGGACCCGATCAGCAAGCAATATCAAAATGTAAAATTTTACATCATAATTCAAAAATTAGGCTTTGTATATTTTTAAATATTTAGAAATTGCGTGACAACCTCAAATTTTAATAGTTGGCGTAAATAATTTTGAAAATTTCATTAACGTAATTCAGAGTAAAAAAAATTACATTCCATTTTTGAAGCCGGTCAAAATTCTAAAAGCGGCAGGATTTTAAAAAATCCAGATTTAAATAAGATTTGTTTTTGGTTATTTTTATGGGTAACACATTTTTTGAAATGTTATCATCAAACTAAGATAACTTTGCATGGAAATCCACTGCTTTGTGATGTCCCTCAACTCCTTTTATTTATCGTAAAGGTTATTACACTATTTTATGCGAAGATAAATGAGCAGAAATAAATAATTTTCATATTACTTAAATGGAACAGCGACCCTGTTAAAAAGCACATAATGTGACATGTGACTCACATTTATACTCTGTACAGGTCTGGATTTAGTAATGCCTTGTTACCCTGTCGATAGTAGTATGGTTCGGAGTGGTATGTTTTTCATTACCACAACATTACTTCCTGCAATTACCTCGTCGGTGGCATAATACATAAATACACAAATGTAGATACTTCGGACAGCAATACTTAATACCAGTTTTATAAGAGTGAACGAATAACAATGTAAAGAAATATATTTCACATGCATTACATTATTCATGAAATTCACGTAACATGTATTTTAAGTCAGTGACCCTCCTCCACTAAAGAAATTCTTGATTGTCATCATGACAGATAAACTTCTAGCTAACTACATTATAAAGTCGCACATCCTGCTTAATTCATGCGAACTTATTTCATGCATATGTATTTAAAGATATTGTACACATTTGTGTTTCCTGTCCTCTCCAAAACACGATATCAAACTCAAAAATTTATAAAAACCAAGAACATTAAGGCTGCTATGTACATATGTAATATTTACTTTAAATAAATAGATTCTGGCCTACTCAATAAGTAACTACATATCAGCTTTTGCAAAGTTACTGAATCCGAATTATTTAAATGTTTCAACTCCGAGAAATCCGTAACATGACTTTGGTCCTATTTTTCCTTTTTCATCTCGCAATCTCCTCATCTGATATTGAATCATCAAATAATCCTCAGCAAGAAGTAGAGGAAGGAATCAACTCGATAAAATTTCGCTCGTCAAAATTTCTGCAAGCGGAGAAAATTAAGATATCCAATGACACCTCACGCCTTCTTCACTTGATTGAGCAACTCGATCGATCAACTCGTCGATCAGTATAAACACGTAGCAAACACAACGTTTATTCGAGGTATTTGAAATATTTGAGTAAGAAGGATGTTTTTAATCAATCTAGATTTTTTTATAATATCCAGGTTCTGAATTCACCTCAATTACCAACCTGTCAACATCCCTCATCCCAACATCCGGTTTCATAGATTCCGTCTTTCTCGCCTACATTAAACACCACAACCTGGTCATTCGTCCCGACGATATTTGGACTGCAATCCTAATCCAATATTCTTACTATGTAAACGCCCACGCGGAAGAGCTAAGATCTAAATTTGTCACGTTTAAAGGGACAAAGGCTCTAAACGTGTCATACCACCGTTCCGTTGACACCATCCCGATTGACGATTTTATTTCCAAAATCGTAACCAAAATTAGGAATCATACCCACCCCAACGTCACAAACTGGCTTTTTCCTAACTTCTCAACGACCACCCCACAAGATTCTGCCGTCGCTGGAGCAGCCATCATGGCAACAATGAAATCTTACTTTAAATACAATATGTTCGCCATTGCTTGCGGCATACCCGCCATCACGGTTAAAGGGAGTGGTAAAGATTGGCGCCAAATAAGGGACAAAATTTCTCTACTTCCCGCCTTCAGTCGGGAGAATGACACCCATATCGGGGCATGGTCGCACGATCTGGTCAAAGTTATTGATCAATTTATTACCGTAACGGAAACAAAAATTGTGGATTCTCCGTTCTGGGAGGGAATTGTGAAACATGGAAGTCGGCCTGAATGTGGTGGGACAACTTATATCAACGGATGGATTACGCTATTCAGCGTTTTTGATAGCGACGGTAGATGGCAGGTAGAGTCTTGGCGCGCCGAAAACTTCCAAAATAGTCGTGATTCTTGTCTTGCTAACGACACGCTAAAAAATAATTATGCAAACCTTTGGCCAACTTTGGAACTGTCTCAGTTAACCCCTGGAGTTGTGCGGGTGCCCATTGAGGTCCATGATGAATACGGTGGTGATGTCAAGAAGTATAACGCCGCCCTATTTGCGGGACATGTTGGGCATGCCGTGGCAAGCGATGGAGTCACATTGCAGCCGTTGGTAGGCTGGGGATTCGAGGTGGTTGGACGGGTGCCAAAATATTTGAAAGAATTCAGTGGAGCAGAGCGGATTCGGAAGGGATATTTGGAGGTTCATGTGGAACAAGATGCAATAGCTGATGAAGCATTTAACAAAGGGAGAAAGTATCTGGAATACAAATCTAGTAACGCTGCAGGAATGTCGGATCATATATTAACTCTTCTTTTATCAACTTCAATTTACTTTTCACGTTACTTGATTGAAATTGGTCAGTAAAATATGCATGGAATTAAAACTGTGGATTACTTTTATACCGAAAAAATTAGTTCGTATTAGTTAAGCTGGATAATGTCCTAATTTGAAAACCAAATTATTTGGATGATATCATTGTGTAATTCAATAATGCAAACTTTTTAATGTCTGAGTTAATAAAGTTATTGCTAATTGTAGAAAACCGCTGTATTTGCTTTAGAGGATTTGTTTAAGGCTAGCAATATCCGTCAAGAATGGCAATATTGCTCTCATTATGTTAATCGTAGTGGGTGATTGTGACCTTAAACTTATGTACATGTCTAAAAACAGTTACAAATTATAAATTACGAGAACAATTACAAATCGTTACATCATTTCTTTACTATGTCAACAAGAAACATACACCTACCCTTTTCTATGCTAAACGCATGTCTTAATTTCACTGCAATATCAACAATACTTATATGCACCTTGTAAAATGCAGTTTCTCCAAAAAAGCCCAAAATTGCGAACGGGATGAAAATCAGGTAGAGTTGAAAAGCCACAAAAAGGTTTTCCAACGCTCCTATGCTCTTCTGCTCAACGACGGGATGTTTTCGGATGTTTGCTTCATCCACGAATCTCCATAGAGCTGTGTACAGCTCGAAAAGTCCGTTGGCACTTAACCATTGCAAATTAATGTGTAGTGCTTCTGCCCCAAAGTATTTAAGTTCCCAGATAATGTTTTGCTTGTAAAATATTTCCTTTACTATGTTGCACGTGACGTTGGTATACTGACGTTTCAGGAAATACAAAACATGCTGTATTTCGTCGAATGTAGGATCGAAAGCGATGGCGTCGGCGAACACGGCTGCCCCAGAAAATTCCTTGTAGAAAGTGTGCTTCGGCAAAATTTCGATAAGAAAATGTTGGTGTTATTTAATATTTGTTTATTACCTAAACGAGCATTCGAGTAATACGATTATGTGAAGGTATGCCGGTTGTGAGTATTGCAATAAGTAATTCTGGCTAAATGTGTTCTTAAAAACTTCGAAATATTTAAGTGACATGCTCAATCAAATCGCTAAAATATGTATAAAGCACATTTTTTTAATTCGCTTTAGATATGTTGTTTCAGATCTAGCTGCATTTGACTTCGACAGATTTTCGTTTTTAAAAATTATTCGAATTATATACCTTCTTTCCATATGAAATCGTCCAATTTTCGTACAGATAAATTCCACCTCGTTATATTTCTTCTGTTCGACGAGACGTAGAATTTGAATCCAAATTCTTTCAATAGTTCGCGAATAGTTTGAATAACGTATTTTTCAAGCGGTGTCGTTATATCGGTGGTAATTATAGCGTCGTATGACGCGCTGACAGCAATCATCGCGACAATGCAAAGGAGCCCAAACCATGTAAGTTTTTTTCTGAAAATATAATATCTCACTTACAAAATCAATAGCTTAGAATTGACTAGAATTTTTTTATTGATTTCTACCCTTCAAGTACTGAAACCCTCAAAAATGCTATCGGAATATCGGAATACCCCCCTAGCTTGGTGACCCCCAGATACACAGAGAGAAGTATTGACGCAGTCCAAATCCAGGGGTCGATGATCGTGAAAAACTGTGAAATCTTTAAAGCCAAGAGGGGTGGATTTTTCTGACAGTAGAGTGCATAGTAGTCCAACGTCTTTTCGATGTGGTGTTTAACCCCGATATCTAGCCTTAAATTATTATAGGATTTCGACATGTTTAGAATTTTCTGAGAAAAATTATTACCACAAATTATGACAATTTCTTTCAAATGGAAAATTTCATCCTCTAAATGACGTAGTCGGGCAACCGATGGGAAGGTTAAGAATATATAAATATACAAGAAAATTCTATTTAGCACATTCTAAGAAACCCGGTAACTAAGTTATTACCAGGCGGAGTATCTATGTGACTCTACCGAATGGTAATTTATTATTATTGGGTGGTAGAAAATTAGTTACCAACTGGTAATATTTTTAAATTTGGCGACCGGGGTTACTGATATTACGGGTTTGATAACAAAATGTCTACCAGTCAATAATGAATTAATTACCATGCGGTAGACTCACATAGATATTCCACCTGGTAATAACTTAGTTACCGTAGAGTGTATATACCAAAATTTTCGGCGAAATTCAAACTTCGGTACGGTTACGGTATCAATTTTATTACTCAACCATGAAGAATTCGAATTTAACTTAAATTCTAGTTGCCACTTGCTGCACTTGAACGGGTTCCGCAATGTAGAACGATTTTGTATCACATGTTTTTTAAATTAATTTTTTTCTGTAACCTTAAATTTTCGTATCGATGTCCAACCCAGAGTTCTAAAAAATTTCTCTCGAACCAATCATCGACGCTGGGAAATATGAAGCAAGAAAGTAACGCCAACCTATCAACAGAATTTATTTGCAACAAAATTTTATATACCTAATTGCCACAAACGTAAAGTTTAACTTTCCCCGGAGGACTTGGAGTGGTCCATGCACGACGAAACATTTGGTCCCCGTGGATACGAAATAGCGATGATCTTCACAATCGGAATGTAGTAAGGAATACACCCAGGATTTAAGCATTGGCAATGCATACAAATTTTGGTTATTGTCCGACACTCGTCTCTCTTTGCGTAAGGCGTCCCTTGAAGGAAACATTGGGGTACCTTGAACCAGTGGCGGATAAAGCCAACTCGGGGCCCCTAGGTGGGGATTTTTTGTGATATGTAACGGTATTTAATATTCTTAACTATGTTTGATTTTGTAATATTTTGTTTCTGTTATTTTGTGTAGAATCTTTAGCACGCATAGTTTGTCAATTAAATTAAATTATGCGCTCTGACTTGATACGGGAAATGGCTTCCCTTAGAACTTCGATTGGCGACATTTTTTAATGTCTGGTAGTGCTATCGAACTAGGGTTGCCGCGGGTAACGGGTCGGGTACCCGTTACCCGCACGATTTTTGCGGGTACCCGTTATGTGCGGGTAGCGAGAACTACCCGCACGGGTAAAGGGTAGTTTAGTTTTTATTTAATTTTCGACATAAATCAGTTAACAAAGAAACTTAGCAGCAAGTTAAATAGTCCATTTATATACCAACAAAAGCGTCAATTTATTATTTTTCCATTTCAAAGTCATTTGCCAGCAACGAGCGTGTCTTTGCGGAAGCAACAGAAGCCAATGTCGACCTCAAATGCTTTTCACGTCCAGAAAATGCGGAGCAGTTACTCTTTCTCAAGGACACTGTCCTTGAGAAAAGGACGAGAAAGCGGGCCGGGTAACGGGGGCATTTTTGCTACCCGCGGCAACCCTATATCGAACTACCTATTTTAACTTCATAAAGAAAGTATTCAGTTTTCACTACGTTGCACCGCTCCCATAAATAAATTTAAGCCAGACAATATCGCTGTAGAAATGACTGAAGTTATTAGCGAAATTAAATTATTTACCTTTACTTTTAATCCTAACCACTTACATATTAACTAGCTATGAAATTTCTCTAGATTCTTGAGGAATTGGGCGTTAATTGGGAATCACCTCGAACTAGATTAAGACACCGATTAATATAATTTGTAATGAGGGCAACATAATTTTTTTGTGACAATTTTTGCCTGCGATTCCGCACACCTAGGGGTTCCAGTCCCGGGATTTTTCGGGATTTTATTCCCGGGAATTCCCGGGAAACGGGATCCCGAAATCCCGGGATTTGAAGAACTGAAATCCCGGGATTTCGGGATTTTTCAATTTGTCAATCAGAAGTGAAATTGCTTATAATTTACAATTTTAATAGTAGTTTTATATAATTTTCGGTTATATGATTGGTAAGAAAAAGTTTCGATGAGCATAACCAGTCAAAATTGATCCTGAACTCGAAAATTTAAATTTGAAACAATATTGATAGCCATATTTTTCGCACATTGATCTAAATTTTGTATTTAATTCGTAAGCAAAATTTTTAATACAAGATGGAACTTAAAATTTTCTAACTTCGATGTCAGATTTTAACTTGAGGCAACAAGAACACTTTATTTTCGGTATAATTATGGAATCTGAAATCAGTTATGCCAAAAAATACTAACACATTAGAAGTGATTTCGAATTTTAGTCGATGAATTTAAGGCTGAATGAAAGGCTTTTTGAAGGTAGTTCGTATATTTGAGCTTGAAATTTTTAAATTGCCAAATCCCATGTCCAATTGTAGTTTGTGAATAATGGTTCACAATTTAGGCCAAATAATACTGACGAACGTAAGTTTGTGCATTTCTGGTTAACATGCTAGCGAATCCTTGATTAATTATTTATGTTTTCTGGAATGAAATTATCAAACTTTTTCTCTCAAAAAAAGACGAAAATTGAGTATCACAATACATCGAAATTGTACATTTACTATGGCAGGCAAAACACTATAATCGCTAATTTGTATTGCTATCCTATATGCATTTTGTATAGGCCAGAAAGTAGCATACTTTATAATACTTATGCATGCACAAATCTCTAAAACACATCATTAGGTATGTAAATAAGTATTATAAATGAGTAAGAATTATAGGACTCGACAAAGACATCCAACGAGTATTTCAAAAGTGAAATTAAACTATTTTATTATGTTCACCTTATAAAAAGAAAAAAAATTGCAAAATATTTTAGGCGCCAAAATTTTCCCTGGGGAGTTATGAGACTTTTGGGATTTTAACGTGATGGCATAGGGAACAACTTATTTCAGGAACGGGTTGATGGAATTGCACAAAATTTTTCTCCTACACTCTTTGGATCAATACCTTGGTGCGTTCTTCGAATTGAGTCGAAATTCCAACTTTAAAGCCAAAAATTTTAATTTCGAAAAATTGGTTTTAGTTGTGACGCAAAAAGTATGGCGAAATGTTCGTCGATTGGATTTACCCCAATTTTTGATATGTTGCAGATCTTTGGTAGTAGATTAATAGTTCAATTACCCTAAACGTCGAAATCGACATGCGTGACCTTTTTCCGGGAGTCGAAAGGTCGCGATGTCAAAGGTCGCCGACCTTAATAAATGGGATATCGTTGGAAAGGTCTTGACGAGAGGATTCCGAAAATTTATACTTTGTGGGGTCTGGGACCACCCCCTGCAAAGCTAGAGCCAGGAGAATATTTTTGAGTTTTTCCCATTCGGGCTTCCGTGTTAGCTCCCTATCCACTGCTATGTTAAATTCTGGACAACTGCATATTTTCGTTCTTTGCCCTCTAGACTTGCATAGGGTCATCCCAGACCCCACAAAGTATATAGAATCCTCTCGTCAAGACCTTTCCAACGATATCCCATTTATTGAGGTCGGCGACCTTTGACATCGCGACCTTTCGACTCCCGGAAAAAGGTCACGCATGTCGATTTCGACGTTTAGGGTAATTGAACTATTAATCTACTACCAAAGATCTGCAACATATCAAAAATTGGGGTAAATCCAATCGACGAACATTTCGCCATACTTTTTGCGTCACAACTAAAACCAATTTTTCGAAATTAAAATTTTTGGCTTTAAAGTTGGAATTTCGACTCAATTCGAAGAACGCACCAAGGTATTGATCCAAAGAGTGTAGGAGAAAAATTTTGTGCAATTCCATCAACCCGTTCCTGAAATAAGTCGTTCCCTATGCCATCACTTTAAAATCCCAAAAGTCTCATAACTCCCCAGGGAAAATTTTGGCGCCTAAAATATTTTGCAATTTTTTTTCTTTTTATAAGGTGAACATAATAAAATAGTTTAATTTCACTTTTGAAATACTCGTTGGATATGTCTTTGTCGAGTCCTATAATTCTTACTCAAATATGCTCAGGCCAGGTACTTTTTATAGCCATGTACCTTTTTTTCCACCAAAATTGACTAATTTCAAGTTATATGGTAAGATTTGAATTTCGGGAAAAAATCCCGGGATTTGTCACGGCTAAAACCGGGATTCCCGATTCCCGGGATTTAAAAAATCGTCCGGGATTGGAATCCCTACGCACACCTTACAATGCACATGTCAGACATGTTTCGCACAGGGATCTTCTTGAAACCAGCACTAAAATATCAAGAAACTAAACAACAATTGGTGTGGAATTTGAGCACTTCTGCAGAATTCGCGAAATGGCGAAGGTTTTAAGTTTGCAAAAACGCGCATTTTCACCATGCGAAACTATACAGAGTTCACCTCTCCGCTTTACGATTTTCTCGTGCGCTTCTCTTCACCAGGTCATCAGTTTTCACATTTCGTCCAAAATTGAGTTTATTAATTTCTCAACCAAGTTCTCATCCAATTTACCATCTGTGGCTTTTAAATAATTTGCTAGCACTTTTTAATATTTAAAAATTCAAATAAGGTCTAATCTGTGGAATTTAAAAAAATTGGTTCAGCATATTGCATTCGATTTTTTTAAATTTCTTTCACAATGCGTATATTTGTAAACCTGTTTGAACATACAAAAACCGAATATACGAAGTCTCATGTGTGCTAAGGGCCAACATCATCACACAAATTCCTAAGATTTTTGTCATCAAAATCTTTAAACAACGCAATGCGAAAAATATGGAAAAATCGAATCCACTACTCAGCACAAATATTTTATTCCCTTCTGAATAAGAAGTTAAGTGAATTCATTTGAAATATTAAAAAGTGTAAACAAATTATTTAAGAATCACAGATGAAAAATCGGATGAGAACTTGGTTGGGAAATTAATAAACTCAATTTTGAACCAAAGGCGATAACCGGAGGCGAGAAGCGTAGGAGAATAGCAGAGAGGCGAACCCCGTTCGCTGGATGAAAATTCGCGTTTTTGCCAACTTCAAACGTTCGCCATTTTGCGAATTCTTCAGATGTGCTCAAGTGTCACACTAAATGTTGTTTGTGTTTAGTTCCTTGATATTTTAGTGCGGGTTTCATGAAGATCCGTGCGAAACATGTCTGACATGTGCATTGTTAGTAGTTTGATAATAAATTTGGGGGCCCCTTAACAGATATGGAGACTTTTTTCTAGCCAAATTTTCTGGAAATATAATTTTTGGCATATATTTCAAGAATCAGTTTTTGTCTAGAAAAAGTCTCACCTCTGTCGAGGGGCCCCCACATTTATTATCAAGCTAAGTATGCGACGCCAAGTGTGCAAAAATTGTGCGCAATCGCATGCAAAAATTGTTCGAACCCACAAAAACACCTTCCAAGATTAAATAATCTACACTGGAAATAACTCGGTTACGATTATACCCAGAATCGAAGATATATATTTAACTCTACCACTGACTGGTTATCAATTTACATACAACCGACCGGTGAGAAATTTATTCCAAATCGGCAATAAATAATCGTAACCGAATTACCTTCAGCATATATACATAAATACTTAAGCACCTACTTGTTGTTTCCCCAAACTACTTGTTATGCGAGTAAGTACTTAATAACAATTAATCTAACAATAATTTATCCGCAGTATCAGTGAATTTATTTTTCGAAACTCGTTGACCAAACTTTAAGTATAGCACACCACGCCGAACCCGGGGGCCCCCGCTACGCGGGGGCCCCTATGTCACACCTACCCCACATACCCTATTTATCCGCCACTGCCTTGAACCTCCCCATTCAGCGACCGAATTATTCCCCATTTCCTCAACGGGGTAAATCTTGTGGGATGTAGTACTCCGGTATGTACCCTGATCAGATCACCCCCAAATTTCAGCACTATTATATAAATTGGTGCATAAAAGGTGCATAAGTAGGGTAATAAATCACTCCTATGTTGGTTGGAGTTTGTAAATACCGCGTACATCACGACATTCCCGTGATACCCCCAATTCGACAGGTCATACAAGAACTCGGTAGGATTTCCAGATTCGTAAAATGCGACGATTTCGATGCAATTTGTCTTCCAGAAATGGAACGAATTAACTGGGACAGTGGAGGATAAATGTTTCACTACCAGACCGCTACGATGGGCGAAGGATAAGTGGTTATCGTACTGCATGGTTATGTAAGAGTGATTATTTTCTACATTTATCCTTAGACTAGACATCAGTAAACAGGTCGGATTATGTTCAAAATTTGTTATGGTTGAGGAAAAATGGATAGAAATCAGGAAACTAGAGGCAAAAATGTATTTCTTCATTTTGTCGCACAACTGATGAAACCATCTTTTAGGGTGTTTATGCAGGGCGAATTTAATGAGAAAAAATTGTCTTGCTAAGATGTTTTGGAATTTCTGGAACAAATTTAAAAAACTACGGCATTAAAAATGTGAATCTTTAAATGCATGTGTACAGAATTATCGCGTCCCTTATACTAACTAATCTTTAGATGGCATGTTTGAGGATAGAAACTTTCCACAACATTTGGCACATTACTTCTGACCACAAAAATTAGTTTAGTCTAATACATCCTGACATGGATGTTAAACCTGTTCCCTATATATATACATATATATTTAGTCTTGTTGAATTGGAAAAAATATTGACTTGCAAATATGTATATAAATTTGCGGAAATTTTGTTTTCTAAAAGTAATATGGTTGCATGTTCGTATGAATAAAAGTCAAAGTAATTGATTTCATAAATAATGCAAATGAGCTTTTTCCCGAAACGATTACGAAGACAGAATATTGTAAAACATTATATTGTACATTCAAGTCAAACTTAGCCTGCACAAATATGCAAATAAGTATGTGTCTTTATGTAAATGATTTTAGGATTTTATAAATTTTTATATTTCACTGACAAACTCTTTGGTTACAAATCTACCTGTCATTAGAGCCCCGAATGTGTTTAGGCTCGTAATGATTGGATACCAGGTTTCAGGTAATCTTTGGGCAGAAAAATATGAAAATTTTTGCAAATTAACCAAATATTCAGAAAGGTTATGACAGAATGGGGTACACAAACATTTTCTAAACTTCTTACCATCCGCTTTTGGTGATCGCTTAACATTAAATATTTGGAAAATCAATGTCTTTGACTTTTTACAACATGCAAAGAACTATATTATTTTAAGAATAAACTTTCCACTTACCTATTTGTGTAAATGTCACGTAAGTAAGTATCTGTTTTTCCAAAGCATAAAATGGACTTGGAGTATAATATGTAATGTAGGCAAGTTCTACCTACATACATACATACAGATATACATAAATGTCAGGATGTAATCAACTAATTGTTTTTGGGAGACGTTGCGTGCAAACTGTCTGAAATTTCTATCCTTACGTAAGTAGGTACATATGTCATACAAAGACCAGCTTATATACAAGCTGATCTAAACATATGTATATGTATATGTTTAATGTTTTCAGACTGAATACAAAAAAGGGCGCAGTTATTGCGGTGCATCGAAGTCAACCGGACAGAATTTCTACGCGCCAAAATCACGTGCCCATTTGATCAACATTGGAGGCGGGCCGATATTCAAATCAAATCCATCCGGTTGACTTGGATGCACCGCAATAGTAAGGAAAATATGAAAATACTTAATAAAGTATACTTTTAGCTTATAACTTCCTTGTTTTTTTGCATCATTGTTGTCTTAAGCATGTGAAAATGCAAGTATGTACATACTATCCTCGCATTTAGGCGTGTCACCTCATTTGCATAAATCTCAATAGCCCATTTTCGGCGATACGGGCTTTCCATGTTGAGTAAACTCTATGACTCTCACGATTGCGTTAAAATATGCAAATGAGGTGACAGAGCAGAGTACGAGGACAGTATGTACGTAGTTTTGATGCGCATACATATTTTGGGGTTTAAGACTTTCTGTGAGGGGCAAAGAGCTATTAAAGAAAAAATTTCTTACATTACATTTTTAATTAAAAAAGACCACATAAATCCCCCTATGTAGCGTATTACAAATCTCATTTTCCCCAAAAAACGTGATGATGAGGCGGGTGATAGGATTTATAAAATCCTGAAATGGCAAATTATAGTAAAACTAATTCAATATTTGAATCCAGCATGAAATTTTAAGCATAAGCATACCCCTTTCGGGGGTTGGAACAATTTCACGTCCGGGTTTCGGGTAACTTCACGTTCGGATAACTTGCCTGGCTTGAGATTCCCTCTTTTCTCACATTTTAAACTCAGCTGCTCATCATTCACTCTTTGTTGACTTCCAGATATTTTTACATTTTTTAAATACAATTACTTTAATCAACTATGTTCAATTGACCAAATGTGTATTTAAATAACACATTTATTTAAATACCAGAATTTATTCTTTGTAATTTAAACCTTAAATAAATAGTGAACACAATATTTAATTAGTTTGGTGTATATTTAAATTTTTAATAATTCGTACTTTAAAATCGCAGGCAGAACATGTATTTAAGAATTAATTATTCAAATATTAATTAATCAGCTGAACTGACACATATCACACTTTGCAGACTACACACTAATAAATTACTGGACAGGACGAGTTAATTGTCACAAACTCAAGACCGGTTTCACGGCGAAAAGCCGAACCTTGCGTTTCGGAACACTATTAAACCAAAGGGGACAATGGAACAAAATCCTTGGGAAGAAGGGGTCACATCGTCACGTCCCGGCATCTTAACAAAGTACGTAAATAATTAAATTATTCCATAATACGGGTGCTGTTCCGATTTAAATTGAACGAGTCATTTTGAGCCTTTAATATTTTTGTGCAATTTGCAATTTAAAGTTAAAATTGCAAAAAGACGGACTAATAAATTATTGGTGTAAAATTTCATTTCACTAGTTTCAGCGACCGAGATAAATTGATAGCTAAATAGCTTCGCTTAAACTATTTTTGCACAACGGCGTCACTTCGCAACGCATTTTCGCGAAATCAGTCTCATCATGAGACTCTCATGAAAGGAAAATACGTCAATAATTTACGGTCAATTATTGTGGCGACTTTAAGACAAGTTTGCAAAAAACAACTTAAATGCAGGCCATTTTGCTCGGCATATTTAGAAATAAAAATGATCTGATTGGTTGTCGCGTCACAAACTCTTCACAAAAATCGCAAAGTTGCGAAAAAATGTGAAGAGAATTTAAGAATATTTTTGACGTGAATATGTTTTTTTACATTGGTCCACTCCACTTTTATCTATTTTCAGCCGGACTGATTCCTGTCTCCTGTGCTGCTCGGGTACACCTGGCCCTGAGGACGAAGATTCGGTCACCCTTGTCGACCGTAACGTTCGAGTGATCTTCATCCTCCGTAAACTGCTCAATCTGCCCCCCACCCTGTGTTCCGACCTCGTACAGAACTATGGTCACCCGGCCGACTGGGTGTCACTGTGTTCCACGTGCGACGACCTCGTGACCCGGGGAACCCGCTTGTTCGACCAGATTAACAAGTTAGCGAGAGAATTTGACTCAGTGAGAGAAAAAGTCCGGAGGGTGGTCAATGTCAAGCAAGAAATTCGGGAGGATGACGAAGACCAGAGCACCGACTCGGCGACAAGCAGGATAAGAAGTTATCTCGCTTCTGATACTGGATTTGTGGGGGGAAGGCATGGTAAATTATTTTTAATTTAATAAAGGGTGTTGAGAAATGTGTGTATATTTTTTTTACCTACACTCTTAAAAATAATGTTACCATTTTGAAAAGTATGTAAATGCAGTTTGAATTCTGCAACTAGGCTTGAAAGGGTAGCATCATTTTTTAAGAGTGCATACATATATTTTAAGCTAGAACAATTTTGTATCTTTTTTTAAGACTTTGGCGGAGAAATATATCCCGACGTGTTAACGAAGGATGAACCGGATGACGCATATGAAATGAATCTTGACGCAGAAATTCCTCCTCCAAATTTTGTCACGCTGAAATTCCACTTGGACGACAACGACGCCTTCGAGGAAGAAGTCGTGGATCCTCTCGCGTTTCAGGGGGACGAAATATTAGAGACTTTTTCTTCCAATGACCAACACCGCAAGAGACGGAGAAAGAAAATATGTGTGAGTGGACAAAATAACAACTTGATACATAAAAACCATTGTCTAACTTTTTTTATTTTTCCAGACGAAACAGGACCCGATAATGTCACCAATACAAGATTCTGACAGCGACGAAGACCAAGAAGATTACCACAACGACCCGGATGTTAGTTATTTTACACAAAAATAAATATGTACAAATTATTGATTTTTTTTTAGTTTCAAGTTTCTCTTTTTCTATTTAGTATTCAGATGAGGAATCTCTTCAAAATGCACCACCCTCTCCTCCTCCAGATCTCACGCTTTCATGGGCCCAAATCATGGCCGCGTTTCCACCACCTCCTCCCACTCAGGAAGACGAAACATTCATCCCGGTCGAAATTAAGGAGAAAGAAATCGAAAGACTGACCGGACTCGCGGTCAAGCATGGCATCACGTCGTTCCCATGTCTCCATTGTGCCAAAGAAATCTCCTCCATCGTCTCCTGGAAGTCACATGTGGACTGGTGTTCCGGCAAGACGAAGGGGTATCGATCCGACCATACATACCTGTTCATCTTCATTCATTCGTTTTACTGATTATGATACTGAATGAAAATGAATTTCCTCTCATTTGAATGAAAATGATTGAAGGATTCCGTCATTTTAGATATATTCACTTTCATTCATTTGACTGATTATGAAGGATAGTAAATGAAAATGAATTTTCTGTCCTTCGAATGAAAATTAACTTCCTGTCCTTTTATGAAAACGACTGAAAAATTCTGTCGTTTTAGATGAATTCACTTTCATTCATTTGACTGATTATGAAGGATAGTGAATGCAAATGAATTTCCTCTCATTTGAATGAAAATGACTGAAGGATTCTGTCGTTTCAGATGAATGACTGAATAAAAAGATTTTCACTCATTGTTCACCCTATGCTTACTACATGGGGCCAAATAAGAACTGAAGTCCGATGAAGTGATATGAAATTAATTTGACCTTGAATAACTGAATGAGTTTGAATGAAAATCTTCCCTCAGAAATCGGGATGAATGACTTTTGAATGACAATTTTTTTGTTTGAACAGGTATCGATGCGAGACCTGCGAAAAAGTCGTCAAGACGAAGGAAGGCCTGGAAAATCACATCCTTTCGAGCCACACACCCCGAGAAGATCTCACGTGCCGCGGATGCACCAAGTTTTACCCGCACTGGGAAGATTTCGACGACCACGTCAAAGAACGGCCCGCATGTGGGGAATATGCCATTTTTTGCCCGCACAAGCCCTGCAAACTTGCCTTCAGTTCGGAGAAAGTGTGCGAAATTCACTCCTTTTGTCGGCACAGTGAGATAACCCCGTTCATTTGTGACGTGCCGGGGTGTGGAAAACGGTACAAGAATTCGCAACAGCTTCGGCGTCATGTCGAAATGCTGCATTCCGAGGGTAAACAAAGGTAATGAATGAAATGGGGTATTAAATATTTAATTTGTGCGAAGAATCAACTCTTAATAATTGTTACCTTTTGAAAAGTAAATCACCAGTCTGAATTCTAAATTAAGTAAATTGTACGAGTAACGTTGACTTGGTAAAGGGTAAATTTTACTCTGGAATCTAACATCCAGATTTTGTAGTTTACTTACAACGGGGACGCGAACCATGTTCAAATAATTTCTGGACTACCTCGATTTGTGGGATCAATCTTGCAGAAATAACATTTAGCTCGCAAAATTCAGGGCGCCATAAGTTCGCAAAAAGTCTCGCTTCGGCGGAATTTAAATATGACTGACGGCAACAGCTCATACTGTTGTTGCGAAAACCAAGCGTTTTCGCGAGGTTGGGGCCGCCCGAAATTCTTTGAATTTTGCGTATTAATCTGTACAATTTCGTGCAATTATAAAGAGTTTGTTTTGCAAACTGAGGTGGTAAAAAAATAATCTGATTTGCACCTCAATTATTAATTTAAAACTCAGAGGGCACTTACTTTCCAAAAGTGTGCCATCAATTTTTAAGGGTGTCCTTTAATCAAATTTACTTAATTTAGCTTCATCTGTGAACGATGCGGAAAGGATTTCACTTTGAAAAGCAGTTTACTGGGTCACATCAAAATCGTCCACTTGACTCGGGACCAGGGTGCGCCTCGATTTCCGTGCGACATTTGCGGCCGTGAAATGGTGTCCGAATACAAGTTGAAGCGACACAAGGAGATCCACATCGACCCCGAGGACGCCCCGCATCTCTGCACCCTTTGCGGGAAGAGGTACCGACTCCCGGAGTATTTGCATATTCACATGAGGTCACATGATCCCGACAGGCGGGAGAAGTACTCGCACTATATGCCGAAAAAGAAGAAAGCGGATGGAGGCGAGGTTAAGACGGGGGTGGCCGGGGCGAAAATCGGGAGACCGAAAAAGACCCGGGAAATTGTGAGGGAGGAGGAGGATGAATAATGGAGTTTGATCGGTTTTCTTGTGCATGTTGGTTTAATTGAATTTGTACAGGATAGAAATTATAAATGCACTCTTAAAAATGATTTGAACCATTTTGAAAAGTAAATGTACTCTTAATATTTCATGAAATAAGGTCTGAAAATTTATGTATATTTAGAAACCGAGAAGTGTTGATCTAAATTAATGTAAAAATTTTCTTGTAAATTAATCAGTGTTATTCCCAAATTATGTACATACGCATACTTAAAAATAATGTTACCCTTTTTGAAAAGTTGATGCACTCTGGATTCTATATTAAGTATCTAAGATAAATCCAAAGTAACGTTAACTTGATAAAGAGTAAAGTATACGCTGGATTTAGTTTAGTTTATGTAATATATAATTCAGAGTGCATTCACTTTTCGAAAAGGTTACATTATTTTTAAGAATGCAGGAATAAATGTAACCTAATAACTTATTTATACAAATGCCAATCTACAGTATTTAAAAATGCGGGGTGTGACAAGTTACTTGCAAAAATTGTTATTAAGTGTGTATTTCTGAGCAAGTCGGTCAGTTTTTTTACGAATTTTTAATTTTCCTACATGCAATTAAATAAATACATACATAATTAATTAATTAGCAAAAATCCATTATCTAATGCTTTATTAATTTAACCCGATGAAGTGAACTGAATTTGAAGGAAAAGGAGCAAATGTGAATGAAGATTTTCATTCAGATTTTCTACACCGAAATCAACGCGGTAATCGTATAATCTACAATTGCATACCAAAACGTCCCCTTTGTAGATCTGCTTAAATGGAAAAAATTAAATTTGAACACCCCCGCATATATTTTCGCGGCTTTGCACGCCCTTAATCTTCTCCTTAAATATTTCCTGTCCCACGTCCGCTTCAACGCAAACCTCCAAGTTTGCATGAGTTTTGCGGAATCTTCGAAAATTCTAATCGCCACCGGTACCAAGATTTGAATCGCCACCGGAATAATTCCTGCGGCCATGGGACAAACAAGGTAGTACGGTAGGGGGAGAACGGATCGCATTTTGACCGTTAGAAAATTAAACGTCACGCTAAGCACGAGACCAAGCAGCATGAGAACGGCGGCAGCCGAGGCGGAGACGTCCGAAACAATTTGAAGGATTATCGTCAAACAGTTATATTTTGTCAGGGCTTCCACGCTTTTGACTCTGCTCAGCGATATGCGACCTGTTCAGAAAATATTTCTTCCTTCAAAAAATTCGTTCAATTTAAAATTTGAGAAACATTATTCATTGGTTATTCATTTAGTAAACAATTTTTGTATTTATGAATTATTCATTTTTTCTTCATGTTATCTCATTCGCCTTATTATGTTTCTAAATATACCCCGCGGATTAAGGATAGCGTGAAAAAAATTAATTATGAGTACAATTATTCATTCATTCTTCATGCATATGAAATTAATAAATATTTAGCCAAGATTCATTCATTCCAAAATTTTGAAAAAAATTATTCGCTCCTTTTCATGAATTTATTGAACAGTAAATGAATAATTTATTCACTCTGAACCGAATAAATGAATCTGAACAGGTACCTGCTGTTTCGCCCAGATGAGACAAGATCTCAAAAACGATATGGGATCCAACCGTGAAAAGGCAAATTGCTAGCGGGAAGAGACGGATTAATTCTACGGCGGGAATTATGTATGTCGCCCGCATAAAGTAGACGAGATACTTAACATTTCCGTGACATGGGTGTACAAAATTGCAAATTATTGTGAGCGTATCCTTCCCAAAGTATTGCGAAAATAAGACGTTGAAGAACGGCAAGATGGCGAAGATGAGGACACAGATGTTCATCGAAATTCCGAGGGTATCTTTATATCTGGGAGGGAGCGTGTTAGCTTTCGTACCACCTGCTTAAAAACAGTTAACAAAATGAGATAGTTTACAAAATAAGATCAATTAACAAAATCGTTATAACAGGTTTTGGATCCCATAATTTCAGGTTTTCAAGTTCAACACGATGTCATTTGCTTGCCGGTAAAATTTTACATCCCGAATTCCTACTCATTCTTAACACACTTGCTAGTTTGGGAAATCGAACCGAACCGAACCGAACCAATAATTTTTTAAAAATTAGCCGAACCGAACCGAACCATCAATTTTTAAGAACTTTCCCGAACCGAACCGAACCGAACCATCAATTTTTAAGAAAGTTCCCGAACCGAACCGAACCGAACCAGCGATTTTTTAAAAATTTTCCGAACCGAACCGAACCGAACCAGTATATTAAGAAAAAATTCCCGAACCGAACCACGAACCGAACCTGGTTCGGTTCGGTTCGTGGTTCGGTTCGGCATTTCCGAACCAATATAGTCCAATTTTGTTCCCAGCAGATGGGACAGCATCACAAAAACCATCTACTATTGTTCTTTATGATGAAAAACACTCGACGTCATTATTGCAATGTTATTAGCAATGAGAGATGACGTCCAGGGCTGTATAATAAATAATAAACAGGAGTAGTTGGGCATTCTCATTTAACCGAACCGAACCGAACCGAACCAGCAGTTTTTAAAAAATTTCCCGAACCGAACCGAACCGAACCAGCAATTAAAAAAAATTTCCGAGCCGAACCGAACCGAACCAGCAATTTTTAAAAAATTTTCCGAACCGAACCAAACCGAACCAATTTTTTTTCTTAAACTCACCGAACCGAACCACGAACCGAACCAGGTTCGGTTCGGTTCGGGACTTCCGAACCACCAGTGGTTCGGCGAACCACAAACTAGCAAGTGTGATTCTTAATACTCAAATTAAAAATGTTAAAATGTTAAAATGTATGTTAAAACATACAGCATGCAGATGTAGAAATTGTGAAGTTGAGAGGAATAAAGGTTACCGTAGTGGATGGAGATGCAACCGAGCATGAAATTTGTAGGCTTATTTTATGCATAATTTAAATAGTTTGTTGAGAATTTACCTATGCATAAATTATTTAGTTTGAGGAGCACTAAGCGTTTACATAAGACCTTGGTTTATGCAAATTCAAACGCCGCATGGCAAATTATGTATTGATCTTTTATTAGTTTAATCATTATATGAATATATTTCTGTGGCATTACGTATTTATATATTGCGTGGACCTCAGTATCAACATATTTTGTAAGCGATAGGTCATCGGGTAATGGTTAGTTGTCCAAGGCAAGTTGCTTATCATGACGGGGAAAGAATTTTTTCGTAAATCTTCTATATTCTAAGCTTTTTAAGCTTGCGGTGCATTTGATTTCAAGATGTCTGTGCTATAAATGCATATGTACACACCTCATTTCATAATACGATATTCATATTTACCCTAAATGTACTATCCATTCGCACGCAGTTGAACCTTTACAGAAGTTGAGAACTCCGAGAAACTACGCCACTGTCAGTCTCAAATTCCCTCAAATCATGTTGACGATGAACTTTGAGACTGTAAGTGGCGTATTTAGTTTCTCCGAATGCTCAATTTCTCTAAGGGTTCAATCCTACGTGGATTAAGAGTACATGAGATATTTTATATTCTCCAGTGTAGTCGCATAAAGAGGTGGATTTCTGAATTATTTACGAATTATTTTGTACATAATAGTAACTATGCAGAGAGAATAGGTTAAGACCATTTTGGTAAATATACAATGTACATTCATCTTCTTATTTTATAAGCTGGAAATGTTTGTCTGCAACGGAAGTGAAAGTAATTTTCCGAAACGGAAGTGAAAGTGTAGAAAGTTAAGTTTCGAATGGCCTGAAACAGACATTTCCAGCTAATTACATATATAAATACCATAAAAAATTAATTATGTGGAATTATGAACAATACAACTCAAATTTCATGATAATCAAATAAACTCTCGCCCGGCGGGAGACGGGCTTAAACGCTAGTATGTATATACTTTGTATCTATCGAACTCGAGTAGTATGCATGAAATATTTTTATTATAAAATAGCGAAGATCAGGATTTTTCAAGGCTTAGGTACATATATATGTACTTAAATATATACCTTATAAATATGTATTTATATATTTGGAGATTTGTCATATCTTAATAGATATTTGTCGACTTGAAAGCTAAATTTCAAAGTTGACAGTTAATCGATATGTCATCATTAGGCTCAACTTGGTTTCATTATACCAAAACGTTTTATAACTTATAAAACTTTTTCAACATATTTATAAATTAAGTATGTTCAAAATAGCTGAGGTTTTCGATCTTACATATTTAAGTTCCAGGAGTTTTTACATAATACTTGTAGTTAGAAATTCTGGAATTATATGGCACCTTTGTGGGATCATTGGTGGCACATGTACATAATAATATACATATGTATGTATGGCAATTGTTATGAGGTGCAGTAAGCATTGACCAAGCGGCCCATTTCGCATTGCAATCTATGCACATATGTATGTAGCTGCAATATACACAACTATGCATATTGTGTATAGGTGTACAGTATATGCACGTATGTACATAAGCCGTTCGATTTTAATTACGTTGTCAGGATATAAGATCTTAATAATTCAATTCATCTTGCATTCTTACATAGACTCTACAAGCAGTAGATTAATCCACGTGGACGTGGATACAAGGCATGAAATTGAAAATCAACCTTATTTTAATTGATATATGTATGCGAATAGTATATACATACGTACATATATGTAGATATAAGGGTTTGTCAAAATTAATACAGAAAATCGAATTCCAGGTAAATAAGAACGTCATTGCTAAATAAATAGATGTACAGTGGTGACCACGCAAAGTTAAACTTTATTCAGCGATTAATCAGACCTGTAGCAAGTAAATCACGATAAGGAAATGTTTTGCTTAATTAAGCTCGGGAATACTAACGGAGATTGGACATACATATACCGTATGTTGTACACATATAAATATACTATGTTTATGTGCTATCGGCCTGTGCATGAGCTGACGTTAGATTGAGCAATTAATCTAGTATAGAATAATTAATTAATGTTGTATCCGAATGAATTAAGTTCATCAATTGATCAACCCACGCAACTATCAAAGTGTTAACGCAAAGCAATAACGTTCATTACCTTGTCAACATTATAAGCTTGCACAATGTATAGAACGGAATTCCTTCCCCTTTTGAATTTTTATCTGAACATTTGTCATCGGTTGAAATGTGTCCCGTTCGAGTTTAACAAAAAATCAAAGCGTTTTAAGAAAATTAATACCACCGGAGTGATTCGATTATTCAAATTTCAATGTGTACTAACTGCGATATATTGCACGGCAATGTTTCTGAACATTTGCATCGGACCGCTCACAACGTCCAAAAAATTGCAGGGATTAGCGCTGTTAATTTCGCCCCTTGGCTGCTTAATCACTAGATGGAACTATTCCATTGATGTCGCCCCCATTCAAATCATAAATACGTTTCTGGACTTCGAAGCAAGAATTATAGACAGTAAGTGACGCATTCGGCTTGATTATACATATATATAACTTTATATAGATGCTTCAATATGTATCGGTTCAAAGATTTCCAACTTGATTGGATTTGATCAAATTTTTAAAATGGATTGACCTAATTTGAACAAATAAACTCCTTAACGGCATTAAATTTTCATAAAGCTTGATAGACTCCGAACATAAATAATCCGTGGCTACGAAGTGTTTTACGATAACAAATTTCATAAAATGAAACTAATTTGATTGTCTAAACATTTGTACACAGATCTACCAAAAATTCCCCAGTCCATGGTAACCAAGACCATGAAGACGATCATATACTTGATGGAACTTGGAATATTCGCATACCCAATTCTTCTTTCTTTTACTGCGATTTCTCCCGTGCACGCCTCCATTCATATTGTCAATGTTTGCAACTTGCGGACACGCGACAGCTACGCCCCTGCGCTACGGAATTAAGCTTGGGGTACACCTTTTCGAAACTTGGATGTTCTTTCATATAACATACTCCGGAACTACTTGGATTCTATATATTTTCTTTGTAGGAATAACATTCTTCCTGAACTACTTCAAACTACTGAACAGGTTATTGAATGATCCAGTAATCCATAAAGCGTCATAATCGAACATTTCATGTCATAAAACGTCAAGGATTTGTGCAAACTTTTCATATAACTACCCATATTTTGCATATTTAGGGAAATATCCAAAATTGGGAATGGAATTGACATCACCGCTTGCATCCGGATGTACCACTACGTCCAAGTCTTGGATAAATCGTTCAACGCTTTCGTTACTGAAAGAATTGTTCCCATGCTGATATCTTTCCTTCCAGCAATTCAAATATCTGCGTTGTACGTATGTATCACAATGCATGGAGAAATAACTCTTCCAGGATTTGCAGTATATCCCGTCATGGTAGTTTCGGCAGTGATAAACAACATTCTCCTCATTTCACTTGCCTCTATGGTGAATATTATTTCACAGAGAGTGCTCAACACATTGGCGCAAAACAATTTGGGCTGTCAAAGAGGAAGAAGAGTTCTATTGCGAAAAGAGTTAAGAGCATGTGGCTTGCTAAAAATCAAATTCGGAGAAAGCATTGACATAACAATGTCAACAAGATATCTTTTAATTACTTAGGGTTGTGCAATAAATTTATTATTAGATCTATTGATTACCTATATATAGATTACAATATTAATTTTACTGTACATACATTTAAGTTTCTTAAAAAAATAAAAGAGTGCCAAGCTATCGCATTTTTAAAACTTCTGTACATTTAAGTCGCACACACCTTCAGTAAAAGAAAGAAAGCAGCTACATATATATGCATTGTGCTATTGTCCAGAATTTGGACATTGTTGTTATTATCACTCCAAAGTTAGCAGCAAATTAATCGTATAGTCCACAATATTCCACACAATCTCTGCCTGCAGCGCCTTCGTAATCGTTGCAAAGGGCCCAACTTTAATTCCCACCCTGCAAAGTGATCGGACCATTCTGATCTCGTACTTCGAGAAGCACCTGCCCCTCAGAAGCTTCAGAAAATCCTCTGAATTCTCCCAAACCATGGCCGCTTGTGGTAAGACGGTAACCAAAGCGCAAAACCCCAACACACTCGTCATCGGACACAACCAGTATATCGCGTTTGAAATCTCTCCTGATAGCTTGATGGTTAAATATGTCGCAAAAATTATAATACCCATGCCAAAAGATATCATTGGCGGGAGTGCAAAATAGCAAAAGTGTTGGTTACAGTAAGCAAGCCAAATTTGGAATTCTTTATACAATTTGACAACTCTGGTTTGAGAATTGCTCCATTTTTCGAGAATTTTCTTTCCGCGGGCCAAAATTTGAAGGGATGCCTTTAAACCTATCAACGTTACTATGCCAACGCCGCAGAGTGATTTGATCAATTCGCTTCCCGCCCATGTAAGAATTGTAAGTCTTAGCGGAATTATAATGAAGCTAGACTCCTTAAAGCTCGAGTATTCAGAGCGGATCTGAGTTCCGCCAGACTACGAACGGGACAACAATTAACGGAAATGAAGGGGCTATTTGCGTAAAGGTGTTCAGTGGTATCTCCAATAATTTGTTGATGGGTGGATCGTGCCGAATTCGACCTAAGGCTGAGAAATTAAAGGAAATTATGGCTAAAAAATGGAGTGAACTATGTAAATACTTAAATTCATACACTCTTAAAAATAGTGTTACCCTTTTGAAAAGTAGATGGATCCACTCCGAACTCTAAATTAAGTAATCCATACTAAATCCAGAGTAAGGTAATTTTGCTCTGAATTTAGGATAGTTTACTTAATTTAGAGTTCCGAGTGGATCCATCTACTTTTCAATAGGGTAACACTATTTTTAAGAGTGTAGCGAATTACATTATTTATGTACCTTTGATTCTGTCCTGAAATTTAGCTATGCCATTGACAATTTGGCAAATTGGTTCAACATAAAAAGAAATAATTATAGAGGTCGGGATGATAGCGGGAAATAGAAAAATAATATAAAACATGACAAAAAATCTTTCCATGCTCAGGGCATCAGAGGTTGTCCCGCTTTGTGTAAGACGTAGTTTTTGAGTTATGAGGACAAATGTGAAAAAAGTGTAGGCCATTAGCAGAACTGATGACACCTTAATAATTACAAGCTTTAAGATGGAACTCTTTGCCAGATACATTTTTCTTTCTTGTAACAATATTCCACAGGGGAGGATGTAACGAAATACGGTGAAGTATTTTTGCAGAATTTTCCATAATCCGGGAGACAGCAAATCGCTGTTAGAATTGGGATAGGAATTACGAAGAAAGACGGGTTTACTACGTGAAGAAGGATGAAATTCATGGGGTCCGAGCATTGTAACGGTGGTCAGGTAAATGTGAGTACAATTATGCGAACATGATGTATAATGTGAAGTTCGACTACGTGCACGTAAGTATTTGAATAAGTAAACACGTAGAGTAAGTCAAGTTCAGGGACATACCAGGGCAGGAAAAATTGCATTATAATACTCCTTGAGGCTAGTACTCAGGGCGGATTTTTCACGGCAAAAAGTTTAGCCCAATCGAGATAAGGAAACTCAAGTCATACTATTTTGCAATTGACTTGAAGAAACAATGTACATACATACTTGGTTCACTCTTAATAACCCTGTGTAACGTAATGGTGATAGAATTTATACCCGCTTGTCAACCCACGGGCAATATTTAGGGATGTTCACTTTGTAGTGAAGTTCAAGTTACTGAATGAGTAATTTAAGCTACGGCACCGCATTTTACCCAACACCTCACGGCAGGATTTTCTTCGTATGCTCGCAATGCTAATTCATTTTCATAAAAGTGATAATGTGGGGTGAACGGTACCTCCTACAGGTTTGCTTGTGATATAACTTTTGAAAGCTGAATAGCTTGCCTACAATATTATGTGGTCACATTTTGTAATTTTGCCTTTGTTCAATTACTATTTTAGTTCAAATTACAGTAAAATTTTTATGTGAGTTTGCATTTTAGATAATTTAATAGAGGCAAAATTACAAAATGTGACCACTTAACATTGTAGGCAAACTATTCATCTTTCAAAAGTTGTAGTACAAGCAAAGCTGTAGGTGGTACCGTTCACCCCCCATTATCGCTTTTATAGCTAAATTATTGATTAAATCCAACATATACGGTTCTAAATCCTGCGCGAGTGCACCCATTCATAATTTTGACCGGCTTTCGTCTTCCACCAGTTTTTTCGCCACAAACACCAATATTATTTCGCACGATTTTTTGCCACTCGACCACCTTTTCTACTTCGAAGGACGACTTTTAGCCATTCATGACTATCACCACTATATTATCGTCCTACATTGGAGGACGATTTTCGCCACCCCAAGACATGACACAAGGGTCCGTTCATATATTACGTAAACATTTTATGGAGGGAGGCACGCTGCGGTGGCATTATGGGGCACTTTCCAACAATTCCCCAGACCTCGTTCTGCATATATTTTTGCATATTCTTCCGTCCTGAGGGCTGGAAGGAGATCAACCGGGGAACCATTTCGCCCCCAGGGGGCGTGGCACAACGAAGTTTCACTTACGGTCCTTCCAGCCCTCAGGACGGAAGAATATGCAAAAATATATGCAGAACGAGGTCTGGGGAATTGTTGGAAAGTGCCCGCAGCGTGGTACCGTAATTTGGTAAATCGACGCCATGAACTAAAATGAAGTTTATGACTCAACGAGAAATTTTTAAAATCACTGAAAATATATCTCGCATTGACGAGTAATGCTGCATTTTTAGGCCATGTTAGAATTTGAGAGGTTTTAAAAATGTCCATTCAAGGGTATGCATACTCACATACATACGTATATATGTAGAAAAATTAATGAATTTGTAAAGGAACCTCTTTCTCAATTATGAAGAGAAGTTTATGTCACCATTGGGGGGTCAAGCAAATGTTGATGATTATTGACAAAGGGAGGTCACGTGGGTGTCGAAGAATTGTTTCTTTTCTCGACATAATATATGAATGGGCCCCAAGAGACCAGATGATTGAGTGGTGGTGGTGGGTATGCTCGTGGTGGCCCCTCTCGGGCCACCGCCGGACAATTTTCTCTGGTGGTAAACTTTCTTACCACTAGAGAATAACTAAAATGCGGTGCCCTAGCTTAATGCTAACCGAACAACTTGTCCTTTTTCCTGGAAAAAAACGTCTTGCGTACTAGGCTTAAGCTATGACTTGGAATCGGTGGATTGTTAACTAACCCTCATCGATTTGTATGTTACACAATTCTAAGCTTAATTTATGAGAAGGCTTACATATGTAATAGAATACGTTAGATTAGCTATTTTAAGACAAAATTCGTGCATATGATAAATAAGACATACTTACATATATCTATTTGGGTATTATTCTAATATTTCATAATGTCAATTTATTATTCACATTGTAGTTATTAGATATCTGTATTCCATAATATTTTTTTCTATTTATCCATACAAATTACTGCATTATGTATGTATATTTGTATGATTCTTTCGTCTTACTTGCCTATGTATGTACAAATACACTCTAAATTATTTGGAAACAAATCGTCACCCGATGTGGAGCTACAAAGAGTGTCCTATTTTAGGGTGATGATTACGGAGACGTTTTGTTACCAACGGGAAACCAGTCAAAAACTCGTTTGCTTAACACACGAGACTTCGCTGTTTACACATATTTATTTGCTCAGTTGAAAAGAAATTATGATGGAATCGGTAAGGGAGGATTTCCATTTTTCTCGTGAAATGTTTCTGGGCTGTATTTATACATAAGGTTACATAACTACATAAATATGTATGTATGTAGTTTGCTCAATTCATTCACACGCTCAGCTTATTTTTGGTGTTGCTTATCGCCAGATATGTGTTCCACGATCTAAATGTAGAACTTAAATTGGCTGCGTGTAATAAAATATGCAAAAACTGGACAGATAGACTACAGTGTTCAGTTCGGAAAAGGAATCCGATATGAGCACGGTATTCTAACCCAGGCTTTTATTAGGTTGGGTTTTTGGGTTTGCAAGGGTTGTAAATGACTAAAATCCACTAGGTTTAACCATGTTAACTAGGTTTTATTTGGGTTTTACTGGGTTCTAACGGGGTTCTAGCTTAAAACTACGTTCTACAAGAAACCTATCTCTCATACATATGCTAAGTGAGGTTATTTCAATGTGCACAGCGGATTTATCGCCTTAATATTGTTATCATCGTGAATGCAGAGTGAATCAATAATGAACAACTCTCAATATAACCCAAGAACCCGTTAAAACCCTGTTAAAAGTTTTAATTCTTGATTAAAGCCATGGGCTTCTCCCAATCCTGGGTGTGAATCCCACTCTGCAACCGAAACCAATTTAGTACCTTGTCTTGTACGTACAACAAGCATATTAAAATTTTAAACATATTAAAACGCGGTCAGTGGAAGGTCTAAAGTTGAATTAGGCCTCCCGAAATCAAAACAAACGACGCTGTATTGCCCACATATGTATGAATTAAATTCATACATCTACAATCCCGGCATGACAGTTAAACGGTTCCAGAATGTTCCAAAATAGCGTATTACACAATTTTCTAGAAGGAATACATATTAATTCTACCGTTATGTAACGCTAGATGACGTTCGCCCATGTAAAATTTTAACCGGGCAGTATTACTGATAAATAATTCAGTAGTTATGTACACGTATCAGCACCTCTAGCCAAGGCCCACGCACTGATTCAGTTCTGAAACAAATAAGCAAATAAAGTATTTACTCTGATGATTGCATGGGACAGTTTAATCACTATCTCGGTCGCATATCTTTAGTTATTAATATTTAGTACCATCAAAAACCTAACCTAACTTAACCAAAAACTCCTTTTAATGCGCGATACCCTTCCTTGCTCGTTACATTCATCAATGAAAGCGGATCAACACATTTCATTCACCAATTTCACGTATGCATAGCTGTGCAATTTTTTTGTCATTTAAAATCAGTCATCCCGAGTTCTGACTTCTGACTGAAGATTTCATTCACATTTCAAACTCATTTCATTTCACTTCATCGGACTTCATTTCTTACCTCATCCCAGGTATTACCTAAGCACAGGGTTAAAAATGAAACGAGTAATTGAAGTAACGCACAGTGATTCATGGGGAATGACATTTCATTCATTTTCATTCAAATGACAGCAAATTCATTTTCTTTAACTATCATAATGAGTCAAGTGAATGAATCAAAGTGAACAGGCATGATTTCACGATGCGGCCTAATATTCTAAAAATGGGTGGAAAAAACCCACAGAAATTTCATACCTTCATAAAATCTTGGATGGGAAGAAAACTAAAAAAATCTAATCAACAAGTAAACATTTTCGAACCCGATTTGTGGACAGCGTTGGACTCATTTTTCAAACTGTATAGCAAAATCTGGATCTTACCGTTCAAATTTTCCCTGGAGGAAAAAAAGCTATCCCGCGTTGCAATAGGTGGATGGAAGCGTGCCCTGCTGAAATCCTGTCCATTTCTTATGGTAATTCATACCGTTTTCTGCGTGGTTATCCTACTCCACAACTTGGTCAAAGGTTTCGATGAGGATAACAAAATATCTCACATTTACGAGATGTTCTGCCTATTCTACTTCATCACGATTTTCCCATCCTTCACGCTGATAAGTTTCATCACAGCGTGGAGACCGGACACCTTGTGCAATATAGTAAATCCGATTTACCCATTGAGTAAAAGAATTGGAGGTAAAAACTTAACGCGCATCTAGAATTTTACGATCCATCAATTGTCAAAATCACCACATTTTCAATCATTTCTCAGCCTTGGGAATTTATTTTAAAATTCTGCACGACAAATTTTTGGAATATGTCGGTGCCAAGTTTTTTTTGCAATATACCCTCCAGGTTTTGACAGTTTCTGAAGGAAGAGATGCTAAGCAGTTTCCTGAAAAATTGCCCCTCAGAAACTGGCTTATCTTAACTTCAAAAAGATATTGCATATCTGTTAATCAACTTGCCAATGACAAAATAGGGGTACAGGATTTTAAAATAAATTCACAGAAAAGTGATTACAAATGTATTGATTTTTATGATTTTAGCGATAAGTCGGGGATTCCCAGGGAAATATTCAGTATTTATAGTTATGTATGAAAACATTTACATAAATACATATGTATTTACATATATGTTATTCTAGCCCTTGGCGAAACTACCAGCACCCCAGAGCGGAACAAACTCCTAGAATTCCTCGTCACCAGTTTCGTCAAGTATATTAGAGAGGTTTGGGTCGAAGCGTTTTTCCATTTTAGCTTCCAATTTGGCTTGGTGACGTCACTGATGACGTCACTATTTTTTTCTTGAAGCCAGAATCGCTAGCTAAACTGAAAGTTCTGGCTTCGGGAGCGGCTCCCGAAGCTGGTGTTTTGGCTTCGCCAAAACTCTCTCTCAGCCAATCAGAGAGCGAGTTTTTTGTCTCACCTTGTACCGCGCACTTTTTGAACGGAATCTCACACATGTGAGAATTTATCATCAGTTTATCCTTGTTACAAAAGTTTCATTTTCTTCAATTAACTAATTAGAAATAGCATCCCATAGTGTAAATAAGCATGGAGGAAGTGTCTATAGCCCAGGGCGAAAAATTAACTAATTTTATCACCGAGGAAGAAACTTGGACACATTTTAAATGTCAACAACGTTTAAATTTTGCGGGCTGGCCAAGCTGATATAAATTTAGCTTGTAGCCAAACCTGTTTCGTCCAAGACAATGTGTTTTGGCTTGGCTTCGTAAAATGTTGAAGCCAAACCGAAACGGATTTGATTTCAGCTTCGACCCAAATCTCTCTATTATCTTAATCCTGCCCGTTATGATTCCAGGATTTATATTTCTTAACCTCGACCCAATGCGAATTCCCATCCAGCTACTCAGATCCAACCGGGTATCCAACGTGTTAGGTATATGTATGCCTACGTAGATATGTATATGTAATTAGTTATGAATCTGTACATCACTCCTGCTTTAACTCTTATTTATGTATAATCATATATACATAACATTGGTGGACCGTCGAGTACTTTCTTTCGCTCCTCCCACTCACAATGGATTTTAAAATTTTCAAAATTCTTCGCAAGACATATCACCTACCAAATTTGCTACGACTGCGACGACTAAGCAGCTTGACCACCGCCCCTTAGAGCTTGTCATTTTGCTTCCGATAGGGAAACTTCCCAAATCTCTCTTCTCAAACCTTGCGTAAACTGTGTGATTTTCCTGTGAAACTTTTTTTGTGAATTTTCGTCATCTGGTCTGTAAATTGGATTATCCTCCCGGATGCTATCAGGTCTGTAAATTGGTTCTAAACCACCCTGCAAATCTTCCCCCATTCTTAAAATTTCCAAATCTCCAGACCAAAATTTACATTTCATAATTCGAGCAAATATGCTAAATTCAAAATTCCGTTATTTGTTTTAAACACGTCAAAAAAATATATGCAAAATTGTCCTTCAAAATTGTTAAAAAATCGTAAAAATATTGTTTAAAAAAAAATTCCGTTTAATTTCTGAAAAATTTTGATCAAAATTCGTTCAAAATTCATCAAAATTTCTGCAAAATATTTGCAAAAATGTCATTTTTATTCATTTCGTCTGGAAAATTGTCCCAATTCTTTATAAAATTTTGTTGCAAAAATGTAATCTGATTCACCTTGTCTCAAAATTCTGCTGAACTTTTATGCTCGATCTGCGTTGTCACCACTTTCCCAGGCTCAGAATGCAATATAACGCTGAGATTAATGTTTGTAATGAGCAACGTCTACATATTATTTGCGTGTTCAAGTATGGAAATCCACATTGTACATAGTTCCCCTTTTTTAACGAGTCACGGTTATGGGTCACCCACACAAAACCCTGCGTCTTCGAGTTGTCCGGTTATGGGTCACCCCGACAAAACCCTCACAAGTCTGCGTATTTATGTATCTCCGATGTCCCGATGGACCACATACCACGACCACAAAAATGTATTTTTCTTTGTTTATCGTTTTGTCCCAATCTGCAAGTTTTATATGAGTCAACCACCACCACCACGCCTGAGATGACACAATTCTACCACCGATTGCGAGCCATACCATCTTCTCAAATTCCAGCCCTGCAAATTTACTGCGTCATTCGATATGTGTATTAAATTGTTCAATGTTATTCATGCAAAAATCTTTGTTCATGTTTATTTTTCGGAGTCATTTCGTATTTCATTTTCCATTTTTCCATGAATCTTAAATATGTATGTATGTATGTCCAACAAAAATTCAAATTTCTCACTAAAATTGCCAAAAAAATTGCTGAAATTTTTAGTTTGCAAACCTACACACTCTTTCAGACTATTTTTCAGGAGAAAAATTTTTTCGTTAGAGGGTAGTGTTAGGTATATGTATGCCTACGTAGATATGTATATGTAATTAGTTATGAATCTGTACATCACTCCTGCTTTAACTCTCTTCCAATAAATACTCTCCTCTGTCTCCTCTCACTGTGTACCACTTATTTATGTATAATCATATATACATAACAAACGTTCTCACAATTTTCCTTAGAACCGCAACATTAGCCTGTTTATGGGTTGAACTACTGAAATCCGTTGTCTGCATGTTAACCCTGATGTTAATCGTGTTTAGCGAATGCACGTCAGGAATGCGACAACTAATCAGAGTTGCAGGCGCGAAAGGAATCTGCAAAATAAGATTGTACAGACAGTTACAAATTTGGAACGATTACGGGAACGAGGTCTTCTTCTATTTTGCGTACCCCTCACTAATATTTTTTGGGATGGGGTTGTTGGTTATGGCGAATTATGGGACGATTCGTCTCCATGACGTACTTCCTCTCTCAGTTTATTTCATCCTGCCCTTGACAAGTTTGGTTGGGGGGGGCTTTTATCTTAATCGTGTTACCCGCGGCGGGCAATGTGTATGAAACGGCGAAAGATTTTATTTCGTTTATTGGAGGAAGGTGCGTTTCGAGGTATGAGAGGAAACTGTTTCGTTCCCTGAGGAGAACTGGTATTCAGTGTGGCGCTTTCCACACTCTGGATAAAGAAAGTGTTATTACTTTGAATAAAATCATGGTAGATTTTACGATTCATGTGTTACTTAGTTTTTAAGGATTTGGTGAAAAAAAAAGTTGATAATAGAGAGGTTGCGCAATAGTGCGTTTTTATGATTTTGATTATAAATGTGATTGTAAATATGTTAGACGTGAGCCAGTTAGGTGCAAAATCACAAGCACAACAAACATACCTATGTATGTTCAACGTCTTGACATGGAAAGAACAAGAACAATAATAAAATTTGACAAAAGAACCTCTTTAACAAAATTTGTGAACGATTTATAGAATGTTTATCGGTAAACACACATCTATGTATGTATATTGAAGTAAATAAACAAATAAAAATCAAATTGAAACATTAAATTACTTGTTTTACGTCGACACTCCGCCTATATGTGCATGTGGCGTAAACCCAATTTGTTTTATGAATTTAAGTATAACCGATTAAAAGCTAAAAACCCTAATAAAACCCTGGGTCGAAATCCCCTGACTGAACAGATTCATGCGACCCATACTTTAATTATGCCACCACAAAAGTCCTCTCCGTCTTTGTTACATATATTTACGCATACGCCAAATTGCATAACACGGGACGGAACACATATCTATGTAAACTAGTGTCACAGTCAGAGCCAAAATCACTCTTTAGCATGGATGTGTATGTATTACACATATATTGCTTTTGCATGAAAGCTATGTATATGCATATAAGATTCTACTTTCATGTGATGCTTTAAGCATCACAGTAAATCCCACTTCACTTTTAGCGAGTCTAAATAAGTTTGTATAAAACCAATTTCTTCGTTGTTTTCTACATATTTTGAAATCTGTGAACAACTTTAGGTCTATAAATACGACTTAAAATGATGTCCTGGTGCTTTATAGAAGTAAAGGTAAGTGTAAAGAATTGCGTGTATGATAATTTATCCTTGATAAACATATAATTATATATGTTTCTCTTATAAATCTGCATATTAATCTCTAAATATCAAATAAATAATAACATTTTCAACTTAAAATTTAGGTTCCATAGAATCAAAAATCGCATGCAAATCAGATGGCATATTTAAGAGCTATATACATACACGTGTTTCCAGGGTATATAATTTCATACATATTTACTAAAATGATTGGTAATAATTTTTTTTTAATCTCATTAATTTCAGAATAATATGCATAACGTGGTGTGACATTTCATAACTTCTAAGGAGACACCATGTCTTCTAGAAGTGAGGAACATACGCCTGAATTTAAAAGCAAAAAAGAAAATATTAGAGCTATAAAATTTTTGGGGGGAGGCTCATTCGGCAACGTGTTTGAGATTGAAGAAGAAACATCAGAATTTTCACAACCTCTGTCTTTCGCCGTCAAACAAATTTCGGTGGAAAAGTACAAATTTTATTTTCAAAATGAAGTCACCCCTTTTTCCAAATTACTACGGGAAGTTCATCTCCTTAAAAAGCTCGGAGCAACCGGATCTAGTCAGGTAAGCGGATATATTTGGTAGTGCTAATTTCTATTTTTTGAATTTGTCTTTTGGCACAATGTTGATTTTATGATTTTACCTGATAGCAACCATTAAAAATTTTTACGATTCCTTATAAAGGAGGAATATTTGTTTCAACCAGTTTTCCAGTTTTTTATTTTTTATTGAGAGACACGAAACCTTAAAATCGGTCGATATAGAGCACACTTGCTAGTTTCTGGATCAGCGCACCACTGGTTCGCAAAAATGCGCCCCGAACCACACCGCGAACCACACCCGGTGTGGTGCTCTTAATTTTGGATTTTTGTTGGTGTGGTTCGTGGTGTGGTGCGCTAAGTTTCAGGCTTGGCCGGTGTGGTTCGCGGTGTGGTGCGCTGACCCAAACTAGCAAGTCTGATATAGAGAAAATTCCAAAATTAGAGAAAATAAATTAGGGAGCAATATTATTGCACATTTAATAATTCTGTCCACAGAGGAAAAATACAATCCTATGGAAATTTTTGTTCTAAAGTCAGATAGTCTTCAACACGTGGAAAATTCAATCTTTCTAAAAATTATAATTAATTTGTCCTTCCAGGATTCGAGTCAAGGTCAAAATCCAACAGAATTTGTAGTCAAACTATATGACGACTGGGTTGAAGGGAAACACGCTGGAAATGAGGAAGAACTCGACAAGTCATTTAAAACTGCCAATCCCGATTTCTCATCTGGGCAGACACCTCCACCAACAAAAAATTGGTTATTTATCAAAATGGAGCTGTGTCACTTAACTTTAGACGACTGGCTGAAAAGGGACAAAATTCAAGGCTATGCATCCACTTTTAACTTCCCCTCACCATCCCAACACCTTAAAATAATTCACCAATTACTCCAGGCTTTGTCCCTCATACATAACCATCCCCCTAAAGGAGTCGTCCATCGGGATATTAAGCCCGCAAATATCTTCCTCAACTGTTCTACTGCTGGGGATATCACCATGAAATTGGGGGATTTCGGGTTGGGTAGGGTGCTTCGGGAGGACAAAAGTCGTGTCAGCACAGTAGCCCTTGGAACTGCTAGATATAAAAGTCCCGAAATGTTGAAGGAAGATGGATACTATGACACTAAAACTGATGTCTTCTCCATGGGCTTGGTTTTCCTAGAAATTATCGTCAACTATGAAGGGGGTATTTATGGAGAGACGACTCCAAAAGAAGTCCAGAGAATCTTAAACAACTTGTTTTATCGGTTGCAAGTTGGAAAATTGTCAAATCTTGTGGATGAGTTCTCATCAGAGGTTCTTAATCTGGAAATTGAAATCGTCAATAGGATGACGGCCTTTGATAAAGATGAAAGATTTACAGCGGGAATAGCGCTGGGATATCTTGAAAATCTGGGTAATAAGTTAGAATTGTATAGTGCTTACAATGACATAACTCCATCATAGATTTATAATCTCCCTCCTATTAAGTGTCCTTAGATTTCTAAATTAGTATCAACTTCATAAGGTCATGCAAAACACAACTTGTGTATCGTACATGTAAACCCAATTTTTTGCACTATTTAAAAACTTGGTGAATTGATTTTTGAGGAAGGCTATTTTGGCAAAATGTCAAATGAATTAGCAATTTTAAAATTTCATTTCATCACATCGTCATATTATGTGTGTAACCTTCACATATTTGAGAAAGTTTTTCTATATTTCAGACAAATTCTCCGCCCTGCTTGCCAAGGAAAGGAAGGAAGCTCGTCTGATTTTTTATAACGTTCCGCCTCCAACCACCTTTGTCCTGCGTGGGCGCACTGAACAGGTTCAAGACCTCGAGAACTTCCTGCAACACGAACCCTCAACTTCCATAATGTGGTTAAGTGGTCCTATGAGCATTGGCGTAACGGAATTCGCGTCATATTGTGCCCGTAAATCGAAAGGAGAAATGCACATCGTTTGGTTAGATTATCAATCAATTTCAACTAGTTTAAAAACTTTAGTTTCATTCTTAGGAATTGAATTCAATAATTTAGATTTTGACAACAGCCATGATCAGATAGATTTAACTTTGTTAAAATTAGTTATAACAGATCTACGCAGAAGAGATAGTACTGTACCAATACTTTTCATATTCCATGATATTTTTTACACTATTGAGGCATCAGAATTAGTCGAAAAATTACTCAATTCTGACAATAATAGACTTTTAAAATTTATTTTGGTTACAAAATTCAATCCACCTGACTCTCTTGAGTCAGTATCTTCTAAAATTATAAAGTTAGAAGCACTGGACTTGTATTCCTCTACCTTATTGGTAAAAGATTGGCTTTCCACGCTCAATTTGGACTTGGATAAACATTCAACTAATATTGAAGAGGTTGCCAAATTAACCTTCAACATTCCTGGGTTTATTAGAAGGCTCTGTGACTACATAAACTCTTTATTACTAACTTCAGATCCGATAAGTTTGAATGAGGCAATTACCTTTCTAAAATATGATATGAGAACTCTCCTAAAGTTTAAGGGTGGAAGACGAAAATCATTCCAGTCGCAATGGCAAGATATTAAGGAACGTTACGTAGACTTGGAGGATTGGGAATACAAAATTTTGCAAGTCCTATCTTTCGCCTTCCCCAGAGGCAAAGGGGACACATCCATTTTATCTGAAATCTGCAACAAAACCCTTGGTCTCCAGTTAGAGGAGGAAATGGATTTCGATAAATTCCAATACAATGTATCCGAGTTTAACATTTGCTCAGTAATAGTCGACAGGGGTTCCTACAGTGGCCAATCTCTTGAAATATATCCACTGCTAAACGAAATCATTAAAATGGAATTTATTTCCGCAGAAAAAGAGGAATTTGGTAATGTCCTCGTGCAACTATTGGATCTCGCAAAAAAATCAGGTGGCATAGACGAATTTGGGGGGATGCCAGAAATACTGTTTCGCACCTTATGGGAGTGGCTAGCAAAAGAGGATGACCTTAGAGTAAAATATGTCCAAGAATTTATTGAATTCACCATAAATCTTGGAGGAAGTTGGGAGCTTCCCCCTCTGAACGAGGACTCAAATAGGTTCGCTTGTAGGGCCTGGGCACAAGATAAGTTTAGGCAGTTGCAACAAGATCTAATTAGTGGCGGGCATGGTGAAGAGAACCTAGCAATAATTACGATTAAGTGTTATGAGATTGTTTACAATGTTTATAATGACATTTCAAGGTCGATCAAACCATTCATAACTCTGCGTAATTTCCTTATAGAAAAGAAAGAGAAGATAGAAAAGTCCAATAATAATCTGTCCAAATTCTTGCTTGAACATTGTTGCCCTCTAGTTTCGAAATTCGTTTTTGAGCAAGGTTCCACCATCTCGCAATCTGACAAGGATTTAATTAAATATTGGATACTGTTAGAAATAAATGAAATTGACGACTGCATTAGGGACGTAGACTTTGTGATATTCTCTTTTCTCCCAATTTTGCGAGCGGACGAGTACAAAACCATTTTAGAAATTGGTGAAATGGTAATTTCACACTGGTTTAAATATCAAGACATTCACCAACCAAACCAAATAATTGTTGTGGTTATATTCCTGTGCATAATGATAAGTATGAGTTTGAGAGGAATCCCGGAAATGGACGAACTCCTAAATAAACTAGAGGCAATTGTGAAATTTAACTTTCCTTCAGTTTCCCAAGGTTTATTCTTGTGGAAATTGTGGTTGTTCGATAAGTGGCCAAAGTGGTTTGCAAGCTCTTTGTTCATCTCAGGAAATAAGTTGGACCTTATCTTAAACCTACTTCTGTTAATATTTATCAAGTCTCATAACACCCAGCAAGAATTTTTTGAAGAGTTGAGAGGAACGTATGTTAAGTTTCTGGAAAATTCAAAAGGTCGCGTACAAGATATCAATGGTCTTAGAAAACGCTATATAAAGATTCTACAAGAGATGGTAGAACAAACAAATGAATTATTTGAGGCCGGAATAATCCCAAGATTTTACAGAAATTATGTAAAATCAGAAGTAAATCAGTGTTGTGCGTTGGCAAACTTAAAACTTGAAGGATCTATTGACTCCTCAGCTTATAGTAGTTTAGATATTTACACTAAAAATGTGGACGATTGGACCCCCTTTTTCATAGGTTTAGCGATGTACGGAAATCACCCCGAGTTGGATGAAATGTTGGATAAAATCGTGAAGAAAAATGGAGAGAATGGTGTCATAATAATTAATGAGAACGGCTACTTCATATGGGACCCTAATCTTACTAATTTACCCAATAGTAATCAGCTTACAACACTTGGTCACGTTAAACTATGTCTAGAACAAACTGGGGAATTAATTATGCCACAAATTATGGAAAACTTTTCTCCCATTTACCCCCATCTGGGCGGTGGGGTCCTAGTTCACCTCTTCCTCTCCCCGATAACTGTGCCTTATCGGGGTCAACTACTGCACAATTTTCTTACCCATGCAAAAGATAAAGCTACTTTAAAATCAGTTGTGCACCTATTAGCAGAAATGTTGCAATTAGGCAGTCATATTTACGAGATTGAGACACTTTTTGACCTTTCCATTGGCATCGTGGCACATGTACTTACTTGTGGTACTGAAGACGAAGAAAATTTCGGACTTGCCACTCACCTCTTGAAAACATTAATAAGGGAATTTTCAACCCATTATGAAGGTCGTGGTAGGCTGGTTAGTCTCGGAGAAAATTTTTTATCGGCGTACCCCATTGGAAAAATTTCTCTTAGAGGAGTTGAAATCGGAATCAGGGAAGCTTGCGTGGGTTTAATGAATCAGCATTGGGAAAAAGATTGTGCAATTAAATGTCTTAATTTACTACGAGCTCTAATGAAAATTCGAATGAAGGCAAAATTTTCGACGCCCTTCGCAACCAAGGAAAATATGGTTGAGCAGTTTGACAAGATTTTGGGTTATTTTAACAAAATTGGGATTGGAGATGTTGGTGAAAGTAGTAAATTCTCGGTTAATTTGGCCACAATAATTTTCATGTTGTGTTTAGAAAAAGATTTACCGGGCAAGGAGGACGACGCGGTCAAGGTTTTAGGGGAGATATTTAAATATTATGTGGAAATCGAGGGATTCCATGAGATTTTATATTTCCGAGAAAGTATAGAGTTTAGTGGGTGGAGATCTACGAAATTTGATTCGGTCCGGGAAAAGGCTTGTCAACTTGTGCAGCTTGAAGGAGGAGAAACACTTTCTTTTTCTAAGGTGGAGGAATTATTGAAAAGAAAATTGTTCACGGTTAAAAATGACGGAAATTTGGAACTGAAGAGGGTTGGGGATGAGGATGGGATTGTTTTATGAGTAAAATTTTTAATCTGTAACATAATTGGAATTATGGACAATTATTGCAGTTCTAAATAGTAAATCTATTATTTAAGACAAATATTTCAGTTATTTAAATTTACATACATTTACGTGGGAAAAAATCTTGATTTTATTCACGACTGAAATTTAACTCATTGAATATTTTTCATCGGACCGCTTTCTTTTCGTTGGGGAAGTACGACTTGTAAAAGAAATGCGAAAAGAGAAACAAATATGAAATAAACATAAATAAGGTGACCAAACTGCTTTCGTTGGAGACTGCGCAGGGATCACCGGTCCCTTTGAAGAGAGGAAAATATCAACAAATTACTCACTTAAAACTAAAAACCACCTGAATTTTTATGAAATTTTGTTACTTACATTTTACACCAACGGCGTAAACATTAATGCCAATGGCAACCACGAACTGACAGATTTGCAAAAGTGTTAACCCCATCGACATGAACTTGAGAGGTTTGTAACCCAAAGTCTAAATACGAAGATCAATTTGTTACTCTTACATAAATTAAAAGTACAAAAAATTGATTTAATATCCATACCGAAATTGCGAAATATGTGTACATGATTCTGTAACGAAATAAAAAAAGATAGCAGGCATTGTGTAACTTGTATGATCGTCAAACTTCAACACTCTTAAAAATAATGTTACCATTTTGAAACGTAAATGCTATCTAAATTCTACGATATTACGAAAAGTGCTGGGTAACGTTAACTTAATAACGCGCTAAGATCTAACTTGACAGAGTACACTCTTAGAAATGGGGTTACGATTATAACCAAAAAGTAAACGTATGTGACTCTACCGCCGTGGTTATAAATTTGCCATTGAGTGGTTACAATTGTCACCCGCTAATTATAACGTTTCACCGACTTGGTATTAAATTATCACCCAAGGTAATATTTAAATTTATAACCAATTGGTGACAAACTCATAACCACGGCGGGAGAGTCACATACGTCTACGTTGTGGTTATAATCGTATGTAACCCCATTTCTAAGAGCGTACAGAATTAAGACTGTATTCCTACGTTTCAAAAGGGTCATATTATTTTTAAGAGTGTACCATACTCATTTCACGCATTATGTACGTGCAAAGTATAAATTATTTCCTCACGTGTGTATTAAGGCGTTAATCGTTCCGTAATATCGTAGAACTGGTTCTCCTTGAAGTATTGAAAATGCCACGAAAAGAAATGTCGCTCCTTGGTGGTACCTCGGAATAAAATACTCTATTTTATACTCATTAATATGGATGGATAATTACTTAATTACATGAATTTAGGATTTTACCAGTGTAAAAATATGAGCCGTCTCTTCCTCAAAACGATAAATATTGTGTCCCCAAACTCCACCACTTTCGACCAGAGACCGAGCTTTATCCAAAAAATGGAACTTGGGTTTAACGAATCCCTGAAATAAACATATGTACGAAGGTATAACACATCCGTATTCCGTGGTTTCACACCTTTGGTACATACTGTTGGATCTGCTGAGAGAGTTGGAATCCATCGCCGATTTGCATTTGCCGAATGAGCCGAATTTTTTTATTTTGGCGTGAAACCTATTCAATTTCCCAAATTTCAGACGCACAATTGAATGCTTTTTACGCCAAAATAAAAAAAATTCGTATTAAATAATTAGATAACCTTATGCGATTCGGCACATTCGGCTAACGTAAATCGGCGATAGATTCCAACTCTCTGAGCAGATCCAGCAGTACATAAATGCGCTGTAATGATTTATTCAAAGTGTAAATACATATTGACCGGTTCCAAATATTAGTAGGAAATGTACAATGTTCGTTTAATTTTCCACAATCCAGCATGTATGTACCTGGCACAAACGGAGCGATGAAATCCTTCATCCCCACCGAGGACTTGAACCAATTCTGGGACAGTACGAATAAAAGCGATCGCTGAGAACGCCGCCATCCCAAAGTTCCACGTGGTTAAGGGCCCAAGAAGCTGGAATGGCTCGCGGTCACGCATAATCCATCGAATCAAGTGAATCGTGACAACATAGGAAATCACGATTTGAAAATAAAAAGGAAACGCGTTCCATATTTTCCCCTTTTCAATCGTGGGGTCCAGCCCTGCCTCAAATTCGAACGGTTCTATCGTCGGATTTTCTAAGTAGTCCCAGTTATTAAAGGACTTCTCTATGTCGGGTAAAACTCTGTCTGTACAAATAAACTGGTATAGTTAAAGCAATTATTGAATTCTTGGTATTAAAGTTTCTACCGCTTGATATTAAAATTAAAAATGCAAAAATTGTAATACTGGGCATTTACTTTATCGGAGTACTTGTCAATACCGGTAGAGTCATATGAATAGGTATACTTATTCGTATGAACATACTTATTTCCATACCTACCAAACTACCATATATTCAATAACATAACACTTTAATTTCCAAAAAATTCTTTAATTTCTACATAAATAAATATGTAAATAGTAAACAAATACTCACCAAGTATTTTACGAATCAAGTCCGATGTCATATTTATTTATTAATGCTTCAAATTATTAATAGTACGAACATTTTATTATGTTAACAGTTTCGCGGATAAGCCTGGATTTTCTTTCTAGCTCACAGTATATTAAAAATCGCACAATTCTATAATTTAATTTACTTATCTTGTGAAATGGTTGCTCGCAATTAATTCTTGATAAGTTTCACTTTTGCAATGCCCACTCTATAATTACTGGAAAGTAACTAAGTTAATTACTAGTAACACACATACATATATTCGAACAGTGGTTATCAGGAAATCAAACGGCTAATTAATTTTAAATAGGTCTAAAATCTACTATCCAATCTGTGAAATATCCTTGAGCTTTTCCTTTACCGTGCGAAAACAAGAAATTAAACAGGACAAGTTGTCATTAAAAATTCTGGGTGATGTCACACAATTGAGAAATCCTTTGCTGATCGTGTGTCCTCATTAGTGACGGGATTGTTTATTTTTGTTTCGTTCTGGCTGTTATGCATTATCAAAAAACCAAAAACAAGAAAATTTTAAACAAAACTTATTTGTTTAAACAAAACAAATAAGAGGAGAACAAAAAATGTTTATTGATTTATTTTTATCAGATGTATACACATGTAAATTTCGCGAGTTACTGTAAAAAGATGTAATTCTGATAAATGCAATTTAGCAACTAAATTACATTTGGTAAATTTTGTATTAACTAATAGGGTAAAATAGGCAAATTTGATATTAACTAATTTATGAACTTTGATTATAACTGGATTGAATTTATTTCCATCACAATTATCAGAAGCTATACATTTTGCAGGAATTTATGACATAGACACTGAATTGTTTTAAGTATAGAAGGAATTAATGCATCAATTTTGTGGAGCAATATCCCCCAATCGACACGGAGGTGGTGTTGTCCCAATAATTTCAGTCAACGGGGTAACCTGAAAAAATTAGACAAGATTATATTATTTTGTTCTTAAAATTAAGACTCCAATGTAATAAATGCAGTGCATGAAAAGAATATGATAGACTCGGTAATAATTTATCACCAAATATGGCATTGATAACTTTGTGCGAAAAGATATTAAGACTTAATCACAATTGCAAGGTTCAAATCAAATGGAAAATTCAGACCTTATCGGTCACAAATTATTATGAATTTAACAAAACGGGGTAATAATTTGTTACTGAATTTGTTTCTCACCGTAAACAAGAATCGCAGATAGTCCATGACCGACTTCAACACGGAATGTGCACCCGCCTCTTCCAACGCTTTTGGAATCAGCTGAGTCAAAGCGTCGAAAACGTCTTTGCCTAGATTTTCCGCGCCCTCATCAATTACCAAGTCTTCCAGGGAAATTTGAGAATTCGAATAGTTCGGAATTAACGTTATGTTTCGGAACTCGAATCGTTCCATGTTAATGTAACCATCCTCAATGGCAAAACCGACGAGGTTTAGGTCGATTTCCAAGGCAAAATCGGGTAGAGACCAGGCACCAGAGCCGAATACGGGGTAAAGGGAGATCACAGTGCCGGACAAATTGTAGATTCCTGCAGAACATTATAATCATTTGATAAGTTTCCTTTTAAAGTAGGACGCGAGGACTCATCGACAAAATCAGCATGTTTTTAATACTTTCTCGTCTCTGAATTTATTTAAAAATTATGACAATTGACGGATTTGTTGGACAGATCGTTACCAATTTTTTGAAAATATGCACTCTAGATTTGATACTTTTTTTAGGTGTGTAGGAGATCTTGAGTATAAGAAGCCTTAACATAATTGGAACTTATCGGACCTAGCTGCCCTTAATTAAAAAACGAATTCGCATTCTCTGATTCAATTACTGACTACAAATTTGTGGTATAGAATTTGGAAATATGTTTCCAGAGAAATTACTAAAAATGTGTTAACTTTGATCATCTTGATGATGAGGTATCGAATTCAACGCTAATATTTAAGTATCAAGCTAATTTTTCTAACCTCGTAATTCCAGCTGTCTCAACAATATTGCAAACCTGAACTGTAGGGCTGCAAGGTCCGAGGATATTTCGTAAACTTGTAACTCATTCGACATTCCGGCGCCTACAGAATTTCTAGATCATTTGCTTATTACAAAATCTCATGATTTAAAAAAATCTTAAAACTGTTAATGGGTTTTTTTACCTTAGCTGTCCCGAAATTTGAAGGAAAGACGTGTTTATATTGACATTAGTGGGAGCAATAATTGGAGGAGAAGGATCAAGGCGATTACTTATTAAAAACTCGTCATAATTGAAGAACGCCTAGCGAAGAAAGTTGTTCAGACCGTCGCTTAGAGAACCTAGAAATTTGTAAATTTTAATAGTTTTTTTTCAAAAATTTACCTTTATAAATATACAATCGTAGAAATGGTGTTACCATCATGAAAAATAAATGCACTCTGGATACTAGATTAAGTAAACTGTTAAAAGTCCAGAAAACTTTGCTCTTTATCAAATTAACGTTACATACTCTGGATTTAGTAAAATTTCCTTAATTTAGAAATAACGCATTTACTTTTCAAATGGGTGACATAATTTTCTAAGAGTGTCTATCGCTACCGGATTGGCAGGGGTTAGCAGTGGTCGTGGTGGTGGTAGTCGTCGTCGAAGAAGTCGTAGTTATTGTAGTTGGTGTAGTTGTGGTTGGTGTAGTTGTAGTTGGTGTCGTTGTAGTTGGTGCAGTTGTAGTTGGTGTAGTTGTTGTTGGTGTAGTTGTAGTTGGTGTAGTTGTAGTTGGTGTAGTTGTAGTTGGTGTAGTTGTAGTTGGTGTAGTTGTAGTTGGTGTAGTTGTAGTTGGTGTAGTTGTAGTTGGTGTAGTTGTAGTTGGTGTAGTTGTAGTTGGTGTAGTTGTAGTTGGTGTAGTTGTAGTTGGTGTAGTTGTGGTTGGTGTAGTTGCTTCCGTTGTCGTTGTAGTTTCGCAATTGCTTTGCCGATTTCTGTCCATCAGAAAATCAACACTTGCAGATCCCCTATTATTGTTATCATGGTATGCAATTGAATCGGAATTTCCGAACGCCCATATCACGCGGTTTTCCCCTGCCTATATCGTTCCCTCAAAATTTTAATTTGCCCGAAAGCTAATTTGATTGATTTCTATGACATTAAAATTCCCACCACAATTGGAATATCCTCCTCATAGTCGCATGTTTCTAAAAGTCGTGAAAATTTGACAATTGTTCGACCTGCAGATTCCCTTGCCTCCAGAAGTATCCAGTCCTGGCGGTCATCAATTTTAGGCGTTTCTCTCCCCGTCGCGAAACGATCCTAGCAATAAAAACTAAATGTAAGCATTGATAAAACTTGTTGCGAATAAAATTGCAGAAATTTGTTCTAAAACTATCAAATTTTGGCATCAAATTTAATTATGTGAAAAGGGGCAACAGGCGCTATCAGGGAAACCCAAAATTTGAGTCTCTATCAATTTAAGGTTATTTATCTCTAAATCGGAGATAATCACTTCACACCTACGCATTGTTAGTAGACCTTCTTACCGATGAATAATTCCCCCCGGATGCATTCACTCCAGCTATAAAAATATCCGACCCGTTCATATTACCATCGGGGGAAATGCCCAGCCCGACATATCCCAAAGTATACACATTCATGTCAAACTCGATTGTGACGTCGTTAACAATCGTCCACTTTAGATTTACGTTCGGACCTAACTGGACCTCACCGTGGACGGAATTCTTATCGTTTTCCAAATTCACCCCATTTCCGAAGGAATAATACGACACAAAAATAACCAAACAGGCTAAGAAATATGTGTTATGTGACTCCATCCTGTTTTATTAAACACTATTAAATTAACTTTCAATTAAGGAAGACACGCTTTTCACTCTGCTACCAATTGGTGATTAATAATTGAAATAGTCATACATATTTATGTATGCACCCAATCTGGTTATCTTGTAACCATGGCATACACAACTTTTGGGGTTTGATCCATATGCAAGTTGGACAATGCTTGCTGACCTCATTTCCACATCGACTTGGATAAATCACGGCAAAATCAATTAATTGCCTGTTAAACAACATGCATAATTTGTTTTCAAGTGTGGGACATCTTTTCCCTTCTGCACTATGACGTTTGTTGGCCAGAACGTGAAACGAATTAAAAGATAGCACATTTCCCCATTATGCAGAAACTAGTCTCTTAAGCCCGCAGTGCGGGCTCTAAGCAAAACGATTTTATTATTTTATTACGAAAAACGTTCACTCACGACCCCATGGGCGTGACCACGAAAAACGTTGTCACGACTGTAATTGAGTGTGACCACGAAAAACGTTTAGTCACGACTCTAAAGGGGGTGGCCACGAAAAACGTTCAGTCACAACTCTAAAGGGGGTGGCCACGAAAAACGTTCTTCACGACTCTAAAGGGGGTGGCCACGAAAAACGTTCAGTCACGACTCTAAAGGGGGTGGCCACGAAAAACGTTCAGTCACGACTCTAAAGGGGGTGGCCACGAAAAACGTTCAGTTGCGACTCTAAAGAGGGTGGCCACGAAAAACGTTCAGTCACGACTCTAAAGGGGGTGGCCACGAAAAACGTTCAGTCACGACTCTAAAGGGGGTGGCCACGAAAAACGTTCAGTCACGACTCTATCGGTGTGACCACGAAATTCGTTTAGTTACGACTCTAAAGGGGGTGACCACGAAAAACGTCCGGTCACGACTCTATGGGTTGACCACGAAAAACATTAGGTCACGACTCTAAAGGGGGTGGCCACGAAAAACGTTCAGTCTCGACTCTAAAGGGGGATGACCTCGAAAAACGTTAGGTCACGACTCTAAAGGGGGTGACCACGAAAAACGTTAGGTCGCGACTCTAAAAGGGGTGACCACGAAAAACGTTAGGTCCCGACTCTAAAGGGGGTGACCACGAAAAACGTTCAGTTACGATTCTAAAGGTGGTGTCCACGAAAAATGTTAGGTCACGACTCTAAAGGGGGTGACGTCGAAAAACGTTAGGTCACGACTCTAAAGGGGGTTACCACGAAAAACGTTAGGTCACAACTCTGAAGTATGGCATTGTTCTAACGTTTTAAGTACGTTTAGGCACTTAAACCAAAAGCCCGCCCTCTAGCCCTGAAAAACAGCCAACATCCGATAGGTGGCGCTGGTAGGTAATTAAAATTAGTAAGGCACAGGTCAAGTGTCAACTTTACCGTGGGGCACAGAGGTCACAGGTCAAGTATAGTGGATGTGCCCAGGTCACAGGTGAAATGTCAAATCTAGTGGGTGTGCCCAGGTCACAGGTGAAATGTCAAATCTAGTGGGTGTGCCCAGGTCACAGGTGAAATGTCAAATCTAGTGGGTGTGCCCACGTCACAGGTCAAGTGTAGCGGCTGTGCCGAGGTCACAGGTCAAGTGTAGCGGGTGTGCCCGGGTCACAGGTCAAGTGTAGCGGGTGTGCCGACGTCACAGGTCAAGTGTAGTGGGTGTGCCCAGGTCACAGGTCAAGTGTCAACTCTGTAAAGTGTCAACTTTATGGGTTGTACGCAGGTCGCAGGTCAAATGTCAAGTCCAGGGGTGTGTGCCAAGGTCACAGGTCAAATGTCAAATCTAGTGGGTGTGCCAAGGTCACAGGTCAAATGTCAAATCTAGTGGGTGTGCCAAGGTCACAGGTCAAATGTGAAGTCTGGTGGGTGTGCCCAGGTCACAGGTCAAATGTCAAGTTTAGGGGGTGTGCCCGTTCATTTGATCAAGTCTCGGCAGATCTAAAGGGTGTGTTTCGCTGTTATCGTGTTCGTCAACGTTTTGGACACGTTTTGACACTTTAGCGAAAAACGCCCTCTAGAAACGAAAAATGTAACATAGTGCCCCACCTGCCGCTAGGTGACATTAGCTTGGACAATGTGAGACACGTGTGTAATCAAGCGCCAAGTTCAACTGGTAACACACACCACTGCACAATTCTTGGTTCTGATATTTAGTTTATATAAACATTGATTCGCTCAATTAAGTGATGTTGCATCACAAAGTGTGACTCACTCGCAGTTACATAATTTTACACTTGCAAGAGACTGGGGACGCGATCTTGTTTGGTAGAAATTTAATCTCCGTACCAAAGTTGATCTGTTGCATAGTGAACGTGGCAAGGACCGTGTAAACGTTTCTTAAAATGACGACATACTTTTTGCAAGGTCCTCTCATTATCCGACTCAGATATTGGAATTACATGGCTTGATGAGAGCATAATAAGTAATTATCGTTTGATTTGGAGTATTGAATAGAACTTATGTAAGGTGAGATCGAATCATGTTTATTTCTTATCAAACTAATTAACATATTTGTGCTTCTGTATGTATAAAAGAAAAAACATTCATTTTGTGTTTACACATGTTTATGATGCACATTGGTTAAATAATTCATCATACTAATGTATTTATTTTTGCATTGAAACATGCAGGATTTTTTTTATTGTGAGATTTTACGAAACTCAACATTAAATTTCTTCTCAAGATTTTACTAGAATTTCATGCGATGCAAACTCTGTTAGATGCGCATATTTACAAATTAAGTTTGTGCAGATCATCTTCTGCATGTGAAAAATTGTATAATTGTTTTTTAGTTGTAAATACGTCACCACTTCGAATGAGTAACTGCACATGCAAACTATTTCTGCATAGTGGGTAAACGTGTTATCTTTTAATTTGTTTCATGTTCTGCTCAGAGTGCAGAACGGAAAGGTTTTTCATGCTTGATAACGAGTCAATATGTATATTGATTGACAGGCAATTAATTGATTTTGGCAAGATGCGAGCCGTGATTGATCCTGGGGATGAGGTCAGAATGCATTGTCCAACTTGATCACGTATCAAATTCCAAAACTTTTCCGTCATTTCGTTCTAAGATAACAAGGTTGGGTGCATCTGTACATAACCCCATTTCAAGCCGATTATTCGTCACCAATCGGTAGCAGGGTGAAGTATCTTAATTGCAAATAAATTAGGGTTTAATTAAGACCAATGGAGTCAAAGAAGATATATTTCGTAATCAGTTTAGTTAGTCTTGTGTCACTTTTTTCAACCGGAAATGGGGCGAATTTCGGAAATGAGACGAATTCTGTCCAAGGTGAGGTTCAACTCGATGGACCGAACGTCATGCTAAGATGGACGGTTACTGACGACACCATCGAGTTTGAGTTGGACATATACACCCTGGGATATATAGGACTTGGAATTTCCCCCGACGGTGGCAAGCTTGGGTCAGATATCGTTATTACCGGGATTCACCCGAATGGGACGACATATTTCTCGGTACGAACTTCAACTTAGATTTCAGATGGCGGATATGTATTTAACATTAATTTTTAAAAATCCCACATATTAACGAAATATTTATTTACCAAAAACCGAGATGAAAACGAAAAGGGATTGATGTAATTTTGGTGACCCTCCACAATAATTATAGAATGGGTACAAATATTTTGAAATTTTTGAGAAGTACGCTACAATTAGCACGATAGCGTGAGGGAGCAGAACAACGTTCCCTACGTTATCCGAAGTCGTTATCATCTCACCATGTTAAATTAACCTCTGGCATTCATGTGCTACAAGTTTAATACCTCGAAATGTCCCCCACAGCTTCCGAGACAGGTCTGAAAGCTTGGGAACACATAATATTTGATTGGGTCGTTATTAAATGAAAATGTTTAAAAGTAATATACCCCCTGCTTCAATTGATTTGAATGCAAAATTTTACTTGTGAGTTTTGTAAACAATTTAACTTTAAAAGGATCGGTTCGCGACGGACCTTAGACTTGAGCCGAAAATTGATGATCATCAAGACTGGACGCTAAAGGAAGGTAGGGAATCCCTAGGAAGGACAATTGTTACGTTTTTTCGGCTTCTGGACACGTGTGACGAAGAAGAGGACATTGATATAGTTGTGAGTTGTTAATGCTAAATGTGAGATAATTTGCAGCAGTGGTTTTTGGCAGAATTTATTTTGGTGGGAATATTTTAGGCGGGCGAAAATCATGTGATCTGGGCGTACGGAAGTTCGGATGGACTTATATATCACGACGGTAGAAAGGGATCTACAAATATCGATTTTTTGGTAAGCAGGAATCGACAAAGGAATTGCGAGGGGACGACAATAACGGAAGCAAGTACAACCACACCAACTACAACCACACCAACTACAACCACACCAACTACAACCACACCAACTGCAACCACACCAACTACAACCACACCAACTGCAACCACACCAACTACAACCACACCAACTACAACCACACCAACTACAACCACACCAACTACAACTACCCCAACTACAACCACACCAACTACAACCACACCAACTACAACCACACCAACAACAACCACACCAACTACAACCACACCAACTACAACCACACCAACTACAACTACCCCAACTACAACCACACCAACTACAACCACACCAACTACAACCACACCAACTACAACCACACCAACTACAACCACACCAACTACAACTACCCCAACTACAACCACACCAACTACCACTACACCAACTACCACCACAGCAACAACAACTACACCAACTACACCAACAACAACCACACCAACAACAACTACACCAACAACAACTACACCAACTACAACCACACCAACTACAACAACTACAACTACGCCAACTACAACGACACCAATAACAACTACACCAACAACAACCACACCAACTACCACTACATCAACTGCCACTACACCAACTACAACAACAACTAACGACTCAACTACTCCAGACGATTCAACAACTCCAAGCGATTTAACTACCCCAGACGACTCAACTACTCCAAGCGATTTAACTACCCCAGACGACTCAACTACTTCAAACGACTCAACTACTCCGGATGACTCAACTACCCCAGACGACTTAACTACTCCAAGCGAATCAAGTCCTCCAAGCGATTCTACTACTCCAGTAGATTCTACTACTACGAGCGAAGCAACTACTCAAACCGGCTCAACTACTCCAACGACAACTTCCAGACGACCTCCGAGAACAACGACCACCACTCCCGCCCCGTCCCCGATCCCAACTTCTCAACGTACAACCACGCCAAGCTCAAGCTTTCGCGCAACTAATCTTCAAATTCTAACGGCCTTTTTTGTATGTTCAACATTTTACCTCAGCTAATTATCTAAATATTAATTTTACCTATTTAACATAAGCCTGAATATTCTCAAAATTGTACCCCGTTTCCAACCTACGATAAGTCTTATACACAAATAATTGCCAGGAAAACCACATCGATTGGCAATAAATATATAATTTAGCAATACCTTTGTATCGGCATGAATACCGCTTCGTATTACTTATTTTAGCACTGGTTTTATTAGAGTGTGTATAAATTAGATTGTTTCAAAAAACAACTTACATTAGCATGGTTACATTAAGATGGATCATAAATGGTTACTGTACCATGTAGTGAGGTTATTGCAAATATCCATGGTGACATATTTTGGTCTCAAAACCATCAAGAGGTGGTCCCGGACCCCAAAACGTATAAATTTTTCGATGTTATTTTTGAATTTTTTTAAATTTCCAAAAACGCTCGATTCGGTCGTAGAGAAAAAAATTTGGAATCTTTTGGTGAAAGTAGCATCTCGATATGTTCTCCTGTGTCCCCGTTCACAGTTTTTGCGACTTTGAACCCCTCCCCCTCGGGTAAGGGGCGGAGTTAAACCAAATTATTGGTAGTCTTACAATCACAAAAACCAACTCTACAAAATGTGCAAATCTTAACAAAATCAAATTTTTTCTGTCGTTCGAAATTTCGGTTTATGTACATTATTGTTACTCATTGACTTTTCAAACACGGTGACAAAATCTTAATCGTGGTTGGACTTATGATGGGACTAATTCCTCAATTTAAACAAACTTTGGAAGAGTAGATAAATATGTAAACTGGTTTATTTTTATGGTCCAGAACAATACAAACGTTATCAAGAGAATAACCTGAAGGCTGACGTATTGGGGACATGATTAGCTCGCAATTAACCAAGGTTCGGCAGCGTAGTTGTGCAGGACAGTGTCTTTATTTCTAGACTGCCAGACGTTCTGCGAGCAGCACACATTTTTATTACACCTAGTTGAATTTTTAATTAAAAAACAATTAAAAAGTATCCCTTCGCTAAAAGACGCTCGGTTTTCCAGTGGAATCTGTTCTTGCGGCAGCAGTTGCGCGTCTTGACGAAATTCTGGCGTCCTAAACACACTGAATTTTTTGCATATAAACGTTGTTTCTAGGGAGTTGGTCTTTTAAACAAATATGGTAAAAAAATAATCTTGTTTCAACATTGTTTGCACCCCCATTGGTATTTTTTACACTTTTGTTGTGTTTTTAACGTCTAACCTTTCTTGCTTATGATTCTTCCCTGCATATAAATAAATACCTGCCACGCTGTGAAGAATGCAAATTAAAAATTGAACACACTTATCTCAACACTGCGTTCTGATAATCCTGGAAGTATGGTGTGCACGTTTAATGATAGTGCGTTTCGAGAGCAAAGTCCCACGCCGACACCTGGTCGCTTCAGCATATTCTATTTTTGATCGATGGAAGATTAACAAATAATTCGTATCGTTTGGACGTATGTATAAAAAATTCGGTATAAAATCGCCAGCCTTCCCACAACCTTGCTCAGTTATTTTATACGTTCCAGCCTTTTAGCCAGTCCTAATTTTCAATCTTTCCATTAATTTTGAATAAGAAAAGTGAAAAATGAACACGATTTTCGTCCGGCTTGCCATCTTCGCCACGGTGGCGAATGGTCATGTGGAAATTGAAAGAAAAACTGGGTCAACTCGAAGCTCGGCGTTGGGTGTGGTCGACCCAGTCCGAAGGTGTGGGGGGCTAGCGACTCAAATTCAGCTTAGGATTAGCGACTGTGAAGGAATTTGCCAACTTGTACCGGGAAAAATTTACAATTGTGAAAACGATTTTATGCCAAGTAAGCCAAGACACTTACATATTTACATATATGTTAACTTTACCGGGATTTCCCATTGTTTGCACATTTTAACTTAGATTAGATGATTAACATTTGTAACTTTTATGATCCTTGCGTTTTGTAAAATACTTTTACATCCTTTTGCAAAATAAAAATTGATTTGAGCAAGTTTACTAAAATTTGTTAGATTACACGAATTAATTTACGAATTTTACGCATTTTACGAATTTTTACAACAATTTACGAATTTTATTATGTTATATCTATACCAACGTCTGCGTGAAATGCCTGAATATTTTGATACAAAAAATTATGAAAAATGGTGACTGGAGTTTCTTTACGATTTTCATGCAGATTTTCATTTTAGGTTATATATTTTACCGAAAGCTATTTACCAAAATTTACAAGATACTCGGTGACAAACCGGTGCTATAATGTACAAAAATTTTATCGAATTTTTTTGCAGGTATGGCAGCACCCTCGCTCATGTTAAAAATCGAGATTTGCATGAGTGCTGGATTTTGCATGGTGATTATCGACACGGAGTTGCCAAATTCCTCGGTGCAGCCTGGATTCGTATACACAGCGAAATATTCCATTGTTCCGAACGATATCTTATCAGGACAAAGAGTGGAATTCCGTGCCTATATTATGCACTCGGATGACTTACACATCGACGTTTGTGTTGCTGCGGATGTGGACATCCTTTAAGAAGAATATTTTTAAAATATATTGATTTCTTAAAATTGGGAAGATGTAATAAAAAAAATTAGACGGAAAATAGCTTATTTTTAAGAGGGCATATACATATATACCTAAGTACTTGTAAAATGTATAGCTACTTGTCGAATTTTTGAATGCAAGTGGCCCAAAATCGATAATTTACATGCAGAGTAAAATGAAACAAAATTGCGCCCGTATATATAAATTTGTTATTCATGAAATATGCACAGATATGTAGGATATAAGTTCCGCATTATGAGGCATGAAACGTGACTGGTACAATTCATACGTAACAATTTAACATTTGAAATACATATGAAATGTCACAAACTGTTCTGAAAAAATGGATGATTTTTATTATTTAGAAAGCTTTGTATATTTTTTTGCATCTATGTACATACATATCAGTAATCGTGCCGCAGATGTATGTATGTAAAGAAGGGCCATACTCGAAGATTCTTATTGACTTTTAAGCAATTAAGCCTGTTTTTAATTAAATAAATTATTCTAAACCCAGAGTAAACTTTGCTCTTTATTGAGTTAACGATACTCTGGATTTAGAGTACAGTTTACTCAATAACGAATTCAGAGTGCATTTACACGTCAAAATGGTAACATTACTTTTTTTCCGAGGGTAACATTCACTTTAACTGTGGTTTTCAGAGATTCACAAACTTTTTCAGTCACAAACTGGTGTTTATGAATGGAGCAGTGATTAATCTGTAGAGTTTTTTAAGGCATATAATAATTTATTGTAATCTTTCAAATTGTGGAGGTTAAAATATAATCTGGTTTGAACATGGTTCGATTCCAAATTGCTTAATCTGGGTAGCATTTAGAGGCGTGTGGATATTTTCTTCTAACGTCCCGCATATTGTAGCAGAGTTGGTGCAGAAACTGCTAATAATCTTATCAGATTTTGAAGCTGCGGTGGAAGGTTCGCGAAAAACGTTGCGAGCTGCAGGGGGTTAAATGGTTGACTTGCTCGTGTCTGTAACCCGGCTTGTGCGAAACCATTGTACGGAGAGCTGTAAAAGAGTGGGAGAAAAAATTATTAAGTACTTAATATTTGAGAGCGATTTGCACGCTATCTATAGCGTGCATTTAGAGATGTACATATATTTATATCCAGAGTAATTTACATATACTTTACAGAATAAAGCAATTAGTTTCATTTAGGCAATAACCGTCTGTACTAACCATCCGCCATATATGATGAATGGCATGTTGCTCATCTGTCGGGATTTTCTCAGATCCGTTCTACTCTGAAGGATGAACTCGGGTTGAACTCTTGTTTTCTGGATATATAAATCCGATTAAGTTTTTATCATTATTAAAAAAATGAGGGTTCAGTTAGTACCAAATTATTTAAGGCGTCCTCATTTGCTTCAAGATCTGAAGGAATTTAAATTACAAGTAAGTATTTTTATAAAATTATTGTGCATGCATGGGCTCGGAGAATGCATCAGAAGGCACACGCATGTCTACGGAACAATTTTTTATATATTCATCGTTCACGGAAACATCGCATGACATTTTTTATATTGATCAGGAGCAATATTTAATAATTAATTGAAAATATTTCTTCTGCTAAATTGCGTGCGATAAGCTGTTCCACCCTTGAATTGATTACTAAATAATTTTGTGAATCAATTAAATCACCCTGTTTCCCATAAGGAGGGGTAGAAATTCTTATCTGATCGGTTGATCCGGAGGGAAGTGGAGATCCCAAACTGCTCGAGAGCAAGTAGACGAGAAGCACGAGCTAGAATTGGGATAAAATTACGCATTATGTAAAATGGATTAATTATAGATTATATACATTCTGTACAGGGTGGTTTAAATGTCACGCTACAATGGAAATTCGTAAATTTCCATTAGTTACCGAAATTTTGTCTCTGAAATTCAATATTTTCAGAATTTTGTCATCCGTGTTCCATCAGCTTGGATATTAAGATTAATAAAAATCTCTATCCAAAATCTTATATGGACTGGTCGGTGAAGTTAAGTGTCAAGCTATTTTAACGTACAAAAAATGAATGCACGAATCAAATCTAACGAAACTTTTGTGGAATATCAACGATGACTAGACCGAGGTTTTTTAATCCTTCAGTTGTTTAAATGCCCCTTCCGTACCGATGGAGAGATGACTTTGTCGAGGACCTCTCATGAGGGCTTTGCCACTCGTTTCATCAATTTCTATGATGATTTTCTCCATAACGTATCGAAATTTTTCGAACTTTTTTGGTGTCCATTTTTTCTGAGTACATTGTTTCTTAATTAGTGCCCAAAATCTTTGCATGGGCCTACACTGAGGTACGTTTGGAGCGTTGTCCTTTTTCTTGATGAAATCAACTTTTTCCCCTCGAATATACCCTGTCACTATTTTGGCATTCTACCACGTATCCATGTCAGGCCAGAAGGAAAAATATTTTTTTTCTGATAGGGGGGATCAATCTTTGGATGACACACTCTTTCAAATAAAGCCCAAAGTTCATATTCGTGGTGTCAACCGATGGATTGCAGATGCTCCCATTTTTGTCGATCGCCAGCCATTTTCTGTATTTCATTGGGAATTTTGCTTGGCTCTGAATTTAGATTTCGAACGAACGTCATTTTTACTTCTACATGAGTAGAACTTTACACGATTGAAGCTCAGAGGTCGTCGGAACCGTAGTTTTCATCATCCACGACGACAAACTTCGGGGAGTCGATTTAAACATTTTCTCAACAAGTTTTGGACAAATTGCTTTAGCTCCGGTTTTTTTATCTTCATTGTATTTTAGCCCGGTTAAAATGTTGTAATTTTTGAAGCCCATCTTATTGGCTATGATATTGCGCAGGTAGGTTTTTGAAATTTGTAGTTGTCTTGGTGCAACCCTTACCGATCTGTTCGGGTTTTCTGTTTTTTCATGTTTCTGGTCAGTGTTTTGGTCTTCTGGCGGACAGGTCGGCAAGGCCAAATTTTATATTTTGCATTTTCACGATCCTTATATCTGTATAGTATATGATGAATTTTGTCCGGTGCATCCCTGGAAAAGAGGGGTGGTCACGAGCCTTTTCCCGATCCAAGAAAATGACTTTTTTGCACGAGTGGCAAACTAATTTTTCCACCTCCTCTATATTTTGTGCTGTCATTTTCTAACGAAAAGAGATAATCAAATTCCGTTTTCGGTTTTAGAAAGCTAATCCAATTTGCCAATTTTTATGATTTTTATGTACGCAAAATTAACTGTTAACTGGTTAAACCAATAGGGGGAACTCTGACACTTAACTTCACCGACCAGTCCATAACTAATGGAGATTTAGTGGATTTTAACACGGAAAAACGTCCGTTGTAGAGAAATATTGAAACCACCCTGTAAATAAGTACACTATCTCACTAAATTTTTGATACACTATTAACCAGAAATCAACAATTAACCCAAAATCATCTCTATTTTATTACCTATTCGTGTTTTTATTTTTATAGAATTGAGAAAACTCACCGTGAGCATTATGTGTGATATTTAGAATCTCTTTTTAAGCCCACACTGATTTTTTGAAAAGTATGACTCGGAAATTTTGCCACTCAAGCAATAATGTTATAATTTTTCAAACTGTACTTGTATGTCACTTGTTAATGAATAATTTATAAATTTATAAATCAAAAAAATCACAGATTACAGAATTGTCTTAACAGTTCATCTAAACGAATCACTTTTACGAAAACTAGGAAACTATTATATCTAATTTGGAATTTACCTTCCGAACCATTTGCTTGCTTAACGATACAATTTTAAAATTATGTTCCAAAAGTTTTGTCAAAATCTTAAATCTTCTTAATCGAATGCTGCTGATTGATTGGGAAAAATACGCATTGTCTTGACCTGAAATTCAAGAAGCAAAGCTACCAATTTCGGGTCATTCATACTCATAAAAATATTTATTGTTGAGATGGGCTAAATAAATACTTAACGTTTTGAGTAACTGAATTTTTGCATCATTTATGTGCTGACCTGAGATCAAACAAGGATATTAATTTCGTTGGTTTACGAGCTATATATTTACATACATGCCACAGATGAATAAAATATGGAGCGCAGTAGTACTATTAAAGACGGGTTTTTTATGTGAGATAAGTTTTTAGTTTTTAATGTCTTGTTATAAGCAAATCTGTGAGGAAAATTGACTTTTAATGGATTATTAAGCTATGATTTTTAAATGTAAGCGATACCTAGATTTAAAGAAAAAACATGCAAATTGAAATTTCTGCTGTTTATTTCTGTAAAATCTAATTCTGAAAAAAATATGCTCGTTTACTTATTTTTAACTAAAGCTGCAGTGATTCAGTTTGATAAGCTCTTAAAAAAATAGTCTGTAAACTGGTTGCGATTGAGATTCTCTCGAAAAACTGAACATATGAACATATGAACAAGATTACATATTTGACTTAAATTAGATGCTGGTCGTAATTTCTGCGCAACTTATTGTTATGTAAAACCGGTTCACGATTTGTAGTATTTTCTTATTTACATACATACATAAAAGGTATCTTAAATCTTATGTACATTCTTAGAAAGATAAGTACCGGTCATAAGATTCCTGGAATTGATTAGGGAATCATACAATGGTGCCATCGAGTACAGACTAGTTTTTTTACAGATCATCAGCGTCCCACACTTAAAAATGATATGGGGTCAAATTGCATAATCCCTTTTCCGTAACCGTACATAATTGTTCAAACTTTAATGATCCCGAACATTATCATTTACATAATTGTTAAATAGGTTAAAATTTGAAGGTGTAGTATGTACATACTGATGTACTTGTTTACAAGGCAATGTGCAAAATTCTTTTGTGCAAAATGACCTTGTAAATATGCAAAGTGACTGTTTAGGTTAAAAATATACGTTCCGGGATAATTTTTTATGCAGAATGCATTATGCAAAGTGATACATATGTAACCGAGGCGTGGAATCTAGAAAATCGCGAGCTTTGTGTTACATAATTTTGTTGAGTATCTACATAAACTAAACTAAATCTGGAGCAACATTAACTTGAAAAAGAGTAAAGCCTGATCTGGATTTAGTACAAAAGGTGAATCGACATGCTTTATACGACTTTGCACTTGAATATCTCTGGTGCAACTTCGAATTTTGAGCTGATTTTCGTAGGCAAGCAAGATAATATCCTCAAAAATATGTCTGCAAAGTTGTATTTGGATAGCTTCAAAAATGTCCCCTCCAGGGTCCTCAGAGTTGGAGGGTGCTGTAAAATAACTTTCCAAACTGCTGTTCTAATAAAATGGCGTCGAACAAAAGATTTTTTTCTTAGGCCCTAGTAAAGAAATTGTCTTTGTGACTATTATCAAACGACTTAGCATGCTTTTCACTATATAAAACCACTTTTGGCTCATGCTTATCTTTTAAGTCCGTTTTGTAGTCCAAATTTAAATTAGCCCAAATGGAATGCGCTCGCGCACGCGACTCATCCACTTTTAAGGCCCCCACATTTTAAGACTTTCATGCTAAAAATCCCAAACGTTGTTTTTGTCCAAGATACAAATTGTATGTTGGCAAGTACTTTTGACAAAATTTTGATAAGTGGTTACACTCCTATAAATCAGTTGTTACCAAATCTCATCAGTTTTGTAAAAAGGTTCTCCTCATAATCGAAGCTGAACTTGAAAATTTTTTTAACCAATCAAACCGCAGTGATTTTATTATTTTGCCAGTTGTACCTTGTAGAAAAAATAGTTCTGCGATAGGGGACACAAACAAGTTATAAAAATTTATTTTCAACAAAATTTTACCATTAATTTTCCAAATAAGTTCACTAGTTTTTTAAAATTCCGCGGCAGCTGATTAGCTCGGGTCCTTCTCCAAAACTGTTTACCCAAAATCTCGACTATTTTATTAGCTCACCCTGCGTAGCATGGGAGCTATTGAATTCCTCTTGTCCGTCTGTCTGTCCGTCTGTCCGTCCGTCCGTGTGTTCACGAGTTTTTTGCATCAATTGATGCTAATTAATAATCCCCATGTCCATAATTGAATAACTTAGTCCCACCATTGGTATTGAAAAATCCGAACGTAAATGGTGCGATTCAATTGGGAAAGTTGATGGAGAAAGTACTCCAATATTGTAATAAGTAGCACCGTTAGTATCAAACAACCGGTTATCAAAAATGACGCTAAGTAATTGGGAGAATCGATGCAACATGCACCAATAGTTCTGAAAAACTGGATGAAAGGTGGTGTTAAAAATTTAACACCACGAGTTCAAGGCTCCGGAGGAAAACCAAAATTATGTCAAAATTAGATATTTATTTTGGCTCCTTATTCTGCACCCTTGGTGCAAAAATATATCATTTTATATACCTACTCTTTCTGGTTATCCTGTACCATTGGTGCAAAATTATATGACAATACGATATGTATTTGTTCGATTATTCTGCATCAATGGTGCAAAAATTGTATAACTTTAATACTTGTATATTTTGCGCGATTATTCGGCACCTTTGGTATAAAGTTATAGAAAATCATTATATATGCACATCTTACTCGTTTATTCTGCACCATTGGTGCAGAATTGTAAAAGTATGTTTGTCGAGTTACTCCGCACCTTTGGTGCTAAGTTATAACCAAGGCATTATTAGCTCACCCTGCGTAGCACGGGAGCTATTGAATTCCTCTTGTCCGTCCGTCTGTCTGTCTGTCCGTCTGTCTGTTAACGAGTTGTTTGCATGAATTGATGCTACTTAAAAACCCCCTTGACAATGATTGAATATGTTAGGCGCACCATTGGCATTGAACAAACAGAATCGAATTTGTTAGTAAATAAATAGCACAGTTGATATCTAACAATCGGTAACACAAAATGATGCGAAATAATTGGGGGATGGGATGCAAAACGTACCAATAGTGCAGAATATCCGGGAGAAATGATCATACAATTTTGACAAAGTTTTCAAAATTATGTATCCCGGAGGGTCGCTAATGCTGCACTAATGGTGCAATTGCCTGCCGTTTTTGTTGCACCATAAACGGCATATATATAATGAATATATACATATAAGAGTTGTGATCTATTTTGTCGGCTTATTCCGCACCTTCAGTGCAAAGTTCTGTCTAAATCATTATAACAGGGTGAGCTATTTCTAACGTTACTACAGTTTATTTAATACTACTTAGGACACTTCCAGCTTACCCTCAATCTTCATTTGACCCAGTGGGTCCGCTTTCAAGGTCAGCAGGTCAATTTTCTCAAGAAAGCCAGGATTGCTCGCTTTTTGGGGGCAAAATATCAGCGATGTTGGAGGGCCCACATTATTTGATTCATTGCGGATTCTTTCATTATTAGATACAATATTTATCTGGGGTTATAATAATAACAATTTGTCACCTCTGACCTCTTTGGTTATCATGCCACATGAATAATTAAGTTTGGAAAGTTATTTTACAGCACCCTCCAACTCTGAGGGCCCTGAAGGGGACATTTTTGAAGCTATCCAAATACAACTTTGCAGACATGTTTTTGAGGATATTATCTTGCTTGCCTACGAAAATCAGCTCAAAATTCGAAGTTGCACCAGAGATATTCAAGTGCAAAGTCGTATAAAGCATGTCGATTCGCCTTTTGTATGAACAGTTTACTTCATAAAGAATTTAAAGTGTATTTATACTTTTCATAAGGATTTAACATTATTTTTTAGAGTGCATGATTACTGAGAAAAACGGGTCCAAGAATTTACAACTCTTACCGAGTAAACGACACTCTTTTCATGCAGATATCAATCCATATAAATAGCTGAAAGTTTTCAGTGCAAAACATACCCAGTTTCATTTCGTAAATATTTACTTATCAGCCTTGACTTACATATTTTGCTAACGGGTAGAAAAAATGAATAAACTCATTTTTTCCGCGTTTCTCATTTTGGGCGTGGTCGCATTATGCGCTTCGATTGAATTCGAACGTCCTAGTTTCGAGATCCATCGTAAAAGTGACGCCATCTCGGATTCACTTGCCTACGGGGAAATACAAAATTCTAAAGATCTGGAACCCGTCCTTATTGGCGAGCAAATTCATCACAGAGAAAAACGGGCCCGTATGTAAACCCATAATTTGGAAATTTATACCAATATTTTCCACAAAACTAACATAGACATTCAACTATTTATAGGAAATCGTGGCAGAGAATGGAACAGAGGGCGAGGTAACAGTCGAGGTAAAATATTTATACACTCTTAAAAATCGTGTTGCACTTTTTGAAAATTATGTAAATGCAGTCTGAGTTATATATGTATTTTTGTAAACGGTACTACATCCAGAGTAACGCCAACTTGATAAAAAGTAAAGTTTACTCTGGATTTGTACAGTTTAATTAATATAACATTCAGAGTGCATTTATTAAGTTTTGGAGAAGGTAACATTATTGTTAAGAGGGCATACATATCTCAATAATATTCTTTGATCTGTTTATGTATGTATGTATCTATGTATATATTAATACCTTGTTGCATTTTAAGGTTGTGTCGGGAAAAAGTGTTATTACGCTTGGCAAAGGGGGTAAATATTAATCAAGGCGGAGCTTTGCCAATAAATTGTCTACAAACCGTTAAGGTAATTTTTTTTATGAAAATATTCAAAATTATCTATATTATAAGAGGCAATGTCTGTTGGCAACGGAAGTGAAGGTAAATCTGTCTGTGACGGAAGTTTGTCCGTGACGGAAGTGCAAGTAGTGAAAGCCAAGTTTCGAATGGCGCGAAAATTCAAAAACCTTAATTTAAAATATAAATGTTGTTTATCAAGGTGTGGCGGCCTGGTGGGGTTATCGAGGCTTTGCTGGCTGATGGTGATAATCGGCTCGTGGGGTTATCGAGGCTTTGCTGGCTGATGGTGGTTATCGGGGTTATTGCGCCCTGATGGTGGTTATCGGGATGTGGCGGCCTAATAGTGGTTATCGGGGTTTGGCTGCCTGATGGTGGTTATCGGGTCTCTGTTGCCTGATGGTGGTTATCGGGTCTTTGTTGCCTGATGGTGGTTATCGGGGCTTTGTTGCCTAATGGTGGTTATCCGGTCTTTGTTGCCTGATGGTGGTTATCGGGTCTTTGTTGCCTGATGGTGGTTATCCGGTCTTTGTTGCCTGATGGTGGTTATCCGGTTTTTGTTGCCTGATGGTGGTTATCGGGGCTTTGTTGCCTGATGGTGGCTATCAGGGTGTGGCGCCCCGATGGGGGTTATCAGAGTGTGGCGCTCTGATGGTGGTTATCCGGGTTTGGCGCCCTGATAATGGTTATCGGGGTGTGGGGCCCAGGTGGTGGTTATCGAGGTGCAACGGCCTAATGGGGGTGATCGGGCGTTGCCATTGTCATTACCATTGTTAGTTAATTTTGGCGGTTATCTTATTGAATGCCGTTGCCGTTGGCATTGCCTTGGCAGGCTTGGTTGGTAGACGCGTACCACCCAGTTAGACTGCCACTCTTACTGCCAATGGCAATGGCAGTTCCATTGGCAGACCGGCCTGGCAGAATTTACTGATCCAAGCAGGGTGCCACACACACTGCCACTGGCAATAGCAGTACCTATGACAGATTGGGCTGGAAGAGACGACTGAGCCAAGTGGGGTGCCAGACAAACTGCCAGGCAATGGCAGACTTGGCTGGAAAAGATTACACAGCCAAGTGGGTGACATTTAATTTTCCACTTTAACTTTCGTTATAAATTGCTTTCACTTCCGTTGGCGTCAAATTGTTTTATTAAATAAATATCCACAAAATATTTAACTGGTGAAATTTTGATAATATAAATTATCATCTCTCGCCCGGCGGGAGACGGGCTTATACTCTAGTTTCTGAATAAGACAATGTTTTTTGAAACCTTATTTAACGATTATTTTATTTGCATAGGTACATAAATTGGTGGCCATAACGTTTCCAACATATACCTCAAACCGAGTACATAATTTTAATACAATTTTTTGTAACTTCATTCACCATAAATAGGTTCATTTAATGCATCTCCATTAACCTCTGTAGTATAGAATTCTCGGTTAAATAGACTCATAATAGGATCGATTTATTTATTATTTGACCACTAATAAAGTAATAAATCCTTCCAAAAAAATTCATGTCACAAAATATAGAAGTGCACATTTTAATTTGTAAATTCATTAAGTTTTGCATAATAACATTGACTTTGGCGGAAATTTGGATATGCTAATAAATAAGTAAGTATATAAAAAATGTATAAATTTCCTTAGCTATACACACTCTTAAAAATACGGCAACCCTTTAGAAAAATAAAAAATGCACTCAGAATTCTAAATTATGTAAACCAATCCAGACTGAACTTTTCTCTTTGTTCAGTTACCATAAATCTCGAGTTACTTCATTTAAACTCCAGAGTTCATTTACTTTTCACAAAGGGTGACATTATTTTTAAGAGTGCATAATTCCTACATATATACATACTTATTGCTATAATATAAATTTTAGGATCCACAAAAATATTTATATGTAGCTAATCCCACCCACCCATATTTTCCAGCTTTAATTTCATCCTTGAAGAAATTCATGGCTCAATCTCTCACAGTCGGAGACCACGATTTCGCGATCTCACGAAATTCAGTAGCTCGTCGGAATCTTCGCACACGAAAGGTTTCAAATGTTGGCAGGCAACCTAAAATAATATGACCGAAATGAGTGATTATCTGTTTATTAAATTGTACATAATCAAAATGTTTACTCACGTCGTGCCATTTAACTCCGTCACCTTTTCAGAAAGGTATAAATTTATTAGCAAAATTTTCCCCAAATTCACAATGTTAATGAATTTTAAATAAAATATGTCATCGATTTCATCATGAATGTTTAAATAAATATGTCACAAAAAAATTGTTACCCACCATAGAAATTATTTAAAATGGAGAGACAAGCTTCATCGTTGCCCTGAAAAGGTAAGAATTTCATAAGAATTAAAAAAGTGTAAAAAATCTTTGTTTTCCTTAATATATAACGCAATTATTCGTAAACCATGCAATGGTTTTTGCTCGAAAAGATAGAAAAATTATTGTAGATTGTGTAACTTATACATAGCAGTCTGGCCAAATTGTAGGCCTTGCTAGCTTTGTAAAATCTGCAAACTTTACAAATATTCCTAAGGAAGATGTGTTCAACAATTTTTGTAAGTTTGTTAGATCAAAGGCGTTTTTTGTTTTGTCGGAGCTTGTAAAATTATTTCACACAAATTACGGATTTTACAAGGTTACCAAGGACTAAATACGTCGATTGCGGTAAAGTTTAGAATTTTAGACATTTGTCATAAACTGAAAATTGCTAAGTTATATGCAAATATTGTACCTGTCCAATCTCCCTATTGTCCGGTTGGGCCCTTCCCGCCCCGCCGGAATGTGACCAATCTCCATTCGCGCGATTATTCGTGGGTCCGATTTTGACCCCGGATCCTGACCAGAACCATCCGTTGATCAAATTCGGTTGTTGGTCGCGTCTGTTGCACCCTTCAAAGTTGCATTTCCTCCCGGACGTCCAAATGTACCGGATCCGGGCATTTGCTAATCTCTGTTTGATGAAGTTGTTCTCATCCGGCGTCTCCATGGAGACAAGGTCCATGCAGTGACGTCTGCAAATGTTGCGCGCATCGAGCCAGTCGACTTCCAAGTTACGCGTGCGGGGATGTTCCCAGGAGAAAAAGTAGTTGTGATTGCCACGTCGGGCGTGACGAACCCCTGCAAAACATAAGTTTTTGTAACTTTGTAAAATAATCATTTTGTAAAACGTATGCAAAAATCTGTATGTATGTTTGAGAAACGTGTTAAATAAGTATTGTAATTTAGTGATTTTTTTACAATTTTGCACATTACATTAGCATTAAAATTATTTCGTAGATTTTTAAATTTGCAGAATATTGGTCGTTTTTTGCATGCATTCATATTGTTAAAACTTGACTGCAATTTGAGGTTAAAAACTAAGGATATTTTTTAGAATTTTTTAAGAAATTTTGAAATTTACGAAAAGTTTTCGACATTTAAATTAATCTAAAACTTTATGCGTGTTTATCAATTGCATATGTACATATATTTCTGAAATTTACAACTTGGATTACAAGGTTTACAAATTTTTCACACATTCATGAAGCTAATGCAAATATCCATGTATACATTTAAATACATAGACGCTGATTTTTTCATACTTTGTAACTTAATTTTTATAAAATTGAATTATATGTGATTTGTTAAATTTTGTTTTCTATTTATTATTATGTTGGAATTTTCCAAACAATTAAACAATTACGAAACTTGACGTGAATTAGACTGAAGGTTAAAAAAAACTTACGATTCACACAAGATCTCGGATCCGGTTGGGCGAGTTGTCTTTGTCCCTCGGTGACCAAGATTACGCAACCCAGCAACAATAAAATCCCCGTTTTTATCATTTTCTTCTCCGGTTAAAAGCGAACTCAATATTAACTTTTTTTTGTTTCCACAATAATAATACAATTTACAAAAAAAACTTTATAAAATTACGAAATATTTTTTTTTTACAAATAATTACTCAATATTTCTTGCCAGAAGAAGCAGCAATGCAGTGTGACGACGACGGCCAATTCTATTATGACACAATTTTATTGTACGAATAACTTTTGTGGATTCTTCTTTTGTCAGAAATTGCACAATCCAGCCAACTCTCCAAGGGGGACAGGGTGCCAAAAAAGATGTTTTATATGCAACATGTCTTGCCTCGTTGTTTAATCTAATCTCTGTGTCCTCTAATTAATCCTCAATTTACTTTTTTTGTATTTTCCAACAGGGGTACTCATGACAAAGTCGTTTTTCACCTCATATCTCACTTTTTTATAGCAAATATTTATTTGTTCCTAGTAATCTCGGAATATTCCAATTTTGTTAGATTTGTTAGAAAATTTATGGAAAAACCCTTAGGGGCATTCACGACAATAGCATTTTGCTTATCACATCTCATTTTAAAATAATAATTATTTTACGAAGGAATCCTGCAATATAAAATCTTTTGTGTTGGAAGATTTATGCACGAAAAAATCCTTAGGGGTATTCGCGAAAATGTAATTTTTCACATCATACAGATTTGATACAGATCTGCATTTGGCTTTAAATTAGCAAAATCTTATTTTTAGATAGATCCCTGCAAGTAAGAAATGCTTGAAAATTCATGGAATATTTTTTCCCCAACCCATTTCCACATTTAGGAAAATTGGAACCTTTTTGAATTTGCAACGCTTTGTTAAGCACATTTTCCTAAATCCGTGTCAGAGTAAACAATAAAACGTTAATAACACATATTTTCGAATTTTGTCAACCAGATTTCCATAATTTTTAAAAACCAAAATACATAAATTTCTATCTATTAAAAAGTACGAATTCATAAAAAACACGATAAATCGCACCCTGTCTTATTGAGAAAGGCTTCAAAAAATCCCTGCGAGTGAAGGGGACCAGAATAACTAAATATTAGGATGCATTGAAAGTGAAGATTTTTTATGTCCACAATTCATCCATCACTTTATTCCTTCGCTAATGGTGGTCTTCTTGGTGGTGGTGGTGGTGACATGATAGTGAACGTAATCAAGTTTAATGGCTGAATCGTGAATCTCTTAAAGAAACACCTTCACTATTGACCCACTTTTCCCCCTTTGTGCATATCTACATACCCCACCATGGCGAACTTAATCCTTAAGTGATGATGTTTTTTTACGCCAATATTACACAGTGGCCGCGCAAGGCGTGAATTATTAACATTGTAGGATACACTGCTAAAAATGTGGTAAAGTCATATACATACATACACTCTGTGATAGTATAGATTTGGTAGTAACTTCTACCCGGGTTGGTAACAGTTTGATTCGGAGGGGTAAATTTTTATTACCACAACAATATACTTCTCCACTACAAGGTAATATCCGTTATTTGTTACCGCGCACTCTACAAAATTCGGTTATGATTTTAACCAGAAAGTAAACATGCAACTGCCATGGTTATAAATTTGTTATCGAATGGTGATAAATTTATCACCACTGGTATTATTTTTTTTACTAGTGGTGATGAATTTATGTATGAACAGTTGGTCACAAATTTATAACCATGGTGGTAGAGTCATGCATACGTTTAATTTCTGGTGTTGTTATAATCGTAACCGTACTTTTTAGAGTGTGAAGTATGCACGCGGTAATAATGCAATACCACTTTGCCAAGAGTGTAAAGGAGTGAGGGATTTATATATTTAACATGGGCAGATGATTGAAATACCCGTGGGGACATTGTCCCCTCTAATCCCCTACGCTTTCGCAGCCACTGGTCTTACGTAATAAATAAACACAGCGGTATGCAACAAATACAACAAAGTTTTAAGGTTTATGCACCCGTGTTGATATTTAAGTTTTTATCGTAATTACTGATGGGCAGAAATTATATACACACAAAGGATGTAATAATCGTTGTTTGCCTGCCAATCTTTATTTCGCATGGGTGCATTTTACATTGCTGAAAAAGTTTAAATCACAATTAAACCTACCCTTGAATTTTGCTTACAAATTTTTGAGTTTTTAGGGGAGTTAATTAATGTAATATTATTTATTACTTACTAAATTCATTGGAACTCATTGGTATTGTAAACTTCTGTCGTTCTTCAAACATTGGCTTTGAAAACTTTACCAATTTTGTGCAAAACTTACGGCTTTGGTAACCAGGGCGCTTAGAAAGTGAAATTATGAAAAAACATGCTTTCAATGTTTAACACCGTGGCATACCTGTGCAGCTTCACTCAATTTAGGTAAATTGAGGCTTCATTCACGATGAGGGAGTGAAGGAGAGTGAAGCTGAGTGAGGGAGTTGAAAAATTTGATTGAGTTAGCGAAGGTGAGTGAGGGAGGCTGAGCCGAGAAGTGAGTGGAATGAAGGATGAAGGAGTGAAGGAGATGAAGGCTTCATCTCTCTCACTCATTCATCTCCGGGAAAAAAGGGTGAAGGAATATAACGTCGTTGAAGCTGCCAAAAAGGCCTTCTCCATTTTATGTCAATTGACATAAAATGGAGAAGGCCCTTTTGGCAGCTTCAACGACGATAATTAGTTTAGATAATAAAATCACCGCGGCCATATGAAAATAGTAAGTCTCATATCACCCCAGGAAATTCTCGCGTTGCCCCAGGCTCGTCTTACATTGCCCCAGCCCAGTCTCACATTGCCCCAACCTAGTCTCACATTGCCCCACTAGATGGCGCCAAAATATTTAAATCATGACGACGCGAGGCACTTAATTGAATGAAAGATAGAGTGAGGAAAGTAGCTGAGTAAGGGGAATGAGGAAGTGAAGGGATTGAGTGGGAGTGAAGGGAATGAAGGAGTGAGAGTGGAGTTGTCAGTGAGTGAAGCCTCACTCAGCCTTCCTTCGCGCGAGTGAGGGGAGTGAAGGGCAACTTGACTTGAGGTGAAAATGAGTGAAGTGGAGTGAAGGCATTTTCACTTGCACAGGTATGCACCGTGGCAAATTAATAAGAAGCTAACAAATACCAAAAACTGCTACAAAAAACTAGATTTCGCCATGGAATTTTTATAAAAAAAATTCGTGATTAAAATTGATCTGTAAATATGGTGCACATGTCAGACATGTTTCACACGGATCTTTTTGAAGCTAGCACTAAAATATCAAGGAACTACCCAGGAGACAAAAACACAACGACTCTTTGCGACTTCGCAACGAAATTCAACAGCGAGTCGTTGCGAATCGCTAGCGAATCGACGTCGAAAAAAGAGCTACATGACCGCTGACTCTTTGCGAAAGAGCAGCGAATTCGCGACTTACGCGACGACTCCGCGCTACTTCGTAGCGAATTCGAGGCGAGGTTTCGTCATGAATTCGATGCGATTTCGCTGTTAACCCGTTATGAATTTGTCGTTACACATTTTGTATGGCCAATTTAAAATATATTTATTAATGGTAACACCAGGACAACAAACTTAAGTATTATAGTGAAATAGTTATTTTTAAGGAGTCTCATTGTTCTGTCCAACTGTATTTTCGGGGTTCAAAGGTGTGAAGCTGGGCGAAGCTTTCCTATAAATAAATAAAAACACATTTAGTGTAATTTATCATCATTTTTCACCATGCTCTCTGCTTAATGAGAATCGCTTACATTTTCTTCATATATCTATCAGCTGCCCTCTTCAAAAATTTTTGGTAAGGCTTCATCAATAGATTTTCTTGTAAAAGGCATGGCACAAGCTTAGTTGATAGACTTTCTAAAATACACAATTGTCGCGATTAAGTTTTCTTACATACATGAACATAAATACTGAAACAAGGATTTACCAAATATAGCTTGATTAAGTTGAGGATAAATTAAAAATGATTTTTTCCCACTTCGTCCCTGGTAACTTGGTCGTGAAAGTAATTCATCCGAACATAAGTATCGTGCCATTAATTCCAAGCACTCTTCTAAGTTATCTCCTCCAGATCCCAAAAGCACATTATTCTGTATGGAAATAAAAAATTACAACTTTGAACTTTTGGAGATCAAAGAAATAACAAATAAATAGTTCAAGTAAATACCAATTCTCGCCTGGGAGCAAGACCTTTCAACATTTGTTCCAAACTATCCAGGGAGGCCAGGGTCCGAAGAGGAAAAAATTGCCCAGGGAATGAAAATAATAGATCTTCTATTTCAGGGAGGTCGTTGCCGCGAGTGTTCAGCAAATTAAGGATGTTATTCAGCTGACGTCCGTGTTGATTTTGGGCATCTTAATTTGGTGAAGTTGAGCCAAAATTTCTCTCATAATTTCTACAATAGTGCATAGAATATATATTACAAAAGTCTTGATTATCAATCATAAAGTTTAAATTCTTAGCCGTGCAGTATTTAATACTATTATTACTACCAGGGATACTGTTTGTAGTACTCGGTGTGATGCCTTGGGTCTGTCCTTCTGGCGACACCAAGATTAAATTGCCATCATATCCAGGTAGAATAAAGTAGGTCGTCCCTTCGTTATCATTGTCTTGTCCCAACGCCGAAATAATTTCTGGAGGATTGGTAGTTGGGGGAACTAATAAAATAGCTGGCAGCGTGGACGAGGATATTTTAGTTCGAGTGCCGCTGTGGATCTCAGAATCACTGAACTTGTTTCCAGTTATCGCCCTTGGAAGTTTCTCCGCTGCTGTTGTCTCGTAGGACTCTGCAACGTATTCGTGTATTAATCGAGGAGAGTAATTACCAAACTAGCGTGTAAAATTAAGTTTAAGCTATACTTACCAAAATATTTCAGTACCGCTGCTTCATATACTGCCCAATGATTTAATGGTGCACCGCTTCTCTTTTTTATTTTCTTCACCCCTTTCTCTCCTGTTGGTGGAAACTGGCAATGTGTCGCCTGGTCGTTCAGCCAGCTCGTTGGAACAATTTCCACGGTGTCGTCGGAAGGAAAGTGGACAATGGCATGGGTTGAATTTGACTGGTCGATTTTCAATCCGAGTGAATTAGTGGGAAAACTACAAATCTCCGAGTTTTACTGAGGGGAACACACACATTTATGGGTCACTTCGGAAATTGGGACGCAAAGTTCAATGGCGTCTACTTTCTTTAAGTTCACTCTGAAAACTAAAACATAATTGGAGTCATAAGGATGATCAAAATATTTTCTGGGAGAGGACACAATTTCCAGTAAGATATATTGCATCTGATTCATTCACAATTTTGCTAACGACCAAGATTTTTTCACATTTAAGGAGCACAATATTATTGGTTAACTTTACACTGATTTTGAATTTTTTGTAAGTTAATTTCTTTAGCATGGTAATTTAAACTTGTGGAAATGTTACTCGCGGAATTTGAAGTTTCTAAAATAAAATTTTGCTCGGATAGTCTTTTATGATGGAGAGGAAACTTTGAACTTTTGATTAAACTTTTAATTTTCTCGAGGTAATTCTCAAAACTAAATGCGCTTAACTGGTCTTACGGTCCGTGATTTTTTACGTCTGCCGCCAGAATTAATCCGTATACATTGTAAGACACGTTCTCTCGCCCGTATAATTCTGATGCTGGAGGCGAAGCGAAGTCGTTGTGATTTCGCTAAGAAATCGCAGCTCGATTGGTTGACTTAATTGTTGCTCGAAAGTCGCTGAGAATTCGCTCCGAATTCGAGGAGCTTTTTCTCTCATCGAAAATACAGCGAATTTTTCTTCACGAATTCGTAGCGAAAGTTCGTAGGTCTTTCGCTGTTACTTATTTCGCTGCGATTTCGGGCAGAATTCTACGTGAAGTAGTACTCGAAATCGTGGCGAATCTTCGCTGCAGCGAATTCGCTGTGTTCGCAGAGATTTCGACCATCGAATTGTTTACTGGGTAAACACAAACAACAATTGGTGTAGCACTTCAGCATTTCTGCACAATTCGCGAAATGGGGAAGGTTTTAAGTTGACAAAAACTCGTATTTTCACAATCCGAAACTATACGGTTCCGCTTTCCGATTTTCTCCTCATCGATTTTCACCTTCCCTTCAAAATTTAATTTGTTAATTTCCCAACCAAGTTCTCACTCGGTTTTTCATCTTTTGCGTTTAAATAATTTGTTCACACTTTCTAATATTTGAAATTAATTTAATTAACTTCTACAAGTAGAAACTATCAGTGGAAAGTATTTTCAAAATTGGATCAGAACAGCGGATTCTATTTTTTCAATTTCTTTCTTTCACGAATCCACTATTCTCAACCAATTAAAAAATAATAATTTCCACTTAAGAAGTTAATTAAATCCATTTAAAATAATAAAAATTGTTAAAACATCCTTTAAAAGTCTCAGATGGAAATCGGATCAGAACTTGGTTATGAAATTAATAAACTCTTGGACGTAGGGCGAAAACCGATGACCTGGCGAAGAGAAGCGCAGGAGAAAATCGGAAAGCGGAGAGGTGAACACCATATACTTTCGCATGGTGAAAATATCTACCAGTTTTTGCCAACTTAAAACCTTCTCCATTTCGCGAATTGTGCAGAAGTGCACAAGTGCCACACCAATTGTTTTTTGTGTTTAGTTCCTTGATATTTTAGTGCTGGTTTCAAAAAGATCTGTGCGAAACATGTCTGACATGTGCATTGTTAGATGCACAAAAATTAAAACAAATGTACGCCTTTTTATCTGTAATTATTGACTACAAAATGGGAGGGAATTATCAACTCCTAGTAATTTATGATAAGTACGACTAAATCATCAGTCATCTTCACTAGACTTTCATTAACAAGTTTGTCAATTTTATTATGATGCTTGTTGATTATTATTATCATTCTATGTAATCTTTGAAATGAAATAAAGTATGAAATAAAAAATAAATATTAGTCCATGTAAAATACAAGTATACAAGTGTCGTCACTAAATATATTTACTGCTCTGAATTTAGTTTTATATATGTACATACACATGTTTACATGTTTGTCTTTACTTTTCCCGACCCAATATCCCATCATCTTTTGAGAAGCTTGGCCATCAAGTCTGGTCAATATTGTCCATATCCTTTCTGTATGGAACTTTTGGTTTTTCAGACACTCTCAAGATTGTCTTGGTATTTTTAGTTTCATTTTCAACGTCACCGTTTTTTGGGATTAGTTTTTGGTGTTATCTGTTTTCCTTAAATTATGTATTCCAAAACTTGATATTTGTTTGTCGTCATCATGGGGTTTTGAAGCTTTTAACTTATCAATATCTACTGGAGCATGTGAACTGTCCTCCTTGGCTTTTTGTTTTTCCAGAAATTGTTGCAGTTTAGCATCCAGAAGCAAAGGGCTTTTCTCCTTGAGAGAACTTGGGATTATTTTTTGTTCAATGTCTTGACTCATAGATTTTGCAGCAATTTTTCTTTGCAGCTCTGCGAAGAGTGAGGATTTCTTTACGATCGTACCGTTTGACTCTTCACCTTCATAGCCTTCATCAGCTTCTGTGTTGGGGATCACTGCTGGAAGTGGAGGTGGTGGAGGTGGCATTGACCTGGATATATCTGCGTAATAGTAAGTCATTTATAATTTTGATAATCTTAAGCTCTTTTACAAAATAAATACACGCTGATTCAATATTAGATAACATATAAATTATACCAAGTCAAGGGTAAACTTATTTATAAAATTGATATTACTCTGGATGTAGAGTTTAAATACTTCATTATGAATTAAGGGCGCACTGGCTTTTTAAAATGGTAACATTGTTTTTAAGAGTGTAGAGTACTTTGGAAATAAAGATAATTAATAACCTGAAGTTTGAATTTTGTGTTCCAGTTCCGCGTTTCCAGGGGGACATTTTAGTCTTATATAACCCTCCAGTTCTTGCTTGAAGATTGGGGAGACATGTTTTGCTCCAAGAGCGACCAACCTGCTTAAAATTTTGGCTGGGCTCTGTGGGCTGTACACCTCTAAAGAATTAGATTTAAATATTTACCCAATGTATGTCATATGTCATAAATACATTTTGTGTCAAGAATCTTGACACAAATATATGAAAATAAATATAACCATAAATCAATAAATACAATTCTGTAGATGTGCAGCCTACCTTTCGAAGAAATAAAATTTGAAAATTATGTGGAAGTCGAATGCTTAAAATATTCAATTTGATTTAACTTGGCACTAATCATAGATGTACTTCAAAGTTTTTGATTCGCTTATAGCTATTCTCAAATTGACAATATGGCTAGTGACTTAAATGTTGGTTTTTCTAGTTTGGGCAGTACAAAAACCATGCAATGATTGAATGTCAGAGAATTGTGTCCCCTACCCCCATGGTGTCCCGTATATGCCTCGTGTCATAACTAACAAGGGTGCCTTGACCCACGTCCCTCTCCGAAACGAATACACCCTTATTACATGGTTTATTTGTCGGTCATATTAAGGTTCAACAAATTGTATCGTGTATGAAAAATTAGCTCGAGCTGTATGTAAATACGTATTTTCCACGTAGTGTTAACTTAATTAATTAACTTAATTATTAATTAACTTAATTAATTTGCCACAATTTCAAACAAAATAGGCAGAGATTCGATTTCTGGCCCCTCTATTATGGCCAATTGTAATTTACATACTCTACAACCTCAATGAAGTCTGTTATTTTAGAATCCGCCCAAGCCTGTATGGGTCAGACGGTTTTTTATGACCCAATCTAGATGGATTGGTTCTGATCCGTTTTCTCACAACTCGGGTGAGATTGGATCGGTTGTGTAAGGATTCGACGAGGTTGAATCTGATTGAATCGGTTATTAACATCGCTAACAAAGTCAGAATGAATTTAATTTGATTCAACAAGATTTAGATCCGACCACACCGTGACTTCAACCCCTGTACCAGTTTTAGGCCAAAAATATTTACCAGCTATACCCTTTTCCATCATAATTTTCCACTCCGAGATTAAATTTCTTGCAAATATTGTATCCGGATGGGACTTCGACGATTAAAAATATAATTTAATGCCTAATTTAATAATAACTGTCGAGGAATGAGTGATATTATATATGATTGAATGTGTTGTTTATGTATGTATGAAAATGTGTCTCACTTTGTTCCCTTATTTTAAGTGTACCGCTTTGCCATTCTTCTGGAAGGCGAGAGAAGCATTTATCCGTTATTTTTTATGTGTACGTGACAAGAGAGAGAGAAGATTAGTATTACTCGTAGACTTGTGTGAGAGTGATGTAGTGTGAAAGGCAGTAAAAAAGTAGTATTTTAATTTGTCGTTTAAATTTCTGAAAATTACTAAATAAATAGTTTTTTTCCTGTGTGAAATTTATGACTAGATTCTACTTTTCCTTTACACCTTGTGCAATCACTCAAAATCATAAAATTAATAACTAAAATACGGTACGCGACGTGACCACGACATAATTGAGGATAACTTGATTAGGTCCGCGACCGTAGCAATAACCATTGCTTAAAATTATCTGTATGTTGATAACATTTATCTGTGTACATGGGCTTATTAAAACATATTAAAGACGCTCACCTTGAAAATTTGGATTTACGTCATTTATTAGTTCTGAGGTACGCAAGTGAGTTTTAAAGTTCTGGGTCATCCACATTCTGTCCGATTCATTTAGTTTACCATCATGGACCAATCTTCTGAATATGTTCAAGAGGGCTGCATTGCCATCACAGTATTCAATTATTTCGTGAGGAAAGGTGCTAGCTTGTGGAACAAATTTCAAGGCTTGATCAGCATCGAATGGTTCAATTTGTATCGCCAAATCAAAATCTGCACATTCTTCTTTATCTTCTGTTATTACAATTAATTTGTAATAATATTCTTTCTGGAACTTCTGACAATAAGCGAAGTATTTTCCACAAGCTTTATGCGCCAAACTGAACCCGTCCAAAACTACGAAATCTGGTTGACTATTAATAAGTGTAATCACTAAATCATACGTTCGTCTTCCTTCACATGAAATTCCCAATTTTGTACAAATTTCAAGCAAGGAGCTTGAAAAATTGTTAAAATCTATCCATAAGGTTATCTTCCTAGGACTATCTGGCATGACATCCAAGTAAATGTTAAGCAGCCGTTTTACAAAATACGTCTTTCCGACACCAATTTCACCATAAACTAGAAGACTCTGATTATCATAAAAGATTTCTGATGCTGCTAACATTTCTGCAGGGCGAGGAATGTGGTCAGGTTCTGCGTTATAACGGAAGTGATATACATAATCCATGAGTAAAATAAACAGCTAATTAATAGACAGGTACGAAATAGGAACGTGTAACTCAAACTTGAAATCCGTGTGGTATCACAGCCCGGAGGATAGTTCGCGATACCAAAGAAATATACTTTATCTATCCCTTCTACTAACATCGCAAAGCGTTGATCCCTCCCGTGATCTTCACGGGCCTATTCATATCTCGTGTTTTAAAAAGTGGTGAAAAATCACATGGGTATTCCACGCTATAAATACATAATTTCCACGCTATAAATAATCATAATCTGCCGAATTAAAAGACATAAATTGCCAAGAAAACCGTTCGTAGTAAAGAAATACAGAAAAAGTGATTTCTTCCATAAATAATGCCTAAATTTTCTAGGATAATTGGGAAACGATTTGACATATATATGTCTATTAAAAAATTCTGTCGTTTAAAAATACATACAAACATAGTGTTGCTGGCAGCTACATACATGTAAAAATTTGAGTAACTGGGATAAGGTTTTATCGCGTTTTTCGCTTTATTTATGTCGTAGTATGTAACTTTGTTAATCGGACCCAAATTCTATGTAATAAATATCTGATTATTCTCACGTACGAAACAACCACATAATTAGGGTTAATTTTAATAAAAACATGATAAATCAGATCCGAGCTATAGTTACAAGTTCCCTTTCGTAACCTGTGTAATAAAAATTACCTTCATAATCCAGAAATTCAGGACGCGAGATGGAGGTCTTTCTCAAAACATTCTCTACATATGTATAATTTAAAGATAGTAAAAAATTGACACTTTGTAAATATGTTTATTGTTTAGCCTATAGTTTTTCTTACCCTTAGCCGTCGACATTCCACTACTTTCCAGTATGGTTAACAAGTCCCTTAATGTTGGATTTCCATCATTCATCGTTATCCAGTAATGACAATCTTTATAATTCGCAGTTTTGCATCTTTTTGCTGTTTGAAAATCAAACAATACGTTGGATCAATATTGAACAGTTTTGATAGCTGTGAACCGTTCTCGTCAAAGCGAAAATCCTGTTAAAAACGATCATATATAAGTTTGTGGTGTAATTTAAATTTGATCCCGTTTGCCTTTCACCTCTGACAGCTCATCAGCTACAATTGGCACCACTTTCTTGAAACAGTTCCTTAACTTAAAGTTTTCCATTTAATCGGATGAAACCAAAATTAATTTCGTTTAGTGAAACACGTATTTTATAGGAATGAATTTGCTAGCTGATTAATTTCCAGTGATATGCATGCACATACATATTTTACTCTTGTACGTGGCAGGTATTCAAATGCGTCGTAGTTATAATCACTCACTCAATCCACTTGAACAAGAGGATGAACAAACAAGATATGGATGACGAGGGGAGACAACGATGTCTGTGGCAGGGGAAATAAAAAATACTCAATTATGTAAACGCAAGTTTTGTTCAATTCCGTGAGTTATCCAAATGTGAAGGTGCGTGTACAGGTGGGATAAATGTACCGGATAAACGCTCCGGCTAAAATTCCACGACACTTTTATCTTTTCGGTATGCTGGTGGCAAGCGAAAAGTTCAGATAATTTATCTCGACTTTTCGCTCAGCGAAAAAACAGTTCTTTTTCGCTCTCATCTGCAGTGAAATGATGACAATTGTTGAGATAAATGTTCAGCTAAAAGTTGAGCTAAAATCATTGATTTTGTTCCATTTTACCCCAAGTCAGCGGTTTATTCAGGAAAATTTGTTCATTTTACGTGTACTTCGTTGTTTGGGATTCCATAAAATTTTTGATGGACAAAAAACCGAATCCACAGTGAGGCTATATTTTAAATTTCATTTATTATACGTATAAAAATTGATTGTCCTCGGCTGCACCGAATATCGAAGATAGAATTGGAAAACATAAAATGAATGGAGATTAGACAATAATATTAGACGAAAATAAATAGAAATTATACGAATAAACTTTTGCAAAGAATTGAGGTGCATTTAACAATGCCGCTGATTTGGTTCATCTTTCCCCAATTTTGGATATTTTATCCGAAATCCACGAATATACCGCCCAGCGAAAGGACAAGATAAAAATGTAGTGAAATGTTGAGATAAAATTCCGTTTGGTACTTTTCACGAACTTTGGTTTTTGTACCTTTTCGCTGGATTTTTTCGCCAGCGAAAAGGTACCACCAGCATACTAGGCTTGAGCAAATAATCTTTTATCTACATTTACTTATTTATGTGCCAGGCTATTCTGTTTAACCACATCAGCAAAATTAATTCACTCCTGCACTCTCAAATTTATTACGAAGTTGTCCAGAAAAAGTTACAATTCCCGAGTATTCCATCATCTACATACAAACTGTAGATCATTATTTCCATGGGTTGTCGACTCACTCACGAAGAAAGACTGAAAATTATTAAAATACTAATTAACAATTCGTACATGTTAGGAGAATGGTATCAGTTTGCCGTACACCTCGGACCCGTCCACATCCCGGCTTCGGATATACGCCTTTGGGTTGAAAATCAAACACATAAGCCAAGATTTCAACTATTTTCTGAAATTATAAATTCCTGGAAAAGTGCTAATGGAGACCAGGCTACCTTAGAGAATTTAGTAAAATGTCTAACAGACATTGGAACGGGTAACACATCTTGTTTAGGTAAGGACATTCTTTGCTTCAGCAACATAAGTTATGCACACTCTAAATAGTGTTGAGTAAAATTTGCGATGACACAACTGAATGTGCAAAATTTACTCAACAAAGGTAAAATTTACTCAAGGTTGTGCGAAATTTCTACCACGTTGGATAAATTTTAACTTTCAATTGGTAAATTTTGCACAACCAGTTGTGTTATCGCAAATTTTACTCAACCATGAGTAAATTATAATGAAATTTATATAGCGTGTATTATTAACGAAGGTTATGAATTTATTATCTTGACGTAGAAAGCATACTGCAAATTGGAAACAAGGAGGACACCAAGTGCAAAGTAGGGGATGATGACGACCTAATTTTGACGGACACATTTACCCAATTACACTCTTTTTTCCACCCAGAAATGCAGTATCTGTTTGTAACGAAGTACTACGAAAAATTTGATTTTCATAGACATGAGTGCAACATTACACTTTCAAATAGATCTTTTTGTAATTTTTTCCTTCATAAAAACTGGGCGTGTCCTACATGTGTTCCAGTTTTCATAAGCAGATTAGATTCTCTTGGAATTAACAAACATGATAATTGTGAAAAATTATTGCGCAAATTAGCGAAAATTTTGAATCCTTTACGAAATCATTTTAATGAAATGTACTATACAGTTAAATGTTTTAATTTGAAATATGAAGTATGTATGAATAATTTTAATGAATATGGAATAGGATAAAAACATTGCACTATTAATTCTGTCTGTGTATTGGCTACAATTTGGATTTCTATTTTGGTTTTTTATCCTCAGATAAGTGTGCTAATGATTATGTTATTTTTATAAATTGTTTATTTTATTATAATGTCACTTGTGGAAGAGCACATTTTGGACCTCTTTACTTGGAATTGTATTTTGTTTTATGATTATGATCACCTGCTGATTTATCTTTACTTGTTTTTTATATTAGAATAGTTAAATATATGGTATATTGACCAGTGTGTCACCAATGGTAGACCATTGTTGTTGTACTTGTACGATGTATGCAATGAATTGGGAAAGACACAGTAATAAAGATATACATACATTAAGGGCGAATAATATTAGACTGACGATGAGGGCGACAACAATTTACATAGTTTGGCAATATTAAATATTTATACAAAACGTTCATTATTAGAATATTGGAAATTTCCCTATTTATATTTTAATTTACCTTACAAAAATAAAGTTTGAACCCCATACAATGAACAGTTTTGAATAATTACAGCAATGACAATTTTTTCACATTACTAATGCATATGCGTATGTATGTGTATATGTTCATCTGAAATTGTCAACCTCTGTATAGAGCAATTAAATTATTTGTCAATTACATATGTACATATCTCAAAGCGAGTCAGAGTTACCAACATACGTACATTTGCAATATATGATATTCAGGTGGCTACGTGCATAAAGTTCAAAAGCATAGTGTAAGATTGATCATTTTGTTGGGCAATTATTGCATCACTTATTACGTACATACATATGTATGTACAACAATGGAAGTCTCCCACTGTATGCTCTGAGATTTTGACCCTTCTCGTCTCAATCGATCACAAATTTAATTAGTATGGAATTTAAAAAGGACACGTCTCCCAATGGGCAGGTTTGGCTGAGGTACATATGTATATGCATCCAAAACGGAGAAAACGAGGTTCATGCAAAAGTAACAAATTTTACACTTTTCAAATTTATCGCGCGTTTACTTCTTTTCGAAGCTAATACACAATTTGTGTCTCTGCCGAACCAGACCTGTCTTTTCCAAGTTTCATACTAATTAAATTTGTAAGAGATTGACACGAATTGTGTCAAAATCAGAGAACAAACACTGAGAGATTTCCATTGTTCGTATGCACGCTCTGTGTGTATGTATGTATGATAAATTATGCCTTGTGACTACGTAAATTTGAGAGAAATGATTTTACTGGGATTAAAGGATATTGCATATTTATCAGTTAATCCGATGATCACGTAATCCATCAGATGGATTACGAGATATCGTTTTTTAAGTGTGACAGCTCCATACTATGTTTTCGTCCTAATCAAAGATTAGCGCTGTAAGGAGATCAATTATCTGGCTGGACGTGCGTACTTATTGTTAAGCATATTTGCTTATCCGTGTCAGTTACCACCATTCAACGCTCAGTCAAGGTTGCATAGAAATTTCATACACACACAAATTTCTAAAAATGATTTCATACTTGTCTTGGCTGGTAATAAGTTTTCTCTGCCTTGTCAGCTTCTCGGCAGCTCAAGAAGATCATGGCGTTTCTACGGATGTGAATACACTCAAATTCAATTATTTCGGGTGAGTCATACATACACTCTAAATTATTTGAAGACAAATCGTCACCGTCAGAGGTGCTAAAATTGTGCACTATTTTTGGTAATGATTAAGATGGCTTTAATTAATTTCGATCAGGAAAATACCTAGGTGAAAACCTCACGTGCCAAACAGAGGTGACGTCACTATCCAACGCTAGCGTATAGAAAAGATTTAATATTCGGATAATAAAAATGTCCGTTTTTTAATACTTAAATATTTTTAGTCACGTTCGTTTGTTATGATTTTTTGTTTTATTTTCGGTCAGCGATATAGCGGCTCCTTAATCATGACCAAATTGGGTGACGATTTGTCCGAAAGTTATTAAGAGTGCATAGATTAAGAGATAAGTTTGATGTAGGGGACGTTCATGAATTATATGACGGAAGGGACCTAAGGTCCCAATAATATCGAGTATATGTCACACAAGCTAAGGATAGATATTTGCCATGTCTAGAAAATCGTGATTTTTCATGATTTAAATTTTTCTCTACATGATTAGTGAACGTCCCCCTATCCCATTAAGCCAGGCCCGTCAAGATTAATCATCATTATGAATCAACTTTTTAGGAGTGACAACTCTCCAGTTGAGATAACGTATGGAAATTTGGATTCCTTAAATGCCTCTAAATTCCTCCATTCTCGTCCAACAACTCTGATTATTGACGGATTTTTATCCACCTACCCGTCAAATATGTCCTTGGCGATGACAAAATGTAATAAATTTTTCACTGAATTTGAAAATTCAGTTCGAAATTTTTCATTTTTGATCTGTATTTAGCTCTCGAAAATTGTCATCGGTTCGAAACAGAAAACGCAATCGTGCTAGATTGGGGATCGATGTCCGGGGGTCGTTCCCCTCTCCTCGGGGGCAACTTGACACAAGCAATGGCAACCCTTTATCCACTCGCGGTTGCAAATATTTCTCCTGTGGGTCAAAGGGTGGCGCAGTTTTTAGACTTTCTGCGCGTGAATGGTCACATCAATTGGAACATGGTTCATATTGTTGGCCACAGTTTGGGAAGCCATATCGGCAAGTAATTTTTGTCCATGCTTCAAGTCAAGTTAGACATATATACCTGTTCATAACTTCAGTTTCCATTCATTCAAAATTCACTCATCTGGATTTCTGACTAAAGATCTTCATTTATGTTGAGTCATTTTCGTTCAAACTCATTTCAATTAACTTCATCTGATTTCATTTCTTACTTCGCCCCATGTATTGAGCGTTGGGTGAAAAATGAAGCGAGTGAGAAAGCTTTTCATTCACAATCATTCATCCTAAAATCCTTCAGCTATTTTCATTCAAATGACAGGAAATTCATTTTCATTCACTATCATAATCAGCCAAATGAATGAAAATGAACAGGTAGAAATTAAAAATGAGAGGGGTGACAAATCCTTTAATTCACAGTCATTCATCTGAAATTAAAGTATCCTTCACTAATTTTTATGGAAACGACAGAAATTGCATATCGATTCACTATCATACTCAGTCATATAAATGAATGAAGGTGAACAGGTATGTGCATATTAAGTGTAAATCGTACATTTACATAAAGTGACGAAAATTTTTTAAACTTGTGTAGCCGGCATGGCTGGCAAATATGCCACGTCACAGTATTCCTCCATAATTGGAAGAATTACGGGATTGGACCCCGCCAACACGGCGGGACTACCGCTACCTCTCGTAATCCAAAAGCTTGATGCTGACTTGGTCGACTTGTATTATACGAACAGTGGGGGAATGGGCGACACTCGGACGGACGCGGGAGATTTGATCGTTTACGTTAATGGTGGAAACAACCAACCTGTTTGCCCAGAGGAAGAATTAGTTCCAGGTGAGCCAACTAGGGGCGGTCCATAAATTATGTAACGCTCATTCTTCGATTTAAAGTACAGAAAAAAAATTATGTCAGAACACCCTTAAAAATAATGTTAGAATTTGAAAAAGTTAGCGAACTCTAAATTCTGTATCAAGTAAACAGTATTACATCCAGAGTAAATCTTACCCTACATCAAGCTAATCCTAAGGTTACTCGCGATTTAGTACTGGACCGTCCATATATTACGTCATCTAAAAGGTTGGTGGTTTTCTGTTGCTTATCTTACTCGTGTCAAGCTTAACATGTACAAGTAGTTGGCGGGTATTAAAACCGGCGTTTTTTATATCGCAATAGATGGACGTTCCCTATAATTTACTTAATTCAGAATTTAGAGTGCATTTAGTTTTCAAAATAGTAACATTATTTATTTAAGAGTAAATTGAGTTTCAATTTTAAATATTGTACTTGAGACTTGTAGGATATTGCAGTCATTCATACTCCTGGAGGTTTTACTCTGACACAATCTCCGTAAAACAGTCGGGTTGCCCGTGCTCCACCACGACCCCGGGAAACGCACCGAGCTGTTTTTGCAAGACTAGTTGTGACGATGCCTGCAGCGTGGGACCGGCCAGTTTAGGCTATATTCTTACCCCGGGGTATTGATTTATTTGAATAATTTAGAAATCCAGTATTGAAATAATACCACGCGGTATTCATGCTTACATGACTATACAAAAATGGTATTATAATTACGTAACACGGCATAGTAATAGCCCGGTATTGAAGTTTTACCCTGTTGGTGGTAAATTTTTAAGGAGTAAGATAATTTTAGTACCAGGCGGTAACAACTCTAATACCAAGAATCAATTCCTGTGTGACTATGCTAGATTTCTAGCCGTGTACATACAAACATTTTTTTGTATTTATTATTTTGATGATTTTCTTTCAGGGTAAAAGGTCTTTACCACGTCACTGTTAAAGAAGTTAGTGGTAAAGGTGAAGTCTTAAAGCCGGGACTGTACCAAGCCCAAATTTTCGTTATTGTTATGGGAATGCTGTTACACAAGATGTAAGGGATACCCATGAAAATGTGCAATAAAATATTAATTACGTTCGTATTTTACATGAATTAAAGTAGAATGAAATCCTATCCATGCCAACCAAGGTGAGAAATTGTACCTGAGATCTACAAATTTTATTTCTATGTAAATATTCGAATTATTCTGCATAACAATTTTCAAAATGAAAAAAAATCAATAAATCTTAACCGTATCTTACAGTGAATGTCATTCAGGATCAGTTGTATTATACACTCATAGAAAACTGGTATTAAATCATTACCGACTGGAGTACATATACATATTAACGGGAATAACGGATCAGTAATGTTATAGCAATGAAAAATTTACAATAAAATTTAAATAAATCACTACCAATCCGGTAACAAGTTATATGTAGCACTATGTTACTCTACCAGATTTTTAGCAGTGTAAACATATATGTATTACCACACAATGGCACGTCCTGCCCAGCGTGTAGCATTGTATTGTTATTTTGCCATTTTAACTGTAAGTCCTTATGCAAAGGGGGATAAATATTGAAATTACATTATCACATTTTCTCCTATTACGTCATTCCATATCAAAGAGATATCTTGTCCTTATGATATCTCTGTTAGTGCAGCAACGCGAGTTCTAAAAAATAAGTTCTCAAGTTTCCAAAAAAATTTGCAAAGTGAACCTGAAAAAATTTAGGTGCCTATCTCCTTGTCTGCTTTTGGTGAGCTAAAAATTTATAAATTTTAGCTAATTCAGTAATTTTAAAATGATAAAATTAATTTAAATTTGCTAACTTCACAACATTTAAGGAAAATCTAATTTATTAATGTTGTCCTTAAAACGCCAGAATTTTCCATGTTTCGTGACGCCATTTGTCGAATTTTCATCTTCCTAATCCACTTTTGGCTCTGGATTGAATACATCGTTATTAAAATCCTTCCGTCCTCCTTAATCCGTCCCCAAGTGGAGTCCGCGTGTCGTCTCGATGCGGAAAACAAGGGCATCGTCACCGTCGCAGATGCCAGATTTTACACTCAAGTCGCCTCCAAATCACTACTCGGATTGTGTGAAAGCTACAAAAAGGGCTGGATCCGAGTGATAAAACTGGAAAAAATGTTTGAAAACATTCTTCGAAACGAGGTCACGGACAATTTGGTCGTAAAATATAAAGAATTCTTGGATTATTTGGAATTCGACTTGTTTCGGGTTAAGATGGTGGAACCAATTTACGATTCGGGTACAGTTTATAAAAAAATTTGTACTTTCTTTATTCTCAATTTACGAAAAATTTGTTCAATTCTCAAAATATGGGCACTACGTAGAAATTTTAATTTGTTTAAAATTCACTACATTATAGCAAAAATTGTGATAATACAAATTTTCTCATGTTTCCCCCTAGACGCCGAAGTAACAGCGCTAATTTGCGGGAGTGACATTCTCGTCTCTTGCGCCTTATGGCTCTCCCCATCCGACACTTTGGACACCGCGCAGGCCAACAAGATGGCTTCCCTCGCCCTCCAATTGCGCCTCACACGTGGCATGCGCATCCTCGAGATTGGCGGCGGTTTCGGCTCCATGGCAAAATTCCTCGCCGACAAGCACGGCGTCCATGTCGTCACCACAACCACGTTGCGAGAAGAAGTCGAATTTGCTAAGCGAAATTGTGCCGGTAGTTCGGTCGACGTGAGACTCTCCGATGGTAAAAATTTGCTCGAAAAGGTCGAAAAATTCGACCGAATTTTAGCCATCGAAGTTCTCGAACATGTCTGGAGAACCGATTATGCCGATTTTTTCTCAAACATTTCCCAATATTTGAAACCCGAGGGGCTTTTTGTGCTGCAATGTAACGGGTTAAACGATTCGAAAATGGGAAATGTGAACGGATTTAATCCCGGGGTTCGTTTTCCGTATTTGAACGAGCTAATTACCGCGACACAGGGACATTTTGTGCTCGAAGAGTTAAAAAATATTGGGCCTCATTATGAAAAAACGTGGCAAGCGTGGGCCTCAAATTTTGCCAAGGGGAGAAAAAGATTCGCAGAAATGCGGGGAGAAGCGTATTGTCGAGAGTGGGAATTTGCGACAGCCTTAATGGCAACATTGTCGAAATTGGGAATGATACAGGTTTGGAATTTTACTTTTTCGAAAAAATCTGCCACAAATTTGTAACTTGATTTATGACAATAATAAACAGATTGGAAAAATATATAATAAAATTACGAAACTAATAATTGAATTGTATTATTTCGCATCATATTCAGTTTCAAATTTTAGACATATTTTCAGGAATACTAATTCAGCGCTGCATATTTAATATTGTTCCGATTTGTTCCCCAATACTGTAAGTAATGCGGTAAAACATGATAAAGAAAACAAGATACCAAAAACTTAACACAAACAATACAATTACATAGGTAGAGACACGTTAAAAAAATATTCCGTTTAAAACAATTACATACAATTTTGCGATTCATAAGAAAACCTGTAAAAATGTAACACAGGGACGTGACTTCATCAGTCCGGTACGTGGCACCTCAGAAAATCGGTACAGGCCATCCAATGGCACTGCATTACGTAGCAAAGCACATCCATAAATTTATTTGTATGAAAACCGTGTCACGTGCTTATTTTACTTTATTGTCTCATTGTCACCATTACTATATTTTCACTATGGCACAACCCGACCAGGCCGTAGCACATTAATAAGTATTATTACCATGATTATTCTTCATAAAAGTCTCCATAAAATTGGTATTAAAATACGTCCGATTCTTAATATTGAGTGGTTCATTTATAAGAATTTAGACAGATAAAAGCATGCAAATTTTGTCATCCAATTTTTGTTCAACATTATAGCACATTTGCCATTTTGGAATATTTATGACATCCTATTTATGTACAATTGACTAGTTGATACATAATTATGGATTATTTTTTCCCCAAAATTTCAAAACAGGAAGTCTTAATTAGTTATTTATCTAATGAGACGACATTTATGATTGGATCTCTTACACTACTCGTCTTGACGGTGATACTTTACAAGAAATGTTTCCACGGGAGTTACGAGTTGACAATGGTTTGAAATTTAAATACATTAATGTTTTTTTAAATTTGGTTATGTGCGTATTGAGTTAAAATATTTTTAAAATTTTAATAGGATTGCACTCAACTTGGGTTTGAAAACGTTGGACGGGATGGATTTAAAGGGCTCAAAAAAAGAGTTATGATCAATGAATTAAGAAAACGGAGGGAAGCGGTAGGTGGTTATCCAAACCCTTATCCGAACGGGTGGTTCAGAATTTTGGATTCGGCCCAACTTTTGCCCCAAGAATCTAAAGAAGTTAATGTATTAGGTAAGTTATTCTGATTTTGTTTAACGTTCCAAGGGCAAAAGGATCCCACTAATTTTGTGACACTCTAGGATAGCCTGGTTAATTCTAATGTTAAAAGTGCAAATTAATTTGGGAAATTAATATGTATTAAGATTTAAGTGTGCAAATTTCACACTTGATTAAAAAAAATTACACGACTGTTTAACCAATTTTTATAGTCCACAAAATAATCTGAAAGGTTATCTGGCAGATTAGTTTATGTTACTATTTATACATAAATTAAATAACCTCTAAGAAAACTTTCCGAGGAATTGAAATTATTGATTGAACTGGCAAAAAAAATTCGCGAGTCATATTTTGATTATCCGTGTGGAAAAATTTATTAACTTTGTGCAAACTTCAGGTCTAAATTTGGTCGCTTGGAGGGGCCCGAGTGGCGACGTGTTTGTCGCAGATGCGTACTGTCCCCACCTGGGGGCGCATTTAGGCGTGTCGAGTCGAGTTCTTGGTGATTGCATCGAGTGTCCCTTCCATTCTTGGTGTTTTGATGGGCAACAGGATGGAAAGCTGGTTAAGGTTCCATATTCTGCTAAGAATGGTATCCAGTCATAAAAACTAATTAATCGTTTACACTAACATGTGCACTCTTAAAAATACTGTTACCCTTTTAAAAATTGAATTCACTCTGAATTAAGGTAATTATGCTGAATCCAGAGTAAAGTTGACTTGATAAAGAGTTATTGTTTACTCTGGCTTTAGTTCATTTAACTTCAGAGAGAACTTACTTTTCAAAAATGTAACAATATTTTTCAGAGTGCACAGGTGTGTATACTACTTATATTTGACATAAAGTTGGTTCTTTCCTGTCACAGAGCTGCCCAACGTGAACCTAAAAATGTGGGAGACCCGGGAAATTGATGACACAATTTATCTCTGGTATCACGCAGATGGACAATGCCCATCATGGTATCCGGAGAGTGGATTGTCAAATACGGAAAAGAACTATAAATGTCGATCCATCGTTTCCGTTCAGATAGGTTGTCTTATCCAGGTGACTATTTAAATTAATTTGTGATTAATCATATTATTCAAATTTATGTTAGGATACTTGGGAATTGCCGAATAATCCAAAATCTACATAACAATTATTCCAAAATATTTACATTTCGAAATTTTTTTTACTGTAACGAGGGTACTAATTTTTCAATATTAAAGTTGTTACCGCTTGGTGCTAAACTGTTCGTAAAGATTTGGCTCTGATAAGTTCAAACTTTAATATCGTATTATAGATATTACAAGTTATTGTTGCAATTATTAAAATTTATTCACTTTTCCAGGATTTACCCGAAAATGACGCCGATCTCGCCCACTTTAATGAACTGCACTCTGATTTTTACCTGCTCACCGGGGATATGAAAAATTTTCGCATTCTTCGCCCCTTCATTCGCCATATTCACGAAAGCACGTGAGAAGCTGGAATGGGTGAGCGGAGTCATACCGCTCAAACAACGGCATCTCAAGGAATACAACTTTTTGGAAAATATACCTTTATGAAATTACCCTTCGATAGTATATACGTAAGTGTTTAAGAAAAACTAAGGGTGCGCTATTCTTAAAAAATTAATTAATATCATAAAGTCAAGTTGTCGCAAAATTATTCGCAATATCCATTTTGCCAACGGAGATTGGGCAAAATTCCTTTAGAGAAATATGTGCATAGTTAATCGTGATAAGGAGCAATAAGTCCGCAAAATTCGCGATTTCTGTTTTGTCAACGGAAATTGAGTAAATTCAGTTTGGCTCATTGCATATTTAGTTGATCAGGATCATTAAGTATCGCGAATTTTACTACTAATCATGCGAACACCTCACCACGAATATCGCCAGTATTAATAAGTTTCTCATCTTTCTTTGCAGTACGGGCCAGGAATTCAGCACACCAGGGCAAACACACCCACTGCTGATATCAAGCTATTGATCTCTTTCACCCCTCGGGATTTCATGTTGGTTGATTTTACCGCTAAAATTTACATGTCTCCATGGGTTACCAATATGACGGTTAAGTCTTTCGCGGATGTTTTTGTAAATCAGGTAAACACATAAGTAACAAGGTGAAAATATGTAATTGACAGAGATGGTTTGAATTCTTAAATTAAACGACGACAAATTTTTTCTGAGAGGCTAAAACCTGACCATGAAGATAGATACGTTGCCAATCCTCAGACACTTATAGTTTGTTTTAAAACACGTATAATAATGTGTTTACTACTTTGTACGATTTAGCTTACGCGGGATATTCGAGTCCTCAACAGGAAGCAGTACATGTCGAAACCCGTTCTGCTTTCGGAGGATAAAACAATCACAAAATTTCGGAGGTGGTACAACCAGTTCTACTCAGCGAGTAAGGATAAAAAAATTAAGAAAAATGAGGAAGAGTTGGAGTTTTGATTTTGCAGAAATCTTCACGATGCAATTAGGAATCTTATTCTCCAACATTCGTAATTTAATACTTGTTCAATTATGTGAATTTTTCGTACGTAAAAACTTCATCTGTATTGATAAAACTTTCGAACTGAAAGTTCCAAAAAGGATAAAATGATGATCAGAATTCAAAACGCCACTTAATTCCTTATTGATTAAAGTATAAAATTCCTCACACAAGTCAACATGAAAATATTTGAATATTTATTTTATTATGTCGTGTTTTCACCAAACTAAAAGGAAAATGGAAGATTTTTTTATGTGAATAAAGTTTAATTTGGAAAATTTTGTCAGTGGACTATTTAACTAAAACACTGATTGAAATTTGATGAATTTAATTAAATTACATAACTCGCTTGAACTTTATCGCTTTGTGCATATCCTTCAAATTACTTGGTAATAAGAATCGTACCAGTTTAGTGATCATATTTAAATATGTACATATTTATTGATTAAAGCAATTATGTAATGAATTAATTATTTAATCATGCTATCTGACAAAGACTCGGTTATTACGCAGTTATTTCAGCAGGCAGGTGAAAACACCAAATGGCTTGTCCCGTATCGTCCCTCATTTGCCACTTAACAATTAATGGAGTCTGAAACAAAACAAGAAGCGTTCATCAATTCAAAAATAACTATATGGTCGGCGCATTAAACTGGGTCAAATTCTTCCTGGCAGGTTAAATGGCACGCGTGTCTCAATGTTTGTTTGAGCGATGGTTAGTCTCTCACAAAAATTGAGAAAAATTTACCCCGCTGTATTACACAAACTAGATATGTCATGATTAATTATAAGTAATTAATCATAAGGACAAATAATTAATTATAATTAATTGGTCGCAACGAGTGACTTATATCATTACCGAGGGGTAAATCGGTTCCACCTTTATGGCAACGCCATACGTCCAGTAATCACCTTTAATTCAACAGAACGGCTATTTTTTTTGTACAAATATACCAATTTTTAATCGGTAACAATTAATAATTATTAATTAATACCCGCCGCCATGGGACACCAGCCGACCAAGATGTCGTCACAACCATTCACCGGTACGCCATTCCATGGAAGCTCTAACCCATCAATTATCCCGGTCACTTTAACCGTTAAATTGTTCGTATTTCGCGCTACAAAGTAAACCTGATTTTTAGCGGAATTGTAATCTTTTTAAATTTTCAAGTATTTACACGTACGAACGTCAAAATCCACCTCAACCTCGTAAGTATGTCCCTTTCGAAGAACGCAAGGAGGGGCCATGCAGGATGGAACGATTAAATTTACCGGAATCGAGGCCCCCGACTCATCTCCTATTTTGTAGAATGAAAATATTTATAATTCCGAGTGCATTTGTGTAATTTCACTTATAATGGAGATCAACCAGCGTATATCTACAATCAGATTTTGACCATAACCGGTGTCAGTCGATCGAAAATTTAATTAATATAATGCGACATCATGTTGACACATTTTACACGTTTAAAAGTTGCTGGGAGATCTTGTTCGAAAATTTTGTATTAATTAGATTTGTTACCGGCTAACGCCAGTTTGGTCAAAATCGGAGAGTATACGCTGGGAGGCCTCCAATCTCAGTTTTTGCTTTTACCAGAGTCACATCTTCCAGGTGCGACCGCCCCACCGAGTGCGACGGGTATTAGAACGGCAAAAATTATGGTAATTTTCATTCTTAAGGGATATCTAAATATGTTTACGTCTCTATGCTTCATGAGACTATGATTGCCATAATTCGGCTTAGGTTGCCAATTTAAAGGAATATTTTACAAAATTCCCAGTTTATCAATAATGATTTTATTATTAAGTGATCAATAGTGCACCTGTTGGCTTTGTGTACAATTAATCGAATGACTACAGTGTTCAGTATACAAAAAATTTAGAATGGAAAATTTTAATTAATTTTTTCGTGTAACGAATTAATTTTTAAGATCTTACGGTATTAGATTTTAACATCGCCATTTATTTACATAACCGGGTATGGAAATGCATACACACATTTTCCCAAATTTTATCAAATTACATAAATAGATCGAATTTTTTCCACCCGAAAATTTGATCTGGTAATCTAAGAATTTCCAATAAAGCAATACAATCACAGGCCAAAATACTGACGTTTATCCATTGAATTAACGAATAAATTTATTCAGAAGATTTACTATTTGAATAAAGCAATACAGCAACTTTCCAATTAAGCAATTAATCATCATAAACTTGTTTTATTGATTGGAACAACCCTGTCCAGAAATGGTCAAAGTATCAAAAGATTACAGATTAAACTTAACACCTGCACCTGTTTTGGCAACAGGTGCAGGTGTCCAAAGTTTGGATTCGTCAGTCACACCTGCAAATTACCTGTGCATCTGTACATTACTAGTTGGTCATTTACTAATTCTGTAATACAATTCTGTAATACAATCATTGACATCCTCGTGTCTCAGCGAGGTAAAAATGTTAACATTTAAGATTCCCAAAAAATATTGGAGATATGTATACATATTTCGCAATAATATTTATACTGATAAAATATTAAATGAGTGCTACATATACTTTATGCAGAGTAATTTTTACTGCATTGGGCAATTATTTCGGTTTTTCTCAATCACTTTGTTAGTCTAACTTATTATTTCCACAAATCTGTTCAAATAATTACTAGAATATTATAATATTATTGCGGGTTCATCGAAATCGGAATAAGGCCGCTACTGTCATACAAAATACTGCATAACACACTGATTTTGTACATCTAAATATGGTGTTTAAATAAAATACAAATTTTATTTTGCAAGTTTGTAATTACCTGATTTCCAGCGCTACGACGAGGATAATACTTGATTTATTTCAAAATAACGCTACGTTTCGTCTAAAAACATTACATAGTGGGGTCATAAGTTCTCGTGAATGCATTTCCGGTAATAAATCCCAAAGTATTAGAGCTATCTGTTCGAAATTTTTATGGATTAACAAGGTATTAATATTGTTTAGAAATCATAACTTCTTTGTCAAGATTTCGTCCAGGAGCAATTAGACAAGACATAACTCGTGACGGCCACAGGTTGATCATGGTACGCGCCAATTTTCGTGCAAAAAGTATTTCAGACTTTTCACCGTTGGCAAAAAATTTAATAGAAAAAAAGGCCAGATATTTGTTGTACAGAAGTCTGACATCCGTTTAAGTATGCGGAAGTCAATACGAAGTCATCACCGTGGTGTGAATGGGAGCAAGTTGGCTGGAGAAATGAAATCTCTGTTTTTTACCGCAAAGGGTACAAGTTGAAGCCAAGAATTATTTTCAGAGTGTCCTAAAGCCAAACGTTAATAACCTGAACCCTGGACCCTCCGAAAATCGACATTGGACCTTTCAACAAGACCCTGTTCCTGCGCAAGGTGCAAAATTGTCCAAAACTGGCTTCAGACGAATTTTCATGACTTTTTTTCATCCGTAGAACGGTGCTCAGTATCTGCAGACCTTAATCCCCTAAATTATGACTGGTGGTGAAAATTATAGGTACAAATATGCTCTAAATTTCACCCAAGTGTGGAAGGGCTGAGGTCGCACTTACTGAAGATCTGGCGCGTTTCCCTGGAAATCCGTGCGTGCCGCGATCGAGCAGTTTTCGCCACGACTTATGTCTTGTGTACAAGCCCGTGGAGGAAATTGTGAAAACGAAGTTATGATTTCTAAACAAGATTAATACCTTGTTCATCCACAAAAATTTCTATCAGATAGCTCTAATACTTTGGGCTTTATCACCGGAAATGCATTCACGGGAACTTATGGTCGGACTATGTATTGGGTTCAGTATAAGTATGTGTGCAATTTTTTTGTTTATCAACATTTTCATCCTCGCCTTCAGTTCTCACGTGAAGAGGACAACATGTTTAAAATTGTTAAAATCGCTAAACATGTGTCTTATTAATTACGAGGAAGGGGAGAAGGAAACTAATAGCATTTTAAAAAGCCAATTTCAACCAAGTATGTATGAGAAAAAATTATGTAAAATATGTACATGTGTATAAATGATTAATGATTAGGCGCCGTAAATATATACATACAAATATGTACTTACATATTTAATGTTCATAAATAACCGGTAGATAGACATGTATGGAGTAAACGGTTGGTGGTTTCAAAGTCACGCGAAATTCCTGTGCAATTCTTCACATCTATGGTAATAGTTATAATCAACTTACATATTTATTAAACTCATTCAATCAAATGTCCAGAAATACAGTAAATATTTCATTTATTACAAAAAAATTAAATTAAGTCTGTACATGTTCATCATTTAGTAAATAACAAAATGTCCCAATATGGTTAACTAATTAATAAGTGCAAGATCAATAATTTTGAAGATTGAGGAAGTATATAGTTAGCATGATACTAGGATATATTTCCAGGGTGCTAATCATTGCGATAGAAAGTGTAAGTCACCTCGATTAACAATTTCCTAAAACACACAAATTCTTGACTGGATCAAAATATGATGCAGATGGGCAAGTATATTGATATAACCGTAATGCTCCAGCGATTAGTATGCATCGATTATATTTTGTGCAGTCCGTAGGTTCAGGAAAGGTACCCTCAGTGTCGCCGCACTGGAAGGGGGCTACCGTGGTTGGCATCGCTGGGGTGGTTGATGTCGTTGCTAATGTCGTAGTTGTCGGAAGCACTGTCGTTGGAGAAGGTGTAGATGGACAAGTACCTATGACACATAAATTCTTGGTCTGATCGAAATAAGATCCAGAGGGGCAGGTGTATTGATATACGCGCATGACCCCAGCGATTAGTATACAACGGTTGTATTTTACGCAGTTTGTGGGTTCGGGAAAGGTACCCTGGGTGACGCCGCACTGGAAAGGAGCTACTGTCGTTGGTGCAGCTGTGGTTGTAGGGGAAATTGATGTCGTGGGTACAGTAGTAGTCGACAGCACCGGCGTTGAAGGAGTTGTAGCTGGACAATTTCCTTCCACACATAAGTTCTTCACCGGATCGAAATGAGATCCAGAAGGGCAGGTGTATTGATATGTGCGCATAACTCCAGCGATTAGTATACATCGGTTATACTTGGTACAGTCGGTAGGTTCGGGGAAAGTACCCTCGCTGACGCCGCACTGGAAGGGGGCTGCTGTGGTTGGCTCCGCTAGCGTGATTGATGTTGTGGGTTTGGTCGCAGTTTCAGTAGTTGTTGTAAGTGCTGTCGTTGCAGGGAGTGTGGATGGACAATTTCCTATGACACATAATTTCTTGACTGGATCAAAGTACGCCCCAGAAGGACAAGTGTATTGATATACGCGCATGATACCAGCGATTAGTATGCAACGATTATACTTTGTGCAGTCCGTCGGTTCTGGAAAAGTACCTTCGATGACACCGCATTGGAAAGGGGCTATCGTGGTTGGTGTGGTGTCGGGTATTGTCGCAACTTCAGTGGTTGTCGTAAGCACTGTCGTTGGAGGGAACGTGACTGGACAATCTCCTAGCACACATAATTTCTTGATGGAGTCATAATGCGACCCAGAAGGGCAAGTATATGTATACACGCGCATGACACCGGCGATTATTATGCAACGATTATATCTTGTGCAGCTTGTAGGATCCGGAAAAGTACCTTCAAATTCGCATTGGAAAGGAGGTATGGTAGTAGATACAGGTTGGGTGGTTGAGGTTAGCGTTGTGTCAGGGATGGTCGCAATTTCAGTAGTTGTAGGACGAAATGTGGTTGATGGAAGTGTAGCGGGGCATGTTCCAATGACACACCCGGGAATCGTACCGTCGAAATAGCTGCCTACTGGGCATGAATATATGTAAATATACCAGCCTCCGGTAAACTCAACGCACCTGAAATAACGGGTACAATCATCTGGGTATGGGAATACTCCGGGCTCAGTACAGCTAGGCACTTCTGGTTCAGCGGTAGTGCCTGAGGGAGGTAAAGTCGTTGCAGGTGTGCTAGTTACTTCGGCAGTTGTGGTTTCGTCAGTGGTCACTATGATGGTGGTTATTACCGTGGTGGGGGAAATGGTTGTCGGGGTGGTTGTTTGACAAGTTCCAAGAGCACACAATCTAGATACTTGGTTGTAGTAACTATTTGCTGGGCAGGTCATTTCGTATTTGACCATTTGGCCCATAATGAGTATGCATCTATAATACATATTACAATTGGCATGTGGGAAAGTGCCTTCTGTCACACAGGTGAATGGGGACGGTGTAGTGACTGACGTCGTCACTGTCGCCGGACTCAAGGTGGTTGCAACAGATTCCTTAGTCGATATCTCAGTGTACGAGGTGGTTGGTGAATCCGTTGGTGAAGTCTCAGCCGTCTCAGTTGACGTTACAACGGTCGGTGTAGTTGGTGAATCACTTGTGGAAGTTTCCGAAGTCTCAGTTGGCGTTGTAGCCGTGGGTGTAGTTGGTGAATCACTTGCGGAAGTTTCCGAGGTCTCAGTTGGCGTTGTAGCGGTCGGTGTAGTTGGTGAATCACTTGGGGAAGTTTCCGAGATCTCCTTTGGCGTTGTAGCCGTCGGTGTAGTGGCTGAATCACTTGGGGAAGTTTCCGAGGTCTCAGTTGGCGTTGTAGCCGTCGGTGTAGTTGGTGAATCACTTGGGGAAGTTTCCGAGGTCTCAGTTGGCGTTGTAGCCGTCGGTGTAGTTGGTGAATCACTTGAGGAAGTTTCCGAGGTTTCAGTTGGCGTTGTAGCCGTCGGTGTAGTTGGTGAATCACCTGGGGAGGTTTCCGAAGTCTCAGTTGGCGTTGTAGCCGTCGGTGTAGTTGGTGAATCACTTGGGGAAGTTTCCGAAGTCTCAGTTGGCGTTGTAGCCGTCGGTGTAGTTGGTGAATCACTTGGGGAAGTTTCCGAGATCTCAGTTGGCGTTGTAGCCGTCGGTGTAGTTGGTGAATCACTTGCGGAAGTTTCTGAGGTCTCAGTTGGCGTTGTAGCCGTCGGTGTAGTTGGTGAATCACTTGGGGAAGTTTCCGAGGTCTCAGTTGGCGTTGTAGCCGTCGGTGTAGTTGGTGAATCACTTGGGGAAGTTTCCGAGGTCTCAGTTGGCGTTGAAGCCGTCGGTGTAGTTGGTGAATCACTTGGGGAAGTTTCCGAGGTCTCAGTTGGCGTTGTAGCCGTCGCTGTAGTTGGTGAATCACTTGGGGAAGTTTCCGAGATCTCCTTTGGCGTTGTAGCCGTCGGTGTAGTTGGTGAATCACTTGATGAAGTTTGCGAGGTCTCAGTTGGCGTTGTAGCCGTCGGTGTAGTGGCTGAATCACTTGGGGAAGTTTCCGAGGTCTCAGTTGGCGTTGTAGCCGTCGGTGTAGTTGGTGAATCACTTGGGGAAGTTTCCGAGGTCTCAGTTGGCGCTGTAGCCGTCGGTGTAGTTGGAGAATCACTTGGGGAAGTTTGCGAGGTCTCAGTTGGCGTTGTAGCCGTCGGTGTAGTTGGTGAATCACTTGGGGAAGTTTCCGAGGTCTCAGTTGGCGTTGTAGCCGTCGGTGTAGTTGGAGAAACACTTGGGGAAGTTTCTGAGGTCTCAGTTGGCGTTGTAGCCGTCGGTGTAGTTGGTGAATCACTTGGGGAAGTTTCCGAGGTATCAGTTGGCGTTGTAGCCGTCGGTGTAGTTGGTGAATCACTTGAGGAAGTTTCCGAGGTTTCAGTTGGCGTTGTAGCCGTCGGTGTAGTTGGAGAATCACTTGGGGAAGTTTCCGAGGTCTCAGTTGGCGTTGTAGCCGTCGGTGTAGTTGGTGAATCACTTGAGGAAGTTTCCGAGGTTTCAGTTGGCGTTGTAGCCGTCGGTGTAGTTGGTGAATCACCTGGGGAGGTTTCCGAAGTCTCAGTTGGCGTTGTAGCCGTCGGTGTAGTTGGTGAATCACTTGGGGAAGTTTCCGAAGTCTCAGTTGGCGTTGTAGCCGTCGGTGTAGTTGGTGAATCACTTGAGGAAGTTTCCGAGGTTTCAGTTGGCGTTGTAGCCGTCGGTGTAGTTGGAGAATCACTTGGGGAAGTTTCCGAGGTCTCAGTTGGCGTTGTAGCCGTCGGTGTAGTTGGTGAATCACTTGAGGAAGTTTCCGAGGTTTCAGTTGGCGTTGTAGCCGTCGGTGTAGTTGGTGAATCACCTGGGGAGGTTTCCGAAGTCTCAGTTGGCGTTGTAGCCGTCGGTGTAGTTGGTGAATCACTTGGGGAAGTTTCCGAAGTCTCAGTTGGCGTCGTAGCCGTCGGTGTAGTTGGTGAATCACTTGGGGAAGTTTCCGAGGTCTCAGTTGGCGTTGTAGCCGTCGGTGTAGTTGGTGAATCACTTGGGGAAGTTTCTGAGGTCTCAGTTGGCGTTGTAGCCGTCGGTGTAGTTGGAGAATCACTTGGGGAAGTTTCCGAGGTCTCAGTTGGCGTTGTAGCCGTCGGTGTAGTTGGTGAATCACTTGGGGAAGTTTCCGAGGTCTCAGTTGGCGTTGTAGCCGTCGGTGTAGTTGGTGAATCACTTGGGGAAGTTTCCGAGGTCTCAGTTGGCGTTGTAGCCGTCGGTGTAGTTGGGAAACACTTGGGGAAGTTTCTGAGGTCTCAGTTGGCGTTGTAGCCGTCGGTGTAGTTGGTGAATCACTTGGGGAAGTTTCCGAGGTATCAGTTGGCGTTGTAGCCGTCGGTGTAGTTGGTGAATCACTTGAGGAAGTTTCCGAGGTTTCAGTTGGCGTTGTAGCCGTCGGTGTAGTTGGAGAATCACTTGGGGAAGTTTCCGAGGTCTCAGTTGGCGTTGTAGCCGTCGGTGTAGTTGGTGAATCACTTGAGGAAGTTTCCGAGGTTTCAGTTGGCGTTGTAGCCGTCGGTGTAGTTGGTGAATCACCTGGGGAGGTTTCCGAAGTCTCAGTTGGCGTTGTAGCCGTCGGTGTAGTTGGTGAATCACTTGGGGAAGTTTCCGAAGTCTCAGTTGGCGTTGTAGCCGTCGGTGTAGTTGGTGAATCACTTGAGGAAGTTTCCGAGGTTTCAGTTGGCGTTGTAGCCGTCGGTGTAGTTGGAGAATCACTTGGGGAAGTTTCCGAGGTCTCAGTTGGCGTTGTAGCCGTCGGTGTAGTTGGTGAATCACTTGAGGAAGTTTCCGAGGTTTCAGTTGGCGTTGTAGCCGTCGGTGTAGTTGGTGAATCACCTGGGGAGGTTTCCGAAGTCTCAGTTGGCGTTGTAGCCGTCGGTGTAGTTGGTGAATCACTTGGGGAAGTTTCCGAAGTCTCAGTTGGCGTCGTAGCCGTCGGTGTAGTTGGTGAATCACTTGGGGAAGTTTCCGAGGTCTCAGTTGGCGTTGTAGCCGTCGGTGTAGTTGGTGAATCACTTGGGGAAGTTTCTGAGGTCTCAGTTGGCGTTGTAGCCGTCGGTGTAGTTGGAGAATCACTTGGGGAAGTATCCGAGGTCTCAGTTGGCGTTGTAGCCGTCGGTGTAGTTGGTGAATCACTTGGGGAAGTTTCCGAGGTCTCAGTTGGCGTTGTAGCCGTCGGTGTAGTTGGTGAATCACTTGGGGAAGTTTCCGAGGTCTCAGTTGGCGTTGTAGCCGTCGGTGTAGTTGGTGAATCACTTGGTGAAGTTTCCGAGGTCTCAGTTGGCGTTGTAGCCGTCGGTGTAGTTGGTGAATCATTTGGTGATGTTTCCGAGGTCTCAGTTGGCGTTGTAGCCGTCGGTGTAGTTGGTGAATCACTTGAGGAAGTTTCGGAGGTTTCAGTTGGCGTTGTAGCCGTCGGTGTAGTTGGTGAATCACTTGGGGAAGTTTCCGAGGTCTCAGTTGGCGTTGTAGCCGTTGCTGTAGTTGGTGAATCGCTTGGGGAAGTTTCCGAGATCTCCTTTGGCGTTGTAGCCGTCGGTGTAGTTGGTGAATCACTTGATGAAGTTTGCGAGGTCTCAGTTGGCGTTGTAGCCGTCGGTGTAGTGGCTGAATCACTTGGGGAAGTTTCCGAGGTCTCAGTTGGCGTTGTAGCCGTCGGTGTAGTTGGAGAATCACTTGGGGAAGTTTCCGAGGTCTCAGTTGGCGTTGTAGCCGTCGGTGTAGTTGGTGAATCACTTGAGGAAGTTTCCGAGATCTCAGTTGGCGTTGTAGCCGTGGGTGTAGTTGGTGAATCACTTGGGGAAGTTTCCGAGGTCTCAGTTGGCGTTGTAGCCGTCGGTGTAGTTGGTGAATCACTTGGGGAAGTTTCCGAGGTATCAGTTGGCGTTGTAGCCCTCGGTGTAGTTGGTGAATCAGTTGGGGAAGTTTCCGAGGTCTCAGTTGGCGTTGTAGCCGTCGGTGTAGTTGGTGAATCACTTGGGGAAGTTTCCGAGGTCTCAGTTGGCGTTGTAGCCGTCGGTGTAGTTGGTGAATGACTTGGGGAAGTTTCCGAGGTCTCAGTTGGCGTTGTAGCCGTGGGTGTAGTTGGTGAATCACTTGGGGAAGTTTCTGAGGTCTCAGTTGGCGTTGTAGCCGTCGGTGTAGTCGGTGAATCACTTGGGGAAGTTTCCGAGGTCTCAGTTGGCGTTGTAGCCGTCGGTGTAGTTGGTGAATCACTTGGGGAAGTTTCCGAGGTCTCAGTTGGCGTTGTAGCCGTCGGTGTAGTTGGAGAATCACTTGGGGAAGTTTCCGAGGTCTCAGTTGGCGTTGTAGCCGTCGGTGTAGTTGGTGAATCACTTGGGGAAGTTTCCGACGTCTCAGTTGGCGTTGTAGCCGTGGGTGTAGTTGGAGAAACACTTGGGGAAGTTTCTGAGGTCTCAGTTGGCGTTGTAGCCGTCGGTGTAGTTGGTGAATCACTTGGGGAAGTTTCCGAGGTATCAGTTGGCGTTGTAGCCGTCGGTGTAGTTGGTGAATCACTTGAGGAAGTTTCCGAGGTTTCAGTTGGCGTTGTAGCCGTCGGTGTAGTTGGAGAATCACTTGGGGAAGTTTCCGAGGTCTCAGTTGGCGTTGTAGCCGTCGGTGTAGTTGGTGAATCACTTGAGGAAGTTTCCGAGGTTTCAGTTGGCGTTGTAGCCGTCGGTGTAGTTGGTGAATCACCTGGGGAGGTTTCCGAAGTCTCAGTTGGCGTTGTAGCCGTCGGTGTAGTTGGTGAATCACTTGGGGAAGTTTCCGAAGTCTCAGTTGGCGTTGTAGCCGTCGGTGTAGTTGGTGAATCACTTGAGGAAGTTTCCGAGGTTTCAGTTGGCGTTGTAGCCGTCGGTGTAGTTGGAGAATCACTTGGGGAAGTTTCCGAGGTCTCAGTTGGCGTTGTAGCCGTCGGTGTAGTTGGTGAATCACTTGAGGAAGTTTCCGAGGTTTCAGTTGGCGTTGTAGCCGTCGGTGTAGTTGGTGAATCACCTGGGGAGGTTTCCGAAGTCTCAGTTGGCGTTGTAGCCGTCGGTGTAGTTGGTGAATCACTTGGGGAAGTTTCCGAAGTCTCAGTTGGCGTCGTAGCCGTCGGTGTAGTTGGTGAATCACTTGGGGAAGTTTCCGAGGTCTCAGTTGGCGTTGTAGCCGTCGGTGTAGTTGGTGAATCACTTGGGGAAGTTTCTGAGGTCTCAGTTGGCGTTGTAGCCGTCGGTGTAGTTGGAGAATCACTTGGGGAAGTATCCGAGGTCTCAGTTGGCGTTGTAGCCGTCGGTGTAGTTGGTGAATCACTTGGGGAAGTTTCCGAGGTCTCAGTTGGCGTTGTAGCCGTCGGTGTAGTTGGTGAATCACTTGGGGAAGTTTCCGAGGTCTCAGTTGGCGTTGTAGCCGTCGGTGTAGTTGGTGAATCACTTGGTGAAGTTTCCGAGGTCTCAGTTGGCGTTGTAGCCGTCGGTGTAGTTGGTGAATCATTTGGTGATGTTTCCGAGGTCTCAGTTGGCGTTGTAGCCGTCGGTGTAGTTGGTGAATCACTTGAGGAAGTTTCGGAGGTTTCAGTTGGCGTTGTAGCCGTCGGTGTAGTTGGTGAATCACTTGGGGAAGTTTCCGAGGTCTCAGTTGGCGTTGTAGCCGTTGCTGTAGTTGGTGAATCGCTTGGGGAAGTTTCCGAGATCTCCTTTGGCGTTGTAGCCGTCGGTGTAGTTGGTGAATCACTTGATGAAGTTTGCGAGGTCTCAGTTGGCGTTGTAGCCGTCGGTGTAGTGGCTGAATCACTTGGGGAAGTTTCCGAGGTCTCAGTTGGCGTTGTAGCCGTCGGTGTAGTTGGAGAATCACTTGGGGAAGTTTCCGAGGTCTCAGTTGGCGTTGTAGCCGTCGGTGTAGTTGGTGAATCACTTGAGGAAGTTTCCGAGATCTCAGTTGGCGTTGTAGCCGTGGGTGTAGTTGGTGAATCACTTGGGGAAGTTTCCGAGGTCTCAGTTGGCGTTGTAGCCGTCGGTGTAGTTGGTGAATCACTTGGGGAAGTTTCCGAGGTATCAGTTGGCGTTGTAGCCGTCGGTGTAGTTGGTGAATCAGTTGGGGAAGTTTCCGAGGTCTCAGTTGGCGTTGTAGCCGTCGGTGTAGTTGGTGAATCACTTGGGGAAGTTTCCGAGGTCTCAGTTGGCGTTGTAGCCGTCGGTGTAGTTGGTGAATGACTTGGGGAAGTTTCCGAGGTCTCAGTTGGCGTTGTAGCCGTGGGTGTAGTTGGTGAATCACTTGGGGAAGTTTCTGAGGTCTCAGTTGGCGTTGTAGCCGTCGGTGTAGTCGGTGAATCACTTGGGGAAGTTTCCGAGGTCTCAGTTGGCGTTGTAGCCGTCGGTGTAGTTGGTGAATCACTTGGGGAAGTTTCCGAGGTCTCAGTTGGCGTTGTAGCCGTCGGTGTAGTTGGAGAATCACTTGGGGAAGTTTCCGAGGTCTCAGTTGGCGTTGTAGCCGTCGGTGTAGTTGGTGAATCACTTGGGGAAGTTTCCGACGTCTCAGTTGGCGTTGTAGCCGTGGGTGTAGTTGGTGAATCACTTGGGGAAGTTTGCGAGGTCTCAGTTGGCGTTGTAGCCGTCGGTGTAGTTTGTGAATCGCTTGGGGAAGTTTCCGAGGTCTCAGTTGGCGTTGTAGCCGTCGGTGTAGTTGGTGAATCACCTGGGGAGGTTTCCGAGGTCTCAGTTGGCGTTGTAGCCGTCGGTGTAGTTGGAGAATCACTTGGGGAAGTTTCCGAGGTCTCAGTTGGCGTTGTAGCCGTCGGTGTAGTTGGTGAATGACTTGGGGAAGTTTCCGAGGTCTCAGTTGGCGTTGTAGCCGTGGGTGTAGTTGGTGAATCACTTGGGGAAGTTTCCGAGGTCTCAGTTGGCGTTGTAGCCGTCGGTGTAGTTGGAGAATCACTTGGGGAAGTTTGCGAGGTCTCAGTTGGCGTTGTAGCCGTCGGTGTAGTTGGTGAATCACTTGGGGAAGTTTCCGAGGTCTCAGTTGGCGTTGTAGCCGTCGGTGTAGTTGGAGAATCACTTGGGGAAGTTTCTGAGGTCTCAGTTGGCGTTGTAGCCATCGGTGTAGTTGGTGAATCACTTGGGGAAGTTTCCGAGGTCTCCTTTGGCGTTGTAGCCGTCGGTGTAGTTGGTGAATCACTTGGGGAAGTTTGCGAGGTCTCAGTTGGCGTTGTAGCCGTCGGTGTAGTTGGTGAATCACTTGGGGAAGTTTCCGAGGTCTCAGTTGGCGTTGTAGCCGTCTGTGTAGTTGGTGAATCACTTGGGGAAGTTTCCGAGGTCTCAGTTGGCGTTGTAGCCGTCGGTGTAGTTGGTGAATCACTTGGGGAAGTTTCCGAGGTCTCAGTTGGCGTTGTAGCCGTCGGTGTAGTTGGTGAATCACTTGGGGAAGTTTCCGAGGTCTCAGTTGGCGTTGTAGCCGTCGGTGTAGTTGGTGAATCACTTGGGGAAGTTTCCGAGGTCTCAGTTGGCGTTGTAGCCGTCGGTGTAGTTGGTGAATCACTTGGGGAAGTTTCCGAGGTCTCAGTTGGCGTTGTAGCCGTCGGTGTAGTTGGTGAATCACTTGGGGAAGTTTCCGAGGTCTCAGTTGGCGTTGTAGCCGTCGGTGTAGTTGGTGAATCACTTGGGGAAGTTTCCGAGGTCTCAGTTGGCGTTGTAGCCGTCGGTGTAGTTGGTGAATCGCTTGGGGAAGTTTCCGAGGTCTCAGTTGGCGTTGCAGCCGTGGGTGTAGTTGGTGAATCACTTGGGGAAGTTTCCGAGATCTCAGTTGGCGTTGTAGCCGTCGGTGTAGTTGGTGAATCACTTGCGGAAGTTTCTGAGGTCTCAGTTGGCGTTGTAGCCGTCGGTGTAGTTGGTGAATCACTTGGGGAAGTTTCCGAGGTCTCAGTTGGCGTTGTAGCCGTCGGTGTAGTTGGTGAATCACTTGGGGAAGTTTCCGAGGTCTCAGTTGGCGTTGAAGCCGTCGGTGTAGTTGGTGAATCACTTGGGGAAGTTTCCGAGGTCTCAGTTGGCGTTGTAGCCGTCGGTGTAGTTGGAGAATCACTTGGGGAAGTTTCCGAGGTCTCAGTTGGCGTTGTAGCCGTCGGTGTAGTTGGTGAATCACTTGGTGAAGTTTCCGAGGTCTCAGTTGGCGTTGTAGCCGTCGGTGTAGTTGGTGAATCATTTGGTGAAGTTTCCGAGGTCTCAGTTGGCGTTGTAGCCGTCGGTGTAGTTGGTGAATCACTTGAGGAAGTTTCGGAGGTTTCAGTTGGCGTTGTAGCCGTCGGTGTAGTTGGTGAATCACTTGGTGAAGTTTCCGAGGTCTCACTTGGCGTTGTAGCCGTCGGTGTAGTTGGTGAATCACTTGGGGAAGTTTCCGAGGTCTCAGTTGGCGTTGTAGCCGTCGGTGTAGTTGGTGAATCACTTGTGGAAGTTTCCGAAGTCTCAGTTGGCGTTGTAGCCGTGGGTGTAGTTGGTGAATCACTTGTGGAAGTTTCCGAAGTCTCAGTTGGCGTTGTAGCCGTCGGTGTAGTTGGTGAATCACTTGGTGAAATTTCCGAGGTCTCACTTGGCGTTGTAGCCGTCGGTGTAGTTGGTGAATCACTTGTGGAAGTTTCCGAAGTCTCAGTTGGCGTTGTAGCCGTGGGTGTAGTTGGTGAATCACTTGGGGAAGTTTCCGACGTATCAGTTGGCGTTGTAGCCGTCGGTGTAGTTGGCGAATCAGTTGGGGAAGTTTCCGAGGTCTCAGTTGGCGTTGTAGCCGTCGGTGTAGTTGGCGTTGCAGCAGGTGGTGACTCTGTAGTGGCTGCACCTGATACTAGTTCTTCTTCCTCTACTGTGGGTAAGCTAGTGCTTGTGGTCACTACAATAAAGAAATCTTATAATTTTCCGGTAAGTGCGCAATTGGAAGCTTAATAATTTTAGGCTCACCTTCAATTAGCATGCATTCTTGGAGTGTTTCATCGAAGTAACCTCCTGGTGCACATTCAAGATAGGCAACATACCAATATTCACATTTGCAATTTTCATCAGGAAACCAGAAGCATTGATAGAAGTAAGTGCTAGAAGAAGTTAATTAATTTATGTTTATGTACGTATGTACTTCCTTGTACTAATGCCTATGCATTTGTATATGATCAGTTTCCCCATTCATAGTTTCAGATGAGCGGCATCCCTAAAAGGTGTGCTTACCAAGAAATTTATAAGAGATGTGTCAATGGATTTGACAAGCACTTAGTTATTTTTATAACAATGTTTTATAACGCTTATTGGCTTCTGGTATTTGGTGTACATATTGGTAAAGCGGAATTCACTATCGCAGAATTTACGTTTTGGTAGATGAATTTTTATTTGCCGTTACGCAATTCATCGTCTCTATCACCGATTTTGACGCTTTTCTTGGAGGATGCTAATTTAATCTCTATGGAAGTACGATATGTTTGACTTCTCTCTAATTCCATGATACTTTATTATATCACTAATTGCACCAAAATATAAGTGAATGTCATTCCCCAAAGTTGTTTTTATGCTTCAATATTAGCCCCCACCCCTGGAAACTTTAAAAGTGCCTTCTCAATTTCGAGATTTATTTTGAACCCATTTTCCAACCGAATTTCACCGTGCTCGAAAATTCGTGCATTTATTGAGTTAAACAACATAGGTCGAAAGTATAAGTTTAAGGGCAGTCGCCTTTACGAAAATATGGAACGGGTAACCGGGATCACATAACAATACATAGCCTTTTGTGTAAGGTATAAAATGTAAAAAATTAATACTTATCGTTAGGATCCGCCGTAGCTGGTAACACTGGGGGGTCCCCATTCCCAATACAAGAGGCGTTGGTAGGAGCGACCAGAATACCTAATCTCACCTTGTTCAGAAATACTGAATCATTGTGGAGATCTATACTCCTGGTTAAAGTCTCGTCCACTAAAATTGTGGCTAGCACGAATATCTATAGGTACGTGTAGGAAGAATATATTTTTTAAATAAATCTACTTAAATTGATAACTTTAGATATGAAAAATATGTAATCAGGAATAAAGAATGCAAACTTACGAGAAATTTACCATTCCAAATTAATTGAAACCCCATTCTGCTTGTTGCTTCTCGTTGCACTTGCAGCAAGCTACTAAACACATGGATCGGAGCCTTGCATAATATAAATTAAAGATTTGTCTTTATCCATTTATGGGTAGAATCAATGCGACACTGTCGGCAGATTGGAGTATGCAATAGTTCCGACTTAATTAGAATATTATTGTGCTGGATCTAATTATTCCAGGAAAGAATTGTGTCAGATATGAGTGCTTACGGATGGGGTTGAATTGGCATTGGTCATCGGTATTTTTACGGGGAGAAGTAACTTATGTAATCATAGATAATAACATTACCTCACCAAGTATGCTACCTTAGTGACCCCACCACAAAAGTTTCACTATTTTGTGTAAATATCAAACGTTTTTTGATTTATCTTAATCAAAACTGAATTTGTTAGGGTTTTTGATTTTTCCGGAAAAATTCATAGCGATTCAAATGTGATTTGATGATATATTATGATTCAGAATATATTCATGAGTGAGGATGCCAAATTTCAAATTTTTTCCCAGCGTCAATAGACCAGCATTAATATGAGATACGAGGCACCAAATCAAAACTTTTTATAGAAAAGCTACGGACCGGCGTATGGTAGATTTAACATGCTCTCCAAGACGCAGAGCGCCGTTGGAGTGAGATGGGTGGTGAGGTTGACGTAGGTTACTTTAGTTGGTAAGTTACCCTAGGAGTATGAAAATGCAAATGAAAGACTAAAATATGCATTCAACAGATCAAAATAGAGCATTTGCTACGATTGAAAAACATGTATTTACTGAGGAACAAAATTTACTCGGGATTTAGTACAGTTTACTTAGTTCGGCTTTCCGAGTACCCTTACTTCCCAAAAGGATAACATGATCTTTAAAATTAAGAGGTGGATTGACAGATCGTATGGATGACATTGTGTAGTGATTTATTTTAACACAAGCTTTCGGAAAACAACTGTTTCCTTCTTCAGGTGGTTAGAAATAATTATAATAAATGATCTTTAAAGGTGTGTGTACATACAAACTTTATCGATATCGCTGCTTTTCAGTTTGATAGCAACTTAAAAATAACAGTTGATGGAATTTACGGTTCATATTGTAAATACAAATGGTTATATTTGATATATAAAAATTTTGCTGGCTTGACACCTCGACTGTGTACCTGGTGAGATCAGAAATAATTTACAATAGCGACAGTGAGCTCATTTCTTGATGATGTGCCCATAAAGTTTATTGGCATTGGACTTGACTCGAGGTCATAAACATTAATGATTAATCACTTAATTGGTTGCGTATTATCACAATGTACACGCATCAATTAAGTTAAATTTCTTGGATTTGTTATTTACGCCAGAGTGACTGGAAAATATTATTAATTTTGTTGCAAATTTATTGCTTTGCTTGCAATAATGGACGCCGCAAGGTAATAAAGTGATCACAATTTTTCATACTGCGCAGTAGAAAAACTGCCAAACTGCAACTTAATCAATACGTAATAAGTTCAGTCCATCATAATTAATGTCTTTACAATCATTGGCCGCGGAGGCTGGAGGATCCTCTGAAGACATTAACATTGTTGGGTAGTAAAGAGAGTTTATAAATACACATACTTAACATTAAGAGATGATGGGGGCATCAACAGATTCTCCGTGGAGATATTATTTTCCCTCTGTCCCAGCGCTTTCGCGGCCACTGACCATAATATATAAGCTGTATGACCTTTATCAAAGTAAGTTAGAATAAATTGCTCCGGATTAATTAAAATCATTGTAAAATCTTCATCTCCGAATTAAACGAATGTTAAAATATTCAGACACTGGTTCGTAGTACACACATGTTTATGTACCTACATATGTAGTTTTAATCCGACAGGAAGAGAATATTAGCATCTTATTCTGCATCGTTTTTCCGATACCATAAAACTTCTACTTGATCTTTCAATGATTTATCCTCCTTGCGATTTCGTACCGCGGAAAATTATGTTCGGATGTTCAGTTCACTCTTAAGTATTTGCGTAAGTTTCTTCACATCTTTAAATTGATTAAGGTAATTTTCACTTGTTTAGGACACTGTTGTGAATACATTCCATGCCGACATTGATCCAGGCCGCGCATTACTAGGAATAAGCCTCAATAATAATAAGTAGGATTATCGTTGTAAATATAATTCCTTCAATTGCTTACATAAAGCAAAAGAGAAAAACGCCGACAAGCCGAAAGAGACAAAGCTTGAAATTGGTTGTTGAACTAATCTCTTTATTAATTTTATGCATGAACAACACGAGTTCATAGTGTGCATGGTTACGTAAGCAAAATTATGAGGAATATTTTTTTTGTTACATAAATACTTTTTCCTACTATGAAGAGTTTAGATTAAATAGTTTACGAGTGACAATTGGAGGGTTACACAATTGAAGGGGTTACCCCTATCAGCGCATTTCCGATGGGGACTGGGAATACGTGAGTGTGGATGGTATGCCGGGTCATGAAGGGGTATAGCTTATGTCCCCATGCGGAATCGATGACTGGAACTGCTCGACCGCGTCGAAATAATTGATTTCCTTCTAAATAATATTTACCATCATTTGGTTTCATACTTATGTAATTCTCCAAATACTTATGTAATACTAGTTAATGCAGCTCATGGGATATTACATGCTTAGATATGCAAAGTCGTTCTTAAGCAATGCATGGCCTTGTGGGTTAGATTCGGGTAGGTTGGGTTAAGATTTAGACATGTAACAACATGGAATAATGCAATCAGTTGATTACACATGTTTGAGACCAGGGTAAGGAAACCTTTGCGTATTATTAGCTCACCCTGCGTAGCATGAGAGCTATTGAATTCCTCTTGTCCGTCTGTCTGTCTGTCTGTCCGTCTGGTAACGAGGTTTTTGCATCAATTGATGCTATTTAAAAATCCCCTTGACCATTATTGAATAAGTTCGGCGCACCATTGTTATTGAACAAACCGAATCGAATTTTTTAATAAATTAATAGCACCGTTGATATCTAACAATTGGTAACACAAAATGATGCGAAATAATTGGGAGAAGGGATGCAAAACGCACCAATAGTGCAAAATATCCGGGAGAAATGGTCATACAATTTTGACAAAGTTTTCAAAATTATGTATCCCGGATGGTCGCTAATGCTGCAGTAATGGTGCAACGGCTAGCCGTTTTTGTTGCACCATGGGTGCAAGAATATATACCATTTATGATCTATTTTGCCGGCTTATTCCGCACCTTCGGTGCAAAGTTCTGTCTAATCATCATGGCAGGGTGAGCTACTTCTAACGTTACTACGGTTTATTCATATTTGCTACCTAAAAACCCTACCAAAACCTCTAAAACCCCAATAACCGGGTAGTACACCCTGTTTGAGACCACACAGACGTAGGAATCCCAGCCCGTCCATAACGACAAATAAATACTTAATTGAAAATGTTTACGTGATGGTGACCACCTATGAGAAATGCATATATGTAAGCTTATTTTAATGCATAACCATATATGTATGTACATACAGTCAATAAAAGAAGTATTCGTAACCCCAGCACAGGGTTCAGGACGGAAGCTATAACTTTCGCATGGGTTGGTTCATGTTCATGAAAATTTGAACAAATACCACTAATCGCATCCACCTTCATATTCGGTTATCATTTTAAAGTTTAATCCGCCAGCAGCAGCACTGTTACTCATATTTCCCGAAAATGTGCATTTTCAATACCAAAAAAGTATTCGTACCCTTGAAATTTTTAATTTCACCTGGTTCCTATTTGGATAAAATTACTCAAATGCAGAATTTCATGATATCCGACAACTCAATGCCTACCCACGAAAAAAGTTTCGAAAAGCAAACTCTTCAGCCTGGCTGGGAAACTGGGATTTTTTACAAAATGTGACATGTCATCAAAAAATAAGCCTTGGATGTGCATAGATTAGGGTTGCCCCGGGTACCGGGTGGGTACCCGGTACCCGGCATACCCGGCCTGTTTTGGGATACCCGGTACCCGGCCGGGTAGACTGGACTACCCGGTCTACCCGGCCGGGTAATTTAAATGTTCAATTTTTTGCAAAACCTTACAAAAAAATTATAATCCGATGAATTTCATTTTTGTCCTTGGTGTAAAATAATATATTTTGAAAAAAGGCGTACAAACTAGGTCAATTCTTAGATGGAAATTATGATCCAGATATAAAAATTACTTTGGGAGCACTCACGTCAACCCTTGCATACATATCTCCCAATTAACCATGGCCACATAAGTGGCGATTTTTTGCGAAATTTGAGACATTTCTCAAAGCTTTCGCTAGAAAACCATTGGTTTTGCAAATTTGTCCAGCAATTAGGCATATCATAATTTAGCAAACTCATCCTCCCGATTATCAGCGAAAAAAAGTTAAAAAAATCCATGAAAACAAGATCAAAATAAGCGTCTTTAATAGATCTGCGAGAATTTCAAGGTGATATTTTGCGACTCCCCTCATGAAACAAATTTTTTAAGCTGCACAAGCTTGCTAAATGGGTGGCGATGATTAATAAGACATTGTCGTCAGTACGCTCAGTCTGTACTTTATGTTTGTTTTTAACTTGCAACTTTTTAAAACTGGTAAAAGTGATCCAAATTCTAAAGAAAAGTGGAATAACTCCTTTTATTTTGAATATATAAATATTACCCGGTACCCGGCCGGGTAGCCGGGTACCCTGCGAACATTTTAGGCCGGGTACCGGATAGCCGGGTACCGGGTAGCCGGGTACCGGGTAGTAGCACTACCCGCGGCAACCCTAGCATAGATCATAGAAAAACCTGAAGTATGATCAAATTCAATTTGTATAATCATCATGAGCCTTCTTTAAACATAAATTGCTCAAATTCGATGCAGAGACGTGTCATGCAATTGATTGGAGCGTGCGCGCCCAGTCAGCAACGTGGGGAAGGAGCGCAGTATGTCCATCAAAAAAACGAAAAAAAATATTTTTAACATTTTCTTCGTTCCTACGTGTGTGGAAACTCAATACCTATCCATGTTAACCATTAGCACTTTCCTGTTATTTACAAATATATGCAAGTTTCCTCTTATTTACAAAAATCTGGGTATCGTACAAATGTTGTACCATACCCACGTTTTTGAAAAATTCTAAACATGTGGATATGCAGATCATTTAGTTTTTCATAATCTTTGAAGACGGCCTACTGATTCCACGTAAACTACAGACTTACTCGGTAACGTCGTACTTATGATTCTCACTTGCCCTTGAACCTGTAACTCTGGGTTGAAGAGGTTAAACGTGACTTTCATTCTGCTCCGAAATTGTCTCATTGACTCACATATTTTGTCATATATGGCACGAATTTGACACATTCCATTCCATACTAGACTAACAATGCGGTGACGACATTCCACTACAAAACTTAAATTTCCAACTGCTATAAGGATGCCGAATAGGGCGAACAAAGTCCCAATCCGGGTATGTAGCTCAACCGCTGCCCAAACATTTTTAGGAAACCCTTGTCGTATTTTTGTAAGCGGTTGCCTCGTCCTATACTTTTTCTGAGATTCAAACTCTTTGATATGACCCACAATCCCAGTTTCCATTAATGACTGAAAATTTCCAGGGATTTTTGAAATTCCAACCCCCCTAAATTGGTAGCCTTCCATACCCAAGTCAATGATATCCTTCCCTACCTGAAAGTCATGCTCGGGGTAATGTCTCGAGAGGTATTGCCTTTCAAACTTTATTTCCTCGTGACCCGTTATAAACACAGTTTTCCCACATCCCGCTACTTCCCATTCTATCCGGCGCCTAATTTGTTCCCTGTCAGTGAAATTCGTCTCATGGGAAATGCCACGAGGAATTATGACAATTTTCGGGTTTAAGAGAGCGGTTATGTACAAAAGTTGAGGATCAATATACCTTCTATATTCTACTTCACGCAGGATGTGCTGATAATACATCATTCTGAAAAAGTGCAGGTATCCTTGTAACTCGAAAGTATCGGGAATTTTGACGCTAAGGGGTGATAGAAGCGTGAAGCACTCGTCATGAGTTTGGTGACGATCAGCATAAACTTGCCAGCCTTGATTCTTAACCCAATGTCTTCTTAAGTGTTTGTCGCCCAGTCCCCGCCCCTCCAACCAGTCTTCCATGTCTGCCCCTGTATCTGTTCGGTCGGCCTCATACGACTTGTAGATATCCGTATTTGTACACAGTAAGTCTTAAACGTTAACGGGCTCTTTCCTGGGTACAGCGCTAATAGATCAGAAATCATTAATCCGGTATAGAAATTCGTTAACAGCACGGACATCAAGATCCAGCCGCCCAGTATCATTCGAAAGTATTTATCCTTTTCTAATTGGGACGATACTTGTCCACCCTCTTCGAAAATGTTGGCAAGGATGAATAGCCATGCGGCAAATGGGCTTGACTTGTTCGTGATCTGGCTTTCGTAAATTTTCATTATAGCAATTAAGGAAATAATTGCGGTGACGAGATAAATCCACACCTGGAATGGCTTTATGTAAAACGCGAATGTAACGTACTCCTCCCTGTAGCAGGTTAGAAATTTGAAACCTTCGTAATTTATGGTTACCATTCTGATGTTCCATCCCAGCTTAAGTATTGGGTATAATAGGGAAGTGGGTTTTACATATTCTAAAAACGGGAGGTCGGTGGGATTTAAAGGAGGAGTGTAGAGAGTCTCATTTCTTGCGTGGAATATTTCCAGAGCTAGGTGAAGTTGAAAATTTAGAGCAAGTCTTTTGTCATACAGTTCCTCTACCAAATTGAGACGTTCAACAGAGCCATCAATAGAGTGCAGATCGGTCACCCAGCTGTTCTGTGGGGCATGTAAATCCAGCAAGATTCTGAGAATATCCTTACCTCTGCTACTTTTACAAGACCATTTCGAAATTGAGCTTTTCAACCCATCTCTCGACATGCACACCTCAATCGATTCATGTTCCCTTGTACTCGTCACGATGACAATATTCTCGTTTAGTATTTTCGTCCGAGACAAGAAAAATTGTGGTAAATAATTCTGTACAAATTGATCTACTCGTTTTTTCTCCATAAGTAACAAGGTGAAGACAACCCCACTGGATGAATGATACTGGTAGGAAGGATTAGTATATCGGTACAGGGGATATTCCAGCCAGTTGGAGATACGCTGATAATGGGGGATCAAAGGGCCAGATGAAACCGTAAAGTAGGCGGAGTGTACGATACTAACTTGATAAAAGAATCCTCGGGTCTTCATCATGTTCAGGCGTACAAGACGCATTGGGTTTTGTGAAATGTACTTTTTAATGTTGGTTATGAGGGTGGGTGCAGTGTAGGATGCGGGTGGTTGAAAAAACTTCCCGGCAAGGTCGCCTTCCCATTGGATAAAGTGCAAATCGCAGTTTTCCAAATTTTCCAATGCCCTTCCCAGCGTGTGAACGTTACTGCTTAATACATTTGTAATTATGGTACAGAAAAGGATAACGGTTTGGACTGACTTTAAATACATGATAGAAAATTGATTTTTGGCAACTAAATTTATTTGTAAAATTGAATTCAAGAACATGTACTTCACATGACTAGAACTGATCGACAGAGTCTGATTTCCCTCTAAATAATATTTACCATCATTTGGTTTCACACTTATGTAATTCACCAAATACTTATGTAATTCTACTTATATGTACTTTATGAGATATTACGTATTTAGATATATAGGGTCGTTCTTAGGCAATGTATGGCCTTGAGCGCTAGATTCGGGTAGTTTGGGTTAGGATTCAAATATTTAGGAACAAGATGGAATTATGCAAGAAGTTGATTCAACATATCTGTGACCAGGGTACGGAAGACCCTGTTGTTCTGCGATTGCAAACCCGTTTTCACGGGTAGTCGGTTTTGAGGGCAGTCGGCGTTTTTGGCGGCTGCATCTGGTACATAGCTATGAAAACAATTTGTTCTTAGAGTAATTTTCCAATTCATAGCTAATTAATTCAATTTTAATTACTAATCACTATATAAATAAGATTCATCAAGCATAACCTGTTATTAAATATTATGTATGTACATACTTTATTAAATTCGAAACCTCGACTACCCGTAAATATTGCTCATATTTGCTACCCGAAAACCTCTAAAACCCCAATACCCCTAAAACACGGGGTAGCACACCCTGTTTGAGACCACATAAAGTGATGGGAAACCCAGTCGGTCCATAAAGGCAAAAAATTATCGAACATCTGTGCGTGATTGTGACCACATATGAAAAACTGTATATATGTAAGTTTATTGCATAGCCAAACATACATGTATGTAAAAGCATAATATATTTATGTATGCATATGTATTATGCAAAATGTTTATGTATAAGATACTTATATGTACATAATTTGCCAAAAGGATTAACTGATTAATTAATCATGCATGTACATACACTGTTAAAAATCTTACATTGTCACGCAGGTATTTTTCTGGTTTAAATTGGTTACATCTTGGTACTAAAAATACACCGGTCCAATCCACCACTCAACACTATCTGGTACCAATGTGCATTATGAAAACTGTGATTCCACGTGTTAAATTTTTGATATCTTTCTCTTATAGCGCAAAATTTTGCCATGAATTAAAATTCATTGCTGAAAATTTCATAACAATATGCATAACGATTTACAGCAATAGAAAAATCAACGGAAAGTGAATTTACTTACATAGGTATATCATAAAAACTAAAATGTTTCGATTTATTCATATATTCGGATGTTTAATACTAGATAGACGAATTAAATAATTAAGCTTCTTATTTCATTACATATTTAGGTTTTAACAATTTATTTGTATGTATGTATTTTTCGTACAATAGGGATTAATTCTGAAACAGTCGTTGCAACATGATTCCCACTAACGAGTCAACTTTGACTTTTTGTTCCGTCTGGCGAGGTTGTGGATCATACCGACAATTGCAGAGGACATCGTAGCACCAAAATTTCGGGTAACCGAAGGAACCGCATCTTCCCAAGCAATCCTTGCATAAACCTATTTACATACCAATTAAATTTCAATTTGAATTCCAATTTCCGACTCCAATTTTTTTTATGCGAAGAAGAATAATTCCCATAAATTTAGGATCAACATAGTTCTTATACATAGCTTAGGGTGACTAAAAAATTAAAACGTAACGGATACACACAATTTTTAAAAGTGTAAAGATTACCTGGACGATTGCCCAAATTTTGAACTGCATTCTCAACTTCATCACCTTGTTTAACTGGGCTTGGTCCATCGTCACGATACGCGTCACAGTTTAGCTGCATACCCGTATATGGCATTTCTTGGTTTTTATCATATAAACACTTTAGATAATAGTGGCCTTTCTCAGAGGTTGCAGTGGAAACGAAGGCAGTTAAGAAACAAAGCGCGATAAATGGTGACATATTTATGTATGTACGTAAGTATTTCACCCTTTTACAGGTTAAATGAAAATAGAATTTGAAATTGTTTAGATTCTCACAGAGTCAGAGAATCGAATGGAGAGATGATGGGGCAAGTTATGAGCTTTTATTCTATTTATTTCGACCTAAACGGGGCCGAGGTGTGAATGTAAATATTGCTCGGAAAAGAAAACAAACGGATAGGGATATTTTGGTGATGATTGATCCAAACTCGTTGTAATCCAGGTAAACTTGTTGTGTTTACAAATGGTCTCGTACATACGTTACTTTTTGTAAGCTGGACAAAAAGAATAAGGAAATGACACTTTGCGCTGTCAACATGATACAAAGTATTGACACAACCCAGATATTTATATGTTGGATTTACATATGTATGTAACTGTTACTTATTCCTTGTGCATTGAACAGTTAAATATTTCAATTCATGTTTACAGTTCAAAGTGCCATTTTCCATAATATCCACCGTCCACAAACATAATGAATTTATCCAAACAGCGAGATCTGTTTGTTTAAGTGGGATTGTGAGAAAGATGTATTTGCACATTTCGCTTTCATTCAGGTCAAATAAATCCAATAAAAACCCTATAACCATAACTTAATCGATTATATCCATTAACTTTAAGATTCTCAGACTTTTAAAAATCCGGGTATCATTCACTACATGACAATGCATTAATTCGGGGACGTTATATGTAAGTATATTGTGGTCATTGTGCAGGAGGAAGATTCCAGTGGTTTAATAGAACTAGGGAAAAAAGAAACATCCGAATTTTCATGTTGCGTTATATTAAGAAATGTTAAAATTTTCGGCAAAAAAAAATGGCGAAATTGGCGTGGTTGACCCCAAAAGTTTTTGAAAATAGGGTTTCACCCTATGAAACAATTTTTTATTATTGCTTTTTACTATTCGTGTAACTAAATTATTTAACCCTTTGCTGCCATATTTATCCTTTACATATGTATAGATAAGCAATTACACTGTTAATAATTCGGCAGAATCATAAATACGTACATCATGCATACACACGCTCTGCACTTTGTGGTAACTTGCCATCCGATACTTTATTGTTTGTTTCTGATGATAGATTATTCCTTACTGCAATAGTGAACAGTAATGCTCGTTAATACCGTGCTACATAGTAGCGTCATATGTAGTTATATATACCCATGCACTCCTGCAAGAAATGGTACCAGTTACTGATTCAATAAAAGTATTTAAAGACGTGCAGTAACCCGGAAGCTGCAAAAATATATTTTTAAAACTGGGGTCCTATTGACCTCCATCCATGATACCAGTTCATTCAAATCAAACTACACAGGTTTTACATTGTACAAAAATTGTTGGTCACTTGACTGCATACTATTTTTTATGTATTTTTCAAAATAATACTTGGGCTACTATTTAATACCCAAATTATTTGCATACTAGTAAGCATTATGTAGTATAGGGGCCAAAGCCATGAAATTTTTAATAGCCGCAATTTTTTTGGAACTGGTTGATCAAGATTAAGGCAAACTTGGCTAAATACGAACCTGTAAACTTTACGACTTTGTTGTCACCGTCGCAATAATCAGCATAAATTTCGGCATAAAGTATTCCATCGAGTATGCAAATGACTTGAAACTTGCTATTTACACCTTCATATCTTCCTTTACGTACGCGCACATTTTTACGGAAGGCTCACTTCGTTTCCAAATCGGACAGAAGTAGGTGTTGGGATATTATGGTAACTTGATCTTTGCAAAATATTTGCATAAATTGACAGAAATTTTGCAGATTTTTGTAATACTTTGATTTTTTTTTTAAATCTAGATATTTATAAATCTTTTCAAATTTAAACAAATAATTGTTTTTCGAATACTTATATTTTGAAGGATTGGCACAAACTTTCCAGAAAATTTACTATTTTCGGAAAAGATTATAAATTAAGAAAGTGTTCAAAATTGTGCAAGTTTTTCTTAATTTTCTCAGCAACTGAAAACTTTACATATTTAAAATTTTCCTTTTTAACAGAACTTCATCTAGATTATGATTATGGCTGCAAAACCAGGGATACTCAGCAAGGTGATTTTGCACTACGTAGTTAAATAAAAAATTTTGCACTTGACGGGGAAGTTACATAATTATTTACTTGGGTTGATTTACATATGTATGTAAGTAAATATGTAAACTCACCACTAAACTCAATCTTCGACCATCTCCATAATTTCAGATCACGCTACAGATCTTGCTCGTCTTTATGATTTCGAACAGTTTGGGATCCCCACTTCCCGTCCAGATGGACAAAACGGACGGAATCATTGACCAAAGTTTCTTGAAAGGTTAAGTCCACCCATTGTTTTAGACTTATATGAGTTAATCTCCCCTAATCGCACCTCTGTAAAAAATCCAATAAAATTCTACTTAAAATGGGTACAAATTTTTTTCTTTAAAACGATATTATTAGTTTGATTTTTGTCCACCTGAAGGGTCGGAAATCCCAAACGTTCAATTTTGAAAATCCATTCCAAAGTAGTCCACCACTCGGAATGAAACCTTTTTTCAAACTACACCAGGATTTTGCAGCGACTTATATTTTTAAATAATCAAGCCAAAACTTAGGAATCACATGACACTTATTTCTCTGTTCTATGTATGAATAAAAATTTTGGGGGCATCGATTACACTATTTCATCCCTAAAAGACGACATATTTACTAAAAAAAATTGAACTTTGTCGCAAATATGTTTCTTCAAGGAGCCATTCAACGGACAGGTAGGGGACAAGGGATTCCTTATCTTAGGCTCGATTTTTTACATAATTCACTTATGTATAGCTTGTAAAAATTTCATTGTTACTATCTCAACCCTAGCCGTGCTGCTAAATTGTTCCCGAAAAATTTACCAGGTCAATAAATAATTCCATTAAGCTTCAGATTTCCCTCTTGACAAGGAAACAAGATCCCGAATGGTGGACTTCACCCGGGTACGAACGAACCAAATCTCTCCAATTTATCTCTCTTAACTCAGCTTTTCTCCACAGAAAGTCCAGCACGGCCAGATAGCGCCAGGGTCAATTCTTACCGTGAAAACAAGAACCGGTCGACACACCCGTCCAACATGACGCCGTTCATCTTGTATGGCGGGTGGTGAGTATGTTTGATTCATACAAAAATTAGGTCCTGACCCGCACACTTTTTTAAGTGAAAATTTTCTCAAACGAAATTTTAATAGCTTAAAACTAAATCCAGAGTAACGTTAACTTGATAAAGAGCAAAGTTGACTCGGGATTGAGTAAATGCAGTTAACTTAATTTAGAGTTCAGGGTGCACTTAAGTACTTTTCCAAAAGGGTGACAGTATTTTTAAGGGTGTTAAATTAAGCCTGCTAGGTAATACCCTCTCGTTGCCTTCGAGCCAAAAATATTCACACCTGTACCAGAATAGTGTAAGATTTTGAACAAAATGCTGGTCGGGAACTTAAATACCTATTAAAAACGAAAAATTAATGGACTATCTAAATCCTCCCTTAATAGCAGCTCCAACTACGGAAGTAATCCTTACGGCCAGAGAAGCAACATTATTACGCGATAAGACGGTTGTATCCCTTGTTAAGAAGCTTTTACACTGAAAATCCATTTGAATATTTAATAAATCTATTTATTTGCATTGCTAAATACTTATGCTTCATATAAATACGTCAGAGATATTGTATATTTGCACGCAGCTAAATAAATTATACTTAACTACATATGTATGGCGATTCTACATCTTTCATATTTTGCATATGTATGTAGGCACCTGTTAAAAAACGGTTTTCATTCAAAACTCATTCATCCCGACTTCTGACAAAAGGTTTTTATTTGTATGCAGTCATTTTCTTTCAAATTCATTTCACTTCATCTCACTTTACTTCATCGGACTTCATTTCACTTCATTTCACTTCACTTCATCGGACTTCATTTCACTTCATTTCACTTCACTTCATCGGACTTCATTTCACTTCACTTCATCCGACTTCATTTCTTACTTTGTCCAAAGCCCCATGCTTAGCATGTAAGGGTTAAAAAGGAAATGAGTGATAAACCTTCCATTATCGGTCATATAAATTTATCAGGAATGACGGAATCCTTCAGTAATTTTTATTGAATGAAAGGATATTCATACCCACTCACTACCATAATTAGATAAGTATATGGGCAGGGAAACATATATATTATACATATGTCGATAACCTTGGTGACTTTGGTGTACAAAGTTACTTCCATAATTAAACATTTACATAAAATTACAAAATTACTTGCACCAAAATTAAGTATTTATTTATTTAAATAGATAAAAATATTTAAATAGGTATTTAAATATTTAAATTTAAATTAAGTATTTATTTATTTAGTATTTATTTATTTAAATTATCAATCGCCATAATTACCAAAACCACACTTCATTAATCCTAAAAAACAAGTATGTATGTACTTCGCCATTTATGTTTTGGCCCCAATTTATGACCTGATGAAGGTATCTGTTTGTGCCGAAAGCTTGTCAATAAACTCAATTTCAAAAATATGTCCTCCAACGCCGATCAATCAAATTATATACAAAATTAAGTATTTGTTACCTTACCATGTTGCATTATCCACTTATCCAAGTATGCAACGAACTTGGACAATTGTTCGATAAAAAAGTGATACCAAATTGTTTAATTGATCATAGTCCAAAGAAAGGTTTTATTGAAGTTCCATATGTACATATATTCCACTCCACAATATGTTATATAATACATTATGTAATACATGATAAGCCTGTTCGCATCATGATCACAGTGTTATCACAATTCTGGCGAACAATGCCAATGCCACGTTAATTGACCCCAATGCACCCAGACTACCTTTTATCCTTCCATGCCCGTTACACCGATCTCCACTACAAGGTCCCGGTGGACTGGGTCTTCCCCATGTGGTGGTTCGAGGCGTGGTTGTAGTTGGAGTAGTCGTGGTTCTCTGGGTAGTCGTGGTCGTCGTGGTGGTTATGGTTGTTCTCGGTGTCGTGGTAGTGGTCGTGGTTGTGGTCGTGGGGGGTTGTTGGGTGGGATACTTCCATAAAAATTCAACCGATCCGCCAACCGGGTTACTTAATCGGTGCAGTCCCCCAACTAAATTTCTTCCTGGTACAGCGACCGACCCCAGACTATCGTCGGGACCTACATCATTGTCACGGACTTCGATATTGTACACCTGCCATGATGACAAGGAGTGAAAAAATTAATTATAAAGTATCCACACGTTCCCTCGTATGTATGCACATACAAAAGTAACCTATCAGATTGGGTTTACTTTTGCACAAAATTTAAATATGCCAAATAGTTGACAAACCTCGCTGGAAAACACGTTAAAAGATACGGGATCAAAAACTGGTAGTTGGACATTGTCCTGCGTAGGTGATCTGAATACTTCTCGACCTGCGCTGTCCTTTATTTGCAAGAAGGGGTCGTTAATATCGTTTCCGTCGTCCCTGTCGGGCAAGTTGCTGAGAGGAAGATAATTTTATATAAATATGTATATACTCAGGCTGGTGAATATTATACATACGAAGGATAGGTCGATCCAATCCGACAATATCCGATCCGATAAGATAATTTTATAGTAAATAGACCGATCGGAAAATACCGGATCGAACTTTCTTACCCATTTGCGAGATTATGGATCGGATCGGATAGCAAATGGTCGGATAATCCGGTCAGATCGGATCTACATTAATTTATATTTCTTACTACGCGTAGACGATGAAGACTTGAACCTCGGTCACGTTCATGTCCGGATTTTCGGTTGCATCACTGCCAAAAATGAGCAGGGTAAATATCGTGCAGATGAGAATAATTTTCATGATTCTTAGGAGCGTGTTTATCCGTGAATATAATTCTAATGTAGGATTGGAGCGACTGGATAAAAGTGTGAGGATAACATGGTCTAGTGGAACTAATATACAACATTCTTATCTAATCTAAATTATCTTTTACTTTTCTGCGTGATTGATGATCCTTCGCTATCTTAGGGTGGGGCTAAAGAATTCAAAGTTTGTAATCTGATGCAAAAATGATTACATTCGATTTAAGCGAAAACAGCTTATATAACGGAATTTAATTAGGGTTGGTGAAAAAATGAGGATAAAAAGAAAAATCAACTAAAAAATGTGGATAAGAAAAATAAATAAAATAAGCACATTTCACAAACTTTTAGTCATATGTAGCTAAAAATGTCGCTTGTAAAATTAATGGGATTCCGTCTGCCCAATTAACTGGCGAGTATTCCAGCTGTACTGAATAACTCATGCACAGTGTCAGAGTATATAAACACTACGTTGTGAAAACTTTTCAATCGGTTCAATATTCACATGACAAATCCTATTCAACTCACATTGATCCTCACCAAGCCGGTGCATTTCATTTACAATTAATTCGTTCCACCTAGATTTCTTTCCAATTTAGTTGGATGAAAAACCCACCTTTTCCTGATGTAATGACTTATGTATGAAAATCATGAACTGCTCGACACCGAATGTGGGAATAAGTCGATACGAATCATGTTTAAAATATAAATAACCAATTCCTCCATCAACCCTATCAAATTGACCAGAAACGTCACACTCTTAAAAATAATGGCACACTTTTTAGAAGCGAATGTGCTCTGAATTTAAGTATCTTAAATCAACTACATATAAATATGTACTACATTCAGTCAGAGTAAACTTCGCTTTTAATCAAGTTTACGTTCGTAAATTTGCAGAGTGGGTTGGACACTTTCTTCATATCTATACGAATTTTTCTGTTGAACCAATATCCAAACTTAACCGAATGATTCGGGTTCGGTTAGGATGAATACTTTGTCCGAAAATCGGATAACTCACTCAACTCTGATAATTTGCTAAGTTTAAATAGAGTTCGGGATGCGCTTATGCATTCTTCAATAAGTTACATTTCTTTCAAAGATGCATGGATCCATTAAACATTCTTTCGTTGAAAAACCTTCATACATACCCTTCCTTTCACACTGGTTGGTCGAGAAAACTTAATTCTTTTAAGGAATTTTTCCACAATTGAGCATGATTTCCAAGGCAACACTTCAACTACTGGGGAACTTTTTCAGAACATTGACACTTTTTGCAGTTACACCGTTCCACTGGGATAGGGCCGAGTTGCAATTGCATGTTCGAACAGCCAAATCAAGAAAAGATTTAGTGTCCAGATTTTTCTACTGGATTAATAACATAGTTCTCGCCCTAAAAAATATTTATCTCCTTTACTTCCTCTACTTTCATCTCATCCCGGAGGATAACGTGGCAGGGATCGTGTTACAAATGATTTTGATGATGACCTATTTTTGTGCGAGCTTTCATAACACCCTTTTCTGGATGTGGCCGACCACTGTGCCAAATTTGTTTAACGAGTGTTCAGTCTTCAATAATGAAACGCATAGTAAGTTGATTTAAACAATGTTGCTTTTTCGAAAGTAATTGGAGTCTGAATGCTAAATTAATTTGATTTAAGTGAAATAAACTACATAGTTTATTTCAATTAAATCATATGATATACCCAGAGTAACGGTAGTGTTCTCCTGTAGGCGGGTTTTGAATTATAATTTCTGTGTCTTAACTCTCCCTTTTTGGATGTTCGCAAATAAAATTTCAAAACCTGACTATCGCCTTGTTTTTTTTTGCTAAATTGGAATTTTTTGTGTCTGAAAATCGCTAACGCTAGTTTTTTATGTTTTATTTCTATTTTTACATGGAATATAAAGATCGGAATTCCCACCTACGAACTTTATTAATTTTACTCTACTGATTTTTGTTATAGAAATTTAGAAAGAATAAAATCTTAAATTTATAAAAACACATGTAGACGATTAAAACCGTTAGTTGAATATGTACATATCTACGGGAGGACTCCTTCCGAAGGAGGGAAAGTTGCGACTCAAGAATCCACATTCAAGCCTGCCATACAAATTGCATGGAGTTAACGTTTTAAAGTTAACGTTTTCTAAACCTTAGCTTGAAACAGAGTAAAGGTTAATCTGGATTTCGTTTTGTTTCCTTAATTTCGAATTGAGAATGAATTTACTTTTCACACCTTTATTAAAAACATACGAAAAGGTCTTCACTCTATTCTAAACGTTTACCGATTTTATTATGTATGTAGGAACTATGAATCCATCCTCGAAAACGGCTTATCCAGCTGAGAACGATGAGATTGGTCCCATTCTGAAAAATTGTTTCGGGATAATTTGCATCCTCTCGTTGAGCGTGGGGTTGCTGAGTGTGGGAAATCCCCGGCTGGCACCATTCTTTGGGGGGTCTCTCCCACTGAAGTGGACAGAATGGGGACCGTCTCGCGTGTTGATGTCATTACTGGAAATGTATCTGATGGGCTACGCCTGGGCGTGTAACTTGCAAGCCTTTTTCCTCATTATTAGTCAAGCCTTTCTTTTCACGTATTGGACGGGTGAACTAAAATATGTGGAGAAAGCAGGAGAAAACTTTAAGGTATGTGTGTAATTGTTGAATAAATAAGTGTTACGTAAGCCTGTTCAGATTCATTCATTTAATGGAAAATGGATAAATCATTGACTCTTTATTCGCTACATCCATGAGCAATTACTGAATATATATAGGTATTTTTTCAAAATTTTCGAATGAATGAATATCGAACAAATATTTATTCATTTCATATTGGTGAATTATTTTATTCATCCATCATTTTATCACCCTTGACTTACTACGTAGGGTCTATTGAGTAACTCAACTAGAGTTTCGACGAGATGAGTAAAAAAAATTAATAATGAGTACATTTTTTTAAAATATTTTGTATAAATGAATAATTAATGAATAATTAATGAATTATGTTTCCAACTTTAAACTTGACAATTGAATTTTGGATGATGAATTTTATTTTTCAACAGTTGCCCCAGTTTTCTATGACATACCGAAAACTGCTAATCTTATCGGACCTCTACAACATCTCGTACTCAACCCACGTCACTGGGCTGCTCACATTTGCATTTCCTAATCAGGTCTCCGTCAACTATGGGACCCTTTGCCTCTATTCCTCCCTCCCTTTCGGGTCATGGCTGGGGTGCCTTTACCTCTCGTTGAGTGGGGCCTTCAACCTGTCCCAACTCCAAGTCTTGCTGGCATCTCCGTTTGAAGTGTCACAAACAGTTTTCGAGTCGTGGGATAAAATACCTGGAGGAAACCGGAAAGAAATCAGCTCGATGAAACGATTCCGAAAGTACTACCGAAAGCGCTACCCGCTCAGGGTTAAACGGGGGAATTTTGGTATATTTCGGAAAGAGAGTTCGATTGAATGGTTGGACTCGTTAATTGATAAAACTGTTAGTCTGATACTAATTAAGTAAATGATTGGTTATGATCCATTATTATGGATAAGAGTGCCTTTACATATGCAAATGTTACTGCAAAATGCAAACCATACATGTGCCGCACATGGTGGAAATAGGATATGATAGTAATTCTCTTAAATATTGTGAAAACAAATAAAAAACGATTGGATTCAGATTCTTTTAATTAAAGAATAATTAATTATGGTCACGTTCTACTGGAAAGAAGTGGTATCTTTTTTTATATGTCGAGTACCGTCTATTTCATACAAGACTTGTTAATTTTAGGATATTTTATTTACTTATTTACAAAGCAGTAATGCTACAATGCCCATAAGTGAGGCATATACATAAATGTCTTGATTTATTTTATGGCATGGCAAATTTACATTTGCTTATTATTATTACTTATTACGTTACCTATGTCATGGTTAAAATAAGATTGCTTCACCAAAAATTCATTGGTACATGTTACCTACAAAATTTAATCAACACTTTCGACTTCTAATGTCTCCGCAGAACAAATCACAACCCAGAAATATATGAATGCCTCTCTTCCTCTCAAATATCTCCAAACCGAACATAGCTACACAACCTCCCAGAAAAACAACCAGTGTGCAAAATACCACAAAGATATTTGAATCTAGCTTAAGCGGACTGAACTTGATCATTTCTTCTGCCTTCGTTTCCACCGTAACTTTATTCTTTCGCATGCTAACCTCTCTATAAACCCCTTCCCAAAACCGGACCAATCCCATCACCTCCAAACCCATGAACTTTTTTAGTCCAAACGTAGCATCAGCTCCGACAAATTGCCACATTTGCCAAACTTTCGTCCAAACTTGGCGGACAATGTTGCAATGAATTTTATCCCCGTTTTCCCCCCGCTTTATCGTGTTGATCATTATTTTCGAAAACTTTTTCAAAATTCGCGCCGCTCCAAGACCAGGATTCGATCTCACACAGTCCAACGAGTCTTCGTGAGGACAATGTTCTTGAATAAAGCGGTCCCTTGAAATGGGAATTTTGCACCGTTTAAACTCTTCGCGGTCATTCTCCCGCTCAAAATAGGCTTGTATTCTCCCACTCAAATTTCCCTCGGGTTCCTTCGGTAGAAAAATTTTGTATCCAAACTCCATAAATAGTTCTCGATTGGTCGCAATCCGCTCGGGGAACAGGGCCGCCGTGACATCCGTGGTTACATAGCAAACATATAAACTGTTCAGGTACAGAAATCCCAGCAAAAATATGGAACCCGGCACAGATTTCTGTTTCCACCAGGTGTCGCTAGGTGGAATCCCGGCAAGAAGTAGGATAAAATCGCAAGCTCTCCAAAATTGGCGATATAATAATAAAATTATCGTCAAAAATACCCCGATAATTATCCAAACTACTGTTTGAAACGGTAAGAAAAATATGCCCACACCCAAATTTTGTGATAGTCTAGTCCTCGTCTCGCAGTAAATGTAGACCACGTCGTTATTAAAGGTTTCCGCGATTGAGTAGTGTTTTTCGGAAGAGTCGGTGGGAAACAGGGTGTAATCGAGGTTGAGTCGGAGAACGTGTTTTTTATTAATGGAGGGGGATTCTTCGGCGATAAGATCAAGTTCTTGAGGGGAAAGAGGTGTCATATTGACAACTTTTAGGAAAGCGCCGAAAATGACGAAATTAGTTCCAACTTGGGCGTGTGGACGGAGCGCGGATTTTTCCAGGGAGAGGAACCAATTAGTGTATTTTCGGCTGAAATCAATTAACACGGGTTTTCCGAAGGTGACAGTTTTCTTATTAAAATGCTGGAAGGTGTGGACCATATCAAGGAATTCCGACTTGCTGGAGCTTTTTCTAGTGTCGAGAATGTGCCAAAAGTTGTGGTCTTCGCAAAAATGACAACGTATCATGATTTTGCAGTTCCGAGAATTAAGTTTAATTGCTAAGTTGGGAACGAAAATTTGGACACTGTTGTATTCATGGATCTCAAAAGAAGAGGTGCGATTTGGTATGAAAATGAGTACGAAATCACGCTCTTGAGAGAAAGGTTGCAAGTTCTGCAGTATTATTCCAGTACTGGTCACGTTGTCAGAATAGATGGAAATTATCATGTAAAATGTGTAATACCGGGTGGTGTACGGGTTCAGTTTTTGTATGGATTGTTGTTGTGTGATAAGATTTAGTTCGGGACATGCAGATTCTGAAATTCTTGCAGGTTTGTTAAAGTCTTCGAAAGTTTGCAGTTTTGTGTAGATTTTGTGGTTGAATAGGCATGTTTCCGATCTTGAGGGGTTCGTCAAGTGGGAAAAAGTGACAAAGAAATAAAACGTTTGCAGCCTGGAAACCATTGCGAGCGCTTATCTTTTAAAGGGCAATACCGCAGGAGGTTGTTGATACCGAAATAAGTATGCAACACAGTATATACTTAGAATATGTAGAAACTGAATTTTTCTAGTGCACAGGAAATGCCTAATTATTCAAATATACATATGTACATATGTATATTTATGCATTTGTTCTGAAATTATCTTATGGTTTCATAATTATTACCTTGAATGAAATTGGATTCATGATTAGTAATACACATGTATGGATTAATGATGTTCGGTAACTTATTATTTACTGAAGTCTAATTTTCTTCACATAAGTAGTAATTATGTCTAGATAAAAATTGTTCACGTTTAACATATGCATAATGCACATAATATGTATATATTTTCATATGTATGAAAATAAGCTTATTGCTGATTTATTTTTCTGAGACATTTATAATTGTAACTAATATTAATAGACCGGATTTATCATGGAGGCAATTTTTCGATATGTAGTTCTTTCAGCTCTTGGGCAAACGTGAGACGTTGAAAAAAAACCGCGAGAATAAAAAACAGTATTTTTTTTATTTAATCAGCAGATAGAATTTCATATCTCGTCAATTTTTTCGTCTCCGTTGTTAATAAATATTTCCAAGTGTGAAGTGTGAACTTTTTAATTAAATCGGTGAATTATCATTGCACGTGGTAAATTTGATGTGAATTAATTGTCAATTTTGGAATATTCACTTGGCTCCTCGTCCCAAAAAAAGTTGGATCTAGATCTGCTCGTGATTTACGAATGAAAATTAATAAGGTCTGACTTGGAAGTTATTTTGAATAATTATTTGTAATAAATTATGGTCAATAGAATGATGTTAAACTAATAATTTGTCGTATTCGGTGGACAGGACAGCACCATGCAGGCCGAAATTGACCATGCGACGACACAATTGGAGAATCTTGACCTTGTCGCCGACGTCGATAACGTGGCGATGAAGGCTTTGCTCAATCCTTTGGTATTTAATTAATCACTTCATAAATTATGCAACGTTTTATATTAAGTAAAGATATTGCTAAATATATGTGTCATGACGCTAAAAACTGTAGTTTGTTTAAACGTGGAAATTTTGACCATATTTATTTGAAACATTTAGTTCGTTTTATAATTGTGATCTTATAAAAAAAATGGTTTAATTCGGGAGGACTAAGGTCGGTCTGGAAAATTGTGGCTATGACGCAGAGGAAGAAAATTTCTGGGTCATTGACCTTCACCATTTTCTCTTCCAGACGTAAAATCTGTCGCCATTTTCAAAGATTTTTGATGTGCCAAACAAACGTTAAATTTCGAACTTTTCTTCCAAAAAATTGGACATAATGCAATGCTAAATTTTGGGTTTTATTAAAACCACTCAATCTCCCCTCCCGTACGATGACCACAATTTACTTATAACGTCCCCGAATTAATGTATTTTCTCGTAATTAATCATACTCGCTAAAAGGTTAAATTATGCAAATATTATTTCAGATCCTGCAAAAAGTCTTCTGCTCCTTGGACACCAAAACTTTAAAGTCAGCCCGTCTCGTGTGCACCCTTTGGGCCGACGTTGGCGCCGCACCTCTTGGCAAGCAGGGCCGCCACGTCTTTAGGACACGGTCCGACCTCGAAAGTAATAAAGCGATGGCCTCACTCAATCCCGAACTGTTGAAGAATGTAAAAATACTATTCGAAGGGTACAAGACATGCAACTGCGTATACATCATTTGCTGGTGTACTCCAACTCTTCCCTTGGACTTTGTCTGGATTTTGCCCCAAATTTCTGACAAGCTGGAAACACTCGAGGTCTTCTATGTCACGGCGTTTGAACCCATACGGGAACTTTGGAGCAGTTATAATTTTCCACACCTGGCTCGCATCCGGATCCTCGCCGACAGAGAATATCTTGACGAAGCGGAACCAATGTTGAAGGAAATGGCAGAATTTCGACCCCTCCCAAATCTGAAGGTGTTCTCCTTGAGAATGTTCTCAGGCTGTAGAAACCCCTCGTCAAGGGCGCAGATGTCAACCATTTGCCAAAACCTGATCAACTCCTCCCCCAACTTGGAGGAATTCGAGCTTCACTCAACTTTCTACGTGGATTTGACGGCATGCGGAAAACTCAAGAAGTTCACGTTCAATTACGACCCGACAGGAAGTTTTGAATTTGAAATCTCCGAAACGACGAAAATGCTAGAAAGTGGTCGAACTTCTTTGGAAAGTTTGATCTTGAATTATACTATGGAGAATGATGACTCGATAGAGGTAAAAAAAACTCCTCGCAGTTATCGAATTTTTTGGTTTTATTCAAGTTTAATTTATTAATATTTTTTGTTTCCAGCTGAATTTCTACTTCCCGAATCTCACCCACCTCCAAACGAATGCTGCCGACGTGTATGTCCTTAAAGACTCTGTGAACACCACAAATCTCCCAAAATTGACGCATTTCTCCATGTCTACCATCGATTATCCTTTCCAATTCGAAATTTCTGGAATGCTTAGTCGCTACCATCTGCGTCACGTTGGGATAACCTCGCTCGACATATGTTGCAAGAATCATTTTCCCAGAATTGGCAACAACGAGGATGGAGAAGCTGCCCGAAGACTGGTCGATCTCTTCCCGTCCGTGAAGGAATTGAAATTTAACTTGAAGATTGTGGTCTTCAGAGATTACGACCAATATTTTTTCGATTTGATGGAAATCATGCGATCTTTTGGGGAATGGGAGTTGTCACGCGGGGAGGTCGATTTTCATCTGAAAGCTTGTCAAGGGCCCGAGATAAATGACCATCACGAGCGTGACTTTGTTTCGCTGTTTATCATTGCTGTATTGAGAGGAATGACGGGATGGACAGGTTATCATTTCACGTAATTGATTATTTATCGGTTAGTAAATGGTTTTTATGAAATTTGTAGGCTTGGCCAACACGTCACTGAAGTTTAGTACCGATTGGCGCAGGCCTGCTGAGTTTAGGCTGTTGGACGAGGTGCGAGATGCCATCCTATCCTGCAGGACGATTCGAAGCCTGGCTATTAGTGGGCTCTTGGTACATTTTTTTTTATTTTACTCACTGTTATGATTGAAAAAATATAACAAAAAACGTAAAAAAAATATTTTGTACAGATGGACGCGGAGACGAAGAATAATCTGGAGACATTTATTCGAGAACAAAATTTGCCAATTATTACGCGGTTCAATAATTGAAATTGAAGTACTGATACTTGAAGCGTAAAAATGTCATAATTTCTTCATTACTACTACGATTTGTTTATTTTCCTACGTTGAAATATGTATATGCTAAATATTGCTAAAATGTGAAATTTAATTAGCCCTGTGCCAAATAGCTTGAATGTTTCCTGAGTTTAAGAATTTCTTTCTGGGTCAAATTATTTAACTCAAAGTTGTTACAACAGCAATTCATTTAAGCCTTAAAATTGTACCTGAGTTACGAATTGTCTTCATTCTTTTTTGATTTGAGAAATATTCAAGGGTAAATGTAAGTATTTTCGACTTGAATAATTCAAGTTGAATTCTAAAATTTATTGTAATCTTTTGTGTGTCAAAAGTGTTATTAATTTAAAAAAACTTAAATAAATGAAGCGTGGTTTGTAAAGTGAGTACAAAAGGTTGAAGAAATTGCGATATCTACTAATACCTAGTCAGAATTTTTGAGTTATGCTTCTAATTGCAAGTTGCAGCTGCTGATAAAAACCAGGCGAAATGTTCAACAAAATCATTTCCCATATTTCGCAGGAGAAGGTGAGACAAAGTGAGAAAAGTGGTTGGCGGTGGGTATCCACCACCATCGTGCGTTAGGGTCTATGCGCGATCCATTTTCTCACTCTGTTTCTCATACGACAAAATATATCTTGGAATAGACTGTTTCTTTCGCGAGGATGCTTTTTGGACGTGGGAAAACAACTTTTGAACACTCATCCATGCCCACTCTCGTTCTGTTTTTCTCTCCTCTTGTTTACTCAAGTCGAATAATTATACTGGAGAATTAATTATAAATTATAACAAATGTTCCAAATAATTAATAAACTTCAACCTTCCTTCTTTAATTTATTATTTTGAACTGGTTCTTATTCTCTTCTGTAGTGATTGGGGAGTGAATTTTGTAAATTATTTTTGGTAAAATTGCATTATTACGGCCTAGCTCGGATTTGGCTGATAATTTTTGTGTAAATACCTATTATGGTCCCCTGAGCAAGGAAATACTTTTTTTTGCGGCGGTCTCGAAAATTAAAATTTCTAGAAAGCTTCGAAATTTTGTATAAAAATTATTTTTTGCCTCAGATTTTCCTGAAAATGATTTTATAGACTAATTAAACTATGCTGAACAAGAATATGAAGGATTTTTTGAAAAACATTCAATAGTAAAAAAGTTATAAATTATTGAAATTTTGTATACAAATTTTTCTTGGATGTTCCAGAGAATTTCAAGACTTTGTCTCAGTTTCCCACACGATAGGAATATTTTGTGGTAAAATCAGATTTTCGGGGTAAGATGAGATTTCTAGTTTCCAGCACTCCTAGCTAGCTCTCCTAGGTACCACTACTAGCTAGCTCTCCCAGATAGCTCTCCTAGGTAGCACTACTAGCTAGCTCTCCTAGGTAGCACTACTAGCTAGCTCTCCTAGGTAGCACTACTAGCTAGCTCTCCTTTTTCAAAAGCCATTTTCATGAAAATCTAAGAGAAAAATTATTTTTATACAAAATTTCAAAAATTTTTAGAAATTTTATTTTTTGAAACCGCCGCGAAAAAAGGTATTTTTATGCATATGGGACCTTAGAGTATTCACACAAAAAATTTCAGTCAAATCCGAGCTAGGCCGCTATACTGCAATTTTACCATAATTTCTATACCAAATTTCAAAAATTCACAACGTTTTTGTTTTTCGAGACCGCCGTGAAAAATTGAAAACTTATTTCCGCTATTTTGATTAAATTATAACCCATAAAATGAATGATTTTCGTTCAGATCATTTGTTGTATTGTAATATGATGCACACTTTTCTGTGTGGACGTGCTCTGGTGCTAAGTGTGGGACGGCCCGTGCACCGCACCAAGTTGAGGCAAGTTGAGCTATCTATCTAACAGAGCTACATTTCTTATCGTGTGCAGAGAGAAACAGACTCTCTCTGCACTCATTAGTGGCCAGAGTTTGTTATGGCTCTTGCGATATAAGATGGCCCCCACAGAAACTTTGACCCCAAAAATCTCATGGTCCGACGCATTTCCAGTCGGGCAACAAAAGCTGAAAAGTTAGCTCTTCAAATGGAGAAAATTCTGGCATCAGGTTGTCAGACTCGAAATGGGTAGGACCATGACTTTTTTAACGATTTATGTGTAAGTCAAAAAACCGCCAATTTTCGAATTTTGAAACTTTTGATGCATCAAAATGTCCGCATTCATGGGCAAATTAGAATTGCAAATGCAAGTTGGGGTCTAATTCTTGTTGTACCGAGTGTGCATTGGATTTCTCATTTTTCCCAGTTTCCTTTCTCAATTTTTAAAAGGGGGGTGGTTGAATATAATTCAAAAATAGCTATGCTGAATTGACGGTTGCACCCGGAACTCTACTTGCAAGTTTTTATATTTAATTCCAAGAAATCGATGCAACGTAGAATGGAACATTTCCCATAATACGCCTCTGCTCTTGAATACAGATCTTTTAACTTTTAATGTGATTTTAATTGTTTAGATTCCAGGAGGTATCTAATATTCGAATAGGAATTCTTAAAGTAGGCAGTAACATATTCCACATCATCAAACTAATATTATATACGGTAATAAATATAAATACAAAAGAACGAATCTAGACCAATAAGTATTTAAATTATTTGTCATTTCGGAAGAAAACTCGAATTAAACGATCTTATGTATTTATGGAAACAGTTTTAAGTATGACTGTCACGCAACATTTTACAACATGATTCGGACAGAGTGATGATGACTAAAGTTTAATTTATTGCAGGGAAGATAGTCTAATCCCTACGCAGATAAAATTGATAAGCTGTCGACCGTATCTGTTAATATATGGCCCAATCTTAATATTAATGAATCAAAGTAATCGCTCAGTTTCTGGCTTCGCCATCCGTCACACAAATTTTTCTACCTTCTAGATTTATAAATCTTCAGTGTGTACATATGGATGGATGTCTGACTTGAAGAATGTATGTATTTTAATCACTAAATTTAATTACATTCAATGTCTACTCAATCCATATTTAGAAGTTGAAAAAATGTTGTGACACACATGCAAAAATTATGCATAACAGATATAATTTTTGCATGCGTAATCGTACATTCTGCGTACTCGTGCTGTTTGTAAATGCAATAATAAAATTAATAAATGGATTAGCCCAACAGCCAATTTAAAGCTTTCGTCCCCAGACTTGTCGGCCTTTTTCGCTTTCGCTTTGCGTGCATAATTGGAGGAATAGTTTTTATGGCGATAAGCCCACATATATATCATTACTTCGCGGAATGTGCGGCATGGATCTGTAATTATGGAATTGATAACAGAACTATCCAGAACTAATTACAAGACTAGATTAAATAAGTTAAGATGTGCAGAACTTATACTTATAGAAAACTTATGGGAATTAATTTGCAACCGAATCATGGTGTCTGGATAGTTTGGACCACAATGATTAGAATGTCTTTTGCAATATAAATGACGATTTCCATCAGCTATCGCCGGTAAAAAAGGTCATATTTTATTTTGTGCTGTTTTATCTAAAAAACCTGCTCAGCGGGTCCGAACTATTTGATTTAGACAGTTTTTAAAATTTCCACGTCCTCCTCCGTCTAATGGTATGGGGGAAAGCACTGCCTGTTTCGACAAAACTTGACAACTTTCTCCCTCGATTGTGAAGCAACCAGTAGGCCCACAGCGGTCAAACTTCGCATGGGCAATCCCCGGGGTATGCTTTTGGGTCATCCTGAAGCGCTAGGCCCTACCCTTACCCCATGACCTGAAAATGACACGAGGTCAACTTACAAAGTTAGCTCATCCATCACCATTTTTTAAATAGCTCGCATTTCAACAATCCCCGATAGATTTTCTTCATATTTGATAAAAACTGATCAGATTGACTTGTACTATCAGATTCATTAAGGATTTTTAAATTTTTCCAAGGTCAACAAGTTTTTCGCACAAACGAAAAAGGTCACCAGGCAAAGTCTCACATAACCCCATAAGTGGGGTATCGTTGGAAAGGTCTTGGTGGGAGGATTCAGAATATATATACTTTATGGGGTCTGGGACCACCCCCAGATTGTATAGAGACCGATGAGCAATATCGAGTTTTCCTCAATCTACCGCAATGTTAACTCTCAATCTGCTCCTGTGTAAACGTCTGCATGCACGGAAAACCAAAACTCAATGATACTCATCGGTCTCTATAAAATCTGGGGGTGGTCCCAGACCCCATAAAGTATATATATTCTGAATCCTCCCACCAAGACCTTTCCAACGATACCCCACTTATGGGGTTATGTGAGACTTTGCCTGGTGACCTTTTTCGTTTGTGCGAAAAACTTGTTGACCTTGGAAAAATTTAAAAATCCTTAATGAATCTGATAGTACAAGTCAATCTGATCAGTTTTTATCAAATATGAAGAAAATCTATCGGGGATTGTTGAAATGCGGGCTATTTAAAAAATGGTGATGGATGAGCCAACTTTGTAACTTGACCTCATGTCATTTTGAGGTCAAGGAGTACGGGTAGGGCCTAGCGCTTCAGGATGACCCAAAAGCATACCCCGGGGATTGTCCATGCGAAGTTTGACCGCTGTGGGCCTACTGGTTGCTTCACAATCGAGGGAGAAAGTTGTCAAGTTTTGTCGAAAAAGGCAGTGCTTTCCCCCATACCATTAGACGGAGGAGGACGTGGAAATTTTAAAAACTGTCTAAATCGAATAGTTCGGACCCGCTGAGCAGGTTTTTGAGATAAAACAGCAGAAAATAAAATATGACCTTTTTTACCGGCGATAGCTGATGGAAATCGTCAAATGCGATGCCTATGCTTTTTGTCGGAACAGAATTAATACGGATGAAGCGTACAAAAGGAGCCAGAAAGTTTTATGGCGTCGCATTATCACGTCAGGTCCAGACTTGGACTCGTACCTATCAGACTAATAAATAAAGACGTATTTAGAAATCTAAATGTTTTGTTATTCATTTCACTTATGTATGTAATGTACTTACAACAACATTATGTAATTATGTAACTTCGGAGATTTAGAGGATTTAAGCGACAATTTTGAATACTTCGAAAAAAGTTTATTCAATCTGACCTTTCCTACAAGGGTGGCACGGTTTAAATTTTGTTAACATGCTGAGAAATATTTATGGCGTACAAGGTAAGATGTTACCTGATCAGCACCATATGCAGACAATTATGCCACGTTGAGCTAATTATGAGAATAGTTCCCGTTATTTCCAGAAATTAATCCATTTATAACGTTTCTGTATATTCTAAATTGGATTTCGTCGGTTTTTCTACTGCGTAGTGTGGATAATTGAATTCATCCCTTTATTATTTTGCGGCGTACTTAAATTACGTGTGCAATAAAGCTGCAATCGGATTAAATAATATTTTCGAGTCATTCTGGCGTGAGAATCAAATCCAATAAATTATACTTCAATTGATGCGAGTACAGTGTAATAAATAACTGAATATGTCATTATGTGCTTACCTGGCGCTTGGCAATATGCCTGACCGCATGAATTGCATTAGGCCAAGTTCAATGTCAATACAATTTATGGATACATTAGTAAAAAATAAGCTCATTGTCGCTGTTGTGAATAAATATATTATTTTGGATCTCGCTCGGCACTTACTAGGTATGCTTCCGAAGTGTTCAATCAGTAAAATTTCTCTGTCATATTGTAACGTAAACAGTGAATTTGAAATCACACGCAATGTATTTTTTTTTGTATTTTGATATTGTGTATAAGAAGTTTTGAAGAAAGTAAAAATAATGAATAGCCCCGAAAATGGTGCACGTAACCAACTCGCAAATGTTTCTACATGGTGACAGCTACTATTGATTTGAAAATTTTTAACCGTGATGGAATTTCTACCCGCCAAAAACACGTGTCCACTTAATCAAAATTGCGAGCGGGCTGAAATTCAAATCAAATCCATTACGTTTAAGTATTTTCCAACCAATATTTCTCGAACTGCTCCCTATTCTATTCTTACATTTGCAAGAAGTTAAGGCGAGCCTTGAGTCTTCCCTTCGTGCGTTATCCCCCCCCATGTGTCATGCTTCGTTATGAAGATATTAAAATTAACTTTTACTGTTAATACATATGCAATGAAATTTAAATGTTATTACTTTAAAAATTGTATATTTTTAACTTAACAAAATTGTGGAGCAAGATTTTAGGTCCTTCCTGTGAGGGGCAATAAACTATTAACGAAATAATTTGTTTTTCAAAAAATTATGGGTCTACCTAGGTACAATTTTGTTAAGCTAAAAATATAGAATTGTTTATAGTAATAATATTTAAATTTCCATGCATATTAATGGCGAAGGGTTAATTTTCAGTTCTTCATAAGGAAACATGATACATGGGGCAGACGCCGAGAAAGACGCGCAGGAATAACTCGCCGAAGTTCATATTAACCTTATGTAACCTTCACACTGCTAGTACATATAACCTGGTTTCTAACTTACTTGCTAACTAAACTAACCTATTGAGGTTAACCTCTTCACTCTTCGTCACTGGATTAACGCTTTGACCTTTAATTGTAATTTGGGCTAGCTAATTAGCTTACATTCTACTCTTTGTCGGACTTGTGTTAAAGCTGATTTGTCTGATCAGTCACACAAGAAAAGAACCTGCTTAATGGCTAAGAAACTTATATAAATGTCCGATATTTTAGTAGTGGGACACCACGGTAGTTTACCTTCTAGGATAATGATATTGTTGACCCAGTTCGATGACTATGTATATAAGTTACTTGCGATGCAAAAATACCGACGAGCAATACCAATTAAAAGCCATCCCTATTCCAGGAATAATAACGTCAAGGGTAATTATGTACTAATTAAGTCGGGACTCTTTCATACCCCAATCCGCTGATACTATCACAATGATGGTACTAATAAATGCGTACGAAATATATTATTCATATTATGAAAGGTTCCGATCCTTGTCTTCAGTAGTTTGCTGGAGGTGCAGCGACACACTGGCCGCAAAATGAGCTCCCAATTAATTTGCAAGAGTACATTTTTCGTAAGTATTCATGCCATAATCCACATTTTCATGCGAATTTAAGAGTCAGACTAAATCGATTCTAAAGAGTCAGCCACCACAAATTTTAAAGTTCTAAATCAATAATATGAACCTGTCGCCGTACTCCTTGTGTGAGTAAATTAAGTCAAATTTTTTAGCAGATAAGAGGGGGGGGGGGCATAATTTTCTGGGGAAAGAAGGCGCAGGTGGAAAGACACATTTGGAGATGGGATTAGAAAATTCGAAACTACTGTTTTTTACTTCGAACAGATTTTTAACCTTTTCTAAATTTCGATTTATTAATATACGAATTTTTTGATAACCTGGTTTTTGGCCTTGACACAAAGGCATGGCGAAATGCTGATTGGTTCAATTTTCCACACTTTTTGAAACGTTGTGGCAGTGGAGAAATAGCGAGGTTATCAAAATGAACCTGCGTGATCTCACATTGGACTTCAAAGGACCCACATTACCCTGTGGCTCACTGCCCCAAGACCTTCCGAGAATTCGAACAGCCAAAATAGGTCAATTTCGACTTTAACAGTAATTGAACTATTTTCATCATGAAAAACAACATAAAAATACCAAAATTGAGTAAAACAAATCCAATTTAAAATTCCGCCATATTTTTGCGTTAAAAATTTAAAAAGTAAGCAAAGTTAAGATGGGGAATGAAAAAAAGAAAAAAGTTATCTAGAAAAATGAACACAATTTTCGCAGTATTGAATACCAGTATTAGCAAAGATAAATATATTCTAATTCTATTCACCCGTTTCAAAGATATGCTCCTTTTCATGTACTGTTAGGTCCTAACAGTTAGGATACTTACTTTTTATCCGAACTATTTACGTGCGTCATCCTAATCGACCATAACCGTGCCATTGGTTAATTCCCCAGCCAAACAATATCGCTCCATGATCACACACTGAGGAGGACAACCCTTCACCGACAGAATCACCGATTTCGATGGCCTTTGGATATGTTGTAGTCCTAGGTGAGTCTAGCAAAAGTGAAGAAAGATTTCATTCAATGGCCCCATTTGCGCCCGCCACACCCACTCAAAGGTGCGAAAAACACGAAAAATACCCTGTTTTCGTTCATTCAAAAAATCACCAAAAATCCAATTTTGATCGGATTTTCATAATTTAAGCGTTTTTGTGATCTTAGATAGTTGTTTTATCATATCCAATAGCAAACTCAAATTTTTTGAAATTTTGATTTTTTCGAAGGCTACCCCAGGTCAGGAAATTTTCGAAAATACTCAAAAAATTAAAAAAATTGAGTTTGCTATTGGATATGATAAAGCAACTATCTAACATCACAAAAACGTTTAAATTATGAAAATTCGATCAAAATTGGATTTTTGGTGATGTTTTGAATGAACGAAAACAAGGTATTTTTCGTGTTTTTCGCACCTTTGAGTGGGTGTGGCGGGCGAAAATGGGGCCATTGAATGAAATCCTTCTTCACTTTTGCTAGACTCACCTAGGACTACAACATATCTAAAGGGCATCAAAATCGGTGATTCTGTCGGTGAAGGGTTGTCCTCCTGAGTGTATTTAATAACAGGTTGCAATTATTGATTGTTCTACTTAAGTTTTTTGGTGGGTGTCTCGTCGAACATGTTATTCTGAAATAAATTTACTAATACAACATATTCTACCTCCACGTAAATATTTAGATAATTGTGCTAGCCACTATTTTGGTGGACGACACTTTAACAAGGAATGTGGTTCAAAACAACGATTCAAAGGGTTCGGCCCAGATAAGAATGGGTATATTGACTGATCCTACTAATGATACAGATTGTTCTGGTACTGGGGATCCACCGGTTCTACCAGCTTTTGCGGATCCCAACAATATGTAATTTTCGTACATTTCTTACACGGTTAGAAATATTGATGTAAATGGATACTTAATTACATATCTATCTATTAATTGCACGCAGCACAAACTTTTATCAGTGCCTCTGGTTTCCTGATAACACATGCTCCTGCGCATACTGGTACCTGGCTCATATTGCGTGTTCACCAGGGGGTTACTTCGACACGACCTTATTAGACTGTTTGCCAATTGAAGGTAAGAACGCTATATAAATTCTAAGTTTTTAGAGAAATGATAAAATTTTTAAATTCTAGTGACCTCGGGACCAACGGATTTGCCGACTACGACTGAACAATTTACAACAGAGCCACCAACCACAGAAGGACCCACAACCACAGAAGTACCCACAACCACAGAAGTACCCACAACCACAGAAGTACCCACAACCACAGAAGTACCTACAACCACAGAAGCGCCCACAACCACAGAAGCACCCACAACCACAGAAGTACCCACAACCACAGAAGTACCTACAACCACAGAAGTACCCACAACCACAGAAGTACCCACAACCACAGAAGCACACACAACCACAGAAGCACCCACAACCACAGATCAACCAACAACCACAGATCTACCAACGACCACAGATCAACCAACAACCACAGACCAGCCAACAACCACAGATCAGCCAACAACTACAGATCTACCAACAACCACAGATCTGCCAACAACCACAGACCTACCAACAACCACAGATCAACCAACAACTACAAATCTACCAACAACCACGGATCTACCAACAACCACAGATCTACCAACAACCACAGATCAACAAACAACCACAGACCAACCCACAACCACAGATCAACCAACAACCACAGATCAACCAACAACCACAGACCAGCCAACAACCACAGATCAACCAACAACTACAGATCTACCAACAACCACAGATCTGCCAACAACCACAGACCTACCAACAACCACAGATCAACCAACAACTACAGATCTACCAACAGCCACAGATCTACCAACAACCACAGACCAACCAACAACCACAGCCCAACCCACAACCACAGATCAACCAACAACCACAGATCAACCAACAACCACAGATCTACCAACAACCACAGACCTACCAACAACCTCAGATCTACCAACAACCACAGACCTACCCACAACTTCAGACGTACCTACAACCTCAGACCTACCCACAACAGCACAACCAGTAACAGAGTTAACAACACCTTCGCCGTTCACGTGCGTAGAAGAGGGCACCTTCCCACATGCGAACTGTACCATGTATTACCGATGCATACTCATTATGAATCAAATGGTCAAATACGAAATGGCCTGCCCAGCAAATAGTTACTACAACCAGGTTTCTAAATTATGTGTACTTGGAACCTGTCCAACAACCACACCGACAACAATTTCCTCCACTACATTAATAACTACCATCATAATGACGACTGCTGACACTACAACCCAAGAAGTAACTACCACACCTGTCACAACTTTCATTCCCTCAATAACCACTGCCGGACCCGAAATGCCTACCTGTACTGACCCAGGAGTGTACCCATATCCAGGCGATTGCACCCAATATTTCAAGTGTGTTGAGTTTGCAGGAGGTTGGTACATCTATATTTATAAGTGTCCGATTGACAGCTATTTCGACGGTACCATTCCGGGTTGTGTCGTTGGAACTTGTCCAGCAACAAATCTAACTACATCACCTCCAACAACTACTGAAATTACTACAGTTTCCGATACAACACCAGAATCCACCACGCCAGAAGCAACGCCAGTGGCATCCACCACAATAGCCCCATTCCAATGCGGCACCACGGAAGGTACTTTCCCCGACCCTACCGACTGCACAAAATACAAGAGATGCATAATAATCGCTGGGGTTATGCGCTTATACACGTACACTTGCCCGTCAGGGTCATCTTTTGATCCTGCCAAGAACTTATGTGTGACAGGAGCTTGTCCAACTACACTCCCTCCTACAACTACTGCAATTACAACAGCAGCCACCACCTCAACGCCATCTACAACATTAGCCCCATTCCAATGCGGCACTACCGAGGGCACTTTCCCCGAACCAACAGACTGCACAAAATATAATCGCTGCATTTTAATCGCTGGAGTTATGCGCTTGTACTCGTACACTTGCCCTGCAGGGTCGTATTTTGATCCTACAAAGAATTTATGTGTGTCAGGAACTTGTGCAGGCACACAACCTCCAACGACAGTAATTCCGACAACGACTGCAATTGCAACAGTACCCACCACGTCAGGGCTTCCTACCACAGTAGCTCCTTTCCAGTGCGGCGCCACCGCGGGTACTTATCCGGACCCTACAGACTGTACGAAATATAATCGCTGCATTCTAATCGCGGGAGTCATGCGCTTATACTCATACACTTGCCCTTCTGGATCGCATTTTGATCCAGTAAAGACATTATGTGTTCAAGGAACTTGCTAATGATGGTGCCCATCTTTTGAGACAGTTTTATCCAAATAGTCAGTATTCATGTCCAACGGTTATTAATTTAGCTACTATTTCAGCACGATAATGGTCAAAGCGATATAGAAATTTGGATATTAAGTTTCCAGAAAATTGTTAACAACCCAGTCCACACATTCGTGATTATTATTGTTATCTCTATAGTTCGCCAAATACTTCTTTAATCTACGCAATCAATGTAAACATTCAAAATATCTTCCACTTATCATATTATTGTAATGTGATACTTCGCTAAATACTATTCGACATGTACGACATTATATCTTTCTTCTGAATCCATTAATGTTGAATATGGAATGAAACAATTAATTATTCTACTAACTTGTTAGGTTACCGGATATATGTTCCATCAAGAGTTACTAATCATTATTTTCGTAAATTTGGGCAATTACATATATCAGGAGTTATCGTAGCGGAAGCGGGATGATGTAAATATCTACTTTGTGGGGTAACCACCCTTGATGAAGACAACCAGGCTAGCGGCGGTAGCACATGAAAGGATAAACTCCGACCCATACAATCAATTGCCGATAAAAGAAAAATTACATAGATTATACAAATAATTTACGAAATAGAAATTTAACAAGCTCTCACCTGAAATCAAAACCACCATCTGTAGATATAACCCATGAATATGTTTTCATCAAATAAATACAAATTATTCAGTAAACACTTATTTACAAAGCCTAATTATAAGACTTATGACATAAGTTATCTATGTATGTAGATATGCAGCGTAAAAAAGCTTATTTACTAGGGTTGCCCCGGGTACCAGATAGTTACCCGGTACCCGGCATACCCGGCCTGTTTTGGGATCCCCGGTACCCGGCCGGGTATACGTCAGTACCCGGTCTACCCGGCCGGGTAATTTATATATTCAATTTTCTTACTTAAAACGCGAAACCTTACAAAAAAATATAATCCGACGGAGTTCATTTTTGTAGTTGGTATAAAAAATATATTTGGAAATAATGGGTACAACCTTGGGCAACACTTACCGTAAATACTCTATTTATAGCCGGGGCTAAATTCCAAAACCGAGGGTCACGGACCCGGCTACAATTAGAGACCGGCTATAATTAGAGAGCCGGCTAAATTTTGTTTTCTTTCAAGATTTTTTTTAAGTTTCTGTCATGATTATATCCATAATTAACTTAAAAGTAACAGGTAAAACTTAGTAGTTCAACTTATTCGTTGATTAGTATAATGTGCTACATTTTTCTTGAATGGACTATGAACAGGGACACAGCGGACAAGACAGGTCATAATTAGAGACCCGGCCATAATTGGGGACCCGGCTATAATTAGAGACCCGGCTAAAATTTGGAAATCTTGGTCGCTAGACCCGGCTATGTTTGGAGACCGGCTATAATTAGAATAGGGCTATAAATAGAGGTTTTAGGGTATTTGGAAATTATCAAATTTACAAATTTTAAAATAACTTTGAGCCCACTCACGTCAACGAATCATCAATCAGTCAATTTGAATATAATTTGCATTAAGCATAACTTGTGCAGTTTTTGCAAGATTTACTCAAAGCTTTTTCTATAAACCCATCGTAAGATTATTTATTTCCGATACTCATACTACCGATCATCAGCGAGAGAAAATGCGAACATTCATGACAAAAAGATCAAAATAGACGTCTTTAGTTGATTTGCGAGGCTTTCGAAGTGCTATCGTGCTAATTGATTCGCAGGATATCACCTGGAAAGTCTCGCAAAATTTGTTTTATGATGGGATTCGAATCCGCTCAAGAAATAACTTTTTTAAGCCTCACAAGTTTGCTAAATGATTGCAATGATAAAGAATGCATTGTCGTGAGTACGCTCTTTGTGTGTCCCACATGATACTTTCATCTTTCTAGCCCGAATCTTTAACCTGAGAAGTTGAAATTAAGATAGGCTACATCGGTTACCTAGTTGACCTGTGGGGGTCGTAAAAGTGTAACCATAGAGAAGGCGACCCATACCAATTTTTACAAAATAAAACGTTCATCTGAAATTTGTATGGAGGTTAAAAATGAAGTCTGCACTGTAGAAATTAAAATTGTAATTTTTAAAACTTACAAAATTGTTGAAAATTCTAGAAAAGTAGAAAAATTCCCGTTATTTTCAATATATATGTAAATATTACCCGGTACCCGACCGGGTAGCCGGGTACCCGGCAAAAATTTTAGGCCGAGTACCGGGTAGCCGGGTACCGGGTAGTACCACTACCCAGGGCAACCCGAAATATTTACTCACTTTAAAAACTTTCACTGCTTTTACAATTCAAACCATTTTTTACCCTTTCCTCAAGGGAAGTTGTAGTGTGCAGGTAAACATCGATATAAACAATTTCCTATACGATTATGTAGCATATGTACATACAAATGCCGGATATGAATGACATATGACTTTCTCCATTTATTGAACCACAGCCCCCAAACTTTCTGAGCAGGTTCGCGTCAGTACTAGATCAAAGCACAATTTTTGGATTTCAAAAATTATCAAAATCTAAGAAAATCTAACTCGACTTATAATTTAAATTTTGCTCAAACATAGCGAAAAACGAGACGGCTTTGGCGTGTGATTAGTTGTCTAATTATACGAGCATCATATTCATGCAGCACTTTGTAAAAATAAAATTTGATTGAATTGTTAATTAAAACGGGTAAATATCTGATGCATTTACAGTAAATTTTAATTGTTTGTGAAGTTTATCAAAATAATTTACCAAAATAGTTAAAAACTTCCACTGAACGAGGCCCAAAATCCGATCGGCAATTATCCGTTTTAATGGAGAATTTCCATTATATCCCATTTCCATGATTTTATTCATATCAGCCAACGAACCAATCTCTACTCGTTGCTGCCTCACGTACAACAATTTCATGCTGAAAATACATTCTTAATTTAAATTGCTAATAAACCTCAATTTCTAAGAATTTCATCCCATATATCCCTGGTTAACTCGAATAGTGCAATGTCTTACACCACATTTGTATGGGCGTGTCGTTGCGTTATCACCACTAGCGATTTGCAATACCGATGAGCTCCAACACTCTTAAAAACCATGCGTCCATCATCACGGGGTGGTGTACACATGTATCGCCTTCAACAAATGCTGACAACCTTTTTAACCTCATGGTGCCAAATTTTAACGGCTAATGTCAATTTTAACACTATTAGGTGGGAAATATGATCACTCTACGACGCAGTCACATACACAATCACATATTTAGGATTGACATATTGAAGATTAACACGCGGGTTTTTAAGTGTGTAGAAAAATTCTAAGTCAGTCAAAAACAGATTTCCAGGGGTACTCAATGTTCTTTGTAATACTTTGTATGTATGTATGTAGAGTGTGGCCACCTGACCAATTCAGTTAAGCTGAAATTAACATTTCTTGCAGAAGTAAAATTTTTGTAGTGTTGTATTTGCCTAAATCATAGCATGTATAAACGTACTATCTGTCCACGGCAAGTTGAACCCGGAGATATGGGAGACTAAACTCAGTTCAACGTTAATAAGCATGGGCCGGGATTTAGTCTTCCATATCTCCGGGTTCAATTTGCCGTGGACGGACTATGTAAGCTTTGTCAATGTCTGACCTCCGATCTATGAGATGTATGCATAAATATGTACAGACATACATTAATGTGCATTTAATTGTGCTGCAAATTGTTCATTGTCAAATTTTTACCCATTTTACGCCAGTTTAATTTGGTCCTGGTTCCTGGCAGACTGCTAAAAATGTGGTGAAGTCATATATGCAAATACACATATACACCCGTGATGAAATTTATTTAGTAATAACTTCTCAGCGTGGGTAATAAATAGTCTGATTCTAATCGGTTAAATTTCATCAACTCAAAGGTTTATGTGTTTATATCTACATTTTTCGCCCAGGAAACGGTAATGTCCGTATTCACAGCGCCGCTACATTCGGTTTGGTGATGATTCCATACTATTTTGCTAAGAATGTCCCTTCCACTCAAAGGACCATGTTTTGGTGAGACGGTTCATATTTTATCTTTATTGATTTTCTGCATTAAGGGATGAGTTACATTTTTGAAATCGACCCGTGGAATGACACCAGATAAACTTGTATATGGAACTTTAGAAGCCAACATATCCCATTTGTTCATTCATATTACGTATTAGATTTCACGTTAATATATTTATTTACATGATTTGTTTGCTCATATGATTTTATTTTATTTCATTAACAATTTAAATTTGGAATTAGTTAAGACATATTCTACATAATAATTTCAGGAACACGTTTTTAGACAAACATTTTTTTGAACCCGGCATTTCCACACATCCCGTATTTTTCTAAGGAATAAAGCCTGAGTTTTGCCCGACTAATTAATTAATTATGGCGTAAAGAAGAAACAAATGATGTTGGAACTGCTGAAAATTTTTTAGTTGCTCAATTTTAAGATTAATGTGATGATGATTATTGCCTCGATAGTTTATATATCTCCAAGTAAATAAGTAACAAGCCAAGGAGATGTGTGGAAGTGGCTTTGTGTCGAATATAAATTTCATTACTACATGTACATATACATAAATTTAAATCTGAATTATTTATTTGTGATTTATTTATATTTAAACATTAAGGACGACAAAAGTTTTGTCTTAATTTGGTTAATTTGTAAAAGAAATTAGACATTTCTTTTACATAAGCACGATACATTGATAGGAATGTAAGCTTACATTAGAAAAATTTCTTATCTGGTTGTAAATATGTAGATAAGAATTTATTGACATTGAAAGTGCAAGTATGATGTAACATATATTGGCAAGCACTAAACCAATTCAACTGAAGAAAGGTGGCAAATGAAAAAGCTATTTCGAATAATTAATCTTATACTTGTCAAAAATTCCTGTTTTCTTTGCCAAAGCCAAATCTTTACGAAGTATGTCCCACGAGGGAATTATCTTGGACGGGTAAACATCAGGAATAAATCGTGCCAACTTTTTGCTCCATGTGATATCCTTCTTTCCTCTAAGGAAGGGGACGTAAAACGCAGGAGGATTGTCAAGCAGTTTTCTATGATCACTTTCGTACCCTATTGCATGCTTTATAAACTCGTTCATTGGGGAGTTGTCGTCGTTCAATTTCTTTACTCGTTCAAAAAACTCGTCTGGTTCGAGGACATCCAAATTAACTCCGAGTTCTTTGGCTACTTCGTCAAATTCACGCTCGTCACCTATGGACCATGCATGACAAGGTTAAATTGGAAATTAATTTTATTCTTAACAGCTTCAGTTGTTAGGTCGCATAACCTATAACATAAAATTGTGACGTGCAACTTAACTTACAACTAAAAGTCTACTTCGGATTTTTGCGTCTACACGGCTTGTAAATTAAGCTATTAGTCACAATCGTATGTAGGTTGTGAGAATCTATGCCGGCCTCAATTAGTAAACTTACCTAACTCGGGGTTGATCACGTTGTATATTTCACACGGTGTGCTCTCCATAAAGAACAGTCTAAGCGAATATTCTGCACACAGATCGACCGGCATCACGCAGAGGGGAACGTTCTCGGCCGGCATAAAACCAAGGTACATATAGGTCATCAGGCGCATCATTTGGAAACTTTCAAGGGAACATTTCCACCAGTTTTGCTATCCCCTCCAATATTTGGCATCCTAAATACCTTGCAAGGAATACTTCGAGCTACCGCTTGTTCTATTAGGTTGTCGCAGATTAATTTGGAAATTATATAGGCAGAATTGGTAAACTGGTCCACTTGACCCAGATTAGGCCAGGTCTCCTTATATATCTCGTCCTCATCCAATTCGTGTTCCGCTCCAATGCTTGAGACATGGTAAACATATTTCAGCTTATTCGCCACAGCCAATTCGAGCACGTTCTTGCAGCCTTGTACATTGATGATTCTACTGCTATGCAGGCTTTTAGTGGCACTGTATCTTTCTGGCAGCGAAGCACTAACTGCTAAATTAAACAGCGCATCAACTTCACAAGAAATTTTTGAATATGTCGTAGAATTCATGCCCATCAACTCCTTTGTCACATCCCCTGGTATGGTTTCTACCCAACTTTCCAACTCGTCTAGCGAAAGTAAATTTTTGTTCTGTAAATAACGAAGGAAACGATCATCACTCGAACTTAAGGAGCTCAGCCTCATCAGACAATAGACTTTTTTAATTGATGGATAGTTCTGCCTCAGGTCACGTAGTATATAAGGCCCAAGGGTTCCTGTTGCTCCAGTTATCAAAATCGTCGAAATTTTGCTTAGTGGGCATAATGTTAAGGCTAGATTGCAACCGATTTGAATATTATCTGGTAATTTTGCATCGTAGTAAACTAATTCCCTGATTTGATCACGTGTCAAAATTGTAATCGGTTCGGTTCCCGAAATGATGTCGACCAAGCGAGCTGATAACTCTGATACGGTTCTACAGTCTTTGACTGAATTAATTGATATTTTGACTCGTTTTCCAACTGATGCTTGTAATCCATTCTTCATCTCGACCATCATTATCGAGTCCATGCCCAAATCCTGAAAGCTGGCGTGGTTATCAATTTTTTCATTTTCGTTCATTTTCAATGTAATCCGTATGATTTGTTTGATATATTTTTGCAAAATCTCGTTGTGCGCATCCACTCCACTCGCTGAATCGTACTCGATCCAAAATTTTTCACCGTCTATTTGGTAAGCAGAAACTACCGATGAGTCCATAATGTTGAAAAGTATTCCTCTTGCAGAAGCCAAGACTTTTTTAGCGGTACTCAGGTCGGCCTCATATGGGATCACTTGAGTTTTGTGGGATATCATTGCATACTCCAATGCAGCAAGCCCTTGATTAATTGTGAAAGGTTTTAGAATCGAATGCTTAATGTTTGCGGCAAGTCCAACCGACCCCCATTGACCCCAGTGAATTGTCAGGGCAGGAAGTCCTAACGAATTTCTGTACTGGATCAGGGAATCGAGATAATAATTAGCGGATGCATAGTTGCATTGCCCAGGCGATGCCATCTTGCTGTAACTTATCTAGGTATCTGGTAACTTCGGGTGCCGGAGGGCTACGACCAAGTAGGAGGAGTTTCGTTGCACCAGCAGTTATCATCCATTTAGCTACTTCAAGTCCAATTCCCCCTAAGCCACCAGTAATTAAATACGTGGCCTCGTCATGAAACATTTTATAAGCTGGCACGCCATTCTTGTCCATTTCTGGCATAGATATGACCACTTTTCCAATATGTTTCACTCTCTCTACGTATTCCAATGCCTCTTTTATGCGGCATGATTCGAAGCATGTATATGGAAGCGGGGTTGGACACTTCCTGCTTTCTAGTTCTCCCGCAAACTGGGATCTTAAATTCCGCATTAGGGATTCTACTTCCCCACTTGGAAGTGTAGAAATATCGATAATTTCATATTTTATATCTGGTCTTAGGTTTTGAACCTCTCGTTTACTCCAAATGTTCATTTTGCTCATTTCAATAAATGTAGCACCATTGCCGCACACTGATAAGGTGGCTTCCTTAAATCCTGTTCCAGTTATGGAATTCAGAACAATGCTAACTCCTCGTCCGTTAAGTGCAGTTCTGATGTCATACTCATATTCAGTTGTTCTGGAATTAAATACATATTTCAATCCTAGACTTTTCAGGTAGTTCCGTTTTCTTTCAGTTCCGGCGGTGACAATAATAGTGCAGCCGATCTCCTGAGCCAACTGAATGGCCATGAGGCCAACTCCACCTGATGCTGTGTGGATAAGCAAAACATCTTCTTTCGTCGCTTTGGTAAGACATGCAATTGCATATAGCACAGTAAGTGATGCTAATGGAAACGTTGCAGCGTCATTGTACGTCATACTATCAGGAATTGGCATGACGGACGTTTCGGGTGCATTATAATGGCTTGGAAGGGGATCTCCTATACAACGAAGGGCAAAAACACGGTCTCCTAGTTTGAAAGCACTGCATCCTGGTCCAACCTTTGAAACAACTCCAGCAATATCAATTCCGACATGATTTATCAAATCGAATGCAGAATCAGGTTTCGTCACCACTAACATATCCACGAAGTTAATTGAATATGCCTTAATTGTTATCTCCACATGTCCATGCTGGATCGGATCAATCTTGAACGGAATAAAGTGGAGGTCGGCAATGTCAAATGTTCGAGGAATAACGAGTCGAGTTTTTTCTGTTCGAGGAATCTCGAGTGATGAATTTTTCACTGTATAATTCTTTAGACGAGGAGTGCAACGTTTACCCTTCCTGTAGGCAACCATAGTCTCCGAATCCCAGTGGAAGAGTTCTGAGAATACTTCATTTTCAACATTTTCACTATTGTCAACATCCACAGCTTTGCATCTATAATCACTGTTTTCATTTGCCAGAACTTGCACCATCGAAACGATAGGCGATGCATCAGGTATGCTGACAAATTCGTCTTCTGGTCCAGCGCACATGCATCCTTTGGTTATCGTAATTAATTTTAAAGAATTCGCGGTAGGATGTTCAGCCAAGTATTTGCAAATATACATGAATCGCTCGCATATTTTTAAGTAGTTTAGACCAGGTTCCAGTTCCCAGGTGAAAATTATGCCAAGAAGTCTCTCAACATGGGCTGAAATATATTTTGATATAGTCGAGTATCCGTCCGGTCCAACGTCATAATCATCTAGAATAGTGCAACTCTGTCCCAAGTTTAAAAGCTTTTGCTGAAGTTTAAAGCTAAGGGACTTTTGCTCATGATCACCAAATAATAACCAAGTTGGACTGGCAGGCCTCAATGTTTCTCCGGAATTATTAATGGAGGTACACGCATAGCTTCCGAATTTGGCCATAATTAATGCATTGACCCCTCCATATGTTTCGATGTCCACAACTTCTGTGCATCCCAAACATTCAAGTAGAGCCCTCCATCCGTCCACTGATAGCTCACAGTTCCAAGGGCGAAGCTTGAAGTCCTCAAACTTCCAAAACCCTTCCAAACCTCCAAAAAATAGATTAATATCCCTCGAAGGCTTGACAAGCTCATCTATGAGTAAGTAACCATGAGGCTTGAGAAGAAATTTCAAATTGTTTAGAGATTTTTGTAGATCTTTAGTAGCATGAAGAACCCACGAGGCTATGATAATATCGTAATGCTGTGGGATCAATCCTTGGCATAAAGGGTCTGCATCTATGTCGAAGATTTCGTAACTTGCTGCAATCTCAGTTTCTTCAAACAATTTTTCACCTTTTTGCAAAAACGCAGGAGATAAATCAGTATAGGTATAATGAAAGCTTGACACTCCAATGTCATTAATAATTTTAATTAGTTGAATTGTCCTACTTCCAACTCCAGCTCCCACTTCCAGTATTCGGATAACCGATTTTGTTCTAACTGAGAGTTTCTCGAGAAGTGCAAACACCAGTGGATTGAGAACGTGCCGTTTCTGTACGATCAAAGAGTCAGTGTAGTATAATTCTGCTAGTCCCTTTCCATCTTTATCCTCTGAACCATCAAACAGTAAATCGACCATCGAAGTTTGGCCGGTTAGGATTTTAGCTAGACTGTTCCAAACAATTCGAGCATAACCTGTATCTTGTACTCCCCATTCAAGATGAGTGTCTAACAGTGTTTCTTCTACTTTTAAAATGCTTGAACAAATACATTCAAATTGTAATGTTTGTTGGCTTTGCGAGGGAATAAAACAAAGATCCTCATCAACGGGTTGTTGTCCAACTTGTAATTCGAAATATCCATCACTTGTCATTTCCAATAATATATAACGCAAAAACTTCCTCAAACTTAAAATAACTCTGAGGTTCTCTGTAATGTCCTGCAAGCTATAGGATGTGTCATCACTTATTCCAATCTCTCGCATAGCTTTCAGCATGTATAAACCAGCCAATTGGTTCAAACTATTATAATATGATTCTTCCTTTTCTGTAAACTTATTACAGACTTGTACAGACTCAACAATTTCATGAAGTGAAATTGTTCCCCGTTCTTTATCTGAAATTCGCCTCTCCTCTGGTCCCATGCTTTCGTTCCAAATGCATTCCGCCATGGTATAAGCTCCTTTGAGAGTTGATTAAAGCCATAATATTTTGCAACGAAGTTTGCATGATTTCTATGCCAAGCAAAGAAGCTATCAGTAGACCAGTATCATCGTATATGTGTGACTCGTTGTAATTATTCCCTAGTTTTGTGAATATGTACCCTGACTGTGCAGAGCGACCCCACCAAACAAATTTCTCAATCTGGACAGGAACCATTAACTTGGCCGTACCCATTTCGGCAAGATGTGCTAATAGAAATCCTTGTACTTGGAGAGCAGCATCAGTAATCCATGGATGAATTATAAATCGATCAAGGTCTTCTTGCGTTTCAGAACATTTAAATGTAAATAAATATTCCGAGTCATTCTCAGGATTCTTCCATACATCCTTCGTTGAAATTGTTTGACACGAGGCCCCAAGTTTAAGCTCGCTGTGTTCACTTAACCTTTTGTAGTCATAATCAATCTTCACTGGCTCACAGACGTTGTTAAATATCTCCGCAAAGTTGAGTATGCTTGGATCAGGTGGGGATGGATTAGCCTCAAATCTGGCTGATGCGTTTTTCACCCATTTGAATTCTGATTGTCCTAACTCCAACCGAGTATAAATCGTGGACACTGTGTCGCCTTCACTATTCCTGGATACAACTACCTGTTACATTTAACGTAAATTAGGTTTAAGATATAAGTCGGTAGATATGGGATCATTTCATTAAATACGATATGTTCTAGTAGACATTAGATAACGTGTATGTATACCTGGAAATCTGTACCTTGATCTTCATTTAAGCAGATCGGTGTCGATATTACAAAGTTACTTATGGAAATAGCATTAATTGGCTTGAAGTACGCGCCTTCGTCACATTTAGCATGCGCAAACCCTGAAGTCATACACATGTCCATATATCCTGCACATGGAAATATAATTTTGTCCCCAATGAGATGGTCCTTTAGAAATGGCAACCGTTGAACATGCACATTAGATTCAAAAATAGTAATTTCTGACGCATTTGGGAAGTAGGATCCAAGAAGTGGATGAAATGGATTTGTGCCTTTATCCTGAATTACCATCCAGTGGGATTTTTCCTCGAATACATATCCTGGTAAATCAATTTTCTTTGCCTGAGAATACCTATGGAACTTCTCCCAATTGACAGGAATGCCCAAAGTATAAAGTTGACTTAACGATAATAGAATAGTTGCCCAATCCGATCTATTTTTGCGTATGGATGGTAGTACAATTAGGTCGTTTGCCACCTGTAATAATTATGATAAACTGTGTTGAGATTTATTTTTGATATTACAGTGTGCAACAAATTTAATGCTACGATGACATAATTTTTATATCGACATGATCGCGTAAATTTTAAAATTTCAAACTCCTCATAAAAATCTCAAAGGTATATACGGACAATTTCCTCGTCGCCGATTTTTAATATCGTACAAAGGTCAAAGGTCAGTATTATTTTTGTGAACAAATTTGAGGCGTCGAAAAAAAAACTTCGTGGATAATTTTTTTTGAACTTTCTAATATTTCTTATCGGATACGACATGCGTTTTGAAGCAAAATGAGCTTTGGTCGGACCGTGTACGATTTTTTTGACGCCCACAGGAAGTTTGCATGTCAGGACTGTAAATATAAAAACGTATATTTCAGTTTTCGAATTTTCGCCGCGGTGGCGATTTTGGGCCTTCAACCTGTCCTTGGCGAAAAATTCCTGTGGGTGTCAAAAAAATCGTACACGGTCCGACCAAAGCTCATTTTTGTTCAAAACGCATGTCGCATCCGATAAAAATATTAGAAAGTTCAAAAAAATTATCCACGAAGTTTTTTTTCCGACGCCTCAAATTTGTTCACAAAAATAATGCTGATCTGCACCTTTGTGCGATATTAAAAATCGGCCACGAGGAAATTGTCCGTATATACTTTTGAGATTTTTGTGCGGAGTTTGAAATTTTAAAATTTACGCGATCATGTCGATATAAAAATTATGTCATCGTAGCATTAAATTTGTTACATACTGTATACTGGTGTTAAATTAAACATTCAATTACTTTTTCTGCGTTGGACACAACAAGCGGACTTAGCACTGGATGGGGTCCAACCTCAACGTACAATTCGTACCCATGTGTTACAGCGCATTGGGAAGCATCAATAAAACTTACACACTCCCTTGTTTGTCTTATTAAGTAGTTAACATCAATTTCGGAAATCGATTTCCCTTGGACTCCAGATATGTAATTAATCTCTGGGGGCTGAAAATTAATACCATGTGCAATCTCCTCGTACTTCTTCAACATCGGATCCAGTTGCCTCGAGTGGAAGGCATGCCGTGAATCCAATTGGTGGGTTATCAGCCCGTTGTTAGCACAATACTCTCTAAAGCCATCGATAAGTTTCGTGTCTCCAGCTAGAACTGTTTGTTTAACTGAGTTAATGGCAGCAACGTCTAGGCATTTATCTCCTTCTTTCTGAATCCCTGCATTTCGTAGGCTGGTCCACACATTGTCTAAGTTAGTGGCCACAACCAGCATTTATGACGAAGGTAAGGCATCGATTAGTTGGGATCTCATAACAACTAATTTCAGGGCATCGTCCACAGTAAGAATCCCGGCGGCAACCATGGCAGCAAACTCGCCTAAACTGTGCCCAAGAAAAGCATCCGGTTTCACACCCCAGGACTCCCAAAGCCGTAGTAGACAAATTTCAATGACAAATATCGACGTCTGACTAGCGGTTGTAGACTTCAATTTCCAGTTATCACCGTCAGAATTCCATACACTTTTCTTAATGGAGAAGCCATATTGATCATTAAGAATTGCTTTAATTCTGTCAAAGTTTGACTTGAATACTACACTTGTATCATATAGTTCTTTCCCCATTTGCAGATATTGTGAACCTTGTCCAGTGAAAAGGAAACAAACTTTTGGAATAACGTTTCGCCTGGAAGTGGAAACTTTAAGGTTTTTAATGCAAGAAAGAAGGTCTCCTTTGTTTTCTCCTATGGCAACCTGGCGAATGTGGAAGTGCGACCGAGCAGTGTGCATGGTATACTCAATGTCATTTAGATCATGACCACAATGTTGAAGAAATATTGAATACTCGTTGATCTGTGCTGCTAATGATGTCTCTGTCTTTGCTGAAAAAGTAAGTATTCTTAGTTCCCTAGAGTCCTTTTGACTACAGAGGTCATAGTAATGTACTTCCGGAGGTTCCTGAATAATTATATGTGCCTGAGCTCCAGTGATTCCGAAAGAGTTCACACCAGCAATTCGTGGGCTTTGGTTAGAATTCCTAGGCCACGGGACGTTGTCCATGGGGATCAGTGCAGGTATGGATGAAATATCTATATCGGGATTTACTGTCGTCAAATGCAGGTGTTTCGGTATCAGATCAAACTTCATAGCCAAAACGGTTTTCTGAATACTGGCGATACCGCACACCGACTCAGTATGCCCAATGTTTGTTTTTACGGATCCTATAATTAGTGGGTTACCCACTTGCCTTCCACCATATACTTGTTCAATTGCCGCCACTTCAATGGGATCACCTACCGCTGTGCCGGTCCCATGAGCTTCGACGAAATGTATATCATTAGGGTTAACTCCTGCTCGATCGAGGGCAAGCTGCATACATTTGGCTTCAACAGTGACTGTTGGTGTCCCCATACTTCGAGATGAACCCTCCTGCACTACTGCAGACCCACGAATAAGTCCCCAAATTCGATCTCCATTCGAAATTGCGTCTGGAAATCTTTTTAGGATTAGAGCGCCCACCCCCTCAGCACGTCCAAATCCATTTGCGGTTGAGTCAAATGTTTTGCATCTTCCATCCGGTGCAAGAACTCCTTCCATAGCTCCATCACCAAGAGGGAATGGGTGAAGAAGGAGATTCACTCCAATTGCTATTGCAGTATCGCAATTTTCGTTTCTCAAACTGTCGCAAGCCATATCAACCCCGACGACGGATGTGGAGCAACCGCTCTCGTTGGAAATGGCGGGTCCAATAAGATCAAAAAAGTGAGCAATTCTAGCCGTCAAAGGTCCGAGTGAGTTGCCCATATACATGCGCAGAAAGTCCATCCCATTAAATCCTTTAAACTCCTGCATTTCCTTAAAATCATTTCTCCACCAGCCTCCAAATACGCCTGTGAGAGTGTTCTTTACCGTTGACGGATCAATGCGAGCATTCTCCAATGCCTCCCATACAACCTTGAGTGCAAGACTCTGCTGGGGATCAAGATAATCCATGTCCGCTTGGTTCGTGTTAAAAAACTTTGCATCAAACATGTCCACCGGACATGACAAGAATCCAGCTTCAGTTTTTCGGACATCTCCCATCATCATAAATGAATTATCCTTCGTCCACCTCCATTCAGGGACGCGTACAATTCCATCACCTCCGTTTTCAAGCAACGACCAGAACTCGTCAATGTTATTCGCCCCAGGATATCGGCATGCCATGCCTACGATTGCAATTGAATCGCTCAATGCTGATGTCAGCCATAGTGAATTGGGGATGGATGCACAATCTTGCTAATAAGATGACCGATCAAAACAAACAATAAACATCATAAATCATATTTAAACGGGTTAAGCAATTAGATACAGATTTACGTTTGTGCTCCCAGACTTGGGAGGAAATACAAGTGAATTCCACAATTCAGTTAACTCGCTTTCGAAAGTGTTGATTGTATTACACGTTGTTTCCATAGGATGACCCGTACTCACAAACCACGCCATCTTTACGTCGTCGCCATTTCGAGGTTGTGGGTATTTACTGCAAGAATAATTTTAGCAATGCCGGTATGCAAATACTGCATACATATACTCTGTATACCATCAATCCGTTTAAGCTACTTTAATGGTTATACGATACATACCCAGAAACATCCATTTCGACGCAGTATTGAAGTTTCGCGTACAGTTTCTCAAGTTCAAGGATGGATTTTTTTGTATAGTTTTCATCATTTTCAATTTCCGCAATCAAATCCGTCATTTTACGTTGACCAGTTGTGCATCCAAATTTTGAGTTGATAACGATAGCCGCACATGGAATTCCTTTATCATTTACCCATTGGACACCTTTCTTGCGAAAAATGGAATCGCAATTTTTCAAAGCAAGGCAATTGCTGTCAAGAAACACGCCACACTTGAGTTGAGGAATTTGTTGAATGTGAAGGTTTGCAATCGACCGGAATTTCACATTTTTGCCATTGTTACATTTCTCTCCTGAATTCAGGCGACGGCAAAGTTGAAACTCGGATTTCAGAAGCTTCCTAAATTAAATCGAATATTTGTGTCATACTCTAGAATGTGTTAACATTTCGATTATTTTACTAAAAAATTATCAAATGATTTTACTATTATGTTAGTTGGATACATAGGTAAACAGGCATAGCCACATGTATGCAGTGAGGCATCCACACATAACAACACTTGACCACATTGAGAGATTGGTACACACCTGAACCGTTTTTAGCCCGAAATAGGGCTTATGTAATTGTCATGTTCGTCTGCCTGTCTGTCTTTCGATAGCTCTCGAACGAGTTGACCGATTGACTTGAAATTTTTATCATATGCATACTGGACAAAGTTAGGAAACGAGTTGGATGATGGGCGAAATCAGTCCAGTGGTTGACCGGTGGGGGTCATCGGAGTAGTTGGGGTATTATTCACCAAAATTTCAAAATCGTAGTAGAAAGCTCAAATTTGGTAGAGAGGTTGCTAATGGCTCCTAACGAAAGAATATGAAGTGAAATTGGAAAATTTTCCAACCGCAGAAACCCGTTTGGGTGACCCATACCGATTTTTCAAAATCATCCAATCGAGCTGAAATTTGGTATACAGACTGCTAAGGGCCCCGAATGGAAGAATATGAAGTGAAATTGGTAACATTTTTAAAAGCCTGGACCCGTTGGGGTGACCCATACCGATTCTCATAGCTTGTTGCAAAAAGCTGAAATTCAGAACGGTGATACTTAATGGCTTCTCATGAAATTGTATGAAGTCAAATTTGTATGAACAAAAAGTAACCAGAGGGGTACTAATTATAAGGGGTACCCATACCGATTACTAGGAGTTCGTATATTCAGTTAAAATTTAGTGTGGAGTCGAAAAATGACTTAGGAGGGTTGAATTTCGAAATTTTTATACGAACAGCTTCCATTGCTCGTGGTATTTGATGCCAAGTAATACTACCAATTGACGTTAGTTAATGCAAAAATTGGTGAAAAATAGTATAGCATTCTGACAAACATGGGTTTAGTAATCAATCCTGGTTCGGGCTGAGCAAAGCTGTATTGATAGGTTTTTTAACTTTTCAGATATAGTTCCCCATTTGGATATAAACTGAATACTTGGTGCCGTACTGCACAAGTATGTCAAATATGTATATGTAGAACATAATTCTGACCACATAACATTTGGGGATACGAAAAAAAATTGTTGCACATATAGTTGGAAATATTTTTGTGTCCGATGTGATATGGGATTTACAATGCGATGACGCGAGTGGTCTCGCCCCGATTTTGACGAAACGACGATAATTATGTAGCATTAGACAAATAATTAAACACGTGTTTCAGGATTTTACATAATGCTCAGTTTGAACGAAATTATGACGAAATCCGTGAGCGAGAATTCCCATTTTCATTCTCCATTACGAATTCCATCATATTTCGTTTAAGCTTAAAATGCGTGGGCATGAAGTGTTTTTTCCGATTTTATATTGCTTGTACTCAAAATAGTACAAATTTTGAAAATTTTTGAAAATTTTTGAAAATTTCTGAAACTTGTCAAAATTTTCGAAAATGCAACAAACCAAAATGGTAGAAAACCACCTCGTGCCGACCAATTTTAAGTTTAAACTAAATTATGATGGACTCCGTAATGGAGAATCTGTATTTTTCTCTCATGGGAGCAAAATACAGATTCTCCAGATACACATACAGATTACGGTGAAAATGGGAATTCTCGCTCACGGATTTCGTCATAATTTCGTTTAAACTGAGCATTATGAAAAATCCTGAAACACGTGTTTAATTATTTGTCTAATGGTACATAATTATCGTCGTTTCGTCAAAATCGGAGCGAGACCGCTGGCGTCATCGCATTGTTAGTTCTTTCCCTTGCTGGGGTTGCTGGTAAAGCTGGACATTTCAAGAACTAGTTTGTGATCTCAACTATTCAACACGGCAACCAAACTCACTGATTGGCTAAATACATACATACTACAGTATACAAAATAATTTATTATATAACAAAACAGGCTTGTTGAAGCACAAATGTGTAGTAAATTCGTCGCGACTGTTCATACATTTCTTTCTCCAATTACACATTCCGACTTAAAAATAATTTTAGATTCTTTCTAATGATATGATTTTTTTCAAAGGTAAGAAAAAGGAATTTGTTCCTTAAATTTTTAACAAATGGAAGAATAATGACTGAAGTAGGAAAAAATACATATTTACATTTGTGTCTACAATAACTTACGTCATGTCCTTCGAAACCTTTTCAGAAATAATGACACCAAGCGGTCTCGTGGTCAGGGTTCGCTTCAGTGAGCGTCCCAGACCGATGCACTTCATAGCCTCTTTGTCATTCCCTGCACAAGTTATCCACATCTGGCTCCCTAAATAGGATACAATTATACAAATCAGATAACAAATTTACTTAAATGACCGGTTTCTTTATATATAAACCCGAAATGATTTGATGGTTAGTAAATTAAGCCTTAAATAAACCGTTAAACGCATACAACGTAGGGGTGAAACTGAAACTTCATAACATTTTAGAGGTGACATGTATCGAATTCAACAGCTAACAGTTAACAAAAAAGATATTTAACAATTTCGTGTTCATTGAAGTCGGTACGGATGTCACCATTAAATTGGGGGGTCAATTTAAGTTAACATTGATATATGTATCAGATTTAACATTTAGCGACCTCTAAGTGACCTCCAAGTAACCTTTGGTGACCTTAGAGGTCAAAATGAATGTCACCATTGACTTCTGCGCTACATTTCCTATCGAATTGACATATACATACATAATGTTTGTCGACCTTAATCTGACCTCTAATTGATATTTCGTGACCTTTTCAGACGGACGGACATACCAGTCCTATAAAGTAGTTTCACCCCTTAATTTTCACAAGTTAAGAATGAAGTTGTGAGGAGTTACAAATTTAAAATAGGGGACAAGTTTTTCTATTTGTTCATGTGCGGTATATCTTTTTTTATTTTTTTTTAAATTTGTTATATTTGTATTTAAACCAACACAACCTGTACTGATTTCTAAAAGAAGACTACTGCCCGCCATAAGTTTTGCATGTAAAAAAAAGTACTGTCGTTTTAAGCTACACACCATAGCTAAATATTTAAAGAAGATAAATCATTAAAATAAACAGATCTTTCTCGTTGTGAATATTAGCAATTTTATTACTTTTGTATGCATATACTAACCAACGTACCTATATCTCCACCCATTTCGAAAATTACAAGATGAACGTTGGATTTAAAAATCAACGTTGGAAACTTGGGTTAGCTAAAAATCTCAACTTGAGGTAAATTAAATTGCGATATTCAGTTTGATGCTGCTAATTAACAACTAACCTCACTATTTTTTTCCAGGTTTAAATAGATGCCTGTAAATAGGGTGGTTTAAATATCATGCTGAAATGGAAAATTTTGCAAAGGGTGAAGTCCCTAAATCTCCATGAGTTACATGATTTGGGATTAAGATTTTTAATAATTATTATCAAAACCGGCTGAACATGATTGCAAAATTGTTAATTGCTGAATTTCAGAAACAGAATTTCGGTAACTAATGGAAATTTATAAATATTTCCATTGAAAAATTTTCCATTGTAGCGTGACATTTTAACCACCCTGTATTACTCAGATTGCAATTAAGTGAAAAATATTAAGATAAAGATTAGAGATTTAACCCATAAAACGTGTATAAATATATAGTTATACAATCTTTGCAAAGCTGCAATGTTTTTCATATACAGGGTGGTAAAAAAAGTTGCAAAAGAGAAAACCCCGCAAATTTCCACCAGTATCGAGAACTTGAAATTGAGATTTATTATTAAACTCAGGTGTCAAAACTGATCGAGTCAAAATTTTTAAAATAATGAATTTCAGAAGGAAATCCTCCGTAATCATGTGTAATAATAATAATCGCTTTTCCCATTAACAAATTTTCCATTGTAGAGAAGGATTTAAACCACCCTGTATATTTTAACATATTCACTTAAAACTACCTGAATCATCTTGAATCGTTTAATTAAGGTAGCGTGGCCAATATTTATACAAAGTTTGGCACAAATTCATCTACCCCAACTTATTTAAACCTTGACTTGACTTACTGAACCGATTAATACTTACGAAATTCCAGCCCTTCCTGTGTGGACCTGTTTTATTACATCTGCCCATTGAATTACAAATAAGTGCATACACTTTTTTATTGCCTTTTCTCCCAGCTTCTCAACTTTGAACAATGTATAAATATGTATGCTGATTATGGGATGCAGCTAAATACATTGGATTATATATGTACATATTTACATACATACATATGTATGTAGTTTCCGCTCACTAAATATACCTAAACACATAGAATATGTATTTAGAATAGACAACAGTAAATAATTACCTAATTGTACTCAAGAATAAATTTCTATTAAAGTACACTCCTAAAATCGTATTAAATTTTTGAAAAGTGATGCTATCTGAATTTTGTACTTGTATATTAAGTAAACTAACTACATTAATAATAGTAAAATTTACTCACAATGGAACCTTTTTACAAGCTACAGCGGTATTGTCGAACGAGTTATATCAAACAATTAAACCAACAATTGGAAATTACATGTCGCTAATCATTCCGGGAAATGGGCCCTTTGAAGAAAAATGTTGGCAGCAAAGTTCAATTTTTTTAGTAAATTTGCTCTCCCTTTCCATCCACGAGGCGAAAACTAAGTCTCCCGTGGGTATTTCCACCCCCAATATTTATCTTCAAAGGGGTCATTCAACGGAATGATAAGGGCCATGTCATTCCTAATTTTTAGTTCTATTTTTTAATATAACTCGTTAAGTCCGGTGTAGCCTGGAAAAGAGGTTCCATTGTCATTGTCACAACTCACAAGCCCATCAAAAATTACAAAACCAAAAATTATATTAAAACCCATTAAAACCCATTGTTTAATATTTTTCAATTAAAGCCCGGGGTTTCTCCAAACCCTGTTGCCGGGAACCGAGTACTCGCACAACCCGAAGCAGCCCCATCTTTTTAAGAGTGCAGTGTATCGTTTTAAGTAAATAAGATAACAATTTATGTGTCCATCCTGCAGGATCGTGACGGACTTACGTAAAATATGAACCAATTAATTACTCTCCAACTTAAGAAAGCCCACTAAAGATGAGTCCAAAAATATATTCACGTATACATAGATATACATATTTATGTAATGAATTTTATTACATAAAAGTGGCACTACGGTTCGGCGAACACAAAAGAAACATTAATATGAATGTGTTTATGTCTGATTTAGGCGAATTCTAGGAATTTGCCAATTCACCTCTACACCCAACCCACTTCTGTTTTTGGTTTCGACACGCTGACAGGTTTTATGACACTTGAATTAGTAAATACCAGATCTTTGGGATTTTTTCGGTCCCAGCTTACGAGCTTCAAGCAGCGAATTTATTTTGCACATAGTTAGGCGTTAAGTTTTACATTCGCGTTGTATGTAATCTACGACGGCAAAAGTTTACGTAAAGTTATAAAAGAAATTTTACCTTCCAAATATCCAGAAATTTGAGACACAATTTTGCAAGGTTCTAAACAACAAAATGTTTTTTAATACTTCTCTTTTGAGGGTGAAAATTTAAAGTGTTGAAATGTGCTAATTTCTGTCTGGAATATTATGTAGACCCAAAAAATAGGTGATTAGAGTCGGTGTGACCTATCCAAAACGTTTGCAATATGCTCAGCGTTTTAAATTTTACCACTTAGGTTGATTTTTACCATCACAGTGGTAAAAAATGGTGAAAAGTGGTAACAAGTGGTAACAAGTGGTAAAAACTCAGGATTGGTTGAATTAAGCCGTGGAAAATCTAAATTGAGTGATATTTTAAATAATACGTATGTAAATATCTAATGGTTTAGCATAATATTTTTCATCTTCCTAACATTTAATAAAGGGTGTAATACAAATTACAAACATTTTACTTAATGTCTATGATAAACATACATTTTTTGTTACGCATTAGCTCACAACAATTATTAACTTTCTTTTAAACAGTGACAATTAAAACCTAAATTCATGGTCAACTGACAATTGATCGACATTGACAGAAGTTTCTAAAACATTAGGCTTCAAAACCGCTTAAAATACTTGCATGTTTTGTATCATTTTAAATAATTTTAATAACCCAACTAGTAAATAGTTGGCAACTACTGTGAAAACGAAACCACGAATTTTTGACTTTTATAATTAGTATAAAACAATTAAAAATACTAAGAAATGGTGGTACTATTTGGACTACTGTGCATATTTTTTAAATGTTTATATATATTTATGAATTTTAACAACATGAACATTACATATATTTGTCGCATCCCTCAATTACTTTAATTATTTATTGCAAATTCTTTGTAAACCTTCGTATGGCACAATTAGTCTCCCAATACCCCAAACGGGTTTATACCACTTAATATCATTTTATACCACTTTACCAGTTATTGGCTCGGTGGTAAATACCGGTACATAAATACCACTTGATAAATACCACTTTAAACACTGCATATGTTCCAAATTTAATAAAAACTCTGCCAAAACTCAAAAACTTAAAATTTTTGTCAATTTCGTGGCATATCAAAGCAAGAGTTGAAACTTTTTTGTACTAAAAAAGAAGGGTTAGTGGGTACCAGTATATGTGAAAAATATAGGCCTGATATGGGTGGTGAGAATTTTGTCATTTTTCGACACTTTTGGTCAATTCCTTATGCGAAATCCCATGTTATATTTTTCTGATCACATATGAAATTTGATGCATATTTGATGCATACTTTCATAGACGTATAATTTTGAGGTTAGGTTATTTTTGCAAAAATTATTTCCGCAAAAAAAAACAATCGATTATTTCTTATCAATAGGGCCTTACAATCGACTATTTCTGTTTTCCCGCAAATTATAAGTCATTTCTATAAATCAATTATAAGTGGGTGCTATTGGAATGCTCCACTTTTTTCAAATTTTATCTTTTATGCAGTTTAGACGACCAACTTGCATTAAACGTCGAAATCATTGAAAAAATTAACCTGATTGCTTTGTAAAGACCTAAAACTTCAAAAATAGACACTATTTGTGAATTCTTGCATAATATATAAATTACATGACATTTTTGACGTAGATTTATTGAAAATTTGATCTTTATTCTCATCTGCACTCCTCATTTAGATGTTTCACTGCACTAGTTTAATTAACCCAATTTGAGTCATGCACTACGAGAGTATTTTGTAAATTATTTTGAAGAGTATTTTGTATTTTGTATTTTGCACTCGTATTTTAAATAACTTGAAAATCTATTCAAACCCGATCAAAAAATAATTTATGGGTCACCAAGTGGCTGGCAGTAAACTTGAATGAGTTCAATCTCAACGGCAGCTGTTGCTCAAAACAAGCGAAATAAGTGTCTTATTTCAGAAATACATAATTCAGTCCAGGAGACTTATTTTCCAATCACTTATAAGTTAAATTCATTGCAACGCGCATGCGCGCGCAGTGTCACTTAAAAGTGGAAATGACTTATAAGTGGTCGGTACACTTATAAGGCTTCATGTTGTAAGCACCTAATGTATGTAAATTCTTTTAATTTTTTTTTAAGCATTTATTCGCACATTTATATGTAAGTAATGTAGGGTGTTTAATCACCGCTCAATTTCGAAATGCGCAATGCTACATATGGAGATAAAGCAATGAATTAAAACAATACTCCATTGTTTCAACCGAACCTCGTAAAATTTGTATTTCATTTCCTGCCGGAAATTGTTTACACGTATTAATTCTCATTTCATTTTACTCACTGCGTCTCATTTTAATCCGTTTAGCTTCCCAGCATATCAACGATATCAAGATTTCTTCCCTCATTCAAATTTCTGCATAGAAATTAAACCCATGTCCACCATTACCATGTCAAAATTTGCGATTATTTTGCTCATCGGAACTGTTACCTTGTTCCCCCTTGGAGCTGAGGGTGCCGCTCGCACCTGCATCTGCACCGCGGCCAATGGGAAAGGAAACTACTGCGGGTATGAAATTGAAGAAAACTGTGAAGCTGATCAGGGCTACTCGTGTTCCGGAAAGGCGGGCGAGGTCGCGGAGGACGTTCCCAGTGAGGCGATTACTTGCGCCAAGAAATTAGCAGACGCGGATGGATTTAGCGGACGTACGGGCGGATTATGTAAGGAATGCAAGTTAAAATTTTTTTAGAATTGTGGAATAATTTTGTTTATTTCTTTAATTCCCAATTTTTAGAATGGGTATTGAATCCAAAAACCATCACAGAGTAGGATAAATGTGCGGTCTCAATTTTCCCCTGTTTAAAAATTTCAAGTTTATAGGCATGCAAAATTGATTCAATAAAATTATTACGTATGAAAGGCGCAGATAAAGCGTTTTGCAGGGAGTTATCTTAATTTGTGAGGCATATTTCATCTCATCATGAATTTTGGGGAAAAGTGAAACAATTTCTATAAAATATATTTGAGGATGAGACTGTGTAGGTATCTTATGCATAAATGAGCAATTGTGAACATATTTATGTACATACATGTATCCATGAACTTATTACTATTCACCCAAATCGCCAGTTTAACTACATATGTACATACACATATTTATTTGTGTAGAAGAATTTACTTCTACTTCATGATCCTGGCACGTCTATGCCTTTGTCCGAAAAGGGCACACAAAATCCACTTCCAAACCAAATCCACCGAACACATTTGTTAACGGCTATTTACCTTTTTTTCATTTGTACCTTTCCATCCCTCATCGCTAAGCGTAAGCATACTCTTAAAAATAATGTTACGCTTTAAAAAGTAAATGTGTTCGCAATATTAAATGAACCATACATAAATACATATGTACATAATCCACAGTAAAATGTTAGTAACCTTATAAAAAGTAAAGTTTACTCCGGATTTAGTCTGTAAATAGCTTATTTAATTTAGAATGCAGAGTGCATTTACTTTACAAAAATGTAGCATAATTTTTAAGTGTGCAAAACTTTAAAAAAATAAATATGTATGTACCTATGCATGTATGGCCATAAGTGTATGTACCAGATTTCCTTCAGCTGCATGTGTCCCAAATTTTAAAAGTGTCAGACAGACGAAGCTCTGAGCTGGCGTGAAGAACACGGTCATCAACTCTCGTTTAACTAGATAACCCCTAAGATTATCTTTAAAATATTACAGATATTTGCCCCCTAATTTTCAAACCATAATTTACAGCATCATGAAACAAATCGTGTTCATTTTTTATGTCTGCTTCATATTTATTTCCCTGTTCTCCGTTCTACTATTGCTGCCGGGTAAAGATGTCAAGACGATTACAAGGCCGGCTGAATCGTTCCAATCTGACGAGGTGGACCCGATCGCGGAAAAAATTGGTAAGACAGCACTCTTAAAAATAAGGTTACCTTTCGAAAAGTTAATACACTTTGGATCCTGTGTTAGGTATTTAAACTATACAAAATCCAGCGTAAACTTTACTAATTATCAAGTAATGCATCGTTACTCTGGATTTAGTATACCGATTAGGATTTAGTCTACCTAATTTTGAATTCAGAGAGGATTTACCTTAAAAAGTAACATTTTGTTACGAGTGAATGTCAAAATATATTTCTGTACCATTTCCGGTCCCATTATTTTTTTCAGATTACTTATTGACGGTGTCCATATCAAATAGGTAAGCTTCGGCAGCTGGATTTTTTATTTTCAAATTTCCATCAAAAATAAGTCATATGGCATGAAATTAGTGTAATAGAAGAAAAATTTTGAAAAAAGTTGCACCCAACCATCCTCTATGGCTATTTTTGTGAGTTTAAGGTAGGGTTCGTAGTACAGAGATTTCTTCGTCATCTTTTGAGTTAGGAAGCTGAAATTTCGGATTCCACATCGTCTTGAGCTTCACTAGGCGGCATTTTTCGGCGTTAAGGTCTCATGTCGAAAATGACCTTAAAACGGGTCAATGTTCGCCACTTCGATTTTTCCATGTTGTTATACTAGGTGGCCCAAGTAATCAAATTATCAATCTATCCGTAAAAAAAGTCCATTTTTGGGGTAAAAATTACATTTTTAAATATTTACCTCACGAACAGAAATCCCTCCTCGTGACCCATAACAAAATCCGATACATGAACACTGGGACCATTTTCTGCTCCGACTTCCGCCCGTTCCTCACCACCGCCACAGGTTGGAGGGATAATATAAATCCTGGGTTCTGGAGGAGGTGGAATATGTACGTGCACAGGTATGTACACTTGCCCTTTGCTGTGGTTGTGTTGAGTCATGATTTCCATGAAAAATAGCATCACTGTAAAAAGGAGGAGGTTGACCCTCTTCCTAAGAAAGTAGACCTGGGTCGAGTTGTTGTAGGGGTGGAGCACTGGCAACGAACCCCTTGTTTTCCATGATTTATTTATTTATAGTTCGCTTTCTTCTTAATTCTGCATTTACAGTGTTTTATGTATAAAATTTTTTAAATATTTTACACCTTAAATTACTTATTTTGGGGTCCATGCGAATTTTTAAAATTATACCCAAAGACGGGAATGTGATGTGTGTAGGTATTGACTTGTCCAACTTTTAAGGAATCTTTTAGTAATAAATTTGTTAACGTTTGTTAAATAAAATGCATTTATGTATGCTCACTTTTCTTGGTATGCAACCCTGCCAAGGCTTTTCCATGAGTTTCTTTCGTCACTACATAATAGTGGTATTCACAGTAACCGATTATAATCGCTTCACGGATTATAATCCATTCAGATTATAATCGTCTACTGTGAGTACTCACGATTCTTTACACCGATTTAAATTTGTTTGGTGAATATTTTCCGTAGTTACTAAAATTTTTAGCTGGATAATACAAAATAAGCGATTATAATCCACACAATTGTCGAATGAGAGGATTATTTTTTTTAGGATTATAATCACATTGGTTTATTTTCGCCATAGAGAAATTTTGGATAATTATAATCATTAATGATTATAATCGCAATAATCTGTTACTGTGAATATCACTTATATTATGTGCATGACAATGTTTATATTTAACATTAGTATCATTCTTCGTTTTCCAGTGTGCTTCGTTTACATTGCACAAAACATATGTACATAGAAAAGTATGAATTATGTACTGCATACGGACCGCATGCAAATCACAGCATGCAGGTGTATGTACGTAGCCCATGTCACCTTTAGCTTATGATTAAATAGTCATCAATGGAAAAGTTGGTGGCTGGATTTGATGTTATTTTGTCTATGAACGCTATTTATATTTATGTATTTAAATGCTTGATTTAAGCCGGCATCCATACAGAAAATAGCTCACAAATTTATTCATCTTACTAAAAAGTCATATCCCACACGTCATACTTTTATCTTCAAATAAATGTCTGGAATGACAATGAGTACGAACTTACATACGTTCACAAATACGCCACTGAATCTATGTATGTATTGTCGAACCTTTGTTCTGTCTAAAGATTTTTTTGCATACAGTTTCACGTGTGCAATAGATTTATTCTCCATTAATATCAGCAGTAACAAATCCACCAGTTGATTAAAATGTGACGAGTATGCGAAATTTATGTGAAAGAAGAATACATAAGTAACTTCTGGTTTGCCAACTTATTAATTGGTTATGTATTAGGGGACCAAGTTCCTGTATGAAAATGAGAAAGTCGTCCGTCCGTCCGTCCGTCCCTCTGTGTGTGCGATACATAGAATAAATTTTAAAATTTTTAGCGCAACAAATAGTGCAAAAACACTATCAATTACATCCTTCCTATCGTTGTAATTCCAAGGGCAGTACCCATAAAATTAAAAAATTGTCACCCATTGCCAACATTTTAAGTTGATTTTTTCCATCCCACAGCTTTCTGCATTTTGTCACAAATTACTTATTTATTCCCAATTTACATATGTTACCTTTAACTTTTGCGGGGAAGTTTTCACCATATGCTAAAATTCCCAACGAGATAAATCAGTTTTTTGTCAATTCGGGTAAAAAATAAAAGTCCTTTATTAAACATTGCTTCTCCTTTTGAGAGAAAAACATAAACTAAATATTTTTATGTTACATACATGGTGTAAATAAAATTCCGATACCCCCAAGTACATGTTTTTTAAATGGATTTATTTACAAAGTTCCAAATTTTTTTGGGACCATTCCTTTTAGTATATGATAGGCTAGTATTTAGTGGTCTTTCCATTGGCTTCCATCATACTCTTGATTCTGTTGGGGAAGCTCCCGGTCAGTTCTTCCAAGACGGTGAGCGAGATTTGTTTCCAACTTTTTTGGAAACGGCGAACTAGGGAAGCATGGTCATGTGGAACTGGATCTTCGTATGCCGTACTCTTGAGGTAAGACCACAGATTCTCTATTGGATTCAAATCCGGGCTGTTTCCGGGCCAGGTTCCCTTTCCCCAGACCGTGAAAGGTTGCCCCCTCAAGAACTCCATGTTGACCTTGGATGTATGGGCTGGAGCTCCATCCTGCATGAATGTAATTTTTTTCCTTACTGGGAAAAGTTCCTTATTGTCAAGTGCCTTGAAATATGTCGGAAGTATTTCGTCACGATAATACTGTCCGTTGACATTCTGATTCTTAGGGATGATGTGTAACTCGGTGAGACCACGCGAACAGTACCCACCGGCAACCATAACTTGCAGTCCTTTCTTCGGCGTACTTATCGGGGGGACTTCTGATCGATTCTCGGTACGATACCTTATGTTTTGAGGGTTCACATGCGGGTGAACATATATCCAGGTTTCATCGGTAAAGAGGATATTTCGACGCCTTTCATCACCCCTTGGACCATCAGTCAAATACCCGTTTTGCTCCAAAAAGTGGCCAAATTTTTTGCGATCCTCGATATTTTTTTGGGACAAAAGGGGCTTTTTGGGTCTCCTGAATGCGGTGTGTCCCCATGATGTACTTTTTATATGTTTTTGGATGGTTGTATGACTTATTTTCTTCTCCAACCGATTGAAGCGATTCGTCAGATTCATGACCGCCGCACATTTTCGGGTGGAACTACCCGATTTCCGATACATTCGGGTCTTAATCATGTTTTTAGTTGTAGGTGACAATATTGTCGGTCGTCCAGGTCGATTTTCGTCTTTGACTGACTTCCGGTTTTTCCAGCGTCTGACAGTGGTTACACCAACTTCTAATTTTCGGGCAACTTTTTTTATACCCTGCCCCTCCCCCAATAGTGTTTGAATTTTAACCCGAGTCTCCGTCCTAGCAGGTAAATATTATGTCAACATTATCACAAAATATCACAGCTGATGATGTAAACAGAAAAAAGTTATGGCCGTTTTACTCACCGTCTGTCCATTATTTTAAGGGGGTATCGGAATTTAATTTACACTATGTAGAATATTATAACTGTTACGTAAAATAAATTTTTATTTCTGCAAATTAACCATCCCCTTCTTCCACTGTCACCGGAAAAAAGTTAGCCCTCTTCGACCTCGGTAACCTATTTTTCCTCACAGTCACCTCAATCCCATGTTTTCCCTTCAGATGCAGGCTTAACGCTGACTTGACAGCGAAATCATTGCCACACTGGTCACAAGGGTCGCTCTCCCGTGTGAGCTAATACGTTTGCATTTGTACCGTACAAATTGTACGGGGTGGGGGTGACATATCCAGGGGTATGAATCCGCTTGATGTGCTCACTCAATTTCGTCCTTAATTTGAACGCTTGATCGCACTGGGGGCAGGGGTATGATTACCTTACGACGTTACACTTGATAGAGTGTAACGTCTGATGTGCGGTGAGTTCTTGCTTTCGGGGGAACGAGGCGTTACACTACAACGAATTTACAAAAAGAAATATTTGCGTAATATAAAGATTCACTTAATTAACTAGAGTAACCCATCCAGCTATTTGTTGGAATGAAATTCAAACATTCTTCAGGGTGAATCACCTTGCCAGAATTCATATCGAACAAGAGTAACCGATGGAGCTGTCTCTTGTCATGAAATACAAATATTCTTCTTCCGGGGTGAATCCCCTTGCCAGAATACATATCTCAAGAGAGTAACCCATCGAGCTGTTTCTTGGAATGAAATTCAAATATTCTTCTTCCGGGGTGAATCACCTTGCCAGAATACATATGTCACGAGAGTAGCCCATCGAGCTACCCCTTGTCATGAAATCTAAATATCCTTCTTCCGGGGTGAATCACCTTGCCAGAATACATATCCAACAAGAGTAACTGATGGAGCTCTTTCTTGGAATGAAATTCAAATATTCTTGTTCCTGGGTTAATCACTTTGCCAGAATACATATCTAACGAGAGTACGCGATGGAACGTTTTCTGGTGATGAAGTTCAAATATTCTTCTTCCGGGGTGAATCACCTTGCCAGAGTTCATACATATCTCATGAGAGTAACCCATCGAGCTATTTCTTGGAATGAAATTAGAATATTCTTCTTCTGGGGTGAATCACCTTACCAGAATACATATCTAATGAGAGTAACCGATGGAGCCGTTTCTTGTCATGAAATATAAATATTCTTCTTCCGGGGTGAATCACCTTGCCAGAATACATATCTCACGAGAATAACCCATCGAGCTATTTCTTGGTATGAAATTCAATATACTCTTCTTCCGGGTTGAATCACCTTGCCAGAATTCATATCTAACTAGAGTAGCCCATCGAGCTATTTCTTGGAATGAAATTCGAATATTCTTCTTCTGGGGTGAATCACCTTGCCAGAGTACATATCTAAATAGCGTAACCGATGGAGCTCTTTCTTGTCATGAAATATGTATTCTAGTAAGGTCATTCACACCGCAAGAAGAATTTTTGAATTTCTTTCCAAGAAGTGGCTCGATGGGTTATTCTGGCAAGGTGATTCACCCCGGAAGAAGAATATTTGAATTTCATTCCGAGAAATAGTTCGATGGGTTACTATCGTTAGATATGTATTCTAGTAAGGTGATTCACACCGCAAGAAGAATTTTTGAATTTCATTCCAAGAAATGACTCGATGGGTTACTCGTGTTAGATATGAATTCTGGCAAGGTGATTCACCCCGGAAGAAGACTACTTGAATTTCATTCCAAGAAATAGCTCGATTATATACTCTCTAGAGACATTTGTTCTGGCAAGGTGATTCACCCCGGATGAAGAATATTTCAATTTCATTCCAAGAAATAGCTCGATGGGTTACTCTCAAGAGACATTTGTTCTGGCAAGGTGATTCACCCCGGATGAAGAATATTTCAATTTCATGCCGAGATATAGCTCGATGGGTTACTCTCGATAGGTACGTATTCTAGTAAGGTGATTCACCCCGGAAGAAGAATATTTGAATTTCATTCCGAGAAATAGCTCGATGGGTTACTCTAGTTAGATATGTATTCTGGCAAGGTGATTCACCACGGAAGAAGAATTTTTGAATTTCATTCCAAGAAATAGCTCGATGGATTACTCTAGTTAGATTTGAATTCTGGCAAGGTGATTCCCACCGCAAGAAGAATTTTTGAATTTCATTCCAAGAAATGGCTCGATGGGTTACTCTCAAGAGACATTTGTTCTGGCAAGGTGATTCACCCCGGAAGAAGAATATTTGAATTTCATGCCGAGCTATAGCTCCATCGGTTACTCTGGTTAGATAGGTATTCTAGTAAGGTGATTCACACCGCAAGAAGAATTTTTGAATTTCATTCCAAGAAATAGCTCGATGGGTTACTATCGTTAGATATGTATTCTGGCAAGGTGATTCCCACCGCAAGAAGAATTTTTGAATTTCATTCCAAGAAATGGCTCGATGGGTTACTCTCAAGAGACATTTGTTCTGGCAAGGTGATTCATCCCGGATGAGGAATATTTGAATTTCATTCCGAGAAATAGCTCGATGGGTTACTCTCGATAGATACGTATTCTAGTAAGGTGATTCACCCCGGAAGAAGAATATTTGAATTTCATTCCGAGAAATAGCTCGATGGGTTACTCTAGTTAGATATGTATTCTGGCAAGGTGATTCACCACGGAAGAAGAATATTCGAATTTCATTCCAAGAAATAGCTCCATCGGTTACTCTCGTTAGATATGTATTCTAGTGAGGTGATATACACCGCAAGAAGAATTTTTGAATTTCATTCCAAGAAATGACTCGATGGGTTACTCGTGTTAGATATGAATTCTGGCAAGGTGATTCACCCCGGAAGAAGACTATTTGAATTTCATTCCAAGAAATAGCTCGATCGATTACGCTCGTTATATTTGTATTCTCGCAAGGTGATTCACCCGGAAGAAGAATGTTTGAACTTCATGACGAATTAAGTTAATCATGAGGGCTGTACATACAGGTACATGATGAATGCAATTTGCCAATATAGTAATTACTAATATCTTTGAAGCAGATTATTTGGGAAGTGGAGAATTATATGTTTATGTCTCTAATTCAATCGGAGTCGGATACTCCTGTGCTAGATTCAGTTTCTGGTAGTGATTGTGGTGAACGAGGAGCCTGTTTGTAAAAATTGTAATATACAAAATAAAAGAAAATTCTTCAACCAACATTATCTTTATTACCTGATATAATTATTGATACCAATCATTTTCTATTACTTCTTGACAATATTAAGTTAGATAAGGAGAGAAAATATGTAATGGTAGTCGCAGATATTCAAAACATGTACACCGAACTTCCCGTTAGTATTTGTAGGAAACGTTGTTCCGAAATTTACAATGAATATTTACATAAAACATCGTCTGATAGTTATAAGGTAACAATTCCACAACTTAATCAATTGTTAAATATTAGTTTAGATTATAGCTTTGTAGAATTTGATAATAATCTATATTTTCAATACAAATGGGCAACTCAAGCAGTGTAACCGTTGCAAATATAACGGCGTCCAAAGAATTGTTACCAATTTGGAACAACAATTTTATATTTAAAGCCAGATTTATTGATGACATATTTAGCATAATTGATGTTACCGAAATTCAAGACATTCCATTTTGGATTACAAATACTTTCTCCCATTCTTTCTTAAAATTTGATGTGATGTATGATAAAAAACAAGTCAATTTCTTAGATTTATGTATAAGCCTACAAGATAACATATTGTCAACATCTTGTTATGAACAAACTGATGTTTGTTCATTATTATTCCAACCACCCTAAGCACATGTTGGATAATTTACAATTTTCCTGTGGACTTCGTATTTAAAAAAAACAATTCAGAAAATAATGTAGCAAAATCCGACTTTTTCCATGAGAGGCTATCCTTTGAAATTACTTAATTCTCATTATCTAAGGTTATCTAAAATTGATAGATTACAACTGCTAAAGCCCAAAAGTAAATTATTAATCAATTATCTGAGTGTACATAATCCTGAGATTTTGTTAAGATATAATAACTGTACGACAAATAATATCATGCCTGTCTCTGTTGCAAACGACACGTTCATTATATTTCCGTTCTATAAAATTCCGGATATGAAAAACTTAATTTTAAGGTACTTTTATAGTAAATTGAGTAATTATTTTAACGGCCAAAATTTGAAAAATCATATTAATATTAAAATGGGGTTTTCCATTCCAAATTCTTTAGAAAAGATAACAAGAAACGCACAATGAATGTAGATAGTCTTGATGCCATCTATGTAATAATATAAATACTTGTAATTTTCTCCTTTCTTTTCTTTCTTCTCTGATATACGTATTTTTTTATATTTTTATATTTATTTTTATTTACTAATTTAAGAGAAGTGACATAAATATTACAGGTAATTTAACACAATGCAATTATAATATAAAATATGTATCATTCTGGTTAATTATAGATTTCCCACTACAAAAAAATGATCTGAATGTAATTAATTTTATTAATTTACTCAAATTGAGGTGAGTTTGATTATTGGTATTAAGTCTTATGATAATTAATAATAATTAATATTTTTTAATTTTTTAAATTATTTGGTACTCAAGGACTTTTATTATTTGTTTGTATTTAGCCTGATGATGCCACAATAACATGCGAAACCGGTAGCTCAAATTTGAATAAATGTCATGCAAAAGGAAGTTACGTTGAACCTGCAACTTTTCAATTATCATTTTAACACCACCAACCATTCACATCTTTACACAAACTTTGGTTGCTTACCTTATTTTTCTTATTCTGAAGCGTCACTGCCGGTTTATGCTTTTCCTGACAAATTTGATTTAGATGTTTTTCGAACTGGACGATCTCCGTCCTCGGTGTCGAGCCCCGAAGACTCCACAATTGTTTTCGTAATGGTTGTATTGGTCCTGGTTCTTGTTGATCGTCTGCGACTGTTTGAGCGCACAGGTGGGGGATCTTTAGAAACACCATCATCTTCTTGCGCTAACAACTTGTTCCCCAGCTGTTATGTATTATTATATGATTATATTATATAATTTGTACGTTTTTATATATTATGGGACACGTACATAACGATGTCTCATATAACTATTCTTATTTTTCTTGTACTGTTCTGATTCTTCATCGTGACATAAGCGCTCGTGAGTAATGAGTTGCCCGGAAGTGAAAAATGTTGACTTGCATTCGTCAACGCTACAAGGAAACTCATTGTCATTGGCTTCCTATTGAGGTGTGTGCTCCTAAGATACGTGCAAATTATTTTGTTCGAAATTCAATACAACCAAATATGTATTCATCAAATAAGTTTATCATTAAAAGACTAACTCACTTTGCGCGGTTAGTCAACTTCTCGACCCTTGGACCTTTGCATCGTTTTTCTCTTTCGTCATTCCTGACTTTTCCGCGGCGGACAGTAGCCTGCCGTATCTAACTCCTTCACAGAAATAGCATTGTCCTGGGTGGTATTCTGGGAATTCAGTGGAACTTAAATCTCCTCGGCCAATCAAAAGCCGATAGTATTCTTCATTCGCTTCTCGATATAAATAGTTAACATATTAAATAATTAAATAAACATGTAAAAGGGAAAAAGCTAAATCGGTTTAAATATAAATTACAAGTACCAATTTCACGAGGGCCTCCCATTGGAAGCACCAGATCATTCCACATTCTGTCCATTGTGGGAACATTCTCTCTGTTTTCGACGAGAAATGGAACCCTTTCTGGATCGTTTGCGTCTACATCACCACTTGCATTTGTAAGGAACCCTTCTAGAATCGCATCCATCTTACGGTTCATCAACGCTTTCAATGCCCCCCAATCTCGCTTGATTTTGAACTGGCGTTCTTGAATTACTAGATCTTTCTATGATACAATTTAAAAAATAATAATAAATTGAAATTTATGTATAAATCAAAATGTTATAAAAAAATATAGTTATCCGTGCCTCCTCTTGACTCATCATATCCGAAATTACCAACCGTCGGTTAGCCGTAATTCGAGGATCCTCCCCTTCCTTAAATTTATAGTAAGATAGGAGTCGGATATTGTGATCGCCAAACTCTGGGCGAGGTACACGACTGAGGTTGTCATGAACTTGGGCTTCCACCTCCTCTTCATCTTCCCAGTTCGCCTCGATAATATGAGACGCCGGGTTTCCAACTCGCAGCCTTCCACGGGGCGTGTCCGCAATTGGTCTGTTGAATGCGGCTGGCGATTCTGCTCGCCACACGGGTACAACGGCTTGTGGGATAGATGGAACAATACCCATGTCGACGGAACGTTGTGACAAATCAACGATGTTTATCGCCACTTCCCCAGCAGTTGGTAGCGAGAATGGTGATATAGATTTGGTGGTGGTGGCGCCGGTTTCCTAGCCTTCAGCTGCTCATTTCGCTTCTTCTTGTGGGGTTGAGTTGCAGGAATAAGGACGGCCAGGTTGGACATTTCTTCAACATGGTTATTTTCTACTTCTGCCTCCTCGCTAGCAACTTCAAACAATTCTGCACAACTCGCCTACAACATGGTCAACGTTTATTTAATAATTGAACAAAAATAATACTATCTAATATTACATTACTACTCACTTCACCGTCTCGTGGCAGCCAACTAATGGGGACGTCCTTTCCGTGGACCCTTTTGAATTCTGGCAGGGATCGAAATGCATTGTTCTGAGGGTGCCTTTCCAGTGCTATAGAAAATTATAGGATAAAATTATAGCCACAGTACAAATGTAACACATGTACGTAACTATTACGTACTGGGCTTGCACAATGTGTCCAATTAAATAAAAATGCGACAAAATTCTGGTTTTGGTTGTTTTTAGTGGCACTATATCTCAGGGATGGTATCCGGTTAAATTAGCTTGAAAAAATGTTAAGGGGGTATGCCTGTAAGGGTATTGAGGGTGTGGTCGTCAAATTTGTTTTTAAGGAATTTAAAAATTCCAACGACTGGAGATTATTAGGATGGTTCTTCTGATAATCACGCAAAATTTTTGGACCTCTGAGCCCAGTGATTGCAAAGATATTCGAAGAAAACCAAAAAAAGTTGTAAAAAATCCTCGGATTTGCCATGTGTGGAGACTGATTTCTGAAAACGCTCGCATTTTGCGTAGGATTTCACATCTTTGCAGTGCCCCCATAAAACTTAATTCGACAAAAAGTTCTGCGCAAACATTATGCGTTTTTTTAATCAAAAATGAAATGAACGTCAAAACCTGCAGTGCAGACTTGATATAGCCCGAGTCAGGGACATAGACCGCTTCTAAATTTTAGTTCGACTCAATATATTTCCAGGTGGATGACTCATTAAATCAATTGAGCGATTCGTGTCGCAACAATTTTCGAAATTGCTATTCAGATTCTTCCATTATAACTCTTTAGCGACCTTCGTTACATATTTCAGGTTTTTCAGACAAATTTCAATAATCAGTGTATGTTACCCAGCTACGTCCCTCTGGCAAAAATATTCGTGAAATTCACTTTATATTCTTTTGTCTGATGTACACTTGCACTTCGACACCAAATTTCACATATTTCCACTCATTTTCATAAAATCGATATGGGCGACCCCATAGGGCCACTCTGAATTAAAATTTTTCCAATTTCACTTCAGAATCTTGTATTTTAAGCCTATAGGGACGTTCGTACCAAATTTCAACCCTTTCCGACAGTTTAAAAAAACCAGTATGGACTACCCCATAGGGTCCCTCCAGGTGAAAATTTTTCCAAATTCTCTTCAGAATCTTTCAGTAAAAACCATTATCGACCTTTGTGCCAATTTTCAGCTTTCTAGCACTATTTTGAAATTTTGGTGCGGAATAACCCTCCCACCATAACGACCCCCACAAGTCAACATCTTGACCGATTTGGCTCAGCTTCGAATTTGACCTTTAATTTCAGCCTATACACATATGGTGAAAATATGAAGTAAATCGGTTCAGCCGTTTTGGCCCTATCGTATAGACAGACAGACAGACAGACACGACGGTTCCATAAGCCCTGACTCGGGCTAAAAATGCAAAAATAGACGAAGCTAAAGTCTCACGTAAGCCCATGTATCGGGTATCATTGGAAAGGTGACTGCGAATGGATTCAAAATATATATACTTTGTGGGGTCAAGCCCCCGATAAGTTAGAGATGATAGAAGGTTATGAGTTTTCACTCTCCAACTAATGAGAATCAGTGCAGTTTGTTCACTTGCAGTCTTACGTAAGCTCGTAGTATAACGCCGTGTTAAATTCTGCAAAGATGTGATCCTGCGCAAAATGCGAGAGTTTTCAGAAATAAGTCTACAAACATGCCAAATCCGACGATTTTTTGCAACTTTTTTTGTTTTTCTTCGAATATCTTTGCAATTACTGGGCTCAGAGGTCCAAAAATTTTGCGTGATTATCAGAAGAACCACCCTAATAATCTCCAGTCGTTGGAATTTTTAAATTCCGTAAAAAAAATTTTTACGACCACACCCTCAATACCCTTACAGGCACACCCCCTTAAGATTTTTTAAGCTAATTTGACCGGACACCATCCCTGAGACATAGTGGCACTCAAAACAACCCAAACCAGAATTTTGTCGCATTTTTATTTAATTGAACACATTATGGCTTGCCAGGAAAGCGGATTAAAAAAATCCCTGATCAAAGGGATGAAATGAGGAAATTACTGGGAAATTACTCTATTAAGTTTTGTTCAAAACTAAGGAACATTGGGTTAAATTTAGTTTTCGCCATAATGGATTCATTTATTGCGAAAAAATTTCGCCAAAAGGGTTTTCGCCAAACTGTCCGGATACCGCTTTGTTAGATGGTCACCTGAAGTGATTTCCATGTTTTTTTTAATCTTGCCATAAATTATAGTTTCGTGGATGGCGCAGGTTGAATCCTTGAGAACAGACAACAAGTTCACGAGTGCGGCCAGATTCAGGTAAACGAAGACCGTTACAAGCACGTAATGGTCTTCCTTTACCCTTCCCTTCCTCCCGACCCACTCACAATTGGGCACTTGATGTCAACACATCTCAAAATTTCGTCCCACCGCTACTCTGGAAAAGAAAAATAGTACGAAACGTTGGAAAACGCCCCCCATGCCCCCAACAACACACGGGCACCCCTATTCGACAAATACGATAAAGTGAGTCTCCTCTTCCTGTTTTCTATTTTATTCCTCACTCCTGCACATTTTACTAAAATATGTAAATCCAAAAAACCTAATCATGAGTTTTCCTAGGGGTTGAAGAAACTAAAATTTGCTTACCTTCAGCAGGCAACAGTCGTACTAAGCCAAACTTAGCAAAATACCTACGTGAAGAAACACAATACTTTAAGCAAATACTCATTGAGCATTCAAACGTTTTCCTTACTCTGCGCCGTAGCTGTAGTAGATGAATTCTCCAGCTCTGATATCCCGATTTGCTCGAAGAACAGGGTAGACATCATTACAACTTTGGAGCTGCATTGATGTTTAAAATAAATATAAAAGTAGTTACGGTTAAGTGGTTAAACCCCACAATTATTCCACAGTAATCTTTTCCTATTTTGGTGTTTTGTTTATAAACTATTTGATTTACATGTGTTTAAATTATCAATTCTTTTTTGATAAGACTATGGCCGTACATATTTGCAATAAAGTAAATATCTATAAAAGTATCAAAACAGTGATAACTTACCAGGATAAAATCTACATTCGCATTCCTATCATCCCCGGGGTCATTGACTAGAGCAGATATGTTGGGTCTCGGTGTTGTCTCCAAATACAAGGGGCCATCTCCAATACTGGGCAAAGCGGTAATAGGAAAATCAACGGAGTAGTTGGACTTTGAAATGCCAGTTTCCCATCTTTTGACGACCCCGGCAAAGATTGAAACAACTTTTTTGCTACAAAATTTCTTAAAGTTAAAAAATTATGCGTCATAAAATGTTTGCCAAAACAAAATCCACCTCCGAATGTCCTCAAGTGTTTTAACCCCAACCATTTCCAATATGGCACTATCCGTCTTAGTGTAAGTCTGCCGGCAGGCAATGAGGTAAGGGAATGTCCCATCTCTGACAGTCGTACAGATTCCTTTGGACCTGTGCCAACTAAATACAGATATATGTATGTATTTACGGATGTATACACGGATACTCCCCACCCACCCAAAAAGTCCGGCCAGCGGTGGTAGAACATCAAAGACTAATTATTGATTTTACATCTACTTAATTTTGCTTAATTTTTCTCACCACTCGACATTTCCTGAATATATGCATGAACATGTGTACTCGCAAAAGTGACTTCCATCCGGACCCTTGCACTCCCTAATCAATAACACGTTATTTTCGGTAACAAATATGAATTGGGTAGTTCATCTAATCATCTCACTCGCAACAGACGGATTCGACCCCTCTGGAATCGGCCGTGAAATATGGCTTGATTCTCTTCTTGTCCGGGTCTACTTCAGACCAATCACAGACTTCGCTTGGAACCAAGGGCTGCACTTCTCTGTTACTCTCAAATGGGCTATTTTGACGCCCTAATAGAACTCTTTCTCGCAGTTTTTCGATAGTGTACTCATCGTTCTTTTGCATAAAAATGTTCGAGTTGACCACGACATTGGAATCTTTCATTACGTCCGTCAGACGGACTAAGTTGTGATTCCTTATAAAGTCATCGCTAACTACTGGCGGCTTACGGTTATCTACAATTTGCAATTTTTCGTAAAATTCAAGCAACAAGGCAATGCCACATTTGCAACATAACATACCGCCCCCGCATAGTTGCCTTGCAGTTGCCTTCCTTACACGAAGTTGGCGATCCATTGTCGTTTTCAGTATAATAAACTACAAGGTATTTCGTCGATTTGTCATATTAATTTAAATATGCATTTTACACGTATTCGTCTCACTTCGTTTCTCTTATCTGCAAACTGTGTATGGTACACACTTGTCCCACTAACGTTCTTATATGTATACATGTAGCTATATGTATATATATTGAATGCAAATATATCAGGCATATACAGACTTGGTGCATATTGTCATAATTTAAATGAGAATATGTATAGTGTATCTTTAATTTAAGCTGGACGAAGTAATTCGTCGCCAGGTTTGCAAATATTAGACTTGAATGTACTTATGAATCATGAAAATTTAGTTAAACTAAGGAATTTTCTGGGTTCTTTGAAATATCATCACATTTTTATATAAAAAATGTATATGTGCATTTCTTACCACGAACAAAACTAAAACATCTCAACCGCAAAAAAAATCTTAATACCACCAAATAATGAGGAAAAATGTTCAAATACTTAAAGAAAATATTTCCTTATTTCTCTTTCTTTGAATCAAAAATGGAATTACGGAATACGGAATTACGGAATTATGTACGGAATTTTGCATATTGTGCGTTCATTTGAAATAAATAGTAATTAAATAGTAATCGAGTAAGAAAGCTCCATTTAAATTTTAAAAGTTTTTTTTGCATAAATAATATGCACCCACAGCGATATCGAGATTGGAGGTACAGAGTTTAATGCTTTTCCTCGTCTTACCCAGCTGCAGAGTGAGTGATAGAGAAAGGATGAATTTTATGGCATCATTACTTTGTTTTATCGCTCATTACCTCCCTACATTTACCAAATCTACGTAAAGTTGGATTTTCAACGTTAAATGCGCCGTCCAACAGGCCTTAATTTTAACGGATTCCCCATTTAGTGGGACGAGGACGATAAATAGAGGTAAGCATTTTGTTATGTAGGGCAGCACAACAGAATGTCCATCCCATGAGAATATTCGTAAGGGGCAAAGGAATGTGCAAAGTATTGATTTCTCGAAAAGTGTAAGATCCCACAACTTTTTCGAACAGAATTGACCCGCCCAGCAGATCAGCACCGGTTACTTAAGCGTAGGTGACATGAACGTATTCGGATTTTTTTTTGTTTGACTGGTTATATTTAGAAAAATTTGGTTGTTATTAATTGCGCTCAACGATGGCCTACTTATTTTCTGTGACTTATCCTTAGTTTCCTCAGTTATGTTTTTATGAAAAATATATTTAAGTTTGCTGACCCATGTAAGGTTGCAACGTCTGACAAAAAGAAGAAACCAGAATTCCATTAATTGGACTATATCGATTGTACTAATTTTATTCTTCTCATTGTTTAAAAATATTTATTGCCCATTCACAATAGGGCTTAAGGTGAGCTGATGCCTTTATCCTTTCAACATAAGTATCTCTGCACATACGTACAGAGATATACAAATACATACAAATACATACAGATATGTTTTGCTCAGTTTTTTAATATGGCATATGCTTGGGTAGCGGTGCGTGTCTACGAGTTTAGTTGTCTCGACAATTTTACCTTATCTTGTGTCTTCATCTCAACAAATTTTGTCCAATTTATTTTAGCCTTTGGATTTAATAGCTTTTTAATTACTTTCTCCGTCTGGGTGCCCAATTAAGCATTAATTCCCATGCCTTATCGCTTTTAAACCTTTACCGACAAAAGAAGGACAACTTCCAGCTTGAGGGAAGGTTGAGGAGAAAGTAATAACACGACCGACCCAAGTGAGTTGCAACCAAAGACTGACTTTATTATGGTAGGGTTCAGCATTACTGCTGACACTTCACCCTTCCGGTTTTAATTCATAAGTTTACAAATGAATTATGCACTAGACACAAATAAATACAAGTTGTTCACAACTTATTAATAATTAATGTAAACACGCTTTTCTAACAAAATCACAGTTTTGTATACATTTTAAGCACAATAAACACTGCTGCATAGCAGCCGACTGACACCCTACTGTCGTGGTTGGGAGTAGATACATATATACAAACCACACAAATATCATGAGAGTTTATCGTATGGCGAGTTGTCATTAACTTAATCAATGTGAGAACAAAGTACGAATTGGCCGTGGTGTAGGCAGACCTACAGATAGACGTACACACTATTTACCGCTTGCACTGCATAACATACATTAATAGACAGAATTTTGCTGATCAATAAATCCGCATAGGCACATATATGTATACATAATAGAAATTATGGCTGGACATGAAAACGAAGCATACTACACTGCGGCAAATGATTAAAGTAAGGCGTTATGCGGCCTGCACTATAAGATGCGAATAGCCCTGTAGCATCTTCCAGTACTTTTGCAATGATGGAAAAGCTGACACAGCAAAATTTCGTGCAATTTACAGAGACTTTGGTCTCTGAGTTAAATTGAGTGTAAAAATACGTTAGAAATGGTGAAAGTTGAATTGGAAAGTGCACTAGTACATCAAGTAATAGATTTACTACAACTAGTTAGTCAGTTTGCACCTGCTCAAAACTGTAAAACATCCAAAAGTGTAGTGAAAAAATTAAAAACGGCTTTAAAAGAAAGTGCACCAATTACGCAGGAGAGTAATCAAGATAGTCAAGAGACGGGAATACAAATTAGGTCTAAGCCTTGTGGACAAAAGTTCTACGGAAGCAGGATAGCACAACAACGTCATTTTCAGAGGAAACATAAGAAAATTCAGATCACAATTGACTATAAATATGTGTGCACGAGGTGTATGCAAAATTACAAATCAACCTTAGTGTTTAATAGGCATAAGTGCAAAGGCACAACAGAACTTACAGTGCCACCAGAAAATAAAGTGATAGTGGTAACAAAGGCCGATTTGCCTCAAATTACTACAAAGTGCGAGGACAAAATAGCTGAGATTGTGACGCATTATGCGTATCCTAAAAGACGTAAGTCAGTGTAACACAGATCAATTCGGCGTTCAGTGATTCCAGCATGGAAATTATAGACGAGGACGACGAATTGGTGTACATAAATAGGCCTATATGGCTCGTAGACCCATTGTGGGATTTAAGGCAACAAAAGCCAAACACAAGTAAGTACAACTGGTTAAAGGATTTTATTTTAGACCAGTATGGTCGCTTCTGGTCAGGAGTGCCACGATCCATGGAGTCGCAAGCTGTGATGTTAGTCATCGATCAGATTAGTGAAGTGTCATCGTGTTTAAATTGTGTGTTAGACAAAATGCCAGTGACTTTTGGTGAACTATTAAAATTAGAAAAATTACTCGACGAAAAACGCCAGCAGTGCCATTAGCGATTACAGCTAGATGTGCATTTTAAAAAAATGTATGAAACTGACTGACTCCAATGTGGACAGAGAAACAATTAATCAGCAAGTTCTCCTGCTCTTGTGAGTGAAAGTGAAAGACAATAATAAAAACTACTGCAGTTTATGTGCTACATAAACTCGAGGGATTCTACAGTATCAACAGTAAGTTGTCTAATCATTTTGCTTGCAGTGCTCACTGAATAAGTATGAGATAAGTTTAAATACGATAATGACACTCTCCTTGTATACTAACATAATCGTAGATATAACAGTAAAGTGCATTATGAATTCTTCTTTCGCCAGCGACCCTCTCTGGGATCTTCGGTACCGGTGCCCACGGTACAACACTAATATATGGTGTGAGCGGTTCATTTATGAGCAATATGCTCGGTTTCGTCGGTCCGTGCCACCAACTATGGAACTACAAGCAGTGAGTCTAGTAATTAGTCAATACAAGAGTATTCTCCTGCTACAATTGCGGAGTTTGTGCAATGTACTCCAACGACATTTAAAGAACTGCTGCCTGTAGGCCTTAGACTAAGTCATCAACAGAAAGTGCTCAACTCTCTCAACAATGAATAATCACACCATAATTAAATTTAATTAGGACGCTCCATAGTGTAAATATGTATGTATATAAGAATACATTACTCTAAAACTACCCTGCTGATCTAGCAAGTTAATATACATATAAAAGTTGACAACAACTGCCCTGCTGGAGCAGCACTGATAATGCCAGCTGTGTAAATCGACCAGGACGTGCATGATGTAAGATGTAAGATGTAAGATGTAAGATAAAAGCTGACTCGTACATAGATTAAAACTTGATCATTCCATGCTTGCACAGCAAAAAGAAATACAGCACATCAAGTATATGAGTTGCAAATATAAAAGCGTGAGGCAACCATCACTAGTTAATTATTATTCTTGCAGCACAACAGACAACCCTCTTATCTATTCAAGAAAAACATGGCAAAACTACTCTCCCTATTGGTCATCATAATCACTGGAAGGTAATGTTAAGAATTTCAATTTTTGAAGATTCTAATTAAGAATAGGAAAAGGTTACAATCGTTTGTTTTCACAGTTACGCAGTAACGATGCCATATCCGGCGGTGACGCTTGGACTTGGCGAGATGGCAACCTGTATTGGCTGCGTGCATCGGAGTAAGTCACGTATTTACTAAACTCACATAAAATTCCATATACATATAAATGCAATATTTATCCTAGATAACACGTACGCTGTGTGGGATGCTGAAGAACAGATCCACCCACGGGGAAGCTGTCTCCACGTGGATTCAATTTTTGAGGTAATGAGAATCATACAATTATAACAATTTGCACACGCAATAACAGTTTCGCTAATACAAACAACTAATTACTTAAATTTCATTAATGATATCCTATTGTGGTCTTGCAGGATCCATGCAGGATTACTCAGGCCATTTTCACTCGGTGGTGGGAGTGTGCTGACTTCTTCCCAGCAGAGGAGAAGACGCTGGTGCCTCTTGTGATGGGGGACATGGGTCCACTCGTAGAGTGGTTCGTCTGCCCAGACGGACCTGGTAACTAATTGTCCTTATTCGTATATTATCCATAAACACATAACACAATGTAGTCACCCAATGTAGCTATAATCATTAGAAAGGTATTAATAAATTGCACTGGTTTCTTGCCTTCACTAATCGACCCCTATTTACTTCAGCATAATCCAGCTCATAATAAATAAAATTGCATTCTAAAATTCAAAAGCAGTAAGAACACGCAACTTTCTAATCATGCAGAGCATTTGAAACATACAACTCACCATATACAGAATAGCATAAATAAAAAAAACAGCAGCCTACACAACAATTAAGTTCACAACTTACATCTGGTGCACATGCAATCCCCACATTACGACTAAGTAATTACATAGAAGTTAAATATAAGCACAACAAATTCTGTAATTAACCCAAATTTTGGAAATATGAGACCCAGCTCGTAACATTGAACATAATTACATCTATAATTATAATTTCTATACCAAATCTGGTTCGTTGTGAATAATTGCGTATCCGGGGTACAAATTTAACATGTTTTCTATGTTCAGTAGTACTAACTAGGAACTGACTACATACCGGGCAAGAAAACATCGTAATTATTTATTATATAAATAACCACTACGTTGGCCATACACTTCCTTTGCTTTTCGAGGTAAAATTGAAGTGTCGACGTCTAATTTATATATGTAGACCTGGACAAATTTCCAAACACCGATAAGATTTTTTTCATATTCGGTTCCCAGAACATAATGACATTTGAAGAGGGTGTTGATAGCTTCCGAATAGTTTTTGGAGTCGATGGGAAGAATACTTCCGTCGCAAACGATGAAGAACGAGGAGAGTTTCGACGGGTTGTCGCCAATGCACACTAAATTGGGTTGAGATTTATCGATCTACCACGTGTCCAAAATAGATTGAAATGGTGTTCCAGTCTATATAAATATACATCAGTTAATATGGAAATGTTTTTTAATATATTGAATACATTACATTTGCCGGTATACTTCATTACATTATAAAATGATACTAGGAGGTCTCTGGCGTCTTCGATTCTCGCTCGACTTCCACGTCCTTTCCCTTGAGGGGCTGGGGGAATTAATTGTAGCAACGCAAATAGTACAGCTATTCAAATATCACACCTCTCTGCAAGGCAAAAATTAAATAATAATTAAAGGACAGGTCTAAAAAATAATAAATAAGTAAAAGTTAAGTTAAATAAAATAACCAGATACGTCAACGAGGAACTTTTATAACGCTGGAGTAGATTTTAGCAGTTTTATGTGGTCGAGAAGTTTAGCAGCAAAATATGGCCAGATATCACGAAATTCTGACGAAGATTTTTGAAACATTAATTACAATTCATATTGGAGCTAAGTATATAAATTTCAAATAGTAAGAATTACATTTTTTTACAACAAAACACTTGATATATGAAGAAAACAATTCCAACCAAATCGTGATAAACTCGCGACGCGTTTCGCAATTTATTTAAGCTTCATCAGGCTATAAAATAAAATAATAATTATATGATGCCCTTACATTATAAAATTTAAAAATTATTAAAAAATGCTATTAAGAATTTAGGTATTACCGTGTTTTTTGTGACAATAATTCAAAATGTTGAGTTTTGTGAAAAACATACTTGTGGTTAGTATGATCGGATTTACACTGAGTTTGGCTTCAATTTAGACAAGTTTTCCAGTGTATTATTTTTACTTACCAAATATTCACACTCGGTAAACTTACGGTACAATTTTATTATTGAGACGTTGTTGGAAATTCTCAGGTGATTTCGGTGTGACAATGTGTCCGCCATTAATCTCATTATCCCCGTCTTTCCGTCCTTCCGACACAATCCATTCAATTCGTCAATTTTATTCTGTATTGTGTCGTCACAAAATTCATCGTCGATTCTTGGATTACCAAACTTCGGATTTGGACCACCGGAGTCGGCTAATACCCGTTTTGTTGTGGTTGCTGTAGTACTAGTTTTCAAATTTTTGTGGAGTTTGCGGAGCCTTGCTTTAATCAATCCAGCTCGGTTGATATTGTCAAATAAATCGCCATTGTGGGATCACAGCAACAATTGCAATGGCCAATTTTTTCTGGTCATGAGATGTAGGAGACAGTCTAATATTAATAAAAATTCCAAAATTATTTCTACTTACTTACAATCAACAAACTAATTTATTTATTCTTGCCTACCCTTTCAATTCAACCAGCTTGGCCGCGAATTCTTTAATTAACACAGACGATCCACTGCTATCGACCAATTTTCTTGATGAACAATCGGTGACCAATTCCGTCAGTTCTGGGCTAAAATCGATCAGAGTCTGCAATACCTATTGTAAATAAAAAATTATGTACAAATTACTTTCGACTTTCAGAAGAAGACAATCAAATTATAAAAACTATTACTTGTTTATAATTGTCCACCTCTATCTCAGATGAAGACCCGTTTGTTCTCCTTTGACGAGATATTACAGCCGACGGGTCACCTATATGGGCATCAAAATATAGATCAAATAAATTTTCATAAACGTGATATTGTCCTCATAAATAAAATAATTTTTTTAATAATTAATGCTGGCATTACGGGAAGGAGTAATGTTATCTGTAGATAACTCTCCTCGAATCCTAAAAATAATGTTGGGGGTAGTGACTTGATCCAACAGCGCCGGAAATACTTCTTCGTCTATATCTGCTCCTTGTTCGTAATCTATACGAATTTCGGCACATTCGTCCAATTTAAATTTCTCACGAATTAGAAATTAATTTGTAAAATTATACCTGTTATAATGTAATAAATATAATAGTGTATGAGCCTCACCTGTCAGAATAAATTCAACATAACTACTTAGGCATAAAATTAATTCTTTTCCTCTAACAAAATTCGAGACACGAAGTAATTTTGCCATTATTCCTTGCTTTGCACTCAGCTGCTGAATTTGAGTTCCGTGAATGGAGTAGGACGAACTAACCGTCACAGATGGCGCTGTTGCAAAACTGTTACCATGATACGGTGGTGGTGGAGATCACCAGGCATGGTGATAGAGCTTGGTGATAGATGCATCACCATTTTGGTGATACATGCCATCTCCGGTCGCTCGGTAATAACGGCTATTACCCAGTTTCTAAGAGTGTAACTCACCGCTCGAGTTAGTTTGGAGTGAGAGTACATACATGGCGCGAGAAATGCATCCCCATTTTTATACCGTTTTTGCGCCTCACCACCCCGCTATGGACGCTATAGAGCTGGTTGACGAACTTGACGTCTCTCTTGTTGGTAAAAACAACATATTCAAAATGGGTTTCGAAATTTCGAAAATTACGGGTTTTATGGCGCACACGGATTGACATTCATACGAGAAGTAGTGGTTTGAGAGGCTGGGTTAGCAGCTTGGCAGAATTTCTAACACGCAAAGTATGCTGAATGAGATTCAGGGAATTATTTATAAAATTCCAGATGTCTCGTTTTCGCCGGTCTCCATCCGTTCAGAATTACTTACTTGACATGTAAAAAATGCTAGTTTTCGAAATTCCGAAAGTTTGGAAAATCTAAGTTTTACAATTTAACTCTGTTGTTTTATTAGTGAAATTTTACTAATAAACCTCTGAGTTGGTTGCACCATGCCCATGTATGTAGCTAGAGTTAGCTCGGTATTTACCACATTAGTTTATTTAGCAGGGGCATAAAACACAAGCCCCCTACTTTGAATTTTGACTTAATTTTCCGCCGGAAAAATATAATTCGCCAAGGCCTGCACTCATACCTGACCAATATTGAAATACCTTGAACATATCTCTGAATTGGCAATAAACTCCCTTATATCTCCAAAATTGCCTATGTCATATAGTGGCGGAGTAACGCATGTCACGGATAATGATAACGCCTACCACATACATATGTAAGCACACAAGGAGCAGGAAGTTGATGAAATGTCTGTTTAATGTAACAAATATTCTGGCCAAGATTAACAAAGAACTTTCAGACATGCGTGTTTCACTACAGATGAACATTGCATGTCAGCTTATGTAAATATTTGAATGTACGTACTTAAATTATACATAAATTCCCGTAATAACAAAAATGGTTAACCACTACATAAATAAACTTGATGATAATATTTATTAATTCATCCTTTGTCACAAACTCCTACCATTCGTGACATTTTTTAAATTTGGATTTGACATAGATTAAGATTTTGGAATTAATTTTCGTTCTACACAAACTCAAAGTTGAAAAGATTAGCCGACGTAGGTTCGTGGGTTCATGGAGAAGAATTTTGTAAAAAAAAATTACTTTTAATACAAAATGTCCCACTGGTTTTCCTCCCGGGCGAAAATATGATTTCCAGGAGAACGATATTGCGGAGCTCCATCATCACTTCGATTTCCTATGCGTTTAAAACTTTTTTGGATAAAGGAACTTATGCAAGAATTTGGCTTGATGTCGGCCTTATATCCGTTCCAGTGTGACCTTTTAGTCCGGTTTACGTGGCCTGCCTAAAACATTAAAAAAATCACTTGATATCCAGTTCATTAACTATTTATTTAAGGAGTACGATTACATATGAGAAAATGTAGTAATTCTGGCACATTATAACATTTTGGTGCCGGAGAAATCCCTGAATGAGAACGGATTTTATGCCAAAGAGGAAAAATTGTGAAAGTTAATGACCTCTGATAAAAGGCACATTATTTTCCTGAACGACGTTTGTCGTCCACACGAAAAAAGGCATTTCTAACAACACGACAATTGTCATCGGGTTAAAGTAAAGGGTTAAAGTTTAACTTGTATTTTTCAAATTACCTCGGTTCCACCCGTTACCAGAATTGGACATTTGGAACGTTTCCTGATAGCTTGTAATCCCTTTATTGTGGTTGCCTTGATTCCCTGTAGGCTTGTACAATCTGGGTTCCTTTTGTCGCTACACTTCCCAGCGACCCGTATCCCGGACAACATTAGACGTGCCTTGGCCTTATTATGAGTGAGAGCACTGAGAAAATGAGAAAAAAACATGATGAATTATGGGGAAAATCATGTATCAAATCATTTTATTTGAGCCGTATTTCAAAAATTGGATAGCTTTGTCACTCAGCAATTTAAAAAACCTTAATAGCGGAAACATGCTTTAAAACTGGGTGTAAAATTTAACAAGTTTTTGAAACACTATATAAATACACATGTACAGTTAACAGATTAGTACTTAATAAACACATCATGCAAAAAAACTTACAGGTAGGTCTTGCAAAGGATGACTGCCAAAGCAAGAACCAATAAGGCTTTGGCGGATGCGAAATTCATGACGGAACTGTTCACGCTCTCCTCCGCGTTGAGTTATGATTTACAGAATAATGGGACTTCTGATATTTATATCTACGGTAAACTGAACACGTTCCATGTGTTCGTGTTAGAATCCTCGGGAGTAAAAAATTCTATTATCATACATACATAATTCAAGCACATTCGTAATTCAGTTCCTAACATGAATAGATTCCTGCACGAGGCTTTTAAATATAATATTGCATTATAAAGTGGATAATTTGTGGTACACTAGGGACGAAGAGATTAAGGAGAATGATACAATAGGACAAATTTTTAATGTGCACATAGTCGTAAATGATGAAAGCCACATGGTGTTTGAATAGATTCATTGCTGAGTTGAAAGATTATAGTATTTAAATTTATGGTATTATGCACATAAATATTTTTATGTATACACATATGTACATGTTCATAGCTATGTAAGTAAATAAATTTGTGAGGTAAAATGAAATGATATTTGGTGAAATTTGGTTGAGGCAAATTGCTACACTTTTAATACCTAGTATCGCCATACGGTGAGACTAGGTACTTTAAAGTCACAGCCAGTGTAAGTCCGTTAGTAACATCCATACATATTGGTTGAGAGGCGAAGTCGGCTTCACTCACTGCAACCAAGACTATCACAGAAACAGAAAAATAAAAAAAAATTAACATGGAAACATGGTTATTGAAGAACGAAGTTGTCGAGTATTTATTACTTCCAGTTGATAATTAACTTCAACCCACAGAGTTCAAATTAATGTTCATCATCTTTTTAATTCCACCGTGATTATGCATTTATAGTTTTCAGCATCTAACTGTGTTCACAATGGTAAAACTTGTAATTTTATGAATTCCATCATTAATGAAAATGTCTGTCTTCTGTGTGGAATGGATAATCAAATGATTTTGCGAAGTTGGAAACATTTAGAATTGAGCGATATTTATGCCGCTATCATATGTATGAATTTTGCTATTGTCTAATCACATCAATGAACTTCATATGAACATATGTATCAAATTGACAGCAAGAGATTATCAATCATTAGAGTACTGATTGTCAGAACAATTATTGGTTGCGTGTGAAAACATAGTTCTGTATTTCAGAATTCTCCCTAATTAATTCCCCATTTGATTAACCCAAACAGAAAAACCATGCTGAGACTTTCCATGAAACATTATCACAATTATTCTTGCGCAAAACATTATAAATTTTTCTGATATCAAAAAGTAAATATTTTGTACTTGGTTACATACCTGTTCAATATCATTCATAAGAGCTATTCTGATTGTGAATGATAGTGAATGAATATGATATTTGTGAAATGTGAATGACTATGAATGAAAAAGCTATCATTTAACACCTTTGAGAGTGAATGATATTTGCCATTCCTTCCATTTTCTAACATCATACACATACTTAATACATACATGGGGCATACTCATACAAAATAATACGAAATGAAACGATTTTGATACAAAATGAATGGAAAATCGTCACTCAGAAATCAGAATGATATGACAATGAATGAAATTTATGTTTTTGAACACGTATGATTCGTTATGGATCGCGATTTTGTATAAACAATGCCGGGCGGTGAGAACTGCTCCGAATACAAAATCATTACTTTATTTGTCTTACATAAATATTCTTTGATTGGGTGCGTTCCACTTAAGCAGTTGATCTGAATTCATTCAATGAATTAGCTATGATAAGACTCAATTCGTGGTACTTAGTTACACATACAGGAAGACTGAGATGACAGTTTTATATTTTTCCATATCAGCTTTGTGACGGCCGTGATGCTTATCTTAACTTAACTTATCTCCTGATAACTCGTAGCACCTCGGTCCGACATGTACTTAAGCTTGGACATTTACATTAAATATGCTTCTACTGACTTGAAAGGTGATCGAAAACTGTGTAGGGTGACTTATGTATACGTATACTGGTCAATAAATAATTAACTCACTAGGTATCCTTTTTTCATGTTAGTTGAAATATGAGTTCTAATTTAACTTTTTGAATACATAATGGTGTCTTATGATGGCAAAGTGCAAAAAATTTTCTGCAAAACCCATTTGCGAATTTTTTATTAGCCTCCAAAGATTACCAAATGGGTGGGGAAAAGAAGTATATAAAAAGTATACCTAGTCAGACGATAGCTGCAGTTTTAAATAATTAAATATTGGATTTTTTTTCTCCACTCTTCAGCATCGCAATTCACCCTCGCGCATATTACCCCATTCATTGACTCATTCATTTTCACCAATACTTCAAGTTGGGAAAGTACAGTGATAACATTTACACATTTAGTAACGTAGTTGTTAGATGTGTCTTGATGTGAAAAGCAGTGCAAATTGATGATTTGCGACACCCCAATAAATTAAAGTATGCAGTATTCAGTACACGACACGTCATTTATAACGAAATAAGTTTGTATTTAAGTATGTAGAGTAGCACGAACATAAGTACATATAGATATGCTTAATTTGGCCTTGACACCATCCACTTGTCGCATGCACAGATGCAGACGGCACTGCATACACACACACATACATTCCGCTTTCTATTATCTGACGCAAAATATGCAGGTTGGTGGTAGCGGGTGTCGTTTTTTTTTGCAACCGAAGTCAAAAACAAATTAAAAGACAACTGCTTTTAACAACATCATTGCGATATGTTCGAGGCAGTTAAAGTCAGCATTTTTCATCTAGATTCATGGTATGCAGAATTGGAATCACTGTAAATTATTTACTACCAAGATGGGTAATATCATGATTTAGCACAGTAAAGCGGTGCATACGGGGAGACTGCAATAAGCCTTTGGTGCTTGCGCAGCTGACGGTCCTGTCTAACAATGGCAGGATCGTCACCCCACCAATACATACATACATACAAGATGGGTAATATAGATTGGACCTGGACTGCGTTTGTGGTTGTTAGATTATTCACAACCTGCTTGGGTCAAGAGGTGAGGTGGGCGGTATTATTGAACACATTTGCATAATTATGTATAGCGCTCCTGACAATTATTATTCTTAATTTTATAGTACACCAGCCAATGTGACAAGACTCGGAATGCCCAGCTTCCGTTTGACCTTCTTATAACGAAATCATGTATCAAGGGGTCTGACCGTATAGAATACTATTAGCGTATTTAATTCTGCGTATCGAGCTCAAACTTTTTCCTAAATCAAGTCGCGAAAACTAAACACAAGTCGTGGATGCAACTTACATACATATTTCACTTTTATTGTGTTCTTCGCCTTGTCGAAAGGTTTAAAATCCAGAAAATCTTATCTTAAGACCAGGTGCAAAACCGGGAAAAATGTAAAAATTCACGTCGCATCGATTTCACCAAATTTATTTTAAAAAAAATATAAATTGATGTTTTGAGGCAATGCTCAAGATGGCATGGCTACTTTTGAATTATAATAAACCACTCCCCCTGCATACATTTGGGAAAGAATTTTTCAAAACATGAAAAGGCCTCGTGCACAAAATTAGACCTCAACCTCAATTTGACGCTTGAATTTCCCTATGAATACAAACTTTGTGATGTCATCAAAAGTTTCAAAATTCGAAAACTTGTGTTTGTGGACCTAATATATAAATCATTGCAACGTTTACATAATAGCCGACACGGGTGGGATTACAGAAGATAAAAGGCTGCACTTATCAGTAATCAGTTTCGTGACAGATAAGCAGTTGTACAAATAAACCAACAAATTAAAGCGAATGCATGGATTTAGTCACCCCAAAATCCATCCAGTCGTTGGAAATCTAACGTTTTCTACCCATTGCAATTTTATAGTCCAACAATGGGTGTAAGCTTACATAGGTAAATAGACGAGCCCATGACCTTTTTGAACTGCGGACACATTAGGGCAACCTGATTAAATATGTGTAAGTGTTAAATATCATCTGCAACTTAGCAAACAGGTGAACGGTGCAGATACATAAACAAATATGTTGTGCCATTGAACCAGCCAGACAGTTAATGCCATTTACTTGTAACTCACAAGTAAATAAGGTGGGCGTCATTTACATGATTGTGCCAAAGTGTACCTGGTATGTACAAATACAAAACAATGATATATGCTTCTCACCAAATTAATATGCTACACATTGTATGTATGTAAGACCACGTTAAATTGGAGGTATTTAATCATGTGTGTGAGCAATGCATAAATAAATATATGAGCCATCCAAACTTCCGTATTATTTTTACTTAGGGACCTCATACATTTACGCCAGATAAACAGGGGAAATGGAAATATAAATATGTCTGTATATTTGCATTGCATTGTAAATTAAAATTACTGCTAAAATTTTAACGTGTCTGCCTTCGTGAATACATACCCATAGGATATTAACATTGAAACCAAACCTTATATAAAAGGAATGCAAAGCAGTTAAAGCGACACTACATACATAATTCACATCTGGGATAATCATCATCATAGAAATGAGTACTCCATACGTTCAAACCGTTAATACTAACATTCTAGGAGAAGGACCCCATTGGCGAGCTTCCACTGGAGACCTTTACTACGTCGACATCGGAAGGAACGCTGTCCACCGATACAATCCTGCAACCGGGCAGAACACCAAAGTCAATATAGGTATGTAAATATGTATGTAGGTACATTTTTAAATTAAAAATGCTGGTCTTTAATTTTTCTCAATACATATGTTAGGTGGCGCATGGGGGGTTTCCCTAGTAATCCCGGTGGAAGGGGAGAATAATCGATTTGTTATTTCCAATGGTCACGACCTCCAGTTCATGGTGTGGGATGGAATTTCTCCAGAACCCACTTCCCTCACTACGTTCGCATCCGTGGAACCAGAATATCCTCAAGCAAGGTGGAATGATGGCAAGTGTGACAGTATGGGACGACTGTTTGCAGGCATGTAAAAAATATGGGTCAAAAAATACTTTTAAAAATATGAAAAACTGCAGATGAGCCAAAAATGGGAATAGGCTACGTGATGTTTTTTTCCCATAAAAATTTTGCTAATTCTTTACGTAATTTAGTGAATTTTAATACATTTTCGGAGGGTGTTTCTAAGTTGAATAGTTATGTTTTTTTCTTCACCGATAACGATAAAATATAGTGAAATGTAGCGTGTTAGGTGTACGTTTTGTGAGGTTTTGTCAACTCAAAAAATTTGCAGGAACGTCATCCGAAACTGGTCAACCGACTGGAGCCCTTTACCGAATTACGCAAGGCGAGGTTTCCCGGATGGTGGCGGGTATAACAATTTCCAATGGGATTGCCTGGAACAGCGCCAACACGCTCATGTACTACATTGACACGCCGACGAGGAGAGTGGACGTATTTGACTATGACATCGCAACTGGAAATATAAGTAATCAACTTGATTTGCTAATGTTATCATGAAGGATTTTTGAGACGGGTGGAAGATAGATTTTCTTTTAGGCATTCCTTTCTGGTTTTAGAGACTTGATTTTTTTAACAGCAAATCGGAGACCGCTTTACGACTTTGCAGCCATGGGAGAAAACGGTGATCCTGATGGAATGACGATTGATGCTAATGGGAACTTGATCGTGGGGTGTTGGGGTGGGTCAAAGGTGCGAAACATAAAAAAATAGCTTGCTGTACAGAAACTGTCGTTTAAGGTTCTATGTAATAAATGCATTTCATCCAACACAGATGATCCATATTAACCCCGTAACAGGGCAGAAGATTCGCTCAGTTAATTTCCCCACTAGTAACATTACCTCGGGTGCATTTGCAGGTCCAAATTTGTCCACGTTGTACGTTACCTCGGCAAACGTTGGGTTGAGCGAAATTGAGCTAAATTCTCAGCCTGCGGCAGGTTCTCTATTTCAAGTCACAAATTTGGGCGTAACCGGTCAAGCCGTAGGAAATGCGTATAGACCATAGCACTCAAGATTAAGAATCCATCCTCATGATGATAGTAATTATTTATTATCTTGGTTTTGACTCTTCCACAGACAACTTTACAAACAGCAGCGGCTTGTGGTGATTGAGGGGGCTGGCGTCGCATGAATTTTATTAGTTACCAAAAAAATAAAAAATATGTATGTATACTAAAAAATTTCACGTTTCCTGTAAAATCATGGAATAAATAGTAGCAGCATTGTTCAACGAAGCAGAAGGTTTAATTGAAAAATAAATGCATTCAGTTGTACATTCCAGCCAGATATGTATTTATGTACAAGCTTGAAGGGATTCGGATATCAAGACTAAAATTTAATCAAATAAGTCAACTATAAAAATTTTTGATATTGTTTGTACTTCCTTAGGCTCAATATTGGATAAATAAGATAATGATGTTCTAACTGACCCCGCATAATTAATTCAGAAAATACTTTCTTACCGAACACTTTTCCTATTACAATTGCATCGCATGGTTCCCATTTGATAAAGTCGGGCTTGGTCGTCTATTTTGTTAGTTTGGTGAGAGCAGCAGGCGGTGGGGCAAATGACATTTTCTCCCCACAATCGATCCGCTGGAACTACAGTAACATAGTTTTCCTGCCGATCCAGTCAAACTATACCACGAATCAGTTAACCCTCAAAATTAAAGATTTTGATAAATCTCAGGAAACTCGGTAGATTTGTCCTTCATGAGCATCACCCAGCCCAAAGATGGTTAAAATGTCATACCAGAAGTCCAAGAACTTGATTAGTTGGATCAGATATCCAGATTTTCGGAAAACCTTTCAGATATAGTAAAATGTCTAAGCGCAAAAACTGGCTAGCGTTTCAATGCTAGGTTTCCTGCGGAGAAAGTGGCAGAAACCTTTTGAAAGCCGCATGTTTCCGATTGGCCGATTTTTACTCGGGATGACAATCGGTCAAAATTCTAATTACTCTTCAATCTCTTATATAATTAAAGAATATCTCACTTGATTACACGTTTGTACCAAGTATGAAAACTATGGAAATTATTACCAACTATGATTACGAACTATGGAAATGATTTTTATTGGCAATAAAAAAAGGATTGCAAACTTGATTGAACGAATTTTTTCTAAATTTTTGAATTACCATGGCTTTCCTTGGAACTGGCAGTGTGATATTCTATGTATCGAAGATATATTTTAGTACGGAGATGTAAGAATATTATGCTTGGTTACCGTCCATAAATTACGTAGTGCAAAAATCTTGATTTTTTACCCCCTCACCGCTACGCTCCAGCAAATAACATAATCGTTTAATTCATGGTTTATATATTGGGGCGGAAATTTGTAACGCAAATCCTGACTACCCACCCTACTTAATTTAAGGTCGACATAATTAATAGGATGGATATTTTCCAGTGTTTCTCCTGTTTAAAAACACCTGGACAAAATTAGTGCATAAAAATGTTCTTATTCGTTTAATAACACCCACCAAAAATCAGGAAAAGTGTACAAAATGCATAAAAATAATTTAACTGATTACAATGCAATAACACGAATGCTAATCTATGCTACGATGTTTTTCAAAAATATTAGCAATGTCAAACCATTTTCTAATATTTGAAGTTTAAAAATATAATTTCCGACTTGATAAAATTTTAATTGTTAGAAAATGGCAATGCTTAATTATTGTTGAGCGTATATAAAAGTGAAGTATGAAATTAGCGGCATTCCGCCCGATATTAATTTTTATGCATTTTTGTGCATTTTTGTGCATATTATGCACTATGCATGCACAAAAAGAAACACTGATATTTTCCCACAATAAGCTAAATTACTTTCTTTACCTGATTAGTTCATGTAAGGGGTAAGTTATTTTAATAAATTGTCGCCCATATCATCGCCCTAATAAATACATACATACATACATAAATTTTTGATTCTACATAAATCCCGTTTTTATCCAGGAAGCCATTCAACAGTGGAATGCTTCTTTACTTTTATTACTACCAAACAAATTCTCACAAACCCCGTTGTACAGTCTAATACAGTCCTCGTGGCAACAATTTTCCACCAGAATATTTTGAGTGCAAGTAAATTAGTAATTATACATGATTTATGAATTTGTACTGCATCTTTACATACTTAATTTCATGTTACAAAGCAGTATTTCGCTATACTTTCATCGGACGAGTACAACAGTCCAAAATACTTGAAACCTATTTGAAAATGTGTAAGGGCAGCGAACGGTGCAAAGATTTTGTCCCAGTTGGAAAATAGAATGTTTGGCAGTCTCGAAGCGACCTGTACCAACCAGTCCAAACTGTACGATGAGACCGGACTGAAGCGTCGTCTTGCTTCTAAATTGGGAATTGGGATACCCACCACGTCACGAAGAATTCCTCTCAGTAAAAATTCCGGATCTGTGAGGAATTCTGGATTTCCTAAAATATCTGAAGTTGCCTGGATAAGGAGAAAATGGAGAATTTAAAAAAAATCTTAATTTCTTTATAAATTTCAAGATCTTAGATTATCAAAATTATTTCGAGAATTTTGTGAGATTCTGCAAATTGAAATTATGGAAATGTCTAATTTTGCGGAATTTTTGAGACTTTCTGCTGCACAAAAGATTTTCCTTTGTCAAAATATAAAAAAAATAACGTATTTTTAATTTTTTAAATTGTGTATTTATTTGGGTACCTGCATAAATGCCTCCATTAAAATTGTGTTCTCCTTTTGCAAATTAAAGAGCATCGGAATAAAGTAAGTGGATTTTATTTCACTTAAATAACTCTGCATTCTTTCCACCTGGAACTGTCTGGGGTACTGGGTGTGGGGCAGGGCTATGTTGAAGTCATCCTCCAACCCCATAGCGTGACCTAGGACAGCCCATAAATGTGCAAAGTCCAAAAGTCCTTCCCTTTTGGAGTTATATACCAAAGTTTTTTCAGGATTTCTGGCAAGCACGGCGAAAAAGGCCCACTGTGTCATGGCGTGGACGAACTGGTTCATTGGAACGCGGATATGGTTCCCTCCTAAGGTAAGAAGGTATAGTTTTTTTTGCATTAATTTTGCAAACTTTTCAAGTAAAATTTTTCGAAATATTTTTGAAATAAAAATTTTGGAATATGCTAAAATGCAAATTTCGCAAAGTATTAAAATAATAGTTGTGCAAAACTGTTTTGCAAAATTTGTATTTTAATTTAAAATACAAAGGTTTTGGAAACCTAAATATTGACCTCAATGTTTTGAATTCAAATATTTAATAAGAACAACAATTTCTTAAAATATTAAAATGCAAATTTGCAAACGTATCCCAAAACATACATACTTTGCAATTCCTTCGGAATAATTCGCATAATTTGAGGGATCCCAGATTGGTCCAAGTCCGTCTGGAAGGCTGCCCACAAACCGGAATTAATCTTCCTATTTTGAACAATAGACTCAACCCTGTGACGAAAGGTTCCTTGCGCCAAGGCTGCTGCCACGTTCTCTGCCACTCTGCCATGGATTAGGTGCACGTTCGACAAACTTTTCAGCGTCCAGGCTGGATACATTTGAAATCCGCGTCGCATCCAGAGAAATACTTGTAACATGGTGGCAGCATAACGACGCCCGGCGCGCGGACGGGTGTCAGAATTTTCTGCAAAAAAATGTCAAAACTTGTTTTTTTTCAACTTGATTTTTTTTAAGTTTCCGTTACATATTTCTTTCTAACTTTAAATTACAATTTTATTGTGAAATCCTTAGTAATGAGTATTTCATTTACCTGTAAAGATGAGAATATCGCTTATCTGGGGAAATGCGAAGAGCATAGTTAACCCGTAAAATGCCGATAAAACAACTCCTGTCACATTTTCCAAAGCAAATTGTTGACCTCTCGATACCACGTGTGGATTCATCCAGGGCGGATACAGTTCGGTGCCGTTGCCCCCACGCCATGTTTTCATGTCGAGGTATAATCCGGAAATAAGATGATGCACGGACGAATCCATGCCTCCGTCCACTAAGGAGGAGTGCTTGTCATTGAGGGGTCAGCCGATTTCGATGCCCTTTGGATATGTTTTAGTACCCGGTGAATGTAGGAAAAGTGAAGCAGGATTTGATTCCATGGCCCCATTTGAGCCCGCCACACCCCCTCAAAGTGACCCAAAACGCCTGTTTTTGTTCTTTCAAACCTTCACCACAAATCCAATTTTGATCGGATTTGGATAATTTTTGCATTTTCGTGATCCCAGATAGTTGCTTTATGATATTCGATACCAAACTCAACTTTTTTGAAATTTCGATTTTTTCGAAGACATACCCCTCGTCAGGAAATTTTAAAAAATATAAAAATTTTCAAAAAAGTTGAGTTTGGTATCCAATATCATAAAGCAACTATCTGGGATCACGAAAATGCAAAAATTATCCAAATCCGATCAAAATTGGATTTTTGGTGAAGGTTTGAATTCGGCTGTTTTAGCATTGGGTTCCCCTTTGAGGGGGTGTGGCGGGCTCAAATGGGGCCATGGAATAAAATCCTGCTTCACTTTTCCTGCATTCACCGGGTACTAAAACATATCCAAAGGGCATCGAAATCGGCTGACCCCTCAATGGGAAGCACTCCTCCTAAGCAGGCCCCGATCTTGCCAAAAATCTTACCCGGGCAAAGAATCCTGGCGCCCCAAGCTGCTCGCGCCTTCGGCGCTCGCATTTCCGTTTCTATTTAATCAATAACAAATGATAACAATTTTTCCAAAGGATTGCTAAGCAAGTATCATCATTGCCTTCGAAAAGTGAGTATAATCAGTGCGGTGGCGGTAAAACAGTTAAAATTTACTAATAAATGGGAGACATACGTTAGCAATTAACAAATACCATTTTCCTTGCAAAATTAACTAAATCCACAGCTTCATAGCGAACTTGGCATCACAGACAGGCAAGAAAGCTCGGCGAGATTTACTATCTGCGAAGACTTCTATGGTGTTTCGAATTTGAATTTTCCTGGCCTACTATTTCGCAATTGATTGACTAGCTAGTCCTTTTAATCGATTTTGACTATTTAAAGTTGGAATTAACATTCTCCGTTAAACGATGTTGCAGATACTTACAATGGGAACCATCGTGAGTTATCGATCGAATATATCGAGTATATCGAGTGATCGATGAGTTATCTTGCGGCGGTCTTTGGATATTTTGAGCCATACAAAGTTCTTACGTTTAGTAAATTGTGCTTCATAAATTCGAATCTGAAACCGTAGAATGCAATAATCAGGTCCAGAAGTGCAAAATGCAATACTTTCCATTTTGCTTCAGCGGCTCCGTTTTATTGTTCCAAGTTTGATTTACGCGGTTTGAATTCGGCATCTTTTTTTCACGCTTAGTCTTATTTCTGTAAATTTCATTTCGTGTTCGTCATAATAACCAATTTCCGCCCCTAATTGTTCTGCGTTTTTTATTGCGGTTTTGAATACCGTCGTGTGATAAAAGTTCAAGTAAATTCCTCTTTTGTCCAACAATTCTGGCGTCACACCAGCATCTGCATAAACCTTTGGAGTTAATACTCGCAAAGTTTAGGCGATTTAAAATGTCGTACTGAATTGACATAACTCAAAATTAAAATTTTTTCAAATGGGACACCAAGTTTGAAGCTTCAAATCTGGCGTCGTTCTCAAATTTCTTGTTTTCTGAAATTTGGGACAAAGCATCCGGACCTTGGAAATTACATATCGCAATGGTTTCAGTGATTCCAGTGGGGACTACCATCAGGTTTGTGAGTGTGATTTCTGGTTGACCTTACTGGAATAGGTGACTCTAACCACCAACCAACCGATTTGTTAAACTGCTGGCAAATTTTTACATCTTTTGCACAATTACGAAAAACGTTATAAACGCGATTCTAGATTTTGTAGCGTTACCAATAACCAACTTCGTGCTATTGGAGAATCATGGATTATCATTTGCTCTCGAATTCAGGACCAGGATTCTGTTTTAATCGCCTTTTATTTTCGCTTACACATGCTGCCCTTATTGTATTGGCCACATGAATCGTTCAAATTATGGATGTGAAAGGAATTCGTAGGAATTGCAAAAAAAATCTGTGGGTCAAACCTACAAAACTTGCCCACCTTGACATAACCAACTTCTATATTTACATATCTCACCAGGGCATACATTTGTTCAGTGAGATATATTCGGGGTCCAATCCTGAATTATGTTTTTATGGAATTATATTTTTAATCTTTGGTTGAATTTAAACTCTAATTGATTATTTTAATACCGTACGTAAACGCAAAGCCTTGCGAAGTACTTACAATCGGGCATGTCAGCATGAGACTAGTTACATACGTACTCCTATCTCGTTGCCAACTCTTACCTTTTGTGTTCTTTATAATTTTATTTCGTGCTCAATAGATTTTTTCTCAAGACACAATTTAATTTCAAACTTACGGTCTCTGCTTACGACAGAGTTCAATTATATCTAGTCTAAGCATGGGCGCCTGTCGGCGCCCCTGAGATTTGGCGCCCCGGGCAAGTGCCCGGGTTGCCCGCCCCAAAATCGGGGCCTGCTCCTAAGTGAAAACTAATTTTGTAAATAAATGTTACCAAAATCTGTCAAAATTACATATGTCATGCCCAGAAAGTTCATGATGTTTGCAAACCAATCCATGCGCTGCTGGGGACATTTTGGAGACAATAACATAGCAAGTTAAATATGACACGGAGGTGTTTACACGATTCAATAAAATAGTAAAATTCCCACATGTCCCCACGGTTGTGCAGCTTCTGGTTTTGCAAACTATTTAATGCAATTTTCCATACCTGTTCCTGTATAGTTGTATGTTGCGTATTGTTTGGTAAATTATTCGTTAATATTATCAAACAGACCACACATTTGTGTCGATGTTAAATAAACTGGATTTCTACACAAATAACCTTCACAGCACCACGAAAACAAGATCTTTTAAACAAGATGGATTATTTTACGCGTTTTCTTCACGCAGATTGCACCTTGCTGGATAAAACTGCAGGATACGGATGGACACAGTGGACGATCAAATACATACATATGTGTACCCGTGTCTTAACAAATTGCATGAATGGAAGTAAATAAAACTTTGTCAAGACTTGAAAGAGCGAGAGAGGTGTGAATTCCAAAACGACGAATAATGCAAAAACATTGCATATACATAAATCTTGACAGTAAAAAACATTGAAAGTTACAAAAGATTCCTCACTCTGGTGATGAGTGGATTAATAGTGAATAAATTGCGTGAAATGAAAAGTGACAAAGATTCCTCCCCCTTCCTACACCATTATATGTACCACTGTATTCAGAAATATTTTGGCACATTGTACTATTTTCTATAGAAAATACGACATTATTTATCATATGCAGATGTCAACAATAATAGAAAACCTTTGTATGTACGTATGAATGGGAAAGTAGTTAATTTATCAACTTGACAAAAAACCCCATGTCCACCATGCTCCTGTTGGGATTTTGCAGAGAGGGAAACCATGCAAAAAGGTAAATACATAAGTACGCACGGTGTTGAGATATGCGTCAGAGATGAGAGCAAAAGTGCGATACCGTTAGACAATTAGGTTTAATGCTGACATGCATGTGCTTGTAGTGGTTCATATTAATTTAAGAAGGACTTTTGCTAATTAATGAGACAACACGGCACAAAATAAAATGTGAAATATGGAAATAATTTAATTTATTGTTGTTGTTGTACATATGTATGTACAGATGTTAATTACGTGTGCCTTCTGCAATATTATTTACCGGGGGGGCTACTATATTTATCCCTGAAATACAACATATTGTGAGGTAATGTGTGAATAAGGAGTGAAAAAGTTTCTTCTGTCTTTAACAAAATCTGAGACAACATTTTCCGTTTATGAAATATTGTTGCAAATTTTCGTAATTTCGTAATTTTAATTTTAGTAAGATTTTGGCAAATTTTGCAAATTGTAAAAAATTTACAAATATTGTTTAATTTCCAAAAATTAGCTAATTTCAAAATTATCAAAAATTTCAAATTAAATAAAAAATCTAGGCAAATTTGGCAAAAAATGTGTATAATTGTATGTGGTAAAAATGAGGAAATTGTATGTGATAAAAATTTCAAGTCGATCGGATAAGTTTTACGAGAGTTCTCGCAAGTTGGATAAACAGAGGGATAAACAGACTTATGTATGTACACCACGGATACATAAGCCTTGGGTGGGGGTAAGAATTAACTAATTCATTAAGTGACTGAAAGTAGTCATCGATTTCTTAAACCGCTTTAAAATAATTTAATAAATGTAAAAATTAGTTAACTTATAGGGTGTGTTTTATTTGCACTCGAAAAATGAGTTCTGGATGGAATGGAATGAGAACGGAATGGAACGAGAACGGAATGATTTTGCTCTTAAATAAAACGGATTTTTGGAATGATGAAAAATCATTCCAAGCTTATTTTATGTTGCTTAACAAATATGAAAATCAGCCTAAAATTTAAAGATTTAAAAAATTAAATGCACAAACATTAAGAAACTGCATAACAACGGTATCATTCCGTGTTTACTCCAGCTCGCGAGTAGGAAGGAAAAACGATCATTCTTGGAATGCAATTTTTTATAATCATTATATTCCATGGCAAATAAAACACAATAATTTTCATGGAATGGTTTGGAATGATAAAATTCGTGCAAATAAAACACACATAATATTGTTTTGTCAAAACCAAGCAGTTTTAAAAACATTTTTGTGTTTTTCAAGTACTTACCCTTATAAATAAATTTATAAACATTTTTATTTTTATATTCTCAATATTGAACCCTATGTAAATATGCAAGTAAATTAGTAATTATACATGATTTACGAATTTGTACCGCATCTTTACATACTCCGTTTCACGTTACAAAGCAGTATTTCGCTATACTTTCATCGGACGAGTACAAGAGTCCAAAATACTTGAAACCTATTTGAAAATGTGTGAGGGCAGCGAACGGTGCGAAGATTATGTTCCAGTGCGACCTGTACCAACTTAATTTTTACAAACAATGCAGGGTTGTCTCATGTAATACTGGGATATTGATGGGACTAATTTTAATTTGTTCTTACCCAAAAATAAACGGACCCGTATTTTTGCTTTTTTCTTAATGCGCGCATTTGAGAGAGTGGCGGGCAGTTCAAATATTTTTTCAGCCAAAACATCGGATATTAAAATGGCTATAACTTTTTGAATTTTGGCGCGAATTCAAAAAACTAAAAACATGTATGCTTAAAATTACGTTCTCTAGAATATAAAAATCCATTTTCAAAAAATTTTTGAAATTTCAAATTTTTTCGGGATGTTGAAGATTTTAAAATTCAAAAACCAGCTAAAAATTTGAAATTTGAAATTTTATGAAAAGTGTGATTGAAAAGTGTGACATGACTTGCAAGAAAGTATGGACAGTCGTCCTTCGGATAGGGTCCTTATTGAAATTTACTTGGATTTGATCTCCCGAAATTTTATTGAATAAATCAGTTTCTAGGTAGCAAGGGTGGATTTTGATGTAGATACATATTTATAATAGTCGAGCAAGGGCGGGACCTATAAATTGCAGACGATTAGAAAGTCATAGTGGAGACTTTTACATGGGAATAATGCAGCATACAGCCCAATGAAATAGAAGTAAATTTTTTTGGTGAAAACTGTTTTTTATACAACGAAATGATTTATATATCCAGACTTGAAATTAATAAGGAATTAACATGTAATATATTTTCTAAAACAACTAACCCATTTTCATAAAAAATTCGACAAACCAATTCAGGTGATGCAGCAAGCAGTTAATAATCGCCTCACGACTCCACGTCATTTCCTGTGCCACCAATATTTCTCCCAATCACCAAAATAGTGTAATGCATTCCTCTGTACTTTTGTGACTTCAAGGTCACAATGTCAGTCGAATTTTGAATTTGACAATTAGCTCCAGTTCCATCGATCCAATAGTCGACAGCCACTATTCCCGTAAGTTTGATCCCTGAAGGAACACTGCAGTTGGTCGTGACAATAATCACGGGTGGATCTTTTGACCACTTTCGGTCGACGTTGATTTTTTTCACAACAAAATCCAATCCAGAACAATCCACGCCAACGTCCACTTTGCATATGTGCCGCGCCAGCGTATTCTTCACGGTTGACCAAGCCGTCCATGCCGTACCAGTGATGACGGATTTTTCATGAAGATTTTGCAAGACGTCAGCAGCATCCGAGAGACCAGCAATTTCTCCCCTAAGAATTGGCTCTTTGTAGCAATCCAAAAACGGTTCATGCTCAAGGTAAATACCACTATCCTCTTTGTTCATTGCAGAACAAACTTCGTTCATCAAAATGGTACATGATGCAAAAACGAGGGTGACGATCAAGGCAAAACTGCCGCCATACCAAAGGATAACTGCAAAGTGAAGAAAATCTGATAAAATTAATCATAAGTTGATACCTTTACTAACCATGCCTCCTTAATCTTGATGGCTTTTGTACAATGGTGGTGTCGCCTGCCTTCTCGTAACAAATACTTTCTGCAAGTTTACGCATTAAACAAGAAATACTTAAATACAACTTTTTCGAAAAATGGTCTACTTGCCCATATCACAATATCTTGTTGGGTCTGATTTTGCTTGAGGAATTTGCTTTTCACGCTGAAAATTCGCGTTCTATTTATTTTACATCACCGATAACTGACCACTCCGATCAATCCAGAACTTAAGCTTAGTTTTATGGCTTATGTATGCAAAGAAGAAGGACACATGTCATATTTAATTAATCAGTGCCACATTGTTCAAAATTTAGGCTGGAGATGTTCCTGAAGCACAGATATTTAAATTATCATCACAATTTGCAACCTCGTACATGCGCCCCAATTTATATTTGCTTTTCGATAAGGTCTGCCTTGTCAGGTGTGACAGTTTGTTTTACATCAGGGTTTTACATGAAAAAAACAGGTAGGGAAAAATGGATGGGATAAACAAGTTTTTCGCACCTTTAATCGCATCCTCAAGTGGTGAAAATCTGAAGAATGTGAATACATATGTATTTAGGTATGCTTATTTTGACGTTATGATTCGATTGCTCAGTAGAAAATTGCTAAAAAAATTCATTTATTCAGTATTATATAAATTTTACGATATTATCGGCCATTTTCTTGATATTTGACAAGTTCAATTTAGCATGATTGGTACTACATATTTCAGTGACACTGGTATACAACACACTACTTACTGTGACACCTACATACAAGTAGCGAAATAAAAAATATACCTAAAATAAATTGACAATTTTAGTAAATGATTTAAAAATTAACTGTTAGGTAATCCAGTAGTCTATTAAGAAAAAAATATAACTATGCAAAAAATACTTGCTCTCCATGGTGGTGGAGGCGGCCACACGATTTTTCCCACTGGGGGGTGGGAAATAAGCTTAAAAGGTGAAAAAAGTAAAACCCTGTTTTCCATGGACATTATTTATAAGCATGAAAGTTAAGTTTGCAATCAATCCGCAGTTTAATGTTTACTTTAGCCTTGTGTCATTTACTGTCAGTCATTGGTCGTCTCTGTGGAATATATTTGGGTCGGTGTATATCATTTGTGCTAGTATGGGGTTGAAAGTTTACATACGATAAGCCCAATTTTAAAAAGTACTGCTCAAAATACTTGAGCTTTTCCCCTTTTTGACGAAAAGGCAGCATGGCGGAGGTGGCTTAGTGTGGCTTTTGCGCCGGGTTTTGTTGAATTTAGTGCACCCCTGGAGACGAGTCGAGCAAACTTTTTGTATTAAAAACCCCGTAATCCAACTTACAGTCACGTATTGAAACTCGGGTGGCTCATGACGCGAGTGACTGGAAATTCTGCCTGAATATATTTCAATAGAAATATTAATAAATCCTGGTTAACATTTGTTATATTTTTGGTTGTAAACCTTCCATTCGACTAGGAAACCTACTACACATGTAGTATGTAGTACATATGTACTACCTGGTTGAATATATATACCTATGTATGTGGAAAATTCAAGTTGATTAAGAAATAATAAAGAATCGGCAACTCTACATCCTGTTTTTTACATAAATAAGTAAAAAGTATTTCACAACCCAAAATCGGATTATTTTATATTCTCGTAAATGCCCACGTCCGTCCATGAAGTATTGTGAAATCATTATTGAATAATTTTATGCAGGCTTTATGTCGATAAAATATTGATTTTAATGAACAGTTGAATCCAAAACTTAGTGAATTGAAAACAAATATGCCAGGTTTTCTAGAAAAGAAGTTTTCCTTGAGTTTCGAACTTGACTATGTATCTATGATCAAGGATACAATTCTTGATTCAGACCTTATTTTACCGCATCGCCATGACGACTACAAGTTCCGAAGGTTGACTTGTGCCAAATTTGGTGTGGCAAGAAGGACATGAATTTTGCCAAGTGTATAAATAAATAGCAGTATTTCCGTTTCAAATAATCTTGAACAAGAAGGAATTGAGAGGCATACCGTTAACCGTGGCAAGGCGTGTCATTTGCATGTCCTCCGCCATATGGATGTTTGTTCACACGGCGGCCTGTGGACTCTCTACGGTCTTCAAACTGGTGACCTTATCAAGATACTCGTCACTCGAGGAGGAAACAGATACGATGGAAAAGCTGCAAATATTTGTGAACATATACTTTACCATATTTCCTCTCTGCTTTACAGGAATTAGTATCACGATAGCATTTTATCCTCAAGTAGGGCCAAATATTGTGAATCGGATAGCCGAATTTGAAGAAAAGATTGAAGGCAATTTTTTTTATATTGAGAAGATGTGTACAGTAGGAATTATAAACTTAATAAAACAAATGTTGCAGTACTTTGGGATACAGTTCGAATAAATGGACGACACAGGTTGCGAATGCGGTGTCAGATAATACAATTACGTTGTTGGTGGCAGATTAATGGGTATTTTTCATTGTCACCGTGTTCAGAAATTTATATAGAATTTTCCACTGTGTAGATTTTCATGAAATTTCTTTAGTTGCACCACTGTCAGAAGGAATACCGTATTCACACATGGTTTGCGTTTTTAAAGGTTATGCCAAAGTAGTGGTGGCGTTTTCGGTTGAAAACATTGGTACTCCTTTGAAAGTTGGACATAAAATTAAATTTCTTTTGAAGAACACAAATCATAAGAAAGTTTCTAACATTGCTTAGACATTTAAGGTGTATTTATTAATTTGTTTGGCAAATTAGAGTTTTAAGCACAACAGAGAAAATGTAACATACCCAATATAAAAGGTTGCTTAAAGTGAGAAATTTTGAAATACGAATTCATCCTTTGTTTTCTTTACAATTAATTGGCGAAAGCGTTTATTGAACTCTGGTTTGTGTTCACAACTCTCCATCTGTTAAATAACAATAAATGAGTACTGTTGTTTGATTGGATTTCATATTACAAGTAAACAAGGTTCAGAAGCAGTCGAGTTTTTCTTGAAAAATCAAACACCAATTGTTTTTCCGGAGATTTTCATCGTATTTTATTGCTAATCTACATAGCTTAATAGCATTCACAAATACATCCACGCATCACATACGTAGAATACGCACAAATCTTGCAGGAATTAGTAAACATTTCCATGACTTTATACTCAACCCAGTAATGTACAAAAAGCCAAAAAATTTAATCCCAGACTTGTCCGGGATAAATATATTTTTGTTTAATTGACTATGCATAAAATTCATAGGTATACATATATACCTCACGATAGAGTACTTATACCAAACAGTTATGGTTTGCAACTTAGAAATTCTGAGAGTTCATAAAATTAAATATGCATTTATGTAAATATGAGTATCTGCACAGATATAAGTGATACAGCTTATTTGCCGGTACAGATATTTTATGTGGATTCTCTATTTCTATTTACCCTAATAAAAGTTCTTAGTACCCATTCCTTGACCCATCAATCAGTATGAGGGACATTGTCTGAGTCAGGCAAAAGTCTTGAATTACCAGGGGTGTCCCGCTATCAATGAAATTTGAGCCAAATTTGATTTTAAGAACGGCACAAGCTTTCACACCTTTAACCAACGAAGATCTCCTCCTACCGCATCTGCACTGCACGATAGCGCTCATCAGCTCCTGCAATACCTTTGTCGAGATATTATTCACCCACGAAGCGAGGGTGAAGACGAAAATGTTACTGACAAAAATATTCACCCAAGTAATGGGGAAAAGGAGAAAGGCTGGCATTGGTATTTCCCCATGCATCATGACACACACGTACTGCAAAAGGATTTGTAATGTAGGCATTAAGAGCATGAAAACCGGAATGAGCCGTTGCATAAGAAATCCGTTGAACATTTTTTCCAGAATTTGAATACTTTGGTACAATTCGGTACTATATTTCAATTCCGCGGTTGATCTAGCAGTTTGGATATTACTGAAAAATTAATAATTCACTTAGGGGTTTTTAAACACTCAATTTGTAGAAGGATACATATTGTATTTGGAGAAATACCTTCTCAGCACAGCAAAATAGTTCAACATGCTAACAATTCCGGCGAAAAGGATGTACACTATTTCAAACGTACCGCCCAGTATGATGTGCGAAGTCATCCAAAATTCCAGCAGAATAACGAGATGTTGCATACCGAGTGATCTAATTGACCAAGTTATGGAGGCACAGTCCTTCATTATTGAAAGAAGAAACGGTGGTGAGCATGGATCCAACCATATTAGCGCAGGTATGGCCAACGTCACGGCAGTCGAACTCAAGAATGCAACATCCAGGAACAATTTCATCAGTTTCGTTACCTTGTTAACTATTCGAGGAGGTTTTCCTATAATAAAATTGTCGTTATTAAAGCAGGATTAAAATTTTGGATACAAATTTTACAGGTATGGGATATCCGAGGTTAGCTTTTATTTAAATATTTATGAACAATATTTCATAAATCGGTTTAGCAGAGATTCAGTAAATTAAGATGCAAGTACCTTCAACTAATTTTTTTTCAAATTCCATACTTGAATTTATTATTTGCACAATGTTGACGTCCATATCGTAGTTCCATCGTGCACCCAAACCGATAAAGTAGATGCAGCAGAAAACAAAGCCCTGGAGTGTTTTAGCTTTCGGTAAATCACTTACGAGAAGATGAGCCAACATGAAAATACAGTAAGCTAATTGGGAAACGATTTGAATACGAAATATTCTTATCTGACTGAAATTCTTTGTCATGAAAAAATTTCCTGTGTTACGATCAAAATCGTACAAAATGGAGTTCAGTCTCCCAGACACTGATATCTGACGAAGTAACGAAGGGAGAAAGTCCGTTGAGTACATTTCCCTGTGAATAGCAATCGATTTCGAGTGAAAATTAGACCATCAGGTCAATGACATTACAGGATTATATATGTTGATACTGTAGGTACTTAAAGTACATTTATATTACATTATTGCCATAAACATACATATGTTATAGGAGACAGGGCAGGATTTAACCCACGGATTTCTGATATCTTTGCCTTATCAATAGCACGGAGGAGTTATCTAAATCCCACACAGGTAACAATCTTGTGCAAAAAATATTTAGAATGTGGACCAGATTACATAATTCCTTCAGTTATTAAGGTCTTGTTGAGGGCTGGGATCGCGAATTGAGAGTCCTTCCATAAAACTTTGTCCTTACCACCCTTAAGAAGTAACCGCGTACGAGTGACGAAATTCGGACCGTATCTCCATCCTTGCAACCCTTCTAGGTTGGTTTATAATAATTAATTTAGCAATAAAATATCTTACTTAGTACGAAAAGCTCTCGTATATTTCGGAAAATATATGTTAACGGTTGTGTTTTAGCTAAGGACTAAAACCTAAGAACTGAACAAAACTTTCGATGGAGTTTCGAGATGTAAATATTTGAATTCCTTACTCATTGGTTATTCCATTGAATAAATAATTTATGACTTGGAAGGTTTAATGGTTTAATTTAAATTCATGCCAACCAAATTGAACCGATTCGTGTTTCACTCCTTTCACACATCCAAAACTAATTGCTTTTGTGTCTTATTACCCGCCTTGCAGTGATGCAAATACATACGCTACGAATCGGTTTATGTATCACCAGCACAGATGAGTTATCTAAATCCTACGCAAGTAACAATCTCGTGCAAAAAATATTTCGAATGTGGATCAGATTAATTCATTCGGTCTAGCTGAGGACCGGGATAGCTAGTTGACAATCCACCCAGAAAACTATATATGGAATAATACTCCATAAAATAAAGTAATATTAAATATGGAATTTTGGCAGAAAATATTTTCTTGTATTGCTCCTCCATGTCCTTCATTATAACCTATTTCATAATCGTATGTAAAGGTTCATAGTGCTTTTAAACTCTTCTACTCTACTCGAACTATGGAGTTCTTACAGAATACATTACGATTATCATCAACGTTTCGTACCTATGTATGTATATAATTAAATATAAATATCCTATTGAATATTCCTCACAGGAAATATAAACAACGAAAGGCGTTTATTTAATAGGGTGGAGCTTTCACTACTGTAAATGATAAATAAAATATAGCTTTCACACGCGCATCGCATAACTTTATTATTCGATGCGATACTCAAAAGCGAAAATTCAAGACGCTTTTCAGTAATTAAATTAGTTGCGAAATACATATTTTGAATTAATTATAATTGCTATTGGTCTCATTCAGTTATACGCTAAATTGCAAAAGCCTCGCATTGTGCTAATAATAAGTATAGTTTGCACGTTATTGATAAAATTCGTTAACAATCCATGTTGAGTTAAAGTTAATATATTAATTACGGACATAGTACATAAAGGCTGGCCCTTGTATAGGTGAGCTACGATACATACATGCATAAGTAATTCTAGGTAATTGTTATTGCTGTTCATTCGTTACATGGTAGAACGCTCGCCTTGTGCGAATAATGCTTACTGTGAGTGACGCAATTCACTGACAATCCATAGAGTTAATATTTAAAGTGGCAATTTAAAGTTTCCTTTCCTCCAGCGACGATAACGAAGAAAATCCTGTTCTAATGGACTCGTTTTGTAGCTGTAAAATTAAATAACCATGTGAAATTTAATTCAATCGCGTCTTTCGTTTTGGTATAGTCATACGCTTAATTCTCCTTCTATAAGTGCTTTTCAATATCTCACAAAAATGACTCCATTTACTGCCGAATTTTTGAAATTGCTGCGCTATAATTGCAAAATATGCACTCTTGTGAACTGTAATCCTGTTTTATTTGACACCAATAATAACCGACTTTCAAGTTATATCGTATTACAGAGAAAACGATCTTTGCAGCTACAGTATATCTTGTCGATTCTATACGGCGGCATGATGACGTATAACTTGTATTTTAAATCCCTCGAGATGTCAGCCAAACTACTGGGTTTTGTGCCTTGGCTGATGTATTTTTCCCTGTCATTTGCACTTTGGAATTTCAATTTGGAAAATACACAAATCCAAGTGCTAAATTCTTTCCTGGAATTTGAATCGAATATCAATAAAGGTCGGCAGACGATATTAATAAAGCTGAGAAACAGGTCATACCCGAATTTTGTGAAATATATGAAACTGTTGGTATTCTCGATGGAATTGTCGTCAGTAGTTGTGCCCATACTTCAATTTGTAATGTTAACATATTTGCCATGCACGCCGCCATTTCTGATTTCTATGATACCCGGCTTTTGTGGGGATAAGCGTCAGGATATCACGGGAAGGGTACTGATTCAGATTCTGGTTCATGTATTGGAATCCGTAGTACAATTGCAACTCTATCTGTCTGCGGCTTCAATGATTTCCTACTCATTGTTTGTCGGCTGTACCTGTGTGCTATGCTACTTGTCAGATTTCATGAGGTGGCTAGCGATTCGTGCTAATTAGTTAGATAATTTTAGGTGAATTAATAATATTATTCTTTTTTTAAACAGTGCAATTCAGACCATCAAAAAAGATGACGTCGAAGAATGCATACAATTTTACAGAATCATACAATTGATTGAACGCCTGATGAATACATTCCTCTCCAAGCGGACAGTTCCCGGTGTATTATTCTGTTCAATCGGAGTTCAAGTAGTTGCCTGGTTTGTTTGTGTGAAACTGCATGACGAAATCCCTCGTGCTGGACTTTTAATGTTTTCCCTATTTGCGTTGGATGCCATTATTGTAAATATTCTAGTCTAGACCTTCGCTGCACTAGTAAATCAAAGGTCGATAGCAGTCTTGCAGTCATTGAGGATTCGATCAAGCCACCGAAATAAAAGACTCATAAGAAGCTGTTCTTGTCTGAAGATACAGTTTGGGTCTAATTTTGTGGATCGTAGAACACCAATTGTAATTCAAGACTTTGCTTGGGAACAAACTGCGAATCTCATATTAATCAGGTCTGGCGGCATATAACAATAGCAAGTCACTGGGTGGCGACACAGCTACATTCGCCTAGATTTGAGAACTAATGTAGCATCAATAGTTAGAGTAGATTGAGATCAATATATATATATAAACTGTTTCCAGTTTGAATTGTAATTAATAAAATAAATAATTTATTAATAATGTGAATACACGGATATTGGTGGAATTCGAAGAGAAGGGTTTTATTATTGAGCTTTCAAGTGAAAGTCTACACTCATTATCAAGATCTTACATCGATAATATAAGTAATCTATGCCATACTCTATTTTGTTGATACAATGCCCCAGGAACAACGAAAGTCCTTTTCATATATTTCCAATGTCATTGTCTGACATGGCAAGTAGCCAGCGTTGGGTAGCCAGGGTTGGTGAGGTTGTTGCTTCAGTTTATAAACCACTGCAAATTAAGCAGTTATGACCCAACCGAAGAGCTGGGATGCGTGACTCGGTTTCGGGACCAGTGATATATGATCACCACTTTGTTAACCCCATGCTATGGGAGAAGCTATTAGCTCTGTCAGTGGTCTTGTGATTGTGAGATCGCTTAACAAATCTGTTGAGTGGATTTGAGCTTATCACCATTGTGCATACAGCATCTGTTAATGGTATTGATATATTGAACATGGAATATGTCTAATAATGATGTCCGCTCAAACAAAACCTTATACGTGGAATTAAAGGCAATTATAAAATTGTGACAATGACATATTGAACACCCTATAGGTGCAAGGTTACATACATACGTCGACGGCCTGTCGTTCGGTGAAAAAGGAAAATTGTCCATGGACACGACTCACGAGGAAAGCTTTTTTGGTGCCCGGAGCTCCCAGCATAACCACTATATACATTCGACGTATTTTTTAATTCTAGTCCGGCGATATGTCAAAATTTAGGTGTAAAAATGACATTTGGACACGTGGTGACGATTTTTCTGACGCGCGGAACGGTCATGTTCTCAATAGTGTAGGCATACTTTTCACCCCGCGCCCCTCGCTCATCTCGCTTCTGAAATCTCAACCCATTTATTAAGACCTTAAATTTTGAAAAAAAATATCTGAAATTTCTAAAAAATTGAATTTTGAACACAATCCTGAAATTTGGAAAATTATACAATTTTTGAAAAAAAAAATACAGAAGTTTATTCAGAAATTCAAAATTTTTCAAAAATTCAAAATTTTGAAAAGTTTGGATGCTGGGATCTTTGAAAGTTTGAGAAAATTTTTGAAATTTTGAACAAAATTTTGAAATTTTGAAAAATTCTGAAAAAACTTCTGTATTTTTTTTCAAAAACTGTACAATTTTCCAAATTTCAGGATTGTGTTCAAAATTCAATTTTTTCGAAATTTCAGATATCTTTTCAAAATTTCAGGTCGTGAGTAAATGGGTTGAGATTTCAGAAGCGAGATGAGCCTGGGGCGTGAGGTGAAAAGTATGCCTACGCTATTGAAAGCATGGGCGAAAGTGACCGTTCCGCGCGTCAGAAAAATCGTCACCACGTGTCCAAATGTCATTTTTAGCCCGAGCCAGGGCTTATGTACCCGTTATGTCTGTCTGTCTGTCTGTCTCTCTGTCCGTCCGTCTGTCTTCGCGATAACTCTTTAAACTCAACCGATCGACTTGAAATTTTTATCACATCTATATCGACCCAAAAGACAAATAAGGTTCCAGGATGAGCCAAATCGGTCAAGTGGTTGACCGGTGGGGGTCATGTAAGTGGTGGGGTTATTATGCGTCAAATTTTCAAAATAGTCGTAGAAAGCTGAAATTTGGTACATAGGTAACTAATGGCTTCTAATGAAAATATATGAAGTGAATTTGCGAAAATTTTTATCTGGAGGGACCCTATGGGGTCACCCAAACTGATTTTTAAAAATCGTCCAATTAAGCCGAAATTTGGTATGGAAGTCGATAACAGCTTATAATGGGAGTTTATGATGTACAATTTTGAAAATTTTGACCCAGACGTACCCTGTGAGGTGACCCATAGTGATTTTGTAAAATCACTCAATTAAGCTGAATTTTGGCATAGAGGTTGGTAATGAGTTCTAATGAAAGAAAACGAAGTGAAATTGGAAAACAAATTCAGGTGGAGGGACCCTATGGGGCTACCCATAGCGATTTTTAAAAATCGTCTAATCAAGCTAAAACTTCACATGGAGATTTCTGACCAACCCTGGCTCTGGCTAAGCAAAGATGTACTAGATAGATAGATAATTTATTCCTCAGATTGATATAGCCAAAGCCTTTACAATCAAATAATTAGTTATATATAACAACATGAGTCTCAGTAATTAATTATAGTGTCATCGTATTCCAACAATTTTACTTCTAATATCTATAGCTCTACATACAAACAGATAAATATTTTTAATTTGAGATGCATTCAAGTCTACAAAAAAGTTGTAATAGTCATTCGTTTCACAGGGTTGTTCATAGTCTTTCATATACTCTAATCTAAACATGCCATACTTGGGACACTCAAACATGAAATGATGCAAATTTTCAACTTTTCCAGTTGAGCAGCATTTACATAATGAATCATTATTAATATCATAAAAAGTTTCCAATTCAAGTAAGTTAACTTTGTGAATTTTAGACATACATGCTCTTAATTGAGTAATTGTACATATCTGATTCCAACTAATTGGCAGGTTAAGGTATGCCTCTCTTCTCCAATGCGTTCTTATCTTACAATAGTTTTTCATTGATGTACTACACTGCATGGCTGATACATTTTTGTTGGAGTCCTCATCAAAAAGCCGTGATACATATAATTTTAACTTATTTGTAGGTACTGATAATGCTTCCTTAACTCCCCATTTAGTCAGTAAATTGTCTACAGTTTTATACCAGTTATGCTTTATCTTTGTATTTGTACTCATCATTTGTAACGATAAATAACACTGTCTAATTAAACTATTCTCTGGTTTACTCATAATTCTTGCATTAAAGTACATTATATTTTTTACTAATGTAGAGTCAAGGGAGTGTACACATGCTTCAATACGAAGGAACCAGTTTGGAGTTTTTTGAGGCAGTTGAAATAATCTTCTTAAAAACTTGGTTTGTAGAATATTCAATTTATCTACGTGCTCCACTCCCCATATAGTAGCACAGTACATAACTAGAGACCTGACCAAGCTATCAAAAAGTTTCATTCTACTGTCTAATGTTTTAATCTTACTTCGATAAAATATTGAAAACAAATTATTCACTCCAGCATTAGCTTTACTAAGGAAATGTTTACAAGTTTTACTGTGATCAAGATTATCATAAAAAGGTACACCCAAGTATGTGTATGTATTGACAATTTCTATATCATTATCATTATCCCACATGAATTTTGGTTTACATATTTTGTGTCGCCCACTTCTAAACATAACAATTTTTGTTTTGGATAAATTTACAATCAGATCATTCTCTTTAAAGAAATTCTTAATTATGTTAATTTTTAAATTAAGGTTAGCAAAGTTTGTAGCAAGAATAACAATGTCATCAGCGAATAAGAGCATATGTATATCTTTACTAGCCATCCTTAATGCATCAATTCCAGATCTATGAAATATATTAACAATATCTTCAATGAAAATTGTGAACAATTTGGGAGATAACGTTTCTCCCTGAAGTACTGACTTGTAGATAGGAAAATAATTACTCTCGCCATACAATGAACGTACCTTTGCTTTTGCATTTGAATAAATACATTTTATGATGTTGATAAACTTTGTACTTAATTTTATACTCTCTAACTTAGTCCATAACTTATCGTGTTTAATGGTATCAAAAGCCGAAGATAAATCTAAGAATAAAGCGTACAATACATTTTTCTTACTCTTACAATGCTTCTGAATAACAGAATTAAGAATAAAGACGTGCTCTTCACATCCAGTCCCTTTTTTATATGCAGCTTGGTAATCAGAAATTATCTTATTTTTCTCGCACCATACATTTAAAGCAAAGATGTACTAGAGGTTATTACACCTAAATTTTGACACATCGCCGCACTAGAATTAAAAAATACGTCGAATGTATATAGTGGTTATGCTGGGAGCTCCGGGCAACAAAAAGGTTTTCCTCGTCAGTCACGGGAACATCAACGGTTAGTTAGTGGCTTATCATTACAGTACTTAATCAAACAATGTATTTATGTATATTATATTACTCTAAATATGCAAATTAACCAAGCAACCACGCTTTTCCATAAATAACCCGCATGACTACGGCATGATCTTAAACAATGACTTTTAAGTTAAATTTGCAAAGTAGATACAGATGTACACGCATACATTGGATGCAGGCAAATTTTATTATGCAAATTCAAAAGCGGGCAATCATACATTGTATGCATGCATATTTGAATTTACATGCACACGGTGTTTGGGGAGAAGACTGAGGACCTAGTCACGTTGTCCTCCCGCCTCCGTGACCTCACCTCACACTCCGCTTTCTACCTCTTGCGGGCCTCCATCTCCACTCCCCGCCTCATCTACTTTCTCCGGTGCGCCCCCTCCTCGACTATGAAGGACCTCCTCCAGGGGTGCGACAACACCCTCAAGTTCGCCCTGGAGTCCACTCTTAATTGTGACCTTTCGCCTGACGCCTGGCTCCAGTCATCACTGCCGGTGAAGATGGGAGGCCTGGGGGTAAGGAATGCTGTTGACACGGCGATGCCGTGCTTTATCGCGTCGTGCCACAGCACCTTACCCCTAGTGTCCTCCCTCATCCCAAAGGAGATCATCGCCTCTGACACCACCCTGGAGACAGCGGAGCGGGAATGGGTCACTGCAGCAGTGGGAGAGGAGAAGCCGGCGGAAACTCTACGTGCCGCCCAATCTGCGTGGGAATGCCCCCTTCACGAACTCGCTATCGCCAAGCTCCAGGAGCGGGCAACGGAGCCTGAAGACAGGGCCCGCCTCCTCGCCCAGTTCAACCGCACACAGGGGCCTGGCTCAACACCCTCCCCTCACCCCAATTAGGAACACATCTCCCTAATCAGGATTTCCGTGTCGCCACTGCACTCCGCCTGGGATGTGATATCTGCGTTCCCCACAAATGTCCCTGCGGGGAACAAATCACCCCCAAAGGCTACCACGGCCTCAATTGTCCGAAGAGTGCGGGGCGCCACTCCCGACACTCCACAGCAAATGACGTCATCACCCGTGCACTCCGGTCCGCAGAAGTATCCTGCATCAAAAACCGCCCGGCTGCGCAAGAGCCGACGGGAAACGCCCGGACGGGCTGACCATCGTCCCATGGACCCGCGGAAGATCCTTAGTTTGGGAGTTAACCTGCGCGGACACATTCGCACCATCCTACCTCCCATCCACATCACAACGTCCAGGCGCGGCCGCGGAGATAGCCCAGGAATAAAAGAACAAAAAATTTGTGAATGGGGGTAAGTGAAAACCTGGGTAACTTTTCAGGTTACCCTGCTATCTGAATACGGCCACGGGTGTTCCTTGTTAGTTCAGGTTAATTCAAGTAACAGCTAGATCGAAAATACTCGTGGAGATATCTTCTTTGCCTATGCCATTATTTTCATGTATATTAATTACTGAAAATTTTGTCAATAATCACAATTGCTCAAAACATTTCTTAACGCCTTGGTTTTTTGGACTAACCATCAACATTTTGCGGCAAAGTTAAATTAACGTGTAAAGTTTTCGTTTATTCTCAGGGTTCCATATTTAATAACAGTCACAGTGACAGTTTGGAATTTAAAACAATCCGATCAAGAGTAAAAAAAACCATCACGTATATTCATTCATTATATTTATTTAGCAACTCGTCTTTTTTGTTGTTTTCGTTCCCTTATCAATAAAAATGTGATATTTAGCCTTCGTAAACTCATGCTCTGTTAAAGGTTCCAATTCAATAGACTTATCGGTATGCACTTGCTGCAAATTAAGATTTTGTTCCCTTGCTGTTTTTGTTAGGCGGAAAAAATCTAAAAATAAACACTAGTTAAATATTTATAGAAAAAACCAAGGAATAAAAAATACAAAAAATATTGTGCTTACAAAAAATAAAGAATGTTTTCGGATTATTAATAAAGGCAGCATGCTTATATCCATTCGTAGATCTCCCAGACCAATTCATTCCCTCTTGTTCGATCGGTTCAAATAGTTTGTTTAATAAAGACCTACAACCAACTAGCCAGTCCTCTTCAAATATGGATGCCATTTTTATTATATCTTCATTTTTTAAAAGCTGAAAAAGCAAAAAGAATAACATGTTCATTTTAAAGTTCCGGGTTCTGCCATGACTTTTAACATTTATTACGGATTTATAAAAATATACGAATTTATGTGCGAGAATATTTTCCTACCATTTGTGGTCTTTCTTGACTATTCATGTACTCATCATCTGTCCAAACTCGGAGACCTCCGTCTATCTCCAAGCTTAGTTCTGATTGATCTTTTTCAAATACAACAACCTCACAAGAAGAGGATGACACGTGTGGAACCCAAGCAATTAATTCAAAACTCGGAATAATTGAACTTGAATTGGTCAAGTCAGTAGCATCAAGCCAATTTGGACAGCCATTATACAGGGACTCGATATCACAGGAATTCGGAGATAGAATATGGGGCGATTGCAAAAGTGTGGACTCTACAATTTCAGTAGTAGTAAGACGTTCCACATCGTTTGGTGATTGGGATCATGTGGAGATGACAACGGCCTCATGACGGGAACCAAAAATACTTGTTTCCAACTGATTTATCTCCGCTTCAGTTAGGAAGGCTCGCTCTCCTGACTTTGCCGAGTCAATAAACATCTTTGCTGGCTGTCCCCTCATGTGACCTGCGCATTCTAAACATATTTTGGGGAAGAGCATTACCCTTGTCTACTTGTAACTTCTTGGTTTACTAAACTTACGATAAGTTATGAGTTTTAAGGTGGGCGAGGTGCGCCATTCACGGGTGTATTCGTTACCTAAATCATTTTCGATGGATGTCATCACCACATTTGTCACCTCGGCAATATCACTTTGTGACAGGTAAGCGTTACAGTAATCTTTAGAATTAATTGAAACTCCTCCCTATATAGATAGGGGATTTATGACACCCATTAAGTTTAGCATTTCAAATTATTGTGATAACACTTACAACAAATAGGTATCTATCCTCATGAAAGGCTCGTATTAAGTACTCAAAAATTTCTATGGAGTTTTTAAAGAGCGACGTTTCCAAAGCCTCGAGATAAATTTCTTGGAATTTTGAGAGTATATCTTTTGAGAGGGCGTCTTTTGGACATGAAGCATCTTCCGACTCCTCCGGCTTGCCAGTTTTATATTCATTCTATATAAATTACAAGAAATAATTTACAGGTATATGCGTAATATATTTGTTGGTGGTTTATCCACCATCCTATTTTATTAATAATAAAAAAGGATCAACATATTATGTCGTCGAAAATGTGGCCGAGAAGTTATCGGACGCCCGTCTTACTCCAATTAGGCTTCCATAAGATACGAAAGGGCTTATGGATCAATTGCGACTGGCGATTTGCTCATGACGACATAACATGTTGACTTCCGTAATAATTGCTGCGTACCAGTTTAAATTTATCAATTAAATTTGACACCCTTTTACGTTCCTCCTTAGCTTCTTGGGTAGGCCACAGCATTGCATCCGCAATGTTTGCAGGAGATAGACAGAAGTCATTGGCTTTGTTAATGGTCAATCCGACCCCATCTTTGGTGTAAGTCTATCATTAGAAATATGGCTTTAGATTTTATTTATTTGAGTTCTTACTTAAAATGCCATATTTCTTATAGGCAGGAACTCCATCCGTTCCATTACAGTCGGCACTTGTAAGAATTTCCTGACACAAAAGTGCTGTACATTTCTCTGTATTGTATGTAAGGCAGGCCGTGGCCCACGTATCTCGGGAAACAATGACTTCTTCGGTGTACTTGGCCTTATACAGTACCTGTAAAATACAAAGTTTTGTAATGTGAGTAGGGTTGTCCCGTACACAAAGTTGCTGGAATTTTGGAAATTTTGAGATTCCCAAAACTCCTAATTTTCCGGGAAAATGAACAAGATTTGAGGTAAATTTGGAAATATATGCAATATTCCATATTGTGAATGTTCCCAAAACTCATAATATTCCGGGAATTTATTCACAGGAAGCCGGAAACGCACAACCCTAAATGTGATAATTTAAGTTTGAGGTTATGGGATGAAACGTGAACATTACATGTAGTATCATATCAATAATAGTAATGTTGTTAACCATGTACGAGGGGCTATCAATAAGTATTGCGAATCTACCCCTCAAATATAAGATTTTCCCCATTCATTCCTGATACATCCTGTTGATTGTGTTCCAAAAATCCTGAGATTCCTATATCTCATTCTTTCACAAAGTTTGAATAAAGTCAGAAATCGTGAGCAAGAATGGAAATTCGGAAAATCAGTTTTTCCTTACGGTTTTTTGCATTGCAAGGCGAATCCGCAACAGAATTTTTTGACATCGCAAAAATTCATCGCAAAAACAACAATGTCTGAAAGGAAGATGATAGCCACTATTTTTTGGAATCCCCATGGAGTCCTGCATACAGATTTTATTCCAAAACGAAGCTCAATGAATGTTTATCATTGTCTAGAAGTACTGGATGAATTGCGCGACCATGTCAAAAATAAGGCAAGAAAATAATTTAAAAGTTGATTTTTTTGTTTAACGACAAAAATTTGTCTCCCACTGCTAAGATTGCCAAACTGCCCTGGACCGATCTGCATTCTGGCTAGTTGACCACCCACCATATGCTACCGATCTGACACCCAGTTACTTTTATCCATTCTCACATATTAAAAAAATAATCCGGGGAAGAAGATTTGAGAGTGATGACGGGGTTATCTCGTGCGAGCGTTTTTTACCAAATAACTTCACTAAATAATTTTTTGTGAAGGAATGAAACAACTTATCAACAGTGGTGAAAGTGGACTTGAATTGGGAGAGCATTATGTTCAAAAGTCACAAAATTAATGGAAACAAATGACCTTCGTGATATATTAGTATTTGTATTACTTATTGATTGCCCCTCGTATGTACTAAGACGAGAATGAGCATGATTTATTCCCAATGAGCTTGACCCAGCTAACTATACACGTCAGATGATGTCAACGATGCTGAAATACTTTTGATGTGTCCATTTTAAAAGATTCTTATGGAGACTTATGGAGTAGGCCCTATTCAGTGGGATAGTCTCTTTGACATATTTGCATCACCCCGTAATTATATTTGTTATAAGGGTTTACTTATAACCTTGGATTTTAGAAACAACTTACAATTGGCACCGTCTGTAGCGTCCTGAAGGCATATTTAGTAAAACTTGTTAATTTTGGCAAGTTCATTTTCATGCGATGAAAACGTTGCGTTGATTATTGCCGCGATTGCTTCCTTTTCTGTAAATTTTGAGAAACTATATTAATGAAATAGTATTGATTGTACTTCATTTGTTCTAGTTCTTATTCAATTGATATTCATCATTACATACATACGTATGTACATATTTCATAAAAAGATGACTAGACAGGAGTCGTATAATATGAGGCCCTAACTTTAGAAAAATTTCATAACAAAAATTCCTAGAAAAGAATTGTATTTCATTTCGAAGATGTATGCATATTGTCAGATCCTGCGAAATAATACCATTCAATCATACAGTAAGCTTTTGACAATTATATAGTTGTCATTAAAGATTAGTGGTACTCCTGCTTGAGCAGATGTACATTGAATCCAGGGACCAAAAGGCGTGTCCTATAAACAGTAATGTATCTGGTAGTCGCATACAAATAGTAACGTTAAAGATACAAATACAGAGCCAGCATTATGATTAATAATCATACATCGGTTATTTATTTATTATCGACTCTTTCAATTTGCACCGGGTCTCGGTGAAACTTGACAGGGGTCTTTATGGTCATGAATAGGTCATAATGGCGAAAAAAATTTTCAATGGTTTTAATTTTTTGGAGTTTTAGAAAATGTAAATATTTGGACGATTTTTAGAAGAAATATTTTTTACTCGAAATAATAGACTAAATTCCCGTTTAGTGCCATTTAAAATTGAAAATTATGCTCATCATACAAATAATTACAAATATTGTGAAATTTGCTATGAAAATTACATTTTCACAAATCATTGGATTACGAATCCGAGAATTCTAAGACTTTTATCAAATACTCCCAAATTTTTTTTAATCAATCCATATTTCCGAGCACTTGCCAACTAACTTAAGAAAACATCACACCCCAATCAGTCGAGCTTCATTCATTCCGTATTTCAGAAATTTAAAAAAAAATTCAAAATTTTTTGAAATTTTTTTAGATTAACCTGATAAAATTAGACTTTTCTGAAACGTCCAAAAATGCAATAACCTGGTGACCGACAAAACCGGTCCACACTGCTATAATCTAACCCAAATATATCTTTTAGGCGATAGAGGACCAAAAATTACTGCAGAAAATCTGGAAATGGAATTTGTTTGTCATTTTGAGCTTTAAGTAGTAAGATATAGACGTTAATATGAATTTGGAAAAAAATATTTAAGAAAATATTTTCGGGTTTTTAATAAAAATATAAAACAATTTTTTTCTGGTTTGATAGTAAATAAATGTCCGAAGTCTGATAATAATACTGCTGAATCAACACAATGTAGCAAATCAATGTTTGTCAAACATTAATAACTCGACCAGATCAATGTATTTGAAAATGACATACATATTGAAACGTAGAACTTACTCTGGTCCAGTATTTTGAATTTTTTGGTTGGTAGCATATTGATGTTCTAGATGCTCGCGGGCCGTATTATTTCAATATCTTGCGTTTTGGTGTTTGTTGTTTTACTTCACGGTGAACCCTACACCTCCACCTAACTCTCAATATATCTAGTAATTGGTAGTGACTGTTTCTTTGGAATCGCAAATTATCAAGCACGTCGTAACACAACTTAATTATGACCAACTTGAAAACTATGTAAGAAACTTGGCACAACTGAAATTCGTTCTGAATCAATTCAAAATCGTAAAGAAATCGGTATTCCAAACATCTACTCCACCGATAACCCACACAAATCGGAATTTTTCGGTAAAAAATATTTAAATGAACTGCATCGGATTTTTGTAAGGACTAAATACATGTTTAAAATACACGGCCCTCTAATGCCCCTGTTACACTATCATGATCAAATGAATAGAGTTAACTCCAGAGTTTATTACGATCACAGGTATTGTGGCTACACTGCAAAACTTAACAATGGTTAGATGGAATGATTATTTTTCGGCGGGAAACAAACCAGTCTCATGTCAGAAAATGACAAATTAAGCTTTAAAATAATAATTTCTTATTAGTTATTATAAATGGAAGGTCAATTTGCACTACAAGCAATTAATTTTGCATGGAATTTTATTAGCAGTAATCAATATACAGTGCCAAATTTATTAATCAGATGACGACTGAAATGAAGGATGAGACTTGGCGCCCTTTTTTTCAGCGTAAAACTCTGCCACAGTGTAGCCAGAGTAGCTGATTAATCACTCATTTGGATGATTAACTAGTAAAGTTTCACTAGTAAAACGCTATCACTATAATTTACCCGGGTTTGCGTTACCCTTACAATGCAAGTGTAGCTGACCCAATGCAAATAGATAGATTGCTAGTTAATCATCATTTTTGATCATGATAGTGTAACAGGGGCATAAGAGGCGATATTTAACATATCGTTAAATGTATCATGATTGGATATATGCCCATCTGTACATACGTGCTTTGTCTTTATTAACATACGTATATATGTATGTACATACGTCTATGTTGCTCATGAGATTCATCGCATCGCATCATAATTATGTGATACTTACTATGCTGTGTGAAACTATGACGATTTACACACTAACTCCAATACACAAGAATTTGTCCATCTCTTCATGAATAAAAGTATTCATGTAACGTCTCATGAGAGCAAGCCTATGCATGTACGTACATACTTATATGTATACATATGTGTACAAATCTAACTCTAGATCGGACATACTTATATGTATACATATGCGTATAGAAGCCCATGGTTTCGGGTGGTATGTGTAGACATATGTATGTATGTCGCTGCGATTATGCCTATTACTTAATAAAGCAAGAACCTGTCTTTCTTTAGGAAGAGCTTCATTTCATGAGTGAGAGTGTTCATGAAATATTTCGTGTTCTCGTAATGGTAGAGACAGTATGCGTGTCAGATGGACCATGTGGGATGGGTTCATGAACACAAAGCGAATAGAGTTGTTATACAAATATGTTGGGAAGTGACTCCATTTATATATATATGTTGAACGTGTGGTAAATTATTCACTCCGTTCTTGCCAAAATATATTTTTTCAGTTTTGTCAATTAATTCTCCTTTCTACACTTCATAATTTTCGGTAAACAAATACCACATTTTTTTTATACATTGTATAAACAGGAATTTGATAGAGTTTGAATTTTAGAAATTCTCCGTGGAATTTATTGCCCTCATAATAATTTAGGACTATATTCTTATAAACAGGTGGTGCCCATCAATTGAAATGAACACGGACCGGAAACGTCGAAAGGATCGAGATTTGCAAGACCTACCAGAAAAAGCTAAACGGTTTTTGGAAAAATATCCTGGCATTGTGGCGGCGTGCAGGACGTTACATTTAAAGGAGAGTAGGGAAAGTTCCGTGTCTTGTAGTACTGGGGAGGATCATGTCATTTATTTCCAGCCTTTCATGGAGGAAGCGATGGTTTGTTACAAATAAATGGAAGTATAAAATAAATATTTTATGAAAATCTTTATACAAGCAGATATTGGAGGGTAAGGTTGAGATATTAACGACCCACTGGGCTCAGGCCTTTCTTCAGTTTCCATTATCAAAGATTGCTGAGGTACTTTGTTGCGCTATATTTTCGCGGGTAGATTTAATCCAAAGGGACAAAGTTGACAGGGTCGATCAGTTACCAAGCATTAAAAGGGTGGCCATTCTGAGTAATTAGTTATAGTTTGATACCAATTAATTAATTTCCATATTGTTAAAAATATTAATAATTTACTAGGAGCAGCGAAATGGATGCTAACTAAAAATCAGAATCCTTGGTCCTATGAACCAACTGAATGGCCAAATAAAGAAGAAACGGTTATAATTGAGTCAACTTTTCAGACATTTAAGTCTGTAAGTGTCTAAAAAAAATTTATCATGTATATTTTAATATTAAATTGATCCCAAATTTACTAATAGGTTTATCACGAGGATCAATATGTCAGTTTGCCAACCATTTTAAAGGTTGACAGATCTAATGCAATATCCAGTGAGTCCTCCAACTCTAAAGTTCAGCAAGGTTCCGTAACCATGGTAACCGAGACGAATGATAGCCCGACAGTTAACCCGTTTGATCCTAGCAGTGTGGACGACGCTATGGAAAAAACATTCCGTCAGCTTGACTATAGTAAAACTTTTACCAGAATAATCCAGCTGGACAAATTGGGTTTAATCCCGTCCCTCGGAAATTATGCACAAACTGTGCAAGCACTCACAAAACTCACGATCCCACATAACACGGACTACTTTGTGGTACAATACTACACTGGTGAGTTCAATAACAAATTAACAATATTAATTTTTTAAGGATGCCGTTCAATTTTCGGCGAAACGCTGGAAGGCAGCCAAACTGTGCGGGACAAGTATTGAAAAATGTGCGGTCAAACTTTTCGGTAAATATTGGCGTTTACATTGCCTAAATTCGGGAGGACAATTATTCAACTTTGAGGATGTCTGCCCTGTTAAACGGTTAGCCATTTATCGTACGTGATCAACCTTACTTGATTAGTTCTACTTTTGAAAATCAACAATAGTTTGTTATTACACTGTACATAGCGAGGACTAAAATCGTGATCAACGGAGTTACTATGGTAACTCTTGATTTTTTTGATGATGATTAAGGTTTTCTCGCTAAACCGGAAAAAATGGGACACCCTATATTTACGAAAACATTTTTACATCGGTGCATAAATCCACACATCCATGCTCATGCTGTATATCGGTTTTTGCCTTATTTTCCTTTGGTAATATATAAAATTTAACACCCAATTGTCATCATATCATTATCATTAAGTAGAGCTGCCTTACCGTACGAACTCCGCTAGTTACGATTTGTTTGCAACTTCTTAAAATTGTAAGCATACTTTCTTTAACAGGTGCCGCAAAGTTTTTAACTGTACACACGACCGATTTAAATGTCACGTTTGACTCAGCCATACCGGAACATAACATTTTCCCTACGGAACAAGAAATCCATCAAATCTCGACTACCATCACGCAAACTTATTCTGGTCGCGAAGCCATGCTGGATCATTCTTCTATTAAAGATGTATATCCCAATTCTGAAAAAACTTGGAAACCATCCGGTCACCTCATCCCTCAGCGAATGATTGGAAAGGGATCCTTTGGCTCTGTATGGGCCGCCGAAGGACAGGATAAACAAATGTTTGCCATCAAAGTAATAACTCAATTTAAGGAGCCACTAATTTGCCAAATCAAACAAGACACCCTGATAAATAACATTTCCACTTATTCAAATCCGAACGTGGTCCGATATTACGAGTTCTGGACAGAACCCGGTGAAAAGAGTATGCCTGGAGACGAGGCCACCTCTGCATTGCTATACATGCAGGGGCTTGTTGCATAAAGATAATATTGACAAAATGTCATGACAATTTCCAAAATTGTCATGATTTCCGTTGCATATAATTGACATTGACAATTGACAGCGACAGGAGATTTTTGGCTGTCATGACATAAAATTGTCAGAATAATTTCAAAGGTTTGTTGCATAGAATTTAACTTGACAAAAACTTGTAAAATTGTCAGAAAAATTCGACAGGACTATTTTCCTCTGTCAAATCTTATTTCATCGTTGTTACTCTTAATAAATTAATGCAAATCGTATCTTTTTTAAACTGCATTATATTACTTAATTAATGAGAAATTTATACTCTTATTGGTTTAGTTGATGCATTTAAAAAAAATCCAATTTTAACCGGTGGGGGTCATATAGGTCGGGTAGGGTCATTGATGCAGAATTCGAAAAAGTCGTAGAAGGCTGAAATTTGGCACAATGACCCCAATGGAGGTATAAATTCGGAATATAGAGTAAAACTTCAACATTTTATGACTGAAGGGACTATAGGGTGATCCCCACCGATTTTCAAAAATTTTCTTAAATAGCTGAAATTTGGCACGAGATCCCTAAATTAGGGTTACGATTGGTAAAAACCAAGTTTACCAGGGCGGTGGGAAAAAGTGCCCTTTTCCCATTTTTACCATCCACCCAAAATAGGTGGGAAATGGGATAAATGGGAAAAACTGGAAAAACGCTGTTTTTGGGGGTGATTCAAAACAACTTTTTTAAAACTTAATATTTTCAAAACCCAAATTTATAGTCGTGTTCTCCATTAAATTCTGAGAAAAAAAGTGGGTAATACGGTTGAATTCGGATAATTTTAAAAATTCACATGTATTCTTATGAGAAATCAGCAAAACAATCAAAACTGTTCAAAAGTGGCCGTGTGCCGTGTCGTATATCAAAATTTTCGGAATTTCATGGAGATTACGAATATGCAAAAATATTCCGAAAATACTAATTATTAAAGAAGTTAGGTTTTTTCATAACTAAATGCATGGAAAGCTGATTTTTCCCGTTTTGGACGGTAAAAACCACTTTTTCCCATTTTCCACCTGTCCTGGGAAAAAATAGTTTTGGACGGGAAAAACGAAACCCTATAATGTAAGAATATGAAGCTAAATTCAAGAATATTTTTCTCATAAGGCTCAAACAGTGCGAAACACTCTGAATTTTGAAATCAATTTTGCATACATGAGAAAATTATTGACGAAAGTTTTGTCAAAAGTAGAGAATACTCGTCCGATAACGGAAGAATGCTCTGAGAAGTAACTTACGTATGCGAATGATGCATAGTAAGATTCTGGCCAAAGTGGATAATTCTATAATTATATTCACACAATTTTCTTGTTGTCAAGGGATATGGTGACAGGTACCTGTCAAACTTTGACAGAGGTCAAATTCTTGTCAAACTGTCAATGAATTTTATATGAAACAGCAATAAATTGTAATTGTCGTTGTCGCCCTGTAATTGTCGCCCTGTCAACTGTCATTGTAACACTTTTATGCAACAGGCCCCAGATGGAATTATGCGATGGTGATCTTGCTCAATTTTTAGGGAAGGAAAAGCATCAGATTAGTGTTCCACTTAAAGCGGATATTATTCGACAAATATCTGCCGGGCTAGATTATCTACATACGACGGTCCAAATTATCCACGGGGATTTAAAACCTCTCAATATTTTCTATACTAGATTACAGGAGGACAGGGTAGTTTTTAAGATTGGTGATTTCGCTCTGTCTGGGAACTTTGGATGCAGGGATGACGTAGTGTCGGCACGTAACCTAGTGTCGACACCGCTATACCGAGCCCCAGAATTAGAGGTTGCAGGGGGACTGCAAAATTACACTTTCGCTTCGGACATTTATTCTTTAGGGTTAATATTTTGCGAGGTATTACACCACTTTGAGCGGGATGAGAAACGAAGTATATTTCATCATATAAAATACGATGGGGGACAAGGAGTTGAATCTTATTTGGCTGGTTTATTTAAGGAGCTAAATTTAAGTGAGGTGCAATTGTCAGGTGGGTCGATGGGTGGGATCGACCAACTCTTGGTGAGAATGCTAAGCCAAATAAGTAAACTGAGGCCGACATCTGGAGAGATTGTAGCAGTCTTGGAAACCAGCGATAAGTTGGAGGAGAATGCCGCGAAATTTATGTAAAAATGTACTACAAAATATATTATATTGTACTTCAATCTGCACATGCGTATTTAATAAAATTATATTGAGGTTGAATCTGGTAGTAACGAAAGGTTGATTTTTTGTTAACATTGGCAATATTTTACCATTTCTAATGTGACAAGAACACTTCGAATAATTTGAGAGCAGACAGCAGTAACTGTCCGTAACTTCACCCTAATGGTAATAAATTTATTACCATCGGTTACAAATTTGTTACAAATTGTTTATCATTGTTTCTCATAGGTTTCATTTATCAGCTACGTGGAAATAAATTTACTACCACTGGGTGACAAATTTATTATCAATATGGTACACTTACCACCGGTAGTACCGTTTATTAAGAATTATTTAGAGTTCACATTCTAACAAGATTTGTATTTAAGATTATCAGGACGGGGATACTATGCGATCTATTGCTTAGTGACACTTATAAAAATAATGTGTCGACAGAGGTACCAAATTCCGGTGTTCTACTACCACAGCATGTATAATTACGGCCAGGCAGGATTTAGGCTCTGTATAGTATGTTACCCTTCAGTAACATAAGTATGAATTATAACCAAACCGAGCCATGTATACTTTCCAATATAATCATGTCCTCAAATTATTAAACGTGAACGAATTGTCATTCCGGCAAAATTTAAGTTCGATCTAAAAATAATCAAACATTACATGTTGATCTAAACAATCTTGGCAAATATTAAATGCTGGAATTATATACTTATGTACAAACGTGCTTTTAACCGGCACGTTTTACCCCAACCAATCTCCTTCACCTCAATTTTAGGAACTCATCCAGCCGGAAAGACGTTGGACGCTGGAAATGTATTGCTTTTAAATTTTAGACCTTTTCTCCGAGGTTTTCATGGATAGGAGTTTTTCTGAGGTGAGGCGAAAGCCGGAAAGCGGGGCCCCTCACGGAACAATAAATATTTAAAAAAAACTCTCTTAGGTACGCACATGTAAAAGAATTAAACAGGATTTTCAAGACGCAATAAAATAATTGTGACTATGTTTTGCATCACCGCAAGGCCAAACAAATCAAGTAAGACTATAAGTGTAGCAAATATGTATATCGAAACCGTGTTCGATCCAGCCATCATTTTATTTATTATTGTCATCAGGTGCCATAAATAATCGAAGGTTTAAGTAAGCAATAGAAATATCTAGGTACCTTATATATCCATTCAGGAACATCTAAGAACAAAAAGAACTTAATTTGATTGATTTTTAGACGGATATATTAATTTATGCAAATTTTGTAATTGTATGCAATCTTGCGGTGATGCAAAAGCGTAGTCAAAATTATTTTGTTGCGTCTGGCAAATCTTGTTTAATTCTTTTATGTGCGCCTCACCTAAGAGATTTTTTTTTCAAAAAATATTTATTGCCACACTCATAGTTGCTTTTCCTAACCAAGAATAAAGATAATCAATAAAGACGACAACTCCTGGAACCATCGTCGGCACGGTCCTGTATGAGTCAACCTATACATGAAAATGTTCAGAATTCATGCTAAATAAGAATATTTGATTAGTTATGCTGTAATATGCAAATTAAAGAAGTTGTTTCAGCTCACCCGATATGTAATTGTACAAAAATCAACAAAAATTTCCAAAACCCAGCAAAAACTTGGGTTTTGCAATAAAAATCCCGGGATTTTCCGAACGTTGGTAACGGAGGGTCGGACATTAAGGTGTTTCACATCTTTGTAAATAAATATATAAACCTTGTAACATGGCATATTTAATTTAATTCACTGCTGATTTATTTATTCACATAGATATTTATTTATGTTTAATATACGTACATTATCCGAAAGACTAACAACGCGAAGCCGTGAAGTGGTACGCTAGGATTTTAATGGGACCAATTTTAGTTTCTTCACCAGAAAGAATAAGCGGACCCGTATTTTTGCTTTTTCGATAATGCGCGAATTTAAGCTCATGGACCTCACCTCACTAGGTAGTGAGATGAGGTCCATCACGTCATATCTCGTCTCACCGGCAAACCTACCCTCAACGGTCCTTCCTTCCTTCCTGAATAAGATGCAGGACTATGCCCACTCTAATCTCGTTACATGAATAAACTAATTTATTTAGGTTTCTTCACGAGGCTATCATGGACTCAGTTGCAAGAGTAGTGCGGGTCGTCATTCCCGACACGCCGCATCAAATGACGTGATTTTGAGGGCCCTACGTTCCGCCGGAGCACCCGCTATCAAAGAACCCGCAGGTTGCTCACGTCCAGATGGGAAACGTCCTGATGGACTGACTTTGGTCCCATGGGCGAGAGGAAAGCCCTTGGTGTGGGACTTTACGTGTACCGACACTTTTGCAAAATCCTATCTCCCACAAACAAGCATTCGTCAGGGTGCAGCAGCCGACAAGGCCGAAGATCGAAAAGCGAAGAAATATGAATTTCTGCACGACAGGTTCCACTTTGTTCCCGTAGCCGTTGAAACGACAGGAGTGTGGGGCAAGGAAGGCCTGTCCCTTATCAAGGATATTGGGTCAAGAATTACGACCCTTACTGAGGAGAAAAGAGCGACTGCGTTACTACTCCAACGAATGAGTATTGCTGTGCAACGGGGAAACGTCGCAGCGATTTTGGGATCTCTTCCAGCAGGAAAAGAGTTGGATGAGATTTATTTATTTTAATATATACGACTGATGATGACGGTATATTGCGATAATTTAGGTTATTTTTTTTAAATTTCTGATAGGGATGTATTTGTACAGCGCTGGTCGCTTAGCTTTTCCAGAATTATAATGTAAAATTCAACGAATCTCTGCGAATATTATTCTATACTCGAGTAAATAAAACATTTATTTATTGACATCTATTAATTGTCGGGGTTCATGAGAAATAGTGAATTTTATGAAGATAGTTTTTTATGAGATGTGAACTGTAAATGCACCTTGGCTTTGATAATGTGTTGCTTATGTGTGTATGTGTGAACTTTATGTACTGAGCGATTATTACGTGCACTTATGTATGTAACTGATGACTTTTGTGTGCGCGATTATATGTGAATAACTACGCTGAACACAATTGATTTAAATTTAATACGGAGTTTGACGTAATTGGTTTTATTTCCAATTTAGAGCAAGAGTATTACATACAACCTTTTGCATGAAATCTTACTCAATATATTTAACTAGGTTAATTAATAAGTTTCTTAGTCTCAATTTCTCTTAATCGAGGCAAAAATGAGACATGCAAATCATGCTGGTGCAAAACAGCATGGAACAACTTCCAAAATTTACGAACAGTTTTTACGAAGCGTTGAAGTGTTCTCGCGGGGCTCAACCACGGTCGTATTTATACCGCCGGTCGGACCGAAGTGGAAGTGGGTAGAATTCCCATTTGAATTTCTAAAAATAACTTTTCAAAACTACAGAAAAATCACATTCTTTGTATTCGTAATACATACGATTTTTATACTTTTTCGCATAACTTTTGTTCCGGCTGCACGCATTTGCATGACTTGCATTTACATACATACAGTAACGGTCAAGTATTAACAAAGACTGAAAGCGGTGAAAGTTTGCAGACGTATGTACACATGTACATATCAGCTTGCTTTTACAGTTGTGTGCATGGAAAAGTGAAAGCGCATTCTTTCTGCACTGTCAATGCACATACAATTCAAATTGCATCTATTTTGCATCCTAATGCAGACTGGATTAAACTGGATTGAACTAGATAAAACCAGCAATCACAGTTATACAAAATAACTAAGAATCTCACATATTGAGAATCTTAACATTAATCATATTCCTCAAAGGAATCCGAATCTTAAACCATGAATTTCAATTTTTGGAAAACTCTTTTAGAAAAGAGTTTAAAAGTTCCGAAATTTGTGATAAGTTTTCTACAAACTATAGCTTAATACCCATGACACGTCAAACAGACGTTTCAAATAGCGTATGTGTAAAGCTGTCATATATCCCGTGAGTGACTTACATATACATATGTAAGGTACTCACGGGCTATAGCCAACATGACAATAGGCATGTTGGCTATTGGTTCTTTTGACAATTTTCCAGAGTACATCATCTTACCATGAAATTGGTACCATGGCACCACTGAATTTCCTACTAACGCGAGCCTACCAATTTAAACGCATTACGTGCACTTTATGGGACATACTAGTAATTATATCAATTTACTCATCCATCAATTTTAGATAAGTGCTGGGACTGAATATGTAAAGCATGGCAAGTATCTCCCTCGTTGACAGTATAATTTGGTTCGTTGTTAGAAAACAAGGCAATTACATTCGCAGAACTTATAACTTGGCCGGTCTGTCCACTCAATTCAACAATCATGAGGATTTCCGAAATAAAAATTAATCATTTAAAATGATTCATTTTAAATAGCCCAGAAAAACAAAAAAGGCCTAATAGTTTACTCCACTTGGGTCAATGTAAGTTATAGTGAATTCGTATTGCACTTAACCATTATTATTTCAATTCAATAAAATTAGAGTTCTTTTCTGCGCAATCTACCCATCCATCAACCAATCTTGTTTATTTCGCCAACACCCAACTCAAATGTCAGTACTGGTATTTGAACCCGTTGATTATAAAGTCCATGGGAGAAGTCCAATCTGTTTTAATTAAAACCAATTAAGACTGATTTTATACTACGAAAAATATGGAGACTCGTGGCCTCTCAGCTTTGTGAACTGTCCAACTGACTTCGCATTGTCTATTTGTTGATCCACTGCCAACGTGATGCATAAATTTACTCCAGCTTTTATGAAGTTTTGAGTTGACACGGGACACTGGATCTCATGTATTGCGTAGGTAAATTGCTAACTCTTTTTTTACTTCTATCCAAAAATATCTATTGGTTTACTTTAGTAAGGAGGTGTAACTTATCCAACTTGAAGGTTATCCTAACCAATTGTCACGGCCATTTAAGAGAAAACTATTCACCCGTCGCACTAAGCAGGCCCTTGCCTCTGATTGTGACTTCGCAGTAGTGCAGTCTTTTTAAAACATCACTCGGACGCCCGCGTAAGTGGAAATTCCCAGATAATTGAGATGTTATTTTCTTGCAAAGTAGATTGAATATTTTTTTTTAATTTCTCATTCCCAGCTAACGAAATATGTATTGTTTTTTTAGCAGCAAGTCATGAGATTAACGTTGGAAAGGTTATGGACTCCTCAGCTTATTTTACTTGTTGTACAACACTTTGAGCTCGGAGGTGTCATATTTTCGTCGGCAGGTGAGGTGGTACGCCCCAGAAGGGACGCTGGCGTTGGCCTGTCAGCATTATCAACCGCTACATCAGTTGCTTCCTTCATTACTTCGTTCATCAAACAGGGGACCTGTGAAGGAGAAGGCTGCGCATGGAAAGGAAAATACATACGATTTTTATTCTTTGGAGCACTCGACGGTCAATACGATGAACCTCTTCCAACTGGATGGACTAGTAGGGACGAAAAGCTCAAAGTATGGGAAAATTCTCCGGAAAAAGCACATCTGGGATTAAAGCAAATTGATGTGGCATGGATAACTCCATTATTCTCTGAGAGGAGTAGCAGTAGATGGGGTTTCGATGGACCTCATTTGGTAACGTACAGAAAGGATAGGAATAGCTACAGTGCAAAAATGCACAAATTATGTCTTGATTATTTCCACGCTGCATGGATCAACATGACATTTATTTCTACTACACCGTGCGAGAAATACAGGAAGAAAGGGTGGTTCCTGAAAGTCCATGGCACTCATCCAGTAGATGTGAATGGGAGTCCTAGGTTCTTATTTTCCCTCCACAGTGAAGACGATGCTACAAAATTTCTCACTGTTAGAACTGCACACTACAACGATGCGGCTCGAGCGTTTGAGCATACAATTGAGGATATTGAATTTTCCAGGACAGTATACACTCCCCGAGTCTTTTTGACTCTGGAGAACTGCTCTGCATGCGGGGAGCAAAGTTTTTTTGTAGACGCTAATTATTTGGATCTTGTAGAGAAGCTGCATGCCAATGAGATATCATCCATAGCCCCACCCACCTACAAATTCAAGCAATGTATCAACAGCAGATATGAGTACCCCTACGAAGGTGTGCAAGGAATGAGAGAAAATACAATTAACGGCATAAAGGACCAACTACAGCCAACTAAATTGTCAAAGGATCAGTTGGTTTTAAGCATAACAAGTGGCGGCGAGGTATGCAAAAACGCATGCGCAAAAAATGGCTATAGTTATTTTTGGTGCGATTCAACGCATGGATGGGATTATTGTTCCCCGGAGATTGTGAACGATGTTAAAAGGTCGTACTCCATTTATGGAAATGCGTACTCCATTTATAAAAATTGAAAACATGTATTCTTAGAATTACGTACTTGAATTTCTAAAAATGTTTTTTCAAAATTTTTTGAAAATTCTAAAATTTTGCTGATATTTTAATTTTTCGAAATTCAAAAGCTGACAAAAAAATTTGACAATTTTTAAAATGCATTTTTAGAAATTCAAGTACGTAATTCTAAGAATACATGTTTTCAATTTTTTGAAATTGCGCCAAAATTCGAAAAGTTACAGCGTTTTGAAAACCCGAGGTTTTGGCTAAAAAAATTTTTTTAAATCCCGCCACGCGGTCAAACTCGCGCATTAAGAAAAGTGCAAAACCAAACGTTGGTAAGGTTGACCTGCACGACCAAATAAAATTGGTCCGGTCGAAATCGGAGTGTAGCCGCTGACACATCCGCATTGTAAGTATGACCACATTGTTTAAGGTTTTAATTAAATTGGTTGCATTCTTTTCTGCCAAGTAGTTCAGATAGGTCCCAGGTCTCACGACAGTAAAACATGCACATCTTACCAGTAAGATAATAGGCACGTGCGGGAGATTAAAAGTGAAACATGTGTTTTTCTCTCCTCTCCCACTGAATTTCCAGAGAAATTAAAGTTTCTCGAGGAGAGGGGGTGGGGGCGACACATTTTTGTGTTGAGGAGTGAGAGGCGTGTCAAGGTTGGGTGGTTCTCTATAAAGAACCACCCCCACACTTTTTTTCACCCAAATCCTTGCAGGCCACGTTTCCATCATCAACGTGGCCTGCAATATTTTTAGTAAATTTTACTAATGTTCTTTATTTTCTTCCAGGGTGAGGAGGAGGAACAAGTGCCCCGGATTGAATGAACAGGTGCTGCTCTCAGACCCTCCCGAAAAAGCCACCCTGAGGTCGGTTACCACGCCGACTCTGGGGTAGGGGGCGGGACTGAGAGTTACGAGCAGTGCTTGTTTATGTGGTCAGTCCGTGGGCCTTGAACTGAGTCCTCACCCCCTGATATAGATACACACGTTGTGGTGGATAACGTGGCGCATGTGAATCCATTATTGGCGGGGGCTCTGCTGCGCGGTTGTGTGGCCCGGGGGACTTCCTCTGGTGGGGCTGAGACCCACTGAGTTTCTCAGTAGTTGGTCTCAGCGTAGGTGAACCACTGGGGGAGTTTTGCCTTGGGCCTGTCATCGTGCGGTGGAGGATTCACTACCGTACTTGGACCATCACTCTGGGAGGCGTAGCAATACGCCACCAGTACTTTGTCTTTTGGTGGAGCGACCAAGTCTCTTTCTGGTCCTGACTCAATTCATGGTCAGGACCGGAGAATTTTTAAGTCAAGGGGGACTTATTTGTCTTAGGGGAGGTTTGGTATCAGCACATTAAGGCACGTGCCGTGTATAAGGAGACTGCAATAAGCATCATTTGCTTTCGCAGCTGACGGTCCTGTCCAACAATGGCAGGATCGTCACCCCACCAATACAAACATACACACCAGTAAGATAACGAGCTCGCACACGAATATAGTTGCTAAGATTTTATTTTCAATAATGATTTCACACTTGTTGTGCCAATTTCTTGTGCCATCCATGTAAACTAATATGGATTATAATTTTACAACCAAACTGGAATAATCATAATTTCTTAGAGATATATAATTCCCCATCGCCACACCCTATTTTGACGAGACCTCGCCCATTCAGCCCAATTTTTTAGTCAAGTTGACAATTCCCGCATTTTGTCACTACAACGGCAGCTGCATCTGGACCACTGCATTAGAAGAGGGTTTCCTCACAAGCCTTTCCACCGTCAAGATCACAAAAGTAAAGCTCCTTCCTACCGAAGTCCTTTAGTAAATAGGGGAAAGAATTAAAGAAAGTTTACTATAGAAAAATCTCGCCATGACAAATCCAGAATTGTTTTATTCTCATTTACGGCTGTTGAAGCCTTTGCTGCGGCCGGACATTTACAATCCGCAGATCCTTGACCCACCACCAGGCTCACCACGAGAAACAACGTGCTCTCAGGACCGTCACCGATGGAGGGAATACGTGCTTACTTATCCGTAAGTTAAGTATCAAACCTGTGATTGGTGCCCGTAACATAATAAATGAATGGTTTGTCATGTAAATATCAATACGAACATAAATAAATGCATATTTTCTTATTATGCAGCTGTCTATCTTTAATTCTATGTATTACATATGTGACCCAAGTTACATACATGCATTCAATTAATTAATTAATGTGCACAATTAACTTGCATTAAGATTTAGCCCACACAAAATTATGCATCAGATCTATCAAAAGGAGTAATTGTGATCTGGAAATATTAACAAAAACACAAATATTTATCCTCATGTCTAAATAGTTGTTAATGATTCGTATCCTTACCGAATCTCTCGCGTTCGGAAAAGTCTTCACCAACCGATCCAATAAAGTAGTCCGAGCTTCCATGTGATCCTTCCTTTCAACATCGTAGGGAATATTCATCTCAACTTTTTTCGCAGACCCGACCCCTACAGAACCTTCTTTACCCTTCGGAACCAGAAATCCCATTTCCTCCACGCTGGAAAAACTCTGCCATGAAGTCGAAATCACATGTAAACTTTCCAAGACCGGGAAACACTTGGTGTAATCAATCCGACCAAACTTTCTTGATACACAGCAACCCATCTCAAATTCAACCCTGTTATTCATCCCACTCTCGATGTGGAACCGTTTCATGGCCTTGAATATTGGGAATTTCCATTCCATCACCTTATCAAAGGCTGTAGGGAATTGTACCGTTAAACTTTCTAGGGTGAGGGAATGCGTCCTCAGCAAAGTGTAGAGATTTTCTTGCAGGTAGTCGCCATTTTGGAACTCGGCATCGTACTGAATCTCAAACTCTAGGTTTTTTTAAAGAAGAAGGAACTTTGAGGAGACACTCAATCCCATCAGAGTCCAGATCGCCTGCCAATATCAGGGAAGAGAGTGATCTGGAAGTTATTTAAGGGGGACTTACATAAATCCTTCCAAAATTTATTAATTATTAATTTAACGTCCATTATGTTAATTAATCCATCGACCATGACAAACTCCTTGAGACCATCGACCATCGACCATGACAAATTTCTTGCGACCATCGCCATCGACCATCGACCAACTGGTTAATTTTGCGACCATCGACCATTTTCACGCGACCATCGACCATCGACCATGACCAATTTTTCGCGACCATCGACCATGGATCATGACCAATTTCTTGCGACCATCGACCATCGACCATCGACCATGACCAATTTTTCGCGACCATCGACCATCGACCATGACCAATTTTTCGCGACCATCGACCATCGACCAACTGGTCAATTTTGCGACCATCGACCATCTGGTCGCAAAATCGACCAATGGTCGAGCGACCATGCCGATCTATGTTCATGCATTGAAAATTCTATAGTTTCCAGCCTTTCAATTCTCACTATTTTCCTGCATGAGGGCTGACCTGTTAATTTTGTAGGTTTCGAATTCCCCATGAATTGATTGAATTATTGAAGGACTAAATTTGTGAGTGAATAAACGTTTGAATACTTGAATTGTTGAAAGATTGATTGAATAAATGTGTGAATGTTGCCTAAGCATGATGACTTTGAGTGAATATTTGAGTGAATATATTTTTGCTGGACAGGTATGGCCACTACTCGCCCGAATAGTTCTAGTTTGGTTATCCAAGATTAGAGCCCCCAAAATTTATATATAAGCAAATTTAAAATGGTTTTGATCACCAACTCATATAGATATTACTTTAAAATGTACTTACTTTAAAATTTTTTGATTCCGTTGTACGCCCACTCCAGGTCGGTTAATAGGTATGTGATAGCACATTGTTTACTTCGTTAAAGGAAGAAATTAACACATTTTCAGCTTAAAACTATTATGTTAGTTAATAAATAAATACAATTAGTAAATTCATTGAAAAAATTACATATTTTCTTTGACTCCGCTGGATGGCGTTAGAATATTTCTCAATATTTCTCATAGATCTCACTATTTCTCACTGAGATGAGATTTGTGGAGGTAAGATGAGATTTCTGCAACCCTGGATATATCCCAACTTGGGAAAGCCTTAAAATAATTAAAACTGCAATATTTGCGCAAATCTCACCAAAGTTATAACGTTTGTCTTCCACATGATTACATTGTGAGTGAATCACCATACGGAGTTGGACAGTACGAGAAATGCGCTCACCTCCTCTAGATCTGCATTTGTCTTGATATTACTGACACGGTTGGTGAAGGGGTTTATGGTTTCGGAGTTCAAGTTAATCTGATCCGATGCTATATGTATGTAAGTTAAGAATGTTACTGAGTTACTGATACATATATTACTGAGTTAGTCATTGGTTAAGGATTTGAAGGGATTTTTAATTGAAATTTTTGATTAGTTACATAGTTGGAGTAAATCATTCAATGTGTTAACATACAGTCTGGCAATTCACATACCGTCGTACTAATTCTGAAATGCCATATCTAAATGCAGTCGTTTTCTATATGCTTCTGGTGCATATGTGTCATTTCAGAATAAATCATGGACTGGACTTATGTCAGTTCGGAATTGGTACAACGATATGCTCTTCAATGACAAAAATATTGTTGCAAAATTATTTTATGATATGCATAAATCTAACTATTAATACAATTCGCTTTGTCATGAATTACGTGACAAGTATTTCAGATTAAGTATGTAGTTTAAAATCATACTTGGAATATTGCTTTGTGTCCTTCTCGAATTCGGATTTTGATTTTTAATTCAGTTAATTTTTCTTTACAAGTAACATTTACGAAAGACGATAACAACTTAGCTACTTGTTTCATACTTTAATATAAAACTATTTAAAAATACATTTAGTTTAATTTCAGTACAGAATAATCATGTCATTCACAATTTAAAACTGAATTAATGAATAAAAACAATTAGATTGAGTACGAAATATGACATAACAGAAGTTACACCCATCATTTAAAACGTGAAATTTGTACTTAACTATTGCTATCTTAATTACTCAATTTCAAGCAAGCAATTTCAACTCCATTAAATGTCGCAATAAAAACTCAACGCAAAGGCAATACCGACAATTGCGAGAACAAAAAGCAGTTCAGGTTATTACCATAGCTATTTGGCTTAAACCTGAATAATATTATTTATGTACTCAATCGCACCAGAGGTCGATGCCGCCGATCTCACGCCGCCGCCGCGCCGTACGCCGATAGCATTTTAGGCGCCGCCGCCGCCGATAAAACCGATTTCCTATACCTTTAACATTGGGACGCCGCGCCGCGCCGCTGACGCCGCCGAAAAATCACCAAAAATTGGCGCCGCCGCCGCCGAAAATTGGTCGGCGTCGACCTCTGAATCGCACCTTCTAACCGCCATCCAATCCAACCGCGTTCATTTTTATAATTGTTTTATTTTCTCAATGCAGTATTTTTTTAGATCAATTGTAAATTCCTATACCTTCTAATTATCTGGTGAAGTAATAGAATCTGTTTATCATTCCCAAAGTTAGAACTCTCCTGTTTTATTCCTTTCTTTCCAAGTAGTTTTATCTCGTACATATCCTTAACCCTATAAACTCGGCTGTTAAAACCATCCATGCAAAGAGGAGTCCACCCATCCAAATATAAAATATCATCTGTACGTGGGAATATAACGATATCGGTGAATACTCTTTCTCCCCAAAAGAAATTCCTGCTTTATTTCCTATCAGAAATTCATTGTAAAGTCTTTGCCAATTCTCCACCAATTCCCAATACCGGTTAATTCCGGCCTGTCCTAAATGCTTCCAAACCAGTTGTAGCTCATTCTTCCAAAAGTGAAAACTTGCAAATAGGAAACGCCTAGTTGGATTATCGTCCAGGTTAAAGAGAAAACATCGAATTGTCCCATTACTAGTATCAAAAAACTTACCATTCCCTTTAATGTGCAGTAGTTCTTGTAGAATTTCGAAAATATCGAAACTCTTCAATCTCCGCATTACTTCGTAGTGGGAAGTTGAATGATAAGTGAAATTCCCCAGAACAAAATACACGTTTCCATTATCGTCGGATTTATAAGGGGAGGTGAAATTTATCCCCTTCTCTAAATTACGTCTAATCATAAAATCCGTATGCACCTGACCCCACTCTTTGAAACTTGTGTGAACCAACACCCGAAACCCGTTTGCATATAGAGAATCAATATCAAAAAATTTTTGTCGTGAAGGCATGACTAGAAAATCGCTAGTTATAATCCCAAAATAAACGTTGACCAGAATAAGTATATTTAGAGCAATTAATGATAAAAGTACTCGATTATTTTTAAGTTGACAGGATAAATATCCATTCAACAGAAATGTGTAATTGATACTGTCCAATAATATTTTGATAACGGTATAAATCTTGCGTTCGGGCTGTTTAACTAAAATATTGAAACTGCCTATTAAAAAACTAAAGATAAAGATGCTGTACCAAACCCAAGGTTGGAAGGGAGCGAGAAATATGTCCCACTTGGGTTCCAAAAACGAGTTGGTGACAAAAGTGCCCGAGACAGAAGTGCCCGCGACAAATGTGTCCCGACAAAAGTGCCCAGCGACAAGAGTGCCCACGACAAAAGTGCCTAGCGAAAAGAGTGCCCGCGACAAGTGTGCCCCACGACTAAAGTGTCCACGTATCATATGCGACGTATTAAATATAAAGCCAGTTGAAGTAATCTTTCCACTTATTACATGAGTTACAAGGTCAAATAGCACATTTTATTCATCAAGCTTAAATAAAAAATCATATAAAAATATTCCAGCTTAACAAAAAACATATTTAATAAACGGATCTTACTTAAAAGTAATTAATTTGAGTATTTAATTGGATGAATCAATACTTACAATTCATCTAAATCTGAGTTATTCAAGCTCATTTTTAAATAAAAATAATACTTTATACGTAAAACCTACAGTGCAGCTTTGCTTAGCCCGAGCCAGGGTTGGTCAGAAATCTCAATGTGAAGTTTTAACTTGATTAGACGATTTTTAAAAATCGCTATGGGTAGCCCCATAGGATCCCTCCACCTGAATTTTTTTTTCCAATTTCACTTCGTATTCTTTCATTAGAACTCATTACCAACCTCTATGCCAAAATTCAGCTTAATTGAGGGATTTTATAAAATCAGTATGGGTCACCCCACAGGGTACCTCTGGATAAAAATTTTCAAAATTGTACATTATAAACTCCCATTATAAGCTGTCATCGACTTCCATACCAAATTTCAGCTTAATTGGACGATTTTGAAAAATCAGTTTGGGTGACCCCATAGGGTCCCTCCAGATAAAAATTTTCCCAAATTCACTTCATATCTTTTCACTAGAAGCCATTAGTTACCTATGTACCAAATTTCAGCTTTCTACGACAATTTTGAAAATTTGATGCATAATAACCCCACCACCTACATGACCCCCACCGGTCAACCACTTGACCGATTTGGCTCATCTTCGAACTCGATTTGTCTTTTGGGTCGATATAGATGTGGTAAAAATTTCAAGTCGATCGCTTGAGTTTAAAGAGAGTTATCGTGTTGACAGACAGACGGACAGACGGACAGACATAACGGGTACATAAGCCCTGGCTCGGGCTAAAACGAATAATATGTCGTAGATTTGAATTCTAACCTTCAAATAACCAAAAAAGATACTATAATTTAAAAAATCACGAAAAATTTAAACGAAATAGACAAGTAAAATAAGAATTGCAAGTGTGTAATACTGGAACTTGCAGGTCTTCTGAAGACTGCTGTCGAGAAGTATGGCAAAGTTCTGAAGTTGGAATTCATTCGAGGAGTGGATTACTTTTAAATAAGATCCGTTTATTCCATATGTTTTTTGTTAAGCTGGAATATTTTTATATGATTTTTTATTTAAGCTTGATGAATAAAATGTGCTACTTGACCTTGTAACTCATGTAATAAGTGGAAAGATTACTTCAAATGGCTTTATATTTAATACGTCGCATATGATACATTGATACGTGGACACTTTAGTCGTGGGGCACTATTGTCACGGACACTCTTGTCGTGGGGCACACTTGTCGCGGGCACTTTTGTTGTGGGCACTCTTGTCGCTGGGCACTTTTGTCGGGACACATTTGTCGCGGGCACTTCTGTCTCGGGCACTTTTGTCGCCATCCCCCAAAAACCATGCAATATTCTCCACACAATAAATATATGTACGCCTCTCAATCGAATAGTACGAGAGATCTGCATTCACTTGAAAAATGAAATTAATATCTTCATCTCTCATTACATCAAAACTGACATATTTCGCTTGACTAGAAAGCATATTGGTTTCAGACAACTCATCAAATTCAACCGAAGGCAAAACATTAATTTTGCTAAAATTTAAATGATCTATCACAATTACTGTAAGGACGGAAAGGAAACGACAGTGGTTTACGTACTTTTCAACATCCCCCATTTTGAAGCATGGAAGTTTTACGGTATTCATAATACCGAAAAGGTCATCATAAAAGGCTTTATTTCGAATTGGATCCCTCTCGTTGTGTGCGTTGATTGTTTTGAACAATTCTTGCCCTTCGAGGAAACTCGAAAAGTCCAAGGGCAAAGCAATCTCAATGTTTTTTAAAGGATAGACATGTTTCTTCATGATTACGCTATAGGTTTGCCATGATGTTAAGTATTCGCTATCCAAGTTCGGATCGATGCCTTGGTTTATCAGCAATGTTGTAGTGATTCGCAAATTTTCAGGTTCCTCATCCTCCTTGAGTAGGATGTTGGTCAATTTGGTTTCGGTCGTTTTCCACAATTCCAGATTTGTAAAGAGTAACACAAAAACTGAGTTTCTTTGATTAAGAGCGTCACGTGAAGTTTGGATTGAGGAAAATGTTTCATTCCATGGTACATTGACGTAGTAGAAAATGTTGCTAGGATTACTAAATATATTTTTAATCTTGTTAAGCATTCTTAATTGATATAAATTTTGCAATATTCGTTACCTATTACGATGTAATTTTCCAATGAGGTCCAAATCATATTTTTCTTTTACCTTTGTAAAGTCTCCATACCAAAATAGTGTTGGATACTTTGTAAGAAACAGCGTAATTATTCGGATACTTTCTGCTTGATGGGGTTTTGCTGTTACAACTTCTTGAAAGCAAGGGAGATCGCAGAGAGATTTATTTATTTTTGAGACAGTAATCAGCCAGAAAACAAAATTATGCATTTTTGCGTGAATTTGGTGTCTAAAAATACAATATATTTATATCTGCAGGAAAGTGTCGTTAAACGTGACAGTAAGAATCCCACAAAATACCACGACCAGTATTGTATTGTATTGTATAAGGTTTTACATCAACTCGTAGTGACTCTAAGTCTTTTTCATACGAGGGATAGGGATGGCATCATTAACTGCTTCTATGCATGCCAAGCATACAGCTGAACAATTTAGACGTGGATAGTAGGAGAGGAAAGGGAGTAAATAAGAAAATGGGGATTGGATTGGAAGGATAGGTAGCTGGATGGTATGCTATGATAAGCAAACCACCATAGATTAAATATCTATGCAAATTAATGCCAGACCCATACAAATTCAATGTTTCAGTCTGTTCGAATCCAATTTTTGCTAAATACAACATCAAGAGGGGTCGAACCTACGGCCTTATGGTTATAGATATTATGATCTATCCCCTAGGCCAGGTAGACTGAGTTATTATTTCGTTCTATACTGGTTTAGCTTTTATAAATAATAAAGTTCCCAAATCATGCAAACATCAGTCTTATATTTTATTTACGGATGTTGCTATCGACTAAAATATTTTTTTAAATATTGAATCACGCAAATTCGTGTGGTTTCGATGTTGAAGAATTCATGTAGCACACATATGTTTATGATATATCTAATGGATATTATTCATTTCATTTCATATTCTGTGTACATTAATCTACTAGCGAATAAGCCCGTCTGACGCCGGTTATATGGGCAAGAAACTAAAGTAGTACGACTTTGTATCTCGTGTCTCATGTAGATGTGTATGAATCGTGCGTTTTATTTCACTTTACCCAGCAATTTTAATACTACAAGCACATGACTAAACGAATCGTATGTAGGCTAAATTCAAATCTCTAATCTATTCGCATTTCGAAGTGGGATGTAAATATAAAGTGTTTACATATATAATTCAACTATCACACGGCTAACACTTTTCCAAACTTGTCAATTCTCAATATATTTACAAAGTAGCATCACTTCAGTATTCACTATACACACCATAAGTACGGGCTAGCCATTGTTGACCGCCCCCTTCATACTCTTCCAGTGTAACTGAGTTGTCTTCATGCCTCTCTAAACATGAGAAGATCTCCTCGTTGCAAAATCTACAGTTCATCGCTACCGTTGATGTCTGTAGCATAAGCCATTTTTGACGTGGGTCTGTAGCATTGCAGGGTTTCAGGACAACGTTGGATCCCCTTCCCGTCGCCGTCATGCAGACTGATTTTCCTGGAGTAGTCTTCTTCTCATATTTTGTTAACGTCTCGTCTGAAGAATTAAACACCCAGGCGAACCGTGTCTCGTTAACGTTTCGCTCATGACTGTATTCAGTACGTATTACACCCGTGGATGACAGGCCTGTCAGGAAAATAGATCCATAGAAGGAGAACGTCACCGGTTCTGCATTACGAAGTGCGTGCTGAGCGTCTAGCACTGACGCAAAGGTGGTGGGCGTACCAAGAAGAAGTAGCAAAGTGATGAAGCTCATTTGGATTCAGATGCTGATAAAGAAATAACAAATTAAATTAGATTTTGTTTTTAATGGACAAATTATGTATGTAGTTGAAACCCATTTCACTGGTTTTAAGTTACTCATACGAAACTAATACATCTCTCAACTTGTTACTGTGGTTTCTAGGTGCAAAATTCTCGATATTCTTGTTAAGTTAAATGTAGTTAAACTTACATATTTCCGAGATTTACCTCAAAGTGGAAAAGTCAAGAAAGTTGTAAAATTTAATGCGTCTCTCGCAATCGTTTCGATTTATTTGTACCGGATTAACTCCAATATGCGGATTTTATACCTACGATTTTAACAAATTTGATCCACATTGCATTCTCAAGTATCAAAATTAACCTAGTATACACGAGTTCGAGACAATCACAGCTGTCCAATTGTATGGATTTATGGATTCAAAGAAGCAAAAATATTGGAATTAGGACGCGTCAAATATGTAATTTAATCTCTCTAACATACTCCAAGCGTTTCAGAACCATGGGGGAAGTTTGGCCCGATAACGTGACAAGATTACGTGGACGAGAGAAGTTATCAAGCATTAGAAGGTTCTAAATTTCTGTGGAGCTTTGTACCCAATGTCCCACGATTGACGCAGCACTATTGTCTAAGATATATGTACAACAACCTGACCTCCTTTCTGCGCATTATTGTTCCCCAGGAGCAGAAATTACATATAAAACAATTAAATCATTGGCTTCATTTCATATGATTTATTTAGCTTAAATAAATAATAATCCATTAATAAACAAAGCAACAGTGGTACATAACCGAGAGGCCGATATGAATAGATTCATTATTTGCAAAATTATGTATGTACACGAGATAAATATGAAGAATGGGAGTGAAAGGGCAGGATGATGAGTGTATTTATTCAGTATTGGCATAACAGCCAGCTTAATGGAGGAATGAAGCTGGATGTTTCTTACCTCCGCCTCTTACATGTTGGAAATCATGCACCTCTTTGATTTTGACCTGGTTTAAATTTTGGGATTCGAGCAAACGCAAAACGCAAAATTGTCTCGTGTTCAGTGGCAGAAAGAAGTGTAACTGGTAGTATTGATAAATATGTGAATGTGTTTACTAACTCCTTCACCACGTAAGTTAGCACATCCGCAAAATTATGTGCATTTACATATATACAGATACATACATATATAAATCAGTAGCACCCCAAGTTCAAGGTTGATCCAAGGGAATGGTAAGGAAAACTAGTGACTGCAGCATCATATAAAGTTGACCTTTGTATTAGATAATTTAATTTCAAATATGTATATGCTTAAAAAGAAGCCCTCCAGCAATAATGAGTGTCAAGTCTCACGGTAACTTGGACAAATCCCTTTATAAAACATTTTCATGTACATACATGTTTACTGTTGCTCTGGAAAGAGACCTATTGTAAAATGCATAATCAGTTAATTCTTTTGTTCTTCGACTGCATTATTGGTTTTTATTATTCTCTTGACAAATGTGCGTATCATAGATTTCATATGAATATCAATTTATATATAAAAAATATCGAAAATCTGACTGCATAGGAGTTGTACATTAAAAGCCCTAACCTTACAAAAAATCCGAAGAACTCACAAATCATTACACAAATCGTAGCACAAATCGTGGTAAAAAAAATCGTAGCACAATCACAAATACAATCTTCAACTGCAAGCATTTACATATGACTACACGGTGTCGAATAATTAGAATAAAATAAAACAAAATTACGACCATTATTTAATTTGGAGATCTTTGAAGGATACCAATTCTTAAAACTTAATTCAATCCTACTGCCCACATCAACTCATTGAGGGTTAATCGTTAAAGAGAACTTATTATAGAGGTTGATCGTGTGATTATACACCATTTCGTTGGCATTACCACCATAAACAAAATCAATATGGGAAAACGTTGGACTAGGAATTGTGTAATAATCGACCAGATTGGGTAAAACATTTGCAAGCCTTAGATACCCAAGAGAATTCGCGAACATGTCATTTCTAGCAAGTACCAAACTGATTGGAGATGTTATTAATTTTAAATTATATTCTGGAGGGTTCATGTTTCCATAAATTTTAAGGTTTTGTCTCTCCCCGTAATCGTAACAACCAAATCGATCCGTTATCATAAACTGGTTCAGGTGGAGGAGCATTTTTAGTGAGCTGGGTGTCATCAAGTGGCCAAGGACGCTTGGGGTTTGTTCATACATATGTTTAAATTATTAATTATGAAAACGAATATGTAAATAAGTGGTACAAAAAGGTTAAATTAAAGTGTGAGGTGTTTGTACATGTCATTTTTTTTACTAATTTTATCAGTAGTTTTGCCACAAAGGGCGAGAAATATGTAAGCGTAATCTGGATTTTCCATTTTGCATCTCTGAATACATACATTCACTGTTATAATAATAATAATCCGATTGATTCAGATACATAGATAGATCCATTTGATTGCATATTTATATGAGTATACACCGGCCCGTCATTATTTTATACGTACCACTTTTGCGAAAAACTCTCGTTTTTGGCCGGTGACAAATTTTCAAAGAAACACTGGATGTGTCGTTGGAAAGGTAGCAATAATTAAATTAAGAAAATATATACTTGTTGCCGTATTGGACCACCAAGGATATTTTAGAGATAAAAATAAAATATTGAGCTCCAGAATTTAACACAGCGAGAGATTGGAACTTTATATGGCGGGTATGGGAGGAAAAGTCTAAACTCTGGCAAAGTGTTTATTATTCTTTTACAAACCGTAATTCCGTCTGTTTTAAAACTTATGACCTATTTATAAAATTTGACAAAATGTGTCCTTCTAGTGGAAATTGAATTAATCTAAAAATATATATTTAAATTTATTAAAAATTAAGACTGCGACGAAAAAGTTCCCATTCATAAAATCGCACACCCTATTTCGGTTACGTATTATTAGCATCCAAAATTTAACAAAATCAGACACGTACACCTCACACTTTCGCATCCACTTACCCTGCTAATTTGAACGTATGTATTTAACACACCTGGAAATTGTTTGGTGTATGTCGGGTTAGGTGGCCAACACGAAACATAACGTAGACTTATCATGTCATGGTTATTGTTAGGTATGATACATATCATGCAGTCGAAGATTTATTCCGAAATGAAATATGTGCACAACAATATGTACCATGCAATAAAAACCATTGTTATCAAAATGGTTGCCCCAAGTTATTCCTCTTTCTCGACTACCTATCAAGGCCCCGTGACCAATATTTTATCTTTCTACATACTTATATAGAATGCATTGCATACAGTTTATATACAAATTGTATAAACTAAAATTCCATTCTTGATAAGAAAATAAATTAATGTTGGCGTTTGAAACGTTGTCATTGATATCAGCGAAAGACAGCTCCATCCAATATTATGTAAGTATACAGATAGGTAATTTCATCGTAAAATGGTCCATGTACGTGTCTGATTTCTGTCAGTTCAATCAATTCCACTTGATAAACTCCAGGCTCCGTCTAATCTATTGTAAATTTAATATTGATATAAGCTCAACTGCGAATGAACGTTAAAAGCGAGTTGAATGTTTTCAGATAAATACAAGTGATCAGGGTGTAGCGAATATTGCTTTTGTGATGCAATTAGATTTGTTAACAAAATATTTATCTACGAATTTAGAAATCAGTGTTTTTAACTTCTTGACAATCTAACAAGGAACCCTTCCAATGGTGTCCAACGACTTAAGGGTCGACACCTATACCAAAATGGGCACAATACATGACTTTTATCGTGAACTGACAGAATTTCCGTGTAAAATTCACTTTTCGTCATGTTGTGACGATATTTGTGGCGAGCGGAAGACCGTGCTGTCGCGACAGTGGTGACGGGGCCCTCACCCTCACCGGCACCGCAGCCAACCGCCCGTTACCCATGCGTTATTAGAAATGTTTTAAAATCTAACCTTAATTATTCTGATTCTCCACGAGGTTTTCCGTTGGGTGGTAGTGGTATTGAACAAAAAAATGTTCGAAACATAAATGGTGGTTACAATGTGCACAATTAATGAAACGTTCCAAAACACACAAATCCATCTCGCACTTATCATAGTCTGATGAAAAAAGCAGTTCCTTAACATTTTTAAACTCTTCTTTTTCAGTAGTGTATGTGCATGCATACCACGAATATTTAAACATTGGGATAAATATTTCAGATTGAAACTGGTTAAAAATTAGTGAGTGCATTTTTAAAACATTTTCCCTTTTGTGAATATCCAAATCCAATTCATCGAGAATAACTCTTTCGAAAATAATACGACGGAAAATTTTGTATTGACGAAATATGTACTTGTCCAGCGGCTGGATAAGTGATGTAGCCTTTGCAGGAATCTGTTCTCTTCGACAATTTTCACCCAAGGAAGCATACGTTTCACCGTCAATCTGGCCAGCCCACGAATCATAAATCAGCATGATGTGTCGGCCATCTGTCAAAGGTTGAATACAATCATCCACCCATTGTTTCATCATCTGCTTATCCATCTTGCCTGATTTTGAGACGGTTAAGTATATATTATCCGGAACCCATAAAGTTTCACTGATTCTTGGACCAAGCACCCCTTTCGGTTCTTGCAGACAAAGCAAGAATTTTCCAGTGAATTTGCCACTCATAGATAATAAGGGCATAATTGTGTACGAATGCGATTTTGCGTTTTGGGATACAACAAGTCCGAGAGTATCTTTTTCGCCTTTGTGCGACAGTGTTCTTCTTGGAGTATATTCGTACGAGAATCCAGATTGATCGAAATTGTAGACATGGTCAGGTTGTATTTGTGCCAGATTTTCATTAACTCTTTGAACAAATTCACACGCTTCATCCTCCACGCGACGGAAATTTTGTTGTTCAGTGGTTGTAAGATATTTGGTTATCTTTCTTCCTACGATCCTATTGCGCACCTTAAAATCGTGTACCCATTTTGGACTTGCTTTAAATTTTAGTTCGAATTCACGTGATTTTGTCAGGGCCCACCTTCTCAAATCTACCTCACTAACGTGGAGCATTGATAAACGAGCAGCTTTGAAACGATTTAGGACAAACTGTTCTACTTCTTTAAACAATTGAAAAGTGGTTTTTTTATCCTCAATATATTTGGTCATGATTAAATATTTTAAACTTTTTTATTGTTTTAGTGAAACAAAAATTTGACTTGGACCTTGGGTCAGATATTTATTTGCAAGATGACCAAGAAGCAGAAATTGACGAGGATGTGTTCCCGATCCTTGTTGAACAACCCGTTACTCCCAATATAGTTTTTTTTGTAAAGGGCGAAGTGGTGTTAGATCCAGTCTCTCCTGCGCCATCAATTATTTACGGTGGGTAATTTATCTATTTATAATTATCTCTGATTTGCAATTTCATGTACAATTTTCAGTGAGCAGCCCGGTTGGATCCAACACTAGTTTCAGAAGCAGTTCGTCGTCGAGTTTAGAGGGTGACAATTTTACACAGGTAGGAGGGATTATTTTTTACGGCTATTTAGCTAAATTTTGTTCTTAATTAACATAATAAATGCAGCAGCGACGGAAAGCGCGGAGATTTCTCGGTTAGTCGATGAATGCAATCAAAAAGGCTGCGTCGACAAAACTTCATCCACAATTTTAATTAATGCATTTGTAGGGAAATTAGTTGAAGTTAAAGGGTAAGCCACAAACAAATTTCCCAATTAATATTTAGTACAAAATATTTCGTCTTAGGCTATCTCCTTCAACTACCAACCAGAAACTAATTGCGGCAGCAATTATGATATTACTACCTCCCTATAGATATTCGAAGTCAGCCGACGTTTTAGCAAGTTAACGTCCAGCAATTTATTTATTACTGATTTTATTTATTGATTTATTTATGTGTATTTATTTATTAATATTTGACTACAATTTACTCATTATTTTCATATTAATTTGTAGATGACATGTTCTCCGAGGAATCTCCATATCCCCGAAATGCTTATCCCCAGAACGAATCTCGAAATGGGAACCATTTTTATGGAAGAGGACGCATAAGACGACGAGGGAGTTACAACAATCGAAGAGGAGCTAATTATGGGCACAATTCTAGTAGAAATTTAAGTAGACGACCATATCTTGGCACACAAAACGGCAGGGACTTCCGCAATGATGGAGCTCGAAAAATCTACCCCTACAATACCGGCAGTAACCAAACGTCCTATCGGGGACATAATTCTCGTGGTAATTTCAATGAACGATACTTTCACCACACGATTCCAGATGGTAAGAAGATGACAGCGAATGGAAATTCGACACGGAAGGAGGTAATTTCAGCTTTCACCTGAGGGGACGACGCCATTAAGTTAAGTGTAAAGTGTAAGAAAAGAAAATTTATAAATATGCAAAAGATTCTCCAATGTAAAGAACAACTTACAAAACAACAGAATAGCAAACTTTTAAAAATGTTTATTAGTTTCAAAAAACAAAATCTTTCAGTTCACAATCTAACAAATATAAAAATTCCAGGGTACATTTCATTTATTTTATCCTTCGGTCTTAATTTTTGTTTACTGAAACCATTTAGTTTTGAGAGGTTAAAAAACGATTTTAATGAAATACTACGAAAAATTAGTTGGGTAACTTTGTTTAAGCAAAGAAATGAAGAGTCAGTTTTATCAGATTTTGACAGATTGCTCATTAATATCAAAAAGTATATTTATCCATTAAAAATGTCTTGTCACATTCAAAATGATATTTTTCCAGACCTAAATATTACACAAAAATTTATGTATTTAATTAATAGGAAATACAAAAAGGAGAATTTCATTCCACCTGAAGTTCTAGTTAGATTTCAAGATTTTTTCATACAAAATAACTTGATTGTTAAAAACGCAGACAAAAACGCTGGTATATGCATTATGCATAAAACTGATTATGATAATGAGATTTTAAGGCAATTACACGATGAAAATATTTACCAACCTTCGACAAAATCACACTTTCATCAGCATATGGAAGAATTTACTGATAGATTAAAATGTATGAAGATTCAATTTAGTGATAAAAACAGTACAAAACTTACTAATTTGATTAATTTTAATTATAGGCCAGCAAATTTCTATATTTTGCCAAAAATTCATAAAGATTATGAAATATTTCCCGTTGGAAGACCAATTAGCAGCACTTGTAACACAATTAATAAATATTTATGTCAATTAGTTGATTATATTTTGAAACCAGTAATGACATTTATCCCAAATCTTGTGATTGATACGAGTCATTTATTACTTTTACTTGATAACCTAAATCTAAGACCTGATAGAAAATATGTTTTAATTACTTATGATATTTCAAGTATGTATACAAGTTTGAAGCTGAAAAATTGTAAAATGTTTTGTATTAGAGCTTATGAAATGTATAAAAAATATTTAAGTCTTCCATATAATTTTACATCTAAACAATTTAAAGAATTACTAGATTTATGTCTTGACTATAATCACTTAGAATTTAATAATTTTTATTACAAACAAGTGCAAGGGATTCAAATGGGAAACTCAGCGTCAGTCACAATTGCCAATATCACGGCGTTTTATGAATTACACTCAATGTTTAAAAATCATCTCGAAATAGTTTTTAACGCGAGATTTGTGGATGATGGACTATTAATAGTAAGATATATCAACAATTAACGATATTAATAGATGGTGTAACGAATTTTTTAATCACGAATATCTAAAATTTACTACAAAAGTAGATTTTAAATCGATTGAATTTTTAGATGTTCAATTGACAATTACAGAAGGGAACAAAATTATAACATCATTGTACACAAAGCCAATGGCTAAAAGTGTTTTTTTACATTACGAGTCGAATCATCCAAAATCTCTACTTCAATCATTACCACATAGTCAATCGTTACGTGTTAAAAAGATATGTTCAGATGCTAAGAAATGTGAAAAAGAAATCCAGGTGCTATTTGAAAAATTTATGAGCAGAGGATATCCTTTAAATTCATTAATTAAATTTAAACAAAAGGTCGATACTCTGAGTAGACACGATATTCTTAAACCCAAGACCCTACTTGTAATTAACCATTTAAAACAAAATAATCCAAATATTTTAGACAAGTTTACCCATGTCAATGCAAAAAGAGAAATAAGTATGCATGAAAAAACCTTTCTTGTGATGGATTTTTATAGAAATATGTATGGTTTTGAAAAATTATGTATAGATTTTATCAAAAACGAAGCAAGGAGAGATCAGAATATACAATATCAAGAAATAGTTAATAAGCTTAATTTTATTATGTCATGCAGAAAGATAAGCCAACTTGAAAAGTATTGCAGACAAGGTAAATAGTTACATATGTATGTATGTATGTCTCAGTTTTGACTCAACCAGTGGCGAAGTATGAACTAAAATAAAAAGCCCACAAATTTTATTTGTTAGAAAAATAAATTTAAAACTGTATCACAAATTAATAAAACCAAAGCAGGTAATTTACAATATTGATATATTATTTAGTAGACGTACTTAATCTTAATGGCGTGAATATAAGTGTATTTCCGGGGAAAGTGGGAAAGATTGTTTCTTAATTTCTTAATTTGATTTGATTTTCTATTGTAATTTTAATCTCTTAATTTAATTTGAATTCTTATCTTAGCTTATAAAAATAATTTATTGTCTAATTTCGCAGCCTGAAGAAGCTGTCAATACGGCGAAACCGGTCGCAGCTTTGCGAAATAAATCAAAAATTGACAAAATTCGTGTCTATTGGTTGGAAATGTTTTCTTCGCATAAACAAAGTTCCAATTCCTATCAGGGACTTGATTGTTCAAGGTTGGAAAGGGGACGAAAATGGTAAACTGTCGGAGAGAAAAGTTTTGGAAAAGTACAAAATCCCAAAGTCTGTACTGTGCTGTATAACTCGAGCGGTGATGCAAACCTTCTACAGTCAAAATGTGTTTAATTTTGCCAATCCTCACTCGCCAAGATTTCCCTATTTTGGGACCTTGTTGCACTTAAAATGTAACAATAAAATATTTGACAACTATTTACTTTTGAAATGTTATAACAAGAGAATGTAAGCCATAATGTCTACAGTGTATTTATAATACCCAAGTATTTATAATAAATAAATCAAATTTAAATACGCGATTACACCGCAACTGAGGTTTTTATTAGATTCATAGTATTTACCATATACAAATTAAATATCTGTGAACTGTGTATATTCATTTATTAATAATACATACCTCAAGTGCTTCTAGTGAGTTAGTAGAACACAATTTCTAAGCAATTGTTTAAATGTGAATATTAACATAAATCCTTTCGATTTTTTATTTTAGGTTTATTTAGCATCATTGACCAGGTTTATCTTTGTAAAGTTAAGGTGTATACAATCAATATCTTACATATCCCTTCCGTACATTGAACCAGTCGATTATGGTTGGCCCAATTAAAGGAGGCCAGATGACTAGTTTATGCATAGCAACTTGTGCCAGAATACACTCGCACTTACATATGTAATTAAGCATAATTACTTTACTACCCCAACATAATTATAATTATATAATAATGTCACATAGTTCTCCCATTGAGGTCTTATTTACTTCACGGTAAGTCTAGATCATAGATGTGCGGACAATCAGTGCCGTCCACAGTATCTGTGCCACAACATTTTGTGGGTGCCAGAGGACAAGCTGCCAGTGCCACTGATTTTTTCCCAGTGCCAGTACCAAACCTGGCAATAATACATTTATGACACCCAGTGTCAGACACTCGATGCCGTTCGAAGTGCCAGTGTCACTAGGTGCCGCTGGGTGTCGGTGGTCAAGGTCCAGGGCCACTAATTTGATCTGGGTGCCATTGGACAAAGTATAGGTGTCTGTTCTAAACACGTATCTATGGCCCATGTAATAATATCATATAGTTCTCCCATTACAGTTTTACTTACTTCAGCGTTAGTCCAGACTAAACCGTCTAAGTTCTCTTGTACATATTATCATGCACACGCAAACTAAAAATACTTACTGTAACATTCACACAATTGATAAAACATTAGCAATTTAAGTGTGGTTATTGTCTGCTCCACCGCAGCAACCAATTTTTTGAAAAAGACGACCAAAAGTTTCATCCCGATGACTAGTCGATTCACAGCTTGTCGACATTTACGGCCTATTGATCTAACCACTTCATAACTCAACCATTCCCACATGAAGCCCACTATCGCGGCACAAATTACACCACCACATAGCGCGACTACCTCCCCCAAAGCAGACATCGAAACTTGCTCGTCAAATACGATTTCTTTTCTTACTCTGAACAATTCTATAGTAACCATTTTTCGATATATTGACCTGTCTTGTACACTTATTTTCTTCAGCTCTTGCAGAAATTCATTTGCAGCATGCAAATGGCCCCAAAATTCGAACAAACCTGATTGAGCCAACTGACCAATACCAGCTGATATAAGAGAATACCATACTCCACGTCGAATACCTATCGGAGTATATAAAAAATATATTGGTGTATCCTTGCTCATTACGACATGTAGATCCCGGTTCAATTTTAGACCATCTAGCATTTCCTTCACTTCACGTTCCAAACTTAGTACTGCAAATGTTACTTCGCCATTATCTATATTAATATCAAATCCGAAGGACTTAGAAATATTTAGACCAGCCACGAACGGGGATACTTCACTGGCATTTACTCTCATCCTAATTTTGATTAATGTGCGCAAGCGATTCCCAGGAGATAGAATGATATAACGAAGACGAAAACTAAAACTGGAAAATTATGTAATATACGCCGAATACCAGAGGTTCCATGATATTGGCCGGAAAGACAACTTAGGATCCACTGCCAATATATTGTGAAGTATGCGATTAACTTTTTCAATCCTGGTTCCCTACTTTCTTTCAACCTACATAATTACTGAGATAAAAAGAGCAATGAGAATAAAACAAACCAGTGAAGCTACCCAGGTATACCAGTCAAGGGGCATAACTACACCTTGCAAACCTTCCAGCTTTGATTTCTTACTGGTTATCGTTGCTAATCTAAACTCATACCGCTGACTAAGATGTGGCAGCCAGGAGAAAGATGCATTCAAAGGGTACATGAATGACCCATTAATAAAACCCGAAGCTGGTGGTACCGCAAATATATAGTTAATTGTACCCTCTCTATCCCTCCCATTCGGACTCTTCACCTGACGTCCGTCCACTTCGACGTCACTAAAGTTATATTTGTCACCCAGTGCAAGTTGTGCACATATAATTTGTTTTGCGAATTTTTTTCCACCACGCCAAAGAGCACTACAAGTTTGTCTATTCGAATTAAAAGATGGACCCCCAAATGAGCTTATAGCCCAATAATGTAAATTTGCATTGTGCAGTTTCCAAGCCCCTTCTAAGTTGCCTACAGGAGGGCTTAGTTGAGCCAAGGGAAATCCGCAACTCCAACAGACTACGTAGATTTTGAGAATTTTTGACTGACTTGGCGTCCCAGAGATTACGAACATTTTAGATGTTGATGCTGCCTCTGTAGAAATTTTGAAGGTCTTGTCATTTAATAAGCCTAAAACCAGGAATATAAAATTTGGACTTTCTCCACAGTAATTTAAGTGCTTCCGGGTTTCTATGAGTTTATCCTTCTCGGAGTCTGTTTCAAGTTGTGGTTGAAGAATGAAGGAAATCTGGGTATTGGTGTGACCAAAATATTCGGAAAATATGAATTCATTACTTTCACAAGATGCGTAGTGTGGATTAACTTCAATGCTATGGGGGATTGGTCGATGATACAATACTCTTAGAAAGTATGGATTCTGTAGAAGTAAATTAAGAAATTCGGCTATCCAAAACTCGGACTGCTCTGTCTTAAAGTCGGAAATGATTTGTAGCGTTGATCCTGAAGGAAATAAATTGGCAATATTTTGAAAACTGAAGCATGACATTGACGTGAATGCAAGTACTAAAAGAAAGCTAAAGGCAAAAATATGTTTTGCCATATTGTACATAGAAAACACTTTAATGCAGATACATATTTAGTAACTACTGACCTAATATGAAAGTTTAAATGACTCAAATCCACACAAATAGTCACTTAGCTACGGATAAGATACACGAAGCAAAAGTTTTTCAATTGTCTTCGTCTACCTTGGTCAGTATGACGGCTGAGGTACAAAATCCATATAAATTATTTAGGAAATCAATACGTTTGACTCTTCTAACAACAACCATGCAAGCTACTGGATTTTAGCTGACATGCATTTCGGGCAAAATCGGAAAATTCTCTGGAGCTCCAACTATGCAGTCACGCAGCACGGACGTGTTGTTTAAAAGACAATTGTATGGCCAATGTTACAATATGGATGGAAAGAAATGTTAAGTGTTATTGATAACTAGGGTTGCCGCGGGTAGCGGGTCGGGTACCCGTTACCCGGCTACCCGCACCATTTTGCGGGTACCCGCTACCCGGCTACCCGCACCATTTTGCGGGTACCCACTACCCGGCGGGTAATGGGAACTACCCGCGCGGGTAAAGGGTATTTTAATTTTTGATAGGACCTGTCGAAATTTCGTAGTTAATAAACGATTTGCTAAATAAAGTTTTTTTGTTCAATTTTTGCCCTCATTATGATAGATATTTGCTTTTTTCAATTTAAGCGTAAACGAATGTATGCCTTGTATCTTGCTAAAGTCATAAGTGATGAACTTATTTAGTATTTCAAATGGGTAAAAATAAAAACAATCATTAAAGAAATATAAAACAAATAAACATATATATTATTTTATAATAAAATAAGGAAAGCATAAAAGACTTCATGAAAATTAAATTATCACAAACGATTAAAATTACGACTTATACATAGATAAATTATGTAAATATTTTCTCAATAACAGAAAATTTGAGTGCGGAGGCCACCCCCGTTTGTTTACTTGAATATTATGTTTTATTACTATAGGTTTATTATTTTATAATTTTAAGATTTTATGGTTCTGGGACTTTTAAATTTTGAGATTTAAATACTACAATTAATTTTAAAATTAGGCTTTCAGAGTTAAGTTATGCATTGTGATTCGATTTTGAGAGAGTGGTGTGGGAGTGATACTTCAATCAGGGGCTTGTTGCATAAAAATGACATTTTGACAGTTGACAGGGCGACAATTACAGGGCGACAATGACAATTAAATATTATGGTTGTTGCATATAAAATCCATTGACTATTTGACAAGTGCTGGACCTCTGTCAAACTTTGACAGGTACTTGTCAAAATTTTTCATAGCAACGTAAAAATTTGTGAAAAAAATAGCAAATTTTTGTGAGGTCATTCTCATCCGGCTCCTTCCATTTCTGCACACTTTTAACGTCAATTCCCCCAGTTTTTTTTACCAAATTATCGCTATAATTTGACTTGATTTTTCATTTTAAAATGAAAAAAATGAATTAACTAATTTTGCAGGTGGTGAGACAATGAAATACGTGATGGGGGAGTGAATAGGTGTTTTTGAGTTACATATAAATACGATCTTTAAATATTTGGGTACTTCAAGTACAGTGCACCGAACATCAAAAAAATGTGCCTAGCAAAGTAAAAAACTCCTTATCTACGTTAAAAATATTTCTATGCAAACGTTGAAAATGCCCCGTGCAAGGTTGTAAAAATTACCTTAGCACCGCAATATGGTCGACAGTTACTTCATGAAATTTTAAGTGTAACACCAAAAAACCAGTTTTATGTTGAAGGTGGGGAGTGTAATCTATAACTTGGAGTGAGTTTTGACCTCTTCCATATGATATCCGGTCAATAATAAACTGATATCCGAAAAAGGGCATTCGGTGTGTAAAACGCTTAGGTGTGTATCTGATGGTGTGCATCAAATTGTGTGTATCCGATGGTGTGTATCTGATTGTGTGTAATTTGCCGGACACCGGCATATGGGATAGCATTGTAAGATGTATAAAATCGGTTTTGTGAAACAACAAATAGATTATTCTTTTGATGCAAGGTGTTTTGTTTATGCATGTTTTGGATCACTGTAAATACACTCTCCCAAATCTGGTAGAGTCATATAGATACTCTGTGCTGGTATTGAATTGGTAATGATTTCCTACGGGACCAGTAATGATTTATTTCTGAGTGGTAAGTTTTTCATTACTTCGGTAAGTCGGTAAAGTACCAAGCAGTAATGATGGTTATTACGATGGCCGGTAGAGTCACATAGATACACCGCGCAGTAATGATCCCAAAAAATTTAATACCAGATTTCGGAGAGTGTACATCAATCTGCACATATGCTCTATATGCAGAAAAAAGCTGCAAAATTGAGGAATAATATTCCCTTTCATATCGACCAAAACCGTTTGGAAATAATACCACCAAACTGTAACCATATTTCTGATTTCCTTTATAAATAGTGCAACTGCTAATCCTTCTCCGATCATGATAAGGTAAAACACCGTCCCAATATTGGAGAATAACACTTGAGGTTGGAAATCCGCATTTACCCCAGTACGTTTTGAACGTCGCGGTAAGTTCAAATATTTCAGAAACGTTCGCCACTTCCAATAGATCCCAGACTCTAATAATTTCGAAACCCATTTACCGACCGATTCCGCAGCGAATTCTGACACGACAAAATATTTCTTCTGATTGAAGGCGGTTTCTTCAAGTTTGATGTATGGTCTTCTTTTAATGTGAGATATTTCACCAATCATGTAAGCCCTGGTAGAATCTATTTCGTCCGTCCAACCAATTAGTGCGGATTTTTCGCAATTTGCCATAATTTCGATGCCATCATTTTGACCATCCTTGTAAACCTGATTATGTTTCGTATCACCATTTCTAGAGTATGCCTCCGTCTCGAGAAAAACATTAAGTTCGGGATCATGCGTAACTCGTGAAAAGGCGAAATCAACTTGTTCCCTAGATAAATTCGGTATATGTGGTGACATATTTTTGCGACACTTTTTCCCCATTTTTCTAGTCATGTCCGCATTAAAACAATACTTGTGTTCTACAATTGCCCAAAAAGTTGTGAATTGATTAAGGTCGCTAGTCAGAGTTCCCTTAAGGGCTATTGAGGCTAAGGATGATCGCCAAATCATTAGGGAAATATAATACAAAAGCTCAGATATCCCTGTATATGGTTTAAATTCTAGGCCCGTTATAACGGGCCTGAATTACTAGTATGTATGTATGTATTGGTGGGGTGACGATCCTGCCATTGTTAGACAGGACCGTCAGCTGCGCAAGCACTGAGGCTTATTGCAGTCTCCCCGTATACACCGCTTTATTGTGCTAAATCATGACTCTCACGATTTACAGATCTAACTTGACCTACAAACCGCCCTGATCTGATTATGAATTGAATTAGATTGGGCAGAGACATAGTCACTATTTGCTCTGGTGGCAACTCATGCCTCCCAAAGAGTTCTGACCTTAGGGCGCAGTACTTGTCGCAGGATCCAAGAAAATGAAATACAGTCTCAGGGCCACGGCCGCACAGGCACATGGCCTCATCAACTAATCCCATTGTTCTGAGGTGCCCGTTTAAAGTACAGTGCCCAGTTAAGGTTTGTGTTACTGATCGGAGATTCTTCCGATTTAGGGTTAAAAGCTTACTGCTAAGCCTCGATGAAGGGGCAGAGAGAAAAGCTTTAGAAGTTAAACAACCCTTGCTGCTTTCCCAAGATTTGGTATGCTGCAATCTTGCCCAGTTTACAATGCTGGAGATTACAGTGCTTCTGGATAGAGGAATAGAGGGCTGCGGGCCAAGGTACCCAGTAAGAGTACCTTCCTTGGCCAACAAGTCAGCCGCTTCATTTCCTTCAAATCCATGGTGAGAAGGGATCCAATGAAGTGTTACCTTCTTAGTCTCCCCAATATGATTAAGCATCTCAATAGCCTCAGTAGTCAGTGATGAAACTGGCCATGGGCTAGTGAGCGCTTTGATGGCACCCTGACTGTCAATGAAGAAGTCAACGGTGCTATAGTTGAGAGTATTGTCGGTCAACGTTTCAGAAGCCCTGATAATACCCATAATTTCTGCTTGGAAAACTGTGGGTGCCCATCCCAGAGGAATTGAGCACCTCACAGCTTCCTGGGCAAAATTGTTGTATGTGAAGTAGTAAGCCGCACCCGAACACTCACCCATCCGTGAACCGTCGGTAAAACAGTTCATGTCGGAGGCATTCATGGGCACGCTACCATCCTCCCAATCTTTCACCGAGCAGATAGAGGTTTCGAAGTTCCTCTCTGCTGGCGGATGAATTACTAGTACCCTATAAATGGTATTGGTTAATATCGAATGAAATTTGTAAACAAGTTAGTGCCAGTTAGGAGAGTTGACACCGTTAGTGGGATAAATATTTAAAGCATTCCAATCAACTAGAAGATCTGAATGCTTGAAATTTTGCCCTCGTAGTCGTGAAATTTTCAAAAAATATAAAAATGTCCAGAAACTTTGGCATGGGTATGGTACATATTTATATTATACAGCAACTATCTGGGATAAAAAAAACATGAAAATTATCTAAATCGGATTTTTGGTGAAGGTTTGTAACCGGCTGGTTGAGCGTTGTTCACCCATTTGAGTGGGTGTGGCGGGCGCAAAGGTGGCCATGTCGTAAACCCACTTTGGAGTGAATCATTAGTTACTCCCCGGAGGGTAATATTTACATATCCAAGGGGCATAAAAATCTTAGAATTGCATGAGGAGAACCTCTCTTCCCGAGTACTGGAAAAAAATGAATTAAATACATATCTACATACACTATTTAATATGTATACCGTAAATTCTCTATTAGATGCCCGGGTTAAAGAAAAATTATGTATGCCGACATTGGCTGCACGCGAACCTTTATCACGAACAATTCAACTTGAGTAATTACTTTTTTCCCATATAATAAATATTTAAGTAAACCCATCACGAGGAAATACATAACTTGCATAAGTTGCATATAAATAATATAATATTTGCTTCCCCAACAAATTCAGTATCCAAAAATCCATATTCGCCAACCAAATTGGATTTACATACATATGTACATACGTTAAGACGCTCATGCCCAATTTTAATCTAACAAGGGATACTATTTAGGTGGGTGGAGAGTCCAGGGTTCCCACCTATACCAAAATATGCACAATGCAGGACTTCTTTGGTGAACTGAAAGAATTTCCGTGTAAAACTCACTTTTCGTCAAGTTGTGACGATGTTTGTGACGAGCGGTTGACCATCGAGTGCAATGGGGAGAGACTGACGCCGCTCATCCTCTTCCTTTGTTTACACTGCCCTGCTGATGATTCATCAGTGATGAAATTTCCATCTTCAAAATCCCACCAATATTTTTCAAAAAATTTTAAATTTCATAATTTGTTTTAAAAATTTTAAAAATTTTCTCAAAAAATTTCAAAACTTCGTAATTTGAAACTTTTTAAAAATTCCGAAAAAAAACAATTTTTTGAAATTTTGAGAAAATTTTGAGAAAATTTTGAAATTTTGAGAAAATTTCGAAATTTTGAGAAAATTTTGAAATTTTGAGAAAATTTTGAAATTTTGAGAAAATTTTGAAATTTTGAGAAAATTTTGAAATTTTGAGAAAATTTTTAAAATTTTTAAAACAAATTATGAAATTTAAAATTTTTTGAAAAATATTGGTGGGATTTTGAAGATGGAAATTTCATCACTGATGAATCATCAGCAGGGCAGTGTAAACAAAGGAAGAGGATGAGCGGCGTCAGTCTCTCCCCATTGCACTCGATGGTCAACCGCTCGTCACAAACATCGTCACAACTTGACGAAAAGTGAGTTTTACACGGAAATTCTTACAGTTCACCAAAGAAGTCATGTATTGTGCATATTTTGGTATAGGTGGGAACCCTGGACTCTCCACCCACCTAAATAGTATCCCTTGTAAAATAAATAAATGTATCCAATGTTATTGACCAGATACGGCTAAAATGAAGCAAATTAAAATATTCCTTCACTTAACCAATGCGTACTATTTACAAGCAAAATTTAACATTATTTCGATATATACGTTTCAAAATAATAATAATAACAAAATAATTTGACGCTTAATAGACAAAAACTTTTACAACAAAATAATGATTTCTTCTTTTTTTGAAAGAATTGCCATGAATCCGTATCACATTTTTGTTGCAGTTTACTGTTTAAATTTGAGTTTCGCCTTATCCACGGATTTCATATCATACTCCACAATATTTCCCTACGTTCCTACCATTTTCGAAAATTGTGACCTGATCTTTATTCGACAAAGATTTCACGATAATAACCCATCCCTTGATTACAAATACCTTGAAGTAATATTAATATTATATAGTATACGTCGTCAAAATCCCGACTCACCTCTGATCTTTAAGGATCACTACAAAGTAATTCAGGACTTTGGTTTTATCGACGGCTTCACGTATCCACCCATAAAAACCAACAGGGTCACAGCAACATTTGTGGATCTGGTCGTAAGCAAAAATTCTATAGGGTGTAACCTGCACTTCGAGCATAACGTAGTACATCGGGTCCAGATTGAACGGGATGCAAACTGAGGCAAGCATGAAGGGAAATTTGATGTAGAATCGTACCGCGAGCTTGGCTAGTTTAATAAGCTGGATGCTTATATAACCACCGTTCTCCTTCTTGGGGCGAACTGCAAGAAATTTTGGAGATATGAAAATAAAATTCTAAGATTACACTCCTAAAAGTAAGGTGATCTTCTTGAAAAGTGAATGCACGTTGAATTGTTTCTTAAGTATTTGTAAACTATGCATAATAACAATGGAACCTTTTTTCAAGTTACACTGGGTTTATGCAGGGAGTTATATAAAAAAATTAAGCAAAAAGTTAAAAATTACATGGCACTTATCTCTTCGCCGGATGGCTACTTAACAGAAAAATATTAGGTTGCAAATTTCACATGGCCGCTTTTATTTCCAAAAGCAGAGATAAGTGCCATGTAATTTCGAATTTTTGGCATGATTTTTTGATGTAACTCGTCAAACAAATCCGAATAGTTCAACTTTTAAGTAGTATAAATCGGTAGTTTACTTTGTGTTCAGAATTGAATTTACATTTACTTTTTTTGAAACGGAAACATTATCTTTAAGAGTGCATTACTGGAAACTTACCATTTGATAATCGTTGAAACATGGCGAATGATTCCTCACCAGCATAAATCTTCCAGAGAAAAACTATCGGGATAAGCACTGCACAAATGCTAAGAAACATCACCACGGCTACGATATACGCACAGATAACGTCATAGGGCACGTTGTCTTCAAAATGGGCACAAAGTTGAAACTTATTGCTCAACCAACGTAGTAAAATTGACATTGCTGGGAAGAATAATCCTCCGAAAAGAAGACCAATTTTTATCAGAGATTTGTAATCCCTGGCAAAGTTAAAATCAAGAAGCAACCTATACTTTGTAGGATCCCAGTGGAGGGGGAATTTTCCAAAGAGGGGAGACCTTTCCATTATATCCGAGTAAGCGAGGAAAACACCGAAAAATTCGGTAATTTCTGATGGGAGGTTAGACATTGCGAATATCTTTTTGCGAATATTATTTTTAGAATGTGTAAAACTTGACAATGGCTCCGGACTAAACTTACCAAGCAGTCAGAGTTCACGAGGTCTAAATAATTGACTAACTATGTATCAAAGTTACGCTAGTCCTATGATAGATAAACTCTTAAAAATAGTATTACTCATCTGAAAACTACGTGGACTGCTAAAGTTTTAAATTAAGTAAACTATGCGAAATCCAGAGTAAACCTTTCTCCTTATCAAGCTATATTACTCTGGATTTTTAGTACATTTTACTTAATTTAAAATTCGGAGTCCAATAATTGGACTCCAATTACTTTATATTATTTTTAAGAGTGTACAATCGTAAATGTTCATTACATATCACGAACTTTTATTAAGTAATCAAAACCGCTTATAAACAATTTATTTCTAGGACGTAAACATCAGACCCATTCCCCCATTAAAGTCGATATTCTAATCTATTTAAAAACCCTTCAAGTAGTATAACTGGGGAATGAGAAACGTAATAAAAGTAATCAATTCCAGATAAATGACTCCAATTAATTACGTCGTTAAATATTCTATCAAATTTTTCTCGATTAACTAGCCGATAATAGTTACATACTTAGGTACATATATATTGAACTTAAGGTTTGAATTTAATTTAGACCAGCAATGAAATACATATATGTATTTTTTGTACGTAGGATGTGTCACGTGAGCAGCCTTTCCATAAATACTTATTCTTAATCAATTATACGTTAGGGTATTTAATAGAAATATTTATGTGCATGCACTAAGTGCATCTTAATTCGGTCTTGATTTGAAGATCGAAATTAACTTGGCACTTTATTTGCAACGTGAAATTCTATTAGCTTTATGCATACGTAAGAATTATTCATTGTTATACTATTATTTTACATTAGATCTCATGTTGAGAAAAATAGTCAGTTCGCTTCTTAAACCGTGAGCAATAAGAAAAAAATAATCTGTTTTTATATTTATATAAAAATAGGCATCCCATTCTTCAAATATGTACATTCCACCAATTGAATTGTGTTGCTAATTATTTTTAATTTGAAATCAACGAATCTTGTTAAAAAAAATCTTGTTCGACTGTTAAGAGTGAGTGGTGTTATACTTGTGTATGTATAAATTTTTCAACGAGATAAACGTTTATTGCGTAATACATTATGTATCTCTCACTTAAAATTGTAAGTCATGTTCGTCGGTAGATGTTTAATCTATTAAGCGATTAGCTATGTATTGGCCCGGTGCAAATAATATGTATGTACGCTTAAAAATATTGGTACGCTTTTAAACAGTATTTAAATTCACTCTGAATTCCTAATTAAGTAAACTATCCTAAATTCTATGTATGTGAGTAATGTGAAATTGATAAAGAGGAAAGTCTACTTTGGATTTGATATAGTTTACTAAATATAGGATTAAGAGTGCATTTAAATTTCAAAAGGGTGATTCTATTTTTAGGAGTGAATCTTATTGTGCTGACTTTCTGGAGACTGTGGATTTAGTCGCTGCGTGAATCTTGAAAGTGAGACTTAACTTTACCACCTTAAAATATGCATACATACATTGCACTCTTATCCATAAAATATCAGATATAATTCGAATTATAGACCTGTAAAAACTATGCAAAGTATGTGTAGGAATGAGAAATGAGTCGCATTATTCCCCTTAGTTTTGAATGTCGCGGCAGATATTGCATCATCTTTTTTGTGTACGTGGTTGGAAAAAGAAGAGAGTTTTTTACTGGTATTTTAGATTTTGCTGAGAGCGGTCATGTTTTTTGGTATAAAATAAAGTTAGATTATTTGAGTTAATTTAAAACTGCATTTAAGTCTACTTTATTCAGTATTCGTAAAGTAATTAGTTAGTCCAGGCATCAGGTCGGCTGCCTAAATCATCTCCATACTTTCGACATCACGGCGGCTCAACCAGAGTAACGCTTATCACGGGTAGTGTTAAGGGCGACTCTACAGTATGTATAAAAATGAACTTTACGTTGTGAATCACGACACATGACATGCATTTCACTTATGTATTTCATTCATGGGTTCCACCGGTAAATTTTATGTGTACTATGCATCGTTCATACACAAATACATATATGCAGACAACATCCTGTGAGAATAGAGTTTCTAATTTACAAAGTAGGTGCTTATGTAGATACGTCTGCATAATTTGATACCTTATCTTGCCACTGCCGATTGTGATAATCTAGCAAAAATATATATACAAACATACATATTTGCATGCATACATAATATGTATGTAGATATGTATAACTACACTGCAGACAAATCAGGAGAAGAGCTTGTTACAGGAAGAATGACGATTTATGTATATCCCTTTGTAGATGATTTTTTGGCGTATTTATGCCTTGGTTCCATTTGCCTATGTAACACTCCGTTTAATATGCGCTACACTGACTTCGTCCGAAAATTTTAAGAAATTTTGATAAGTTCAGAATTTTCTAGATCCCACATACATATATGTACGTATAGTTCTTTATTTAATCATACCTGAACAAGCTTACCCAACTGGCAAAGATATATAAAGTTTACGTTAATCTTACAGTGTTAAATTACAGTATACGATGGCCACTTTTTTAACGTTCCTATAACGTGGGACGTAGAAAAATACAGTGTTAAATTAGCGTTAGAATTGAGATGGCGTATGTTAAATTAACGTTAGATGTATGCAGTATTCATGTATGATTTTGGCAAACCCGGACGTTAGACCAGCATTGCAACTTTGTCAATTAAATATCAGTTCCGTGTTAAAATGATGTTGAATTAATGCATCAAAATTAAACAGGTATACACAAACATAACATTAAAATTACTTTTTATTTTGAACTGTAATTACTATTTGGATTACAAAAATAGTTCAATACTATAATATTTCTAAAAATTAGCAATTAAATCGTACTATATACAAAAACTTAACAAATCGGAAAACAAACAAATTCATCTGATTCTGATAATGGAAGGATAACAAGCTCACAAAGCTCAGACCGATTTGCTGAGTACACTTTCGGACTCAAATTTTTAATTTCGTAGATATTAAATTTAGTACTTGAACATAGGAGCGTAAAAAACTCTTTTCTAAATAGATATTTTCTATACGATATTGTACAGTTCATTTTCTCGGATTTTACAATAGAAATGATCTCACCGTTCTTGAGCATCCACCCACTATCTCTAAGATTTTGTGATGCATTAATTGTGTTCTGTTCTGGTAAAATTGCTTCTGGGAACATTTCTTGGTACTCATGAACTCGCCTAATAATTTGCTGCAATTGCCTGTTTTTACCACGCAGCATTTTTTTTATACTTTGCATAAAGTTTTCGAAGGCAAAAGCGTTGATATTATTCAAACTGCCAAATTTTTCTGCATCATCCGTAATGTGAAGCAGTGAATGAACATTATATATTAAAAATTCAGGCATATATAAAATTGGTATATTAGTTACGAATGTTGTGAGCAACGAACGAGCAAAACCATACCAGGTATTGTTGTCAGAAAGAAGAATTCTTATTGCTAAACTTAAGTGCAAGAAATGAATGTATTTCTCAAATCCTAGCTCACCTTTGAGGGCAACAGGACCTAGGTAAAGAAGGAAAGTGCGAAATTCTGTCGCTTTCCAATATTCCAAATCGAACAAAGATCTTTGTTTTCTATTAAATTCGGAGGGAACAAATTTACGGAAATTTACTAATTTTTCGGAGACAGAAATTTGAAACCGTTTCCCTTCTCGATGTTTTAATGGACCGCGCTTCCAGCAAACCAGCATTTTCTTTACGACTCCTAAACATATAAGGTGCATGTAATCCAAAACCACGTCAGATACCAGTCTTAACCCTAACCCAAGTAAAGGTGAAACTCCGACATGGTGAGATTTGTCTGATTGATTGATGAAGTCTAAATCTGTTCTCAAAACCGCATGATTATCATTAAAAGTCACCCTGTTTAACCATTTACCCTTTTGAACACAACGGTCACAGCCTGAATATGCATTAAAAGCTACACTACACTTTATATAATTACGTGCTGGGGCATCTGCTACTAGACATTGAAGCCTTATATTATATTTCAAATTATTGAACAACAATCCATTTAAATATAAACTATGAAATTCCTCAGTAAAACAGGACAGAAACTCGTGAATAGACAATGGCTTCGACCTTTCGCTAAAATATAGTCCTATTATGAATGGCTGCTTATTGAGATTCTGACATATTCCTAAAATAGGCCAAAACTGCGCCTTACTACTTTTACTAATAGGTAATCCATCAATTCCGAGTATTATATTTAGCGTTCTTTCCGTTGCTGTTATTTGGGCATTTAATAATCGCATGAGCTGAATTTTTAAACCAAAATGATAATAACTGCCTCCTCCAATATGTACAATATTATACGTATTTGGCGTTTTCAACATTGTTTTTGAAGATAATGGGAGCGAAATTTCAGGCAAATTATCCCTGCAAATTTTTAACAACCCATCCATTGCTACAGAAGTTATATTATTTGATAACGCCCAATTCAACAAGTCATTCTTAAAATTATCATACATTTCGAGATTACTTATACATTCGGAGTCACTAGAGTCTGATTGAGATGATTGTTCTAAAAGATTATTAAACTCTTTGTCACATAACTCTAACTCTGATAATCGCTCTGCTACTGAAAAATCGACGCTGCTACTGCTATCTGTATCTATAGTATTATTTATTGGAAGATTTAACGAGGGAATTTCTAAATTAATTTGCTCGTTAGCTATCTCTGCTAATATTGCCTAATACCCTTGAAGTATTTTTCTACGTTTAGTTCTATCGGATGACATAATTACAACTAATCTAAATACCATTTAGCATACAATTTATCTAATTAACGTTTACTTGCTGGGTGCAAATCTGAACCAATCCATGATTACTTGACGAATTTCCTCCTCTGTGACTTGTACTTCTGGGTTGTTCTTGATTTTTAGTTTTTTATTTCTCCGCACCGCACCTGAAATTTAGGCAACAAAACATCGAATAAATATATACACCTATTGATACAATTAATATTTTTAAAATTACAAAGAACTATCATGTGTATATTCTCGAACTTGGAGTAGGCCACCTTGTTGTTCGCTTTGCCAGTGAAACTTAGCTTTTTACGAAGTTCGGGGGAGATTAGTCGCTTTAAAACACCTTTAACTGTCTCGTCAATGGTTTTACCTCCGATTCCAGCCAGATTTGTGATCTAAATAGTGCAATTGTTAATGTATACTCAAATCGTACAAAATTAATAAATAAATGTTGGTAAAAAGTAAATCTAACCATCTGATCTCGTTTCACTGGAATAGCTAACTCTGCATTGGCTGATTCTAAATCTTGTTCATTAGCAATGGGAAGGTCCGGTAGCTGTATGAAGTCAATTTCCTTCTCTGAATTTTCAGCAGCAGGACATAATTGGAGGTTCTCAATCGCAGTTAGTATGTCTCTTTGGATTTGCTTGATAGTGACCAATTCCCTCAAAATCCGATTTTCGAAAACTGTGAGGAATCAATAATTTTAAATTAGAAATAAATATTCAGTGTACCAAAGTATTTATACAAAATCTTCAGTGAAATATTTACCGTCCTTGTTAATCCGTGCATTATTTATTGAGCGTGGAGTGGCTAAACTGCTAACAAGCTCGTCGAAATTTAACGTGAAGATTTGACCCCCTTCGGCAACTTGTTCTGTATCACTTGGCAGACACGATTGCTGGTTGGCACTGGATGTTGAAGGAATGGGGATTTTCACGACTAAAAGTTGAATTAAATATAGCAACATTAATTCGCAATTGCGGTTTCTATATTCTTGCGAAATAATTCACATTTACTTACCGGTTTCCAAATTTCCAACTGGAGGAACAACAGGCTCTAAAATTTGTGACGAATGAGTTTCCGACATTGGTATTTTGTCTTTATTGGAAGATATCTGCTCCTCATCATCAGCGTCGGAGCTCGCAGTTGAAGAAAAAGTTTGTTGAGCTCGCTGAGCTCGCTTGTCACTTGATTTGTTCTCTAAATCGGACTGTTCCTCCGCCAATTTGCTTCCTTGATGCGCGGATTCGTAGTCATCTTTATATCAAACAAAACAAAGTAAACGAATGAAAAGAATTGACAAAAATAAATTGCAACCACATTTTAATTTAAAAAAGCGTGCAAATCTTACCAAAATATCCAAGAATCCGGCAGTTGTTCACGCTCCAATTTAAAAAGGGAATCCTTTTTCCTTAATAAAGTTGGTGTGCACTTTAGTGGCCAGCGACAGGTTTTCCCATCTTCAGATAACCACGAGGTTGGGAATGCTTCCACGGTGACTGGTGACTCGTCGAAAAACTCGGCGACTACGAATTTCTTCATTAAAATAGTTTTTATCTTAGAGTATAGAAACTTATGATATGCAAGGCAGCTGTTAAATGTAAAATGATGTAGTTATGAAATTTTTTTATGTATTTTTGTAAATTGTTGAATATGCGTGTAAGATTGCCCCGTGACGTGGTGGTGGTTGCCATGGTGACGTCAGGGTGGGATTTTGGGTGCGCGTCTCTCTTTGTTATAAGTCGTAGTAAGTAAGTAGGTAGAAGAATTCTACACAGTTGAGTTTTAGTCGTTATCAAAGTCAGACATTTTGGATTTTAGTCGTCGTGGTAGGAAATCAAGAGTAGGAATTGTTAATTCTTTGTAATTGATGTCCACGATTAATTTGTTAATAGTAAGTCACCAATCAACTCGTGTTAGTGCAGAGCTCTGAATTGTGTTGACAATTTGATAATTTGTTGAAAATAAAATCCAGTTTAAGTAGATAAAATAATCGTATATTCACTCAAGTCACTTTCTTTAATTCCAACGAGCAAGGCACAATTAAATATTCGTAAAGACACTATACTCCGGGTAGGTGATAGCTTGGTTTTTACAGCAGCTCTGCCTAAATCCAACTGCACGTAAATGGCGGTGGACGGAGAAGCGTCCAGAGTGAGAAAGGTTGCATGGATTTATAACGCTGTTTTAACTCTTTGTCAACATTGCTACAACGTTGATTTCATGAAAATCTCCCAGCATTAATAAGGTGTAAATATGACTTAAGATTTATGTGGTGTAGTTTTATCAACAATTCGCAATGTCATATTAACGTTACAAAAAGGTGCATTTGTTAACGTTAGCTTTTGTGCGTTATAATTATGTGAGATAATTTGATATATGCACACTGGATTAACATGAACACGATTTTAACACTGACTGTGTAAACTTTACGTCAAGTTTACATACCCTTGCCGTGAAGTATACTTCACGAGAATGTCAAAATAATACACATCTTATTCAAATGGTTACCCCATCAAAATCTGTAATTCCGTTAGTCACAAGCTTTCCTCCTCCATTTCTCCATTAAAAATTTACACGTAATGTTCATCACATCCCATGCTGGGCCAGTAACGATTCCTGTCACCATCCTCATTCTCATTCTTCTAGGAACCAGTGAAGGACAACTTGGTGAGTAAATCTTTTCTCGTGCACGTAGTCATTTGGCGTATAAATACATAATTCGTGACATAACAGAGTAAGCCATTTACACAACATTTCCTCTGATAAGAAGCATCCCCGACTCAACAAGGCTCACCTTCAAAAGTGCATGCAGTCGGCATTTTTATTCTGAAAACAGGATACAGATAAGATTACGAGCTCACGGCTAATGCAATTATCTGTCCACTCTGCCCATCAATTATATTTTAAGCATTGAGCAGGTAAAGTGTTTAATTGAGCTTGGAAAGTTGGCAGATTTATACATAAACGTAAGTTATTCCTCTATTTATTTTATTTACACTCTTAGAGAATTGGTATTAAATTATTACTGACTGGAGTACAATGTACACATGTGACTCAACGGGATGTGGTAATAATGGGAATTACGATTCGGTAATACACAATTTTCCACTTAGAGTCAAATTTCTACCAATCCGGTAGGAAATTATTACCAAAACAATACCAAGAATATGTATATGTATGGGACTCTACCAGATCTTTAATAGTATATGTACATAGGTATGTTCATAATTTAGTTTTTTGCGTTAAGTATTGATTAATGCACATATTGAGGGTATTCATTATTTCTTCGTATCCTTAGTATTCTTCGTATCGTAAAATAACTTACGAAGCTTACGAGATTTTGTAAGCGTCGTAAGATTTTGTCATCGAAAATCACGTTACTACGCTTACGATTTTTACTAAACTTGACCCCTTGTTTTTTCTTCGTAAACTATTTTACGATACGATGGATACGAAGAAATAATGAATACCCTCATTATTTTGATATTATTGGGTATATTCACGTCAACTTCGTAAAACCCTTAACCATTACAATATGTATACGTAAGTTTGCTACGTGTGTTTGCGAAGCGAAAATTAATCAGAATTACTGTTTACTCAATAAGATACTAAAACTAACAATGCGATGACGCCAGCGGTCTCGCTCAGATTTTGACGAAACGACGATAATTATGTAGCCTTAGATAAATAATTAAACACGTGTTTCAGGATTTTTCATAATGCTCAGCTTAAACGAAATTATGACGAAATTCATAAGCGAGAATTCCCATTTTCACGGTGTCATTCTTCTCGCAAGGGAGAAAAATACTGATTCTCCATTACGAATTCCATCATAATTTCGTTTAAACTGAAAATTTGTGGGCACGAAGTGGTTTTCTACGATTTTTGTTTGTTGCATTTTCCAAAATTTTCAGAAATTTTCAAAAAATTTCAAAAAATTTCAAAATTTTCGGAAATTTTCAAAAATTTTCAAAATTTGTGCAAGCAATATAAAATAGAAAAAAAAACACTTCATGCCCACGCATTTTAAGCTTAAACCAAATTATGATGGAATTCGTAATGGAGAATCAGTATTTTTCTCCCTTGCGAGAAGAATGTCACCGTGAAAATGGGAATTCTCGCTTATGAATTTCGTCATAATTTCGTTTAAGCTGAGCATTATGAAAAATCCTGAAACACGTGTTTAATTATTTATCTAATGCTACATAATTATCGTGGTTTCGTCAAATTCGGAGCGAGACCGCTGGCGTCATCGTATTGTAAGTAAATTATTAGTTTCTTTAAGACAACAAGTAATCATTCCGAGCACATTATTTATCATAATTTATCATATCAGCACATACATTATCACATACCTACTACTGCCATAAATTATGTCTGAAGCATTCCGCGCGCCAAAAACATCAGTAGCAGTTACGTTAGCCAGTTGTACTATTTTTTATTGAATTCCCCATGCAATTGTCTATCAGAAACCATGTTCCGAAATTTTTTGTGATACAAGGTGCTAAAATGACAGATCGGACAAATTGACGTGTTGCAATTTTTCAGAAACATTTTAGTAAACATAAAAATCCGGCATTTTTCAGCAGCTCATTAAAAATCGGAACTAATCGCAAGATGGTCGACCGTACTATAAAATGATCCACTAACATTGGCGGTGTTGATAACCGAAAACCGAGTTGAAAGGAACGGTCAAAAAGGTCACAAAATATCATGTAAGTGCGCAAAACCTGACTTCGGCCGAATTCATGCCGGGCCCTAAGAAAAATGTCCCTTCAAATGAACGGGCTAAGTAAATCTACGTCCAAGGCCCCTAAACCCGACCTTGGACTTATGTTTTTAAGATGTGAAAAGAAACACTTGCTAACTTCACGCCAAGTAAAAATAGGACCCTCAAATGCCGGGCACTGATCATGCGGTACGCGCTTGAAAAATGGAAATAAGTATTTTTGAAAAATTAGTAAACTTTCACAATTGAGGCTATATAAAATCAGCAAAAGCACTTTGTCCACACCACACCAGTCCATATTATTCATAAAAATTTTAAAAATAGTAATCAGACCCACCATCCAGATTCTGTGATTTTTTAATTCGGCGTAGATTGGATTTGGTCAAAAAAGTGAATTTTCTTGCTCTGAGGGTGAAATTTGTTGTCAAAAAGTATTTTTTGAAGTTTTCGAGCTAATGGGAGAACCACTGGACCACACCCAATTAAAAAATAGCGACTGGACATGCAAACATGGCTCAGGTCCGGTTCAGGAGACCAAAATACTAAATTGGTGGTTGAAATCCAAAATTACTGACTCCATTTCGGACCGAGAATAAAATTCACTGCCGCTGAACCTCAACCTTCTGGAATATGGCATGTGATCCAAACTGAAGCTAGATACATGTGCTAAACCACATACAAGTTTGAAATCCGAGAAAAAATCTGTCGCTTAGAAATGAGACTAATATTCCTTGGAATGAGTGCGTACCGCGAGTGGGATGTGGATACTTAGATTTTGGGCTCTTGTAGCTTCAAAAGGAGGAAATTTTAAAATCTGCTTGGTATGTTTTGTAGGGAATTTAATGGGCTTTCTCGTTATATCGTTATTTTTTAAAAATTCAATAAACTGAGTCCGCTACATTAATTTGTGTAGTGGTCAAAACTTATGGCAGTACTAGGTACATATATCAAAAAATCAAGCCAAAAATTAGGAATCACATGGCACTTATCATTCCGTTGAATGGCCACTTTCAAGAAAAACATTGCCGGCAAAGCACCCACGATCGCCTTGTTTTTCGCATCGTAGAGCGAAATGGAGAAAAAAATAATTAAAAATTCGAAATTTACCGCCAATATTTTTCTTCACAGGCGCCATTTAACGGTATAAAAAGGGCCATGTGATTCCTAATTTTTGGCTTGATTTTTTAACATAACACGCTAGGGAATCTGGGTGTAGCTTTAAAAAAGGTTCCGCAAAGGCGACGCGACGCTTGCGACTGACGTGAATACCCAAATTTAATTTTACAGAATTGGTACTGAGACGGAACTGGTAATAAAATGTCACCCTCGTATTTCATCATTCTTTTTGCGGGATGCATATTGCACGCCTCGTCAAATGAGAATAAGCCTATCACAACTTTCTTCTACTACCATCGTGACTTCCCAAACGTCCCACTGACTTTGGAGCAGGTTCAGAAACGTCACGTGAAACCTGTCAATGTTCTACTGTACTCGCATGGATTTAGCAGTGAAAGTTTGGAAATTGCTGGGTCAATTAAAATTAAGAATGATGTCTTAAAATATCGGCTGGTAAGTGCAAAAAACTATTTATATTTACTACATCAAATTACGAGATGAAGGCATCCAAAACTGGACGACTTTGTAAAACGAGTTTTCGATTATTTGTGTTTTACAAGTTAAAGAAAAGAACAGTTTTTATTCAACCCGTGTTTTAAGTTTTGGTAAAATCGATTTTAAGTCTTTGTAAGATTTTGGAAAATTCTAGTTGTGATCTTTGATTCCAGTTATAAAAGTGAGAGTTTTGTAAAAGTAAACTAGATTATAATATTTTAAATTTTAAGCTGTGTAGAATTGTGTGATTTAATAGTCAAAGACGGAGTTTCTAATGCGTTAATTTTTTTGCTAAAAAGGGTTATATACGAACACCTTAAAACCGTTTTTTTTCAATTTTTTTTATTACAAGACTATCAATTGTCTTTCAAATCAAAAACCTATTCAAACCGTGTGTTAAAAATTCGAAAACCGATTTTGGATGCCCTAAAATGAACACAGTTACATACGTCCATAAAATCCTTCCATTTCAGGACATTGAAGTTGTAATCCTCGCAAACTGGTGTCAAGCAAGTTCTCAACCTGCCTATAAATATCCTGAAGTTGTAGAAAGAACTGTCCCCCTAGTGGCACGCGATATCGTGCACGAACTCCACCAATTAAAGCAAACCGTAGGAATTCTGCTAGAAAATGTGGAACTAGTCGGGCATTGTTTAGGCGCTCACGTCCTCGGAAAAGCCGCCCGCCACATGAAACACCTCGGTTATGGGATCATCCGGCAAATAGTCGGACTGGACCCGGCCGGTCCAAACTTTAGAGAATTATCGCATTACGACGGCCTTATGAAAGGGGACGCCAAACTGGTCTACGTCATCCACACCGACGATTTTCTCGGGATCTTCAGAGACATCGGGGACATCGACATTTATCCGTACAAGTTCGACGAATTTAGGAGATGCGAACGATCCGCCATGGTCTCTAAGTGTTTGCACAGTTTGGCCAAAGATTTATTCAGCATGGTATGTTAATTAAAATTAGACTCGCAATGGCACTTTTTTTCAAGCTACACCGTTATTCTTTAACGAGTTATATCAAACATTAAGCCAAAAATTAGGAAATTTCACTTTGAATGGCCCCCATGAAACAAATAATCAACGGCGAAGTTCAATTTTTGAGTAAATTTTCTTCCGTTTTTTTCTCCACGGGCAAAAGCAAGGACGGACTTTTAACTTTGCTCTCCAATATTTCTCTTCAAAGCGACCGTTCAACGCAAAGATAAGTACCATGTGATTCCCGATTTTTAGCTAAATTTTTTGATACAACTATGTAGTTACAAAATCTCAGTTTATGTAGCTTTAGAAAAATGTTCCACTGTCAATTTTGTATGCGTAAGACTTGGGTCTAACTATCAAACATTTACGATAAGATGCTCCTAGGTGTCGTAATTGTGGACAAAGAGGATCCAAAGAGGGGAAAAGAACGTGTCGTAAATCCAGTATATCGATACCCCACGCAAGTCACGATTCTTGTTTTGGATGTTTCTCCAAGTATGAAGGAACACGGCAGGATGGACAGCATGATTTACGCGGCGAATCAATTAGTTACCCAACTTCCTATCAATAGTACCGTGGCTGTTATTATTTTTGGAGGACATGCCGAAATCAGTAAAGGTAATACCTGTTCAAATTCATTTATTCAGATACAGAGTGAACAAATTTTTCATTCATTATTAAAGAAATTAAGGGACAATAAGTACTTTTATTCATTATTTGTTTCTTAGTATAGATAATATTTCAACCATGTACACATTTAGTTGGAAGTGACGTCAAAATAAGTCGGAGGTTTAAAAAATTCAGGCCTTAATTTTCACCTGAAGCACAATACGTGGGGTGCAGTCTTATTAGATTAGGCGAATTAAAACGAACTGATAAAAATAATACTGACAATGGAACCTTTTTTAAGCTACACTGGAATCGACTAGTGAATTATGTCAAAAAATCAAGATGGAAATGAGGAGTCACGTGACCTTATCTTTCCGTTGAATGGCCCTTCGAAGAAAAATATTAGCCGTTTAGTTCAATTTTTCAGCAAATTTTCTCTTGCGTTTTCCTCCACGGGGCGAAAACCAGGGAGGAGTGCGAACTTTGACCCCCTATATTTTTTTTATTCAAAGGGACCACTCATCGGAAAAATAGGTGTCACGTGCCTCCTAATTTGTGGCTTGATTTTTGACATAACTCACTACTCGATCCCGGTATAGCTTGAGAAAAGGTTCCATTGTGACTCACGATTTGTGAGTGAATGCTTGTTTTCGAACTTTGAATTAAAGAACACTGAATGAATAATCTTCTCCAATTAATGATTTTTGAATTTTGTAAATAGGTTTAACAATGATAAGGGATGAGTCCGTACGAGCCGCGGTTCTAGCAGCCTTACCAAAACGAAATACTGATATAGGATGGACATCCATCGGCGCAGGGTTACGAGCGGCAATTAGTCTCCCCTTCGTGGCAGAATCATGCCCAGACATTCATCTTATCACGGACGGGGAAGAGAACAAAGCACCCTGGAGACGCGAAGTGCAAATCCCGCCATGTACCAGAGTAAATCCTATCGGCCTCGGCGGTCAGGCTGACCCCGGACTGGAACAACTTGCCCGGGAGACGAACGGTCGAATGACGTCGGTCAGTGATGTCAACAGTTTGACCAGGTTGGGTGACGCATTAACGGATGCGACATATATCGATGCCGATCCGAGTGTCAGACCGATGAGGGTTTTCGGGGATGAAATTGCCGTTTCAGAACTTGAGGTAAGAATTTAGTTCATGCAAGGAAAATATATAAACTTATGCACGATTCCATGTCGCATTGCACAGTATTTTTAATTATCTCTTAGCTCTCGGAACTTATCTTAAAACTGTGGACGACGAATCTACGTTCAATGAGTTGCTTGATAGAATGTTTTTAAGTGGGTGTCGAGTTTAATTTCTTAAGGCTTCTTAAACTTGATCGTCAGAAACGTTCAAAATTATTTTTTTAGATTGGCAACGACCAGGTACACAAGTCATTTGTCGTTCAGGATTTTAAAATACATAAATAAATTCCCAGAACCGAGAAATGATTAAATAAATGCATATTTAGTTAGGCATCGACTAAATAATTTAGTCGATGCCTTTCCTTGAATTAAATTACGGCTGCCTAACATTTTCTACCTAATGAGCAAAAGTTAAGGATTGTTATTTTATCGTTGCAGAAAATCCAGTTCCTGATTGACCAAGACATCGGAAAAAATTTGCGTCTGGTTGTAAACAGTCCAAATATTGACAACCTAAAACTATCCCCGATTTTAATCTCACCGGAGGGGACGCTTTATGACAGTAAAGATTTCACCAAGAACTTTCAATCTTTCATATTCCAACAAGAAACAGTTCCCAGCGGGAAGTGGGCGTTTGGATTTGGTAAGAAATATTTCCAATAATTAGTGCACTCTTAAAAAAATACAATCTTTTGGTAATGTATTTAAATTTCTAAATTAAGCAACCTATACGAAATCCAAAGTAAATTTGACGCTTTAACTTACGCTGGATTTGGTACAGTTTGTGTATGGAAATAGATCTGATACATAGTGCATTTGCATACTTTTTAAGAAGGTCATATTATTTTTAAGAGTGTATCTCATTAATTTTATTTATTAGCTCCACCACAAAATGGCCGAAGAAAAAGAGCTGCCAATCCTGCTAAGGGATCTCTGACTGTAACTTCGCTACAGCGAGAGAATGCCCACGCAATCATTTTGGACGGAATGTTAAGCAACAGTTCGATAAATTATGGGGATGATTTATCCGCCAAAAGACCAATCACGATTAACGCGAGGATTCGGAAAGGTCGAGATTTTGTTCTGGGTGTGGGAGTTGAAGCGATAGTGACAGCACCGGATGGAAAGGTGGGCAAAATAAATAATAGACTAATCACACTCTTAAAAATAATGGTACTATTTTTAAACGTAAATTCGCTCTTAGTTCTAAATTAAGTTGAAATAAAGAGTGAACTTTACCCTTTTTCAAGTTACTGTTACTCTGCATTTAGTACAGTTTACTTCATATGCTTAGAACTAACACTGCTCGAAAGAATAACATTGTTTTTAAGAGTGCGCATATCCCTGCGTAATCCGGATAAATTTACATATATGAATTTTCCAAATTTGGCCTAGATTTTGACCACTTTAGATTTACTGGATAATGGCCTTGGTGCCGATGAAGATGTAAATGACGGAGTTTACGCTCGTTTCTTATCGATCCCCTTGACGCCTGGGTTAAGGTATGAGGTCACCGTCAAGGCGGCGTGTAACGAATCGTGTCAACTAAGAGGGAAGGAAAGCTATTCATTTGTCCCCATGAGTACGAAGGAAGTGGAAAGATTGCCGGAGCTGTATTCATTTCGGAGACAAATTAACGCTGGATCAATTAAGTAAGTTTGCCAAAATTGGAAATAGGTTCAAGCTTAGGTATGCGTTTTGTAAAAACCAAGCTATCACCTACCCGGAGTATAGTGTCTTTACGAATATTTAATTGTGCCTTGCTCGTTGGAATTAAAGAAAGTGACTTGAGTGAATTATACGATTATTTTATCTACTTAAACTAGAATTTATTTAAATCAATTAAACGATGGTCAACACAATTCAGAGCTCTGCAACAACACGAGTTGATTGATGACTTACTTTAATTATAAATTGATCGTGCAGCAAAAAAGAACTAACAATTCTAAACTTGATTGCCTACCACGACGACTAAAATCCAAAATGTCTGACTCTGACAACGACTAAAACTCGACTGTGTAGAATTCTTCTACCTACTTACTTACTACGACTTAACAAAGAGAGACGCGCACCCAAAAATCCCACCCCCGTCGTCTCCATGGCAACCACCACCACGACACGGGGCAATTGTAGACGCGTATTCAATAAATTTCATACATAAACTTATTTTACATTTAACACGTTTGTTGGAGTTAACAATACCGTATTTTAGGGCGGAAGGCAATTTTCGGACCCCGTTACCAAGTCGTATCCAAAATTTGGAAGTTGTTACGGTGGATTATGCGAAAAGATTGGTCCATCTCGAGTGGAATGCGGGCGGAGGTGTGGCAGATACTGGAACTGCTAGCAACCTGGAGTTAAGGGCGACATGGAATTATTCCAGGATTGTTAGCCTGAAGGGTAGGACTCATTTTACTCAATTTTTATTTTTTGCTGTTGAAATTCACGAATGATTATTTTAGGACAAAGTGACGATGACGACGGTACGGACGGTGATGTATTTACGTTTACGGCAGACACTTCCGCCATCCTGGATGGAGGACTCACTCCAATACAAGTTGGAGAAAGGCAGATGGTCACCCTGGAAGTTCCGGAAGACCTCTGGGAGAAGTCCGGCAGCGGTCAAGATATTTATTTCATAATGAGGGCAGCAAATGAACACTTGGAGTGGGGAGAAGACTCCAATATTGCATCTATTCCGACAAAGCAGCTCGAAGATGCTCATGGCTTGGTTTGGCCTTATGTAGCGGCTGGGATTGGTCTTCTCATTGTCATTGTAGTAGGGATTGCAGGTTGTTATTGGAAAGTTATTAGACCAAGATACCAGCCGGTTCCGGTGGTTGGTTACCAGCTTTAACGGTGTCTTAATTCTGTAATCCCGATAAATGAATAAAATAATATATTATACGTCCAAAATCATCTTGTGGGAAGCGCTTGACATTTGTTAAATGAATATGTGCACACAGAATATTTTAAATATTTTAAGCATTTAATAGTATTTATACTTTGTGTCATGATAAATTTCATGATAGGTATATACTACTTGGCACACTTCGTGATGTCTTTCTTCCATGAAAGATTAGTTGTCTCATTCTCTGAAGTATCGCAGATTTTAATTGAATAACAATTTTCTTATGCGTTACAATAAGGGACTGCGCAGAAAGCACGTTATCGATTTGAGGGGGAAAGAGGTAAGGGGTACAAATTTCCTGAAAATCGATCACATCCTTTATGTATGTATCCAAGGGACAAACTTGCATATAAAAAAAGTCTGTTATAATTTTTAAACTCGAACGCGTATTTACATATGTATACATACGTACATGTAAATATGTACAAGTTACATAATACTCAAATAATTTGTAAATCCTGCACTGCATCGTGAATTAAATAAACCTAACATCCACACACCATTTGTGTAAAAGCACATACACCTGCACAAGTTCCCTGCGGATGGGAAAATCCACCAGTCAGTCTTGCCTCGACACTTGCCCGGCACACGTGTCTTTCTTGCGATCCTCCTGCCTTGCATATTTACTACTGCAAAATGAATTTCGAAGAAGATTTTAACTTTCCTGCTCACATTCTCACCTTAACCTCCTCCACGGACCTTGAATTATCACGCTTTATATCAAAATGTATCGCTCATCTGAAGCAACACGGGGATTCCGTCGATCTGAAAATGTTCACCCATTCCATGAACAATTTTCCTCCTCCGATGAATTCCCACTATCGGGTCGCCGTGGTGGCCAAGACTGTACCGGAAATGGTGCAAAAATTGGAGAAGGGTGCCTACCTTAAGGGGAAAGTTGTCCAACCGGAAGTAAAGCCCAAGATTTGCTTCCTATTTCCGGGATATGGAACGTGCCCTTACAAACAGGGGCATGAGTTGTACACCAGCTTAAAAGTTTTTGAGGACATGATGGTCCAAGCGGAAGATTCGGTGAGGCGTGAAATTCCGGAAATTTCAATTCTCGACGCGCTCTACGGAGAGGACAGGGCGCTCCTGAACAATCCGGTGCATGCCCTTATTCCCCAACTTTTCTTGAGTTATGGAATTTTTAAGGTGAGTTTTTAAATTAGATTTGAAAATTTTAGAGTATTTTTCCTACACTCTTAAAATTGTGTATGTGTATTTCTTACTTCTACATATGTCAACCTGGTTTACCTGGTTTTCTTGAAATAGAATTCGCAAATTCGAGTTCGCAAATTTCTCATATTTCTAACACAGCAAAGTATCTCTCTTTGAATTTATGATTATGCCAAGGAGCAATATTTAAAACCTATCCACGGCCAAATATGTGGTTCACAGATTTGCAAAAAAAACATGCTAAAAATTCTGAATTTTTCAATTTCTATCCCAGGTCTGGGAAAGTTTTGGAATCCACCCCGACTACGTTTTAGGCCACTCCATGGGCGATTATGTGGCCGCAGCGGCCGCCAACATCAATCACATGATGACCGACGTGGTACAGATTTGTTGGTGGTTTTCGCAAAACGTGGATCAGATCAAGGACGGCGAAATGGCCGTCGTTCTGCAGGAGGAGGACATGATCCACGGCCTTCTCGAGGAAGAAGAGGGCGCAGAATGGTTAGACTTTTCATCCCACAATACGAAATACCAACACGTGGTGGGCGGCACGTTCAAAGCGATGCAAGGTTTTAAGGAAACGTGTAAAAGCTTGAAAATCCCGTGTTTTGAGATGACCTTGAAAAAACCGTTTCATACGAGGGGCGTTCAACCCGTGATCAAAGCGTTGGCCGAGACGGTGACAAAATTCAAGTATGGCGCGCCAACTACCAAATTTGTGTCGTCCTACACGGGAAATATTGAAGGTGAGAATGGATTATAAAAATTTATATGTAAATTATTTTGAGAGTAAACCAACCACATGAATTTATTTAGATTCGCTAAATGCGGCCACCTGGACAAACCATTTCCGACAACCGGTAAATTTCAAAAAAGCCTCCGAAACCGTGGTGTCCGAAGGGGTGAACGTGTTCGTCGAAATGGGGGCAGACACCCCACTGGGCTCGATGATGAAAGAGGTAATACTGAAGAAGGGTTACCAAGGCAAAAATATGTATGTATTGTTTGAGCATAATTTAAGCATTTAATCCCGACTTTTTGACGAATTTCTTTAAAAATTATATGACACAGTTACATATTTATGTATAGCAAAAAAAATTCAAAAAGAAAATTTCATGATCCCAAAATTTAAGAAAATATGTACCAGGGGTACTCATTACGAGATCGCATATTTGTAGCTCATCTTGATATAAAAACAGGGAACCATATACCCGGAAATTTTCCAGCCCAAGTTGTTTGAAAATTTTGATTTTTTTTTTGCTAACGTTGCTAAAGATTAAGTCTTGATTAATAGCCCAATTGACTTTTTTAATTTCAGAACATGGAGACCAACGCGGACTTCAAGAAGAAAATCGAGGCCGGTCAGTACCACTGGTTACCATCCATCACCGGAGCTGCGACCGAGTTTGAAACTCTTCTGAACACTTTTGCGCAACTTTTTGTCTTAGGCTGCCCCGTAAAATGGACCGGATTGTATGGAAGCTTTAACGTCAAGCATTTCGACACGACCTGGCTGCACGATGATAATCGGAAAGATCTGATTGAGGAATTCCTCGTAGATTTGGAGAAGGCTGGAAAACCATGCATTTTCCGATAGTTCATGCATATTTCTAAACATGCACTCTAAATAAAGTTGTGTAAAATTTGAGATCAAACAACCGGTCGTGTGCACAAATTTTTTACAAGATGAAAGTAATTTTTATCTGAAATCATAATTGACAGAAAATCGTACAAATTTGTATAAATTTTAAAATTCATAGTGTAACGTTTAAACAGACCGTTGCTGCGTAATTGATAATTTTACACAACCTTGAGTAAATTGTAATCAAAATTATTTAGAGTGAAGCTAAAAAAACAATAAAAGGTTTGAGAACGATTAGATAAAACAAATACAGAAAAGTTGAATTTTCACGTATTTTTACATTCTGATATTCTGAAATAAAGCAAAATTAATAGTAGCTTAGTTTTAGAAGAACTGTCAATTTTCGTAAAGTATGTATACAATTTCGAGTAAATATCAAAATTCATGATAAATACAATCTGTACATTGAAATACCTATTATGCAATCGTTGGAATTGTATAATTATACTTTTCTTTGTATAAAATCTACATATAAAATATGTCTAATTTTAATGCATACTTATGTAGACTATAAAATTACTTGTATGCGTCCAGAATTATGCAACCTGGTCACCAAAAATATTTTTTTACAAAAATCGAAATTTATTTCACCTGACCGCCAATGTTTACGTCAAAATTAATTTGTATAAATATGATGCCCTTTTAAAATACTCAATTCCTCCAAATTTTGTCGCTCCAGTTTTAAATTGAAAATAAATAAAGCCATTTACACAATCATCTAGTTTGTATTTTTTACAGCCCAAATATGTTAAAGATTATTTTATTTCCATGCACAAATCTCCTCGTTCTAATTTACTTATTACCTTACGAAATTTCGTACTTTGGAACCCAACAAAATGATAGGTACTATTGTTTGATTAAAATATTACCTTGAAATTGTAATTACATAATTCTAATTTCACGCGTCACACAATCTCCACGCGCCGGCAAGAATTTGCACAACATGTAATAAATAAGCACACAAAAATCTTGGTAATCCCAACCTATGTATTCACATAACTTGTGCATTTCCTACACGAGCATACAATTTCTTATCAATTTAAATACACATTCAAATTATCTAGTCCAATTAAACTGAATTAATTCCTAGTAATCGGATCACCAAGACGAGTCGTAAAAAATACATGTGTATTTTATGTAGAAGAAAACCATGATTCTCATCTTCCCAAGGAAACAAACATACAAATTCAAGCTGATTTCTCACGAGAATATTTATTCGATTTAATTAAAAAGCAGTTAAAACCTTTTATTGCAAAATTACGAGGAAAAAGATAGGTTTCTGATTTATATAGGTTGCACAGACTTAAATCATGTTGCCATTAAACTAGGTATGTATGCAACTTGGAATGTCAATGCATATTTAAATGCCTAATCAGATCATGGTTTTTCTCAGAAAAGTCAGGCGTAAAACATGGAACACGCATGGAACAAGGTGTGTTTAAACTTTTCCAGTCCAATTAAGTTTTTTCTACGTTTTTTCCACTAAAACTCCACGTAATCCAATTATTAAGTTAAATTATAGTAATCAGATCACCAAGGTCTTAAAAAATAAATACGCATGTACGAGCCACTCGACCCGGTTGCTCATGAGGATATTCAATTTATTTAGTTAAAAAACATTGTATTTTTATTGAAAAATCTGTAAAAAACATGGATAGCTGCGTGTACATAGTCCGACCATAAGTTCCCGTGAATGCATTTCCGGTGATAAAGCCCAAAGTATTAGAGCTATTTGATAGAAATTTTTGTGGATGAACAAGGTATTAATCTTGTTTAGAAATCATAACTTCGTTTTCACAATTTCCTCCACGGGCTTGTACACAAGACATAAGTCGTGGCGAAAACTGCTCGATCGCGGCACGCACGGATTTCCAGGGAAAAGCGCCAGATCTTCAGTAAGTGCGACCTCAGCCCTTCCACACTTGGGTGAAATTTAGAGCATCCTTGTACCTATAATTTTGACCACCAGTCATAATTTAGGGGATTAAGGTCTGCAGATACTGAGCACCGTTGTACGGATGAAAAAAAGTCATGAAAATTCGTCTGAAGCCAGTTTTGGACAATTTTGCACCTTGCGCAGGAACAGAGTCTTGTTGAAAGGTCCAATGTCGATTTTCGGAGGGTCCAGGGTTCAGGTTATTAACGTTTGGCTTTAGGACACTCTGAAAATAATTCTTGGCTTCAACTTGTACCCTTTGCGATGAAAAATAGAGATTTCATTTCTCCAGCCAACTTGCTCCCATGCACACCACGGTGATGACTTCGTATTGACTTCCGCATACTTAAACGGATGTCAGACTTCTGTACAACAAATATCTGGCCTTTTTTCTATTAAATTTTTTGCCAACGGTGAAAAGTCTGAAATACTTTTGGCACGAAAATTGGCGCGTACCACGATCAACCTGTGGCCGTCACGAGTTATGTCTTGTCTAATTGCCCGTGGACGAAATCTTGACAAAGAAGTTATGATTTCTAAACAATATTAATACCTTGTTAATCCATAAAAATTTCGAACAGATAGCTCTAATACTTTGGGATTTATTACCGGAAATGCATTCACGAGAACTTATGACCCCACTATGTATGATCTACATTTGTTAATAACTTACAAACAGATATGTAGTTATACTTATATTTATATACTTTTCCAATTACATATATAAGTAAGTTGCACACGTTCCAAGCCAATTATCTCTTTAAACTATGAACCTTGCCATGTATTTATTTATTCGTGTTTGTCATAATCAGATCAGGGTTTTTCTCGAAAAAGGAAAGAAAAAAATGAGGAACACGCTGTGTAAAATACATTTACTTTTTTTCATAATTATGTAGTATTATGTACGTAATAACAATTTAATGACAGCCCTTGTTTCTGAGTAGATTTCCAATAATGAATTATGTACACATGTATTGTATTTATAAACCAGGTTAATTATTTATGTAATAGTCCGATAAGATTATTATTAAGAAAAATTACATAGAAAAACAAACACGTGGAACCCGCCTACTGTAATTATTTGCTTTTTATAAAAAATTACATAGGGATATGGCATTTTCACAGGAAAATGTGTGTAATTTTCAGGGTATCGTAATTCCTGAAAAATGTAATTAAAATATAGTCTGAGCAGATTTTTTTTGCGGAAAAGTGAAAAAAACAACGCGTGCGAAATATACATATGTATTTAAGTATGTAATTCTTCACTTTTATTAGTACGTAAATAAATTTGATTAACTTAAAGGCGATTATTGAACAAGGTGAATTATTTAATAGATGAAGGGGATAATTATTTTCCTCCGCAGTAAAGGATACTTTTAGGGAAAAGTCAGATTGTAAAATTTGTTCGCGTCACGAGCCCGCAATCCCAACACGACTGTGGTAAAGATGGCGAACACGAGCTGTAAAAATATGAAATTTAAAAAATTGATTAAATTAAAAAAATTGATTAAATGTAAAAAAATGATTAAAATTGAAAAATTGACTGCATTTTTGAAGAATTCAAATCTTAAAGATTGATTACAATAAACAAAAAAATTAAATTTCTGTAAAAAATATGAAATTTTAAAAAATTGATTAAAATAAATAAAAATGACCACATTTTTTAAGAATTCAAATTTCAAGGATTGATTAAAATAAACAAAAAAAAATGAGTAAATTTCTTGAGAATGTTCATTAACATTTGTTTTTTAAATTTTTATAGTAATATTTTTAAAATTAATGAATTTAGAATTTGCTAATATTTAGTTTGTTTCTGAATGGTAGATTTTGTCAAGGCTGATTAACCCTCGCTATTACCGTATGCATATTTATGTAGAGAGATGCATATGTACATACATGCACTGGTGCATATCTATATTTAGCATTGATCTAACCAAGGTAGGCAAAAACTTGAGGCCCCTCGAAATCAAGGGGCTACTAATAGTGGGTTGTAGTAATTGGGACAGGAAATCCAGGTGAACAATCCTCCCATCGGAATTTGATATCCTTTCCCTTCATCTCTCAGTGCCGTGAGAATCGCGTCGTGATAATGGTTCACTGCCACGCCAAACGCACTAATTACCGCTCCACAGCAAACCGGAAGTGTAAATGATTCCGGCGTGAGGACGTTGGCAATGCCGTGGAAAACGTAAAACTTGTGAACCACGTTGACGACAAATATTGCCAGGAAGACTAATATTCCAATGGGGTGGGCATGCCGAGAAATTTTGGAGGAGTATAAGATCGTTCTGGGAAAAAATAAAAAAAACTCTCAAAATAACTGAATTGATTATCATAGTTGGCATGATTCACAATTTTTTTTAAATAGAGGAATATTTTTTTCAACTCTTAAAAAACATATGATATGAAACTGATATGGAACCATTGCAGATTTGAAGAGTATTGGAAAGGTAATATGTATTTTTGGAAGATTGATACACTCTTAGAAATGAGGTTACGATTATCACCAAAAAGTAAACCTATGTGACTCTACCGTCGTGGGTACAAATTTATCATCGAGTCGTTACAATTGTCACTGACTAATTATCAAGTTTCACCGACTTGGTATTAAATTGTCACCAGAGCTGACAAATTTATAACCACGGCGGTAGAGTCACATTCGTTAACTTTTTGATTATAATCGTAACCCTATTTCTAAGAGTGTAGATAAGTGGATATTTTTGTTGCCATGGAAACTTTTTACATACATACATACGTTTCGCAAATTAATTTCTTAACGATCTTAAGTAAATATGTATACATATTTATTTTTGTTAGGCCTTGGCAAATTAAATTGTACACACTAAAAATAGAAATTCTGTAATGGACCCTTATCATGAATTAATTTATGCAAATTTATCCCTATTACTTCTATTTTTCACAACTTACGGATAAAAACAGTGGAAAAACGTGATACCGAAGGCGATCGCATTTTTCGGGTAGAAAATATACCTCGCCGGGGTGAAAAGAAGGACCAAAATTGGAATAATAATCGTCGGCATGAAGGAATATCTCCACGCGCTTTTTGCCGAAATGGGCAAAAATTCTGTCGCTCTGCTCAGAAGTGTTGTTTTGTTGGCAATTTCTTTCCCTTTTCCGTACGGAAATGGGTCATCCTGCAGAAAGCGGAGCGACACGAAGCACAATGTCGCGAGGGCAATGAGGGTGGTGACTTTTGACATCTTCATCCGAAGATGAAAATGTGGCAGGGTAAACGAACTCAAAATAAGTTCCGGTAAATGTGCGGGACGCCATGAATATAGGTAGAAACGGATTTTGGTAAGTTGATGGATGGGTCGTTAATTGGATGTAGCTAAAATTGATTCCGCAGGTATCTATTAAGCGATTAATTAGGTTTGTAAAAAAATTTTGAAGGGTCACATTTTACTGGACAGTAGATAATAAATAATATATAAACATGTCCAAATTTCGATTTTTTTATCTTTCCGTTTGACAACAAAATTCGTAATTTTTACTTTAATTTTACTCAGGTAGTAATTTTTTGTTGTTGATTTTTCCCTAAATAACAAGAGCTTTAGCAAATTTAGTATATAAAAAGGGATACAAAAGCACGAAATAATTTTGCAAAAAAGTTTTGGAAATTAGCGAGCATACTTTTTAAGATAGTGGTGGTCCAATCTAAATTACGGATTACTACATATTTACGTAAGTAATTCAGTATTTCGATACAATTTTTACTTGAGAAAATGAAAACTAATTCTTGTCTTGTTCCCATTTTTTGCCAAATAAAAAGTTATATCTGTCCATACTTACGTAATTTTGAGCTATGACCTTGCGTAACTACAATAAATATTGGTTTTTCCGAAATAACCTGACTTTTAGGGAGGATCACACACTTTTTATTAGCAAATGTTTTTGTTATGTAAGCAAAAATAAATCCATGCCACCACGTGAATCTACATACTGACTCCACCTTTGGCTGCACATATCCGCGAGAATGACTTGCCCCTCTTGAACTGCGTGGTTGAACAGGTACATACATAATTTGGTTTATTGGTTTAACCGGTTTTCTCAACTTGCTACATATGTACATACATACGTCGGATATTAGTGAAAAATGTCTTTTTCCATTTATTGACGTACAGTCGCCAAACTTTCTGAGAATGTTTACGGTCATTAGTAAGTCACGTAGGTGAAAGCATATTTTCTCATATTTATCATATTTTCGGGTTTTGGGACATATTCATATTTCGGATCATATTTCGGGCTTCTTTTGGTTCATTTTATGATTTTTGGCCATATTCTAAAATTATTGACAGAAAATAACAAAAAATTCAATTTTCTCACAATGATTCATTGTGAGAAACTTGAATAAATTTACATTCAATTTCGCCTTAGGTGATATATCTAATTTATTGGGAATGAATTAAATCATCCCAGAACTTGTTTTATTGACAAAAATTGAGTATCACAAGAAAATATATCAAAAAATTAAGCCAAAAATTTAGAAAATAAAGTCCTTTTTATGGTCAGATTTTGGGAATTTTTACGGTCATTTTTCATTCATATTTTGAGCTTTTATCGGTCATTCATATCCGACGTCTGCATATGTACATGAATACAGTATATTCCACGCTGTACACGAACATACACATTTACATAAGTTCGTAAATACATATATGTACATAATTTCATACATATTTTATGTTTTTTTATAAACTTTTGAATATTTTACTGCATATTTGGAGGTCTAAAAAAAATATGAATATCCATGTTGTATTTCGACATTTTTTATATAAATATTCATGAATATCGAGATGTTATGGTGATGGATGTAATCCCCTCAAAGGAGTGATAAAGATTTGAATATTGGAATATTGCTTAAGATAACATAAATACATAGTAGGAAATTTATTAGAAAAAAACATTTTTATCTGCATATTTTCGAATTCTTTAAATACACATTTTGACGAGTTTAAATATATACACATCCGCCTTATGTACATACATGAGTGCATACACTCTTAGAAATTGGGGCACGATTATAACTAAAAAGTAAACGTATATACCGCCGTGGTTATGGATTTGCCACCACCAACTGGTTATAAATTTATTAGCTCTGGTGACAATTTAATACCAAGTGGGCGAAACTTTATAATTAGTCGGTGACAAATTTGTACCCATACCGGTAGAGTCACACACGTTTACATTTTAGTTATAATCTTAACCCCATATCTAAGAGTGTAAGTAATCTATGTAGATCGTGGCTTTGAACATTTTTGATTTTTTACGTCAGATTTTAAAGGAACTCGTTTATTGGTTTACCTAATTGGTTTTCTTCACTTGTTCTGGAAACCCCAAGATCCACTGATTTCACAATAATCTAATTTAACAAGTGATGCATGTGATTTGCGTGCGTACACGCCATGTCATAATAAATACGTTACCCAACTCTTGCTTTATTCTGCCAGCAATTATTACACAGGAAAAATAAACCAAATGATCAGCAGATATGCAAATAAATATGTATTTACTTATTACTTGGTCGTGTCGGAAGTCAATTAAAAGGTTTTCTACTGACTTGCAAGTAGCACTTTCATACATACGTAATTTTATGGGTTACATAAAGTAAAAGGGTTTCCGTATCGCAAATTTGGACCAATTTCTCACAATTAAATGAAATAAACCACTCAGCTAAAGTAAAAATTGTTACGTAATAAATTACGTCAGTAAAAAAATGCAAGCGCTTGCTAATCATGCACGCGAAAATCCCTGGAATTTGACTTATGCAAGGAATTTTAGCCAACTATCAATATGATTTAACTGTGGAAATTGTATGGTAACTTTGTTCTGATGACATTTTGTAATATCTAAAAAAAATAGATAATTGTAAATATGACATCAAGATTTATTTTAAATATTAACAATAATTTCCATGGTACAGTTGAATTTTTATAAGAAATTTTAACATGAAAAGTCTCAAGAATATTCATGCAGCCCAATTATGTATGATTGTTTAATAAAAAAAATATTTACATCAGGTACGGCGAGGTGAGAAGTTGTAAAAAATATGCAAATCGTAGCAAATTGGGTGAAACCTGCGAAATTATGTTCATTTTATACATAAAACCTAAAATTAAAAAAAAAAAATGCGATGACACATGACGCGATTTTGAAATTGAGGGTTTATGATTTTTTAGAGTTTGCATAGTCTACTAGGTGGCCCACCCTAAGTGTCTTTGAAATAAAACGCTGCAGTCTCAACAGTTTTGATGCTATAAATTTCTGATTAATCTTAATTGAAAGCCAGTTAAATTCTGAGTGGAAAACAATTTTTGGTTTTCGAAATTTCCTCCCCCGCATTAACTCAGCGCTGAGGAGGCGGCCGCCAGCCCTCGAAACGCCGAGAAATTACGAAATTACGCACTGAATCCGTTGACAAATTGTCTCATTCCGTGGTCAAAGATTATTTTAAAGCCTCCAAACTTCTATGAGGCTTAGGACACACCTTTGCCCCTAACTTTGAACATTTTTCATAATCCGGGGATTTAAATCCAGCGAGGAGGATGACCCTTCCGAAGTGGAGATAAAGTCCGCAGTTTGTTTTTTTAGTCAAGCTTTGGTCATTTTTCGCACTATGAGCTGGTGCTGAGCCAGGTGGAAAGGTCTAGTCGATTCCATTGAACTGGATCCCATTGAGGGGATGTACCACAGACTCAAAAACGTATTTCAAGAAATTTGATTCCATCACCTTCCCCCCATTTGCACGAAATGATGAGAAATTACCCCAATCAGCTTGCACCAGCCAAAACCATCACAAAACCTGGGTAATGTGAACTTTTGACCTTCTTTATTGGGGGACATCTTTGACAGATTCTGCGTATACAATGTACTTTTGTTTGTTAAAAGATTTCCTCACAGTCGAAATCTCCTCATCGGTAAACAGAATGTTCTTAACTTTTTTCGCGCGTACCCCTTGAGGTAAGCCCTTCATTTCTTTATTATGGCTCTCTTTAGGGGCATAATCAAGAGGTTGCAAGTACTACGTTTCGAAGCCCCAAGCCTAAGGTTCAGTTTGAGCGCTCGTTGGATGATGTGCGTCTACAATATCAGCTGTGAGACTATTTTCCGCTAAAACTTTGTGAATTTCTTAGGATTCAAGCCTTCAGCGCCTTCACGATGGGTGTGGTCCTTGAACGTTTTGAAAAAAAAATTCTTCGACTATTCTTAGTCGATCTTGTCCACATGAACGTTTTTATAGTCCGTTGAACTCAATTCAAGTGCACGTTCGACTCCCGTCACACTTTCAAATTCGCTATTTCTCTTCCAGTTTTTTTGGTGCAAAATTATCTCCGCCCGCGTCCTTTCAAAACTATCGCTGCTGATAAGCTTTCCAAGTATTAAAAAATTGATTGGTGATCTTTATGCAAAATCGCAGAAGGAATCCAATGGGTTTATCAGATTTTGATAATCTCCATAGGTTTTAAAGATAAAAGCTAGTTACACTTAGCCTGGGCCCACTAGGTACTTACATATTTATGTGTATGTAAACGCTCAACATAAATGCTGCAAAATTTATTGCTTCTTTCATGTTTCAGAATCGCTCTGGTATACATTATTTCTTCGAATGTATCTTTAGTATTCTTCGTATCGAAAAATAAACTACGAGATTTTGAAAGCGGAGTAACATTTTGCCATGGAAAATCGGGTAGCTATGTAAGGTTACGATTTTTCCGAAGCTTGATCTCTTGTTTTCTCTTCATCAAGTACTTTACGATAAAAGGAAATAATAAATACATAAATACCGTAAATCCTTTGCTAAATCTAGAATTCTAACTACATTAATTTTTCAAACGGGTAACATCATTTTTAAGAGTGGTACGAAAGCATTTGCAACCCCGGCTTAATGATTAAATACGTGCAACGCGAAACAATTAGCTAACCCGAGTAAAAATTTGGACAGCTTTACTGCCGAAAATTGGCCCAATTTTCTGCACACAAGCTTTATGCAGAGACCTGTGCAGAATTATGCAAATAGAATAATATCGACACACATTTTCTGCAAGATTATTTTTAAAAAATATGCAGAATAAAATACGCATAAGGTTTTTGTCGATTACTGCAAAATTCGATGTACTAATTTCAACTAGGGTTCGTTGTATGTACACTTGTTAACAGTGGTGCGTGGGAAAGTTTACTCTATCCCATTAAGCACGCATACATAAAACCATATGTACAAAAACTATGTACAAGCTCACTTGAGACCAAAAAAATTTAATATGCAAATCAGGGAACGTTCATAAAGTACGTAACGGATTGGAGGGCTGTTTTGGTTGTAAACTTGCTGCACAGGTTAAAAAAGGGGGCGTAACGTGTTACGAAGCAGGATTTTAAAAAAATCATAAATTTTGTCTCACCCATTTAACGAATGTTCCCTCCCCGTTAAAGGTTTTTCCTTCCGCGTGAGAAAACTAGTATTAAATACTAATCTTTATTCAGAATAGAATTCACCTTGGTGCAGAGAAGTACAGCTGAAAAATTCCCTCCGTAAAAATGGGGCAACTTAGCACGCTATCATTCTTGGACGAGATCTCCGCCGCGTCCTCGGAATCGATTCGAATCTCCATCGCGGAAAAGTATATGGACGACGTGGCCACCGTGGTGCTCGATTTGCCGAACGGGTCGCTTAACAGGGACGATAATTTGCAGGACTTGGGGCTCAATTCGATCAAACATGTCCAGCTCAGGGCCCGAATGCAGGACCTGATTGGGACCAAGGCGGTAATCGGACCGCCCGATTTGGTCAGCTGTTACACCGTGGCGCAGCTGGGAAAACGGTTGATCGAGATTATCTACGAGGATAAAGCGAAACGGGGCGAGAAAGTGTATCGGGAACGGGTCAAGCTTATGTTTGAGGATGCCCAGCTTCCCGAACATATTAAGGTAAGAAATTTTATTATTTATTGGTCAATAGGACGACACTGGCTTAATTAAACGCTTTTCTGGATGAGTTTCTTACATAAAAAAGGGTCTAATTTTAAAATATCGAAATAAAACTTTAGAAAAAAAATAACTCTTTGGGTGAGTTATGACTTCACTGTTAGTCGCAAACCCTTATAAAATTACAAAATTTTTAAAAGTGTGGAATTGGTACACTCTTAATAATCCGGTACAGTCACGCAGGTAATGATTTCTCGGTAATAAATTTGATAATAATATTTTACCAGGTACAGTGGGGAGCAAATTAAATTGTACGGTAGAAAAACTGTTCTATCTCGCATATTGATGAAGATAAGGGCTTGAAAATTTGCAAGGTGGTACCCCAGAAAGATTTTCGTTGGATGCCGTTCCTGTTTTTGAAAAACCTCAAAAAGGTCAAAGGTCACAATTTTTGACCCAAAAGCTCATTTTTCAACTCTTACAGTGATTTTTTTCCTTGGAGGCTTTATTTTTTAATCGATAGCTCAACTCAATGTGAACATTTTGATATCTTGTTCAGTTCTCTACGATTTTTTTGAAGAAAGTTATGAATTTTTGAAAAAAGTGAATTTTGAGGATTTTACCAAATTCTCCCATAAGCGCAATGTTAAACATTTCAAAATTCACTTTTTTCAAAAATTCATAACTTTCTTCAAAAAAATCGTAGAGAACTGAACAAGATATCCAAATTTTCACATTAAGTTGAGCTATCGATTAAAAAATAAAGCCTCTAAGGAAAAAAATCACTGTAAAAGTTGAAAAATGAGCTTTTAGGTCAAAAATTGTGACCTTTGACCTTTTTGAGATTTTTCAAAAACAGGAACGGCATCCAACGACAATGTTTGTGGGGTACTACCTTGCAAATTTTCTTGCCCTTATCTTCATCCATATGCAAGATAGAACAGTTTTTCTACCGTACAATTTAATTTGCTCCCAACTGTAGTAAGTCATTACAACATGACATTACAACACGACATTACAACTTATCATTACCACTTTGGTAGAGTCATATACTTGTGCTTTTCGGTAATGTTTATTACCAGAGTATTTACAGGGTAAATTTATTTTTTTTACTTGCTAGGTCCTTCCCGGAACCCTACCACCGACTCGGGTTGACCAGGCGAAAACCATTTTCCTCACGGGCACAACTGGAAACATGGGGCCGTATTATGTCCAGCAGTTGTCACGATTGGACCAGGTAAGGCAAAATTGTTAAACAAATTAACATACGACAAACCAAACGCTTGCATTTTACATGTAATTAGACCATTTTCTTCATAAGTACATATGGCATATGTCATATGCATACAAAAAGGCCCTATCTTTAAATACAAACCATATCATGGACATATTTATGCATGAATCGGTAGTCCGCTTATTTTGAGAGGTGGAAACTGCAAGAAAAAAATTTAAATCTAATTCAAACTTGGAAATGAATAATTAGGCACAAATATCATTCATTTGACTGATTATCAGACGGCTGATATGTATGTATTTCTAACTTTTTCATACCAAATCAGATCATACATAAGTACTAAAACTTCGTATACTGACATCCTATCTAAGCACGATCGCAAAAATTTAAACATTATTTTCCATATTTTCCATATTTTAAGGTTTTCGTACATATACATACTTTCCTGTATATTTCGAGTATTTTTCAAAATATGAATATTTTAGTAGATATTTAGAAGTTTTTTATGTAAAAATATTTTTCTTCATTCATAAATTAAGGTTTCCTCAAAATTATTAATATAGTAGAAATTTCAAGTTAGAAAACATTTTTTGTGAGCATATTTTCAGGTTTTTTAGGCACATATTACATACATACATACCTATTTTGCGGAATTTATGTACATTATGTACGGTAAATATTTACATATCCGCCCTCTGCTGATTATATGGTACTGAATAAAAATGACTGAAGGATGCCGTCCTTTTGGATAAATGACCGTCAATGAAAGGATTTTTTACCCTACATAAATATGCTTAATACATGGGGCGAAGTAAGAAATAAAGTCCGATGACATGAAATGAAATTAATTTGAAAGAAAATAAACCCTTAAAAACGAATATAAAAAAATAGCGTCAGAATGATTGAAATGTCCTTTAAAATGACACAATCTCTGACAATTCTGTATTTTTGACTCTTCACCTCGTCCTCAAGGTCATGGGGTCAAAAATATTAATGTCTTTGAAATCGCACTCAAATTTCCTTCAAAATGACACCCCATATGACCATTATGCATTTTTTTACCTTTGACCTCGTCCTTAAGGTCATAAGGTCAAAAATATTAACGTTTTCGAATTCGCGGTGGAATTTCCTTTAAAATAAATCCCCATATGAAAATTATGTGTTTTCTGACCTCTGACCTCGTCGTCAAGGTCACAAGGTCAAAAATATTGATTTCGTTGAATTCGTGGCGAAATTTCCTTTAAAATGATACCCCATATGAAAATTAAGTGAATTTAATTTTGGACCACACCCCCTGGCGCTGTGGGGGGTGGTCCGATTGACCCCATTTTCGAACTCGACCGAGAACTAAAAATTAGAAGCACAATGGCGAAAACCGCTTGTGATTATGTTGAGCCATTCTAAAGATATCCTGCTTACGGACGGACGGACGGACAGACGGACAAAGTGATCACAATAAGTAACTGACGCTACTTAATAACTGAATGTGAATGATAATCTTCCCTCATTAATTGGGATGACGCAGTTTTGAATGAAAACTAAATTTTTGAACAGGTATGGTTAAACTTGATTTTCGATATTGGGAGGTATTCGTATACCTAGCATATTGGCCTCGAAAAATAATTTCTGAATTTTTGCGAATTTTGTTTTTCGCCAAGGTTAATAAGACGATTAATAAATTACATTTAAGTAGTACACTCTTAAGAATTTCATTACCAAAATGTTTACCGGGCGGAGTATCTATGTGACTCTACTGCCGTGGTAACTTTTTGTTTACCGTGCGGTAACTATTTCCAAAGTTACTGACCCGGGATTGATTCAATACCGACGAGGTATTAAAAAACTTTTGCTGACTGACAACAAAAACTCTGTGCAGTAATAAATAATTACCATTATGTTATGCCATTATTACTGCGCGGTGTATTATTAATATAATTTGGTATTGTTATCGCCTGGGGGAATATTTATTATTATTTTGGTAATGATTCCACTGAATGCGGTAGATATTCATAAACAATATTTTATTAAATCATATTTTATGAATGACCATGAATTCTATATTGAATTTAAAATTTACAATTACTTCAGTGGTCCCAGTAGATGTCCAAAATGCCAAAATCTCAACAATGGTTTCAGCAAATGACTTCTAATCTCTGATCTGACCGATGAATCCTTAAATAAACAAAACATACGATTTAAATTAATTAATTAATTAATATGCGATGTTTTAAAATAAATTTGAATTAAAATTCATAAACGATGTTTTTGAACAAACTCACCCTTGTAGCTCGACCCGTTGAGCAGCAAACTTTGCAGTGACTAAATTGGAAAGTAAAATTTACATTTAAACGATGAATCGGTTACACTTTGGTCAAAATAAATATATTAGAATTAACCTAATTACCTTTAAATTTATGTTTAAGAATCAACTTTCTAGCTCAAAAAGAATTCTAAACACGAGCGAATTATTTATCTGGAGAGCGAGTCCTCGTACTCTAACTAAAAGATTTAATACAAGGCAGTATTAATCGTGATCGTCACTGCGGTGTTAAATTAACACAACTTGGTAATTTTGTGCTACCGCTCTGGTTTTCTCGATAATACCAAACAATAATAACTAAAATTTTTGCATTATAACGAATTTCGGTAAACAATTTTATTACTACCACAGGAAAATCTATGTTTACCAACCGTCCGGTAATAAGCGAGTATGCATTTTTATTACCACAGTTCTAAGAGTGTATGTGTTCATAAGAACGATTCATATTAATCACAACATTCTAGAAATACCTGCATAAATTTCCAAACTAATTTCACAGATCGAAAAAATTATTTGTCTCGTCCGCCCCAACAAAAACAAATCTGGCAGCGACCGTTTAATCGACCGACTTAAAGTCTTGGACCTCTGGGAAAGGACGGATTGGACCAAGATTTCCTGCGTCGAGGGCGACGTCACCCTGGACAAGTTGGGCTTGGATGACGCCACGTATGAAAAACTGTCCCTGGAAATCGAAGTCATCGCGCACATCGCCGTGATGGCGAGCCATCTGGAAATTTACGGGAAAGGCGCTTCTCGCCGATTTGGCATCCGCGCAGTAAATGTGGACGGAATGTTGCGAATTTTACAATTCGCGTCGAACCACAGGGTCAAAAGTATCCTGAATTTATCCACCGTTGGGGCAATTTGGATTAAAGATCGCGACATGGCGAAAACTTTGAGTAAGTATTTTTTTAAGCTTGGTACTCTGCAGGGATTTTTCAGGTCAAAGGTGTTTTCTTTGAATTTAATTATTTACTCGTTCACTGGAATTACTCGAATTTCACCGAAAATGGGAGTATACTTCAGATCAGTTGGAAAATATGCTTCAAGTCTCTTTTTCCCGGTTTTGCTATTTTTTCACGGATAAAATCCGTCCTGAGTACTATTTTTTTTAATGTTACCTGTTGGAAAATTAAATGAACTGTACTGAAAGTTAATTATCCTAATTCCAGGGCAAACCTTGTCTTTTATGAAGTCAACGTTACTATGAATTTATCTAGTTTAGTTTACGTAAAATTTAATTTAAGGTTAAATATCGAATTCTGAGTGCGTTTATTTTTCAAAAGGGTAACATTATTTTTAATCATGTTTCTAAATAAAATTTCATATGAAATTCTTATAATTTAGAATCTCCCGATCACTGGCCAAAATTCGGAGATTTTGACGAAGCTCCCAACTTTGGTTACGCCATTTCCAAATATATTCAAGAAAATTTGTGCGGTCAAGCGGTCAAGAGGGGAATTCCTTGTAAAATCTATCGCCTCCCGAAAGTTTTTGGGGCAACAGTAAGGAAAAAATTAATCATTCATATTTTATAATTGGTCCCTTTTCCCGATGCAAATGCATGGAAAAAGGGTCTAATTTTAAGATACAAACCATAGTAAGTAGTAAAATTTATTCGTACATCTTCAGTTCCTCTACTTCATACTTTTTTATTTAATAATTCACAGAGAGACGGAAAATTCGACGTGAAAGATAATCATTTCGTGTTAAAGTTCTTATACTTTGTAAAAGCTGGTATGATGCCGGGTAAGTCAATAAATATGTTTATGAGCCGAATTTGTTCATAATTTTACGAAATTTTCTCAGATGTCCCCGTACCGTTGCAAGTACTTCCCGTGGACACCTGTACGGAATTATCGATCAAGTTGTTCTTCAATCCGGACAGTCCAAATGAAATCTATAATATCATTTCACCCCAGTATTGTCGGGAACCTGAAACAATTTCTCGACTTACATATGAGTAAGGAAATGATATATTTTTGAAATAGGGAGATTGCGGAAGTTGAAAATGTTTTGCGGTTGTGATTGTACGTTTGATTGTAGATCGACAGTCACAAAAATAATATTCCTTCGCAATCTCTCTAGGATCTCAGAATCGGAATTATTCTATTTATTCCAGGTACGGCCCAATGCTTCGGATCGCTCAGTACATTTGGTCGACTAAGAATGAACTTAAAGCCGCCATACAAACAGGGGAATGGGAGCCGTTTCGTACCGCTGTACTTGACGTGTGCGCCAAAGATGGGATGGACATTGAACCGTTGATTGCCTATTTAAAACAGGAAATAATCAATGATCCAGAATTCCAGCGAAATCCTGCACTTATCTTGCAGAACGCAAAGGTAATAAATGTTTGTGCACTTGTCAGCAGGAAATTTTTATTCAGTGAATCACTCAATATGCATGTGAGTAAACTTCATAAACTGGGTACACAAATAGGGTAGTTTTTGCATGACTGCGGTCAATTTACAAATTTTACAAACCTTCGCATTCACAACAAGCTAATAAATATTTGGGACATTGGGCAGATTTATTCTTCTCATGTTTGAGACTATGATTGGATATTTACAATTACAAAACCAAATACCTACTCATGCGCAAACTCTCCAATAACATTAATTTCAACAATATTAATTAGTTGGGCGAATTGTCCTTATAAATAATTTCAATTGCATGTAGATCGATATTTGCCATCAAACGTTCCATCACAATACAAAAAATTTTCTACAGCGCAATCTCTCTAATAATATTAATTTCAACAATGTCAATTATATTTTCCTAATAATTTTACATATTCATTCTTTATCTATAATCTAAATTATCCATAATCACAATAACAAAAATTTATTTGTGCGCAATCTCTCGAATCTAAAATTCCACCCTACTTTAATCACAGCTGCGCGAATTTGCCACTACCCAGTACGGCTATCCCATGAAAATCGTGCCCTTCACCGAATTTGTGGAGCACCTCGCCGCCGAGAAGGACGACTCCTGGCTGCACACGTTTCTCGAATTTTACACCCGCGAGGACCCCATTTACATAACCTTGCCGTGCATCCAGTTCCAACGGAAATCCATTATCATCCGAGATTTTTCCAAGTATACGAGAAACACGTGTGAAAAGGTCATCAAATTCGTGCCCAATTTGGACGAATATATCGACCATCCTCTCGTCATTGTCAGGAGGTCATTCGAATACATGCTGGCTAACGCGATGCAAATTTTGGACGGGGTTTTTGAGGATGTTATGTAAAATAATTATGGAAATATGGTTGTGGTGAAATATGCTTTAAAAATTGAAACCGTATATAATTTAAATGAATGAAATTATTTCTTTGGTAACAAATCGTTACGGGGTAGCGCCAATAATAAAAAAATTGCTCTTTGGTCACACATAATTCGCATCTCTAGCATAAAGTTCGGAATTTAATGGGAAACATGTTATAAAAAATTTTGACGTATTTTTGGTTGGATTTATGAAAATGTATCAGAAGTAACAGTAAATCATTGTTCACTCAAGCATATTTATAAAAGTTAAAAACCATTTTTTGTCATGATGTTTGGCACGATGGGAATATTTCCCAGGCCATACATGTACGACTGGAAGTGGGTAACTCATACATATGCAAATTACAAACATGTGCCTGTGCATAGATAGAGGGACCGATAAATATTACGTAATTATACCGGATAAACTCCGCCTTAATCTGCCTGCTTTGTTAAGTGGGGAGTACGTTAAGCATGTGATCGATTTTCGGGAAATTTTGACCACCCCCAATATGTACACCGCATGTTATGTTACAAATTCGAAGGATAGGATGTCTTGAGATCTATTTTTAAAAAACGACGTGTATATAGACGTATTATACAAATAAATAAATTACATTATTGTAAATTGTATTGTTTTTATAATCCTATACTCATGAAATATGGTAATCGCAGCTCATCTAAATTTGTGGTATCTACCATTTAAATCGGTGGCTAAAAATTCTAAAGTTGGAAAAATTCATCCGGTGGCGACTTCAGCTAAAATATGTGGCAAATTTCGGTAGTGCATTAAATCTAACCGCTTCATGCACGACCCCCTTACACCGTGTATTCTCACGTGGTAAGTGAGTAATCAAGGCAGAAACAAGGCAGAAGTAGTTCAGTCGGTTCAGAAACACGCTCCCGTCGTCTCATCCTCTTTCACATACTTCCAAACAAATTATCTTGCATCACGGGAAGCATTTTATTACAAACGCATCACACAATGTCTGGTAAGTCGGTGTTTTTGAAGAGATGTACATACATACATATTAAATTTACATAGATATGTAAATATAATAAAATTTCGAAATATATTTATAAAAAAATAAATTATATTCAAAATAAGCTGGTAAAAAATCCTTACTTTAAGAAGTCGTTGGTCACGTTGGCTGGATTAAATTTGTCGCTCAATGTTCCAATAATTGCGGCAATTTTTTACGTTATGAAATTTCAATACAATTCTTGGAATAAATAATAAATGATAAATTTTGATTTTATGAAAATTATTAGTACAAGTTACACATCACGAATGTAATTGTAACCCATCGGCTTAACGGATCCGAAAAGTATGGACTTTGTATCATTTTATTTTTTATAACCGTATTTTTTAATTTTTTAGCCTTATGCGAGGCGTGGATAACACACGCGGAGGATGACACGGCTGCCTTGAAATGTCTCGTTTTGGCGAGAAGTTTACGCTTGAGTGGAACCCGGAAGAAAATGTTTGTCCTCGTTTTCCCTCAAGTTTCTGGAACCATGCGGTAAAGAAATGGAAATACTAGTCTAAAAATTCTGAAACTAAATATATTTTTTTTCCATCTAGAAAAGAACTTCTGTCCGAGTGGGACGGAACAATCCGGATAAAAAGGGTGGATGAATATTCGACCGAACTCTGTGCCCAGATTCATGCCTTGAGTTTAGTCACGCTGGGGAAGATTGGCTACTTAAATCCGGAAACAATGGTATTTACACTCTTAAAAATAATGATACTTATTAATTTACTCTAGATTGCATTAACTTTTCAAAACATTAACATTGTGGGTATTCACGTCAACTTCGTAAAAGCCAAAAAAAACGTCGCTTCGCAACATATCTCCGCAACTTTTCGATGTTTGCCAAGAGTTGCGATGCGACAACCAATCAGATTGCTTTATTTTTTTATGAAACATCCGAAGCAAAAGGGCATCTATTATCGTCGTAAACTATTTTTCGCAAATTCGTCGTCAAGTGAAATTTTCATTTCTCCTCATTTTTGGAAATGTTGCCAGACAACCTTACACTTTTCCGTCAAATGAATTATTTTTTTTGCAAATAATCAATTTACGCATTTTCATGTAAAATAAGTCGTTCACGACGCTGATTTCGCAAACACCGCAAAGTTGCGAAGATGTGTTGCGAAGCGACGTTTTTTAGTGATGTGAATACCCGCATTATTTTTAAGAGTATACATTTAATTTATGTAAAATCTTCAGATCCTGAAAAACATGGACGATCTGTTCCAAACTGAGTTCCAAACTGTGAGACTTGCTCGAGATGGAAAGTTGACTATAGCTATGTTACACCCCTCCGAGAATAACTTTGATTCTCTCGCCGCATTCGTGACGATTGGGAAAGGAGGTTTGGGGACATGGTTGCTCGAAAACGAGACGGCTTTACTCAGCGAGAAATTATTTTTGGACGTACTTCCCACCCATGATGGTGGGGATATTGGAGACGCGAGATTGGCCTACTTTATGGGGTACGACCCGCTAAAGATGCATGTGGGGGTGAATTTTATGCACAAACTTTGGACCAAGTTGTACTTCCAAACGGGTAAAAATGAGGTAATGAGTTATACATATGTACACTCTAAATAATTTGGATACAAATCGGGAGGTACCGTAAAAAGTGGTCAACTTTTAGGTATCGATGTTTCTTTACTACAGGGAATTTAGTCAAAAACTTGGAATATCTGTAATCTTGGTATAAAATTTTATTGGATGAAAGTCCTGAATTTTTTGATTAACGACTTCGCACCTGAGTTTTCAACCAATTTTCCCTTGGTGATAAAACATCATCGTAATCACTACCCAAAAATGGACCGCTTAAATGAATACAGCCGTGGGTAATGGTTCGTACCCAAATTATTTAGTGTGTGGGATTGTTAAATAATTCGAAAAAATTAATTAGGTATGAATTAACCTCATAAATTAAATATAGGTCCACCTGGAAATAAAACCCAGCACCGGGAACAACGAACCCATCGCCATTATCGGGATGGCAGGCCGTTTCCCTAAATGTGAAAACTTGCAAGAATACTGGGAATTCTTAATTGGCCACGGCCAAGCAGCCTCTCCCGTCCCGGAGGATCGTTGGACGCACCAGCCCGTCACCAAGGCTCAGCGCGAAACCGGGGCCGGATTCTTACCCCAGCCCGTAGATGAATTCGACGCTGCCTTTTTCGGCCTCAGTTCCCGCGATCTTTTCTACATGGATCCCCAACAACGCATCCTTCTCGAAGTGGTGTGGGAAGCTTTGGAAGACGCCGCGTTGCCGCCGACCCTTTTAAAAACTGTGAGGACCTCCATTTTTACGGGGTCCTGGTCCCAAGACTATTTTGGACTCTTGGCCGCCGGCGGGATTTCCCCCCGGGAACATATCCGGTCCTATTTGGGCACCTCGCTGGGCGCAACGGCGGGTAAACTTGGCCATTATTTTGGCTTGAAGGGTAAAAATTGCTCGAACGACTCGGCCTGTGCCTCCTCCTCCGTGACGGTTGGCCATGCGGTCGAAAATTTGAGGAAAAACGATTCTAAAATTGCGATCGCGTGTGGAATCAATCTGCTCGTTCAGCCCTTTACATATGCCGACTTGATGCCGCTGCTGAGTCCGGACGGAAGGTGCAAATCGTTCGATGTATCGGCGGACGGCTACGGGAGAGCGGAGGGGTGTGGGGTCCTTATCCTTAAACGGTTATCCGATGCGATTGCGGACAATGACAGGATTCATGCCTTGATCCGTGGGTACGGCGAGGAACAGGAAGCCGGTCCGCAAAATATTGGGACGCCATCTGTCGCGGGTGAAACAGCGGCAATGCTACACGCCATCCGGGACGCGGGAATAGATCCGTGGCAAGTTTCCCATATTGAGGCGCACGGGACAGGAACAGCTACTGGAGACCCGATTGAATTTGCCGCAATTGCTAATGTGTATAAGACGACGGGAAGAAAGGATCCTTTAATCGTGACGTCGGGCAAGGGTAATATTGGACATGCGGAGGCCTGCTCCGGAATGGCGGGGATAATCAAGACGGTGCTATGCTTGAAAAATGGGGTCATCCCGGGTCACGTGGGTTGTAAAGAATTAAATCCGGACATCAAATTGGATAAAATCCCGGCCATAATTCCATTAGAAAATTATACCTGGACAGCTAAACAATCCGGGCAGCCCAGAATGGCGGGAGTATCTTCGTTCGGATTTACGGGTACGGATACCCACATTATTTTGGAAGAAGCCCCGGAAAGGAGTTCAATCTTAGAAGGGATCGCCTCAACGAGGAAAAACTTGCCGAAGAATATTGTAACTCTTTCGGCGAAAAGTGAGGAGGGACTTGAAGGCTTAATCTCCAACCTTAAGGACAGCTTAAGCGTAGGAGGATCACCAGACCTGGCTGACATTGCGTTTACCCGAAACACCGGAAGGGACCACCTCTTTCCTTGGAGGGCTGCTATCACAGCGACGAATACGGAAGACCTGAGGTCTAAACTTGCCCAAGGAGCTATAACTGTGGGGCAATTTGACACATCAAATCCAAAACTCGCCTTTCTCTTTTCCGGGCAGGGCGCGCAATATTACAAAATGGGATTTCAGCTCTACTCTACATTCCCCGTGTTCCAGAAATACTTTGATTACTGTACACAAACCATGAAATCCTACGGAATTGATGTCCTTCCCGTAATGTGGGGTGAGAATCCGGAGGACGTGCGAATTGATGAAGCCCTGTACAGTCAGACGGGAATATTTGCGGTGGAATTTGCCCTTAATAAACTATTAGCTTCTTGGGGGATTAAGCCTGATATGGTGGTGGGCAACTCTCTCGGAGAATTTGCTGCTGCATCCGCGGCGGGAATTTGGAGTGATGATGATGCCATTAAAATTGTCTCAATTAGAGCTAATCTTTTAGAAAAAGTGGAACTTGGCGGGATGATAGTCGTCAAGAAAGATTGCGTTGGAACGGAGGCGCTAATTCAACAATTTGTTGCGGTACATTCAAAATCTGTTTGGGTGGATGTAGCCTGCATTAATGCCGCGGAACAGACGGTGGTGTCCGGGGACAAGAAAAATCTTGATTTTTTTTTGCAATTGCTGGAAAATAATGGCGTAAAAGGGACAAAATTAGGAACCAATAAGGCTTACCATTCACGCCATATGGATCCAATGATTGCCGAATATACGGCCGCTCTCGAAACCTTAACTTTCCATCCTGCTAGATGTCACTACGTGGGTGGGCAGAGTGGTAAACTTGTCGAAACTGCCGAAATGGGGCCGGACTACTGGGTGAAACAACTGAGAGAAAGTGTCCACTTTATGGATGCGAGTAAAACCCTGGTAGAAATGGGGGTACAAATTTGCCTGGATGTGAGTCCTAGACCAATTGCGGGATCACTATTCAACTCGACTTCTGCGGAGGTGTCAAGATCAAAAATTCCTTGCATTCCAGCCTTAAGGTAACTAAACTAAATTCGATTTTTATGGAAGGGTTTTGTGACTTGAGTACTTGACATGCAATTTTTTTCTGAACAGAAATAAATCACAAGACATCGACATGATTTTGACAGCCTTGACAGAGCTTTACATCAACGGAGTCAATCTTGATTGGCGCAGATTTCACCAAGGTTTCACTGGACATATCGTATCCCTACCGTCCTACCCCTTTAACAGGAAGGCCTTCTGGTTCACGGCGTCATCGAAGGGACAATCTGACTCGAAAGAACTTCATCCTTTGCTCGGATCTCCGCTTCGTAACGCTTCATCCAACCACATATTCCAATCCCGCATTGAACTAGCGGCCGAATCCACGGATAGATGCGCCTGGTTGAAGGACCACATGCTTGGGAAATATGTAATTTATCCGGGCGCAGGTTACATAGAAATGTGTCTCGCGGGTGGATACGCGTCAACCCTGGCATCCTTTGATGACTTCGGAATACCCGAATTTCCCATGAAGGTGCAAAATTTGAAAATAATTGCGCCAATGGATATCAATAATGCGGGGGCAACAGTTCAAACTATTGTTGGAGCGATGCCGTCAGGGGTGGATGAAGGAGGATCTGGGATGGACATCACAGTTTATAAACACCGAGGGGGACAAGAAGATGCTGATGTCGGGAAGTGGATTACGCATGCGTCCAGCCGAGTCTCATTTTTGCCCACAACCTCACACCAAGATTTGGACGTCGTAAAACTTATGAAAGATTGGAATGATGATGGAGTTGGGTCATTGGACAAATTCTACGAAGCTTTGGACAAAGTCGGGCTAAAGTTTGGACTTGCGTTCCGAAGTTTGAAAAAGAAGGCGGTGAGTCCGAACGGGTCAGAAACACTGATGCAAGTAGAATTACCAGGGGACGATTCTGAAAGTAAAGAAGCCTATTTTTGCCACCCAATCTTAATCGACGCCATGATCCAGGGCATTATGTTTGTCGAGAAAATTGCAGGTTCAGAAATGAAGAGCTTGTGTGTTCCCGCATTAATCGAGGAGTTCGTATGGTACGGAATGTCCAACAATGCCCCATACTATATTCACATTCAGGCGAATGAGAAGCGCGCTCTTCTGCGAGATTCTGTTGGACGGTTACTCGCCACAATGGAGGGTGCCCATCTGGTCGAAACTAATATCGACGTTATTACAAAATCTGTCGAATCGCAGAAAATTTCGATGCCGTCAATTATCAGTGAAAATATTTGGAAACCAATGCCAATCGTGGCAAAGCCAGAAGACACTCTTGTGCCCGAGAAAGTTGGGGAAAATCCATTGTGGCTGCTTTTCGGGCCTCCTTCCAAAGCCATGGATTGTCTTCACGAAAATCTAAAGGTATCTGGCAGGGAAGCAATTGCCGTAGAATATAACACTACTGACTTGAGACCTGATCATATCGAAGACTTCCGGGAAATGGTGAAGAAGTCGAAATCAAAGGGAACCTTGGAGGGGATTATATATTTACCCGGAGATTCGGAAACACGACAAGCAATTATCGCCCAAGGATTTCTTAACCTCTTAAAAGTTTTGGCAACCACAAGATGGAGCAACACAACCAATCTCCCAAAAATTGTCTTGGTAACGGAAGGGATCATTCCGGTTGGAACTGATTCATCTAGTGGTCACCCAGCTCGCGGAACTTTGTGGGGGATCTTGCGCACGTTCCAATCAGAGTTCACCAATTTCAAGACGACATGCATCGACCTGGAGTCAGAATCCTTGCCGGAATCCAAAGCTGAACAAATCGGAATGGAATTGTGGACAGATGACGGAGAAATCCACGTTGCCTATCGAGGCGGTTTTCGACACACCCCACGAGCCACGCCAATTAAGTTTCAGCAACTGATAAATCCCTTAAGCATTTCGCGATCTGATCGGAATAAGCTTATCCTACCCGCATCAAAGGCTATATCTGATCTAAAATTTGGCATCCTACCACCAGCGAAACTTAACAGCACAGAAGTGGAAGTACGCGTAGTCGCGGCTGGGCTTAATTTCAAAGATGTCCTCTCCGTTTTAAAACCAAGCGCCGAGTTCGACCAAGAAAACTGTATTGGTGCTGATTTTTGTGGCATAATTTCCTCCGTCGGTGAGGCTGTGACCAAGTGGAAGGTGGGAGATGATGTTCTAGGCTGTAATTTTGAACAAGGCGCGCTACCCTCTCACATTTCCCAGGATCAACATCAGCTCGTCAAACTACCTTCGTGGTTCACCCATGCTGAAGGAGCAACACTCCCAGTCGTATTTTCTACAGCATATCACTGTCTCGTCACAGTGGGTAGACTTAAAGTCGGTGAAACCATTTTAGTTCATGCTGCCTCTGGGGGAGTTGGATTAGTAGCTATTCAGATAGCAAAACAGTTTGGGGCATCTGTCATAGCGACGGCTGGAAATAAGCGAAAACGGGCATACCTAAGGGACACGATGGGAGTGCGACACGTCCTTGACTCCCGGTCACTCCAATTTGAAAAAGAAGTTAAACAATTGACCAACGGCCTTGGAGTTCACCTTGTTCTCAACTCGTTAACCAGCCCTGGTTTCAAAGAGGCCTCACTAGCCTGCCTCCAAAAATCGGGAAGGTTTGTAGAAATGAGTAAGCTTAATACGTGGAGCATCGCAGAGGCTAATGCTCTCAGAGCGGATGTAGAGTACACCGTCGTAGATATGACAGTCGTCGGCGCGAAGGCTAGGACACATTTGTGCGACGTTTTGAATTCGTGGCTCGAAACCAAGAAAATAGAACCCTTACCGACAACAAGGTTCGAATCTGTTTGCATAAGAGAAGCACTGAATCACTTGCAGAAAGCGAAACACATTGGGAAAGTGGTGTGCTTGTGGGGACAAAATCTAAAGGAGAGTGACAGACCGGGCTTGTTTAATGATCGGAGTACCTACCTCCTAACTGGCGGTCTGGGCGGTATCGGTATGGAATTGCTCAAATATATGACGGACAATGGGGCTAAGCATTTAGTGCTTTTCGGAAGAAGCCGCCCCTCTGAGAAGAATCAAAGAGTAATCGATTCTCTGAACTCGAGCGGAAACAACGTCACCCTCTTTCACGGGGACGTTGGGAAAATGCAGGATTGTGAAGCTTTAATGCAGGAAATAACAACTCGATCCCTCCCACCGTTGCGAGGGGTCATGCATGCCGCAGGTTGTCTTTCGGATGGGATATTTCTCAACCAAAACTGGGAAAAAATGGAAACCTGCTTCAACTCTAAGGTCACGGGAGGATGGAATCTCCACGTGCTCACGAAATCACTGAACCTCGAACATTTCGTAACTTATTCTTCCATCGCAGCAATTTTGGGTTCGATGGGTCAGGCGAATCACAGCGCGGGGAATTGGTTTTTGGATGGACTGGTAACCCACAGAATTTCTTTGGGACTTCCCGCCACAACCATAAACTGGGGACAGTGGGGATCTGTCGGAGTAGCGGCGGACATGGAAATTCCGGGTCTCAAGCCGTTCACACCAAGCGAAGCGTTCACCGCGTTGGAACACGTGCTCAAGGCGAATATTCCACAAGCCTTGGTCGCGGAAGGGGACGTGTCACATATTTCGTCAATTTATCCCTGGACCAGAAACTACTTTACGGAATTGAAAGCCCTAAAAGGATCTACAGCTTCATCACTCCCTTCAAAAACCAAGGTGACCATAACCACGGAAGAATTCTGGAGCAAATATGACTCATCAGACGTCGGCGGGAAGCCAGATGTCGTTCAAAATTTGCTAAGCCAGGCATATCTCCACGTGTTGAAACTTCCGAGTGGCGACATTATCAAACCGGATCAAGCTTTGCGGGACGTCGGGGTAGATTCCATGATGACGTTCGAAATAAAAAATATTATTCAGGACATTTTTGGGGAAAAGGTATCCTTCACAGTGGCAGAAATATCTGACTGTGGTACAATTATGGCTATGACATCGCGACTTGTTGAAATCATTGGGATATCGGGATCATAGAGGGATATGTGGCTGTTGTACGTAAGGTTTTGTGGCTAGTTGTTCAGAATTTATGAATATTTACCAAATTATAAATAATATGAATTAACAATTTAGTAATTCTTACTTACAGGGAAGCAACAGTAATTCTGGGGTTAGAAAATTCAATTTTATGGTTGGTTGAAAATGTAACAGATTGGTCAAGCAGGTTTACAATTTATTAGGATAAAATCTATTGTGAATATTTATAAACATGCATATGCAGTAAAATTCTTAATTGCTAATTAGCACAATATGCGATAACAGCACCCCTGCAATTAGTAACTAACAAAATTATTCAACAGAGATACCCTACATTTACATAAAATACATATATTGACCCAATCGACCCAAAAGAAGAAATGAAGAAACACATGTTTCGCACATATTGCTTGTACTGAAACTGTGCTTGCAATGAATTCTATTTCTTTATACATAGTATGCATATGAAGTTAGATAATTATATTAATATGTTTAATCAATTCAATTAATTATTAGCATACACGTTCAACGAATATCTCGTCATTCAAAATTCATTAAATTTAAAAATTAGAAAACGATATTCATTCATTGTTTTATTAATGCACTAAAAATTTGGAAATATTAACATATGTATTTAGGCATTACATATCTACCGTTAGTGTTTTATTCATGTTGTAAAGCACGCGTGCCCTTTAAGATCTGTGAAAATGGAAATTTTAAAAATTTGCCATTGTAGCGACACATTTAAACCAAACTATATATACATATTATGCCTTATTTAGGGCATTCAACGAAATGAATGTCATTTTACATATTTTATGTTTAATTTAATTCTCACACAGACAACAATTTATAGGTAGTTTACACATTTTACGCATTCCATTAAATTCTATTCTGTTGAACATTAATGTCAACATTTTCCTTTCATTATTTTGATTAATTTTTAGCGCAATTAATGCTGTTTTCTGTTCTGTTTTATTTCATTATGCATAGTCGAAATCCAATCAACTTTTTTCTCGAGTGGCAAGAAAATGATGTTTGAAACATTCACTTTCTACGTACATTGCATAGATTGGCAGGGTGAAAAGTAAACGAAATAGTAAAACGCGACGAATAACAAGAGCAAATAATACTTTAAATGAGGCGTTGTTTGTGCATCATAATAAAAATACTTCATTAGGCCTCAACATAAATCCGGCAATAAATTGGGGAAGAGTTTCCCGAATTTAAGCAAGTCATCATCATCATTAAACCTCTTACAACCAAATTCGAGAACATTTCACCCAAAACCTTAAAGAAATGGGCAGCATTTGGAAAATTATTGAAACTTACACGAAAGCATTTTCCCATATGTGGAGATTTCCGGTGGGTTTTAACACTTCTGTAAAACGGGTAGTCCTCCTCCCCCGAGTAATGACGGATACTACACCGCATGGAAAATATTTGGGGGGATCCACCCCTTCTACCTTATCACCGGTGTGGCAACCCTTGTCTGGGTAAATCAGACAAAATCCGGTCATCCCATTACCATCGAACAGCTCGTGATCTGCTGCCTATCCGTGGCTTGTGCATCAATAGTAACGATCGGATTTTTTGGGGTAATTTTGTTGGGGGATGTTTACGCAAGAATGACCAACGAGTTGTGCGAGGATTTTGACCAGCTGGTGAAAAGTAAGGGAAACACTGTACATAAAATTCATACGTAAAGAGAGTTTACTTAAATAAGTTTGAGTAAAGCAGAGGATTATCAGCGAATATGCAAAATTTGTAGAACCGTTGACCAAAATTGGTCTGTCCTCGTCTTCCTTATTCAACGTTGAGTAAAGTTTACACAATTTTGGATAACAAATATCCAAAGGTATCAAAATAAGTTAAACACGGAGTGAGTTTAACTTATGTATGTATGTAATATTGAGTAAAGTCTTCATAACCTTGGACAAAAATTTTTGCACTACTTTTGGTAAATTTTGCACAACTTCTTGTAAGTCTTAACGCATAACGTTGGATAAATTACCCATACCCAATTGTTTTGGCTTCCTCTATTTTACTAATGAGACATAATGAGACAATCTTTTCTATGAAAATTGTGTACCTACTTAAATTTGTAATAACGTAGATATTAATTTCTATCTAGAATCTGGTCAGCCTCATTTTTTAAACCAATCCAGCTTCACAATTACCACAAAAGTGTTACAAACCGCCATGCTACAGTATGCCTTGTGCCCTCCATTCGTTGCGGGTTTCCTCCTCTATTTAAACTACGATTCACCAAATCTCTTATCAAAATTGGTCGTGTCATCCTTTAACATTGAAATTATCCCGGGCCCCTTCACATCATGGACCCTGCTCGCCATCCGATTCGTCCTCACCGCCTTTGTAACTCTGGAAGGCGCTAGGATGTTGGGATTCTTAAATATTTGCGGATTCTCAACTCTAATCATCGCATCGACATATCAAACCGAGCTTTTGCGAAGTATCAAAGATTCCACAAATTTTTCCAGACTTCGAACCTCGCTCAATTTTTATGACAGATTTCGCATAAATTTACAGCACGGTCGAATCATGATGATGAACATTTTTGCCCTGTTTTTCTACGCCTTACTCGTGCTCGGAATTATTTTGGCCTTTTGCACGATAAAATTGCGGGAAAAATTCGCTTTGCAGTTTTACATCGGATTTCCTGCTTTTTTCGGGCTGGCTTGTGCCCTGGGGGATGTCGCAATTCCGATGTTTATTAATTGTGCTACTATTCCGGTGGAATGGTTGAGACGGGTGAAAATGGTTGTGGGTGGGTGGTCCGGACCGGGGAGGGGGTGGGGATTGAGGGTAGCGAAATCTAGGCAAGTCAAATGGGTCGAGTTGGGCGTTGGGGACGTTAAATTGTACAATATTACAAAGGAAACGAAGTCCGCGACATTGTTTCTCATTATAAATTACACTATTACGTTACTATTGTCGATTAATGTGTAGGTTAACGAATTTATGTCAAGGACAAATATGTATAAAGGGTCTTTACTCCTTATGTACTACGCTCATATCAAACATACATGTTTCTTATTACTACGCTTCTTAAAACGAGGACTAAAAAGTAACCTCGTCCCAACTGTATATACCTACATCGTTGGTCTGATTATGTGTACTCAGTTTAACCATGCAAATCATTAAGAATAAGAAAAATTTGAAACATATTTACATAGGTACGTTATTTGTGTAATTCTTGATTTTCTGCATATTTTTTATTATTCGTAATTACGTCTTATATACATACATACCTTCATGATTAAGAACTCCTAGAAACAAAATACTTATTTAACGTGGTAAATAAGTGAACGATTCAACTCAACGGTTGCAACAGACTGAAATTTATTTTCAGATTATTTAGTCACTAGCGAATAAGCCCGTCTCCCGCCGGTCGATGGGCTTAATTAATTTTCTTCTTCATAATTACACCGAATTATTATTTTTAATTATGTATATATTATTGGCTGGAAACGTCTTTTGGCAAGGAAGTGAAACTTTCTTCACTTTCACTTCCGTCACGGAAAATTACTTTCACTTCCGTTGCAGACAAACATTTCCAGCTTATAATATAGATGGTTTAAACAAAGGATGCATAGTCAAATGTGTATTAATAAAGGTATGTATGGAACTGTTATGTAGGTAATAGCTTCAGATACTTTTCAAGTGTTGGGCCCAAACATAAACAAGAAAGTGCATTATAAAGGGTGTTAATAAAGTCCGATCCCATGCATTTTTTGGAGCGTGGTTGTTACAAATTCAGCTGGAACTTTTGAACCAGTGAAGTTATTTATTTCAAATTTTTACCATGGGAGGAACAACTAAACGTGTAAGTCATGAGCATCTTAGAGTTGAGATACAAACATTGCATCAGCAGGGGCTTAAACCTACAGAAATTGTGCAAAAATTGGGCTGCAGCCGCAGAACTGTTTGGAAATGGAAGAATACAAATTTTGTCCACGACAAAAAGCGACCAGGGCGACCCAGAAAGGTGTCACCTACCACAAAAAGAATGATTAAAAACAGACTTTGCAAGAAAACCGGTAGTTCATTACGTAATTGAGCAAGGGAGTTAAATGACTCAAAACGCTATAAAGAGAAGAAGAAGCAAATTAACTGTGTGACCGTGCAAAAATTTGTGAAAACTACGAAGTGGGGTCACACAGCTTACAAACTAACCAAAAAAACCTCTCATGTCACAAAAATATATCGATGACCGTCTGAAATTTGAAGAACTCCTTCAGAAAAGTGCCCATTTGAGTGAAAAAAGACTTGGTGAAGAATTGCGCAGTCACATCCTTTGGACTGACGAATCTATTATTGAACTATATCCAAAATTGAACCAACAAAATGTTCGTTACAGGACAGAAAACAAATCGGATGTACCATCAAGAGCGATCCCAAAATTCGGGCTTAAAGTTATGGTAGCGGGTGGATTTTGTGCACGTTGCGTGACCCCTCTACATATCATACCAAAAGGCCAATCAGTCAATGCAAAGCATTATATGGAAAAAATATTACCTATCTATTTCGATAGCATGGGGAACAAGGAAATATTTCCGAATGAAAGAAAAATAGTTTTCATGCAGGATGGTGCTATAGCCCATACAGCAAAAGCGAGTTTGAGTCTCATCAAGACGCAAGTTTCAACGGTCTGGAGCAAGGGGGTGTGGGCCGCTAACGGCCCAGATTTGAATCCCCTGAAGAACCAGTGGTCCATACTTAAGGAAAATGTATACAAAGAGCCACAACCCCGGACGAGGGAAGAGCTAGTAAAAAAAAGTTCAAGATGTATGGAATTCGATTTCCAGAGGCACATTGGAAAAATTAGCACAGAGCCTTAAACAAAGAGTTGAGGGCATGGTTAAAGTAAATGGTAACAAGACCAAATACTAAGGTAAATATGTCGAACATTTTTTGTAAGTATCACGGGTAGTTTTTTTTATACTAGCCTTCACTTTTTTACAGGAAAAATGGGATCGGACTTTATTAACACCCTGTAGAAATATGTATCCATGTTATCCAGCATAAATAATTCAGATGCGAGCCAAATTCATTCTTAAGCAGAATTTCTGAATTTATTTCCTATGCATACGTTTGACCATAGCCATTATAGTTATTTTTGCTAGTGTATGCCCACTAAACGCAATAAAATACAAACTACATACTCAAAAGAAGAAATGACATTGTTTGTCTCGCACAGAATTCCTGCACGACAAGTGGAGTTAACGCTTCCACAAAATTATTTCCAAATTCCAACCTTAACGACATTAGCGAATTTTGCGTCCTCCTCTCTAACTTTTTCTTGCATGTCCGCCTGCCTTGTAAGATCCAATTTTTACTGAAATTGTTAATTTGCGCAGCCGCAGAAAACATTAAAATTTGAAAGATTAATATCAGAAAGTAAGCCCAGAAAAACAGGAATGTCACAACTTTGCCGACTTGTTCCGAATGGAACATTTGTATGGAGGTGAAACACATTACTATTTGCAAAACAGGAACGAGAAGCGCCGTTGTGAGAAATATTCGCGACTTTGTGCAAGAATTTAACACTTTTTCGTAAACTTTCAATTCCTTGTAGGCCTGGATAATGCGGCTGCTCGACTTTACCAAAGCTTGACATGACATCCATGCAAACGAAATACCTTGGAGTAGTACAGTTAGCAAATAATATGTGACGCTAATAATTGCTTGTTGTAAACATGAATTCGATCGTGGCGAAAAATACATTTCCGACATGTATCGCTTCGTGTCTCAGGGCGTTCGCCTTAGTACAAAAAAGCGAGCTTAGCAGAATTGGCTGACATGGACGAATAAACGAGAGGATTCCAAGTATTGCAGAAATAAGTAGACCTGTCAGTTCCGCCGCCCAGTACAAAAATCGTATTCCCAACTGAAGTTTGGGCGTTTTGGTGCCACCTATAATTGTTGAATTAAAAGTACTGAAGTCTTAAAAACAATTTTATATTTTTAAACGTAAATGCACCATCGTATATACATGCATACATAAATATGAGTGATTTAAGTACTTTCGGAAGGGATTGTACATAGGTATGTATTATGTGAGGAGTATCAAGGCCAGTAGGGCCAGCAGTCGAGCCGCTCAGGTCACCATTTGGACCTATTGCGGACACCTCAATGCACTCGCATACGATTATTGTGTCGGAGCCTCTCTCAATTCCCCAGCTACAAGGCTGGCGAATCTTCCAGACCTTAGAAGGCGCAGAACTTTTTTGAGAGATACTCCCATCAAAAAGGGTATTTTTCAGAGTGTGGGTTCATTCATACAGGTAAACACCCTTTAGAAAATACATAATTAGCGTAATGAAGTATATACCTTTTTTACCAGATTTAACGTTGGGCTGACGAATCAGAAAGTCAACCAGCTTCACGGCGACATGATCGACAGGAAGGTCACACCTTATCATGAACAATGTCAGGTACGCAATTGCCCCGAGGGCCGCCTCTGACTGAGCGACTATACTCCGCGAGTTGACAAACGTGGCGAAAAGGCGACAAAACAACAGCAAGCAGTTAACACATAGGGATAGCAGGACCCCTTTTTGCGACTTTGCCCCATGCAGACCGATCTTCTCCTGTTTACAATCCCATTTTACGGGTAGGCATCGATAGTACGAACCATTATTGAGATTACGCTTGACGAGATAGATATCTTCGATAAGCATTTTGAGATAAGGTAAAAGTTTAGTGGAAAAATATTTTGAGTATGTAGTTCCCCAAGGCAGAGTTGAGTAGCGACTGGCGAGAATAATGGGGAAACAATAATAATGCAGGAAAGGCAAATTATTAACGATATGGCTCGTGTATCTGTGTTAATACATATAATTTAAGTAAATAATAATTTTCCTGAATAAGGCCGAATAACAAGTTTGTGGACATAGGATAGAGAAATTAAGAATAATCTTACTAGTAATTAAGCCCGTAAGAGGATGAAATGTTAAAATACATATCTACTAATACGAACCATTTTATTTGCATATAATTAATTGTGTATATATAAATACGAAAACGTCGTAACATTTTAATATTACATTGCATTATTCTCAAGTATTACCAGCTTCTAGAAATAGTTATCGTACCCCGGTGAAATTCGTGACAATTCTGGTGATGGATAAAATTATGTCCAAATAATACTTTGGTACAAGTTCTTCACTTTTACTTGAAAAATGGTTAAGTTTTCTGTCTCGTGATAAAATATTTACTAAAGACTCATGGATTTAGATAATCACATAGTTATGTGTAAAATTTAAAAAAAAATATAGCGCCAATTTTTCAAAAAACCCTAGAAAAAACCCTAGTGAGCATTTGAAAAACCTGCTCATCAGTGTCCAAATAATACTTTTACTATTTGTAACTCCACCGGTTAAGGTGATCGTGGTTTCCGCTGTTTTGGTGGTGATCTATTTCTGCAGGCTAATTGAGTAGGAAAGAGATAGTTAAAGGCTATGTCCATGCTGTGACCAAGTCTGACCGAACAGTGACGTATGATAACCATCCCGTAGATCTATGAATAATCCTCGATCAGTGATAATACAGTGATGAGATTTAATTAACGACCCCCCTAACATTATGAATTTTGCCCCCTAAATTGTGCAAATTAACCCCCATTGATTTTTGCCCCCACGTAATTCTTTTTTTACCCCCTAAATATCAAACGAATCCCCCTAATAAAATGGCCGGATAAATACTGAAAATCAAGTGTAATTACATATATTTAGATCGGACTTATCAAGGGTGATCAAAATAATTTAAATATTAATCAATGAAAATGATTTGGAGCACTTTTGAGGTTAAAAAGCAGGTCCCGATTGATTCACCTCTATGTAATTTAACCATCACATGACCTTTTGTTACCATTGTGATCTTCACAGATGTGATGTAGGGTTTTAAATAAAAATAACAACCCAAAGGTTCTATTGGTTTTTAGCAATAAATTCAACATTCGACTCAAATGGTGTATGATATTAGTGAATAACACCTCAGCCATTGTGGATGATAACTGATGAACAGTACCATGTCTCAATCCAGGAAACAGGTACATACTCAGAGAAAGAAGGATAGCAGGGGCCCACCAAAGTGCTCCAAAGCTTTTTCATTGATTAATATTTAAATTATTTTAAGTATTGTTGACAAGTCCGATCTAAATATATGTAATTGCACTTGATTTTCAGTATTTTTCCGGTCTCAACATTCAACTCGGAATCAACATTTTAACCAAGACGGGTAAGTCATATATTGACACCGGCGGTGTTGATTCGACAAATTTTTATTTTGAGTGTACTTACAATAAGTTTTGATAATACCAATCAGCGACTCACGTGCCGGTGTTACTATACAAAGATTAGGAGTCTCATTTATGAAAAGTGGAATTAAATTGTTCTTTGCCAGACAGGATGCAAGAGGTGCGAATGTTTTATGTAAACAACGGCCTGCAAATACCTATGTATTTATTTGGTGGCGCTATATTTTGGAGAAATTCAATATACTTCAAAACGTGTACAAACAACATCACGAACGTTATCTGGGTGGAATAATGTGCAGAGTAGAATACACTTATATCAATAAATACTTCAAAACAATGCAATACATATTCCTTTTATTCTCGAATACATCTTGTTATTGCAAATTAAACTAGAAATTTAAAGATATTGATTAAAATGTTAATATTCTAAATTTGCAACATTATGGCCACTGAAGATATGTGTTGGAATAAATTTTACGTGCAATCTTAAAAAGACCGATGCCCTTATTAATAATCATAATAAATCCTATTTACAGGCAGATTAATTTAAAGTTGAAGATAGATAGTTGTTGAATAAATACATAGGTAGGTTACAACATTCCTGAACATAAAAAATACCGTATGTACACACACATTTTGAATATTATCGACTCAAAAGAAGAAAAGACACTGTTTGTCTGGCACAAAATTCTTGCACTACCAGCGGAGTTAACGCTTCCACGAAATTATTCCCAAATTCCAACCTCAGCGACATTACGACTTTTGCGTCCTCCACTCTACCTTAGTTCTGCATCTCTGTCTACATTTTACGATCCAATTAGTACTCAAATTATTAATTTGCGCCGCCCCCGAAAACATCAAAATTGTAAAGAGCAATGTAACAAAATAGGTCCAGAGGAAGAAGACGGCCACACCTTTGCTTATTTGTTCTGATCGAAACATTTGTATTGCGGTGAAGCACATCAGAATTTGCATGGCCGGAATTAGAAGCGCCGTTACTAGGAAGATTCGCGATTTTATGCAAGAATTTAGCACTTTCTCGTAAACCTTTAATTCCTTGTAGGTGATCATCGCTTCAATAAACTCGGTTCTCGATTTTACAAAAGCTTGACATGACATCCATGCGAATGAAATGATTTGCAGGAGAAGAGTTATTAAGTAATAAATTCCACCAATGCAGACTTCTTGAAAGGAAATAAGGTCAATTGTTGCGAGAAGTAGATGCAGGATGTGGATAGCCACGTGACCTTGTCCGATTAGGGTGCTAGCCTTAGTGCAGAGGAACGAGGTCAGGAGGATAGGTTGACAAGGCCGAAGGAACGAAAGGATTCCAATTGTTGCAGAAATTAATAGGAAGGTCACGTCCCCCATTCTGTACAAGAGTCGGATCCCCAACTGTACTAGGTTCATAGAAGGATATATGTTACAAAATAGTTAGCACCGTAACGCTTCGGAAACACCGAGGGTCTAAATACAAAAAAATTAAACATTCCATGGTTTCTAATAGGTGTTAATGGGTTTATGGGTTTCCGGAAATAGCGTCCTAATCGAGTAATAGGAACCCTGTATTTTAATACGGGTCAATGGGTTTTATTGGGGTCTTAGCCAAGTCAAAAACTACTTTTGGCAACTTGTCAGTTGTATTGCAAATCCAAGACTTTTCGTGGATTTTATTTTTTTGACCCGTCTTTATATCTACTGAGACCTGCTCATTTTTGGGTTTATTCCACATTTTCCATTATCATTGCAATATTAAGGAAATAAATTTACTAGGAGAATTGAAATAGCGTGTGAGGATTCATTAAATGTAGTTGTAAGGTAAAACCAAGGTAAGACGAAACTCATTAAATCCCGAATACTTATGTTGAACCAGGTGAATAAGGCAAAACCCAATATTCATTTAACATCCATTGAAACCCAAGAAACATAGCCCAACGGTTTGGAATACGATAATCATGATAAAGTACACTCATACCAAATTCATTGTTGCCCAGACGAATCAGAAAATTGAGGAGCTCCACTGCAACCTCGTCGACGGGAAGGTCAAACCTTAGTAGGAAACCGGTCGTGTAAATAACCGCCCCGATGGCAGCCTCTGACCGGGCCATTACGCTCGACGAGTTGGTAAAAGTCGCAAAAATGCGAGAAAGAGCTACGAAAAAGTTAGCAAACACGCTTAAAATGACCAGTTTTTGGGACTTTGTTCCTAGCACGACTATTTTTTCCAGTTTACTATCCCATTTTACTGGTAGGCATCGATAGTACGAGCAAAATTTGAGATTGCGTTTGACAAGAGAGATATCTTCCGGGGGCATGTTGGATATTTTGTGAAAACTGTTCACCAATTGAAGGCCATGCATTCGCTGAGGTAGGATTGGAAGAAGGCTGACCATAATTCGATTTTGGGGTATAGTCAAATGATTTACATTATAACATGTATGTGTTAGATGTTAATAAATATGTATAATGTAAGGAAATGCTCAATTTTCCGAGAGGGCGAACAAGAACTTTGTCGACATGGGATTAAGAAATTCTTGGTAATTAATTTAATTTAAGAAAATTCTAATTTTCTGAGGAACCAATAACAACTTTATCGGCATGGTGTATAGAGAGTGGACTAGCAATTAAGCTTGCCGGTGGATAAGTTGCCGATAAATCAATTTATATGTATAGGACATACTCTTATCTGTTTACCGTAGTGTGGCAAATAATCAGTTATTCCCTGTACTTCAGAGATTGTAAGCGGGTTTGCATAAAGGTGTTTTGCATAAGGGACATATTGACTACATAAGCACCTTTTCACATAATGATAATTTTTACATAATTTGATATCGTATAATTTGACGATTGGGTATTTCCTTAACCAATTGGGCCTAAGTTATCCAATGTATAAAGGTCACGATGCTTTTTTTGTGATCCTAGTTTTCCACAACTGAGAAGTTGTGAATTTACTGATTTCCAATAGTCAATATACATATAAGTCTTTCCTCTGATTTTTAATACAATTTCAAATGTAAATCATTTAGCTGCATTATCGGAACAGCCATTTCCATTCTTTGAGCAAGGCAATACCGTTGGACAGATCACAAATTTGTGCGAAAGTATTGACAATCAAAATGTATTATGCAAATATCGATTACAAAATCTTTGTTAATCTATGCATAATTTCAAATCCAAGAAATTTCCTTTATGCGATATGGGTGGCATGCAAACTTTTTAAATTATGCAAATCAACTTGAGGCCTGCAAATATTAATATGCTTACAAATATGTATATACTTGTGTTTGTGTGGTGGTGACATATATTTTACATTCTATGTCAAATTCTATACCAAAATGTCAAAATTTGATTGGAAAGGATAATAAAACAATGAACATTGTGCAGGTGGAATAATCCGTGAAATGCATTGGTAAATATTTAAGTTATTTATGTAGAACATGGCCAAATTAACTTATTCGCCTTATCCAATGAACATTATTATTATTCGTGATTAAACTACGAATTTCGAAGATATTTATTTGAAAACAGCCTATATTAAACTTTTAACGTTATAGAATCATTTTTTCTACATTCTTAAAGACAATAAGTTTTATTTGCAGAAAGGTTAATTCATATAGTAGGATGGATAATTCATTTGTACACGAATTGCATTTACTGACTTTTTAGGATGCGTATTTATTTATGTCGTTCAATTTCAAAAGTGTAAAAACATCGAATGCTCAATAATGATAACTCCATTAATTAATTGCCTAGTACTGAGAAACATTGCTTGACATCGATTAATCACACCATGAACCCTCTCCATCTCAACGAAATATTTCATTTTTTTCTAATGTTTGTCTCGTTTAATGAGTATTGTGCAGTAGATCCGTGCATATTATGTATATATTCCGTATAATAAAATATTTCATTAAGTCTCCACATAAATCAGGCAGTAAATTTCATGATAAAGTTGGGTGGAAAATTCCCGTTACAGTTTTACATCGCATTACCGTCTTTTTTTCTCTGCCATGTGCCATTGGAGATACGTATTACATACATATTATCCTTAAACAATCCAGCAATCTTAACGAGAATACATATATGTTATCCAGGCATACATATGTACATTAGTAATCAATGTTATTTTTAATTTAACACAGTGGTTTACAGCCTTGCAAAATTTAAACAAACGGTAGCCGTGATTTGACGTATCATAGAAACCTTTGTCACACAAGTTACATCGTTTTTTAATTTTCAGTTGGCCTCTATGAATCAAAGACTGTCGTGATAGGTCACAGACCCTGACCTATCATAAACGTTAAAACATACCCATCCTTCCTCCATGCTTTCACAACTCTGGGAATTTTACCATTAAACATGAGACTCGAAAGATAATTGCGAGTCGAAAAATGTGTTAGTCACATACATACGACTGTAAATCAATCAATAAATCAATCGGAATAAAAGACAAGATAAAGTTTCAACCAGGATGAAACTTGAACAACCAGGATGAAACTTGGTCTCAGGTGAGCATTGGAGATAAGGCGAATACATAAATGCTGGACCAAGATGAAATCAGACCGCGATGTGGGGGCGGATCATACATTGCGTGCAGGGTGCTTACCCAAGTTTCGAACATTTTATTAAAAGTTAATTCAACGTTGTGAAATCGTTAACATTGCGAACCGAGGTCGACGTCGAGCTTTGCCCGGGAAAGGGTTTTACGACTACTTTTGTAAGCGGAACAACTTTGTTGGAGATGAAACTTTATTTTAAATATGCTCCACAGAATCATGAATGCCACCAATTCCTCTCATCAATTATTTAATATCGTTTTTTGATTGATTCATTATATACAATGAGTCATTGTCAATGAGACGTGCGACATGTAAAGTTAATTGGTTTAATTGATATAATGACGCAATATGTTGCAGGATACAAACTATGTAGTTCCCATGCGAGGAACGGGATGTAGGGTTTCTAAAGGTGGTGTTATTGGTTAAATGGAAATTGGGTTTTTGTCTTAAACTCTCAGTTTTATTTTCCCGTTAGAAAAAACATCTTGTAGTGATTGGGAAAATGATGTATGGGATAAGTTGAGATTTGATTAAATGAAAAAATTGTCCTATGTAAAAATAGCGTTTTATTTTTCCACTAGAAAGAAATTTCCTGCCTTTCATAACTGTTTGCATTTGTTTATTCAATTGAGAATGAAATTATCTAAGTATGCATTAGTTATTCAATACATTCATGAATAACGTTTAATTTTTTCAAAATTCTTGACCTGATAAAGGTTGAATAAATATTTATGTATGTATTCCTGCCATATTCGCGGATATTTAATAAGCGAATAATTTTTTTCACGATGCATTTTTCACGCTATTCTTAATATATTGGGAAATCCATCTAATAAGGCTAACATGCATACATATGTTAAAATGTATTACAATTAGTGACAAATAAATATTTATTTGCAAATTTTGGAAACGAATAAATAATATTTTCCAAATTTTAGATCGAAGGAATTTTGAATAAAGAAATATTTTTTTTGCACAGGCAACTCTTACTACACAAAGTGAGTTTAAGGAACTTAATATTATACTTAATAGAAATTTGAGTATTTACCAGACAAAGAAAAACAATGCAAATAATACTACATAACATTGGGACGAACACTGTTCTATTTATGCAATTTAGTGGTCGATTAGATAATAAAAGCGGTTCTCATCCCATTTCGTTTATAATGAACACTCTCCTTGCACAAACTATCACATCTCGCTGGACAGTCGTGAGACATTAAACCCACATATTTAAATTCACATTAGGAAAAACTATCCGAAGAATGAGGAAGGCTGCAATTTACGTATTTATTTTAGCCATAGGCCTCTCCAGCAAGAGTGGCACGTCTGCGCAATTGACCAGCACGCCGCAGCCGACAACAATAACACCTACGATACCACCAACGCAGACGCCAACAACGCGGCCGCCAACGATGCCTCCGTCAACGACGACAGCGCCACCGCCACCGTGGGATTCATGCCAGTACAATACGACCTGTCCACCCGGTTTCTACTGTAGCGGGACTTACTGCGAGTGTCGGGATGCCGTTTACACCAGGAAGGACCCCGACCTCCGATCGTGCCAGACAATTGTTTCCGGATCTTGCTACGAAGATGAGGAATGTGTCAAGGACTCGTTTTGTGACATGTTCACGCAGCAGTGCACCTGTCTACCGGGTAACCCTTATTAAATTCGTATTATAAAGGTTAAAGTTATCACACCCACAATTCCAAGGTCATATTGAACATGAAGTGGTTTTAGAGTTATGGCATGTTTTAATATACCTCGTGCTCAACGTCTCACTATGCCCCATTCTCAACGTCTCACTATGCCCCATTCTCAACGTCTCACTACGCCCCCTGCTCAACGTCTCACTATGCCCCCTGCTCAACGTCTCATTATCCCCCACCTTTATACCTTCCCCCAATATAAGGGATTTGAGTTCCTGCAAAGTTGATCGTGACCTTGCCAACGGGTCAAAATCGATGAGCTTTTTTTAAATTTAAATATTTTTGAAACTTTTTAGATGGAGTATTCATTACGAGATTCATGTGTACATAAACGCAACTTATTGATTTCCAGGTTACCTTCCTACCCCAACGGGACAGTGCCTCGCAGATTTTGGGGCTGTCTGCAACGTTCATGACAAATTGGAATGCAACGCCTTTGCAGGGCTTCAATGTGTCGAAGGCAGATGCGCATGCGCGGATAGTTCGTTGGGTTACGAGCTAGGTAATGGATGCCACGCCCAAGCGAGCCGCATTTGCGGGAAGGTTCTCCTCTCGTGGGAGTGGTACGAAGGGAAGGACAAGGAAATGTATTATGTGGAATGTGTACGTGGACTAAGGTGTGAAATGGGGGAGGGGCAATTTGCCGAGAGGGGGGTTTGTGTGCTAGAAACGCGTTGACATGGTTACCATAAAATGTAGCGGGCTACATATGTATTTACTTGTAATAAATACTTTGATTTATAATTGGGATTAAAAATTTATTGTTGAAAATGGGAATGTCCATGTAAATATGCGTTACGTCATCAAAAAAGTTATACAAGCCAGTGGATTGGTTTTATATCGCCTTTCTTACCCGTAATAAGAATAACATGGGATTGGTTCCGGCTAAAAACCGATTTTTAAGCTCCGGTTAAAAACCGGAGCTTTTTATCACATAATGTACATGCATACGTCCGTTCCTAAGGTTTCAATCCTTCCGGTTTGAACTACATGAATGAAAACTTAAACACTAATCTTTATTCACAAAGAGTAGTAATTAAATTCGCATAGCATGCATTATAATTATCTTACATACATCATTTAAATTATAATAATAGTTTGAAATTAGTGACTACCTATGGCATGCTCTTATTATGTAGCATATGTAAATCATCTAGACCAACCTCCATCCTTCTTAACGTGCACTTGTATGCGGGATTTCAATTTGAATTGTTGTGTCTCAACTTGCCTTTCTTCCATATATTCAAATGGCGATTTTGAAACTTGTTCATCTCCGTGGGTTTTTTACAATATGAAGATTTTAATGCACCTAAAAATCGATAATTTTTAGGTGTACAAACTTAGGAGTCTAGAACTATGATTTTTTTTCTTCAATGAGAAAAGATTTAGTTTTTCTTAATATTTTTCATCTATTTCATATCGATTTTCTCATGGAAGCAAAAATCAAAATTCTACAGTCGTAAGTTTGTTTGTTTGGTGCATTAAAATCTTCATATAGTAAAAAACGAACGGCGATGAACCGATTTCAAAATCACCATTTGCAGCTTACCAAGCAGTAATCTGCGAAAGTGCATGAGTTTGCCGGGTCCGAAAAATGGTGAAATTTATTTGTGACATTTCTGCAAAATACTGACTTCATGTATGTAGAATGGCAAAATTGGGTTTCTCCACCAAACAAACAGGAATTGATAAGTAACACATATTGTGTTGTAATACAAAGCTCAGTATAAAAGTTTTAACATGTCATAAGTTTTGCTGAAGCGATGTAATTTTAACACCATTTGGAAACTGTAGTACTGATAAATTAGTATCTGCTTGACTACATATACACTCAAAATTAGGTAGTAATGAATCATTACCATGCGGAATGACTATATGGCTCTACCACGTCGGTTACGATTTGTCGTAGAAAGGGTAATAATAATTTGAGGGAAATTCAAATTCATTACCGAATATTAAGGAAATGAATACCATTATATATTGAATTTGAATTTCCCTCAAATTATTATTACCCTTTCTACGACAAATCGTAACCGACGTGGTAGAGCCACATAGTCATTCCGCATGGTAATGATTCATTACTACGCGGAATCACTATGTGTCTCTACCACGTCGGTTACGATTTGTCGTAGAAATGGTAATAATAAGTTCAGGGAAATTCGAATTCATTACCAAATATTAAGGAAGTGAATACCATTATGTATTAAATTTGAATTTCTCTGAACATATTATTACCATTTCTACGACAAATCGTAACCGACGTGGTAGAGACACATAGTCATTCCGCATGGTAATGATTCATTACTACCTAATTTTGAGTGTACATATATGACCTCACCAGTTTGGTAGCGTTATGCTACGGAATTGTAGTAAATTTGTTAACACATTTTGACTAACCGTAACAGCAGGGTAAGGAAATGCTACAGTTTGGTAGCAAATTTACTACAATTCTGCAGGAAATCGCTACCAACCCGGTGAGGTCATATGTAGACACCGCCCAGTAGCAATTTGATTGCTGACAAGTATTTAGAATAAGGATAATGCTATAAATACATACCTAGTATTTCCCTGCACGGGGAAAAATTTGTCCCCAGATTACTTAAAGTGTATCTAATACAGCCTTGCATACTTTCACTTAATTTCTGAATAAAAATAAATTTTTGAAAACTCATATTTAGAACTTTATATTTATCACAATATGGATTGATTGACTTGACGCTTACCTGCTTTTCTTCGTTATGCAACAAATAACTAACTAATGCAGTTTATGTAAGTGAGCGGAGCAAAGTTGAACTTCTTCATAAACTTGAAAGACATGCCCAATTAAAAATCGATCAAGAAATCGTGTATATATAAAACAGAATTAGCAGCAAATAACACACCAATCACGAAAAATCTCATTTCTAGTCAAACACTAAATGAATTTTCTTGGAAACTTAAGACTTTCTGCCATTTTTTCAGTTATGGTTGGTTCTCTTTAATCTATCACGTAAATAGATTAAAAGGTTACATACATTGCAACCGGCAACCTGCCTCACGACATTCTCAACTCACTCGTGTATACATAAGTGAGCTTACCCTGAAACACACTTCAAACTCACAACTCGGCAAAAATATGAGGTGAGTCACGTATAACTCATCCTCACTAGGATCATCACTGCTGATTATGTTTGCAAGTATTATGCAAAATAATTTATCCCAATCAACCGGAAGCTGGCAATTCCTATCGTTGCTCCGCTTTCGAACCACACTCAACCATAACAATCTAGCGTGTAATCCCGTCCCCTTCCGGGCGAGCGTTTCTCTTATGTCTTTGACCTTGGCCTGACCTACACGGTCACGTCACGGTTGGTTGTCATAGGTCGAAGCGATTATCACATTCGTGTTGAACATTAAAAATTAAAAATTGAGATGTCTGAGTGAAAAGAGGTGTGGTGGAATTTGGTCGTAGTTGTAAATGAACTTTCACCTGCTTTCACTTCCGTTGCGGACCAACGACTTTCACTTCGGTTGTGAACAGACATTGGCAACCTATAATATAGATGTTCGTAAGATAGCACAGATTTATTTGCGATCTACAACTCTTGTATAAACTTATGAAACGATTTTTTGTAGTAATTTTTGACATGTGAATTTTTCTAGGCAATATTGCTCCTGAATTTTTATTTCCAAATTTTGCAGAATACCCAAATGCCAAAATGAAGAGGATTTTGGGCAAATTTAACATGATCGACGCTCACTTCATTGCCGTTATCTGGATCTTGTTCATGTACGAGAGCGCAGTAGCGGTTATGTTTTCCATTGTACCGGCAAAGCCACAGTATTTTTATTCGCTGCTTTCACCTTCACCGGGGAACAGGATTGACGTCGGTTTCTTAATATGTCTCATATTTGAAATATACGCAAACACCTCGATTTCGGAGCTGTCTGCAACGTTCATGATAAACTGGAATGCAACGCTTTTGTCGGGCTTCACTGCATCCAGGGCCGATGCGCCTGCGCGGATAGCTCGTTGGGTTACGAGCTTGGGAAAGGATGCCGCGCTCAAGCGGGCCGCATCTGCGGGAAGGTTCTTCTTTATTGGGAGTGGTACGCGGGGAAGGAGATGCATTTTGTGGAATGTGTACGCGGACTAAGGTGTGAAATGGTGGAGGGGCAATTTGCCGAGAGGGGAATTTGTGTGCTAGACACGGTTTGACCTGGTTACCATAAAATGTAGCGGTTACATACTTGTAGGAAATAGTTTTATTGATGAATGGAATTAAAAACTTACTGTCGAAAATTGGAACGACCATGTAACTATTTATTATGTAATACGTATATCTAAGGATAAGATCATATAGTTCTTTTATTGATAATTAAAATCACTCTGTTCATTTTGTTAGTACTTTGCTTAAATCCTAGACACGTTTACCTTTACATAACTAAATAAAATTTGACTTATATAATTTTTAAGTTCTAAAATTATTGATGGTGTATTCCTAACTACATCATTGCTTCTTTATAATGTAATCCTAGAAATATTACGTTGCTTTTACATAAATAATGTAGAACAGCCTCATTCATTTTTAAAACTAATTGTTATAACAATACATTATCCGATTCCATTTATTAATAAATATTTGCATACATAAATATGTATGCACGTATTTACTATTGGCACAAAAGAAGAAATGGAACTGTCCCATAAGTCATTGATAAGCCTGGGAACATTTTAATTAATAATTAATTCTAATTAACATTTAATAGGGAACATTTTCAACACGAAAATTTTTCGACCTTCCCTCGTACATTGATTGATTTATTACATCTATCACTCAATGTACGAGGGGAGGTCGAAAAATTTTCCCCTCTTACATACTACCGACACAAAAGAAGAAATGACACTGTCTGCCTAGCACAAAATTCTTGCACCACCAGCGGAGTTAACGCTTCTACAAAATTATTTCCAAATTCCAACCTCAACGACATCAGCGACTTGTGCGTCCTCCTCTCCAACTTGTTTCCACATCTCCGCCTACATTCTGCGATCCAGTTTGTACTCAAATTGTTAATTTGCGCAGCCGCAGAAAACATCAAAATTGTAAAAAGCAGGATAACAAAGTAGATCCATTGGAAAACTGAAGCTAAAACGTTGCTGACTTGTTCCGAACGAAACAATTGTATTGAGGCGAAGCATATTAGAATTTGCATGGCTGGAACGAGAAGCGCCGTTGTGAGAAATATTCTCGATTTTGTGCAAGAATTTAACACTTTTTCGTAAACTTTTAATTCCTTGTACTTATTAATCGTTTCGGCAATGCTGAAGCTAGATTTGTATCCTTTAACCAATGATTGACATGACAGCCATAAAAACGAAATACCATGGAGCAACACAGTTAGTAAGTAGTAAATGCCACCAACTGCGAGTTGTTTAAACGAAATAACTTCGATTGTTCCGAAAACTAGCTGCAAAACATGCTTATGACCTTGTCCCATGTTGGACTTCGAGCAGAGAAGGGAGCTCAGTAGGATGGGTTGACACGGACTTAGGAACGAAAGAATTCCCAGTATTGCAGAAATAAAGAAGCATGTCACCTCCGCAGCCCAGTAGAAGAATCGTATCCCCAATTGCAATTTTGGAGTTCTGGTGCGATCTAGAATTCATTAAAATTGCACGGTTAAAAATCATTTAAAAATTATTGCCTCTGTCAGGCGACTGATAATTTATGTACACTCATACCAAATTTATCGATGTCTGGATCAACCAAAAAGTTAACAAGCTGTATGGCAACATGGTCGACTGGATGGTCAAACCTTAGTATGAAACCGGTCAAGTAAATCCCCGCCACTATGGCAGCCTCGGACTGAGCGACTATGCTTGACGATTTCGCAACAGAGAAAAGCCGACCAAGAAGTACGAACAAGTTAACAAATAAACTTGATATTGCCAGTTTTTGCGAATTGGTTCCATGCACGACTAATTGCTCCTGTTTACTATCCCATTTTAAAGGTAGACATCGATACTGCGAACCAAACGTGAGGTTACGTTTTATGAGATAGATATCTTCGGGAAGCATTTTAAGGACTGGGGCAGATTAAAAAGGCGATATTTTCAGAATCCAATTTCCTAAGGGAATAAACAGTCGCAGAGGTAGGCTTGATTGGAGAATGACCAAAATTCAATGGTTGGATGTAATTTAGGACATTACATGATGGCATATCATTCTTTGTTAATGAATATAATGAGGGCATTCATTTCGAGTGCGCAACGTTCGCATAAAAATAAAGGTCGCAAAAAAATTGGCTTGACAATTCATTTGCGAACTTGCGCATCTCGAGGGCTAGTATTCAGTTCGCAAAATATTTTTCACAAATTTTGCAATGGGAAAAGTCCATAAATCTCCATTAGTTACCGAAGTTTTGGCTTTTGATTTAAAAAAGTTCTTATTTGATAAATTTCAAACGCAAAACTTCGGTAACCAAGGTAAATTTACGAATTTTTCCCATTGCAAAATTCGAAAAATTTGAACCAAATTTTCCGAACTTTGTCAATTGCGGAGTGTTTTCACTTCGTTGCTTCGCAAAATTCGCAATTTCGAAAAAGTTATCTTGCGATGCGAACATGCGAACTCGTAATGAATACCCTCAATGGATATCAGGCAAATATGAATTTTCGGAAAAACGAATAACAACCTTTTCGACTGCGAACAAATTTAATTTAAATACTAATTATCGGTGGTAGGAACATCCATAACAACTTTGTCGACATACATAGTTTAGAAATTAGTTTTAATACATTTAATTTAAGAAATTACTAATTTTCTGAGGAGTGTACATATACATAAATATAAGGTATAGGGTGAGAAATGATTATGGTCGAGGCATTATTCATAATTAAAGCCATTTTTGCATACATTCCTTATGTAAAATGGCTTTAATTATAAATAATGCCTCGACCATAATGCGAAATTTATTCGTTCAGTTTTCATTAATATGAACTAGTTAAATATCTGTACTTAACCAAAATTGAATAAAAAATTGGTTAAGAAAATTCGAAAAAAATTACCGAATTGTTTCATATCCATGACTCGCATGAATAATGTATTTATTAATTTATTCTCAAGTTTAGCCAAGCCTATGAGCCTAAGAGCAACTTAATAATAACGAAAATAATTAGACACGTATATTTATTGCAATATGTACACACTCGTTGTCTCGCACAAAATTCTTGCACTAATTAACAACTAAATACAACTTGAATTTCATATTTTAAGTTTTGTTACCCATTCCAGAGATTAAATACTATGCACAAATATTTACTACCGATACAAAAGAAGAAATGACACTGTCTGCCTAGCACAGAATTCTTGCACGACAAGTGGAGTTAACGCTTCCACAAAATTATTTCCAAATTCCAGCCTCAACGGCATAAGCGACTTTTGCGACCTTATTTCTACCTTTATCCTTCGTGGTGGATGCAAACTTTGTCAGGCTCTTCAAAATGCTTCTTTGCAATTTTGACCTCGAACAACTTATGTAAAACATTGTCCATAAAGTACTTCAAGTTTATTTTTGCATTAGACGCAACAGATATCAACGTTTGCACTCCAGGGTCCATCGTTACATCTACCACCAGAAATCTGTCACACAACTGCTCCTTCTTTTCAGACCCATGGTTTGAAATCTGTTTTCGGTCCGTTTTGCAGCAAATTATTTTTGTCCTGTTATAGTTTTGAATCTAGCCGAGTGCCCCGATCAATGTGACGACAAATTCGGAATTTTTATTCGCGACATGACCTTCAAACAGCCTCCGACTATTAGTTTTTTTGTTTACCAGATGGGCAAATTTAAGTGCGCGGACTTTCGCCCTCCTCTGCACGGCTTTTTTAAAATTGTGTCATAAAATACTATTAACGTGTCCAGGAGACATCTGGGATTGCATTGTGACCTGTCTTGTGGTTTTAGAATTCTGATTGCCATCGTGGTGGTCAATGTTCTTGAGGGTGGCAGAATTCACCGTTCTGAGGGGTATGCATTTCGTGGTAGACGTTGGTCGGATGAAACTAATTACCGTTGTTTTATTACAAAATTAATACAATTATAAGTGGGGGACACAATAAGATGGGTTCCAGATTTTTGGATTATCGTTTGGGCACTTTTCGCGGCCAAACTAGCTTTGGAAACCGCTTTCACGGTTCGTCCACTTTGGGCTAACTTTTGGGCGCCATCTTTGAAGATAGAAATTTGAAACTTTGGGCAGATGTGGTCGTGACCATCGAGATAGAGTGTGCCAAATTTGACGCAAATTGAATCATGCGTTCACAAGTAATCCGTGTAATTGTCTTTCCACAAAAATCTGTAAACATCCTGTACGAACCAAACTTGAGGTTACGTTTGATGAGGTAGATATCTTCGGGAAGCATTTTGAGGAAAGACACAGATTAAAGGTATGAATCCAGTTAATTAAACATTCGTCGAGGTAGGATTGGTCGAAGACTGAACAAAGTTCAATAGTGAGGTATGTAACTGTATAGTTAAACTAGGAATTTATGAACATACTAGCCTATAAACCCGTCGTAAAGACGGGCCACATTAAATTATTTAACGCTAAACGTGCTAAGAAATTTTTTCGACTCGCTAAGGGAAATACCTTAAATAAATAAGCTTATTTTGACGTTGATAGGGAAATTTTCTTAGCGTTGCTAAGACAATTTTTTGTTGCTTAGGAATTTTTTTTATGCTGCTATGGAAATTTTTTTGTTGCCAAGGAAATTTATTTATGTTGCTAAGGAAATTTTTTTACATTGCCAAGGGGATTTTTTTATGTTGCTAAGGAAATTTTTTTCTGTTGCTAAGGAAATTTTTTTGTTGCCAAAGAAATTTTTGTCATGTTGGTAAGGAAATTTATTTATGTTGCCAAGGAATTTTTTTATCTTGCTAAGGAATTTTTTTTGTGTTGCTAAGGAACTTTTTTTATGTTACTAAGTAAATTTTTTTATGTTGCCAAGCAATTTTTTTATGTTGCCAAAGAATTTTTTTATGTTGATAGGGAAATTTTTTTATGTTGCCGAGGAATTTTTTTATCATCATCATGATCATAATCACAATCATATTCATATTCATATTCATAATCATAATCATAATTATAATCATAATCACAATTGTAATCATAATCATAATTATAATCATAATCATAATTATAATCATAATCATAATCATAATGATTATCATAATGATAATCATAATCATAATCATAATTCGTATCTGTTCCCTGATTGGTGGAGCCAGAAAGCTGGCAACCAATCAGAATGCAGGAATGTCACGGAAAATTTCACGGGACAGACTTTTCGAAATTATAATATAGATTGATTAAAAAGACCATGCAAACGTATCGAATTAGCTTTATCTACGATTTTGAAAACAAGTTATCTAAGTCTCTTGTTCTCGTTTTTGCTAAACTTCTTGACGTAAAAAATTCGTCTTGGGTACTAGGCTTAATTCGGTAAACTCTTAATCTCCGTAATACAAAATTTGTAGGAATAGGAATTTGTTAACATATTGACTGCAAATTTAGATATGTAACTTTTCCATGCTATGGAATCCGGCATTTATAATTCCACAAACACCCCCACCCAAATCCCCCATCAACTAATTCTGAATAGCTTTTGTTTGCAAGAAGATTTATTCATAGATCGTTGGACAATGCATTTACATAATAATACTTAAACATGCTCCACAAAATATTTCAATTTCCGTTATTCCATTACTTTCTTGAATGTTCAATAAGTAAATATGTAAATTATGGGATCCTTTCACACTGAACGTTCTTCTGCACGGCGGCGGGATCTGCAGTGGCTTCTGGAAAATACCTGGCGACAATGATAATTAATCCATTACTCGCGACGGCCGCGCCGTATCCAACCTTCTCGCTTGCCTTCCAAACCATTGTGGCAAAATTGCCGAGCGGAGCGCCCACTGGGACGTACGCAGTGGCGGGATTATGACAGTAGGGTGGAAAATCTCCATACCAATGAACATTCGCGCTTGGAATGGAGGGATCCGATGGGTACAGTTTGCTTCCATTATCGCACGGAATTCCAATCAAATTCTGTCCAGGTTGGGGACCACGTACGAATGTTCGCCTTGAGGCCAAAAGTTCTGCATATTTTTGGGCTTCTGCTTCTAGCTGCGTTAAATGACGGGGTGACAAGTATGTAAAGAAAAATATGTAACCGACATTTAAGTAACGACACATTGGTCACTTATACATTTGTCGGGGAGCATAAATGTCGTAACACAATTCTCGTTGCATAAGTCACTTATACATTCGTCGGGGAGCAAAAATGTCGTTACATAAATGTCGGTACATAATTGTCGTTTACATAAACGTCGTTTACATATATGTCGTATCACTGTGTTAAACAGGGGGATAAATATTTTTTTTCTAATTTCTAGTATATTGTACATATAGTTTCGTTGAATTTCTTCATTAAAAAATTATTATTTCTTAACCAATGTATCTCGTGCTACTGATTTTTCTTAAATTTCTTAAAGAATTTACTACTTGAGACATAATACCTCTCTCATACTTATGAATTTTTAATACATTTCTTAAAGAACTTCTTAACTAAAAATATTAATTTCTTGACTTCTCTCGTATGTACTACGCAACATTTAGTTAAATTTTTTCTTTTTGATTTCATAATTATATTTAATAAAAACCAGTTAAAAAACTAATGTCTTCTTAAATATAAAAGAAAAATATTTATTTCAACCCGTTTCCAATTTCCGAGTTTTTTGACGAGAATAATCCGCCTTTTAAGATTGCTCGGCACAAGGAAAATTAAACCAATGTAGACGAAAAATGTATTTTAAATCGACTTCACAAAATTTAAAAAACGCTCTCATTTGTGAGACATTTTAGCATTATAATTTAGCAAGTACGCAAGCTTCTATAATTCTACTTTAACAGAAATTATTCTGTACAAGATTCTACACAGGATTATACAAGATTTTTAACGGTGTACAAGAAGATGTTAACAAATTAGTTTCCCGGAATTTCCAAATTTCTTACCATTAAAAAAATTATTTAGCTAATCTTATTTTACAAACAGAGCGATTATCTTACAGTTGAATCCACAGTGAGTGGCTTGGCGCCGTGTCTTCTTCTGAACTCGTTCCCATTTTGAAGAGCGGCTTCTCGTTGAACCGCAATGTCTGCCGGGATACCGGGCTTTGCCGCGCTACAAGTTCCACGTGGAAACGGTATCTGGGCAGAATTCCATCCTACCAGAGCCAATACGGCTACCGAGAGCAAAACTGAGTTCATGATTAAGTTCTTGAAAGTTTTGTGACTATTTGTGACCAAAGGGGGAGTTTTATACGATTTTTTGGATAAACGTAACATATTAGTTGCATGGTTGTAACTAAGTACGAATATTTATTCAACATACTGAGGTCTGTTACTGGGTAAACGTTTATGATCAATTGTTTCTGCTTGACGTATGTATGTACCTAGTAGGGGCATATGAATTGGAATAAGTACATATGTAAATACACATGCTGCCGGATATTTGCTTAGTGTAATTTTTTGCATTTTGGTAATTCTTTGGTGTGTGCATTGTATCACTGTTGATGCTGTACATACACATCTCTTTACGCAGATTTGGGTAGGATCTACTAGGTACTATCTAGTCACATATGCACGTTTTGACCTTAAGTATACATATTTCAATTATAATGCAACCACAAAATTGACAATAAAGAAAATATGTTCTGTACTGTAGAATGTGTTCGTTTTGTGGGGTTCGGGTATGTAAATATGTATGATGAGCATGAATCACCTTCAACTTCTTTGTTACTGTAGAAGCAACTGGCAAGGGTAGGAATTCTGCCCGTCGACCTCACCAGTGCTTCCCCCCGTGGTAAAATATATCTTCGAACCAGTATACCCCATTTATATATTATTTATTAAGCATAGGGTAAAAAGTAAATAACAAATTTAATTATTCATTTGTTCTTCACGAAAATTAAAAGAATACATACAAATTTATGCAATATTGGTTCACGCAATAAAATAAACAAATATCTATTCACTTCATGATTCATTAATTTATTAAAAAATGAAGGAATAAATTATTCCTTCCTTTAAATAAATGAATACATATGAAATTTTATACATAGCGTTAAGAAAAAACATGCAATCGAACCTAAAACATTAGTAACGAATTAACCATTTGGCTCGTGCAAAACTGCTGTGGAATCAGTGGAGTTAGCTCATCCACATAATTTTGACCAAACTTGACTTTCAGAGGGGTCAGGGAAGCTATAATTTTTCTATTTACGCGAGTATTTTCCCCAGCGTTACAACCTCTCAACCATTTCACACTACCCGAGTAAATTTTTCCCGCTCCGGAAAATAGGACAAGATTGAATCCCGTCACAATCAAGGTTTCCGTAGGCGAATTGAAGTAGGTTCATGCCTGCATAGAAAATATTACTTCATTCAAAATTCATTAAATTCAAAATCATTCATTATTATGTTGCATAATTTATGTACATTATGTCGATAAAATTGGTCATTCATTACACATGTATGCAAGATTTGAAAATAAATATCTTTCATACATATTTGAAGCATATGAAATTAATAAAAATATACTCAATCTTCATTCAAACATTTTGAAAAAAATTATTCACTCATCGTTCATGAATTTATAAAATGAATGAATGTGATCAGGAATATGTAATTTCTTACCTTGACAAAGCCGAGCGGATGCAAATCCTCCCAAAATCTGTACGGCGGGGAAAACCAGAACAATTGTGGGGAAGATGCGACCCGGCGCGCAGGTATTGAACAATTTCTCGAACACTTGAAGCTCCCGGTACCCGTCTCAAAAATTTTGGCGGGATTATACCAAACAGTTTTGCAGACTCGAGATACAAATGAATCATCCCCGCGAAGAGGACGCATCCCACAAAAATTCCTGCAATCATGGCCATGTAGAACAGCGTGGTAAATTCAAATGTGGCCAAACTTAGTCTCCCAAGCATCGACGCCGCCCGACAATAACTCGGCGGGAGTACGATTGATCCCAAAAATGGTTGCTGGCATGGATTAAAGAAGACGAGCGTTGCTACAACGGCGGGAAATGCAAAGTAGCCAATGATCACGGTGAAAAAGAGGAGACGGGTAATATTTTGGACTATGAGTTCCCCTCTGTGTACGGAATCTACATACATAGCCGGGAAAACATACTTGAATTTCATTTTGAACGTGCCTAACAATAGAAGTCTCCCCCCGAAATGTCACTGATTTTGACTACATTTGTCTCCAACAATTAAAACCTAATGAAGATGAAATCTTCCCAAACGCAATGCATGCTTTTGTCACGGGAGGATTTTTGGTGGGAGGCGATTAGTCTAGGAGGCGATTGAGTGGGGGAGATTGGTTGGGAGGCAATTGGCAAGGGAGGCTAATTTCCTCAGGAGGCTATTGGTCGGAGGCCATTACTTGGAGGCTAGTGGTGGGAGGCGATTTTCCGCAATTCGTTCCAGGTGGAGAATACCTGGCCCGTAAATAATGTAAATAATGCTGCCTTTAGAAATCAATTAATTCTGAAGAAGTTTGTTTGCAGGAATATTTATTCATAGATCGTTGGATAAAGCATTTGCATAATACTATATACTTAAACATACTCCATAAAATATTTCAATTTCCGTTATTCCATTACTTTCTTGAATGTTCAATAAGTAAATATGTAAATTATGGGATCCTTTCACACTGAACGTTCTTCTGCACGGCGGCGGGATCTGCCGTGGCTTCTGGAAAATACCTGGCGACAATGACCATTAATCCATTCTCCGCGACGGCCGCGCCGTATCCAACCTTCTCACTTGCTTTCCAAACCATTGTGGGAAAATGTCCGAGCGGAGCGCCCACTGGGACGTACGCAGTGGCGGGGTTAACACAGTATGGCCGCGAATTTCCGTACCACTTACTAACCGCACTTGGAATGGAGGGATCCGATGGGTACAGTTTGCTTCCACTATCGCACGGAATTCCGATCAAATTCTGTCCAGGTCGGGGACCACGTATGAATGCATGCTTTGACGCCAAGAGTTCCGCAAATTTTTGGGCTTCTGCTTCTAGCTGTGTTAAACGACGGGGTGACAAATATGTAACCGACATTTATGTAACGACATATTGGTCGCATAAATATTCGTCGGATAGCATAAATGTCGTTTACATAAATGTTGTTACATAATTTTTGTTTACATAATTGTCGCTACATAAATATCGATGTTGTATTATCACCGTGTTAAACAGGGCGATAAATATATTTTTTTTAAACTTCTAGTATATTGTACATAGTTTCGTTGAATTTCTTAATTACGAAATAATTATTTCTTAACCTACTATCCTCGCATTTAGGCGTGTCACGTCATTTGCATAAATCTCATTATGCCCATTTTCACCAAAATTCAAAAAATGTAGAAGACAAATGTATTTTAAATCGACTTTGAGCAGCGAATTTTTCACAAAATTAGAAAAATTCTCTCATTTTTGAGACATTTTTGGCATTATAATTTTTCAAGTACGCAAGCTTGTATAATTGTTCTGGTAATAACGGGAATCACCGCTCAGTAAGGTTGTGAAAATGAAAAATTTACCACTCAGGAACAAATTACTACGAATCCGGTAGGAAGTTATTACCAAATCAATACCAGTACGGAATATCTATCTATGTGAATCTACCAGATTTATAACCGGTGTACAAGAAAATGTTAAAAATTAGTTTCCTGGAATTTCCAAATTTCTTACCTACCATTTTTTAAAAAATTATTTAGCTAGTCTTATTTTACAAAAAGAGCGATTTTCTTACTGTCGGGTCCACAGTGAGTGGTTGAGCACCATGTCGTCTTCTGAACTCATTCCCGTTTTGTAGAGCGGCTTCTCGTTGAACCGCAATGTCTGCCGGGATGCCAGGTTTTGCCGCGCTACAAGTTCCACGTGGAAAAGGTATTTGGGCAGAACTGCATCCTACCAAAGCCAATACGGCGACTGAGAGAAAAACTGGTTTCATGATCAGACACATAAAGTTCCCGAAATTTTTGTGATAACGTGTCACAAAAAAGAAGGAGTTTTATACCATTTTGTGGACCGACCTAACATAGAAGTACCAGCGTTGTGATTAATCCTAAGTACAAATATTTATTCTGTATACGGTGGTCTGTTACTGGGTAAATATTCATGCTGAATTATTTCTGCTTGACGTATGAATGTACCTAGTACGGGCATGTGGATTGTAAGAGAACAAATGCTGCCGGATATGTGCGTAGTGTAATTTTTTGCACGTTTGTAAGATTCACCCAGATTTTTGCAGTGTCCTAATACGTACATATTCAAGTTTTGACCTGAAGCACATATTACACCTTCCAATTAAAATTCAACCACAAAATTGGCCATGAATTTAATAAAGAACATGTGTTCATGCATTGTAGAATATGCACGAATTGTGGGGTTGGAGTATGTATGTAAATATTAGCATGAATCACTTGCAGACTCGTTATTAGTGTATAACCAACAGGTAAACTTTACCTGTTCTTACCTTTACCGTAAAGGTAAGAATTCTGCCCATCGACCTAGCAAATTGCCCGTGGTAAAATGTACAAAGCAATAAGTCAAAATACCTTAAAATTTACTTATTCAGCATATGTAGGGTAGAAAATGAAAATAATTAAATAAAATTAATCTTTTATTCTTTACAGAAACGAAGTCAATACATATTTGTTTAATTTAATTTAATTTGTCATATTCGTTAGTTAAACTTTTTCAAAAAATATTCACTAATGATTTTATTTTAAAAAGCACTGAACAATTTATTGGTTCATTTGAATAAATGAATATCAAATTGTGTGCATATATAGCTTGAATGCGAAATATGTGATCAAATCTAAAACAACAGTAACAAATTAACCATTTGGCTCGTGCAAAACTGCTGGAGAATCAGTGGAGTTAGCTCATCCACAAAATTTTGACCAAAACTGACTTTCAGAGGGGTCAGCGAAGCTAGAATTTTCCTATTTACGCGACTATTTTCCCCAGCGTTACAGCCTCTCAACCATTTCACACTACCCGCGTAAATTTTTCCCGCTCCGGAAAATAGGACTAGATTAAATCCCGTCACCATCAAGGTTTCCGTCCCGATGAAGGCGAATTGCAGGGGGTTAATACCTGTTCAAAAAAATATTTATTCGCTCAAAAATTCGTTTCAAAAGATTATTCATTCGATATTCATTTAGTCAAAATTTTAGAATACAGATTTATTCATTATTCATTTTTAATTCATTTTATCGCTAATTTGCCTTATTAGCTGGGTTCATCAATTTAACCCATGTATTATTGAGGCATAGCGTTTAAATGACTAATAAATAAAGTTCTTCATTCATTCTTCATGAACATTAAATGAATAAATATGTATTCAATATTCATTCATTAAAAGATTAAACAAAGAATCAATCATTACTCATGAAGTAATTGAACAATGAATGATTACTTCAATGTCTACTAAATGAATGAGTATGAACAGGTACGAGTTAATACCTTGACGAAGTCGAACGGACGCAAATCCTCCCAAAATTTGTACAGCGGGGCAAACCAACACAATTATCGGGAAAATTCGACCTTGTACGCAGGAATTGAACAATTTCTCGAACACTTGGAGTTCTAGGTACGTTCGTCGCGACAATTTTGGCGGGGAGTCTGTACTACAAAACAATTTTTCCGATTCGAGATATAAGTGAATCATCCCCGCGAAGAGGACGCATCCCACAAAAATTCCGACAATTATGGCCATGTAGAATAAAGCGGCAAATTCAAATATGGCCAAACCAAGAAGCACAAATTTCGATGATGCGTCGCAGTAACTCTGTGGGAGCACGATTGAACCCAGAAATGGTTGTTGGCATGGAATAAAAAATACTAGAGCTGCAACAACAGCGGGAAATGCGAAATATCCAATGTTCACGGTGAAAAAGAGGAGCCACGTGATGTTTTCGACTATGCGTTGTCCAGGTTGGATGAAATCTAGTCGGGATAAAAAGAAGGTTAGAATATCGCCTTGAACGTTTCGAACAATTGAAAGTTTTTCTACGCTATACCAGGATTTTCTGACGAGTTTTAGAAAAAAATCAAGCCAAAAAGCAGAAATCACATGGCACTTATCCTTCCGTTGAATGGTAAGTTCGACGAAAAATATTGGAGGGCAAAGTTCACATGCCCGCCTTTGTTTTAGAGGAAAAAGCGAGAAAAAGCTTACTAAAGAATTGAACTTTGCCGCCAATGTTTTTATTCCAAGGAACAGAAATTGTATTCAACAGAAAGATAAGTGTCATGTGATTCCTAATTTTTGGCTTGATTTTTTCACATATTTAACTCGCTGGGCCATAGCTCGAAATAAATTGGTCCATGGTCCGTCGATGGCCCATTTTTTTGTGGTGCATGGTCCATGGATGTGGTCCATGATGGACCATTTTGTCAACTGGACCATGGTCTATTGCGGCTATACCCTCGACAACCCATCAGTTGCTTGATAAAAGTTAACTTGTACCTGCCAGGAAATTACCTTTGTTCAATTCTAGCTCGATTTTTCGCTTAGTGATGACATTCAAAACTTGTGGGATCCCTGGGTTCGACTCCCAATAGAAAGCGACCACAAGCGCGCCGACATACGGTAGATAGAAAAGGGCAGAATTTAGCTTCGTAACCCGGTCTGAGGTAACATTATGCCACAAAATTCCGTACAGTTGAAGCACGACGTAGATCAGATATGCAACGAAACTTACACGGTCCAACAAGGCGGACCTACCCCTTCTGGCGGTCACAATTTGATCATCTTTGTCAAACGTGAACGACAACAAACTAAATCGGTCGGCATAGGAGAAAGTTCGTTTCAGAAATGGGAGCACGATTTCCGACAACATTTCAATAAAATGGGGGTAAGATTGGGGGGGCAGGATTTGGATTATTATAGACAAAATTAAATAAATGACGCTTTAAAGCATCTTATATATACGTCTATGCATTTTAGAAATACTTTATTGATGAGTAGTTATCTTGATTTACCATGGTAGGAAAAGGCTTAAAAATACACATAGGTGTTTACACAATTATTATATTGTGGAAATATGTATGCAGTATGTATATTGTACAATTTTTAATTTTTCTCAAAACTATTCCTTAGCGGAGATACCAAAATTTCAAAATTTCAAAAACATTCCCTAAAATCCTTACTTGCAAGGAAGCATTACTATTCGAGAATGAGAGATTCCGGTTTGCGTATAGGCGAACAAGTGTATTTATAAATTGTGTAAATTTTCGACGGGAAAACGTATGTGCTTATGTAAAATACCGTGCATAATATCACTATTTACATAGTTTTATAATCCTGAAAAATAAACAGTGGAGAAACTTGTATCAAATTGCTATTATTTCATTTCAACACCAGCAGTCTGGTTCAAGTGCCGGGGGATTGGAACTTAGTACCTGGGAAACGTCACCCAAAAGTTCCGATCCCCTGGACATTTTAGTTATGCAAGTTACAGGGAAACGGAACCCACTTGTCGCAGGATTTAGCGGGCTTCGATTCCCCGGTACCCTCTTACGCAAAAGTTACGATTCCCCGGAACCCAACATTTTTCTTTAATTTTTCATAAATTGGATATATTTCCAAGAAAAAAATTTATTGTCTCAAATTAACAGTCAACCAATGAAGAACATTGGATAAAAAAATTAGAATTTTTTAAAGTGGCGTTTTTCCTAAAATCGCAAATATCTGACAAATTTGAGGAGCGGCAAGTCCAAAAAGGTACGGGGAATCGTCACCCAACAATTATTTTGAGAGAAAAATAATTGTAACACAATTATAACGTAATAATTGTAACAATAACTGTAAAATAATTGTATTTAAAATAATTGTATAAGTATTTTCGAAAATTTCCTGACCAAGGGTATCCCTTCGAAAAAATCAAAATTTCAAAGAAATTGAGTTAGCTATTGGATATGATAAAGCAACTATCTAAGATCACAAAAACGCTAAAATTATGAAAATCCGATCAAAACTAGATTTTTAGTGATTTTTTGAATGAACGAAAACAGGGTATTTTTCGTGTTTTTGGCACCTTTGAGTGGGTGTGGCGGGCGCAAATGGGGCCATTGAATGAAATCCTTCTTCACTTTTGCTAGACTCACCTACGACTACAACATATCCAAAGGGCATCAAAATCGGTGATTCTGTCGGTGAAGGGTTGTCCTCCTCAGTAACGTTCTTGAATTTGGAAATGTGTTTTCAAAAAATTTTCAAAATTTGAATTTTAGGATTACCTAACTTCTGAATTGAATGCACATAATAATATTAGACTTATAACATTTGAAAGAATTAAGTAAATATGCATCACTTTATTCCTTATCAATATAAAATTCCCAATCTAACGAGGGAACCTCTTATAGTGCCCGGAGCTCCCAGCATCACCACTATGTACATTCGACGTAGATTTTAATACTAGTCGGATGATGTGACAAAATTTCCGTGTCAAAATGACATTTCGTCAAGTTGTGACGACTATAGTGACGCGCCGAACGGTCACTTTCGCCCATGCCTTCAAAAGAGGAACGCTTTTCACCACTCGCTCCCCACTCATCTCACTTAAATCTCAACCGATCTACTCACAAGGGATTTTCCTATATCTTTACAATTTACTATTTGTAGGCTTGTAATTCAAAATTTCCAAAACATATCAGACTAAATGAAGGCCATAAATATACCTACCTATATTACTGTGAATTTGGAACAGCTGAATCTTCTGCGGTGATCACCGGGTGATAATGGTTTTTGACAAAAAAGTGGTCGAAGCACAAATGTAGATTGCAGTGAGCACACTTTATGAATTTTTCTGACGGGCACAAATCACTTTCACACTTTTCGTAATTAGAACTGAATAATATTTCGGCCACATTTTTAAATTCAACTTTTTCCGTAGTATATGTACAAGCATACCATGCGTATTTCATCATAGGCATAAAAATTTCAGATTGTAATTGATTATAAATCAAGGAATGCATTTTGATTACATTGTCTCGCTTATGCATGTCCAAATTTAATTGATCCAACACAACTCTCTCGAAAATCATCCTTCTAAAAATCTTGTACTGCACTCTTAAAAAAATCAATAACCGGTGGTATTGATACGTGACTCTACCGCGTGGTATTGATCAGGTATTAAATTAATACTGCGTGGTAAAAAAGTTAATACCAATTAGTATTAAAATTATTACCATGAGGTATAATTTCAATACCGGTTTTATACCAATATGGTATAACCGTTTAATACCAAGGCGGTAGAGTCACGTATCAATACCGTTAGGTTTTGTTCAATACCACGTTTCTAAGAGTGTGGCGGAATATATATTTATCCAATGGTTGAATAAGAGAAGTAGCTTTAGCTGGTATTTGTTCTCTTATACAATTGTCACCCAAGGAATCGTATGTTTCGGAATTTGTTTGGCCGGTCCAGGAGTCGTACAATAGCATAATTTGATGTTCAGCTGCAATTGGAAGTAGGTATTCATCCACTCAGTTTTTCATTAATCGTTGGTCCGTCTTTCCAGATTTTGAGGCGATAAGATATATATTATCTGGAACAACTAACGACTCTTTTATCCGAGGACCTAAATATCCTTTCGGTTCTTGGAGGCATATCAGAAGTTTACCTGTGAGTCTCCCACTCATAGACAGTAATGGCATAATTGTATAGGAGTGAGATACGGCGTTCTTTGATCTTACTAATGCCATGGTGTCCTTCTCACCTTTATGTGATAGTGTCCGTAGAGGTGAATATTCATAAGAGAATCCGGACTGGTCGAAATTAAAAATGTAATCCGGATTTATTTGTGCCCTTTTCTCAATCACCATTTGAACAAATTCACAAGCATTGTCATCAATATGTCTGCTGCTAATGTGATCAAGCATTGTTACATATTTCGTTATCTTTCGAGCCACTATTCGGTTTTTGATTTTAAATGAATGGATCCACGATGGACTTGCTTTAAGTTTGAGGTCAATTTCTCTGGCCTTAACCATAGCCCACCTTTTTAAATCCGTCTCACTGACATGGAACATGGATTCCCGTGCACTTCGAAATCTATCAAGAACAAATTCCTCTACTTGTTTAAATTTAGTAGAAGTTGTATTATTTTTTTCGACATAATTTCGCATACGATGGATGGATTTATAATCCCGAACTTTACTATACCTACGCATCGTCTTTTCTAATTTATTTTTTTTGGCACGATTGTAGAAGTTAAGTATATTCACCATCTCTTGATAGGTAAAATTGACACCGTCGACATCTTCTTCCTCCCATTCCTGTGAGATTCGTTGCGACAGACTGGCAGAAGCTTCCTCGACGTCTTGCTCATCTTCAGAATCCTCATGAAATTCATTTATTGTATCACTATCACTAATTAAATCGTATGCCTCGACATAGGTGTCAATATCACAATCATAGTCAAATTCTAAAGTAATAGAAGATTCAAAGTCCGTATTTGAATTATTAACTAAATCTTCAACAAAACGCAAAACCCGGTCTACAATTTCAACATTATTAACTGGAATTGATGAAGCGTTGGAATGCCTGTCCTTTGCGATTTTAAGAACAGCCTCACAAATTGATACAATTGTAGACATTCTATAATTTTTGAACTCCGAATATTTCAAGGTAAAAAATAATATTGAAAGGCTACAAATAGTAAACAAGGATGATATTATCAACACAGTTAAATTGGATGCGAGTTTACTCAATGAGTAAATGGGTTGAGATTTAAGTGAGATGAGTGGGGAGCGAGTGGTGAAAAGCGTTCCTCTTTTGAAAGCATGGGCGAAAGTGACCGTTCGGCGCGTCACTAAAGTCGTCACAACTTGACGAAATGTCATTTTGACACGGAAATTTTGTCACATCATCCGACTAGTATTAAAATCTACGTCGAATGTACATAGTGGTGATGCTGGGAGCTCCGGGCACTATAAGAGGTTCCCTCGTAAGAAATATATTAAAATCATCCCATTTCCAGCTAATTGTCTTGATCGATTGGCCTAGCTATCTAAATAAAGGGTGTTGATTTAATTCGTCCCGATTGTTTTTTGAAACCAGACACACAAATCAACGAAAATTAGCAGAAAGTCTAAACAAAAGAGTTATGATTTTATATACATAAATTGCCGAAAAACTAATTAGTAAAGTATCCCTGATGATAAAATTTACCAATTCGAAATATTCACCGTTTTAGGCCTTTTAAGATGGCCTTATAGATTTGTCGAGATGTCTGTCTGTCCGTCCGTCTGTAGGCACGATAACTCTCTTTAAACAAAAGCTATCGAGTTGAAATTTTGCATGCTTCATCTTCGGGTAAAAAGTAAGGATGAGTTCAGAGATGAGCATGATCGGTCAAGTGGTTGGCCGGTGGGGGTCATTTCCACCCAAATGTGTTGCCCTTAACTACCAAGATGCGATTAATGCCATCTTAAAAGGCCCCGCAAAGTTGCTTGGAGTAGGTTTTGAAGTATAAGTTCTCAAATATTCGGGAAGAATTAAATCAACTCCCTTTACACAAGTAATAAAGTTACTAGCTGATCAATACAAAATTGCCAGATACTCATGGCTGACAAAGAATCAAAAAAGCCCCATTTCCCATCGATATCTTTATCGGTGGACACGATTTCAAAAATCGGCTAAACCACTTCGACTTTACATAAATCGTCTCATAGTGCTAAAATGTGCTAGAATTTTCATACGAATATGACAATACGTTGAATAAGCATTGAATAATGAAGAAAAAATCGATTCCAGCAGCTACAAATAAAAATAGGACAGGCAGTGGCAGTTTTGACGTGGAGGTTATTAACATGTACAGCGCAACCATTTCTACTATTACCGCCGCGGTAATAAAGGTCGACATGGCGGGCATTCTCCAAACGTGATTTTGTAATTGTGCCAATATTTGCGCGACACGGTAGCTAAGACTAATCCTGTTTGGGGCGGGTCGACTCGATTCGAATTCACTGTAAGAGAATATATAAGCGAAATTATTCCCTGGCAATGAGAATGCAAACCATATTCAACCCAAATTATTTTTTGACAATGTTAATGTGAAAGAGCCAAATTTAGAAGAAAAAAAACATTTAGCGTGGCACTTTCGCAGATGCGTAAAATTTAGCAAGTTTTGGGCAGCTTTAGTTTGCGAAAACGTTCGAATTTCTAGCTGAATCTGTTCTTATGGTAGCAGTTGCGCGTCTTGCGAAATTGCTTTGTTCAAAACTTGCAGAATTTACCGTCTTTGTGCAAGTTCCGTGCTAAATCTAGTTCCTAAAAGGTTCACTTTCAAAGTAAAATGATCAAATAATAATAAAAGTTGAATATGGTTTGTGTCCTGATGGTCAATACGTTTAATTATTTTTGAAAAGGGTAACATTATTTTCAGGTCACATGTTTGCATACGTTTTAAAAGGTCACCTTTTCAACATCTTAATACAGAGTAGGATAACTTCCAACTTGGGCATGCAATACCGGGATTGTTTTCCAAAACCGGTATTCGGTACTTTCGGTATTGGGACCTTCGGTAATACCGGTATTACCGACACCATATGTTAAATATGTATTAAGCTATTGAAAATGATCATACGAAGCAATACATAGTAAAAACTCAGCAAAGCATTAAACGCTGATGTGTAATAACATAAATATCACTAAAATAAACATGCTTCAAAGAAAAAAGGTTGGTCATATACCTGAGGTATAATACCTCTTAACAAACTATGAGGTGCGAAGTTCCAGTGTTTGGCAAAGACCATAGGCAAAGACAAACAATTTGAAGTGGGTTCAAATCAAATTAAATCAGCTACTGGTTCAAATTTTTAACCATGAATTATCTGATATACCCACTATGTTCTATTTGCTCCAATGTCGCAACTTTTACAAATTCATCAAGTTTTCTACATACCTAAACAAGTACATGAGCAAAAATTTCCAAAAACTCCAAATTTCTAACATTATCTACATTTCGTGTGTACATATGTAGGTATGTAACATTACTCAAATATGCAAAAGATATTTTCCGCAAATTTAAAAATTTCTGCTTGAGTAGTAAAATGGTTGTTAGTTGACTGAGTCGATTTATCAGATTACGGTATCCGTGAAGCATTTCTAGGGTTTGGATCTTCTGAAGAATAATGATTCGGCTATTTACAATTTAGTATTTTTTTGTATGATTTCTGCAGATACGCGGTCTTTTATGAGTGTCATGCACGTAAAACGGTTTACCCGGATTGTGAGCTTTTTAGAAATTTTTATACACGACAATCTGCTTGAATAAACATCTTATTTAATATTATAAGTTATCGAGGGGTCAATTTCTCAAGTATTTTTTGAAAATTTTCGGAAACTTTAAAAATAAATGTTCTAGAACATTAACAAATAAAGTTAAATGCGTGTTGGGTGTGAGTGATAAACTTCCCATAATTTTTATCTGCCAAAAATTTGATTTTTTTGTTTGAACTAGTTGAATTTGCTTGACTGAAAGAAGGTATCAATATGCCAAATTTTTAACTTGAATACCGGTATTGAGCTCGTCAATACCGGTATTCGGTATTCGGTAATACCGGTGAATACCGGTACTCGAATACCGGTATTGCATGCCCTACTTCCAACGGGTACATCAAGACCACAACACTTGCGTCCCCTATAATTGAACACGCCACGGTCCACGTGTACCATTCTGCGACAGCTACAACGATTCGGAAGGTGGTTCCTGCATGGCCATGCGCAGTCCAAGACGGACATTCTAAGAACGCCATGCTGCTGAGGACCGGTGGCATGCATGGTCTGGCGAGACTCATCAAGGAAATTCCAACAGGAAGGCAGGTCATGGCTTGAATTACCATATTTCCAAAGATGAAAAAGTATGAGCTCACAGAAATCTGAGTGCCTGGTTTGAGTAAATAATTAAATTTAGTTTAATTTACTCTTGAAAAAAATTAAATTCCAGAGTTTACCAATTTAACGTTACCTTCTCGAAGGAATTCTTTTTCGATGTGGATGCACCCATTTAAGAGAAATATGACATCATCCGCTACCCTAATTTCTTGAAAAAGAGGAACAATCAATACGGCAAATACCGTGAGGAAATAACACATCATGACAAATTCCCAGAATTTGGATTCTTCAGAATGTTTGCGAAACCAGTTAAGAGTCAACACGAGATGAAAAACCAGACTGAATAGAGCTATTCCACGGAAAACTAGATCTATTTTCGCCCTAGCAGCGTAAAATTTAAGCCTTTTAATTCGTAGCATTCCAGGTTTTACTGCCATGCCGACGATAGCGACATGCGAAACAATTTCGAAATTTGTGCTGGGAGGTTTCCATAGTTTGGTTAGAGAGGAATTTTGTAATTTGCGACATTGCGAATAAAAAATGAATGAATAGACTATTCTTTAGGAAATTTGGGAGTGAATGGTTTTTTCAATTTGTGTACATGTGTTTCATCGATGAATATATGTAAGTGGATGGGTTCGTCAAGAACTTTGAGCCGGGCGGCTAGCAAAATCAATATTTTTAAATAATCCAGACGTCGTTGTACCTCGATTCGCAAAGGCTACGCCAGGCTTGTTCCTCGCAGATATTTTTGCAATTCTAGTCAACTATAAAGTAAAAATGGCTTCAACTGTTCGTCCAGTATTATTACTAATAATTTATTAGTGGCGAAAAATTCTGAAAGGTTACCTAGAAGGTAGTTTTTTGTGAACAGAAATGTTACATAATCCTCGTCTTTTTATTTTATAACCGTTTCGCTATTGTTGCCAAGGACGAAATTATTTAAGTAATATATGATAATTTCTAAGAAAACTTATCAGGCTTTTGCGAGTAGTAATATTTAATTGACGGACAGCAGTTCAGAACTCTCCCTAGTTTGCAAAAACCATGGGTTTGTTTCATTGTAAAATAAAAATAAACGATATGATTTTTCCAGCGGAACTATTATGCAGGTTTGAGAACCGTAAATTCCTCTATTCAGCTGTGGAAACTGAAGCAGCTTTTTTTAATTTTCATTTAAAAATAATTCGTTATTTTTGTAAACCGTCGCGACTTTTGAACTATGTACAAGTTATTCATATTTATCTAGTTTATAAGCTAACATGTGACAAAATAATCTGCCAGGAACAAGCCTGACGCACCCATTGTTGGTATTGGAGGATCTACGTAACTTGTAATTCTTTTCAATTCAATCAAACAAATTGCAGCACTGGGCAAATGTCTACTTTTAAATTGGAAAATAAGAATTACGAAATCGTACTTTATTTTAGCTTTTTATCAGGTTTCTTGATTAAAATTTTTAAATATTTTATTCCGGTATGGGTAAATCGTTAAGTGATTGTTTTTAGTCGGCTATGGTCGTTTTTTAAATGAATATTACTTATCAATCTCGTTGATAATAAAGAATTATATGTATACCTACAACACGTGTAAGCACATTGTTACATACATATATAGTTAAGGTGCACATTTCGATTTAGTAAATTAATCGAAAGTTAGACAAAAAAAAACAATCAATTAAATTACGTAAGGGGTTTTATCAAACAAGACTTAAAATCCACCCTGTATAACACCACATTAAATTAAGTATGTTATAAGTTTAAATAAATGTTAGGTTTTTGAACATAAAATGACCATACATAATTTTTTTATTATACATAATTCTAATTTAATTCTTACAATGCACATGTCAGACATGTTTCGCACGGATCTTCTTCAAACCACCATTAAAATATCAAGGAACTAAACACAAACAACAATTGGTGCGACACTTGAGCACTTCTGCAGAATTCGCGAAGTTATGAAGGTTTTAAGTTGGCAAAAACGCGCATTTTCACCATGCGAAACTATACGGAGTTCGTCTCTCCGCTTTCCGATTTTCTCTTGCGCTTCTCTTCTCCAGGTCATCGGTTTTCACATTTCATGTAACATTGAATTTATTAATTTCCCAACCAAGTTCTCGTCCGATTCTTCATCTTGAGCTTTTAAATGATTTTCAAACACTTCTAAATATTTAAAAGACAAATTAAATTCAAGAAATTAAAAAAAAATAGAATCCACCATTCTGAATCAATTCTTTTTTTAAAAATTCCACTGATAAACACTTAATTGAACCTATTTTAAATATTTAAAAGTGTTAGAAAATCATTTAAAAGCTCAAGATGAAGAATCGGACGAGAACTTGGTTGGGAAATTAATAAATTCAATGTTGAATGAAATGTGAAAACGATGACCTGGAGAAGAGAAGCGCAAGAGGAAAGCGGAGAGGCGATCTCCGTATAGTTTCGCATGATGAAAATGCGCGTTTTTGCCAACTTAAAACCTTCATAACTTCGCGAATTCTGCAGAAGTGCTCAAGTGTCGCACCAATTGTTGTTTGTGTTTAGTTCCTTGATATTTTAGTGGTGGTTTGATGAAGATCCGTGCGAAACATGTCTGACATGTGCATTGTTAGTCTAAGTTTTATTTTTGTAATTAAATTTGAAGTACTCTAAGAATAATTACAGAAAGACTTTTAATTGTCTTCGTATTAATGGTACCAGACCCTTAAGTAACAACTTCCGCAAATTCACTATGTACGTACATACGATATTCTACGTATTATTTAATTCTCAGAAGGTAACAACTTTGAATTTCGTGAAAATATTAGTGGCCATAATCTTTTGCGGTAAAGCATTCTAGTGATTCCCACAGGAACCAATATACATACATATTACCGCATGCAGATTACAATTGCTAAACACCATTCGAAAATCAGAATTTCGGAAATCACAAATTTCAAAATCAGAATTCTCATTCAAACCCACTTTTCACCATTATTACACGACGCTTCATCCGCCTCCATTTCCTCTTCCGTCTCAAACTCCTCATTCTCATCGAATACTTTACAAACCCCTCCCCCGCACAAAATCCCGCCGCAATTAACGCCAAAACCGCGCAAAGGATAAACAAATGCTTCAACGCTTTAAAAGAAATTCGTTTAAATTGCGTCGAAATTCTATTATTTGCTTTCACATTAACCGTAATTTTAGCATAAAACCTCTTATAACTGTAGTTATCCTCCGCCTTAATAAGTTTCTTAAAATGTCTCAAAGCCGCATGAATTCCCGCCAAATCTTCCCACCTCTCATACAGCCCCGATTGCACTAACCACCCCAACCTTTGTGACAACGCGGTATAAATATAGTTCCTTCTAGCCATCGGAGGCGCGATATATTGTAGCGGCAAAACTTCGAAATTCTTCACGACAAACTGTTTCCCAAAAAATTCTATAATTTGACTCAGCATTTTCAAATTTCTTTCCAAATTCACCACCGCAAAAGTTCCTTTGGTCGAATTATGAATTGGCAACGATTTCGACATGTTTTTAGTAACCTCGGCGTTATCATTATTCACGAAGAATAACCTATTTTGCAACCGGTTCAGAAATTTGGTCAAAATTTCGTCCCTATTTCCCAATCCGGACAGTAAATCCGGTATGATGACTTCTTTCAAGGTTGAAATCCTCTTTTGCCCCGTGGCTGAAATAATTCTCGTTACCGCGCTAGTCGAAATAATCGGCAGGACAGAATTTAGCAGGGTTACCATACTTTTCGGCACAACGGAGGGAAACGTGGCGGTCAGACATGAAGAGAGTTCTCCTTCGTATAAATTACTTAAAATTATGCAGCCGAAATACCAGCTGATCAACCAACCTCTTTGAACTTTCGCGGTAATTCTAGACCCCTCGGTGTGATGCAGTAGGGAAGAAAACGCCCAAAAGAGTGCGTCCCCCAAGCGACCAAATAATTTTACCGGAGTAAAATCCTTCCCGTAAAATTGAATCGTCGCAACTATCCCCAAAATTGCGACCACAATCCCAACCCAGGTCCCTTGATCGAACGGCGTTAACAAAATTTTCGCACTGTCAAAAGTTTCCGGTTGTTTCGTCACAACCACAAATTTGAACCGGTTCGTGTCAATCGCATGGATCAGGATGGACCATTTGTCGGCATTTTCGGTTAAAAAGTGGGCCTCGATCATTACCTTGTCGGCGATCTGTTCCATGTGGAGGAACGTGGCGAAATGGTAGGTTTTATTGGAGTCGTACATTTGTCTGTTGAGATTTGTGAAGTTGAAGGCATCGCTTAAAACGGCTAACCCGCAATCCTGGCGGGTTGCGTTGGGGTGATATGAGCCTAAATTAGGGCCACAAGTGGTCCCAAAATTGTAAACGGTTTGAGAATAAAATGTCAGGACTGGGTTGGAATGTAAATTTTGGTTATGAAGGGTCCAAATTTTGGCTAAATTATTTAGAGAAATTATGGGATTTATGGGAATCAAAGAATTTTTAAATTTGCACGGGATGCAAACCGTGTAGAAACCGGGGCCGTTAAAAAAGAAGAATTTGGATGTTACGGTGAACCGTGGAAAATCTTGGGATTTTAAATTTCCGTCGGAAATTTTCATAAAAATGTAATTCGGGTCTTCATTCATGAGCACGATTAAAGCTATTATGCGAACTAGGTCGGATTGTTGGTCAATGATTAGCACAACGGCGAAAATATTGAGATATTTTGTGGTCGAAATTTTTTTCGAATTTTTTAAATTAGGGGTCGAAGTAGTATTCAAATTTTGTAAAGTAATTGGCGAATTTGGATTATTCCGGGCCAGTAAAGGTAGCTGTATTTCGTCACCATTTGAACTGACAAATTGTAAATTACAATTATCCAATAGTTTGGGAATATTCCAAAATTGCAAAGTCGAAGTTACTTCAGGGGCGAAAAGTAGAGCAAGAAAAGTAATCACGTTCATTTCTGAGCGCATTAATTACTTGAGGCATTCAGACATGTAGTATCACACAAACTTGTTTTCGACATCTAAATTATTAAAATTGACCTCTATCTAAGTAAATAAAAAATCTGTTGAGGCCTCCCAAATTGCAAGGAAACATTAAAAAAACATTAAATGTTGTCGAACTTTAAAAAGTTTAAAATCAAACCTCACAATAAATACAATTAATCCCTAAATATCCCATTGTGCACCAATTGTGACTCACAATACTTAACTGAACTGAAGAAAACTACGCAGTTTTGCTGTCCGAGGAGCAATCCGTTTGAGTTGAAGCTTTGTCGATATTTTCAAAGGGTATCTAAATATAAATACTCACATAGGTTTCGCTTCGTAACCTCGGACTCATCTTTTGGGCGACTTGTATCGCCTCATGTAATACATAAAGGAACCGTAATCGTCGAAATAATCGAAATCTTAGATATTCTTAATTAGACTATACTCTAAATAATTTTTTGACATGATTATCACCGGCGGAAGTACTATATAATTCTAAAAAGCGCTGCGGAGATATTTTACCTCCTGAGGGTGACATGTACATACATATTTACACCAATAGCGTAAATAATTTGTTACTACATATCCGTTGATAATTTGTTTCCATTAATGTTACCCGAGGTGTAGATTCATAATACCTACAAGGTACATAGTTAAGTATATCGTCACCTTATTATTGAGAGTGCTAAGAAAAACATTTTATCTGTATATCATTAGAAAACATCATTTGGCTCCATGAATACATATTTATGTCAGTTTCCTATGTGTAACCTAAGTTTTATTGAACGGAAATCGAGTAATTTAAGATATGGTGGAATACATACGTAACGTGAACATGGCGTGTTAAACGTGTTAAAAACCTGTGTAAATGCATATTTATCATTAACCTGCAAACCGGTTTATTTCGTATTGTTTTATACGTATAATCTATCGATTTTATAAATTAGTTTCCGTAAATCGGACAATGTAAGCAATTCAGGTTTAAATTCGTCTAACTACATTCAACAATGTAAAACCCTAGGTAATTAACAAGATTATACCTAAAAATGGGTAACTGTAATTTCATTGAAAATCAAATTCGTTGACAAGCCGTAACTGTAAATTATTATTCCGCATTTTCTCATTCTATGAAAAAAAATTAAACAAAATATATTCATTTTTAATTTTTAATAATATTTACAATTAGCAATGAGGAAAGTATATCAATTTTCGAAATTTATCAGCCAAATGAAGACAAATAAATTTATCAACCTAATGTTACATGTGAGATTTTGCATGATCTACTGAATTTATAATTTGAAGTACATTTGCATACTTTTGAAAATGACGACAATGTTTTACAGCATGTACAAACATACAGGAGTTGTGTAGCCAACTTTAGTTCACGTGCAACAAAAGAATAATGCACAATGTTTAAAAATGTTTAAAAATGTGCGACCTCGAACAACAAAATAAGTTTCAGTTTTAAATTTGTCCTGACCTTCTTCACTATTAGCTTGTTAGCTAATGCTGTGCTAAATTCTGGAGAATTGAACATTGTATATGTGTATCATTGTTACTAATTAACGTGGAATTCTAAAATTATTGCTAAATGTCTCCGTCGAACCGGGTTGTTGTCGTGCTCTTTACCCAAGTCTCATTCTCATGATTATTCCACCCAGACTGTGTTGCCTGGTTTGTAACTAAATTACTCACATGCTCGCAAATAAAACTTTAATGCTGCATGACATCACCGTGCTAACACAGATATCCGAATATAGGCATACATTCGAAGAATCTCGGTATAAATGGTATACTAATATAAATATGTGACTCTATCGGTTCTGATGTTCGTCGTGTGCTTCTGCGTCAGGGTATTCCGACCTGGGTTTTAATGGGTTGGGTTTTATTGGGTTTTAATGGGTTTTAATGGGTTGTAAATGAATAAAACCCACTGAGTTTTACCATGTTAAGTGGGTTTTATTTGGGTTTTAATGGGTTTTATTGGGTTTTAATTGAGTTTCACCTTAAAACTACATTCTAGAAGTTAAATACATCTCCTATACGTTAGAAGGCGTTATCTCAATTCATTCTAAAGTAGTCTATTTCATTACTATTCTAGTGTATGAAAATTCGGAACAAATCAACAATTGACTCCATCCTTTAGCATCACAGATTTCAAGTGTTATAAAACAAAAATAATTTCCGAATAGATACAAATTCCGAATTATTTTTGGTAAGTTATTACTTAAAACTAATAAAACCCAATAAAACCCATTAAAACCCAAATAAAACCCAATTAACATGGTAAAACCCATTAAAACCCATGGGTTTTATAATTTTTGATTAAAACCCTGGGTTTTTCCGAACCCTGTTCTGCGTGCACTCTCAATAATTTTATGACACAATTTTTACAGGTTACAATTCTGCCGTAACTCAGCGAGGTAGCACTTTAGTAACAAGTAGTCTTCTATCGAATTGCGTTCTCGTAATTACGTCGTTGGGGGCTCCATGGCAGCGCACTACGTCGGCAAGAAAGGCCATGGTAGCCTTGCGAGGTTATTTGCGCCCCATGTTTGTGCTTGACACAACACAAACAAAACGGAAGGAAATTGCAATACGAAGCGATTCGTTGGATAGAAGGGTTCCAAGTTGCGGCGATGGAAGGGCGTTCAGCCAGGCGGCATCAAATTTCTTTGATACGTCATATGTGCCAATATTCAGGTCAATAATGATTTGACAGCGTTTTTTATGTAAGTGTTCAATATTTTAAGGGGTTCTGGTTGTAGCGTATAAAATTTTGTCCAGCCTATCTCCATCCAGAGCATAAATATAAAAATAATAAGTTATCCACATCGTCAGACGCTACATAGACTCATGGAAAACTGGTATTGAATTATTACTGGCTGTGCTACACATTTAACTCTATCGGAATCCTAATAACGAGCCTTATTTATGATGGAGTGTTGCTGTGTCATGAAAAATTTACGAGTTAGATACAAACTACTACCACCCTTCTAACGATACCAGATATTAGACCAATTTCAGCTTTCTGCTAACTCTATTTAATACCTGAATGCTTGGTGAGTTATTAGCAAAGTGAACGTGCTGGACAGCACACTTTAAGAATATAAATAGCAGTTGTTGCTTTTTTAATTAAGAAGCCGTGGCACGTACGCTTTTTCGTATTTTTAGGATCATCCTAAACGTATAAGTTTTTTCCTGTCGACATCTTACCTTCTTGCTAACCACTAGTCTTGCAGCAATTTTGATTATATTCTCCGGAATATATCCATCTGCATATTCTACGGAGTCCTTTCTACAGAATTATTTATCAACACAGACATGCATATCAGATTTTACATAAGTTATATTTATAACTCGTCGAATTATGCTATCTTCACCTCATGGATTAATATTTATTAGACAAGAAGTGTTCAGGTTATGTAAGTAATGTTAAATTAAGTAACATACATATGTATTTAAGTAAGTTGGTATGTATATATATCGTGCTTACTACAGTCTTATCATCATCCAATATTTGATATCTCCTTAGCAACGTGCGTTCCTGACGGGTGTTTTCGTTAATCTATACCCTTAGGTCTAAATGTTTCCCCAAGATATCTATCTCATCCAGCGTAACCTCAGCCGTGGCTCTAACTATCGATGCTTACCCGTAAAATGGGACACCAAACAAAAGAAAATAGTTGTAAAGGGAACCAAGTCACAAAAAGTAATCATTTTAACTTTAGTCGTCAGTTTCCTAGTATCTTCGTGTCGTCTTTTCTCCACCTTTGTTCAATCAAATTTAATCCATAAGGCAGAGGCTGCCGCAGGATCTATGTTTTACTGGGCCAGCTTTATGCTACGTTTGGACCTTCCCATCGATCATGTTGCCGTGCACCTTGTAAATTCTATAATTCGTCATCCCAACAAGGAATTTGGTATGTATATACATAAACATTGCTTCGCGTAACATTTACGCATATGCTTTCTTGCTAAATGAATAAATTTATCTGATAAAATTCGACTGTCGTCAGTGTTTCGGGTGCAAGTAACCACTTGCAAGAAATAACCGCAAGAAATTGGTTTCTTGCAGCTATTTTTACCCGCAAGAAATGCAAAGTGCAAGAAACTCCTTCCCGCCGCCATAGTTCCGAAGGCGCGTCGCTAGATGGCGCTGTGTTTCTTGCACTTTTTTGCATTTCTTGCACCTTGCGTTTCTTGCATTTCTTGCTTTGCAGTGCAAAAAATGAGAAAAACCCGCAAGAAACGAAACACTGACTGTCGTACTGCTCTTAAATGCTTCAATATAAATAATAACCTTTGTATCACCATCACCATACGTATAAGCAAATTTGCAGTGTGGTAAAATATAGCAATAAAGTAAATAGTTTTTTCTTGGGCTGGTTGTCTGGTGTCTTTGTTAATTCTACGTAATCCGTACTAAATTTTGGCGGCCCTGTATATATAAGTTTAGCAAACGGTGTCAACTTTAATACCAAATTAAATTCAATGCATGCCTTACTGTATCCATTTTCTTACAGTTAAATTACTCATTTCAGGTCTCAAGAAACCTTCACACGTCCAATTGTGTATCCGATTCTTGTACTGGGCAGCAGAAACTAACGGTTTGTTAATTTCCTTGGGAACATCAACTCTCTCATTACTAAGTCCTTGTCAACCTATCCTACTAACATCTCTGCTGTGCTCTGGAAATGGAGAAATCTTGAACACAAAATGCCAAAATACATTAACCTACACAACTCAACTATTCTTGGCGACACTGGAATTCGTAGCAATGCAACATTTAATGACTGGCCTTGTGTACTACACAGGAACCGTTATGATGCAAGGTATCACATTTCTATGGCAGTCAGGGGAAGCTTTCGAAAGGAAAGCCAGGTCAAATGCTTCATTTGTGGAATTGATTAAGTCCTACGAAAAATTGAAGGTTTACGAGAAATTGTTAAACTCTTGCATCAGATCGCGAATCTTTCTCGTCACAGCACTGGTAGTGCCAAGTTTGCAAATTTTATTGTCCTGCACAGGAATACATTCACTGCATTCGGACGATACAAATAAGATCCAGGCAATCTTGTTCCTATGGACTTACATCGTGATCCTTGTGTTCTCGATATTGCTATTTTCTGCGGCTGGACGTATAAACGAGTCGAGTCAAAAATGGATTGCAGAATGCAAGAGGAGATGTCGCAATAGGGTGGAAAAGAGGAGACAAATGTCACTCGTGTTGTTGAGACTGGAATTTGGAAATAATTTTGTTGAACCGTTGACTCCATTGGTGGTCCAAGAATTCTGTGTGAGACAAACCGTGTCATTTCTTCTTTTGAGGAGTTAGAACTTATCGTATAGCAAAAAAATCTGGATGGAACAAAACGCATACACGCATTATTTGAAATATTAAGAATTAATATAACGTTTAGATGAGCAAATAAGGATTAAATGAAAGAAAGGTAACTTTCTGCTTTCTTAAGATCTCGTAACAAAATATTTAAAAACCAATAATCTTAACCTAATCTTTTTGCAAATCCCAATCTTGTTTTTTATTAGCCAAAACATTTGTCTATACTTTTACGACGATAAATGTTCTATTGTAAAAGTCAAATCTCTTTGTGCCAAGCTAAAAATAGAAAGGCCCTTCTCTTATACATGCAAAGGTATGGAGCAGGCCCTTACGCGGTTGCCAAACTGAGCTGGCCCTTCACGCTGTCATATATGACTTCCTAAAAACAATTCAGAAGTTGCAACACCTTCGTGGTGTTTATTTTTAGCTTGGCACAAAGAGATTTGACTTTTACTATAGCACTCTTTATAATGATATGCGGAAGCGCATAAATACAGATATGCATAAATAATTATGTTGTTAATTTTTTAAACCGGTGATTAGTTACATATATAGCAAGGTATAAAAACTTTGTCATTCATCAAGAAATGCAAGCTATTACAGTTTAATTAAAGAAATTTTTCCACACCGAACTCTATTCTATACATATATGTACATATAATATTACATTTATTTATTTGTTTATGCATTAAGTCTACAGGTGATTCAGTAATAACAAGTATATATAATTGTATTGTGTGGATGTGAATTTATTTAAATACCATTTAAATATATTATTATTTAGACGGAAGACCTTTACATATCAAAAGATCTGATAATAAAATAAAGCATGACGTAGCAAAAAATCGTTACCTCATTGACGTCATTCATCAAGTATTATGCAATAATTAATTTTTCGGCGACCTTTTTCTAAATTTTTAATTTCAAGAAAAAATCAGGACGAAACTTAAATTTAAAAATACAGTGTAACATTTGCCCATTCCTCTCACTGAAAATGGGTGGGATTTTCCGTCTCTGATTTTGATTTATTTATCTTTAATTGAGGGCCGACTATTCCCACTCCGCTCACTACGGATGGGAATATCTGTCCGCCAAGGGGAAGGAAATGCTTCTCAAACTACCGGGTGTACTCAGTCGACTACTAGACTGCTAGTAGGATCTTCAGCTGAATTAAGTAGGCAATTTATACAAAATACCTTCCGATTAATTTTATTTCGTGTTTTTATATTGCACGACGAAACATTAATACATCGCTCTTTCTGATGAAGAAATATTGAAACAGTAATCGTAAATCTTAAATAGTTTAAAGGCCAAAAACATTCTAACCGTTTTAATCATCACAATTGTATGGGTGAAAACAATACTTCTACTTTCCACTGTCAGAACCAGAATGGCGAAAGCAATAACAATTACGCAAACATAAAACAATGTGGTCACACCGTCAGTCATTGGCATTGCATCATTTTCCTTAATTTTCGATGTCTTATTCACAATACTACCTATGCTCTTTATTACCCGATCTAGGCCTTCCTCCCACAATCTTTTGTAGATTCCACTTTCCACAATATTTAGAAAATACGTCATAACCTTGGAATATCCAATATCAGCAAATCTCCAACCTCCAAGTTCTCCATGGAATATCTTTCCACTGTAAAACTGTTTCTGGGGAAACATTACCCTAAAATATTCAAGTTCAACCAACAATGAATTAGAATATGCAATAAAAACAGCTTTACCACACTGTCCAACTTCTAAATCAATTGCTTTGTTTGCCTCAATGGTTTCATTACCCGGAGAATCAGTTATGTTTGGCCCGAAGGCATGTCGTGTATCCATTAGCTGAAATAACAACAAGTAATGGGGAGATTCTAATAAGTTAAAACCTGTATAAATCGAACCGTGGCTTAATGTATCTCTCGTCAAAGAGATTTGATTTAACAGAAACTCATAAAATTCGTAGAGCCGGCCATAATATTCTAACCGACGTGACAACAATTTGAAACAATTACTCGAAACGTTTGCCATTTCACCTCTATTATTTTGAAACCTTTGAGTTTCTGCCGTTGTCCAAATATCATTTAAGGGAATAAAAATACCTAGAAAATACTCTAACCATTCGTGAACCGTAATTTGGTTAGAATCATATTGTTTGAATTTTTGCATCCGCTGGTTATATAAGTGGTGATCACATACCAAGTCTTGAAAATGATTGATTCTAATCGGTGGATATGGAGCGTTTAAGTCCGTGACCATTAAGCTGCTATAGCTACTTGTGAAATTTACCGCAAGCAGCGACCAAGTACCCAGTACGATACGAAAAAAATATTTTTTCTCTATATCCCCAGGAACGGAGGCTGGTTCTTCTAAAACTGATCCCACAATGTACAACCACGGTGAAAACGAGGTACTTCGCATTGCTCCAGATTTAGTCGTTTCGATATAAATTGACATTACCATAATTAGTAGCGGTATTGCTGCCAGTAACGAGTCTAGTATGCCTTTCAGGGGAGCAAACCCGTCAAACTTTTTGGTTTCCGTAGGGTGTGTTGAAATGATGAAATGGGACAATAAATATACAAAAAGGAATATTGCGATTAACATTTCAGTAAATTCTCAGAGCTTGAAATATTTGTATATAATTGCAATCGTTTGAGACAGTAAGAAATATTTTAAACCCATCAAGCGATACCACTAAATACTGTCAGATAACATTAATAAATGATGTGATATTGATCAAAATAAGTCTTTTTATCTTCAAGCTTTCCGTGAGTGGGAGACATTTAATTAATTTAAAACATATGTAAAGTATGCGGCTAAGGGGATTGTCTCTTTCTAAATAAATAATTACAAGGTGGTAAAAGTATGACATGGTAAATGTCATGCCAAATGTCTAAACAGGATTGCACGCATCCAGATAAAAATGTAATTACATATCTAAATATATGCTTCGTGGAATAATTAATTGAAATGGCTAAGTTATTACAATAGATAGCTGAGAGAGCAAGTTTTTCATTATATGTACATGAGATACTAATCAGGATTTTTTATAGCAATGTTATGTTCTTTAAACTTTTTTTTAACTTTAATCATAATTATGCATGCACATTTCCATTTTGCAAAAATTCTCAATTTGCTCGAATAATGTAGATCCATGGAACCTACAAGTTTGTTTTATGTATGCACACAAAACAAACTACGTTTTGGGAATACAATTATCAAAATACTTACAAAAAGCCCTCCCCGTTCATGAGTTTTTCTAACCGTGCTACCGTGCAAATCGGATCTGCGATCTTGTATTTGGCAGTTTTCTTGCACTACACGGCAAGCGTGTTAATCGCCATTATAATTTTAATGCCGAACACGGACTAACAATAAACAAGAAAATTTAATAAAAATAAGCAAAATTTACTCAAGGTTGAGTAAAAAAGAGGACGACAAAATCAAAAGGTAACATTTATTCAACCGATGTGCAAAATTTGTCAAATATTGTGTAAATTTTTCCAACGGGTGGACAAATTTTGCACAACGTTGCACAAATTTGAACCCTTAGTGGTGTACTCAACCTTGAATATATTTTACCTATTTTTTAGAGTGTGGGTAAAAAAAATATTAAGCTAGGACAACAAACATAAAAAATACTAGGCACAGTTTATGCGCATATTTATTTTCTCGGACCTTTCAGTCAAACGGATAATTTTTTCAAGGTGGACCCCCTTGACTTTATTAAGTGCGTACAGGGTATAAGCCGGGCTGGGAATGAGAAACTTCAGTATGGGCATCTTGTTGATCAAGCTGTTGTGTGAAATAAGTGTGATTCTTGTCTGACAGGGATCTATTTAAATATGCAGGCAGAATTAATTATTGTCTTCAACTTAAATAAGTTTTGTATGTAATTGTGGAGGAGGAGAGCCTCCGTACTGGCCAATAACAGATTTCTATGCAAGTTGGATACCCGATGAGTGCACTAAAACGCACTAATTCGATTCATTTACCCCCGCCCCCCCCCCCCCCAAAAAAAACACGAAAATCAATATCTTTTCACATGCTCGTCAAAATTACAAATTCGATCCGAATTTGAAAGCTTTCCACCATTACATTCCAGAGAGTCGTTTTATAATATCCAACACCTAAAATTAACCTTTCAAATTTTTAGAGTAGGTATTTGGTGACTCAAAAAAATGAAAATTTTTGAAAAAAACTGGGTTTTGTACTTGATATGATCGTGCAACTATTTACTTTGCGTCTGGAAGTATGTTTTCAAGATTCGAGAAAAACAAGGTTTTTGTCGAGGGTTTGATCAAGTGGGACAATTTTCGTGTTTCTGTAAAAAAAGGCGAAAATACCCCGTCTTTAACTTTTTTTTGATGACTTTGAGCAGATGTTTGCATAGTGCACGCGGATACTATTACATGTAAAATAAGGTCATCACGATCTGCTATTGGCAAGTACGGAAGTTCTCCTCATTATACCTAAATACTTACTTGTACTGTGTGGATGGTAGTGGTAATTGGCGTCTTTCGGGTTTTTACTAAATCCTAGCGATGATCTCAGCTGCTTCAGATAAGATTTGCCCTGCAGGCTGAGGGAGATCACGTGAGGATGAATTTCAACTTGCGTAATAGACTGCATTGGGATACAACACTTCACAGGTGTCCTTCCTGGATTTTACAGAGACATAGTACTTTTTAGCATACTTATGCAAATAGAAATTCAGCGTACTCAGGTAGTCAACCTTTGCATATGTCGCAAATTGAGCTCAGCACTTGCGAAATTTAGCAAAACTTTGCTGGGAAACTATGGAATTTTTTTTTCGCAAATTTACCCAGCAATCGGGCATGTTCTTATTTCACAAAATTATTTCCCAACCTCATCCTCATCAATCAATAAAAATTAAATTACAGAAATCTATATACGTAAAATATGACTTCGCAAATTTGCTAAAAACACTTATTTAACGTCAAAATAAGCGTTTCTTTGTAGATTTGCGAAGTCATATTTTGCGAATCCCCTCATATTTTTTTTTGATTTTTGCAAGTTTCCTGAATGAGTTGCAATGCGAAATACGACGTTGTCGTGAGTACGCTCGTAAAGAATTGTATCATAAAGTAAATAAATGTACCGCATTGAGTGTGCAACATTGCGAATTCGATCCCGTTCTGGCAAATAGTCGCAAGAATAAAGCCACCCTGACCTGCAGCCTGAGCTCGATAAGTCCCCACGTTGATGGTGCGACACTGAAGGGTTATCTTCGTGTCGGGTGAAAAATTAGATGGTGCTGGTTTCCTGACGGTAGGTGCTAATTTTTCGGATACGACCTGAATTTCGTCATCGTCTTCATCCAAGTTAGATTCTGGATTTGACAATATTAAAATCTGTACAGCTAATTAGGGTTCTATGTCATATGTAAATGTCATAAGTGTCAGACACTTGTGTCAATGTCGGACATTTATGGCAATTGACATTTACTGAAAATGATATAAACGTGGTGCCATTTTTGACATTAATGACAAACTGTACCGTTTAAATTAAAATAAGGTTGCTTAACTACATATGCGTATGTTGAAGTTAACTTCAAGCCGGATGACCGGATGGTCTAAATGTCATCACTTCTGTGTCGTAAATGTCATATTTGTCCGATATTTATCAAAAGCTAGATATTTAAGATAAAAATCACATTTATGACAGAAGTTCTGACATTCAGGTTGAAGTTAACTTCAACGTAGTTCAACAACTGTAATTTAATTTAAGCGTTATAAATAGTTTTTCATAAATGTCAAAATTTGACAAAACGACACGACACCGACATTGTACAACCCTACATCTAATTACTCTTGGATTTGTGCTCGTTGTCCGAATTTATACCTTGACTTACACCCAAGTTATCGCCCTCGTTCCCACCATGTTTGGACGAAAAGGCGTCGACAAGTAGATTTTCGTATGGCTTTTGATGTGGGACCTTAATAATCTTGACGATTTCGCTATTTGAGGATGATTGAGTTCCATTCTCGGGAAGCGATGATTTCAATTTTTTCGTGGGTCTTTTGCAAAGTGACTCGTCCAGATCAACGTGTTTTTCGGTCTGGGATTAATGTTTAAAATTTAAAGTCATAATCGCTTGAATTAATTAAATCAGCATGTTTTTAAATTACTTACATCCGTTTTCTTAAATTCTTTGATGTTGACGGTTTTTGTAGAATTCGACAATCGAGCTTTGCAGTACTCGCAGTACTGCAAATCTCTCGATCGCGTTCCACACTTTGGGCAGACGGCTTCTGTGATGAATCGTTCTCTCTAAAAAAATAATCGATATGTGAATGCATTCTGTTTAATTCTTTATGTTCAAAGTAGACAAATTTTCTTAGGAAATACCTGACCAGATGTGGTTGGCAGAAGTCGAATAATATTTTGTGGTGGTTGTACTCGAATAATTGTTGGTGGAGCAGTTTCAGGGTCCAACGTACTGCAATTTTTTGAGGGTAAATCGCCCCCCGTGGAGTAATCTGATGGCAAAAAAGCTTCCGTGGTTTCAGCCTGGGTAATAAATTGGTCCCTGGTTCTTTTTGGGATGCCGTTCTTATTATCGTTGTCGTCGGGAAGGATCATTTCCGTATCGCGATCGCTACCCTGGTCCGAAAATGAGCATAAAGCCCAGTTCTCGACATTTTGTTCTTCTTCTTCTTTCAGTTCTAGTTTTAAAAAGCTGTCGAAAAATAATAATTAGTCTATAATCGATCTTAAAATAGTTAAAATTAATTGTAAATAATTGTCTTAATTGCAAATAATTGTTATAAATCTTCAACCACCTTGACATATCTTCACTTTCAGTGCTTTTGGTTTTCCCCTCCTTCGCATTTTCGACCACTGTTCCATTCTTCCGGGTTTTGCTCCAGGGCCCAGGACGTTTATATTTGATTTCTACGTATGCAAATTATAATTTCCAATAAATTAATTTAAATACACAGTCTAAATACTATTTAAAATTTGCATTTCCGTCCCACCTGGTTTCCAGATTATCTCCTCCCTAACTTTTCGCCCTTCAGTCAAGTAACTTGGATCAGCAGGATCGTCATCTTCATAATTAACAATTACTGGTTTTACGTCATCATCGTCACTGGCAGGATTTTCATCCTTATCCGTGTCAAGTGTTTCAGCTTCCTGTTCATCTGCCGAAAGTGTAGACGATGAGTTGGTCTCGTCCTCGTCATTCAAAACGTCTAGATCTATTTTTTTAAGTGCACACATTATTTACTTTTCAATTTATAAGTTTATTTAATTGCAATTTGCAAACTTTTATGTAAATATAAATAAAAACCTGAATCGCTCTTTCTCCCCGCAATTTCTTGATATTTCATCTTTAACTTGATTAATTTCGCCAGCGCCTCCATCGCCACGGTCAATTGATTAATTTCCTCCTTTAGTTTAATTAATTGGTCCAAATGTTGGCGACAAGGGTCACAAGTTGGCAGACTTTTCCGATTCCCACGGCATTTCACGAGCTGGCGGAAGGAACAAAGTTGTTTTTTCCTTATGGGGCGATGGCCTAGCGACGACGAGCCACAAATTGAACACTTTTTAATTATTTTTGACTTTGACATATTTTTTATTTCAAAGTCATTAACAGTTTCACTTAATTCGAATTGTTTCGTGTTCCGATTGAGGAGCACGATGACTGGAGAAATAGACTCCATAATAATTGAGCTATTTTATAGATCAGTTAATACTCTAGTAAATTTTTGTGTTAATATTACAAATAAAATTAATTGATTATTGTGAAATGTTTACATTTTATTCGAGCAGCAGCTGAGACCCGCTCTGGGCAATGCTGGACTGGACTCGGTATGAATTTCTCTTCATGAAAAAAGGGACCGTGCAAAAAGGACATGGTCAGTTTTGACAACATTTTAACCTTTCAAGTATATTTATTTTGTTCCTGATAACTTATCAGGGATAAGTCAGATACTGAAGGATGCAGCTCAGGGTTTTAAAATGAATTTTACGATTAGTTCAGTACGCATCATGCATGCATGGCCCCCACCGTGTTTGAGCAGTTGTTGCAATGCAACAATTCCTCTTTACATAAGTAAGTGAAAGTAAAAATATTGAATAGTTTCTGAGAAAGATGATAAATATAGAAATTCAACAGTCTCTATTAAAGACTCTTTAATTTCTTTATTACCGGCAGAAATACCCAAATGGAAAATAAATTTTGGGCTTAAATACGAGCATAAACATGTTTTACATCGAATTTTTTTGCATAATGAAACTAAGTATTTGCAGTTTTATAAATTACCAAACTTATGTATCAACTTATTGAAAGTTGACATATCTAAGCGTTTATATGTATCACACTTAAACACAAATTACGACATAATTAACACTCTCATGCAGTTACATACGCAGTTGTCAGAATGAGTGACATGTTTGGAAATAGAAAGAGGAAATATGGATAATTATGGAAAGTGCATGGAAAATGTAGTTAAAATTAAAATTAAAATGTCGAAGCTTAAAATTATCAAAAATTATTGAATTGTTTTTTTCTGAAAAATTAAACAAAATTGACAAGTATGTATTTGCAATACAAAAATAGTGAATATCTAAATGTTATCCTCTTAAACTTAACCAAACCGTTGTTCTAATGAAGTTGATTTACATAAACTCGCACACTTAAAAATCAATCGTCAGAAATCCATCATCATATTTAGCACACTTAATTCTACATTTCACTAGTTAGTAACTAGTAGTTACTCATAAACATTAACAATTATGCTATCAGTGGCGGGTATAGCCAGTTAGGGGCCCCTAGGTGACTTTTTCGTGATGATTTATTTAGTATACTAACCAATGTGCAGACTGGGTTTCTTCGACTTTAATTTTAAATTGCTCAGCAACAAAGAAGCCTACAGTTTTGCTTATTAATGCGCTTGTTTTCGCATGTGGCGGAATTTTTAATTAAATTTCAGTCAAACTAAGGATTTTTCAAAACCCTATTACTTTTCTTATTTCAAGCCGATATGACAAGTTTAAAAAGTGGATTTCTAAAAATTACCTACCTCAAATTAGGAAAATACATTTCTAAATTCGTCTGATATTTAAAATTTGCATTCATGTATTTGACAATTTTAGGAAATGCAAAAGAAACTCAAATTACTGAAAATTTGATGTTTTTGAGAAGGAAATTTTGTAAAGTTATATAATGTAATTCTGAATAAACGTGTACTTCAATGATTGAAATTTGTTTAAAATTTGAAATGCTGCAGTTTTTTAAAAAGTCATGAGCAACTCATGATGAGACGCTGAAAATAATCAAAAATTCCTTCACGGGTGGCAAAACTCGTATTCAACTAAATGCAAAATACGGGTTCTCTCATTTATTTATGAGAGTGAATAACTTAAAGATATTCTTTAAGTTAGTTCGGTGAAAATGTCATGAGCATGCCTGAGTTAAGTTAGCAGCCACACGTAATTTTGTCGATTTAATTAAATTATTAGTTCTAGCTTGACGGTGATAATTACATTATTTGCAAAGAGTTAATCTGACTTTCGTTCGGCAAGACGGGAAGCCAAGAATTCGCAACCCGAGTAACCGATTAAAGAATAGATTGAGAGAAATGTTATAATTTAAACAGAGCAAATTATTTTTTATTTGACCAAATAAGTATGCACAAAAACATGACTCGCAGGAATACGTTAAAAATCGTGTAATTTGGCTAGCCTGTCAAGGGGCCCCCAATTTTATTAAAAATTATTTATCTGGCAACAGATTTTGCGGAATCACGTGCAAAAATTATTGGAGCCCTTAAATAGTACGTTTTTCGTTTATGTCTACTTTATCTACGTATATATGTAGCTGCTTAACCACTTGCTCGGGGTTTCGCAAATTACTTGGAACATGAGTACATACCACCAATTAATTCTTATATTTGCATTGCCGTAGTATCAGTGAATTTATTTTAGAAATTCGCTGGCAATTCTTGTAAAAATTTACGTATAGTCCCACCCTAGACTATGCATGCGGGACCCCGCTGCGTGAGGGCCTCTACGTCACAAATACCTCACCTTCCCCGTTTACCTGGCACTGCACCGAGATGACGGCCGGCCTGGGGGCCCCCGCTGCGCGGGGGCCCCTAGGTGTCACCAATGTCACATACCCGGTTTACCCGCCACTGTATGCTATAAATAAATCACTTAAAATATAATATTATCACTGGCGCCTCATTCCCCCGGGCAACTGCCCGCCCCTGGAGCTAGATTCCGGGTTTTATTAGGCTTTCCAGTCAAACGGATGATTTTTCCGGATTGGACCCCCCTGACTTTATGACGTGCATAACGCGTATAAGCTGGGCTGGGAATGAGAAACTTTAGCACGGGCATCCTGTCCTTCATATTGTCGTGTGAAACAAGTGTAATTTTCTTCTGACGGGGATCTAAATATGCATGAAAAATAGTAATTAGTGTTGAACTTAAATAAGTTATATAATCTTACAAGGGAAACTTCGGAGGTGCCCGTCGTGTTCAGGGTACCCACTGTTTTTAGAATCTACTAGGACCCTGAAGGGATTTTAGATGAAGGATTCATTCATATTTTAGTGCAAAACTCATATTTGGCGCCACATTCGCCAAATTTGAATGGTTATAATTTTAAAACCGCCATAAGTATAGAAATCCTCGACGGAATTTCACAAGTCTTGACTAAAATCATGACAAAAAATTCATCTTTAGTTTGCACTTCGAACGGAAATTATTCAGAAGATTTAATTATTCAAAAACAACAAAAACAGATTTTGTTTTTGCAAAACTCTAGGACATTGTGGTTTGTAAGTTTTTCTTAGAATTTCGACTTTTGTGATCATATTAGGCATCAAATTGTGAAAATGCAACAGAAATTGCGAGTTATGAAGTTGGTGGAAAATTAAAATTTTAAAATTTTCCATCAGCCAAAAATAAGTTGTTCACGGAAATATGAACCGATCCTTCATTTTGGGTTCTATGTAGATTCCAAAAACATGGCGGGCACCCTGGACACGACCGACACCTCGGAAGCTGCCTTTATTAGACCGACATACTTTTACTGTGAGGATGATAGTGGTAGTTGGCGTCTTCAGGATTGTCGCTAAATCCTAGCGACCTTCTCAGCTTGTCGAGATAAAATTTTGCCTGCATGGTGAGGGAGGCCATGTGGGGATGAATTTTAAATCGGGTAATGGACTTCATTGGTATGCAACACTTTACACCTTTCCTTCCTAGATTGGATAACGTTAACAGTTTACACATGTTACCTTTTAGCATACTCACGTCAACATTCGCATATATACATATCTCGCAAATTTAGTATAGCAACATAACTTGCGAAGCTGTGTGAAATTTATGTAACAAAACTTCTCTAAATATGATTTTTTTTGCAAATCTCTATCATAGATCGCGAATCACATCAGGACAATTTTTTTTTATGTTTGTAAAATTTGCTACGTACGTTGCGATGCGAAATAAGACGTTGTCCTGAGTATGCATACGCTCATTAAAATTGTAACATCAATTAAATAAATGTACCGAATTGAGTGTGCGGCATTACGAATTTGATCCCCTTCTTGCAAATGGTCACGGGAAGGAAGCCAGTCAAACCTGCAGCCTGAAGTTGATAAGTCCCCACGTTGATGGTGCGACATTGAAGGGTTATCTTCGTGTCGGGTGAAAAATTAGATGGTGCTGGTGCTAATTTGTCGGATACAACCTGAATTTCGTCGCCTTCATTCGGTAAATATAAAAAAAATATAAACGTATGTACATATGTACTTCCTCATTTTTTTTGTGCTGTTGGAATTTATACCTTTACTTTCACCATCGTTATTGTCCTCGTTGCCACTTCCGGAAGTTTGTTTGGACGACGATGCTTCGTCCATGACTGCATTGCGACGCGACTTTCGGGGTACCGTAATCTTGACGATTTCTTCAGTTTCTGAAGATGATTGAGTTCGAGTCCGGCTCTCAGGAAGCGATGATTTCCAGTTTTCCGTACACATTGCCCTTTCAAGCTGGAATTAAAATTGAAAAAGTCAAGTCATACAATGTCACTTTAAATAAATGATTTCAAATTACAACCATTTCGTTAACATTGATAATTTTTATAGAATCCGAGAATCGAGTTTTACAGTACTCGCAGAAATGCAAATCTCTCGAACGCGTTCCACAGTTTGGGCAGACGGCTTCTGAATCTGGGATGAATCGTTTTCCCTAAAAAAATAATGCCTACATAAGTATTTTGTCAAATTTCTAAGATTTAAAGTAGACTAATTTCCTCACCAAAGTAAATAAATGTGCAGATTGCGTTGGCAGAGGTGGAATAGTATTTGGTCGAATGATCTTTGCAGTTTGAACTGAAGAAGTACTGTGTAAATCGCCCGTGGAGTAATACGAGGGCAAAAAAGCTTCCGTCGTTTCGGTAATAAATTGGTCGTTTTGACTGAAATCTGGGGAATTAAATGGACTGGTTACGGAAGGCTTGTTTGGTACTGAGTGAAACGATGTGGATCCAAGTAGGATTTGGTAATGATTACCGGGTAGGGTAACTGGCAGGGTAAGGGTAAACGGCGCAACTTGTAGCGGTGCATTTGTTGGGATACCGTTATTGTTAACATTGTCGTCGGGAAGGATCATTTCTGTATCGACTCCCTGGTCAAGCTCATTGTCCGAAAATGAGAATAGCGCCCAGTTCTCGACGTTTTCTTCTTCTACTTTTACAAAGCTGTAAAATAAATAACAATTCTCTAATAAATCAACCTTATACTATTAATTATAGTAATTAAATGCAACTACCTTGACATATCTTCATCCTTCATCTCACTCTTTACATTGTCGAGCACCGTGCAATCGTCTCGTTTTCTCTTCCTTGTCTTACTCAAGGGCCCAGGTTTTTTACATGTGATTTCTACATAAGTATGCAAATTGTCATGATCAATTAATTTACATGTTGCATGAAATACTCTGCAATTTACACATTTCTGTCTAACCTGGACGTTTATCTGGGGGCAGGATTATCTCTTCCTTAATAACTCTTTGCTCTTCATAACTGTCAAGGTCGTCATCTTCATAATTCAGAATTAATGGTTTTACGTCATCATTTACGTGGTCGTCGCTGGCAAGATTTTCCGCATGCTTATCAAGGATCAGTGCTTCCTCCTTTTCATTTGAAGATAAGCTCGTCTCGTCATTCAAGTAGTCTGGACCTAATTTTTAAAAAATACGCATTTTTTACTTCCCCATGTAAAAGTTTATGTAGTTAAGTAATTGCAAACTTTTAATATATAAATAAAAACCTGAATCGCTCTTTCTCCTCGCAATTTCTTGATATTTCATCTTCAACTTGATTAATTTCACTAGCGCCTCCATCGCCACGGTCAATTGGTCCATTTCCTCCATCAGTTTAATTAATTGGTTCAAATGTTGGCGACAAGGGTCACAAATTGGCAGACTTTTCCGATTCCAACAGGATTTCACGAGCTGGCGGAAGGAGCAGAGTTGCTTTTTTGTCATGGGGCGATGGCCTAGCGACGACGAGCCACAAATTGAACACTTTTTAATTATTTTTGACTTTGACATATTTTTTATTTCAAAGTCATTAACAGTTTCACTTAATTCGAATTGTTTCGTGTTCCGATTGAGGAGCACGATGACTGGAGAAATAGACTCCATAATAATTGAGCTATTTTATAGATCAGTTAATACTCTAGTAAATTTTTGTGTTAATATTACAAATAAAATTAATTGATTATTGTGAAATGTTTACATTTTATTCGAGCAGCAGCTGAGACCCGCTCTGGGCAATGCTGGACTGGACTCGGTATGAATTTCTCTTCATGAAAAAAGTGGCACGTCGCGATAACCTCGCGACGAGCCACAAATCGAACACTTTTTGATTTTTGACTGGTTTTTAAATGCTTCAAAGTTATTAACAGTTTTATTTTCAACTTGTTTCGTGTTCCGATCGAGGAGCACGATGACTGGAGAAATAGACTCCATCATAACGGATAGTTGCCAATTATTAATTGGCGAAGTTTTAACTTATTACTTTAGTAAATTTTTGTGATAATAGTAAAATTAATTAATTCGTTGAATGTTTACATTTTCAATTTTACTCAAGCAGCAGATGAGAGAGCAGAGACCCGCTGATGAAAACTGGGGACTTCTGGACTCGGCTCGGTATGAATTTCTCTTCATGTAAAAAGGGGCGGTGCATAAAGGACGTGGCCAGTTTTGCCTACATTTTAATATGCAAGTATCTTTAGTTTCTGATAAGTTAGATATTGGGGGAAGTTGTAGTTAACGGTTTTAAAATTAATTTTAAAATTGCTTATGCATGGTACCCATACCGTATTAATTGGTAAAATGTGCGAGTGAGTGCGTCCATGCGTTCGTAGTTAATGCAGTAATAGGTGAAAGTAAAAATATTGACTAGTTTCTGAGAAGTTGTTAAATGTAGCAATGCAACAATCTATTATTTTTGTATTATACCGGCATAAATAGATATTCACATGGAAAATGGATTTTGGGCACAGATTTTGGGCTTAAATACATACCTTCATATATACAAGCATCAACATGTTTTCCATGTAAAATACTTATTTATAAGTATTTCCAGCTTTAGAAATTACCACATTTACGTATGTACTCATTGAAAGTTAGCATACGTACTTGAACCCAAATTGCTACATAATTAACAAGGTCATGCAGTCATGCCGTTATCGGAATGAGCCAAATGGTTTGATGAAATAAGTTTATTATTTAGTACGTCTGTTGAAAGTAGAATCATAGTCTCACTTTGTCTCATTTTCCCCATTTTATTTTATTATTCGAGTATCCCGGTTTGGGGATATTTCATCATCTTTCTGGATCTTTCTGGAAGCGTGGTGAACGTGTGTATGATTGGATTTTTTCTTGGTTTTTTAGTGCAAGTGCGATTGTAGAGTTTGTACTGAATGTGTCTCTCTAAATCTGTTCTCATTATTCTAGTTCAATTTAATAAATTACCTCCAAGGAGAGGATTTTGATTGAACATTTACACGTTTACTTATCTCACTTAATAAGTCACTCGCAGTTCACATTTTTAAACTGAGAAGAAAAGTTAGCTGGTGGTTAATTATTTATCTCTCAACATTAGTGGTGACCTCGACGTGATAGTCGAGTGTCTGTGAAAGTGAATAAGTGATAGTCGTTCCTGATATCAACAAAGTTGTAGGAACATTGTTTTTGGTGCAACCCTTAGCCGACCATCCTGGTGACCAGTGAGAGCTTTGCTGACCTGGCGAGGAGGCAGGAAGGAGTACACCGACGGATATCACCAGTTTTGCCTCTTTGAGGACCCGACCCTGAGTATTCGGGGGATTAGCAGGTGATATCATTTCTTAATTTATCGTTTCCTGACCCAAGTACCGGAGGAGAGCATTGTCGAATCCGTGCGGGAGGAAGAAGACCCAGCCAAAGGACCAGCAGGAGAGACGTTTGTTGTAGTTATCACACGTTGTTTGATTTGCCTCTTTGAGGGCCCCATTCTGAGCATTCAGGAGTTGATGAGGTCGTAGCGTTCGAGAGGGAATTCTACACGTGTATATACTAATTGTTTCTTTCTGTTTGGGTTTGTTGTTTACTGAGATTCGCTGCGATGGACCGGCTGAAGAGGAGGAGAGCTCCACTGCGGGCAACCATCACAAAAACCGTAAACGACATTGATGAAGAACTGGAAAACGACCCACCAGATCAAGAAGTTCTCAACCTGAAACTGAACAAGTTGGGGAGGCTGTTGACAGAAGTGGGGGACCTGGACCAGAAGGTTAAAGATGCAATGTTAGATGCAGATTGCACCGATGCCGAATACGAGGCAGAAATCAACGTCATTCAAGATTATGAAGACAAGATTCATGCTACGCGATTCAAAGTGGAGAAAGTGCTTCGACCAGGAGGCAAAACTCCCAGCCCACCAGCGAGTTTCTACAGTGTAGAGTCTGAAGGACATCAGAAGAAGACCTTCAAACTTCCCAAGATTCAACTGAAGAAGTTTAGTGGGGATTTGAAGGAATGGCTAGGGTGGTGGTCTCAATTCTCTAAAATTGACGAAGATGAGGAACTTCACGCTAGTGACAAATTCCAATATCTACTGCAATGCATGGTGACTGGATCAAGAGCAAGAGGACTAGTTGAAAGCTTCCCAATGACAGCCGAAAACTATCCCAAAGCAATTATCGCCCTAAAGGAGAGATTCGGAAAGGAGAAACTTCTTCAACAAGTTTATGTCCGTGAACTATTAAGATTGGTCATCGCAACGGCCAAATCTAAGGAAAAGATACTTTTGTCCGAACTCTACGATAAGGTGGAGACACAGCTACGGGCCCTGGAGTCTCTCGGTATCAAGCCAGAGCACACCACCCTGTTCCTTTTCCCGATGGTGGAATCATGCCTACCTGAAGAAACCCTTACGACCTGGCATCACAGTCCGCTACGGAAAGAAGACGGAAGCAAGCTAGTCCCACCAAAGAATGAACTTCATTTTCTCATGGAATTTTTACGTGAGGAAGTTGAAAATGAAGCAACGATGAGGTTAGTCAGAGCTGGATTCGAAACAACAGCAATTCATGAATCATCAGGGAAAGAGAAAAAGAAGAACGGATCAAAGGCGGAAGTTGCGAAATCTAAGAACAATGAAGATAGCATCCCAACCGCTGCCGGACTTTTTGCTGGACAGAAATCATACACGTGTATTTTCTGCAGCAAGTCTCATCCAAGCCCTGACTGTTTCAAGGCTCAGAACATGAATCTTCAAGACAAGAATGAACTAATTGAAGTAAAGAAAGCCTGTTCTATTTGTCTCGGCACTAGCCATCGCTCAAACAGTTGCAGGACCCCCGTCAAGTGTATTTTGTGCTCAAGGAAGCATCAGACAGTAATGTGTACAGAGATTTGGTCACTGAGGAAAACTGGACACAAGACGCCAGAAGCAGAATCACCAACAACAATGAACGGGATGGCCATGAATAGTCACGCATGCTCCGGAGATGTTCTACTCCAGACGTTAATGGTTCGACTCTACAATGAGGGTGGGGGATACAAAGTAGCAAGACTCGTATTCGACAATGGAAGTCAAGGAACTTCCATCCGTGTCAAGTCTGCCCAAGATTTGAAGTTGAAGCCCATTGGAGAGAGCTGGTCACGTAAAGTGTTATACGGCGGCCAAGTCACCGATATGCAGCGACACAACAAGTACAAGGTGCACATCACTCATCTCAACGGATCGAATGGGAGGAATCTCATCGTCATGGATGAGCCGGAAATTTGCGGTCAGTTAAGTCGCGTCCCGAAGGGTCCATGGATTCAAGAGCTAGCTGCAATGAAGATCCACTTGAGTGATTTCAAATCAGAGAATGCGGAAATCGAGATCTTGGTGGGCAGTGACTACTATGGACAACTCGTCACCGGGCGTGTTGTTCAACTTAAATGTGGATTGACAGCGATCGAGTCAGTATTAGGATGGACACTGTGTGGGAGAGTTCCAGGGGAAACAAATGTGGCCGCAGTCGTCCTTTCCACAGCTCTCATGTCGTGTCAAACTAGTGTGTCTGAGTTGTGGAACCTCGAAACTCTTGGCATCCGCGATCCTGCTCAGGTCAAATCGAAAACTGAACGGGAGGAAGCAACCAGACAACATTTTCAAGAAACAGTGTCTCGTGGTGAAGACGGGCGCTATTCAGTTCGATTACCTTGGGTAAACGGACCTCCGAGCATTCCCGACAATAAATCAATCGCGATGAGAAGATTGGAGTCCACTACCAAGAAATTACAAGAAGCTGGCAAGTTTCAAGACTATGACCAGATTTTCAAGGAGTGGTTGAGAGAAGGTTTCGTGGAGAAACTACACGTGTATGAAGAAGATGAAGAAGGCACTCATTACCTCCCTCATCATGCCGTGATTAAACCACAGAGTCTCACCACCCCCGTTCGACCAGTTTTTGACGCCTCATGCAAGACTGGAAGAAATCCCTCACTAAATGATTGTCTAGAGAAGGGTCCCAATGAACTGGAACTCATCCCATCCATCATTTTACGGTTCCGAGAAAAGAAAATCGGCGTCATCTCTGACATCCGAAAAGCGTTCCAAATGATCGGAGTGCACGAATCCGACCGAAATTTTCTCCGATTCTTATGGTGGGAGGACGTGGCTGTGAAGAAAGTGCAAGTTTTCCGGCATATGCGAGTTGTTTTTGGGGGCAACTGCAGTCCATTCTTATTGGGAGCAGTTTTATCACTACACCTCGGAGCGGCCGATTTACCCCAGCGAATAAGGGACATCGCCCAGAAGCTGTTAAGATCCATGTATGTTGACAACAGTGTCACATCTGTAGACTCCATAGAGGAATACGAAGAGTTCAAGACAACTTCCATTCAACTCCTATCTGAAGCAAAAATGGACTTGCGTCAATGGGAGTGTGGCTCTGCGGAGGGATCCGGAATCGGCCCAGCCGGGTGCGGATTGGTGACTGGTGGAGACCACACCCCTCAAGAAATGACGACAGTCCTGGGATTGAAATGGAACAAGTGCCTAGACGTCCTGATGGTAGAAGTACCCAAAGTGGATCTGCCAGAACTAATTACTAAACGTGTAATTCTGTCCCAAGTTCAACAGATCTTCGACCCAATGGGATTTTTGAGTCCTGCAACATTGGTTCCCAAAATGCTCTTACAAAAGACGTGGGAAACGAAGATGAAATGGGATGAGGAATTAAGCGTGAACCTCAAGAAGGAATTTTTAGCATGGTGGAATCAAGCATCGGATTTGGAGCAAATTCACATCCCAAGGTATGCGATCAGATCCACACATGACAATCTACAACTCCACACCTTCTGTGATGCCAGCCAAAACGCCTACGCAGCAGCGGTGTTTATCAGAGTCGAAACAGAAGACGAAGTGTTCATCCAGCTACTTCAAGCGAAGTCGAGGGTGGCACCAATCAATAAAGTGACAATTCCCAGACTTGAACTTTTGGGATGTACTATTGCTACACGTTTAACTTCAGCTGTAAAAAAAGCATTGGCATTTGAAGATATCCCTACATTCTACTGGAGTGACTCCACCACAGCGCTCGCTTGGATCCGGAGAAACGACGAGTGGGGGACTTTTGTGGGCAACAGGGTGAAGGAAATTTGTTCGCTTTCACGTGTAGAAGAGTGGCGACATGTTCCAGGGAAGTTAAACCCAGCGGATTTGCCATCAAGGGGATGTTCGCCGTCGGAACTACTTGACAGTCGTTGGTGGGAGGGTCCAGGGTGGCTCAAATCCCCAGACGACGAATGGCCACTGCAAGCAAGTGAAGCAAACGAAGAACAAATCATGTCCGAAGCCAAGAAGAAGTCCATTCAGATGAATGCAGTGGATACCCTGAAATCTTTGTGGTACGTTCGCTATTCGTCATTTACCAAGAACGTCCGTCTAGTGGCACTTATCATCAGATTTGCCAACAAACTGCGGAAGAAGAGTACAGAGAAAGGAGAGTTGAAACGGTGGGAGCTTGAATCTGCAGAGGAGAAGTTATTCATCCTGGTCCAGCAAGAAACTTTCCCAACTACACGTGTACCGGAAGATGTTATTGCTGGCCTGCGTGTATTCAGGGATGAAGATTCAACTTTACTCCATGTCAAGACCAAACTCACCCATCGAAATGATGACACCAACATTTTTCGTCAACCCGTGCTACTCCCGAATTCACATCCATTGGTGGACCAACTCATCAGAGAGGAACACATCTACAATGCGCACGCTGGGGCACAATTCCTCATGGGACGGTTACGAGAACGGTGCTGGATAATCCAAGGCCGAAGAGCGGTCAGGAAGATTATCAAGAGTTGCGTCATTTGTCGACGATTCACCACCAAGGCCCCCATTTTACAACAAGCCCCTTTGCCAGAAGATCGTGTCAAGAACGCCAGAGTATTTCAGACTACTGGAATAGATCTAGCTGGACCATTGTATTTGAAGGACGGGTCGAAAGTGTGGTTCGTCATCTTTACATGCGCCGTTTACCGAGCAATCCATTTGGAACTTGTTTCAGCAAGCAGTACGGACGCATTTCTGCTCGCGTTGTTCCGCTTCATCAGCCGCAGAGGTCGACCGTCAGTTATCTACAGCGACAACGGGACCAACTTTGTGGGAGCGGACAACCTATTTAAGAAGATGGATTGGAAAAAGATCGAGTCTGCTACACGTGTAAGTAGGATTACCTGGAAATTTAACCCTCCATCAGCAGCATGGTGGGGTGGATTCTGGGAGAGACTCATCCGAAGTGTCAAGGATTTACTGAAGAGAATGTTGGGACACAGAAAGTTGGACTACGAACAACTTCTCACATGTTTATACGAAGCAGAGGCAGTAGTCAATTCTCGACCTCTGACTTTGGTGACTGAAGATCAAGACGATCTCATACCACTAACTCCAGCAATGTTTATCCAAGATATTGCGGAGATCAATTGCCCTGAAGTTGAGAACCTGACTGGGATGGGACTGAACAGGAAGTACAAACAAATGAAAATTTTACACGTGGAGCTGCGAAATCGCTTCCGGAAGGAATACTTTGGCCAACTGGTTCAGCGAGGAAAGCACCACAGGTCAGTCTCATTTCAAGTTGGCGACGTTGTTCTCATCGGAGACGACAACAAGAAGAGGATCGAGTGGCCGATGGGAAGAATCATTCAACTCTATCCAGGGAAAGATGGTCAAGTGCGGGTGGCGAGAGTCAAGACCACAACGAACGAGTTCTTACGGCCCCTCCAACGCTTATTCCCACTTGAAGTATCCTCCCCCACTGAAGTCCCCTCTGTGCCCAAGGTGGTCATGGAGAAAGCAGTAAGAAAGAAGAAGGAAAAGGTGAAGTTTGAGGAGAAGGAAGTCATCACACGAGCTGGACGACGGGTCAAGATGCCAACCAGACTTGGAGTGGATGATACCGAAAGGCACTAAGAAGAATTTGTGCGAAGAGTTTCTACCTCATTATGCTTCATATTCTACACGTATAATTTAAGTAGTTGTATGAAATGTAGATTATATTTCTAAGAACTTTCTACGTTTACATTCATTGTTATTTTTGTTTGTTAGACTCTTTTGTTCTCACAAAAGATGTGGGAGGATGTTGAAAGTAGAATCATAGTCTCACTTTGTCTCATTTTCCCCATTTTATTTTATTATTCGAGTATCCCGGTTTGGGGATATTTCATCATCTTTCTGGATCTTTCTGGAAGCGTGGTGAACGTGTGTATGATTGGATTTTTTCTTGGTTTTTTAGTGCAAGTGCGATTGTAGAGTTTGTACTGAATGTGTCTCTCTAAATCTGTTCTCATTATTCTAGTTCAATTTAATAAATTACCTCCAAGGAGAGGATTTTGATTGAACATTTACACGTTTACTTATCTCACTTAATAAGTCACTCGCAGTTCACATTTTTAAACTGAGAAGAAAAGTTAGCTGGTGGTTAATTATTTATCTCTCAACAACGTCTGTTGAATTCTTATTTTTACAGGGTTTAGCAAGATGATAATTATCAAGGTTGGTAATATTTTTAAACAATATGAAACTATCACGGATCCAATTTTGTAAGAGAAGACACCCTGTTTCACAGTCAAACGGATGATTTTTTTCATATTTGACCCGTGTCAAGCGTATAAGCTGGGCTGGGGATAAGAAACTTCAGTATGGGCATCCTGTCCATCATGCTGTCGTGGGAAATAAGCGTAATTTTCTTCTGACGGGGATCTAAATATGTATGAAAAAATAAAAATTAGTATCCAACTTAAATAAATAAGTTGCATAATCTTAGGAGGAGAGCTTCCAAATTTCCGAACGCCCTTGATGCGGTAAAAACTAAATTTTTGGGCGAGGGTTGTTTGATCGAGTGAAAATAGGGCAATTTGCATGATTTTGACCCCTTTGAGTGACTGTGGCGATGGAGCACGGAGAATGGAAGTATGCCCAAAGTATGCTCACAGATTTTGACCAAACTAGCGTCCATCGGTCACAAATTTAAGTAGTATGAAAGTTGCAAATGCCAATATCTTCCAGTGTACACGTTTGGAAAATATATTTGTTTGCAAAACAGGAAAATGCGCAGTAAATTAGGAAAGTTTTAAGTTTCCCAGCGTTTTGACACATTAACCCCGCTTTTAAGGCTGCCTGGGACGCAGGTATATAAATAATTTCTTAAGAATGATGTTAAGGGCTCATTTTTGGACAGAATGGAAAATGGATCGGTAAATATGTCGGGAATGGGTTTTGTGAGAGAGATTGTTTCATAAGGTGGGAAATATCGGCAGGCTAAAAGGCAATAGCAATCACCCAGTGTGATCGTGGACCAAAGGTAGGTCGCTCTGCGCGATTCAGATGAGATTCCGGTTTCGAGCCCGGACGGTTGCACTACATTTTTGCTAATTTGCCTATGCCAGCCAATATATTTAGCCCACAGTTTCTCCATAGAATTACCGATTGTCAGATACTATATCATGTCCAAAGGGCCTGTAATTGGCAAGTACGGAAGCTCCCCTCTTTGGGCTTACTTGTACTTTGTGGATCGTAGTGGTAGTTGGCGTGTTTAGGATTGCTACTAAATCCGAGCGACATTCTCAGCTCGTCCAGATAAGGCGTTCCCTGCAGGCTGAGGGAGACCGCGTAAGGATGAACTTCAACTTGTGTAATGGAATCCATTGGTATGAAACACTTTACAGGTGGCCTTCCTAAATTGAGCAATTTGTTTACACATGTTACCTTTCAGCTAAAAATGGAACCTTTTTTCAAGTTACACCGAGATTGTCTAACGAGTTATATCAAAGAATCAAGCCAAAAATTTAGAATCACATGGTGCTTATCATTCCGTTGAATGGTCCCCGAAGAAAAAAAAATTGCGACAAAGTTTATTTTTTTAGTAAATTCCCCCCCCCCTTTCCTGCACGACAAGTGTCATGTGATTACTCCTTTTTGACTTGATTCTTTAAGATAACTTAGTAGACAATCCCGGTGTAGCTTGAAAGAGTCCATTGTAACGGTTTATTCTATTAAAAATTGTATGTACTCCTCCTTTCCAACTCTCCATGAACCCAAAAGAGCTTCGGGGCGAGCACGTCGACGTCGAAAAAAGGCGTCCAGGCACGACGTCCAAGAATTATATTAGCCAAGAAGCCGAATTATCCTATTATTTAACACCAGTTTATTTTATTTCGACGTAGAAGTCATTCAATTACCCAAATTCTTTACACGAATTGAATAATTTGAACGCCAAAGTAAAATAAACTGGTGTTAAATAATAGGATAATTCGGCTTCTCGGCTAACATAATTCTTGGACGTCGTGCCTGGACGCCTTTTTTCGACGTCGACGTGCTCGCCCCGAAGCTCTTTTGGGTTCATGGAGAGTTGGAAAGGAGGAGTATATTCAACTAAATAAATGTACCGCATTGAGTGTGCAGCATGGCGAATTCGATCCCCTTCTGGCAAATGGTCGCGAGGATAAAGCCCTGCGAACCTGCTGCTCGAGTTTGATAAGTCTCGATGCTGACACTGCGACACTCAAGGGTTACCTTCGTGTCGGGTGAAAAATTAGGGGGTGGTTTCCCGTCCAATTTTTCGGATAGAACCGGAATTTCGTCGTCTTCTTCCCCTGTACATAAAAATTTTAAAAAGTGTGCAAAAACTTTATTTTAAGTTGAACGTTATATATATATAACGTTCAACTTAAAATAAAGTTTTTGAAGTCACTTTGTTGAAGTTACTTAACTTCTCGCTGGTCTACTGTCATAACTTAAATGTCATATTTGTCCCACATTTAGGCTAAATATGACACGACACGCAGCGGCGTAGCCAGGATTGGGTCCTGGGGGGGGGCCCAGCCAAAAAAATATTTAGATTACCCTTTTCAGGCGAAAAATTTATACGCTCACTCACTAACACCGCTTTAACACAGGGTATAGTTACATAGTTACGTTAAGCTTAGCTTTAAGCGTCAAAAACCACTAATATAGAACGTCATATTTCATGCTAACGCCCCAAAAATTTATTGTATCTATAGTAAATCGTGTGTATTTAGATCGTCTCTGCGGTTTTTAGACGATAAAAAAGTTGGACCACACATTAACGAGGGTCTGCAAACTTGGGTTACAGTTTGGTCGTATCAAGTGGCTTAAGCGCAAAACGTGACATCTGTAAATGTATCAACTGCTAGTGGACAGTAAAAAATTCAACCTTGTGTTCCTTCAATAGCCTGTTGTGCATTCAAGGAAAAATTCTACGACAAAATCCGAGCAACATGAAGGGTTTAGTAACAAAATTTTGAAGATTACCCAAATATCAAACCAGTTTCTACTTGAAAAAAATTTTCCATTAGTCATCAACAAAGACCTTATGGCATGATCGGAATAATTAGTCCAAAGATTAATGACTAATATAAACCGTGTAAATTTATTCCGGTAACATTCATTTTTTGACCCCCGTTCGAGCTATAACTATTGACACCGTCAATGTCTTTCGTTTAATTTTTTACTGTGGGTGGATTGAAGATATGTGCTAATTAAAAGCACCATAGCTTTGAGATGCAGGTCTTAGAAGCGGTAAATTCTAATTAAAAATTAAAATCATCCAAAATTCGGAAGTTTGTAGCAATGCGTGAGTAATAATTTTCCTCAGGATGTAAAATGACCTGAATAATTCAAAATATAAATAGGTGAGTCGAGCAGCAGTTTTCAAAAGCACGGTTCGCAAAAAGCTTGACTCGAAAAAATCTTAACAAGCTCAGTTGAACCGAGCACGAACAAGCCCGGTTCAACTGGCTCACCTCTAATCCGAAATAGTCTCACCTACCAGAAAAAGACTGACCATTCTCAAATTTCACGAGATAACTTAAACTTCTTGTCCAAATTATGCAAGCGAGTATAACAACGTAAAACGGGTTAAATGAAGTAGCCCATTGCTGATGGTCGACAAACGAATCGTCGACAACTAATTGGTCGTCAAAAAACAGGTCGCTAAAACAACTAGTCGTCGATCTCAACTTGTCGATAGACGACTAGTCGCCGCAATATATCGGTTGACATGGCAAATTGGTTGCCAATCTCAATTGGTCGACAGTAAATTGGTCGACGCTAGTTAAAAGTTGTAACAAATACTAGCGACGGAAGTTCTGTGTATAAACACTTGATTTTGGTACAAGTTATCCAGAAATGTAAAATATTACACTTTTTAAGCCAAACGAATTTGCTGTGCGACCAGACTTACTAGGCATAGGTCGTTATCCACGACGAGAGGTAATTAAAGGTGAGGAGAATGATTGGTCAAGTGATGAGGATGGCTTACATGGCGCTGGAGAAGAATCAGGCAACAAAATCATTTGTGTTAAAAGCTTCCTGAAATTCAGGTTCGTCACCTCGTTTTGCGCCACGTGCAGATTTTGAAAAACAATCCATTTCTAAACCCCGAAAAAGCCGAAAACTCCGTTCGGCGATTTAGCTAAGCTGTAAAACCCCAAATCCAAACGCAGCATGGCCTATCTGTTAGAATCCAATTAAACAACTATCTAGAGACTAATTAAAACTGATTTGGGAAATATTGTAGCAAAAATGGCCTATGTAGATCTACGCATTTAGAAACCACAAACTTTTTTCCGCTTACTGCTGAAAAAATTCAGCAGTGCGCAGAAACGGGCGACGATGGTTTTGGTTTTGCTGTCATAAAAGATGAAGAACCCCCTTTTTAGTCATCCGACATTTACCGTTTGGTTTTTTTCGAATTTTTCATCGTGATACGACAACTTTTATACCGCTGAATTTACGATTTTTGGCGCATTTTGGAACGTTTAAAATAATTAGTCAAAGAAAACTACCCTAGAAAAGTGTCTGGAAGTTTTTTTGTCGGGCAAAAAGCGATTCAATCTTAAAGTTGAGGATAAGGGACGTCACATGCAGCAAGTTTCGCGTAGAAAAAGACGGGGTTGTAGGCTAGAAAGCTGATCAAACCTTTCCACGAATAAATGAATCACCCTTCTGTAATACCTACTGTCTTCGCAGGGAAAAATGTTACTGGATTAAATTTACATCCTTTGCATTTGCATATGTCAAATAATAAGTTTGACGTCCAAGTTTACAATATTTTTGACTAAAAAAAGCTTCGAAGATTTAAATGAAAAATTAAACGGGCTCACACACGCTTGACATTCAAAGCCGGGATACAGATTTATCTTCGCATCCTTAGTATCGTAAAATACCATAGAAATCAATGCGAAGCATCAAGCTTCATAAAACCGGTGAGCTTATAATGGTGAGACCTGAACTGGCTTTCTCCGATTTTGACGGGACAAATTTTAAACAGTTCGTGTGCAGCAATAAGTGGGTCTATCTTTTTTGCGTTTTCTTGAATGTGCGTAGTTTCCCCTTTGGACTCATTCCATCTGAACCCACACGATCGTCGTCGCACCATATTTGAGATATTGTTCACAATCTTATAGTAGATGCATGGTATAAAATAAAACATATCATAAAAATCAAAGTTTGAAAATTAATTTTTTTCGCAAAGATATAGCAGTTAAAAGAAAATTTGTAAATACATTGAAAATGCTTTCGTAGCCAAAGTATAGATTCAAAGGGGTAGGTTATATTTACGGATTTCATTAATCGATCATTCATTGATAGAAAAAAATTTTTTTAATTCGAAAATTCGAAAAAATCAGAAATTTGAAATGTATTGAAAAACTCTATTATCGAGAAGACGGACAAAAGTCGCTTATAGTGAGATAAGCCAATCGATGCCTTTGGGCCTGAGCAAACAAAAAAGCTTAAAACCTCACGCGATTTTTGTCCGTCTTGGAGTTTTGGCGATTTTCTGAAAAGGTAAAATTAACATGGGCTTCTTGTGTAGACAGTAGTAAATAATTCTGTGTTCCTATGTGGCCGGGAACATTGACAAAGCTGAAGTTGTGTGGTGTTCTCATATCAAAGCGAGGAAAATACATGGTCAGGCAGCCACCACCAGCGAGCAGGGTTTAGCACCTCTATTTTCTGGTACTGGATCAAACGTGTTGCTTACAAATGGAATGAGCCTTTGCCCGAATTTTTAACAAAAATGAGGATTTTTCGAAACGCTGTAACTTTTCCAATTTTAACCCGATTACCAATGTTAAACAGAAAAAATACTTTACTACTAACTTTTAAAATTTGAAATTTGCATACCACCTTGGAAATTTGAACAATACAGAAAATATCAAACTTTTTAACATTGTTTAACTTTTTAACTTTAACTTATTTTAACTTTTTAACAAGTTTTTGAAAGGAAAGTTTTCTTATAATGTTCATTAATTTCTGAAATCAGTTTACAATTGAAAAAGTTATTGAATTTTGAATGATTTTGATTTTGGTTAAAAATTCCGCTACAGGGGTAAATACTTGCATCTATGAAAATGCAAAACTGTATATATTTTCATTTTTGTGCGTCAACAATTTAAAATTCGTCCGATTCAAATCGTAGAAAACCATTTGGTGCTTACTTATAAACGTATTGTTATTAACGTGATTTTTTTAGTACAGTTTTACGACTCTTTTAGAATCTCTTAGCTGTCGTAATTTATTTTTCGATACAAAGATACTAAGGGTACGAAGTAATAACGAAAATGTGTAACATATAACTTTATGCGTAACTTACTTTTAATTTTTTTATTTTTTTTTATTTTTTTGCAATTTTTTGCAAGTATTTTTTTTATTTTCTCGGGCTCTGGGGGGGCTCAAGCCCCCCCCTTGGCTACGCCGCTGACGACACGACAAATATAACCTGATCTGACATTTATTTCTTGACACCGACATTGTACACTGATTACACTCGGATTTGTATTTGCTGTACGACTTTATACCTTGACTTTCACCAAAGTTATTATCAATTCTGGAACCATCCGATGCGTGGACAACTAGATTTTCGGCAATAATCTTGACAATTTCGCCATCTGAGGATGATTCAGTCCCGTTCTCGGGGAGCGACGATTTCAATTTCTTTGCGGGTATTTCATCAAGTGACTGGTTCAGTACTGCGCCTTCCTTTTCTTTTTTTGTCTGGAATTAATATTATTTAAAATTTAAAGTGTCACGTGGTACAATGTAAATTATTTCGTGTGCACATACATATGTACATAATCGATTTAAATAAATAGGTTTTTAAATTACCTCTGTTTTATTAAATTCTATAATGTTGATAATTTTTGTGGTATCCGAGAATCGAGTTTTGCAGTACTCGCAGACGTGCAAATCTCTCGATCGTGTTCCACAGTTTGGGCAGACGGCTTCTGAACCTGGGATGAATCGGTCCCTCTAGAAAAAATAATACGTCCATATGTATTTCGTCAAATTCCTTATATTTAACCCTTTCCCAAGAAAATTCAGTTATATTATAAGAACGCTGCAGGAATTCAGTGAGTCTAATAAAACCCCAAAATTTAGCATTGCCTTATTTTTGGAAATATCCAAACTTTCAGCTAGATAAAATTGACGGTTTCATTACCATAGGAGAAAATAAATCGCTCAAAATGGCGACAGATTTTACAACGCGGAGAAAAAATTGTGAAAATCGAGAAACGACAATTGCTTCTCAGGACTTTAGTCTTCTCCCCGAATTAAACTATTTCTTACAGAACAACTTTTGTTTTTCGTTGTGAATTAAAAGATTACATAAAGGTAAACATGTTAATTCGTAAGGAAGACAAAAATTTAACTGCTAAGCTACATAGATAAATTTTTTCACAGCAAATATGTATGCACCTGTGGGGTTGGTAAAGGTGGAATAATATTTGTTGGGGATGGTCGAATAATTGGAGCAGTTTGTTGAAGGTCCAAGGTATTCGAGGAGGGTAAATCGCCCCCCGTCGAGGAATCTGATGACAAAAAAACTGGCGTGGTTTCAGCCTCGATAATAAATTTGCCAAATTTGCCATTATTGTTATCATCATTGTCCTCGGGAAGCATCATATCCGCACCGCCTTCCTGGTCAGTCTCATTGTCGGAAAATGTACAGTTCTCGACATTTTGTTCGTTTTCTTTTTTCAGTTCTACTTTTAAAAAGCTGTCGAAAAAAAATAATTACTGTATAATCAACCTTAATTATAGCTAAAATTAATTCTTAATTTCAACTACCTCGACATATCTGCGCCCTTTATCGCAGTGTTTTCCACTGTTAAAAAGCTGTCCAAAAATAATAATTACTGTATCCATACTAGTCCGCAATTTGATGGTGATTACGTGGGTGTTTTATTATTAATTTTCAAAAGGTATGTTCCGCACTGTTTCTCGCCAAAATTTTGATGAAAGAACAAACTTCAAATACATTTAGGAGGCTGTGATTTTTTTCAGTTCTGTAGGTTAACATTAACACTAGCAATAACCCATTAAAATTTACCTCGAAAATATGCCAAAATTTACGACTTCATATCACTATCATCCGAAAACCGTTTTCCCCTGATGTCTTTCTTTAAGTTTCGAAACGAATAATAATCACTAAGGGTCAAGTCTGAACTGCACGGGGTGTGGTTTGTGCAGGTAAAGCGATTTTCGTCTGCACTATCCCTCGCAAAAAGCCAGGTATGAGGAGGAGCGTTGTCATCTAAAAAAAGGCCAACTCTATATTTTGACCCCACGTTTCTTTTCAACCGGAGGACGCAGCTCCTTCTGGGTACCTGCATACGCGGCCCCATTTATTGTAGTATTTCCAGCAATAAATTTTATAAGGAGGGGACCTTTGATATCCTTGAAAATGGTCATCATCAATCTTTTGTCAGATTTTTGCACTTTTCAATTCTCGGGCGGTGGCAACCCCTCCTGCTTCCATTGAGGGAATTATTATTTGGTCACCGGGTCATAATAGTAAACTCAGGTACCATATTTAGCTAATAAAATATTGAGCAGGTTCAAGTCTTCATTTAATAGGTTAAAATTGGCATTGCAAAAGTCGACTCGATCATGTTTTTGAGATGCCGAAAGCAATTTTCGTACCCAACGGACGGAATCCATTTTCATACCTAAGTCTTCAGTTAACATGGAACAAATTGCTGGTTTTGGAACACCCATCTCATCTGCTAAATAGGACAGTTTCAACCGCGGATCTCTCATTATTGGTTCCTCTAGTTTCCGGAGCCTTTCTGTGGAAGAAACGGATTTTGAGCGTCCTGGCGACTTTTTGCCCGAGACCTCGTTTCGCCATCATTTAAAATTATTAACCCAATTGAATTTGTGTTTTGTGTTGGGCAGTTTTCATCGTAAATTTTAAGCATTCAATCATAAATCTGCGACACGTATTGCCCATCCAGCATTAAAAATTAAATCACACTACGATATTTAATTTGCAAATCTAGCATTTTTTCCGTCGAGGTAAAGTTTGCCGATTTATTGCTAGTGTTTATGCTAACCCACAGAGCTGAAAAAATCACAGCCTCCTAAATGTATTTGAAGTTTGTTCTTTCATCAAAATTTTGGTGAGAAACAGTGCGGAACATACCTTTTGAAAATTAATAATAAAACACCTACGTATGTATCCTATCTCGCAATGTCATAAGAGTACATTACGAGATAAGATAATTGCATTGAAATCACGGACTATGGATGCAGCCTTTGTCTATAATCAACCTTAAAATTAATTATAATTCTTAATTTCAACTACCTTAACGTAGCTGCATGCTTTATCTCATTTTCAGTGTTTTCGGTCTTTTTTACATTTACGGGCCCAGATCTCTTTCTCTTGCTCCAGGGCCCAGGTCGTTTACGTTTGATTTCTAATTTTAGTGCCCAATTAATTAAGGTTAAATATTCTAATATGTATTTATGTATACCTGGTCGTTCACCTGGTTTCCGTATTATCTCCTCAAAAACATCAAGTTCGTCATCTTCATAATTCACAATTACTGGTTTCGCATCGGTTTCACTAAGGTCGTCAAGATTTTCATCCTGTTCCGTGGTTCTCGATGCTTCCTCTTCATCTGAAAGTGCAGTTAGTTAAGTTAGACGAACATTATTTTTCAAAGTTTGCATTATGCACTTTTAAATTGACAAGTCGATGTACAGTTTGGTCATTTGTCATTTCCATTAGAAACTCTTTTTGCAAATTTTGCGAGCAAACTTAAAAATCGGGAAGAGCCGGTCATACATTATGCCATAATTGGTTCAAAAAATTGCAAGTTGCATGAAATAAATATTTAATAACGAACGAATTTTTTAACCGGCACATAATTTGTTAACAGCTTTTTTCTTTAGGTTTTAAAATATTTTTCTTACTTTAAAATTTGCCAAAAAACCTCTAAAAATCAAATTACCAAATTATAATTAACTTATATAAAACCAGAATCGTTTATCTTACTCTTAGCAATTTCCGCTTGATATGTCATCTTCAACTTGATCAATTTCACCATCGCGTCTATCGTCACGCTCAATTGGTCCATTTCCTCCTTCAGGTTGCTTAATTGGTCCAAATTTTGGCGACAAGCGGCACAAATCTGCAGACTTTTCCGACACAAATGATTCGCCCCCACGATCAGCTGGAGAAAGAAGCAGTGTTGTTTTTTCATGTGGCGATGACCTCGCGACGAGCCACAAATTGAACACTTTTTAATTTTTGAGCTATGTTTGATTTGAAATAAGTCATCAATAGTTACGACTTGTTTAAGGAGCACGATGACTGGAGAGAGATTATTATCCACCATCATAACGAATAAATTAATTAGCGGGGTTTTAATGATTTTTGGGAAAAATAGTAAAATTACAAATTATTTAATTAGTTTTTTTTAATGTTTATATTTTACTCACTCAAGCAGCATATGAGAGAGAGAGAAGACCCGCTTCTGGGCAATGCTAGACTTGACTCGGGTATGAATTTCTCTTTTCACGTAAGAAGGGGTGGTGCAAAAAGGATGTGGCCAGTTTTGACGATGGTCATCCATTTAAATCTGTTAATTTTCATGCGCCCTTGATACTGGGAAAGAGGGTTCAAGCTTTTAAAATATATTTTACGATTAGTTATGCATGGTCCCCACAATATTCATGCAAAATTACAATATGCTTAAAATGGTTTGATTATTACAATTTGGGAGTTTCTGATGTACTATTAATTACTGAATCTTCTATGGAAAACAGTGGCAACAAAAGGCTAAAAATTCACAATGATTTTTCTTGCTCCTTTTCCATTCTGTGGATAGTGGAACACTCGAATGTTGGAACGGAATGTCCGTCATGAAACGTTCCAATTTCCCATTCTATAACATTACACACCCTATAACTGGTTGTAAGCGTAAATGGAAAATGATAATTATACTGTATAATTGTACATGCATGCCTATATTTAATTATACATGCCTGTTGGAGTGTATAATTTATACACTCCAACAGGCATGTTTTCGAATAATTTATAATATAAACACAACTACAAATTATGAATACTATAACTACAATCTCATAAAATACCACAGGCAAATAATTATTGATCCGTTAACATACTTAAATTATAATACCACCTTCGATGAGTTTACACCGTTCAATTATTACAGAAAATACGAAATATTGCCTTAGTAATCTGTGCGTTACAAAGCATTCGTCGAAATCCAAACAGATATTTCGTCCCTTTCGATGTGTATGATCACCTAAATTCGACAATCATATTTGTCATTAGCATTTATGAATATGTAGCTTGGGATGAAAATCAACTAAACAAATTTATTACCAAAAGCTAAAATAGATAGATACATTTGGCTTTTTGAATAACATTAATTTTTACAACTTCTATGCACATCTTACTTATAGAGGCACTCATATTCCGGTGTAAAATTGGTGACTTGCTTGTCCTTCGTCCACAATTTTGCATTCTTAACAAACCATTTTTCAAACAAGCTTGACATTAACTTTAGAGGAGGATATGAATCTCCGCCAACTTTCATCATTCTGAAACGCAATAAAAACGCTTGTTTTAATTTAACTTTCACATTGAAATAGATGTTAAATTAGTATATTTTTTATGGATTGAAGGTACGAAGTTTGCATGAAATATAAATTTCACGAAAGTTTCCAAGTGGCGACTACATATTAAACACATCAGTGCTTTTTGACATTTTTAGTTTTAGGCGTTTCAATTTCTACATTTGGAACTGACCTTAAAAAATATTTTCATTATCGCGTTATTATGCGACGAATCGAAAAATTATTATTACTCCGGATAAAGTTTAAGGTGTTTAAGGTACGGAATTCGGAGTTCACATACTTGCATCAGAATATTTTTAAGAGTGCATATGTATCAATTTTCTGTAGAACCCATTACCCCATAATAAATTCCCACGAGGTTTGGGTAGATTTGGGAAACCCAAAATTTAACGTGTATGGAAACTGCGAGCCATTCATCCTTTCAAAGAAGCTTATTAGAGAGTTGGAGATTTTTTGTACTTTTACTTGTACTGTACTGTGACTACAGTACAATACAAAAATTAGTACAAAAATCAAAAGACCTGGAGAATTTCATTATTTTGTACTCTGAAAAAATTGTATTGTAAAACTCCGCGAAATAGATGAGTCAAAAATTGAGACAAATCAACTCATGATATACAAAATGAGAATCCCTCCAACATGTGCGTTTAAAACGATCAAACCAAAAAGTCGAAATTTGTTACCCTTGACCTCGATTAAAACGGTCACCAGGCTGATATAAGCCGAAATGATAGTAATTTCTGAACTCCTCGCTTCAAAGTGAACTACGTCTGCAACGGTTGAAATAAAATATTAACATTTTTGACCTTTGACCTCGTGAACATGGTCACGGGGTCTTCATACGTTAAAGCTATGCAGATTTCTTAAATTCTCGCCTTAATACACGTCTAAAACAGTCGACACTTAAATTGCGACCTTTGACCTCGTCCTTTCGGTCATTGGTTGGTCGTAGGTCAAAAGTATTGACGACTATAAATTCTTGGTGAAATTTCCTTTAAAATGATACCGCATATGAAAATTAAGGTACAATTTTGCGTTTACTTCACGCCAGGGTGACCTTGACCTTGACCACAGGGAGCCCATCTTCGAACTCGACCTAGGGTCAAAAATTAGAAGCAAAATGGCGAAAACGGCGTCTGATTACATTGAGGCGTTCTAGAGATATCCTAGTTGCCAACCCTTGATTTTTCCACAGTAGTACAAATTGAGCCCGTGTTTCAATTTGTCTACCGTAGACTGTAGAATTAGTACAAAAAGCTGATGACGTCATCATCTAGAGTCCACAGTACAGTCTACAGTCAGAGTACAAGGAATCTCCAACTCTCTATTAACTCAATTGATACATCTCTATCGTCAATCGCCGCTAAGGCCATGTCTGCTTCCTGCAATAATACATTATTTCTCTAACTTTTCAACTAAATGCATTAATAAATATGTATGTAAATTACGATACCCCGCGCACGATAACATCTACCGTGTCATTCTTGCCGAATGAGCGATATGTGTTCGAAACATCGTCGAACATTTCGACCCCTTCAATGGTACATTTGTTCAGGATCTTGATTTCGTTATCCACCTTGTGCAGAAGATCGATGAGGAGGCCAGTGTAACAGGTCGTGTGTCGACATGACGACGCGGTCTTGACTCGCGATGAGAGGCAGGACTCGTTTACAATCACCCAGGGATGATACTGCACGTATTTATGTAAATTAAGTATAATTCTCCACGATATATTTATTACAGGGGTTAGGCCGATTGTTAATCTTGGTGTTGACCGTCTTTTGTACATATTCTGGTCAGAGGATCTACATCAATTATATATGAACAGCAGTTTTGGGGTAGTGGGGGGGTAAATGTTTTGCGTGACAGGTTGATTTATGTATACCAAATGTCAATAGGGCATGCAATGGGTGACGAGGTGGGCGGGAGTGTCCATAAAATTAAAATTTGTATGGAAACAATTTATGGACCTCCCCTCGTAGGCGGGACGCAGCAGCTCTGGTAATCGTGACTTTTGCCGTGTTGGCACTGACTGCTTCTGTGTGATCATTAAGGATGAGTATCACCGAGCTAGTGGTGGCAAATTTCTATGCGGTAGTCAATGTGTGACTAATCGGTGGCATTTGATCACCATCTGGTAATAGCATACATATTGTAAAAACCAAGCTATCACCTACCCGGAGTATAGTGTCTTTACGAATATTTAATTGTGCCTTGCTCGTTGGAATTAAAGAAAGTGACTGAGTGAACATACGATTATTTTATCTACTTAAACTAGATTTTATTTCCAACAAATTACTAATTGTCAACACAATTCAGAGCTCTGCACCAACACGAGTTGATTGGTGACTACTATAACGACAAATTAATCGTGGACATCAATAACAAAGAATTAACAATTCTTACTCTTGATTTCCTACCACGACGACTAAAATCCAAAATGTCTGACTCTGACAACGACTAAAACTCGACTGTGTAGAATTCTTCTACCTACTTACTTACTACGACTTAACAAAGAGAGACGCGCACCCAAAAATTACACCCTGACGTCACCATGGCAACCACCACCACGTCCCGGGGCAATTATAGACGCGTACTCAACAATTTACAAAAATACATAAAACAATTTCATAACTACATCATTTTACATTTAACACATATATTTAGTCACCGTTCGAGGATAAGTAGGTTATAAAATTTCTCAGACTGTGGCCAGATTTCATAGAAACCACAAGGCCCGATGCAGAATTCTCAATATACTACGAGTGCAAAGCGATCCATAAAACAAAATTACCTCGATCGTTATAATTCGATGAATTTGGGTATACTCTGAAAAATAAGACAAATTTACTTGGTATGTGTATAACTTAACATATTCTAAGGACTCACCGTGACAACGGTACGCCCCAGTGTATCCCTTCGCACAGACACAGTTTCCATTACGGCACGTCATATCCTTCCCAGCGCACGTGTCGGTTGGTTCACATCGCCCAGCGTATGGGACTTCTATGTAAATAAAGTAAAATGTATGAATGGACATGGCCGGGGGACTGATGCCACAGGCAGTGGCTGTGGAAGCCGTATTGACAACGAGGGACATTAACATTGTAAGATATGGGAGGGAGAAGTTTATTTAAAATATGCAGATGACTGGGACAATGAATAACCGTGAGGACATTGCCTCCTGTCCACACTCTTCACCGGTCATTGTTCACTGGGTAAACCAATTACGTTATTGTAGAATATACCACATTTGTGATACCGCTATAACCATAGAGGGACAAACCTGACGGCATTTTTAAAATTATTTGTAATTTATTTTGACTTTGTTTATGGTTAGGGAACTGAATGTTCGATTCCTTTGTAAATTACAAATTATGTAATTAGCCTTTCTGATGTATAATGTGTGTAATATGATAATGTGTTTTGGAATGATGATAAATGCATAAATAAAGATTGAACTTTTTTGCAGTATTTACAAAATATTTCCATGAATTATTGCAATACCGTTTAAATATGTTATGTACCTTTAGGTGCTGCGTGTCCCGAAATTAGAAGGATCACCCCCGCGGTAGCCATTAAGGCTAGGGAATTACTATCCACTCTCATTACTCGGCTTAAATTATGTAAACATATCGGGAAAGTGAAACAAATATGATCTCAAGTTTCTTAATCGCACCACTATTTATAAATTTTTGTAAATATGTGTGCTTACTTCGTATTTGTAAAAAGTATTTATCGTGTCATGAATTTGCACTTTGTTGTTCATTTTTTTGCAGCAAAAGGCAAAGAGCGAAGTTATTCTTGTTATACATAGGGCTGTCATATTACGTCACGAATTGGCACGATTTTTTAGACTGCATTATTTAACTGCCACCCCTAAAACTTCGTGATACTAAAATGAATAAATAATTGAGGTGCACATTTCCGGTCGGGATGTTAGACGGCAATTTTAGAAAAATATTTAGCTCTTGAAATTCATTCAAGAAAAATATTTTTTATCATGGATGCTTGTTGATTCAATAGATCTTTTAAGTCATTCATTTCGACCGGAAGGGAAGTTAGGAAACATTCTTGATATAGGTAGTTGAAGTCAAGGTTGACCATTGGTACATTCCATAATAATATTTATCCAAATAATTATAATAATCTTAATATCACGACATTACGTGAAAATATGAGTTTTCATTTCTTTTTTCATAAATACATACACCACTAAAATGTGGTGAAGTCAACAAATACACTTCGTAATGGTATTGATTTGGTAATAATTTGTATCTGAATGGTAAATTTTTAATTATCAGTATTACTACGTTATTACTGTTATTGCCTGTAGAATCATATATGTACATACTATGGTCAGTAATGATCTACCTATTTACCTATCTGTAATACCAGTTTCCTAAGAGTGTAATATGTAGCTTTCCACATTGAAATCTTCCCCTAGAAAAGACTGCTGCAATCATGTCGATAAAACATATTTACGATATCATCTCACGATATCACACTGAATCAGAGATCCTAATCCTATTCTCATCCCATGAATTTGCCCGACCACTGACACCGAAAAGCTAAACATGTATCAGCACATGCATTACTCCGTTGTACCGACACGATGCGGAGAGTCAAACAAAAAAACGGGATAAAAAAGACTGCACCAAACACCCGGGTCTCTCATTCCTTTCTCTGACTTTACTTGGAACGGGTATCGCTGGCCTGGCAGCTCTCTTCTTCCCTCCTTATGCAACTTATTATTCATTGCGTTGTATTGAAGTGAAAGTGGAGAAAGTTCGCGAAATGAGAAACTTTTCATTCTTCACAAGTTTCAACTTCACCTCAAGTTCGTGCCTATTTTACAAAGTCAATAAATCGACCTCAACCGCAACATGAAAACGTTTGCACCTGTGATTCTTAAAGGCAATAGAGAAATATATTCGATTTAAGCTAAATAATATACGTACAAAATCTGCACTTAAAATTCTGAAGATCAACGTTTTCAAAGAAATAATAAATACTGCACAATTTTAAAAAACATATTTCAAATCTTTATCATCATCTTAATCAGCACAGTTTTTGATGCATAATTAAATATGTCAATTAATAATATGCCGAATATTTTAATAGTTTCTGAAATATATTCACCTAAATATTTACATACATAACCTGCCAAAATTATTTGTGATTTAATAATGTTTATATGTTTAACAAGTAATTTTAATTACTTATAATGTCGTCACGTATTAAACATGACGACCAGAACTGACCACGAGAACGATCCACGGCCGGATGAAAATGTGGACTCATTTCAGAAACATTTCTTCCTTCCCCGAGTGGAAGGATTTTTCGGACATTTGTGCCTTTTCGTGGGACTCTTCATCTACACGTGTGTTGGTGCATGGGTAAGGAATTATGCATATTTCGTCGCAATACATACATACGTACATTTTTTAACATTTACCAAAAAGACTAATACTAAATTGCCCGTCATAAATATGCAAATATGTAAATATTACCAGATAAGCAGAAAAAGGTATGCACTTAATTAATTAATTACGTTACCAAATACTGGACCTACTCAACTCAAGACAAGGTGCTACTTAGCATAATTGCACATCTAGCAAATTTACGACAAGTTTATGTCGTTGGAAGATTCGCAAAATAAATATAATTATGACTTCAGAAGTTTCGCAAATCTTTGTAATTACAAAAACTTTGTATGTTGTTTCCCCTCCTTTTCTTCCAGTGGGTAAGCTTGCAAAGTTTGCTAAATAAGATCCCAATTATTGGGCAAATTTCGGAAAAAATCCGATTGTTTCCCAGAAAAAGTTTTCCCTGCGAAATTCTGCAAAACTTCACACGTTATTTTGTTATTCTCAATTTGTGAGACATGCAAAGGTTGACGTGAATACATACATACATATGTATGAATGCACATACATTCACTATGAGTGTGTTACATTTTCCTACACCCTTTTACTGGCCGGTGGTAAAGTGTGAGCTTATGTATGCATATTGAGTTGAAAAGTGGCCAAGTGATGGGATTCAACGAAACCTGATGTAAAATTAGATCAATGTAATGTACCGTAACCATGCGAATGCATGTTTGTCACATGAGGGGACAAACAAACTCAAATGCTTATAAGCTAATACAGCCCTCATTTACACAAACTTGTTAGATACAGAAATACGTAAAGAGATCACTATACACATGTCCAATTGCTCCTAGGTAATGTCACGGGTTTTCATACAAAAAAGTGCAATCAATGTTTTACCGAATGTCTTTTTTTTTTGTTTTGCACAAGGGTTTATTTGAAGAAATTTTAAGGAAAAAAATCAATTTGTTCAAAAATTACGCTAGAATGGAAAATTTTGCAATAGGAAAAAGCCCCTAAATCTGCATTAGTTACAAGATTTGGGATTGGAATTTGTATTAATTATTATCAAAACTGATCGAGCACTGATGATGCAATTCTTAAAATGTTGAATTTCAGAGACAAAATTTCGGTAAATAATGGAAATTTATGCATTTTTCCTGGCAAATTTTCTATTGTAGTGTAACATTTAAACCACCACCACCATAAATACATGCCTATTAATTACATACGTATACATAACTTGTACATATATGTACATATGGAGGTAATAAAATTGGTTGGAAAAATAGAAAACATTTCATATCTTTTCTTTTATTTTTTCTATTTTTTACAACACTCTAGAAAAAATACGTATTAGGTAATAAATTCTTTAATGTTTTAATTCTTCACAATTTTCACTAAAAGTGGCTTGTATTCCCTAGGTTTTGCTTACGTAGCTTAAAACAATTGCTAACCCACCCCGAATCCTTGCAAAGTCAGATTAAGGTTCTTGCCCTATGTCGTGATTTCTCATTTCACTTAAAAAACCAATATCCCACCGTGCATACATACATACATGAAGTGGGCGAAATTAAAAAAAATATCAATTTTGCACGACAGGTGCAAATTAACCATGCGAAAACATTTCACATTTCCTTCCCGATCCATTCATTAGAATTAGGTAAATATGTACATACACATACGTTTCAGCCCTATTCAACAAAACAGTATTAAAAATTTTGTAAAATCAGACGTACATGCACTCCCGATCTTGTAATAACTTCCAATTATTGGGTTGGACGTACAGATAGGTTGTTTCTGACAACGAGTGATCAATTTTTCAATACTACAACATCACTAAACCGTATGAGCATTATTCCCATCAAGTAAGAGTCGTACAAATATACAAACATACTCCTCTCGGTAATGATTTAATACCAGTCTTCTAAGTGTGTAGATCCCTTATATCTAAACTATTCTCCGGTCTGTGTAAACCCCGGGGGGAAACGTGTATCACTTTCTCGCCTGAAAAATCATCCCCATGAAAAATGTGAAAGTTCAAATTATCCAGAACAAATGGATGCATATATTGCGTGTTAGTCTATAGGATTGGAATGGACACGCTCTGATTGTATACATGCATAACATAACCAAGCATTTTAGCCTGGCTCGATTATTATGTAGATTTCCAAATAAATAAAACATGAGAAATATCTAAACGCTATTCCATCAAGGAAAAATGAACGTTATTACCTATGCACAAATAGATCGATAGGAGGAAGTACTTGCCGAAATTGGCTAGAAGTGTCTTGTCCAAATATTTACGATGAAGAAATTGTTTAAAAGACAACACAACTTGTGAAGATATGTAAATATGTACCGTCTAAAATTAAATTTTACAAAAACAGCATGAATCCATATACCGTAAACATATCTACATACATGAAAAATATTTATGTAATATTTATTAAATATATATCTGTTCAAAACATGCGTAGTTATTCACTCAAACTTGATTTAATTAAAAAATTGGAACAAATTAATCCCTCAAATTCAAAACTCTGTTTCACAAACTTTTAAGAATTTTAACTATTTTGCCAGATATTTCAGAAGTTGGAGGAACCCCACGATCTGGAGAGGGGAATAGTCTTAAAGCAACTCTTACTTGATGGGAAGTTCAATTTAATTTCAACCGTGGAGAACAAACTCTCACAAGTATGCAAATTTTTTTTCGAAAATGAATAAACTCACTACAATTTCTACAAAAGATGGTTCACATCAAGTTGATCATTTTTGACAGGGTGACTCCCTCAATGTCACGATCATGGAGGCTTTGGACAAATACGACAAAATCTTTGTAAAAGTGGGGCTAGAAGGGGTCCGACATTTACAACCGACATCCCCCTGGAGTAGCTATGTCAACGCGTTTTTCTTCGCTTCCACCGTCCTCACCACGGTAGGCAAGTAAATAACCGTTAAATTTCTGCAAGCCCGTTTTTCATCACACTCTAATAAATAATGTTACCCTTTCAAGTAAAAGGACTCTAAATTTTATATTAGTTGAAATAGATAAACCAAACCCAGAGTAATATTAATATTAACAAGTAAAATCTACTCTGGGTTTAGTTTTATTTAGTTCACTTAATTTAGAAGGCATTTAAGTTTAAAAAGGATAACATTATTTTTAAGAGTGGGTAACAAATACAATAATACATATATTTCTCGACCTAGGGTACGGCCACTTGACCCCAAGGACTCAAGGGGGACGAGGCTTTTGCATTATTTTTGCCACAATTGGCATTCCCCTCACAGTTTCAGCGATCACAAATATCGGAAAATTATTAGCGTCTGTGGTTTCCGCGTCGTATAAAAATGTGTTTCGTCCTCATAACCCTGCCTCACCGTCAAAATGGAGATTATTTTCGGGTAATTTTCAAATCAGAAAGATTTTTTACTTTGTCATACATACATACACTCTTAAAAATTTTACTACCCTTTCGTAAAGTAAATTCATTCTGAATTCTAAATTAACAAAATTAAGTAAATTAACCCTTTAAACTGTAATGACGACAATAGTCGTTTTATCAGAAATGGTTTAATTCGGGAGTACGACAAAAGTCGTCCTAAAAAATCGTGGTCATGGCGCGGAAGGACGACAATTGTCGTTTCTAGGAGGTCATTGATTTTCACCATTTTCTCTCCGCGACCTAAAATTTGTTGCAATTTTGAGGGATTTCTCCTATGCAAAAACAATGCTAAATTTGAAGATTTCTGCCCAAAAATTTGGATGTTTCCCTATACAGCGCAATGTTAAATTTTTGATTTTTAAGTTTTTCGAGTTTTATTAAAAACTCCTGAATTTCTTCTCCCGCGCCATGACCACAACATACTTATAGTGTCCCCGATTTAATGCATTTTCTTAAATCATACACGTTAAAGGGTTAAAGACAAATTAAAATTAACGTGATGAAGAGTAAAGTTAACTGTTAATTTCGTATAGTTTATTTAAATCAGAATTCAAAATCAGAGAGCATTTACTTCTCAAAAGGGTAACATTATTTTTAAGAGTGTATTTTAATAATCTGGCTACTAAGGATAAGCATTGCCAGGTCATGTTGACGAGATTTGCACCGCGTTATGCATAATTTATTCGTGACTTATAGTAAATTTGTCACCACCCTGATAATATTTTTATTTTGGACCGTAGGACCATCAGCCGGCCTTTTCACCGTTGTAGTCTCTTTATTCCTCTATTCCACCATTGGGGCCTACCTTTTCACCTTTATCGAAAACTGGGCCTTTTTCGACTCCTTCTACTTCTGCTTCATTACCATGACGACGATCGGATTTGGAGATATCATCCCGGGTACTAATATGTAAATGACACTCTTAAAAGTAAAGCTACACTTTGGAAAAGTATTTAAATTCACTCTAAAATTCTAAATTAAGTAAACTATGGTAAATCCAGAATAACTTTGACTTGATAAAAAGTAAAGTTTACTCTGGATTTAGCATAATGTGGAATTCAGAGTTCATCTACTTTTTAAAACTGTAGCATTATTTTTAAGAGTGCACAATTTCATAAATTTAAATGTATCAAAATGCAAATTATTCTGTCTTTTATGTCACAGCCAAAACGTCCTTCATCGTCCTTTACGCGGCATATTTTGTCCTTGGCTTGGCCATGTGCTCCATGGGAATCGAGTTGGTGCGAAATCAGTATGCAAAATCGTGGGAAACCATTGAGCGAGAAGTGTCTACTCATCTGCACGAGTTGTCCGTTCCATTGTCGGATACGTTAAAAAAGTGAGCTCTTTAATCGAAAAGTATGCGAAACTTTCAAAATTTTGTCAGATTTTATTAAAGACGTATTACGGAATTTAGGTACGGGGATAACATGGAGATCAAAAAGCTTGGCGATTCGATAAACGTGACGAAAAATCTCCCGCTTTCCAGAAAAAGTACAGCATCACGTTTTAAGAAAGCCAGCCCCACCAAATCACAACATGCAGATGAGGACCTAGGTCAAGCGGATAATTATGAATCTACCCTCTAACATTACATACACATTCCTCTCAATCCTACCGAGAAAGCAAATAAATAAGGATGATATCAACCCATTTGTCTGCCTTTTGTTCTGTAATTCTCACGCTCAAACAAATCGTACATTAATTTGTTACCTAAGATAAATAATAGGAGTTTTGTGTAACAGTCGATTGTAGTTTATCATTGAGAAATAATTTGTATAAACGTCCATTAATGGATGTAGATACTTTTTCGTCTCAAATTGTTAGAAAATCTGAAAAATTTTGTACCTCGCGGTTGCAGAGTGTGTTGCCAATAAACCTTGATGTTAAGAATATTAATGTCATATACGAAATGTAAACAATTCTTATGTGCAGATAATAGATATGCTTAAATAATTTAGAAATTCATGATATGAATGTATGTATTTACATACCTATAACTTTACGTCTAGTTAGTTACAGAGTTGTTTCTTATACGTGTCACTTGTGGAAGAGCATAATGTGTTACCGTAAACTTTCGACGGGTCGTTGCTTGGACCGCGCTCTTCATTTTAACTTTATGCGAAATATCATATTTTTACCCTTCTCCTTGACTGCCATCGTTCACACCCAAAAATCACTCCCTGCCTACTAAAATGAGGAGGAGCAGCAAATATCTCAATGCTGATGGGGTATTCTATTTTAACGTTAGAGACGGCGCTATAAGCACATGATCGATTTGAGTGAGTTTGGGGTCAATGAATCTGATCTTTCCTATGTTAATAATAACATGGGGCATATTCATAGGTCAGACCGAGGGGTTAGGGTCAAAATCATCGGAAAATCGATCGCATGCTTTATATACATACGGCTTCTAGCCATGAATGATTCCTGATTATTATTATCCGGTCCAACTTCTCAACTTGTGGTTATTCTTCTCAAAAACGTGATTACCTGTAAAAATTGTATACACATTTATGTACACACATGATTCTTCCCGCCCGGTAATAACGAGCATTACGGATTGATAATGGCTTATTCAATGAGTTGCCAACAAATTATTGAATGCTGGGTGAATAACTGGTATAAAATTTTCCAATGAATACATATTTATTCATTTCGTATTACGAGTAATTCTAATCACCATTCATTCTTCTCTCTATACAATTGAGATATCCATCCAATACGGCAAATTTGAGATAAAGAAAACATGAAAACAATGCAGAACTAATAAAGTTAGTTTAAAATTTTCAATATCTAAATGAATAATGAATGAATTATTTTTCATAATTTTTAATTCAAAAGATATATTTTTTAAACAGATATTCAAGAGTGAAATAGGTTTAAGAATCTAACATTTACCCCGTGAACATGTTACGGGCACTTGACCAACTCCCACCATGTTGTTGTAGGCCTATCACCTGTAGACTTCCAAGCACCATACACGTTCCTTCCATTCAGCGGATTCGTATCACTACCAATATTTAAAGGTTTAGAAATTATTGACTGGATAAATTTAAATAATATAAATTACTTTGAAAGTACAAGAGCAAACATATTTGCGTATCCGTATCCTTGCAGAGTAAAATATCGATCACTTTCAGAAATTGGTCTCACCTCTGTATAGAAATAGTAGGGAGGGTTGGGAGGAACCCGCTGAAAGAATAAACAACCTATGCCTATATGCATACTTCTCAGGATGGATTTTTCATTTTAAAGCTGTATCAAACTCGGGAAAAGTATCTAAATGAAACATTTTGTAACTCATTTGAAGACACTCCGATTTAGTATTTACACTTTATAGTGAAATTCAAGAAATCAATCAAGAACAATCAGAAGTTTAGCAATGCGCGTAATTTCATAATTTGGCGTTTCTGCAAAATTTTGACAAATTTCGCTAAATGAATAAATTTTCGGACGATGAATGTTCAAATTTAACATTTGGTTGGTATAGGAAGAATCCCTTATAATTGTCAACAGATTTTAAGCCACGGACTGAAACTGGTGAAAAAAATATTCCCGAAACGACAACTGTCTCCCCCCCAGTACCGTACATGACTACAATTTGGAAGGAGGGCTTTACATAGTCTTCCTCCCGAATTCATACAATTTCTTCGGCTTGTTTGGTCTGTCGGACTCATAGGAATAATAAGCTCTGGGTAAGATACGCATAAGTATTTGATCCCCTTTTAATGAAAAAATTGCGAAATTAATTGTAGGTTTTTTAATTAAAGGGTTCCTTAACTAATTAAGAAATTTGCAGAAACGGTCGACGTTTTGGCATATGTAGTAAGAGATACTAATGTTGATCACATAATATTTAAATATCGCCCGCTCTTATGCCCACATTGATTACTGCTTCGTTTGATTTTAGCAAATGTTTCACAAACCCAAAGTTTCCCTGTTCCTTCATGGATAAGACTAGGGTTGCCGCGGGTAGCGAAAATGCTACCCGTTACCCGACCTGCTACCCGCAGCATAACTACCTGTACCCGTACGGGTACCCGTGCGGGTACCCGTTACCCGCTACCCGTTATGAGAATTAGGTTAAAAACTAACCAAACTTCAGAATAAACTTGATTTGATCAATTATTTGTTCATTTCGGTTGATATGTAGTTTGAGATAATGCTAGGCAGGTAACGCATGCCCTGATTTGCTCGTTGATGTCACTCGTTATTTCTGACACCAAACTTTTTGGCTTACAATTGGATCGTTTTTCAAGCTATGCCCGTATTTCTTAGCGATTGATGAATTGATGTGTATCAAAAAATTAAGCCAAAAATAGGAATTACATGGCACTTATTTTTCCGTTGAATTACCAGTTTAAAGGAAACTATTACAAATACATGGGCAGAGTTCAAAGTCTCCCATGGATTTCGTCCAGTGGAGGAAAAAGATATAGAACATTTACTTAAAAATTAAACTTTGCCGCCAATATTTTTCTTCGAAGGAGCCATTCAATGGAAAGATAAGTATCACGCGATTCCTAATCTTTGACCTGACTTTCCGATATACTCGCCGGGCAATCTTGGTATTGCTTGAAAGAGGTTAAATTTTTGGTTTGATTTTTTCAAATTTTTGATTTAAATAAAGCTTTCATTCAAAAAAATTGCCTATAAGCAAATAAATTTTTCGCTTTCAATCGGATTCAGGTTTTTCATTTTCATAGCACAAATTAAAATGTCGTCAGTTTTGCATCAATAAATACACACAAAAACAAGTCAAATTATTCCTGGTATTTTATAGAAGGCTAACTATGCTTGAGAAACGATAATTGCTCCCCATTCTGGACGTTAAAAGTATTTGAGGCTGGCCTAGGCTTCTGTGGCTTCCGAAAAGAGACGTTCGTTATGAACTCTTGTTGCTGGCAAATGACAAATGTTGAAATGGAAGAATAATAAATTGAGGCCTTTGTTGGTAAATGGACTAACTTGCTGCTAACTTTCTTTATGAACTGATTTATGTGGAAAATTAAATAAAAACTAAACTACCCGTTACCCGTGCGGGTAGTTCTCGCTACCCGCAGATAACGGGTACCCGCAAGAATAGTGCGGGTATGCGGGTAACGGGTACCCAACCCGTTACCCGCGGCTACCCTAGATAAGACCGTATTCCGCTGAACCCCATGCGGACCGGAACAAGTAGGTATTATTGCAGTATTCTGAAACAAATATTTGTGCGTAATTTAAGCTGATTAACATCATTTTATCCTTTAAATACAAAGGTGTTGATTTAATTCGTCCCGATTTCTCGTGTCAATATATGAAAAATTGCACCTCGAAAACGATGAAAATTTCGAAGTAATCTTTTTTAAAGACACATTGCTAATTAATCTTTTGGTAATTTATATTAATTATGCCCTTAACCCTAGTCTTTTGTCTTTGTGCTACTTTTCGTAAGCTTGTGTCCGGTTCCAAAAAACAATTGGAACGAATTAAATCAACGCATTCAGATTTGGCTTTTTAGTACGTGAACGCTCCAGTGTCCAGACTTGGGCGAGATTGGAGCAGGAAAAATCGGATGCATTGGCGTGGATTTTGCTGCCATCGGCTAAGCTGGTGTTAAGATAGAGTCCTATCGCCTGCAGATTGTGATACTCTTTAGAAAAATATTTCCAATAGGTTAAATGCGATTCATACCAACGGTTCATTTGCAGCAACAATTAAGTATCCGGTCAATGGTGATATTGTAGTCATAGGTGGTGTGGTTGTTTCCATAGTTGTTTCCATAGTTGCCGTCGTAGGGGGTGTGGTTGTTGTTGGTGTCGTAATGTTGTTCCCCACAGTAGATGATTCGCTGTTCAATCAAGTTGTTCCTTAGTTTAATCCGAGTATATGGACTTTAAATGATAATTTGTAAGTAACATAGGAATCTTTGATTCCACGAATTCCACATTCCTCTAAATCAAGTAAATATATATAAACCTATAAATGAACCCATTTTTGTTTTCTGTGCAGCCAGCAGGATACCAATAATACAGAAATTGCGAATTAAGGGGTTATTACTCTTGTCTCGCAAATACTAAATTTGTCATTAGAACAGATTAGAAGCGTCGTGTTGGCGTGAGAATTTAGTTCACAACTCTTTAGGTCGAAATACCCCTAGTGAGGAATATATGAATGAAAGGTTTCACGTAAAATTTTCATGCCAATGCCAAATCTTTCAGTAGTGTTAATGAAAAATTTAAATTTATACTTACGGAAAAATTGAGTGCAAAAACCTATAATTCCAAATCTCTCTAATGACCCATGCTTACGTGTCAGATTCCGTCGTCGTAGTGACAATGACACAGGGGGTAAAAGCTTCATGATTGCAGACGCTTAACCCTTGATCCCATACGGTTGATGGTGCACAGCATTGCACGTACGGAACGCCATTAGAGCACTCAATGAATTTTCGGCAGTCGTAGGGATACGGTAGATAGGTGGGCACACCCTCCTCCCATGGTGGACACACGACTTCCTATTAATTGTTTAGATAAATAAGTCAATTCACGCAGTCATTTGTAGTTTGTAAAATCCGCCCGTCTTATAAATAATTTTACGAAACCGTGATCTATAAAGTAAGCGAAGTGAGTCATAGCTAAAAAATCCTGATAAGATTAGTGTGCATGGGGTAATTCACGTAGTAATTTGTAAAACCGTATATTTAGTAAAATATTTTTACAAAATAAGGCTTAAGCTCACTCTTGATCTGAATAAGTTTGCAAAAACTTGTAAGATAATTTCTCAGAAATATTGGTCAAATTTTGTTATTCTACAAAATTTTCAATGTTACCAAGGCTCGCGGTAATTGCTTGAATGATTGTTTAAATTTAATAAAATTATCAAGTATTTCTTTCCACTGGTTAAACTTACCAGGTCCTCCTTGTCCGGGTTGCAATCTAACAACCCCGTTTGTCGAGCAATTGTGGAAACCACAAAGCTAAGCATTAGCATAAATATGAATCGGTATGGTTTATAGGAGCCCATACTTAAAATTGGGAAATATTGAAAATATTGTGTACAAAAAGTGATCTGGTTGCTGGTTAAACTCTGTCTAAATTTTTAGCTACGTTACTGTTACTTTATATACCCGCGATGGACTCATTGCACCTATTTCCTGGTAACTTTGACTACACAACGAGGCCTTCCAATGGCGAAAGAAATCTGATTTAAGTTTTTGCCATTTTCCCATAAGACATCGATTTTGACACTCCCATAAATCATTAAAGTAGTTTTCTATTAAATCGTTCCATAAATACGTAAAACCGAAAACCTACAAATACATGATGCTTTGTAATACGTAATATGAGTTGTAGTTTTGTATAAAAAAATCTGCACATGGCTAAGTTTTCTAGAAATTTTCAAATCAAGTTTTGAAGCGTAACGGGTTTTAGGTGTCGTAATTTCGTGTCCAACCTGAAAATTGGAATTTCGCTCCTAACTCTGGAGATACATAATTGTCAGAAATAAGTGAATTGTTTGACATACCCCAAACACAAAATCTCCATTTTCTGAAAATTTTAAATTTTTTGGTCTGCAGGTTCGCAAAATGATCATAAAAACTTTAGGTGTCGTAATTTCGTGGCCAGCACTGTATACGTTTTCGATTCAAAATCGATTAAGTTCCCTTGTATTTCTCGAAAAAAAATTTTCAATCACTGCGAGATAAAGCATGCACACATAGCTTGATGAAATAATAGATTTAAGGAGGGAAGTCTTGCTTAAATCAAAGTGTTCTGAAAGGCAAAGTGTGTAAAACCCGTTTAAAAATTAAATTCTTGCATGTACCCTGTTTGGTTGGTTTCAGTGCCCAGTTTGCCTCTTTGCCCGTTTGATGCCCATTTACGTTTTGCGTCTTTTTGCCGTTTGATGGTTTTCTACATATGTTTCCATTGTACATGCCTGGACCATTTTACGAATTTTAATATGGGTAGGATATTGTAATCACAATGTAATTTTCTCATTTTGGTCTTTCCAAAACGTTACAAATCTTAAACTTTTGCAAAACTGCTCCGCAAGGTTATTTACTTACGCAGTAAAGATAATTGTGAGTATTAATGAATAGTTGTACACCTCAAGATATGTAAATATGTATGTACATATACATAACCTGTTCAGGGTTGTCGGCAATCATTCAGCTTGAACTCATAGACAGCTTAATTGTTAACAAATCCAATGACCTTTGATAGATTCAACTAATCCTAAGAAAAGTAAGCATACCATCTTATTATCAGGATGTCCCAATTTCCGCAGAAATTCATGTGCCCAACAAAGAAAAATGGTGCTCAAGGCACGTCATGCCTTTCTGCCATTTCACACTCTGGTTTAAAGTATAAAACATACCATCCCAGTGTTCCTTTACCTCCCCTTGCGGAATGATGATACATACATTGCGAAAATGTGGCGAAGTCATCTAAATATGTACACTCCGTACTGGTATTGGTAACAATTTCCTACGGCCTTGGTAACAGGTAGGTACATAGTTTGTTTCTGAATGGTACATACATAAGATTTTCATTACCACAATCCTACGACAAATGCATACATGTGTTCGTGTAAGCATGTATTTACAAGAATTTGTACAATACAAAATTTCATCCTATGCATACATAAATATGTAAGTAGTTGTATACGAGGTGTCACCTAGCCGTCCAGCCGTCCATCGCATCACCTAGCCGTCCAGCCGTCCACCACACCCCCTAGACGTCCAGCCGTCCACCACACCCCCTAGCCGTCCAGCCGTCCAAAATTTTCTAAGTACCCCAAAAGTCTCACAGTACCCCAAAAATTTCACCTTACCCTAAAAATCTCACCTTACCCCCAAAATCTCACCTTACCCCAAAAATCTCACCGGACCCTAAAATTCTCATCTTTCCCAAAAAATTTCACATAACCCCAAAAATCTCACAGTACCCCAAAAATTTCATCGTACCCTAAAAATCTCACCTTAGCCCAAAAATCTCACCTGACCCCAAATTTCTCATCTTTCACCTAAAATATCGCATTACCCCAAAAATCTTACCTTAGCCCACAAATCTCACATTACCTCAAAAATCTCCCCTGATCCCAAAAATCTCACAGCACCCCAAAATTTTCAAGCGAATCCCTAAAAGATCACAAGACGTAAAATTCTTACGTTACCCCAAAATTTCCAATTCTCGCCAAAATTCTCACCGAACCTCGAACTAGAGTTTCTCAACGGGTTCGGGTTGTTATCGGGTTTCGGGTTTTTATCGGGTTCGGGTTCGGATTCGGATAGGGCTTTCTGTATCCGATTCTTATCGGGTTCGGATTTGGATTTACCTTCGGATCATCCGAAAACCCGATTCAAAATTGAAATATAAGATTTAAGTCCCACAATAAGTTTTTTAAACATTGGCAGTTGTTTAAAATCAAGTTCGGGGCCCGAACTTTTCAAACTTTTCCATAAGTTAAGGCATAGTAGTAGAGTAGGCTAGGGGGCCTGGCCACATGTATTTCTTTATAAAGGGAAAAGTAGGGAAATTAGGGGAAAAGGACGGATACGGCTTCTCGCCACCGCATACATTGCTTACGGGAAAGAGACGGTTCCTAATGTATGTATTGCTTTCCATATGATAAAAAGAGATGAAGGGTTATAATTACGGGGTTAGCATGTAAGGAGGGACCATATACGTAAAAGAGGGTCTACGAAGCTCAGGCCTGACTGACGAGTTACAAGAGTACGTAGCCTGGACCTGAAAGGGTCGAGTCTGAAACGAGGTTATGGGCAGAATACGAGTGAGTGAGAGGGATTGGCTGTTGCTTCAGCAGACAGAGTTTGGGGCGAGTAATATTTCTTCCCACCAACCAAACTACACTTTCTTGCTTCTCTTTTACTAAATGCCCAAAAATCTTAATGGAGAAGGAAAGGCAGCAAGTAAACCGATGGTCAAGTTGGAATGAAAAAAGGTGGAGCGCAACCTTTTAATGGTTGTGCATGGAGAGTAATGCAACTCCTATTTAGGAGGATGAGCGCAAATGGTTGCGCTCAATGGTGATAATGAACATAAATGCTTGCATATTCTGTATGCAAAATAATTGTGGGTGAGGTAACATACGTAATTTTTTATTAAAAAAATCCAAATTAAATTTTAAAATCAATGCCAAAAATTCAAATAGTCAAGAAATTTAGAATATTAAATTGAAAAATTCTAATGATCATCATCATTTTTATTGTTGGATTTCAGCAACATTTACACATTTTTGAGGGAAACCGGTTGGGGAAACCAGTGGAAAAACGTTCATGGCGACCATTCGCAAAAAGCTTCGCTCAATCGGAAGGAATGGAGTGTATGGACCATTGGTGGACAACAATAAGTAGCTACAGTTCCAATTTATAATTTATATAAATTTCACAAAATTTCCTGTTACGATTCATTTTTTACAGACAATAAACCAAGTTCCACTTTCATTCGTAGCATGCCCTTACCAGGAAACCAGAAAATTAAGAATGCAAACATACTGAAGCAATTGTTCGTAGGTAATACCTCTTGCAAGTGGCTTCCCTTCAAACACTGTTAATGCATTTTTTATAAACCAACTTTTTAACGACGTTTCAATAATTGGTACTCACGTTGAAACAATTCCTCTCCTTGTAAAAGTCCATGGATAAAATCCACCATTTCCGCAGGATACTCCGCCTGTGTCAACTCAAATGTTTTAACGCACTCCAACCCTGACACCCCTTCAACACGACGCCCACGTCCAATCTCACTTCCTCTTTTAACTTATTCGCCAACAACCGAACCATCTCCAACCTATCCACGTTCGGAAACGTAGTGGCTACTCCGTCCAAAAGTCTGGGATCGTACACCTTGATAAGCTCCAATTTTCTTACACTTGGCAAAATCATTTTCGCTTTACACATTTCTCGCAAAATGTCATCCACACCTCTCAACTCTCTTAGGTCTTTTGCAATCATCAAAGTTTCCAGAGAGGGCATCATTTCAATATTTTGCAAAAAGTCGGCAGCTCGAAACATTTCGATGATACGGTTAGAAAACTTTCGTAGTTTTGGCAGCCTTTTCGACAAGTGGAATCCGATTTGAGATGAATTTTCGTAGTCGTAGTCGTGCTCCGGCATTAGCAGCATGCCGTTTTGACCAGCGCCAATACACAGGTTGACCAATTGTTCATCTACTTGATGCAACATTCCTGACAGTTTTGAAACCTTCCGTCTGTCTGCGAATTCAATTGGGTCGACTTCATTCACTGAGATGTTCAAGGATTGGAGACACTTGGAATTTGATAAATCTAGATAGAATCCCCATGGAATGGTGAGCTCGCTTAAATTTGGCGACGCATTGACAACCAATCGAATAAAATTGGCGAGACCCACGAGGAACTGGATTTTCCGTTTGTAAATGTTGCAAATGAGGGTGAACAAGGTCAAACTTGGCTTCACTGGCAGAATTTGTTCTTTTCCGCGTGGAAAAAGAACCACCATCATTGGCTCGTCGAAGTAGCCTGTAATTCGCAATTGTTTCAAATTGGGACAGCAATTTTTCAAAACTTGACAGGTTGATCTTAGGCAATGTCCCTGCCATAAGGAAAGCTCTAAAATTTGCACGCAGTCGCTAAATTTGTCGCAAAAGTGCTTCAGGCTCCAGTAAATGGAAAATTCTTCACTTTTGGTACTAATCCGTTGCGCAAGTCGGTCATCTAATGCGAAACATAGCTCGAAAAGTTCGACAACCTTATCAAAATCTTGTTCGTTCTGGTTCAGCTTTAGAGCAAGTCTAGTATTTGGAAGGGAGAGGACCACTTCGTTCCAAGATTGAGAAACAAGTCGACAACTTTTCAATGAGGCAGAGAGTAATGTTGGAATATTTTTGTCAAAATCTGAAAATTAGGGAAACATTCGCAATTGATTTTTAAAAGAATTTTGAAATAGGGTTAAGATTAGTTGATTTACGAGAGGATTTTGTAATGCCATGTCCTGCACGTTTATCGTCGATGGAGGAGATTCCATTTCACCCGAGTTGAATTGTTATCCGCAGAGATTCTCAAAATTTCGACAAGAATTTCTATTTCAGAATTTACAAATAAATCATACATTATTTCTCGGTTTTCAAGTCATTTTTAGTTCTTGGAGTAGCAAATACTCAGTAAGGACTAACCGTTCCTCAGAAATTGATCAATATTGACGCTGTTTATCAAATTAATATTAATTTTAATAGGTGAAAAGTAATGTGTAAAATATTTGCACTTTTCTGTATTTGTTTTCCCGTCGCGATCATTTGTTGACAGAATTAATTCGGACCATTTCCGTTTCCCGGGAGCTGAGGTTGCCATTGGTCACGCGTGAAGTATGTCATTATTTTTTTGGTGATTTGATTTAAGAATAAAGGCCTTCCAAAGTTTATTTTATAATCGTAGTAAATAGATCACTTGGTTTGGTCCGATGATAATAATGAAATAATATTGATATAATTTGGACATAAATGGATTGCATGGAAATTTTCTTCGGGTCAATTTATCAGTGTGGATTTGCTTAAATATTAATTTTAAATTGAATTGAACTAATTTTAAGTAAATATGTGTAGTTTTTCGTATTTTAATAACTATTTATATGCATTTATTTACATACTCGGACCAGGTATTCCCGTACAAGCATTTCTGGTGATAAATCCCAAAGTATTAGAGCTATCTGGTCGAAATTTTTATGGATGAACAAGGTATTAATATTGTTCAGAAATCATAACTTCTTTTCCAAGATTTCGTCCACCGACTTGTACGTAAGACATAAGCCGTGGTGGAGACTGATCGCTCGCGGCACGCGCGGTTTTCATGGGAATAGCGACCAGATCTTCAGTAAGTACGACCTCAGGCCTTCCATGCTTTCCTGAGATTTAGAACATACTTACATCTATTATTTTGACCACCAGTCATAATTTTGGGAATTCAGGTCTGCAGGTGCTGAGGACCGTTCTTGCGATGAAATAAAGTCATGAAAATTCGTCCAAAACGATTTTTGGATAATTTTTGCACCGTGAGCAGGAGCAAGATCTTGTTGGAGGGTCGAACGCTGATTTCCCGAGGTGTCAGTGTTCAGGGGTTTAATGATTGGCTCCAGGACACTCCAAAAATATTTCTTGGCTCGAACTGTTACTCTTTGCGGAAAAAACAGAGATTTGCTTTTTCCAGCCAACTCGCTCCCATTCTCACCATGTTGGTGACTTCTTATTGACTTCAGCATACTTAAGGGGATGTCAGACTTCCATAGAGCAGAGATCTGTCCCTTTTTTCTATTAAATTTTGCTCCAACGGTGGAAAGTCTGAACTACTTTTTCCAAGAATATGGCCGCGTGCCACGATCGATCGATCTCTACAACGACTTATGTCTTGCGTACAAGTCGGTTGACGAAATCTTGAAAACGAAGTTATGATTTCTAAACAATATTAATACCTTGTTCATCCATAAAAATTTCGACCAGATAGCTCTAACACTTTGGGATTTATCACCAGAAATGCTTGTACGGGAATACCTGGTCCGAGTATGTACATAGTGAAAACAAATTTACATTTATAATCAATCAGAAGAACTAAAGAAAATAATGTCTGTTCATCAGAAATTACAAAACTATCCAATAAATTAATTTAGTATACATTACATATGTATAAAACAACATTATTTTGTAGTACAAAAATGGGTATTCAATTTTATCTTGCAGATTCCAGTAATCCGTGATGAAACGGTTCTATCTATTAGTACGTTTATCTAAAATTATATTTAATACCCAAATCTTTGGCTATCAATTTACTTTCCTAACTCTTCACAGTTGCGGCGAAGTGCAGCGGCCGAGATTTTTTGGAATGTGTCCATTCCCAATAATTCAATTAGCTCTTGTGGCGACGAATTTGAGTCGAGGAGTCGGTTGTCCAAAATAAATCGGACGACAATCTTCTCCAAATCCCGAAATGCTACAAAATCGTAATAAATTATAAAGGCATGAAATGATCACACTTAATTAATTAATTGCATACCGAAGCGTTAGCCAAGGGAGGGTTGCGAAGAAGGAAGAAAGCATTTTCCTCGCTAATATTTCGAATCAAAATTTTCTCGCAGTCCCGACGGATCGTGACATCGCAATATTTCTCCGCCAACATCATGAGATCTAATACATTCAAATAAATGAATAGTTTTTGTTATATAACTTTTACTAGTCATACGCAGTAAGGACAATTGTGCGCTTAAAGTATTGACGATGCATAAATATTTCACGTGATTTCGAATTCTCCTTACCAAAAACATTCTCCAAACAGCCTCTTTCCACTCGTTGTCCAACATTTTTGCGAAATATTCACTTCGACAGTCAAGAGTGGCTTTGCGTGCCGAGATGATTTTCCCTTGCAGGGAAAATTCCACGTCCGAATGTTCCTGTAAATAGAAAGAAAGTTTTTTAAAACCACATCAACAAAACGATCTCCAGCACATTTGGGTAAATTGATGTCAACCTTGCTTTCCCACAAGCTCCCAATGTCGTTAGCCAATGTGCGTAGTTTTTTGAGACCACTTTCCGCCGAAATAGTTCGGTAGGTTGCTTGGCTAATTTCAGCAAAGCACTCGTCCAGGGAGGTAACGTTTGGCGAGCTTAAGAGCACTCGAGGATGAAAAATTCCATCACGGTAGCTCAACACTAAACGGATGTTATTCCTCAACTCGACAACGACCACGTCATCCGATCCAGAGGTTGCGATGTCGTCGATTTTTAGATTCTCCAAGACCACCGTCCAAACAGGCTTCGATACTTCGACAACTACATCAATACGTCTACACGAGTACAGGGTTCCTTCGACGGTTAGTGCAAAAATAAAGGCGCCGATGGCACTTATCTGCAAGACAGTAATGAATTAATTTCGCTCGTGTTTAAAATTATTTTACGCACTTAACCAAATACATTTTCATCCTCATCAACTTTAAAAGAAATTTTATTTTTCGTAAAATTATTGGCCAAGAAGGCTTGTAAAAAACTGCGTAAAATTTCCGTATATTTACACTAGGGAGCAATATTATTCGGGTAAAGGGAACCTCAAAATTCAAATTACAATAAATCAAGAACTGGTGAAGATATCGATTTCAATTATTCTGCAGTTTATGCACCGTTTAGTAGTCTTTCAGTTGTATTAAGCTTATTTTTGAAAAAATTCACATTTTCGTATGAACCAAATAATAGTGAAAAAAGTCAGAAAAAAAGAGAGCAAAGTTATCCGTTTTTCTCTATATTCACGCTAATCTTTACGAAAATTGAAGTGACAAGTAAAAACTGTTCCTTATAATTGATGAACCATGTTATAGTCTTCTTAATTTTGCAAATTTGAAACCTGTAAGTCCATGGGAAGAAAGGTTGGAGAGATTCTCGTTGGGGTATTCGGCCTCGTAATGCTGCACTGGAAAGACCATGACCATGTCAAAATTGCAAAATGCATTATATCTCGTCCCCCCTGTCCTCTCAATCATTGAAAAATTAAGAGAGCCAGGGACAACCGCAAACATCCTAAGAACAGGATGAATATCGAAATTTTCCTTCAACAAATACAAAGCAATCGTTAGGAAAATCATAGTTACGCACAGACTTTTAGGGACCAAAATCGCGACCGAGGTCCAAACCGAAGCTGGATAGTAGGCAAGTAAATTTACGGACGCTGGAGTTCTGATAACTGCAGGCCCTTGCACTTTTGGAGGTAGGAAGACGAAATTTATGAGCAAATTTAATGATGGAAAAGGACGAAATTTCAAATGGGTCCATGTTTCGTAGAAACAAACTTTTTAGAAGTCCATCGAATGGTCCGAAAAAAGTCTTAACATTTCTTAATCTCATTCAGGTGCTCAAGTTTTAAGAAAGTAAGCAGGAGTACTAGCAAGGAAGAATTTGTAAGCTACCGTAATGCATAGGGGTCGCAGCATTATGATCTGGGACTGCTCCAGGTCTTCTGCTGATGGAATTCACGAATTTGTGAATGGAACCATTAACCAATTTGTCAATCAGGGTCCAATTAACAGAAATAAAACAAGTTCTGCCACCCGTCAGACTCTGGATTATTTGTTGATACTCCAACACGGTTTCTACCCCAAACAAAAAAACCAGGTCAATTTGACAGTACTTTGATTAAACAACATTACGATGCTAGATTAGCTCCCGCAACACAAATATCTTAATCCCATTGAACCCCACGGGGGTCGTGTGGAAAAATAAAGTCGAAAATTCAAAATTTCGGACATTGGGGACCTGAGACACAAAATGCACGAAGCATCGCAAAACCTTGGTGAAAAAGTCGTCTAAAAACTGGTCGCATCTATCCAGAGTTATTGTAATGCACTTATTTGGATTCAAATAGGCCCAGAATATAATTTTGTACAATTTTTGATGCTTAACAAAAAGTATATCTGCAGTTATACAATAAAATCCAATTTTACCCGAATAATTTTGCTCTCTTTTTTTCTGACTTTTTTCACTATTATTTGGTTCATACGAAAATGTGAATTTTTTTTCAAAAATAAGCTTAATACAACTGAAAGACTACTAAATGGAGCATAAACTGCAGAAGAATTGAAATCGATATCTTCACCAGTTCTTGACTTATTGTAATTTGAATTTTGAGGTTCCCGTTACCCGAATAATATTGCTCCCAAGTGTAAGATCACAACTTAATTGCTGCTGACTTACCTTCTTTACAGGTGCTCGGACACCCGTCGCTTTTCTTAGAAACTCGTTGTATAATTCCCAATAATATAACTGCAATAATAAAAATCCTCACAAATTACTCCCACCAAAAAATCGTAAATAAATGGTTAGCTTGTCACCTCTGAATATTCTGAATAGAGTTGGCTTTTCGATGTTAATATTGGTTCCAGGTACAATTTGGAAGTACTTGTCTGCAGTAATAGGATGGTAGTTTCGGCACGTTGTCCAAAAACTCCCGAGCAACTTGCAATTTGTCTACTGAAACTTTGTTGTACATTTGCTGCCATCATTATGGCGTACTCACATATTCCCGCAGCTGTATGAGCCATAATTTTTGCCGATAACTGTAAAATCCGAGAATTCAAACTTTGTACATATTTTTGGCAATTTTAAGGTACAAACATACCTTAACTTTTGGAAAAATTTGAAAAGTTCGGGGTTCGGTGAGAATTTTGCGGAGAATTGGAAATTTTGGGGTAACGTAAGAATTTTTGAGTCCTGTGATATTTTAGGGGTCCGCTTGAAAATTTTGGAGCAAGATGAGATTTTTGGGGTACTGTAAAATTTTTGGGGTAAGATGAGAATTTTGCGGTCAGGTGAGATTTTTGGGGTAAGGTGAAATTTTTGGGGTACTGTGAGACTTTTGGGGTACTTAGAAAATTTTGGACGGCTGGACGGCTAGAGGGTGTGGTGGACGGCTGGACGGCTAGGGGTTGTCGACTGGACGGCTGGACGTCTAGGTGATGCGATGGACGGCTGGACGGCTAGGTGACACCTCATTAGTTGTATTTGTATAGGTACATACACATAGACATTGTATGTATGGATGTACATACGGCACCACTATTATGTATGTACATCTATATTATAAGAGGGAATGTCTGTTGGCAACGGAAGTGAAAGGAATTTGTCCGCAGAGGAAGTGAAAGCAGGGAAAGTAATGTTTCGAATGGCGCAAAAATTCAAAATGAATTAAATTCAAACCATGTTTGAAAAGTTGGAGGAGGGGTGTCATATGTTTTAAAAGGGTGATTATCTAATGGTGGTTATCTGACGGTAATCGTCTTTGTATGATTCTCTAAGGGTGGGGGTACGTGAGTGGTTATCATTGCGGGGTTGTTTGTGCGATTATCTTTGGGGGAAGTTATCTGTGGGTGGAGTTATCAGAAGGTGGTTATCTTGATTGATAGTTATCTTGGTGGGTAGTTATCTTGATGGAAGGTTATCTTGGTGGGTGGTTATCTTGATCGATGGTTATCTTAGTAGGTAGTTATCTATGGGTGGTTATTCTGGTTATCTGTGATTGGTTAAAGGTATTATCCGAAAATTGGTTATCACTTGCATTGCATTTCAAGTCATCTTGCACCTCGCCTCTTGTACTTCGTAGTTTCAGGTTGAAGTGCAAGATGAAGTGCAAGATGAAGTGCAATTGCATTTCACCGCATCTTGCACTTCGACTTTTGCACTTCGTAGTTTCAGGTCGAAGTGCAAGACGAAGTGCAAGACGAAGTGCAAGATGAAGTGCAATTGCATTTCACCTCATCTCGCACTTCGACTTTTGCACTTCGTAGTTTCAGGTCGAAGTGCAAGACGAAGTGCAAGACGAAGTGCAAGATGAAGTGCAATTGCATTTCACCGCATCTTGCACTTCGACTTTTGCACTTCGTAGTTTCAGGTCGAAGTGCAAGACGAAGTGCAAGACGAAGTGCAAGATGAAGTGCAATTGCATTTCACCTCATCTTGCACATCGACTTTTGCACTTCGTAGTTTCAGGTCGAAGTGCAAGACGAAGTGCAAGACGAAGTGCAAGATGAAGTGCAATTGCATTTCACCTCATCTTGCACTTCGACTTTTGCACTTCGTAGTTTCAGGTCGAAGTGCAAGACGAAGTGCAAGACGAAGTGCAAGATGAAGTGCAATTGCATTTCACCGCATCTTGCACTTCGACTTTTGCACTTCGTAGTTTCAGGTCGAAGTGCAAGACGAAGTGCAAGATGAAGTGCAAGATGAAGTGCAATTGCATTTCACCGCATTTTGCACTTCGACTCTTGCACTTCGTAGTTTCAGGTCGAAGTGCAAGACGAAGTGCAAGATGAAGTGCAATTGCATTTCACCTCATCTTGCACTTCGACTCTTGCACTTCGTAGTTTCAGGTTGAAGTGCAAGTCGAAGTGCAAGACGAAGTGCAATTGCATTTCACCTCATCTTGCACTTCGACTCTTGCACTTCGTAGTTTCAGGTTGAAGTGCAAGACGAAATGAAAGATGAAGTGCAAATGCATTTCACCTCATCTTGCACTTCGACTCTTGCACTTCGTAGTTTCAGGCTGAAGTGCAAGTCGAAGTGAAAGATGAAGTGCAAATGCATTTCACCTCATCTTGCACTTCGACTCTTGCACTTCGTAGTTTCAGGTTGAAGTGCAAGTCGAAGTGAAAGATGAAGTGCAAATGCATTTCACCTCATCTTGCACTTCGACTCTTGCACTTCGTAGTTTCAGGTTGAAGTGCAAGACGAAGTGAAAGATGAAGTGCAAATGCATTTCACCTCATCTTGCACTTCGACTCTTGCACTTCGTAGTTTCAGGTTGAAGTGCAAGACGAAGTGAAAGATTAAGTGCAAATGCATTTCACCTCATCTTGCACTTCGACTCTTGCACTTCGTAGTTTCAGGTTGAAGTGCAAGACGAAGTGAAAGATGAAGTGCAAATGCATTTCACCTCATCTTGCACTTCGACTCTTGCACTTCGTAGTTTCAGGTTGAAGTGCAAGACGAAGTGAAAGATTAAGTGCAAATGCATTTCACCTCATCTTGCACTTCGACTCTTGCACTTCGTAGTTTCAGGTTGAAGTGCAAGTCGAAGTGCAAGACGAAGTGCAAGATGAAGTGCAATTGCATTTCACTTCATCTTGCACTTCGTAGTTTCAGGTTGAAGTGCAAGTCGAAGTGCAAGACGAAGTGCAATTGCATTTCACCTCATCTTGCACTTCGACTCTTGCACTTCGTAGTTTCAGGTCGAAGTGCAAGACGAAGTGAAAGATGAAGTGAAAATGCGTTTCACCTCATCTTGCACTTCGACTCTTGCACTTCGTAGTTTCAGGTTGAAGTGCGAGACGAAGTGCAAGATGAAGTGCAATTGCATTTCACTTCATCTTGCACTTCGACTCTTGCACTTCGTAGTTTCAGGTTGAAGTGCAAGTCGAAGTGCAAGACGAAGTGCAAGATGAAGTGCAATTGCATTTCACCTCATCTTGCACATCGACTTTTGCACTTCGTAGTTTCAGGTCGAAGTGCAAGTCGAAGTGCAAGACGAAGTGCAAGATGAAGTGCAATTGCATTTCACCTCATCTTGCACATCGACTTTTGCACTTCGTAGTTTCAGGTTGAAGTGCAAGTCGAAGTGCAAGACGAAGTGCAATTGCATTTCACCTCATCTTGCACTTCGACTCTTGCACTTCGTAGTTTCAGGTCGAAGTGCAAGACGAAGTGAAAGATGAAGTGAAAATGCGTTTCACCTCATCTTGCACTTCGACTCTTGCACTTCGTAGTTTCAGGTTGAAGTGCGAGACGAAGTGCAAGATGAAGTGCAATTGCATTTCACTTCATCTTGCACTTCGACTCTTGCACTTCGTAGTTTCAGGTTGAAGTGCAAGTCGAAGTGCAAGACGAAGTGCAAGATGAAGTGCAATTGCATTTCACCTCATCTTGCACTTCGACTCTTGCACTTCGTAGTTTCAGGTTGAAGTGCAAGTCGAAGTGCTAGACGAAGTGCAATTGCATTTCACCTCATCTTGCACTTCGACTCTTGCACTTCGTAGTTTGAGGTCGAAGTGCAAGACGAAGTGAAAGATGAAGTGCAAATGCATTTCACCTCATCTTGCACTTCGACTCTTGCACTTCGTAGTTTCAGGTCGAAGTGCAAGTCGAAGTGCAAGACGAAGTGCAAGATGAAGTGCAATTGCATTTCACCTCATCTTGCACTTCGACTCTTGCACTTCGTAGTTTGAGGTCGAAGTGCAAGACGAAGTGAAAGATGAAGTGCAAATGCATTTCACCTCATCTTGCACTTCGACTCTTGCACTTCGTAGTTTCAGGTCGAAGTGCAAGTCGAAGTGCAAGACGAAGTGCAAGATGAAGTGCAATTGCATTTCACCTCATCTTGCACTTCGACTCTTGCACTTCGTAGTTTGAGGTCGAAGTGCAAGACGAAGTGAAAGATGAAGTGCAAATGCATTTCACCTCATCTTGCACTTCGACTCTTGCACTTCGTAGTTTCAGGTTGAAGTGCAAGTCGAAGTGCAAGACGAAGTGCAAGATGAAGTGCAATTGTATTTCACCTCATCTTGCACTTCGACTCTTGCACTTCGTAGTTTCAGGTCGAAGTGCAAGATGAAGTGCAAGATGACTTGCTATTGCATTTCAAGTCATCTTGAAATGCAACTTAACAATTGGACTACAATGCGAAGTGCAAGAATTGATTTGCAAGATTTGAAATGCAATAGCAAGTCATCTTGCAAGTCGTCTTGGACTTCGAATTAAAGATGCCACCACTTGACGTATTGCAACAATAGACTTGAAATGCAACAGTAAGTCGTCTAGAAATATGACCGGAATTTCAACACGACGACAGCTTGGTGACGTATTTACTGAGTTGCTGTAATTATTGGGATGCTACACTAACTGGGCTGTAGCGTTTTATGGACTAATTGGTTTACTGGGCTGGGCTGATTGGTTTACTGGGCTGGTGCGTTTTATGGGCTAAAGGGTTTACTGGTGCGTTTACTGGGCTTATGGGTTGGCTAATGGGTTTACTGGGCTGATGGGTTTTCTGGGCTGGGCTGATTGGTTTACCGGGCTGGTGCGTTTTATGGGCTGATGGGTTGGCTGGTGCATTTACTGGGCTGCTGCGTTTACTTGGCTAATGGGTTGCTGATGGGTTTACTGGGCTGATGGGTTTACCGGGCTGGTGGGTTTACTAGGTTGGTGCGTTTACTAGGACGTTAGTTATGTAATGGGAGATTATATGAGTTACTTTGAACATGCGCCAATTTTAACACTTCTCGATTACTATCACCATCATGATTCTTTCTAGGTAATTACGCGAATTATATTAATTTAATTTAATCCCGTTGCGGACAGGCATTCAAAGTGTGAGATTTATCGCCCGACGAAGGCGGGCTTATTAGCTAGTATGTACATACACACAGACATTGTATGTATGGATGTACATACGGCACCACTATTATGTATGTACATATGTACATACATATATATTTACCTAAACTAGTTTGAACTCTAAAGTGTAAAGCATGTCCTCGAAATCGAATCATGAATTATTCTTCGAGACAACTAATACTTGAATTACGTACAATTAACCGACACGAATGTACCCTACTTCACCCACCCTTTAAACTTTACGTCTTCATTAAACAGGACATACATAAATACTTGTTTTGTTCCTATTGTCGTCTGAAAATTCAAGTAAACAAAACTATTGTCGATAGAACACGTGTCCGCTAAAGTTGGGTAACAAAGTTCGGAGTTTACTTGCTTGAGTATGCTATGTCATTCTTGTCACCTTGAAATCCTCCCACGTTCGGAAGTGCACTGTTAAAAATCCAGTATTAAAATAACACCAATACCGTAAATTCTCTATTTATAGCCGGATCTCAAGACGGCACAAATCCGGCTACAATTTCAAATCGGGAATAATTAGACCCGAGTAAATTATTTTTCGGCTACGCAGAACTTGAAGTATCCAACAACAGGCATTAAGCGATTGCTATAATTAGAGACCAGTTTATTAAAATTTTCAAACTTGGGTTCAAGACCTGGCTATAAATAGAGTAATTACGGTATTATATTTAAGACCAGTATTCCTAAATATGCGACTCCTGCAAAGTTGTATTGTAAGTAATAGAAATAAGTAATAGAAAAAGAAAGGTTTGGTCATTAGTTAAACGATGTTTCTAATAACATATCAGTAGTAGCTCCCTACCCTATTTGTCCTAGTTTTATTTTCTGAGTGATAATTTTATCATTACCGCAACTTTAAATATGTACTGCACGGTATCGTGCCGACATATGTAGCAGTACTGATTTAATACCACTTTTCTAAGTGTGTAAACATTTATATCGTAAGCACGCATAAAAGATAGCTTCAGTATCGCTTCACCCCAACCACGCCCACGTGGATGCACGTGGGTATACAACCATACATATGAGTATGTACATATGTTCATAAACTTCACAAAATACCCTTGAGGTTGAAGAATTGTATGATAATGCTTCAATTACAGACAATTAAGTAGTCAACCGGATGGGTCACATTTCCTTTGTGCGTAGTACGAAACTTTGCACAATGTAAATAAATTTCACGTCTTTATTAAACAGGCAGAGCACATTTCTTTTGTACTTTGTAGCATGAAGATTCCAGATAAAATTATTCTCAACAAAACACGCCTGTAATATATTAGGTTTTCAAAGTTTTTTGTTCAGTCGAATTTATTTAATTGCACATCCGATGTGTAATTAAAGATTCGTGTCACCTTGAATTCCTCCCACGTTTGGAAATGCACTCTTAAAAATGGACACTGATCAGTATTCATGAGTAAATTACTTTACCACAGTAGGATTTAATACCTCGTAATAGCTCGGTAGCAAAATTATATCCTATCGGCAACAAATTTTTACTATAATTTTAGCAACTTTAATATTTGGAATCAACATCTGCGTGCCGATACCTGATTTCTAACAGTGTATTTCACATATTCACACATTTACATATTTTTTAATCCAGTCCGATCTTGTAAGCTGGGTCGTCACTCTACACAATGATTTCTCGGGTGGACGTTACGTCTGACATTTGGCATATGAAATCTGACCTATTTCGAAGCGTGGGAATTGCTATGGCCAATCCTATCACGGAAATGGATAGGCCGTCCCTTAAGGACAAGTTGAGATACTACCTAATTTTTGGCCGAGTACTTGGAATCCTACCAATTCAAGGTGTTTTCCAGCGAGATTCAAAACTAACCTTCAAGTAAGTAACCCTTTAATTCGTGAAGGAGACAATTGTTCAACATGCAACGCTCACGTCACAATTTTTCGCCGAAAATCTACTGGAATTTTGAAAGATTTCTCAAAACATTAAATTCGTACCTTTCTTTACCAAAAATTAGGAGATTTCCCAATATCACACAATGTTAAATTTTTTATCTTTCAGTTTTTCGAGTTTTACTCAAACTTCTAAATTCCTCCTTCTGCACTATAACATCGAAATAGTTATAACACATGAATACTTATGAATTAAAACATTTTTTTGTACCTTGTAAGTATTTTTTTTGATTCGTTAAAGGGTTAAGAAAATTGCATAAATTATTTTCAGGAAATTCAGCCTCGCATCATTCACCACGTTGGCAATCACAGTGTCCATGGGAGCATATGCGATGTTCCACTTGGTCCAAGGTTTCCGCAAGAAGCAAACCACCGCTCCCGAAATAGCTTGGGCGTGCCTTCTCCCATCCGTGTATACGTTTGGAACCGTGTAGTAAGAGTTTTAAGAAATTTGAAAATTCAAAAGGATTTTACAAAAAATAATTACAGTTTACTGAATATTAATTTCAGCTGCTTAGTATTCTTGATGAGCGGGAACAGGTTTTGTAAGCTCTTCTCCACCTGGAAAAACCTGTCGTCCCTTCATTTTCCTGTTGAAGACACGACTTTCTCCAGGGATGTCGGAATCTGGATCGGGATGATATTCACGTCTACATTTTTGTCATCAGTTTCCTGGCCGTTTGTCCAGTAAGCAAACTTTACCTTCAATAAGGGCCTATTCATAAATTATGTACGTATGCTGTGCAAAAATTTCGAATTTCTGGATCCCCCCTTTAACATGCGTCACATTTGCATTGGAAATTTTAACCCCGGTACCCCTTCATGCGTTACATAATTTATGAACGCCCCCTTACATGTTAAGTTGGAGCTTGAAAAAGCTAGGCTTGGAAAGTTAAAAATCGAGCTCGAGCCTAGCCAGTACCTCTGTCGGGCTAGTTAGAAACTTAGCTCGAGCTCTAACCTGGCCAGTACTTCAGCCCGACTCGGCTAATCGTAAGTAAGCTCGGCTAGCTTCTTATCGAATTGAGCCGATCCCGATGTCCAGCTCGGCTCATGAACCGCACGACGAAAAATTACTTGAACGAGCTTCAGCTTTAAATCTTTTATCGTCAAGTTTGCCAAACGAGCAATTTTCCAATCTTTTACAGAGCCCACGCCGGTTGGGATGTCCGGTCTGGTTATCCGATCTGGGACGTTATCATCTTCATCCTGAGTCTCATTAATCAATACAACTCGAACTATATCGACGTTCTCATCGGGATATTTGCTCGCGCGGTGTACGGACAATTCAAAGGATTGCGGGAAATTTGTAAGAAGATTGTACAAGTGAATGGGCGGATCATGGATGCAAATTATTATGGAGACGATGCCGTTTTCTGGGAATTTCTGGTCAGCGATCACGGAATACTTTGCCAAATTATGGAAGTTTTCAAGGAATTCTTATCTCCGATAATTTTCGTGACGTATGCTGCCAACATGTTCTGGACTTGTTTAGTGGTAAATACTCTGGATTTCCACAAAATTTAAGTATTTTAAGGTGTACGTACTGGGTAGGGATGATACATAAATCCGATCCGACAATATCCGATCCGGGTCGGGTTTTTTTATCTAGCGTTATGTCACCGATTTTATTTTTTAACCATGTATTCAGTCCGATCAGAAGGGTCGAATCCAGTTTTATAGTAAACGACCGGAAACAAAAAATCCGATCCAATATTACCCGATTAGCTACCCTAGTTTCCGGTTTTATATATTTTTTAATTTATATTATATTCTAGTCTTCATTTGCTATCTTATTCGCTCACTTTTTTGAAGAATCTGCGGGGGAAATTTCTTAGAATAAATTTCTATTGCATTACTTCATAATTGCGAATTTACATATTTTCCCTTTTATGTTAAGGTACTTTTCATTTTGGCACCGATTGTGGAACCGAATTGGATATACAAATCCTACTCAATATGGAATATGCTCCACATGGTGGTGCGATTCTTCACAATGTCTCTTCTGGCAGCGAAAGTGTCCACGCATGCGAACAATTTTGCCGAGATTTTGGAACAATGTCCAATCGAGATGTATACACGAAAGGTGATGCAAAACATTTGTACTTACAAAGGAGACGTGTAATTTGGTTTTCTCGGATGTTGCCTGGAATTTTAATTGGTTCACGCTAAGAAATAAGCCGAATTTTTTAATCGATATTCTGCCAAACATCTGGTTCATTTAAAACCTATCACTTTTCGAATTTTAGCCCGATTTCAAAAATTAAGCATAATTGTTGCTCAGAAGTTCTGAGCAATGTTCTGAGTTAGAATATTTATCTTCTCTGAATTTATGACAAAAACGGAAATTTAAAGTTCTTTTCAATTTTAAAGAAATGACCAAAATTCCATATTCTAACAGTTTTCACAAATTAATTTTAATAATTTCAGGGCAGTAATTCTGGTAAAAGAATTTGCGTAATATTTGAAATCGGATTAAAATTCCAAAAGTTAAAATAGCTTATTAAAGCAAAATTTTCGATGAAAGTTTTAATTATAAATTCCGCCATTTACCAAAACACGCCAATTCTAGAAACAAAAATCTAAGTGGACTTCTTTGTGAGATTGGACAATTTAGAATTAGTCTGGTCAAAATTGGAAATAATCAGCTTACACTTCTCCATTTTTAAATTTACCAATTATCTATACTCACATATGTATGTCCACTAGTTTATGATTTGGCTGGTTTTCATCAGGTGGCTCGTTTCGAGAGAAAATTACAAACTGCAAAAATTGCATTCACCGGATTAAACTGCTTCAGCATAACAAAGCCTGTCATTCTCAGCATAGTTGGTGTCCTAGTCACGTTCGAGATAGTCCTGTTGCACGCAATGCCTGGTGAGACGGGGGCCAAAAACGTGACAAATAGTAGCGAGCTGGCTAATTAGTTGATCAGGTTTAATGAATAAAGTAACTATGCAATAAATAATGGTGTCATTTGTGTAGCCAGGAAATGTCCAAAATTATTTAAGCATGTCAACATATTTACATAACGGAGGAAAGTTTGCGAACTTTGGCTTGTTTTATCCAATTGTTGTAGTATGTAACCTCTGTTTCGCCAAACCTTGAGTAACTTCTAAACATTTTTAAATATTTAAATATATAATTAAAACATTTTGACAGACACAATAATTTAATTTCTTCCCCGAATTTAATGAGCTTTCTATCAGCAATTAGGGGCCAACTGTTCGGTACAATGTCCACGTCGACTCACCTCCACTAGTTAGATCTATATTTAGATCATTATCCTTGTAATTTGATGAATTGCTTAATTATCCGATTCTGTTAACGGTTTCGGATTAGTCATTGCATAGGTACACACACATTATCCATATCGAAATCTTACCCCATTTGACCATTTGTTGTATCGCGCACGTGCCCGTTAATCAAATTCTTGTCAAATTAGGACTATGCAACCTTGTAAACGATTTAGAGATGATAATGATGCTTATCTACTCTAATAAAGTGTTAGTATGATCCCTGGGTCCCTGGGTCCGTCTTCGCAATGCAAATTGCCCCATACAGTAGACAAAGAAGGAAGCGGAGCAACCACTGCATGCATGCACTGCACTGCATGAATAAATGAATACATGAACATGTACACCCCACATACATACATCACTCATCAATAGTGGTTATCATGATAAGTGATCGTGATAAACACTATTAATTAATTATTTTAGTTTGAGAAACTCTACCCACAGCGAGTGGCATGTCAATTCGAATGTATTTTTGACGCTGAATCCAACGCCGTCAATGGTTTTGACCTGCGAGGCCCCCGTGACCTCGCCGTGACCGTGGTGTCCAAATCTGGCTTATTCGTGATGTCGCATATCAATTCGAATGTATTTTTGACGCTGAATCCGAATCCGTCAATAGCTTGGCGTTAATTGTAGAAGTTAACGGGGTTTATGGAACTTAACGGGAGCATGAAGCGTGGGAATTTAAATAGTTAGCTATGCAGTTACTCCCACGCGACGGGAATTTAAGTAATTAGCTATTCAACTACTCCGACAGGGGGGAATCAAATTTTACTGTGACCAGGTTAATTAAAATGCAGTATGACTTGGGCAAACCCTCAGTCTGATGTATGTATGTAGTATGACAAAGTCTCCACTGGGAATTATTTAAAATATAGTATGACGGATTTTTCGCTTTGGGCACACCCCCCACTGGAACTCTAGAACCCGGCCTTGGCCGGGCTATACGCTAGTATATGTATGAAGGTGCAAGTCAACATGAATATATTTCAAGGATACGATTGTCATTTATAAACCAGACAATATGCACCTGCAACCGCAAATCGCAAACAAATTATCCAACGGCGGGTGCTTGTAACGTAATTGAAAAAATGTTACTAATAGTTTGGTAGAATATTAACCAATTTATTGACCAATTAAGTAAAGTTGACAGCAATTAAATATTGCGCGCCGTACCACATAATTGAAAGGATTAGTTTAATGGAGTAATTATGCTTGTTGCACATAATTTTAGGACCGTGTAGTTCCATATAAAAAGAATCACATCTTCAATGTTGCGAAAAGAGTACCGTTCAGTCAAGACAAGAATGGCACGACTCAACGTTTTAGCAATTTTGCTCGTGGTGGCAGTCTTCTCTGAAGTGCTGCTTGCAGACAAACCCGACTGGGTGGCTTTTAAGGTTTGAGCATAGCACACATAAATAAGAGAATTGTATAAATACATAACAACCTAACAAAACCATATTATTCAAATTTGTTATACTTTTTAAATTCTAAAACATCTAGAAACAACATAGGAAGGAGTTTAAATCCAGAGCAGCGGAGGCAAAAGCGAAGGCCAAATTCGACAAAAATGCAGCACGTGTGGACGAACATAATAAAAAGTTCGAGAAAGGGGAAGTCCAATACAAGATAGGTAAAATGTTTTACAATTTAATCATGTCTATTGTTTCGGTAACAAACGATTATAACCATGCTGACGCAGCAATCAACCAGTTTGCGGACCAAGACCCCGAAGAGTTTCATCAACATCACCACGGTTTGAAACCAGAATTAGACAGAAATGATTCCAGACGTTCGGCTTCTCACGAACGGTACACCCGGGAATTGCCACCAGCAGCGTTTGATTATAGGTCGACGAATCAAGTTTCCCAGTGAGATACCAAGGTGCATACACATCGTCTGAAATATATGAGCTTGTTTATATCGCTATTCTTCTAAGCATAATATGCACAAAACCCAAATTTATCTATTATAAATGAATGTATTTATGTAAAATTGTATAATTTTAATATTTCAGACAATTGCGGCAGCTGTTGGGCATTTGCTAGTGTAAATAAGATTAATACGTACTTTTTTCACCTAGAGGGAAAATTGTACTAAAATTATGTTTATTAGATGTCAGCTATTGAAAGTCAAGTATTAATTGCTGGCCGTTCTCCGGTCACATTGAGCGTGCAACAACTGCTGGACTGCGATAGTAAGTAAACGTTCATTCCATATCTAGTAAATATTAATATTTCCATCCTTTAGTCTATGACACCGGTTGCGAGGGAGGTTGGCCTTCAACTGGATTCTTATGGTTGAAAAAGCATGGAGGCAGTAAAGCTGAGTCTGACTATCCATACACGTCTGGGTGCTGTGATACGGCAGGACCCTGTGGTGGCGCAAATGCTCCAGTAGTGCAACAACTCTCTGGGTATGAGCGACTGACAATGCCTGCCCCTGATGACGCTATTAAATCTTTTCTAGTAGCTCACGGACCAGTAAGTACCCATTGAATTAAGCAGTAGATAAATAAGTTAACATTGATACAAGAAGCTATTATTTCTCTAAAAGTTGGCAACTATTGTGTCGGCTAAGTCATGGGATCCACTCTATTCGACGGGATACATCTCATGTAAACCTCGCCAGGCAGCGGATCACTCTGTATTGCTTGTTGGGCAAGTTGCACATCTAGTTAAAGCATACACAAAGCGACAACTAATCATAAAATTTTACCCTGCAGTTACGGAGCAGATGCTACCGGCAAACAATACTGGATCATTAAAAATTCCTGGGATGTTGGGTGGGGAGATAAAGGATTTGGTTACGTTCCGGTTGGTCAGGCTAACAACACGGACTGCGGAATTAGTCAGGGCTTTGCCACATACCCCATAATCATTTGAAATTATGAAAAAAAGAATAGCCAACCTCCTTTGCTTTGTCCGCGCGAGTTAAATGTGAAATAAATTATGACTCGATTCAGTTAACTCTTTGCTTATATGACATACTATCGTGAAAAATCATTTTGTCCTGTATCTAGGCATGAAAATAAAAATAATTTATTTAAATACTCTAGCTAAGATAAATACCGAATGTACATAAATAATCTGATTTCGAGAAAACAAACGTTAGACAAATTAGGGGATTGCTGCACAACGGACAATTGCTTGTTGGACATTTAAAAAATTTAAATTGAATCTTATTGCGAACTGGCTTAAGATCTGCTTTGTACATACATAAAATTGTGCTAATTACTTTGCCCCCCGTAAATGACTTTTTTAATATTAATACTGCATAGAAACTCGGCTGTAGTTTGAAAAAAGTTTTCACTTGTTACTACACACAGAGTTATAAATTGTGAAAATATTTGCCTGTAAACTAGATAAGTACAATGCAGTTACTTTTGTAAGATAATGATCAATTGCAATATTAAGGTTAAATGAAACATGGCCCCTGATTAACTATTTTATGAGGACAGTTATTTAAATAGAAAAAAATGGCTTAATACGGGAACGTTATAAGAATGTTGTGGTCATGATGCGAGAGGAGAAATACAGTAGTTTTAGTAAAACTAGAAAAGCTGAAAGATCCAAAATTTAACATTACGTTATAGTACGAAATGTTCAACATTTCGTACAACATTTCGTTTCAAATGCTTAACATTTGATCGGCATAGAACAAAATCCATTAAAATCCCCACAGATTTTACGGAACGGCGATAAAATCGGAAAAAATCAATGACTTTTTGTGGAAACGGTAATTATTTTGGTGTTGCAACTTAACCACCATTTTTAAGGACGAATTTACACGGTTCTTCTCATGAATTAAGCAATTTCTTAAAACACTATATAGAATTGTCTTCGTTACGAATTAAATGGTTAAAGAATACATTTCTTTGTACATACAAAACTATTTGTATACATTATCGATATTTCTAATGCATAACCCTCTTTTATGCCTTGTCCCCCTTTTGAAACTGCATCAACACAATCAAGTTCGTCATCATGGTTCCCACAATCTATTAAAAATCACAAAAGTTGCTTAGCCATTTAGTAACTTACTGTTAAGCCAAGTACGCAGGACGGATTTTGCATTTTAGAAAGTTGAGCAAGAATTGAGAAAAGAACGATAGGTTCGTCCTGAGTACGAGGCTTTATTGGCAAACTTAAACTTACCGGCGCAATTAGGCTTAAATTCACCCTAAAATAGTCCGTATCGAGCCATATCTTCTTCAATTTAAGGCCACTAACTTGCAGCTGACCAATTCCAAAAACTTTTTGACCACATGTAAATCCACTTTCGCAACTTTTGATAAATTCGCCGCTCGCAATCCCAAGTTGGGATCCCTTCTTGCAAATCATAAAGATCAAGTAGAGATATCCCGCCACAGTTAAAATGTCGGACATCATTCCCCTCAAGCTGGCCGTCGGTTCGCCGACCAGCGATGAGACAAAGTACGCGCAGAATATTATTCGCATAACGCTGTGTGCCATATCGATGACGATACAGGTTCCGAACAGTCGGACGAATGAGGTCACATTTGCGGATAGCCGGTGATACAATTGAATTCTTGTGGAGACCAGGGAAAAGTGAGATTCTTTAAGGCCGTACAATACTTCCAAGTACCAGTTGAGAAAGAAGACAAGTTGGTAGGGAAAGATGGCGTGGATGTAGCCAAGTGTGGATGGAATGACGGCAAAAAATACGGAGAGGGTTGCTACATAAATATGCATAAATAGAAAGATAATATTCGTAACTTTGTAATTATGTCATTATCAAAAACGTCAGAATTTGGTTAAAATTAGGCTTTTGTTGAAACATGTAAGTTTTCAACAATTAATGTAGGTTAATATAGGACTCGACACCATCGTCAAAATTGCAAAAATCGGCAAATTTCTTATTAATAATTTCCGTGCTCTGGGAATTTATTTTAAAATTTTGGGCGACAATTTTATAGTTGATTGATAGAATTTCATCTAGTTTCTTAAACCAATTTTGATTCGACGGGTTGCAATTTTTCTGGAGGCTTCTTAAACTTGAGATCTCCTAGTTAAGCAACTGTCAAAATCGTAGGTCCATATTTTTTAAAAATTGCGAATGACCTCCCCCACAAATGCTTCGTCCAAAAATATAAAATAAGCTCCTAGACCCAGGAAATAATTAAAAATGGACAGATTTTGAAAACGAATCATCGAGTCCATCATTAATAAACATTTAAATACACACCTGCCACTGGATTCCCAAAGTATGCTGCCCACAAGTCCGTAATGAATCCAAGACAAAAGAACCCAAGCAAAATGACTTCCATCATCAATCGAGTTTCAAACCTGTTTCGAACCTTAGGTACAATTTTTGTCAAGCTGGAGCTCTGCCGAAATAATGAAAAACATTCCACCAAGGATGTAAAATCGGCATAAAATCTTGCCAGTTGTTCACGTCCAAACAAAAGTGTAACCCGAACAAACACGATCGTAAAAATGTGGGCCAGCCCTTTCAGGTAAACGGTGGAATACATGGTGCTCGAAAATAATGAGATACCATTTTCCGAGTCTCGATGATGTACCTGACCTTTCCCACCCGCAATGAAGATAATTGTGTTGCCAATTCCAAAAATGCAGAACACAATGGACGGAACGAGTGGACTAATGATTTTCAAACCAGGATGGCCTTGAGGTTTAATTGATGTAGGAAAATATCCAAGTAACTGTGATACTACTAAGAGTTTTGTGTCCATTTTAAGTCGTAAATTGCTTAAAGATTTCGACATGATTCCGAAAAGTTTTAAATTACTGTACTGTAGTACTTTTAAATGTATTGCCTGACTATCTTCATAAATACTTTTGACCCATTTCCGAAATGAAAATTATGTACATTATAATTTGTGTCCAATTTAGTAAGTGCAATTATGTAAGTAAGCAATTGAGACATGGCATTTTAAGGTCGGAGTTTGACCTTCGCTTTTCAATGGGTTTAATTTTCACTAATGTATTCTTAGATTCTTGTACAGAAGTACCTATCTACTGAGGGTAGTCCACATCCGTGAGAACGTTTTTGACCTTTAATATCTTTGGCGCTAGTAGAAATTTTGAATAGAAATTTTTACAATTTGTTCACCTTATAGTCAGCATTATGGGTTCAAAATTTCAAGTCTCTAGTGTAAAAAGCAGACCTTCAACTAACCCCACAGTAAAACCATGATGTTTTTTTTTTGTTTCAGACATAAATTACCCGGTTAAAAGATATGGAGCTGTCGCTGATAGGCTAGAAATTCCAGGAAATAGCAAATTGTGTGAGCCCATGTCTGTAGTACACAATGCAGTTTAAATTTTGATAAAAAAATAGCTGGGTAGAGTTTCAGAGTAAAAGTTATAACAGCCCCCAATTCGTCAAAATTTCGCTAATTTTTCCCAAGTACCTCCATTACACGAAATTAAACATTTGTAGTCCTAAATCTGTTTGCATTACCATCAGTAATGTCTCCTCTAACTTCTAAACTAATAAACATGAAAAAATTTCAGCTATTGTGATTTATAAAATTTCATTTATCCCAAAAACAAACTTTATTCACGCTTTTTTCGTGCAAATCCACCTGGTATGAAATGAATTAAAAAAAAATTGGGAAATTTCGAGTTATTTATGAAAGCCACATAGATGCCAACAATTTTCATACCACCCACATAAAATTCCATAAACAATTCACAATTCTAGAAGGTTTTAAAAATATTCTGAAACGTAAAATTTATGCAGTTTTGGGCGGTTTTAGAACAGCACTATTTTTTCGTATGCATATATCTCTGGCGCCATTTGGACTAGCGAATTGAAATTTTGCACCCATAATGCTGACTATAAGCCCAGTCTACCATTTATAGACTTTAGGACGTACCAGGAACGTCTCACTTGGACGTGAGTACGTTGCGTTATACGTTCCAAATTGGTCCCAAATTGGTACGCACTATTTCAAGTACTTTGTCGCCCGATATATGTGTATAGTACGTGCTTACGAGGTACCAAAGGTCCCTAAATATGTAATATGGGTACCAATATGGGACGTTCTGAGGATCAATTAAATGTGCATTACGCATATATACAGAATCATAAATATGTTTATTTTATTGAATAAATTTTCAAACATTATCACGTTTTATGATTATAAAACAACATATACCTTGTGTATTATTGTATCGTATACTAGTGATTATTATATAATATTAACTTCTGCAGTAGCATCGCCGGGAACTGCATTACTTTTCTGCAGATAATTAATTAAATATATTAATAGAAATACAACACTACAATTTAAAAACTATGGTTTGAGATGTGAATTATTTACCTTCTCTCTTTTAAGTCGTTCCGGTCCCTTTTTCAACCAGTATTTTATCCCGTCTTCAATATCGTTTCCTTTCGCATCTCCAACATTCCGTCTTACTGCGGCTGGAAATAACGAATTAATTAAGAATTAAAATCTGAATTAAAATGGCATTACTTAGTTTACAATTTATATATATCTGCTAACCCAAAACCGACGCCTTTATGAGGGGAAAATCACAGAAGGAGAGTTTGCCTTTCTTTCCTTCGTAGCTAAATTGTGCCGCGATTTCATTCGTCATTAATTCTGCCATCACTCGGTATGTCGAATCAGGGGTTTTGCGCCCTCCACCAAGTGCGAGATGAAAAACCTAAAGAAATTTTCTTTTGTAGTACACAAATTTGGACAGTATGTTCGATATAAAAATAAAATTTACGAGTGATTGCTTCTTGTCGCCTCTTCTTTCCGATGCTTTTAACTCATCCTCAACGACTTTCATTGCCCCTGTGGTTGAAATGGGTAGATCAAACGCATTTTCCTTGTACTCAATTTGTTCAATTTGATGGCGATTCACAAGCAAGTTGACTGCGTCACAGAGATGATTAACGGTTGCACTTAGAAAATCCAATTTCCGAATGACTTGGCCCTCAAAACCTGGTAAAATAGACAAGATTAACAGATATTCATCTTATTAAATATTCAGGCCTCTATTCAAAACTAAGTTAAGGTTATTGGAATGCAAATTTGAACCGGAATTCATATTTGTCTCAGCAGCAAGATTGGACGAATTTCCTCTGTTTGTATTTTCATATGAAGCCATCTTATAATGTTGAGCTGGAGAGTCACGGCTGACGAGAGTTCGTGAAGATGTTGGCGTAGAATTCGTGCTGGCAAATGCATTCTCGGTGAAATCACGTCCCACTGGCAGTACAACTTCCAAAGCAATATTAGAATCTGGAAATTATGATATTAATTAAGAACTAAAAAATAAGAGTAAAATAACGTTAAAAATAAAAACAGTTAAAAAGAGTTAAAAATAAGTCACCTTTATCATGCTCAATAGAAGTTGAAGAGTCATCCAGATTAGATCGAGATTCTGTCCGTTCATCTTGTTGTGACAACTAATAGGAAAAATAGTTATAATCATTTCAAATTTTCTCTAAACTCGAATCGTGTCTCTATTGTCTCTTACTAGACTGGGATAATTAATAGCAACTAAGTGTGGTTGGCCTGCTGCTTTTTTACTCTTTTTCACAGGACTTTCGTTATTGTCGTCGTCGGAGGAACGTTGATGCTCATCAGATAATCTGGCCGGTCGTCGACATTTGCGTATTTTACGTGTGTCGACCAGGTCTTCCGTGGCACTACTCGATTCATCCTTTTCCATTCGTAAGGTCTTCTGTTGGGCCTCATCGTATTTTTCTGTAAAGACATTAATGCAAATTAACAAGCGTAGTTCCACAGAATTATAAGTCCAAAAGAGAAAATAATTAGTACCAAAATTATGTATGCAAATTTACTTACTATAGCTTATAACAATTTTCACTGTGTACAGGGTCCAGGAATTCCCATTAGGAATCTCGTTAGTTTTTATTGCTTTTTTCAACTTGTTCCCATCCTTCCAGTATGGCGGCCAGTAGGAATAAATTGTCTCGTCAATACTTTGCAGCCAATCTTTTCGCACAATTCCAATTGATTTATCATGACTAAACTCAACTACAATGTAACTATGTGTGTTTCTTAGCAATTCCATTATCAATTAGTCCCCGTGGAGTAGTGGAAAAATTGCTGTCATGCTACGATATGGGAGAGCAACACATTTATTAGTTATACTACTGAGAGGAAACGTGACTTTATGCTGGGAGAGCGTGGCAACTTCTATTCCTACTAAATTTGAGTTTTCCGGGACTCTGTATAATGGTTTCTGCCGCTTATACAAGAGTGCGCTGCAGTGAACACTTTCATTTATACAGAAGAATTCTGTTATTTTCACAGTTTCACCTGATTTGATTTTACATGTATTATTGCCTGGTCTCAATGCTATTGCAAATTTCTCCAAATTCACTTGAGAGTTGGCTTTGTTATGTATTCCAATTTTTTCTGCATTATGTGTCACATTAGGATTTCTATTTTTTTCAGTAATCCGATTATAAATTTGTTCAAGAGGACGATTTTTTCCTTTCAATAACGATGATAAATATCCCAAATGGTTCTCAAACTTAAAAGCACTAAAGTTGTCAAGCGGTCCTAATTTTAATGAGTCTCCTGCCAAATGTACTAAACCATGGACATTGTATGATAAGTGTTCTTCGCCGTACAGTTTTGAGATCACTTTAACAAATGTTTCCAATAATTGAGCTGCATAATTATTGTAAACTTTGTACCATTTCTCGCTGCAAAGGATTGATATAGCTAAGTGTAAACATATAAAATGGTTATAATAGTCTGGTGGAAGAATATCTTTTAAGACGACTGGCCCTGAATATAATAAGAACTGACGCAATTCTGTAGCTTTCCATCTTCTTATATCTTCAATTATCCTAGGCTTTCTTACAAACTCCAATGGAATAAATGGCTTAATTATTATAAGTCGTCTGGATAATTCTAATTTTTGATGGCTTGACAATCGAAATTTTCTGAAATCTCCACATATCCAGAGAAGAATTAATTTCCGCACTACACCTAAACACACCAAGTGCATGTACTCGAAGGGAAACTGCGTAATGAGGTCAATGTCCAATCGTTCCAATTCACTAGGACCATGATGATGATCCTCGTCCGACTTATTACGAAAACTAAAATTTGTCCTTGACGGTTTATCAGTCGAAGGGAATGTCACTCTATTTTTTACGTATTCTCCCTCCTCCGTGCACTTTCCACATCCAAAATACCCTGAATGTCCTTTGATATTTAAAATGAACGCTCGTGCAGGAGCGTCGCAAATAAAAGCATGGATATAGATTTTAGTACTTGAATTATGCACATTCACCCCACTTTTACACAAATCAGCCAACTCATTTATAAATAACTCTAAAAAATTTGCCGCAGACGTTGGCTTCTCCCGACCACAATAAACGCCTACTTCAAACACTTTTTTAATTTCTAAGATGTAACACAGAATAGGCCAAAATTGTTGTCCAGTGCTTTTTGATATGGGTAACCCGTCCACATTGAATTGAAGGGATAGTTGCTTAAAATTATGGTCAGGTGGAACAATGTTGTTTAACTGAGATTTAATTCCAAAGTGACAATATTTTCCGGGAGGTACATTAAAAACTGGAATTGTTCTCGGCGTTTTTAGAAGAGTCCTTGCATCTGAGGGCAGCGAGGAAAAACATTTGTGGCCTTTTAAAATTTGCAATAAACTTGACACAGCTGAATGAGGAATTTTGTTGCTAGTGCTCCACACTCTTAATTGTTCATTAATATTGTACTCTTGCGCCTCCTCGTGAATTCCGAAACTATTTAAATTTAACAAAATATTATTGTCGCTGGATTGTGAAGGTATTATTTTTGGATGTAAGGTAAAATGGTCAGTCGTACAGTTCACCGTTTTATTCACGTAAGTGTCACTACTTATTTGTTCAAATTGCCTTGTAATTTGACCAGCAGTACTAAGTAATTTTAAGGAGTTATCAACACGTTTTTTTGCCGCACGTTGCACTTTTCTTTTCCAGGTTTTCCTTGAGTACATAATTTTCCATTAATACTTTTTTTTACTTTTAAAACTAATTTCACCCATAATAATTATAGTAATAATCAATACACGAGTGTTAAATTTTGAATGAAACCGCTGCATACGGGCATGGTTTTGGCTCAATAAAGATTTCAGATTTTCGGGACGTCCCTATAAGGTACCGAATGTCCGCAGTATGAGACGTACCATTAATTACATAAAAAGTACGTTATAGGGACGGTCGCCGGAGACCAATATATCCTGGTACCAACTGAGTACATAGGTACCAAACAGGCACGTCCTAGGGATTTAGTGGTAGACTGGGAGGTGAACAAATTGTAAAAATTTCAATTCAAAATTTCTACTAGCGCCAAAGATATTAAACGTCAAAATCGTTTTCACGGATGTGGACTACCCTCAGTATCTCCCCAAAGTGTCTATACAGTTTAGAAATGGAGTGCGTACTAATACATATTTATGAGCGGGTAGATACATAAGTGCATATGCATATATTAAATACAAACGTTTGAGTAATTGGTTTATGTAATGGACAAATTTAATCAGCTCGTACACTTGCCCTAGTTTTCAGACTTTTCGACCTTTAAGTCTGAACTTTTAGTTTCGTTACATTCTTTGGGCAAACTTACTTGTTTTATACGGCAATACCCAAACTGCGTCGAGGTTCGAATTTTGTAAAACTGCAAACTTTTTGTGTGCACATGTTAAACTATACCATTCCAAAGCTTCATCTTAACCTTGGCTGTCAGCAAATTGCTTATGCTATCAAGACTTTTTTAAGCCCAGAGCATCCCCCTGTCTTCGGATCTTTCGAGTGGCATGACACATATTTAAGAAAAAAAACTCTGATTTCTTTCGTTACACATAACAAATTGCTCGGAATGAATTATGAATTGATTGATTAAAAATTGTCAAGTGCTGGTTGATACGAAAATAATTAACTCGAACGTACATAATAAGCGCTGATTTGAATTTTTCTTCTGTGAGTAAATTGCACGGAAATTTGATTGGGAAGTAAAAAAAATGCAAATACATTTTAGGTTAATAATGAATTTTAGGATTTTTAATGCTAAACGAGTTTAATTACATCAAATTATTTATGTCACGTCTTCCATAGATAAATTATTCTAGTTTGACCAATTTCGCACTCTCTTCCCAAAGTAGTTTTGCATCTTCCTCACTCAACTTTGGTCGTTTGCTGGGGTCCCAGAATTCGCAATTTCTATACATTTCTCCACTGTGATGGGTCAAATATTTGGAGAGGGAACAATACATTGTGGTTTCAGTCCCCTGTGTACAACAAGTAGTAAAAATACAAGTTTTAAAACAACAATTTAGTATGAAAAGCAACACATTTTTTGCACTCTTAAAAACTAGCCCTTTTAAAGTAAATGCACTCTGAATTTTATATTATGTAAACTATACTAATTCCAGAGTAGACATTAGTCTTTAAGAATTTAACGTGACTCTGAGTTTAGTATTGTTTAGCTAATTTAGAATTCAGAGTGCATTGCATTTACTTTTCAAAAGGGTAGCATAGTTTTTAAGAGTTTTTTTGCATATATGTACGCACCTCCTTCAAAGGTTTTCCCATAAAGAATTTAATCCCACGATAAACAATCCTTATCGGCAACGGGGGCGGATTAGCGTCCACATATTGTTTCGCCGAGTCTGTATTAACCACTCCGGGACAGAGCGCGTAACACGTGACATTCATCTTTTTAAGTCTTAATTTCTTGGCCAACTCCACATTAAAGAGGCAATTTGCCAATTTAGAATTTCCATAAAGTTTTGGTGGAAACTTCCAATCGACGAAAGGAGTCTTTCTAAAGTTGAGATCGTGCCAGTTGAGTTGGCCGAACCTGTGTGCTCCGGATGAAACGGTGACAATCCGGCTGGGCTGGGCTTCATCGACTCTGCCAGCTTAAAAATTGATAATGTTAGGGAGCGTTCATATATTACGTCATCAAAAATGGGGCAGGGTAGTTTAGCCCGCCAATCTTGTGTTAAACTTAGCATGGCATAGGTATGATAAGGAAGGGATGGGCAGGTGGCATAAAAATCACCGTTTTTTGATGACTTAATTTATGGGCGTTTCATTAAACTTTTTAGTATTAAACGCACTCTTAATTATTTTTTATAAATAAGCTGTACTAAATCCAGCGTAACGGTACCCTGATGAGGATCAAAGCTTGATGTCAATTTCGTATTGTTTAATTAAGAGCGCATTTAAGGACCATCCAGAAATGATGTCACAAAAATTGTTGATTGTTCTAATCCTCCCTCCCGATTTTTACACGAATTTTTAAGTGGCACAAGTCGGGTAATCATCCAAAAACTTTTACCAGCTCTTAGCTGTGACATAATTTATGGACATCCCCCAGCTTTTCAAATGGTAGATTTATTTTTAAGAGTGTTACCTTTCTCAAGGTGTGGGAGGAGTAAATTCGTGAGGAGAAAATGACCGAGATGATTCACGCCGAGGACTTCTTCGAATCCGTCTTCGGTGATGTTCAGAACACCGACGGGGTTTCGAAGTCCTGCATTATTCACAAGGATCGAAAGTCCTTGGTGATCCGCGTTATTTTTGGCGAATTCTTCCACAAATTTCCTGACGGAAGACATTTTTGATAGGTCGAGATGCATCACGATCTAAAAATTTTTAACAACTTTTTTTAGTGTGTACATACACCCTTAAAAATAATTGCGCCGGTTTGAAAATTAAATGCGCTCTCAATTTGGCACTACAAATAAATAGGAGACAAATAATTACTCGTCTATTTTTTGGTAATAAGTACGTAAACGTTCAGCATCCAAAGAGAAATAGGTCAAAAACTCTTGTACCAAACACACGTGATGTCGTTATTATTTTAAAAAATTGTAATAAAACAAACAAAAAAATATGTAAAATAATAAAAACGTTAAACTTTTTCAAAATAATAACGTCGTTTTGTACAGGAATTTTTGTTTCATTTCCATTTGGTGACAAAAGGTTTCCATTATCATTATCCAAAAATACAACAGTTTAGTACGTCCGCGGTTGACGATTTGTCTCCAAATTATTTAGAGTGTACACATATTGAGTAATGTATTTACTGTATGTAAATCCAGAGTAGCTTGAACATAATAAATAACAACGGTTACATACTCTGGATCTTGTGTAGTTTCCGTAATTTATATTTTAAAATGTATGTATTTATCTAATTTTTGAAAGGGTTACATTATTTCTAAGAGTGTGTGCTGCTCAAAAATCACTTACCAGTTGTCCATTGCTCGTCCTGCTGCGAATTTCTTCTACGCATTTTTCTCCTTTTTGCACATTTCTGCACGCCATAATAACTCTCGCCCCACGAACGGCAAACTCTTCCGCGGTGACTTTGCCAATTCCATCGGAAGCTCCAGTCACAATTACAGTCTTGCCAGAAATATCAATCTCATTGGTGGGATCGATTTTTCCCCTTAATTTTTTAATCAAAAACTTGACCCCAAATGCGACAAGGAGAGGAAAAATTACAAATTTTAGTAACAATGCGTTACACAAGAGGCACAACATTTTGCAAAGAAATTTGCAATCTTCTTAATTGAAATTTGCAAAATTGACAAGATGTGAACTTATCTGTTTGCTTAATCAAACTGGAACAGTGAAGATAAAGTGGCCGGTTTATGTAGCGTGAGGCAGGTTCCTCCAAAAATGCAAAGTCATTGAGATACGTGTGCAAATTTCACGAGTCATTCATCACATGCAAATTTTTTGCTACCGCAACTCGTCATACACTCGTTCCTATCGCGTGCATGTATGTATGTAGTAAACAGGTACATATTAACTTATTACTGTATGCAATGAATATTTGCAAGTGCATGTCTTCATGTATACGTGGGACACACAATGCTGAGTAATCGCATACGCGTACTATGCTCACACTGTTAAAAATGTGGTAAAGTCACATACACATAAATACATACATATGTACAACTATATGTACACTCCGTGATTTTATTGATTTGGTGATAACTTCTCCCCGGATTGGTAACACATATATAGTTTGGTTCTGAATGGTAAGTTTTTCATAAAAAACAACATACCTATAAATTCATACATATACAAGTTCTCTGAAAACTTACAGATGAATTTATTGTAGTATTGAGAACAGTTATCACATGTAAGTTTTAATTCACACACCGGTGTATGCACTTCATTACGATGCGTTATTACCGTGCCGGTGAAGTCATAAATATGTATATATAAATATATATGTACATATACCTGCACTATGTATGTATCGTTGGTTACGATTCAACACCGTTTTTCTAAAAACCCATAGGTACATATTTACATGCTTATTTAATTACTTATTTCCATACCGCCTTGATAAAGATACATATCTATGTAGTCAAGTATGTATGCTTGTAAGTATGTGCAGATAACCCAACCGATAACGAGGTGACAACCATAGGTATGTGCATATTAAAAATTTAATTAATTAGATTAAATTAAAGAATTCGAGCCCCCAAAATAACGGTGAAAACCCTTCTAGTCAAATAATACCCCTGAAATAAATAAACAAATATGAGAAAATACACATTACAACGACGCTTGTGCTGCATGAAATTATTTATTTTTAATTAAGTGTTGCATTCAATTAAGTAGAGTAGCCTAGATTGAATTTAGTTTTTTAATAAAATTTCATAATAATCCATAATAATCATAATAATACATAATTATAATTTCCATAATAATCTGGGCAATGGGCGCTTCTTTGTTGACCTATTTATAAATCAATTATTAAATATTTTTTTAAAGCATCAACCAGAATATATGCTTAATTAATAGAATTGAAATTATTAATAAAATTATTAATGTAAATGCTTACTTCACATAATTCATAATTTTCTTTACGCTGTCTCACATCCCGTCAAATCAATCGTAGGAACGTTCCACAAACAGAGGCAGATTGATTCCTCTTCTCGTCCGAAACAACTCGCGCCTCGAATATTTTCACAGCTTGCCCCACCTTCCCAACACCTCAGGCCAATCTTGGTAGGGACACATCTCTCCTCGTGGGGTTGACTGGGGACATACTTTTCCGAACATTGACACGATGTCTCACCTTCCCCAGAGGACACACAATCCGACGCGGCAATATCATCACACGGGTTCAAATCGGAACAGATGTCCCCCACTTTTCCCGCCTTTTTCGTACACATCGTCCTCTCCCAGTTCGGGAGTAGTCCTTCCGCGCATTCGCAGCTGTTTGAACCTCCCGCGCAAATCGTTCCCTCCAATGCATCGCAGTTTGCCTCCATCGAACATGAATCGCCTAATTGGACCGGCTTCAAAAGGCAGGATTTAGCATCATCGGCAGGATAATAGTCTGGGTTACAGGCACAGACTCCGTTGTCCGGGTGACACCGGGTGTTAGGGAGGAGGCTGCAGGTTGCCGTGGAAGTACAGGGTGCCCCAATTTCTCCCGGTTTCGGGTAACATTCCCTCTCCCACATGTAAGATTCGGTGGGACACCCGCACCAGCACCCGCCTCCGAACGGTTGGCAGGTGCAGGTCTGGGCGAAACCGTTACTCACCGGGCAGGACGTTGGGTCGTACCGGTCGCACTGCTCGATCTGGGCGCAAATTAATCCGGAAGAGATTAAGACCAAGGCGGAAATCAGGAAAGGAAGGTTTCCCATGTTCTGCAAATGTGGATAATTTAAGTCTGTATGCTAATTAAATTCGCAATATATCATACAAAATTAGTGCAATCTTTGGGAAATCGATAAATTTCAATTTTCCGTAGTGAATTTAATATTTTACAATTGGTATTTTAAAATACCCACGATGAACCTCTTAAGGACGAAATACATATTGAGGATGAAATAGACAAAAATTTGTACTGCATGAATTTGTATAAAAATATTGAGTATCTATTTAGCAAAAAAACCGATGAAAAAAAGAAGATTATTTTGGTATTTTTCTCTTTAGATTTTAAAATTCTGCCTGTGTTATGCGGTACATCTTAAAGCTGAATGTTTTTTAGTCAAAAACTAAAACTCGTTCTTAAACGACAAGAAGAAAATTTTAATTTTAATACATTGCGAAAAGGTGCAAAATTATTAAATCAACATTGTACTCAAGGGACATTTTATAAAAATAGTCTTTACTTCGAAATGTACATATATTCTTACTGTTATGCAGTGACAATTCCAATAGGACAGAGTTTTGTGCAGGCAAGTGGTGAAAATTTTTTTACAAGGTTATTTTTACACCAAATAAGTGTATGTGTTCGTCGAGAGAGCAAAAGCACATCTGACCAAGAGATTTGCAATCAAGCTTTTACGTATGTCAACATTATTTAATGGTGAAAACAGTTTATAACATGTCCATCCATCCGCCTGTCCGTCTTTTGTTCCGGCAACTCGTGAACAGATACAAATTTAGAGCTACTGTTTTCTACTACTTGTTACTAATTGATTGTTATAGGGGAGGGCTAAGTCCAAGATGGACGTGTAAGACAATGCCCTTGCCACGACGGGAGGTGAGGTCATTAAGTTTTCCATATGAAATTTTTATTTCTTAGCTTATTTTCTCCTTCATGTTTAGAAATTCCATTTCCGGTCACATGTCAGTCGCCACAAACGCCACCGCCAATTACGGCTGAACCGGTACGGAAGTGAGCAACCACGTCAGATATTCCAATTTTAACAGATTTCCTATGCTAAATACGAAAATAATACCAGTTTTGTCCCATAACACCGCAGTGACCGAATGGACGGGATCTAAGTTCACAAATATCTGTGGAAGTCATGCCAGACATGCCAATTTTAGGTTGATGAAAACAGTGTAAAATTGATTTTAGCGTGTGACCCAATGGTTCCACCCCTTCGTTACATGCGTTTGTAGTGGTTTAATAAGTAAAATATTTATCTAATCAATTATCGGGCACTTATCTCAATCAAATTGATATCTATAATTAACTAATTGTATATTGCGTAATGCAATTTTGCACGAGGATCTGTTACTCGCCAGGTGCAGAAGTGGACAAAGCCTAATAATTTGGTATTAATAATAATAATTTGGTATTATTCCTATTAAAATTCGTTTCGACGGTTTTAGAAGGTTTTAGGTGACTAAAAATATCAGCATAAGTGGATATGTACATAGTTTTAAGTGGCTTCCACCGCGTTACCGTGTCGCTTCACCTCTTTGCTACATTTCGTTTGCAACGGTTTATTATGAAAAAATATTAGAAAGTATAACATCAGGTAAAGTGTCCTTTGCACAATTTTTCTCAAAACTTACAAATGTATACGTGCCCTTCTAGATTAAATTCGAGCTTATTTAAGGGCATTATCGAATACATAGTTAATCACGGAAAAACTGATGAAATAGATAATTAATAGGATTGAGATATCTGGAATTGGCAATCCTTGATTACTTTATTCCTTCCTCATACGTATTTAAATATTATTTGTTATTGCATACATACGTGGAATATTCACTTTATTAGAATAATAACTTTGTTCCCAGAATTAATTAAATTGCTTTGCTAACAATTTCGATTAGTTCCTACCCCATCTTATTTTTGCATATTTATACCATAACTGTTTATAACTTTGAGACTTGATAAATAATTTAGGCCTAGTGAATCCTTGGATTCAGTCCATAGCTTGCATCAAGACCTACAAATAAATAGACTTCCTGAAAATGAAAAAGGATTCAAATTCCTAAAAATATTCCAAAAATGTTAACCCCATCATAAGAAAATAACCAAGTTTTCGGGGTTTTCCTCCCTTACGCAAATATAATGGAAAAGTCAACCTTATTTGGGAAATTCCCCCTCCACTGGGATTCCGCAAAGTATAGACTAGTTCTAGATTTCAAGTTTTCCCGAGATTACAAAGTCCTCATAAGAATTAGCATACTTTTGATGGTTTCATTCTTCCCTGGGATAACAATTTTGCTGCGATATTTTAGCAATAAATTACAACTTTTCGGCCATTTTGAAGACCACGTGCCACACGACGTTATCTGCGCGTACGTCATAGCGTTTGTAGCCTTCGTTATCCTTTTTTTCATATTTCTAATTGTAATTTTGTCTTGGAATAAATATACCTCTGCGGAAATGGAACGATCATTTATCGTGTTTCAGCGACTATCAAAAGGTAAATATGTATATTTGTAAGTTTCAAAAATTTCTCGTTCAAAAAATAAAGAGAACATTTAGAGAACGTTTTCTACATTTAACGATTGCTTTTATCAACCGTTAAAAATAAAACGATAAAATATCGGCGTTCAGTTACTATACATATGTGTTTGAAATTTCTTTTGCATAACTGCCACTTTACATAACTTTTATTTTACATAAATCCCAAGTATTATTACTTGAAACACAATTTCAGAAAAAGAGTCCTTAAGTATTTCTAAAATGCTAAATGAGTCGCTGTTATCAAAGATTAAAAATGCAGTTAAATATCTTCCGTTGGTCACTTGACATAATTTCTGTTGCATAATTTCCATTTTGCATAATAATAATTTTACGTACACTCAAAACAAAAATTTGTCAAATCATCACCGCCGGTGTCAATATATGACTTAACCCCCTTAGTTACAATTTTGATTCCGAGTGGTAATGAAATTTATCCGTCCGGTCATAACATTATAACTACCGGTATCAACATCATCATAACTCGGATTCAACATTGTAACCAAGGCGGTTAAGTAATATATTGACACCGGTGGTGGTGATTTGACAAATTTTTGTTTTGAGTGTAAATACGAATTTCAAATTGAATTGAAATAAAATGAAGATTTCCAACATAATAAATGCAACCAAACTGCCAGATGACCTCGAAGAATTTTTCATTTCTATCTTTATGAACGAATCTGTATTAATCTAATTTTCACGCTTAAATCCCTTACTAAATCTTGAAATCTATTCCTTCTCCAGTTTGCCCCAGGCAAGAGAACGGAGCTCATATTACCATTAGACTTATCAAAGTGGCAAAGTTTGTGATACAATTCGACTTCAAATTTTCCCTAATCTTTGCCTCAGTTTGCATCCCGTTCAATCTGGACCCGATGTACTATGTGCTGCTTGAGATGAAATTAACCCCGAATAATATGACAAATTTGGTCTTTCGAACCGTCCTTTTTGCCCTTTCGTGGACAGAAGTCTGTAGATTAATCGCAATCCCGATATGTTTGGTTTTGTGGACGATCAACGTGGCGCGAAGGGAGATGTTCATGTGGGGCAATATGGCGAGGAGGAGCAACCTCGGGGGCCATTTCTATTACAGACAGATCGCCATTTTATACACCCTTCGGAGACGACCAACCACGTTCGTGCTAAGTTTCATTGTGATCACGGGTTTCATTTATGAGGTGAATCTAATTTTTAATATTGGGCGTACTCACGTCAACCTTTGGATATACCCCAAATTGTGCGAATTAACCAAGCTATTGAGATTTTTTCTTGTTGAAAAACCATATACTTTTCTCGCAAGTTTACCTAGTAATAGAGGATGTTTTTAATTCGCAAAATTATTTCGCTAACCCCATTATCCGATAGAGATAAATAAGTTTCAAGAAACCATGGAAAAAAACATATAGATAGATAAATGTGTTATGCACATAAATATGTAGATTAGTAGATTTGCAAGATTTTCGACCTCGTAATCTAAGAAACTCTTCGCGACATGAATTTTTTGAGGTTTGAGAGCTTCCTAAAATGACTTGCGATATACATATTTAATATAAGACGCTGCCGTGAGTACACTCAGTATTTTTAATTTGCAAAAAATCTATGCCAAACCGTCTGCTTGCTAATATTTATTCGCTAATTTCTTCCCCAGGTTTTACTCAACTATGCGACCATCGTAATGTTTGGCGTCTTTCCAATTTCGGTCTACTGGACATTACCATACATTGCAATCGTCGTGAGGATAATTGTCACCCAAGTTGTGGACATCGCTGCCCAGACGTATGAGGATTTTGATGCTACGTTGAAATTCATGAGAAGAAAATGCTTTGGGAAGAAATCCTATATGTTTCGGAAACTGAGAGGGTCGCAAAATTTAGGGTTGTGCATTTATTTGGGTACAAGCCCTTACTTGATTAAGAATAGTTTAAAAATTGATTATCGAACGAGCGTTCTTTATTATACGGTTTCACTACTTACACACTAAAAAGTACAAAGAGGAATATTAAGTAGTGTATGGATTAAAATCTTTAAAAAGTTTTATCAGTTTGTTTCAAACATGTGCCAAAATATGTAAATATTTATTTTATTTTACCATAAAATTGTAGAGAAATCGTGTTTATTGACTCAATTTTTATCCATGCATTGAATACAAGTGAACCAAACCTCACAAAGTGACCAGTACTTGGCCACAGGTTACTAGGTATGGTGCCCGTAGTGCAATGGACACCGGGCAGATCTGTGTATCAAGTCAGAGAGGAAAACCACAAGGGAAAAAAAAACTCTCTGCCATCACTGGGGATTGAACCCAGTACCTCCAATTCTGGATTGATACACAGCGTGATAACCACCACCGCCTGCCAACGAAATTTCTAATTCGATTCATAAAATTGTCTTTAGTACATATCGTCGGCCTAATTTTAAATAACCCTAAGTGCAGTCTCGTCTCAATTTTAAATAACCCTAAGTGCAGTCTCATCATAATTTTAAATAGCCCTAAGTGCAGTCTCATCTAAATTTTAAATAGCCCTAAGTGCAGTCTCATCTTAATTTTAAATACCCCTAAGTGCAGTTTCATCTAAATTTTAAATAGCCCTATGTGACATATAAAAACCCCTAACTGCAACTTAACTTTCAAATCATGCATAATTAATTAGTTGTGATAAACTACGGTATGTTTTTTATAATTAGAACTTTTTTCTTGAATTTTTTGGTATGTAGATTAAGTGGCCGACCTTCTAATGCCAAATACATTGGAAATTGACATGGTCACCAATTTGTCAGTTTTTGACCCATTTTCAAAGTTTTGACCGTTTTCTAAGCCTCCTACATTTCTACGAAATATATATTTTCAGAATTTTCAAATACGACCACACCCCCTTGAAATGAGGGTCACAAGTTAAAAAACTATGTTAATTAATGAAATTGAGCTTCAAAGCGGCAAATTCTAATTGTATGGCGAAGAAATAAACCGACAAATAGGTCATCCTCCTCAAGGTTAAGGTGGTCACATGCCCCACCCCAGTGGGTGTGGCTCTCCGCGACTTTTCGACTTTTGTCAATACATGGGTTGTGATATGTCATTTCTCGCAGGTCGATAAGGACATCCCGATGCAATAATTAAAATTCACAACCCACACGCCCAGTGGGTGTGGCTCTCGGCGACTTTTCGACTTTTGTCAAGACATGTGTTGTGATATGTCACCTTTCTCACCTGGATGAGGAGATCCCCACGCAATAATTAAAATTCACGAACCACACCCCCAGTGGGTGTGGCTCTCCGCGACTTTTCGACTTTTGTCAATACATGGGTTGTGATATGTCATTTCTCGCAGGTCGATAAGGACATCCCGATGCAATAATTAAAATTCACAACCCACACGCCCAGTGGGTGTGGCTCTCGGCGACTTTTCGACTTTTGTCAAGACATGTGTTGTGATATGTCACCTTTCTCACCTGGATGAGGAGATCCCCACGCAATAATTAAAATTCACGAACCACACCCCCAGTGGGTGTGGCTCTCGGCGACTTTTCGACTTTTGTCAAGACTACATACCAAAAAATTCAAGAAAAAAGTTCTAATTATAAAAAACATACCGTAGTTTATCACAACTAATTAATTATGCATGATTTGAAAGTTAAGTTGCAGTTAGGGGTTTTTATATGTCACATAGGGCTATTTAAAATTTAGATGAAACTGCACTTAGGGGTATTTAAAATTAAGATGAGACTGCACTTAGGGCTATTTAAAATTTAGATGAGACTGCACTTAGGGCTATTTAAAATTATGATGAGACTGCACTTAGGGTTATTTAAAATTGAGACGAGACTGCACTTAGGGTTATTTAAAATGAGGCCGACGATATGTAATTTTCCTAAAATACGAACCAGCGATACAAATTTTTTACGTCAAATTCTATACATAATAAAAATCTCGAAAATTTAGTCGATTTTTGTAAAAAAAAAAGTCTTGAGTATTTTTAAAATGCCTACGTCTTTAAACATACTCATGAATAACTAAAAATAGTTGAAATATGATGTGTTTAACAAAAATAAATATATGTATACTCATCGGAAACATTTTTTGATTGTAAGACTTTGGTCAATATATGTAAGACTTTGGTGTAATACACTATAATAAATTATTAGACCTCAAGTTCAAAAAAATATTTACTCATAGAAAATATATGTAGGCAGTCATATTTTTAGTGAGACGAAATCAGATGCTAACAATTTTGCAGCACACGAGATTATGATGCAGCTCTGTGGCGTCCTTAGCTCGACACCGTTCCGAGCAGTAGGACACCCTTTCACAGTGGCAACAAGTAACCTTTTCTTTGTTTGGGTAGTCTATCTTGCCGCAGTATCTGCAGCGATGGGTCGCCTTGAGATAAGGATGTTTCACGATGAGGTTCGGATCGTCCACTCGTACAGCCCATCGGCCATCGTTCGTTTTCCTGTAGTAAGGGTTGATGATGGTGTAACAACACCCGTATCCAATCTCATCCAGTGTTTCCGGTTTGTGTGGATAATTGTAGATAGAAACGAGTCCCAAACCATCTGCATAGAGAGGGCAATTTTATGTAGTTAAATTCTTTTGTGCTAGAAGTATGCAAAGAATGTGTCAGATATAGTTTAACTGTACTAAAAGTCCAGAAATTTGTCAAACCTTGGCCACCTAACTAATTAGCATTTGTCTGTCGAGCGTCATAAATTTATATTTTATACTTCCGCAGATCCTATATATTTGCCTAATTGTTAATAGTTCATTAATATCTGACATAGCCTATACGTATTTTCGGACTTCGAAGTTAGCTAAACTTACCCTGTCCATCATCCACCACTGCTGTGAAAGCCTTTATAAGTACTACCTCCTCAATCACGGTGACCCTTAGGGCGAAGCCGTCGTATATCTTGTCTTTCGCCGCCTTGTCCATGTCTTTAAAAGTTATTGGTTTCAATCCGATCAGATTTGGCGTGATGGGGGGTGGCAAATTAACTGCCATTGAGCACGCCATGGTCCCGTCGGGCTTCCAATTTTCAATTCTACTCCATCTTTCCCTCTGATGTATTATCAATTGTTTTCTACGAGCCGGAACATCCAGCTGTTCTTCCTTTACAAGGCGTTTCTTGCGCTTCTTCCTCCTCCTCTCGAGGCCGTCATCATCCCAATCGTAGTCTTTTATTTGGACGAACTCTTTAGTGTTTACATTATTGAGAAGTTCATTGTCCAAAGCCTCCTCAAAAACGTCGGCGTCAAACTCTGGGGGGATTGCTGTCTCGGGAAATAATTGTCGCAAGTTGTGGTCCATTGGGTTGTGTTTAAGGGCGAATGCGTACCACTGCAGCGCGAGGGATTTTTGATTGATCGAGTAATAGTAAAAAGTCAACGTTTGGATGGCACGGACAGTCCCGAAAATTGCGGCGATCTTCCAGAACTCGACGGCCTTCGCCATGTCAACCGGGCGACCTTGTCCCGATGCGAATAGAACTGCGATATTCAGAGCAGAAAAGCCGTACCCGTTTCGTAGAGCTTTCATGTACCAGTATTCTGCCTGTATGCGAAAATGAGAAAATTAGAAAATCAAATTCCTACATAGGTAAATAGCTAAGATAAAGAATATAGTCCTTTTAATAGACTAAATACTCATCATATTTGTGTAATATTCTAATTCTAATGGAGACTCAATACTCATATTTGTATGGGAAATAATTTTACATTAAGGTCAAAATACAAAAATATGTGTCCTGAACGTCCCAAAAGCAGCATTTCATTGGTGAAAGTGGAATAGTAAAAAATTGATTTTGGTGAAATTTTTCTCCTCAAACATTGGAATTTCTCCTATATCGAGCAATGTTAAAAGGTGGATTTTTCGCGTTTTTCATTTTAAAAATCCATAACACTTTTAAAGGTTCATCTTTTACAGGATATCATTCCGTAATTGGTTGCTATATGTATTTATGAATGATTATGAATTCGACATCGACCCGGTCGACCCCAATTCAAAATATATTTAAAAAATCAATATTGCTAAATACGTTCACCTGCTGGTAATCTTTCTTCACATAGCATCCATCCGCATAGTCAAGTCCTAGAGAATGTTGTGCTTCTCTGACTCCTTGCCTCACGGTTTTTTCCCCCATCCGGGAAAAATCTCCATAATCGGGCCCATCTCCGCAGCTCTTTTCCTTAACTTAAATGACTGCACGACATCCACGTCAACTCCGTTTCCCTCCAACATCATAAGCCCAAGGCGGTACATTCCAAGAGCATCGCCCTTCTCGGCCGCCTTGGAAAATAAAACGGCCGCCTGTTCGAGGTCTTTCTTGTACCCACCATGGCCATGAAAGTGTTTATCAGCTTCTTCACAAATCATGCGTGGGTCATCCTTGAGATTTAATAGGTGTGGCAACAAACTTTCGAATAAGACGGCACCAGGTCCTGACATTTTAATTGAGCTATCCATCATTTCCTTCTCGGTTGGGGGCATCATCTGAGGGTCGAGGTGCTCCTGACGTCGCCGTTTTTCAATCATGAAAACCACGTGATGTATAAGGTTGGCAATGGGTTCATTTTCAGGATCAAACTTCAGGCTCATTCTGTAATTTTGGAGGGCTTTGGAATATTTTAATTTCTTCTCGTACACTTTTGCTAGGTGGTAGTAAGCTTTGCCCCATTGAGGGCGAAGATTGATGGACGTCTTGGCGTCGTCCTTGGCGTATGAGAGGAAGTTTACGGCGCGGAAGGATGCAGATCTGTATCGAAAAGAGTAAGGAAATTTTATTACGATGTTTTATAATTAACGTTTCGCAATTGTTTTAATAATTCTTATTTTAGAACTTTAAAGATAATCTTATGAGTTTTGAGCAACCAAATTATGATTCTTTTCAAATTGTTTCTCTCATCCCTAACAAATTATAAAATTTTCCACTTTCCTACTTCTCTCATTAATTTCTAAAGATTGTACACTTAGCTCTCTTCCCGTTCCTTGTCAACTACTCTCGGACCCGAAATCCTTAAACAATATATGTACCTATTTGAATACAGCGTTCCGAGCAAGATAGACCCCACTTTTTCCTTCGTAATGGCTTCAGTGTATTTTTTTATTGCTCTCCAGTATTCTCCGTTCTTGAACATTGCATTACCCTCCTCCTTCAGCTTCTGGACTAGATCATCCTGCTCTTTTTCTTCCTCTTTCCCAGCCTCCTTGTTCCCAGGGTCTATAATATTAAGATCATTAATGACATGCAACCATTCATGAATGTAACTGATTTTAGAGAACGTCCACAAACTGTCACGCACAAAAGCCATTTTCAGACCATTTTTCTTCACAATTAACGTGTCACATCTCAGTTTCACGTGTGGCGCAAATCCATTTAGCCATATCACAATTTATTGACGTCCCCTACCAGAAGTTTTGCAATTATGCAAGTTAAGTAATGACTGTCCATTAACTATGTCACCCAAGAGGGGAGAAGGAGGGTCCACGGTTTTAATGATGTCGTGCTTCTGTGACACATTGTAAAGGGAGCTGGAAGGGGGGTCTTGAACTTCGGGATTTTTGCGTGACATAATTTATGGACGTCCCCTTATTATTTTTTGCTACCTCGCTCCAGTTCCTCTTCTCTAAATCCGAACTTTTTTAATATTTCGATCACTTTATTCCAATCTTGGTTAAATATTTTTGACTCCAGCTCTGTGCCCCCGTTGTGCGCGAGACGATTTCGGATCCCTTTAAGCTCGGCGAAATCTGTTTGCGGAGTCGCCAAACCAAGCGAATTGTTTAACGATGCGATACTTTGGAACAAAATGGGAAGGTCCCAAGCTAGACAATTTCCAGCTTGGAGTTGTTGCTGTTGAATTTTCTGGCTATTTTTGAACTGTGCATGGCCAGGTCCCGAGATAAATTTGGAGCCGGAACGAGGCACATTTTCCCACGCTTGACCACTGAATTGAGACCACAGTCGACCAAATTCTTGGCGAAAAAAGCGCGTCGCCGTGTTGTAGATGAGTCGATGCAGACGGAAATAGTTGTCTTCAGGAGAATCATTTTCTGTCATCTTGTGAAAATCTTTCCAATTTCTAAAATAAATTAAATGGTACAATTAAAAATTATGTTTCCTCCTAGTAAGAAATTTAAATTTTCATACTTACAAATATATTTCCGGTTTCTATTTAATTATTAGAAATAATCTTTAAAATTATGAAATTTGGGTAGAGGAGTGCGTTACATGAGTAGACCTGAAAAAACGGAATATTTAATACTTATTTATTTAAAAATATAAAACAACTTTTAATTTAAGAGTTCTGGATGCTAAATTAATTATTTAATTGTTTATTACAAATGAAGGAATTGAATCAGGCTGGTATAAGAGATTACAATTATCCTCATTTACATACATATATTTCGTTTATGGAAATATTTGAAATTATTACCCTCAGTACGTAAGTCCAAATCCAAGTCCCATCCTCCGTTACTTTCACAATCAGAATTTAACACATCGAAATTCGATTTTACACTTTTAACTATTTAACGTGAAACAAATTAATAATTGCTTGGTTTTATAATATGCACTCGTTTGGCATGTTGTCATAGGGTTTACGCAGGAAATATAAGTTGATCAATTAAATTATATAATAAGAAGACTAGTCGGGTAAATTTTTGTCAATTTTACGCTATTAAATATGTAACTAAATAAATTACGGCAGTATTTACATATGCACGCATTTATGTAACATGCTTAAGGCATGTGTTCACAGAAAATGCATATGTATGTACATACATATGTAAGCAAACCGGTTGCTAAGAGATGGGTTGATTTGGTTCGAACTTGTTTATTTGATTAGCGGCGTGAGGAAGTCACTTGGATGCTGTGCGTATAAAATGTCCCCAACACAAAGTTTGGGAGGACGTTAACCACTGATAAGCAAGACACAAGAATTTAATACATGATGATATGAAAATGAAGGACAATACTTGCAAAATGATTCATTCAATGAATTTCATTGAATACTTTACGCACGGCCCCGTGAATACATCTACATACATTGTACATACATTGGTACACGGGGCTACTTGGTGTTTTTGTGCGTTTTGTTAAATTTGTGTTACATAATCAGAAGCTGGCCCAGTGTGACAAGGGAATGAATATTATAAATACTATGAAAACTACATGTGAAGAAATTTAAAAACTTTGCAAGTTATGTTGCTAAATGCTCAATGTGCGAGATATGCGACGTGAGTATGCTCATTATAAAATACGTATATTGCAATCATATTTGTGATGCATGAAATTATTTATTCTTAATTGTTGTATTCAATAACTATAGTATGGAAATATGTATGAAGTACATAACGAAAAGGGGGAACCGCTTTTCTATACGTCGACATGCGACAAAATTGTTATCATTCACTAAAACCATAACACACTTAATCAATTTTAAATTTGTAAATTAGCTACTTCAAAAATACATACCTCACATCATTCACAATTTTTTAGAGTGTCTCACATCCCGTCAAATCAGTCGTGGGAACTCCGCAATTCCTTACACAGAGGCAGATTGATTCATTCCCTCGTCCGAAACAACTCGCGCCCCGAATATTTTCACAGCTTGCCCCACCTTCCCAACACCTCAGTCCAATCTTGGTGGGGACACACCTCTCCTCGTGGGGTTGACTGGGCACATATTTTTCCCGGCATTGACACGACGTCTCACCTTCCCCTGAAGACACGCAGTCCGACGCGGCAATATCATTACACGGATTCAAATCGGAACAGATGTCCCCCACTTTTCCCGCCTTTCTCGAACACATGGTCCTATTCCCATTTGGTAGTAGTCCTTCCGCGCATTCGCACCTATTTGAATCTCCCGCGCAAACTGTGCCTTCCAACGCGTCGCAGTTTGCCGCCGTGGAACACGAATCCCCTAAATGTGTCGGGGTCGCAAGGCAGGATTTAGCATCATCGGCGGGATAATAGTCTGGCTTACAGGTGCATAATTCAGTCACCGGGTGACACTGGGTGTTCGGGAGGAGACTACAGGATCCCGTGTAGTTGCAGGGAGCCCCAATTTCTCCCGGTTTCGGGTAACATTCTCCGTCGTACGATTCAGATTCGGGGGGACACAGGCAGGCGCACCCACCTCCGAAGGGGAGGCAGTTGCAAAACTTGGGAAATCCGTTGCTCACCGGGCACGTGGTTGGGTCGTCGTACTTGGAACATTCGGAAGCGTGGCTTATTGTTTGTAACGGTGAACTTGTTAGACACTCGAATAAAGCTTCAATCAATCAATCAATCAATCCCTGAACAGAGCAAGAGCAGGGCGGAAATTAAGAACGGAAAGTTTCCCATGATCTGTAATATTGAGTAATATAAGTAATCCATAATTTATAATTATAATTATAATTATAATTTATGTATACTAATTTAAGCTGCTATACTATATTTATACAAATCTGTACAATGATTGTCAGGTTTGATTATGCCTACTAAATTTCGTACACCCCTAGAAACCTGGAACTAAAACCATTGCCAATCTTTTTCCACGCCGTATTTAATTTTTACAGAAATTGAGACTTCTGAGAACATTATGACAGTATTTAGTGCACTACTGTCAGTCTCGGATAACGCTTAGGGGCAATTTGAGACTGACAGTGGTCAAATTCCTCAGAGGTCTCAATTTCTCTAAAAGTTCAATCCGACGTGGATGGAGAGTTGATAACTCTACCGTCACGGTAATAGTATTCTGGGAATGGCAAATTTACCAATCCTCTTATTACCAATACTTCAGTACTCCAAGATTTTTAAGAGTGTATACAATTTTCTGCACGATTTAACATGTGATTCTATATTGTTACCGGTATGAAATGACAATTCAAGCAAAACGCCGTCACGTGAGAAGAATTCTTTTACCAGATTATGTAAATATGTAACAAATATACATGCACCCGTTTACAGGGCAAGTGTATGTATATCTGATAGAGAAATTGGCAATCGATTCCTTTTATGTAGCTAACGTTATTGCCTAAAATATCAATTATCGGACACTTAGACTAGATCCTATAGCAGGTGGATCACTTGGTAGTTAGTACAGCTACGTAGTCAAAAACAAGTTTTGAAATCTGAAATTATTGTGGAATAAGGTAAATATATCTGACTACGTGTCCTTAAAATTTCATAAGTTTTCCTCGAAAGAAAAATTTCGTATCAGATTTCAAAACGAGTAAGTCGAGAAACGAATTTTTTGGAAGTACCAAAATTCGAGATACAAAGACTCGAAGAAGTCTTCACCACATTTCAACAGAGAAGGGTGTGGCCGTGTAAAAATTAACACATTCATAAAAAAGTATGGAGAATCCGAAAATGTAAACTTCAAATAACCACCATTTGAAATAACCATCATATCGACCCCTCAAAAGTTAAAAACGATTGAATCTTTTTTTGAAAATTATCCATCCACGTCGGTGCCTGATGCGGCCATGAAGTCAAAGATTGATACAAACCACTTGTACCATATTAAGGCCTAAAAAAGGGGGGTCAAATGGTGTGCAAAGAAATCTCCAGCAAAACATATGGGAACTGAGGAAAAAATGGTAATCGCACGACCTCCGAAGCTTTACAACAAAAGTTCACCAAAAACGTTGGTCATTCACGACGAGTCCTACATCCTTAAAAACGTGAAACTCTGGGAGGGCAATTTTCTTATGGGAAATATATCTCTTAACTGAAAACCGAAGAGAAATTAAAATGTTTTTTGAAATTGCTAAAAAAATATCTGTGTTGACTGCGTTGGGTCAATTTGGGCATGTTTCAGACCCCTCAGTTCACATGGGGTGTTAGGACGCACAGGTTTATTTTCGGAAATGTGTGATAACCCGTCTGATTCCTTTCATCAAAGAGTATCATAAAATATAAAATGCAATTTTTTGGACCGACCTTGGACCAATCCACAATCCAACAACTATCAAGGAACAAATCGAAAAAAAATTCAGTTTGACGTCGAACAATGGAAGCCTCACATACATCCCTCATCTTCGCTCAATAAAAAAATGTAACCTATGTGTAAGAAGGAATACTCCCAGCTTTGTGAAACAGTCGATACTTTAACAAAATTTTGGTTCCGGTGGCTGAAAATGAGCAATCAAGTTGCAAAGTCTTCCGGAACAGCATTAATGGCGGGCGCGACAAAAAACACCAAGTGCGAAGTGGATACTGGATTATGGTCTCCTTTCGCCACTGATTCGCCATGGCCATCGTATTTCACATATTATACCAAAATTTGAGATTTGAAAATTCATTTTTGACCATTTACACGCCAAAATGCCAAGTGATCCACCTGCTATAGGATTTACTCTATCTCGATCACTTGACATGAACTAATTGGATATTGCGTAATCCAAATTTATTTACACGAGGATTTGTGACCCGTCACGTGCAGAATTTATCAGAGGATGCAGAGGACAAAGTTAAATAAAATTGATAGGGTTCCGTATTTACGTGTAGAGTTCTGTTAACATGGTTGCGAAAATATGTGACGTGACCCGACGCCCCAACCCGATCTACAAATCCCGTTGACTTCGCAAATCCGTTATAGATATAATTTCTTGGGCCCCAATGCAAAAATTCAATCAAGCTGACCATGATTTTATGGAGTTATGTACGTACATCTCTACAATTTACATAGAGCGTCAGGTAACAATCTTATGTTACAGGTGGGGGAACGTCCATAAATTACGTCATCGTTTTAGTGGGTAGGTGATTTAGGTCTTGCTATCTTCTCCACGTTAAAATTCCCTATCCCTTAATGTTTACGTTGGGTGGGTGGGTGCTCAAATCAACATTTTTTGTTGGCGTGATATATGGATGGCCCGAAGTGGGAATTTTGGTGAAATGTGAGTCATGTGAACACTGGAAAGATCATTAATCCAAATCGTCCGACGTCAATTGGGGTTATCAGTAGTCACACTTTGGAACCGTAACCAGTTCTGAATGCATATCCAAATTATGTATCTGTACAGGTTAAATTATCTTTTTAATTAATTATCTCCTCAAATAGAGACGTCAATTCGTACCATGCAACCTAAATACCGATTAATCGAGAGAGGTCATACTTTAAAGTGGAAATTTGTGCGGAAAAATGCTTCATTGTGGAAAGGGCATGCGTTAGATTTGAGAAGGGCTCATACATACATAACTCCAGAATTAAGTTATATGGATACCCAAATTTATGGCGTCTGGCTCATTTTAAATAATTACACATTAAGTAAATATTTGCTTTGTAAGGTTTTTGTCATAGGATGCAAGTTATACATATGTATAAATTTAATTGTTGTCATATCATATGTAAATATGTACAAGTATGTAGCTACTTGGTGTTTTTGTGCATTTTGTTACAATCAGAATTTGACCTAGTGCAGCAGGGAAATGAATATTTATACTGATTTAAGAAATGTCCCGAGTTTCATGAAACAATTTGCAGGCAGGTAGTTTTGTAGGTAGAATAAAAAAGGACAATAAAATGTCTTAATGTTGGGAATCTTGCGTAACTTAGGTAAGATATTGAAATTTAGCATAAATAATAAGGGCACATATTAAGAGTGACCCTAAATGACTGAATGGGATACCCAAAGAACTAAACCCTACGGTTGACTGAATGTCCTTCCCTAACTTGCCAATAACCATCCTCATTTATCTTAAACTTTACCCTAATGTCTCAACATATTTTATTTAACTAAATTATACACACTAAATAAAAATAAATAAAATTTACTCAAAGTAAGTTCCTCTTCTAAGATTTCCTCTCAGAAGAGGAAAAAAAGATGACGAACTTTGTGCAAAATTTACCCACCCGTTGGACATTTTACGTACATAACTTTGGACAAATTTTGCACAATGATTGGATAAATTTGACCTTTTGGTTATGTCATCCTCTTTTTTTTTTACTCAACCTTGAGTAAATTTTACTTATTTTTATTTAGAGTGTCTGTAGTACGTATAGTGGTTGATTTCTCCATGTAATTGTCAATTATTTCAATAGCTACATATTTATGAGCATTTCATCCGACTAGCAAATAGCATACATTCGCAGAGATTTTAATATCTATCATACTTGAAAAGATGTACCTCTTGGGTTAAAACGTGGACCAGGAGCCCAAACAAATGCAAGCGAGCACTTGTTGTTGACTAATTTTTCATTAATTTAAGAACCAATTCTAAGAAATGGTTTTGATAAATGAGAATCGAGATGGAATTGCCTTAAAAATGATGTAAATTAACGATTTTTAACGCTGAGAACTTTAGGGTCGAGATTCAGTTATTAGCTATTATTTTCGACGTGTTAGGGAAGGCCATTCAGTCCACCATAGGGTTAAGTTCTTAGGGTATCCCATTCAGTCATTTAGGGTCGTCATTAAATGCGACCCAAATAATAATTATGTAGTGTCACCGCGACCACGATAATCTACCATAATTATTTAGACCCAAAACCATGCTCGTTTTGTCAATTGAAACATGCATGTTGGTAAATGTAAAGCACACAAATTTCAATTATCCACTTGTATTTATTGCATGAAAATATATGTAATTAACAAATACATAAAAATTTACTGTGTTTAAATACTTTTATGTAAGTAACAATAATCAACCAAAATTTTGGTAAAGAGTGACAATAATGAAAACCGGAATCACTTCACACCCTTACAATTTTGATTTGGATAAGATTCTCAGCGTTCGTAGAACTGATTTTTATGAGTCCAGCGATCCAAGTCACGTGTTTCTACTCCACCCCCTCGCGGAGTGGGAGAAGCTCAAAGTTGGAAAAATCGCTCTAGTCTGCGATTTTTAGCTTAAAGGTGGGTCAATATTTTTGAAAATAGTTTTCACCAAAAGATTCCTAATTTTTATATCTACAACCCTTTTCGAGCGTTTTTTGAAATTCTCAAAACGGACGTCAGGGTTTTGGATTTTCAAGGTTAAAGTTTTTCCTCAGAATTTTCGACTTTTTTTAAATGACACGAATTTATTCAGAAACCATCCTAATTTATGCTAAACATCATAAAATGACGAAATGTCATGGTTCGGGGTTCAACAGGTCTGATATGTGCATGAGAACGAGAATCTGAAATGTTCCAAAAATTAACACAGCGGAAGATTGGGAGCTAACATGGCAATGGAATAGGGACAAGCTCAGAATATTTTTATCTCTCGAACAGCAGCGATTGGTCATACACCTGACAAAGTATATATATTCTTAACCCTCGCGCTGAGAGCTTTCCAAGGGTGTCTCATATGACCCCAATTATGGGGTTATGTGAAACTTGACCTTTCCGTAATTTTACTCCAAAATCGTGACGTCCGTTTTCAGAATTTCAAAAAACGCTCGAAAAGGGTTGTAGAGATAAAAATTAGGAAACTTTTGGTGAAAACCGTTTTCAAAAATATTGGCCCGCCTTTAAGCTAAAAATCGCAGAAAATCTCTGTTTTTCCAACTTTGAGCTCCTCCCACTCGGCGAGGGGGTGGAGTAGAAACACCGGACTTGGACCGTTGGACTCATAAAAATCAGCCATACCAACGCTAGGAATTTTATCGAAATCAAAATTTTAAAGGTGTGAAGTGATTCCGGTTTTCATTATTGTCACTCTAAACCAGAACTTTCTGTATCCATACTATGTAACTCGTACATTTCTGAACCATATTCGGTAAATTCCAGAAGCTGAAATTTTGATAGACAAAAATTCTTAAGGTTCGCACACTTTTTAGAGCCATCGCAATTTTCCTCGTTTTTTAAACGAAATATATTTTTTAATTACAAAACTTAGTACATACATAAATCGTTATAATTTTATTTCAATAATTTTATTAAAGAGCATCCACTAAGGTTTTTGACTGCCCCGTCCAAGGCGCGCTGGGCGGGAACACAGCGAAATTAAATTTCGAAAAAATTATTTTTGAATAGACCAAGTTATAAGCTTTCCATTGATATATGTCACCAATTATTGAGTCATGGCTAAGACTAGAAAAACTTGGGTTGAAAAATAAGAGTTGGGAAAAAGAGTGATTGAGTTTCATAAAAATCGAACAAACTATGATTCTAAAATCACTTGGCACTTTTTCAAGCAAGAAGGTATTCCTCATTCAAATGTTAACTCTTACATAAAAAAGTACGAGGAATCCAATGAACTCAAATTCAAAGTCCCCACTGGTCGACCTGCAAAGTTAGCGACGACAAAAGTCAAAAATCGGATAAAAAAAATCTTCAAAAATCATCCATCAACGACAACGGCTGGCGCCGCAAGTCAGATCGAGATTTCAAAAAGCTATCTGTGCAAAATCAAAGTCCATAAACTAGGGATTGTAGCCAGGGCAAAAAAACCAGCACCAAATTACAAACCAACACAACAGGAAAGGATTCATGCGTGCTGGAAGAAATTGTTGAAGAAGATTCGTGGAAAGGTGGTCATCATGGACGATGAGCCCCACGTCACAGCTGACACTTCAAATTTTCCAGGAAGGCATTTTTTCCATAGTCCCAACCCATGTGAAGTAAAATATGAAGACAAAGTCCAAAAGAAAGACCAATTCCCAAAACAATGAGGAATTTGGCAACGCATGTCTAGCATTGGTCATGTCTCCGATCCCGTTATTTTGGAGGGCACTGTAAACCAGGGGGTTTATCTTAAATCATGCAATAAAGGGGGATTGGAATCTTTTATTACTAAAGATCATAAAAAAATAAAGTTTTGTTTTGGCCTGACCTCGCAAGGTCCCATGACGCCAAAAGGGTCACTCAGTACCGAAATCTGAAAAAAATTTAATTTGTGCCAAAAAATATAAACCCACCAAATTTTCGTCAACTGTGACCAATTGAGAAATTCTGATCGCTGACTACATCCAAATATTCTAGGCTTTCAGAAACGCCAGACACCTTAATTAAATTTAAGTCCAGGTGGAAGAGAATCAGCTTGAAAGTAGGTGCAGTCTATGGGCGGAATTTGACGCGAAATCGGAAGAAGAAACTGCAATCTGTAGCAGACAGCGGAATTGAATCATTAAAATTTGAACTGTATGGCAATCCAGACCCTTTGGTAGTAAACATATGCAACTTTTTTGAAATTACATTAACTGTGTAAAAAGTTCTGAGCATTTTATCGTATCACTCAAAAACCTTAGTGGATGCTCTTTACTTTACAACTGAAGGAAAATGTATAAGGGAGCGTCCAGAAATCACGTGATCGATTAGAGGGGGGGGAGGGGTCTGAAATTTGTCACCTATTATCACCAAGGGGGGGGGGGTAATGGCCGGCAGTCACGTGACATGCCACGAAAAAATTTTCTTCTAACTTCGGATGTAAATAGTAAATTTGATAATATGTATTTACTTAATCGTTAACCTCTTTTACCTTAAATTCGAATTCGGCGTATTTTTAAATTTTTACTTGACAATCTTATGTAGGTCTGGTTTGCAAATTTCTTACAAATTTCAGTGCACATTCATAGAACTCTCATTATTCTTTCAGATAATAAGTTTACGCAGTTGTCCTTAAGATGTCATGAATGTTAAATTACTCAATATACTTACTGATTAGTATTACATAGTTCTTTCAATAATTTTAAAATTTAATTTAACTGCGGATTTGAAATGGCACAGGAATATTATTTTTGGGTTAATTTGTGCCATGTGTTTTCCTGTCGGAAATAGGTCAGTTTGGCGAAAAAACGTTTTGCGAAAAAAAATCCGCCACAAAAAATCACACTTGGCGAAAAATAGGTTTAATGTGTATGCTGTCACGTGACCGCGGGGGGGGGTAATGAATTTATCACCATTGGTCACCAAGGGGGGGGGAGGGGGTCAAAATTGTCCAAAAATCGATCACGTGATTTATGGACGCTCCCTAAGGAATTAATATGTTGATCTAATATGGCACTTGTATTTTAAAAACAAATATGTTTTCGAGACGTGATCACATCCTATTTTTGAAGCACACGAGATTATGCTGAAGCTCTGTGGCGTCTTTATGTCGACAAAGTCTTGAGCAGTAGGACACCCTCTTGCAACGACGGCAAGTGACCCTTTCCTTGCCAGGGTAGTCTGTCTTGCCGCAATATCTGCACCGATGGGTCGCCTTGAGCAAGGGATGTTTCATGAGTAGGTTCGGATCGTCCACTCGAACGCTCCATCGGCCATCATTCGCTTTCCTGTAGTATGGGTTCACTATCGTGAAAGTACAGCCGTACCCAATCTCTTCCAGCGTTTCCGGTTTATGTGGATAATTGTAGATTGAAGCGATGCCCAGGCCACCTATTACCAAAGGTGACGTTTTCAATGGATGAGTTCAAGCAGATGCTCCTCAATTTTAATAAAATCAGTGTCAGTTGATCATTAGTTTAATTAATATGTGGATGTATACGTATGAAATTTGCGAAAAATACTATCTTTAAGTGCTAAAGTTTGGAAGATCCATTTGTTTGCATTCAGACAGGAGAAGATGCCCAGTAAATTTACAAAGTCTAAAATCTTGCGACTTTGGGACATAATTTCGCATGCTCGGATGCAAATATCTTTGCCAAACGTGACCATTGGGAGATCATGTATTTCATAAATTTCATATTAATTAAATTTTCGATCGGTTGACACTAATTTAGTTAACATCTTCCAGCATTCGTTACATTAGAAGGCTTCCACTCGAGCGAAATTTTTATTCTAATTTAGCTAAACTTACCCTCTCCATCATCCACCAGTGCAATGACCGCTTTCATCACAACCACCTCCTCAATGACAGTGACCTTTAGCGCGAATCCGTCATAAATCTTGTCCTCGACCAATTTATCCATGTCCTTAAATGTGATTGGTTTCAGTCCAATCAGATTGGGCGTCATGGCGGATGACAAATTCCCCTTCTTTGAGAGCGCCTTGGCCTCCCTATCCTCGAGCTTAATTCCTTTATGTTTATTCCACATTGTTCTATGATCTGTTATCAGCTTTTTTCGATAAGCCGGAAAATCAAGGTCTGTTTCCTTCACGAGCCTCTTCTTGCGGTCCTTCCTTCTCCTCTCGATACCTTCCCAATCACATTCGTAGTCTTTTATGGAGACGAATTCTTTAGTACGAACATTATTCAGAAGCTCGTCATCCAAAGCGTCTTCGAAAACGTCGGCGTCAAAGTCTGGGGGGATACTTGCCTCAGAAAATAGTCCGCGCAGGTGGTGATCCATCGAGTTGTGGTGGATGGCGAATGCGTACCACTGAATCGCGATGGATTTTTGCCTTCTTGAGTAATAGTGATAAGCCAAAGATTGCATGGCACGGTGAGCCCCAAAAAGTGCGGCGATCTTCCAGAACTCGACGGCTCTCTCAATGTCAACTGGGCGACCTTGCCCCTCAAGGAATAAGACTGCGATATTAATGGCTGAATAGCCGTACCCGTTACGGAGGGCTTTCATGTACCAGTACTCGGCCTGGATGAAAAAAAAACACAATTCAAGGATTTTATAGACTCATATTTACACTCTTATAAATAACATAACCCTTTTGAAAAGTAAGTATGCTCTGAATTCTATATTAAGTAAGCTATGCAAAATCCAGACTAGCGTTAGCTTGATTACGCTGGATTTAGTATTGCTTATGTGATATTGAATTAAATTTTATTTACCCCACCCTACATGTATTTATCTATTTCCTACTGGTATTAATTTAATAATAATTTCCTACCGGGGTGGTAGGAAATTTTGCATTACCGTAATAATAATGTAATAATAATTTGCCACCAGTTTTTTAAGAGTGTAGCTAAATATAAAATCAGATCGCTAACCTGCTGAAAATCCTGCTTGACACAGCATCCCTCCGCATAGTTGAGCCCGAGAGAATGCTGCGCTTCTCGAACCCCTTCTCTCACTAATTTCTCCTCACTTCCTGGATACGTTTCCAGCAGTGGGTCCATCTCTGCCGCCCTCTTTCTTAACTGGAACGACTGCACGACATCCGCCTGAACCCCGTTTCCCTCCAACATCATGACCCCAAGGCGATACATGGCGTTAGCGTTACCTTTCTCGACCTCTTTGGAAAACAAGAGAGCCGCATGTGCTGGGTCCTTTTTACATCCGCCCCACCCATTAAAGTATTTGTCCGCTTCCAAACAAGGGTCATCCAACCCAAGATTTGGGTTTTGTTTCAATAGATTTTCGAGCAGGAGGGCGGCAGGTCCGGCAATTTTGGAGGCGCGTTTCATCATCTCCTTTTCCGTAGGGGGCAAGAGGGAAGGGTCGAGGTGTTCTTGACGTTTCTGCTTTTCAGCCATGAATGAGGCGTGGTGCAGCTGGTTGGCAATTGTGAAGTTTTGGGGATCAAACTTGAACCCCATTTTGTAATTTTGCAAAGCTTTGGAGTATTTTGATTGCTTTTCGTAAACTTTTCCGAGGCGATAGTAAGCTTTGCCCCATTGAGGGCGGAGATTGATAGAAGTTTTGGCGTCGTTTTTGGCTTCTGAAAGGAATTCTACAGCGAGGAAGGATGCAGATCTGTGTGGAAAAAATTGGAGAAATTTTATTATTTGTAAAAACAAAATTTTACCAAGTTGTGAGCCCGAGACTTGGAATTTTTTCGGCCTCTCTCTGTCCTATGCATATGTAATCAGCAATCTCTCAAAAATTCTCAAAGTTCTTACAAGGGACACTCACGACCTGTCGTTTGAGTCCAGGGTACCCACTATGTTTTTTAGAATCTACTAGGACCCCAGATGAAGGATTCATTCATATTTCCGTGTAAAACTCATATTTTGCGTCGTGCCGTGGCGCCAAATTTGTCAAATTTGAATGTTTTTATATTTGAAACCACCATAACTTTTGAAATCCTGGACGGATTTTCAAAATTTTTGGCAAACATTATGACAAGGAGTTCAACTTTCGTATTCCATTAAATTTTGTCCAAAATTATCACTTTTAACTTTTCGAAAAATTTCGTAATTTTCTTATAAACGGGGGTTGGTCGAAAAAATGCTAAAAATATTTCAAAAATTAGAAATTTTGTATTTTTATTTTTATGTCAAAAATTTCTACTTTTGTGATCATTTTAAGCATAAAATTTTGAAAATCCGACATAAACTGCAAAAGTTATGGGGGTTTGAAATTGGTCGAAAATGCAAATTTTTAAGTTTGGCGCCACGGCACGACGCCAAATATGAGTTTTACACGGAAATATGAATGAATCCTTCATCTGGGGTCCTAGTAGATTCTAAAAAGCATGGTGGGTACCCTGGACTCAAACGACAGGTCGTGAGTGTCCCTTGTTAGATCTCTTCCCCTCTCGTCAATTTTTTAATATTCTAGCTTTTGCTCTCCTCTCACTAATTTCTCAAATGCTAGTCTCTTCTCCTCAAAAGGCCAAATTCCCTCAATTTTTGTGCACCTTCTCTCTCCTCCCTCCCTTGCCACTTATATTCCGCCGAACCGAGCTAACCACCCCTATTTAAAAATGTTTAAGCAGGATACCTGTTAGAATACAGCGTTGCGAGCAAGATGGATCCCACTTTCTCCTCCCTGATGGCCTCCGTATATTTTTTTATTGCTCTCCAGTACTCGCCTTTCTTGAACATTTCATTTCCTTCTTCTTTCAGCTTCTCGACTCGGTCGTCCTGCTGTTTTTCGTCATCTTTCTCATCCTCTTTATTCCCCCGGTCTGTGTAGGATTTCACAAATACGTATCAGTACCATGTTGTCATTCATGAATTTCTCCATAAATAAGGGGCCGTACATAAATTATGTAACACAAAAACGGCGATTTCCTCCACCCCCTCCCCCCAAAACCATTTGTTATTAGGGGACGATGTGATTAGAGCCATAAACCCCATCCTACCTCTCGAGTTACATAATTTATGGACGGCCCCTTAAAAATGATACATTAAGTCAAATCATTATCATATTAATTATTACCAGGGTCAAGTTCCTCTTCTTTAAATCCGAACTTTTTCAATATATTGTATCCCTTTATTCCAGTCTTGGCTAAATTTCTTGGACTCCAGCTCCGTGCTCCCGTTGTGCGCGAGACGATTTCGGATTCCTTTGAGCTCGTCGAAATCTCGTTGCGGTGTCGCCAAGCCGAGAGAAAAATTTAACGATGCGATACTCTCGAACAAAATGGGGAGGTCCCACGCCAGACAATTTCCAGATTTTAATTGTTGCTGTTGAATTTTTAGGCTAGTTTGATACTGTGCAAGGCCAGGCCCAGAAATAAATCGGGAACCAGAATGAGCCCCATTTTCCCACGATTTTCCACTAAATTGGGACCATAGTCGATCAAATTCATGGCGAAAGATGCCCGGCGCCGTGTTGTAGATGAGGCGATGCAGACGAAAGTAGTTGTCTTCAAGAGGATTAGAGTCTGTCATCTTAAATCGGTGGTGTTCCTAAAATATAATATGTAAAATGTTGGATTAGCGCGAACTTACAATTTATATGACCTCTGTCTGTACGAAATTTGGAATTTGATCCTTGCAAAATTATTGCAGTTCTTTTTCTCAATAATTATCACTAATTCTGAAGATTTAGCTGGAGGAATGTATGTACGTCTGTATGAATGATTAGTAATTTACTTATTATGCACTAAATGAATCAAGTTGGAAATACAAATGTATGTACATATGTAAATTTGAGAAATGATAAAGTAACGTAGATGACTTCTTAACAAGGGCAAATTATTATTTTTTAAATATTTAACTAATTCTTACCTTCGCCTAAATCATGTGTAAATGTAAGTAAAATCCAATTCTGACTATCCCTTAATCATTCTTACACCCAAAATTTGACACGCCACTCAAACGATAGAACTTTCTTTTACACTTTTAAATATTTAATTAAACAAAATGGCAGCCGTGTTTAAGCATGAGGATTTGTGTAACAATGTGGAATGTGTGTTTAAACGGTATAAATACATACGAAATACTTATGTACGTATGCATACATAAGTATGCCAGTTAATAAACTGGCTGGAATGCGTATGGAATTGCTTGACAGCAGCGACCGGATGTCCACCTTTTTCACTTGGAGGCTGTGCACATAAAATGTCACTGATATTACCGTAAAAACTAAAATAGTAGCCGTTGCTCAAATAGTAGCCGTGCTCAAACAGTAGCCTTATTCGAATTATAGCCGTGCATCAACTTAACCACACAGCTCCTAGCCAGATCATTTAAGTAATTCAATTATAATTCAATTTAATCGCAATTACATACAAAAAATCGAAGCGTACACGGAATTCGGGTCATCGAAGAAATTGATTAAGAGCAGGTTTAAACAATAGAATTGTCATAGACTTCGATTCTAGGGGAGAAATTAGTGATGTTATCAAAATTTAATTATAGGAAACAAAATTCTATAGCTGTGTTCAAATAGTAGCCGTGAATCTTTCCGTCATTTTATAAATAGTGACTCTGCCCAAATAGTAGCCTTCCTCAAATAGTAGCCGGGTCCCAGACACCGATTTTGTAAATAGCAGCCCCCGCTACTATTTGAGTTTTTACGGTAACTTGGGTGGACATGAACTTCCTGATTACCACATAAGGATTTAATGTATGATTTCATGATAAGCAGGCCACGAGGAAGATGGATACAAAAATATTTAGTTAGAATTCATTACGCACGGTCCCGTAATCATGTATGCATATGTACAAATGTATCAGGGGCTAATTGGTGCTTTTATGCATTGTGTTACAAGGCGAGCTTGGCCCAGTGTTGTAAATAAACATGGAATTGAAAATACATATTAACATGCATTCAACCGTACATACATACTTTTCATTACAAACATTCAATTCTTTAGTATTTGATACATATTTACGTACATAAACGTATGTATTTTGTAATAAGAAAATCTATAGATGTTAAAACAATATATATGTACATACGTATGTTTATTTTAGACAAAAAGCAGAACTACGTCCTGCTACTGAATGCAGTACAAGAGGGTTATTTGTTGCACATACATACATATTTCAGCTTTATAGTAAAAATCGGGATTTTTTAGCATGTATTTTTTAGAGTTATGAAATTACGAAGGATAAGATGTATAATAAGAGTAGGCATGAAGGAGTAGTATGCACTGAAATTACTTACCTATTTACTTGTGAAGTATAGCTAAACACTATTTAATACACTTATTGTATTACCAGTTTGTATAATATTTATGGCATTAACACTGCTTATATATGTAGATGAAGTTGTGTAATTAAGTGAATTGCACAATACTTTAACCGCTTGATTAGGAGTGAATTCCACAAATTACGCTTGTTTAAAGTTATCGCCAATTTAATTTAAGTAAAATTTTAGAGGAGCATGTCCAATAACATCCTCCCCACTCCCCACCGTTGATGAGAAGTATGTATGTATGTGTTAAGTTAATCTGCACGGTTATTGTAACCATGAACTTTAGAGTGGGATGTTTAGGTGTAAGTCGCTTTTTGAAGGCCAATTGCATACTATTGCTTTATTGAGGTTGTGTCAAATCAATGCATTTTTGTAAGTTCACAGCATACATTCATTTCTTTTAAGTGGTCGAGGACAATGGAAAGAAGTCCTAAAACAGATTTTGTTTTAACACCCTTCTTGAGTGCTAGCCTCCAATAACTTCTTAAAAACCGACCTTTAACAAAATGTGACCCGTCATTTTACGATGTGCTAAATTGGCATTTTAGCACATCATAAACAATTTTTATTGTTGTAGAGAAATTATTCTATTTACATAAATTAATCCAATATTTCAGTTTTCTAATACAGAGGGTTATTTATGTATTTATCTTTACAAAGTAGGTTAGAATATTATAAATTAGAATTTCTAATTACTGTTTAATATTATTCAATTTAAGAAGAAAACAATTAAGTAATTTTTATTAATTTTAAGCCTAAAAATTCTAATTTTATGTAATCGTCAATCAATTTTCCACCCCAGAACACTTTTAACGTCTTATCGATTGCCCATAATTATCCTTAGTTCTTGATTTAAATCTTACTCCAGAAGCTTATTTCAGAAGTAACTCCCCTTACCTAAATATCTAACTCTGTGCCATGAATTTTTTATGCTTGCACCCCTTTATTTCCACCTATTTCAGTCCCTCCTGCATTCTCGCTTTCACCCTTCCTTTCAACAATCTTCCCACTTTTTGGACAACACCACAGACTTCTAATTATCGTAAAAAGTGACACTCCAAAAAATACGATTCCCATGCAAACATGCAAAACACCATCGACATAGTCATCACTTGCTATTGTCACTTTAAAAATTTTGCTCGGAAACATGATCGCGTGACAGACAATGTTTACATACATCACGACCATAATTCCACCGATGGCTCCGTTCAGAATTGGGAATGTGTATCGGCCCATGTTCGAAATGTAGTGGAACGCGACGGCAGCTTCTATCATTGTTGAGACGATGAGAACCGTCCTGTTTCCGAGGGACGATTCCACCTTGGTCTGAAGGCTGAATAGGAACACGAATCCGATACAGATGGAGGTGAGGAGGAGGAATAATACGATGTAAAATCTGGCAAAAATTAAGGACATGTTATAAGTTGAAACTGGTTTCGTTGCGATCGGATATGTATCAAGAAAGGGCCGTTCGTAAATTATGTAACGCAAAAGCGGGGGCCGGAGGGGGTCTAAAGCTTCAGGGATATCGTGCCTATTTCTGGGACACAAGTTAAAGGGGGGACCAGGGGTTTAGAAAATCGATTCTTTTCCGTTTCATAATTTATGGACGTCCCCTAGCTCGGGATAATTATGAAATTTAAATCGAATTCCACAATTTCGACTGTTTTAATCTTAAATTTTCAGCGCATACGTGTCGGACTACCTGGCAATGAGATCAGCGCTGTTGAATCGCTTCCCAAAAATGGACAATTTGCCACATTACATTGAATTGGTGGATTCTTGGTTGTACGGAACTATCCAAGTGTTCCAGTACTCAAAACTATATGATGAAGTGGAAGTGTCTTTCATACCAAAAATTGAATAAACATATTATTTTTAATCTAATAATATTTTTATTTGGATTAAATTAAAGAATTCAAAATCAAAATAAATGTTTTGTAAACTACCACATTTTGGTCTCCATATATTTCTGAAAGGCGTATTTGCCGACCTATGTAGATATGCTTAACAAAATTGAGGTTAGAACTTCCAATTTAATTTCATCAGTTTTACCCCGATTTTCAAAAAACAAAATGTTTTCTAAAGTAAGACATGTTAAAAAAGTGTATGCAGTTAAGGTTAATTTATGTAAATATATGGACAATATTTGTTTTTCTTCGCATAAAAATTTTGAGGTTTTTCTAGTTGTGTTTGTTTATTTAAATAAATGTTGAAAGTTGATAAACCTCTTGTTTCTAGCTTATGTACAATTACAGACTCTGTCCCAAACTATCATAAAGTACTTAGAACGTTCCCATAAGGGTGCCAAACGTGCCAGATTCGTCTAGTCCATTAGGTACTAACTAAGAACGTTCCTGGTACAATCTCTGAAGTACGCGTTCTTCAAGACTCAGTTCGGCTGATTCAGGAACGTGCTAATTTAGTTCCAACGATTCCTTTACAATCCACCTATTTTTGAACGTACTTATTTCGTCCAAATACAATGAGACGCTAAACACTGTCCCTCACCTCGGGAACATTTAACTTTTCCGACATTACTTCTCATCCATCATTTACAAAAATGTACAAGAAAAAATCTTTTCAAAGAAAAATACAGAGAGCAACTAATCAGAGAGTTCGAAATTCATATAAAATATTTTATGGTTCACCAACTAACGAGCAATTAAATCGTCCGATATCTAACCATGAAGTTGAATGTGATCGCTTGTTGGACACGAAAGAAAACGGAAAACCCAAACCGCACTCAAAGTATATAATTGGTCACGAATCGCGAAACACCTACAACTCAATAAGAACTAATTTTGATACAAACAGCGAAGAGTGTTTGAGTGAATTTGACATTTCAAAAGAATTACATAAGTGCTGCGTAAAGAACAAGATTACTCATTCATCGGCAACAGACTTGCTGAAAATTTTGAAAAAACATTCTTGTTTTTCTTCCTTGCCATCCGACGCGAGATCCTTAGTAAAAACCCCCAGAAAAATCAACATTGTAGATCTTGACCCAGGTGAATATTGTCACTTTGGACTGCAACTTCAACTTAGTAAACTAACACCCACTCACTGTGAATTAAGTACTCTTAACTTGCAATTTAGTGTTGATGGCTTGCCGATTGCTAAAAGTACAGGAAAACAATTTTGGCCAATTTTATGCTGTGTGGTTGAACTTGATCTAATTTTAGAAGTAGGGATATATTGCGGCAATGAAAAACCAAAAGCGTCAAAGGATTTTTTAAGTGCATTTGTTGGAGAATTGAATGACTTGTGCGAAAATGGATTTAAATTTAATGGTAAAAGGATTGCAATTAAAATTCATTCTTTTATTTGTGATGCTCCAGCACGTGCATTTATTTTAAATATTAAAGGACACACTGGTTATCTTGGATGCGGAAAATGTACCCAAGAAGGTGAATATGTTGAAAGAAGAGTAACATTTCCTGAAGTTAATTGTGCCCCCCGAACAGATAAAAGTTTTGGAGAAAAACATGACGAAGATCATCATCACTCTCCCAGTGAGTTGGAAGGGTTAATGTTGGATTTCGGAAGATATTAATTTAGTAGTTTTTTGATAATTTTAATAATTATGTTAATTATGTGAAAAGTGGGGCATTGTGAGATTTTTATTCCCACTTTCTTTTGCTGTTGGCGCTGGCACAGTTTCTTTGTCTGATTTTTTGCCTACGTGCTCAGCCAACGTTTAATTTTTTACTCTTTACCAAGACTTTGAAGTAGCAACACGTTACGATTTTAGGCTCTTCTTAGTAATTAAATTGTCATTGTTTTTGTTAAAGTTTTTAATCGCATTTTGAGTTAGTTAAATAAAGTAGGGTCCTGCCAGAAGGAAATATTTTGACATTAAAGTTTATTTCGACTTCACGGCGATTACAAGGACTCATTTGCCTAAAACTATTCATCTTAATTCACAACCAAGGCCCTTTTCATCGGATTTCCTGGTTTTCGGGTAGAAGACAGTGTGTGAATCCAACAGTTAAATATAAATTTGGTCAAGCAATTCCCATACGAATACATGCACTTGGTCTGTTTGGGTGTTGTTAGAAAGTTAGTGTTATTATGGTTTGGTGGATATGTAAACAGGTTTCGTTTATCGTGCAAGGAAAAACTCAATTTAACAAGAAAATTAATATGCCTAAAACCGTTTATTCCTTCGGAGTTTGCTCGTAAGCCAAGAGCAATTGAAGAGGTCAAAAGGTGGAAGGCAACTGAGTTACGACAATTTTTGTTATATTCTGGACCTGTAGTTTTAAAATCAACTCTACCTAAAAAATATTATAACCACTTTATTTGCTTACATTTAGCAGTTAGAATTTTATGCTGCAAAACATTATATAAAACACTAAATTCTTATGCCCACTCACTGCTAAAAACATTGGTCATTAAATTTTCGGAGCTTTATGGAGCCCAGCATATGTCATATAACGTTCATGGGCTGGTTCATTTGGCCGAAGACGCTTTGACACTGGGGCCGCTAGACAGTTTTAGTGCATTCAAATTCGAAGATCATCTGGGGTATTTGCAATCTCTTCTTAAAGGCAAAAGGTACCCATTACAGCAAGTGCATAATAGAATTGTGGAAAAACGCAATATTGTGCAGTATCAAACTTCACGTAAGACTGATAATACACAAGTAATACTAAACAGTGCACATAGTGAATTAATTTGTGAAAAATTTAAAATTAAGTTAAAATTGGGGGATAATATATGCGAATTAAAAAGTGGTGAATTAATAAAAGTTACCTCTTTTCATATAATTGATAACCAAGTGTTGTGTAGGGGCAAGGTGCTAAAAGTGGAGGAATCGTTATTTAAAGTGCCGGCCGACTCAAATATTATTGGCGTGGTGTTAGCACAACTGTCCCGTGTAACTAAAGAAATCCCAGTCAGTTTAATTTTTAGGAAGTGTGCAGCTCTCCCGTTTTCTGGAAAATTAGCCATGTTTCCTCTTCATCACTAAACTATAGTTTCCATAATTCCGCAATGGGTGATTGTGCATTGGTGGAATTTAGTTTGCCATTTGTAGTGGTCGAGTTTGGCCACGACAAATCAGTCGGAATAGTTCATCGAAAATGGATAACAAAAATTGAAAAAGTGTTGTATTGTTACTGGCCCCCCTAGTGGAAGGACAACAGAAAATTAAAGAAGGGTGTTTTATCCGGTGAAGTCCCAAATTCAACCTCTTGGACACTTTACGAGGTGAAAGTGGTGAAAGGGTATGGTAAGTATTGAATCACAAGTAATTAATAATAGGTATGGAATTATAAAAATGTATACATAACTACATAAGTACCTATCAAAGTATGATTCATATTTTACGAATGTAATTGTGTTTAATAAACTTGAAGTAGTGAACGACATACAAGTTTTTAAAACCTTTCTTTCTTTTACAGGGCTGTACGACGATGCCCATCAGAAGCTCGTCCGTCTGGAAAAAGAAGCTGAAACCAGTGCAGCCGAGGAGATGGATAAGTCCAGAACCAAAGTACCACCAAAGCGAAAGAGAAGGATTTCTCAAACAAAAATCAAAAATAAATCATCCGACGAAGAAGGTGAAGATGCTGACATGGAGAGTGATAGTGATGATGGCTATCCAAAGTTGGTTTTAGTGAGTAAACAATAGAGTGTAATTAAATCATCACTATCCTGCTAATAAAATCACACATTCGTTCTTGTTTCTTAGGTCGATGCAAACCGTCGGCAGATAAGCGCGGCAAAAAACGATGTGACGTCACCACAAAACTCAAGTGGTAACTAAATATTATGAATCTGTAACTTGTGGTAAAATATAGTTTTAGTATTGGTACTTAATTACATTTTCTATAGTGATTTCTATGGCTCGAAAATAAATCACTCCAGTTCGCTCAGTAAATGAAGATCGAAGGGTGAATACGCCATCGTCATCTCAGACTGTGAGCATAGGCCGCGCACGACTGATTGATTATGACGACAGTACTTTGACACATGCTCAACCAACAGAAAGTGAGCAATTAAATATTAGTCGCTTATGTATCTATATTTATTTATACGACTAATGGTAATATTTATTTTTTTGCTTCAGCTTTCGAAAAACAAATGATTCGTAAGGTCGACTTTTTAACAGCGAGCGTCATACAGTTGAATGATTCGGTGCAGCTCCTACTTAATCGTCAAAACAATGCTTCTCTCAATCCTATTTCCGCCCAGGACAAATCAGTTCAACTTTCCTATTACTAACCTGGACGATTGGAAGGCTTTAGAAGAGGATTTGAAACTTGGAGAGAGAAACGTGCAGGTTGGAGATAAGCATATGCGAGTAAGTGAAATAAAAGATGCGCTGGTAATTTCAAATACTTATAAATATTAAAAATATTGTATCAAGCTACATACTCAGTATATTAATGTACACCAAGTGATCTTTTAATTTAATTTAGGTTCAAGACTTGTCTTTCGTCGGTGGTCGTCGGACGTCAGAAGCCGCCTACCGAGTCATGGCTGAACTAATGACTGATGTCATGATGACGACCTTTAGTTTTGTCGGAAAAACAGGGAAGCATGCAATTTGCAATTACCCGGAAATCCACTCGTCTATACTGCGTAAGTTAGTTATCACAAGGTATATAAATCATCAATATGCATGCACAACTAAGAATATCGTATAACGTTAAAGGTGCAGTTCGACTAATAATTCCTGCCTCAAGCAGCAAAGATACAGACGAAGCCATAAAGTATTATCTGAAGAAAGCTCCAGGGCGGATTGCAGCACAGAATGTAGGCTTTTTTTTACTCTTGTCTTTCTTATTATATCAGCAAATATGAATAATTTATTATATATTGCAGAAAAAACCCGTTCGAGACGTTCCATCATAGAATAATCAAGTTTGGTAGTATTAATGTCACGCTTATTGCAATATAACTGTTATTTTTGGTAATGCTTGATATAATAAAGTCCTTCGGGATTCAGAAATTAAATAATTTCGTATTATTCTCAGGAGTTGTTTACATTCATAATAAGTACGTACTAATGCAGAACAAAATAACGGGCCATATACGTTCTTATTCCATACCAAGGTCCCATCCAGGTACGGTCTATAGTACGTTGAAAGCGGCGACAAAACAATCTTACAGGGACGTACTCACAAGGTACGAAGAACGTACTTGTTATCGTCCTAACGTCCAGAGTTGCCCTTAATAGCACGTTCTAAGTACGTATGATGGTAGTTTGGGGTATAACAATCACTCCACTTTACGTATCGTTCGAGAAACGCAAAGATTTATGCATAAATTATCCCTCTTCCTCGATAAGAGTCACACCGTGTGCCGAATTGAAGGAATTGAACTCTATATTGGACTATTAAACTTCAGTCCTTCATGGATTTCACGCCAAACTATAGTTTTATCCATTGATTTTGCTGAACTTTGAGGCATCCACGAGATGCTAGATATCCATATTGTCATAAAAAATTCTGAAATCGTCTTACACCCTGGTTAGAACATTAAGATCTGTCGTGTTTCCCGTGCCCAATTGTCCTTCTGCATTCCGACCACAAACATATATGCTTGTTGTCGATTGTAAGCCCCTGATGTTTAATTTGAAGGCCTGAAACATATTTCACGTTATGATTTTACCTAATTAATTTACCATTTATAATTCTGGAATTGCAGTTAGGGTTTTTTCAAGTTTTTATTGTGCGCTTTGGTATTTTTAGAATTATTTAAGTATTGACTGCACTTGGGCCTTCTTAGAACTAGTATGACGATATGCAGGCTGCATATCTTATATCTAGGTATGTACTGCATAATGCAGTACACACCTAGATATACACACCTAGATATACATACCTAGACACTACTCAACATCAATATCATACAAGCATTTACATACTTTTCAAAAAGGAAAGTACTATTTTTAACAGTGCCGTTTCAATGAATAATTCTTTCTTTTCCCAGATTTCAAGATGCACTTATCAATTCGGCACATTTTTGAATACACGTTATCCATCAAAGTGATCTTTTCTCTTTGTTCCTTTCCATTTTCGCTTTAAGCGTACAGGAATAATATGTCACTCGAGGGTTGTAGCATTTCCCAAGGTTTCCGCATTCTCGGAATATTTTTATTTTGATAGGATTTGCGCCAACTATTTAGTTAGTAAAATAAGATTTTGCGTAAATGCCTTCCCTTTTTGGCAAGGGATTCTCATTGCGATTGGCAAGGCTTCCAAAATTTCGTAGCTAATAGAAATTTACAAAGTTTTCCCATTACAAAATTTTGAAATATAAGTAGCAAGAAAAATGAACCATTCTATATTTACGAGCAGGTATTCACTTATTTAGTGTGTAATATTTATTAGGCATCATTCATTTATGCGCATTACTAGACAAATAAAACTACTGATTGAAAGCTAAATATATGAATTTATGATTTAATTGAATTGGGAAGCAATTTAATACAAATTAATATCTCAGCAAACAATGTTTCCGATCTATCCCTCATTGTTCTTTATTCCTTCGATAAGTTTGACCAATTCCGGGTTAGTCCCAAGCTTGCTGGCTTCCAGGATTAGGTCCATTTGCAACTTTTTGACGCGTTTTCTGGTATAATCAAGAGCACCGGAATCCTCAAGAATTTGCACGGCTTCCTGTTTAAGAAGAATGTCTTCTGTTCTTAACTTCAAAATTTGCAGTAGCCTTTCCGACTTTTCTTTGTGATGGGGAAGTTTTGTATTGTTCAGGAAATACGTGACGGGGAAGCTTAATTTTCCTTCAGTAATGTCGTCACAGAATCCTTTTGATTTGTGGAGCTGGGATAATTTCATTCAATATTTAAACCTCAAAGTACTGTATAACTACACATAGAACATCGTATTAAAGGGTGTTGATTTAATTCGTCCCCATGTTTGCTTTGGGAATTTAGGAAAATTAGCACAACGTCGAAGGAAAAGAGGGAATAATTAATATGAATTGCCGGAATACTACGGTTCGTATTTTCAAATTAGACCCTTTTTTGTATGGATTTCTTATAGCCAAAACGGTCTAATTGCAGAATACAAAGAATAATTTAACAACGAACATAAATATGAACCTAAGATGGAAAACTTGACTTCAAAGTTTTCGCCGTTTTTTGAGATACATGCTATCAAAATTTGGCAAGAACTCGGGACGAATTAAATCAACACTCTTTATACATGTTTCCTACCTCCGGACAGGTCAAGTTCTTCAAATCATCCAAAATTTGTGCGTTCAATCCAATCAATTTAGCGAAAGGAGTCAAATCTATGGTCTTATTTGTTCCCTTATACTTCAAAAGGGTTATTCCCATTAGCGCCACACTGGTCGTTTCTGTGCATAGGCCACGCACCATGATTTTTGTTCATCGCCGTGCCTTTTTTTTACAAAATGGAGATTTTATTCAGTCTAAAAACTCATATTTTTAAGGTTTTTATAATTAGGAGGTTTGAATTGATTTTTTTCTTATGTGACAATAAAATTAAAATAAATGAAAAATAAAAATAATAAGTCAAATATTTTCTAAAGGAAGAAACAAAAATCAGAATGCTAACCTAATCAGTTTTAAACCTAAAAATTAGTTATTGATTTTGAAGCGCAAAAAATCTTCATTTTAAAAAACGCTTGGGGATGAGCCCCCATACAAGAAAACCTTAACTAATAAAAGATAATCTTTACTTATTAGGGTGGATGATATTCAAGACTCAAGCGAATTACGGCGTGGCGTTCCGTCTTCATACACGATTTATGGCGCTCCACCCAGCATGAATGCGTCCGCCTACGTCATGACGGACGTGACACATCGTGTCCATAACGTATTTCGGGATGCCAACGTGCTCTTAACGTTTGTCAAATATGTCAAGTTTATCCACATGTCGCAAGGGATGGATTTGTACTATAGAGACATTCAGTGTAACAAGGATGACTTAAAGGAGGCCAATATTCCAACGGAGGAAGAATACAACAAAATCCTGGTCTATAGTAAGTTAGGGTGGTTAAAATTTCTCGCTACATTGAACAATTTTTCAATAAGAAAACTTTTAGAACCCCTTATAGAACCCCTAACTTTTCACCGAAATTTTGTCTCTGAAATTCAGCATTTTCAGAATTTTGTCCTCAGTGTTTCATCAGTTTAATGATAATAATTAATAAAAATCTCAATTCTAAATCTTCTAAAAAATTAAGATTTATGGGCTTTTATCATTGTAAAATTTTACATTGTAGCGAAACATTTTCACCACTCTGTATAAATGGACGTAGCTCTATGTATTCCATTTCTTGTGATTTACATTACCTAGTATCTCTGCATTATTATCAGAGACAGCAGGACAGCTCATGATGATGGCGACATTGCTGGGAGCAAAAAGCAAGACAGGAATTGATGTCGTTCCTCTGGCACAAATTATTGGACATCACTTTCAAATTCGGGACGATTACTTGAACATTATGTCAAAACAGGTAAAGTTATCTGTATGATGGAAAAACACTAAAAAATAATATGGTTTATGCAACATACCCCCACTATTATATTGATCTATTATTCTGCAGTACGAAGAAAAGAAAGGTTTCTGTGACGATTTGGTCGAAGGGAAGTTCAGTCTTCCCGTCATTTTTGCACTACACTTACCCTACTAAGAAACCAAAGCGGTCCGACTTTACCAGATTTTGAGGATGCACACTAAGAATCGTCCCCTGCTGGAGGAAGCCTTATCCATATTGAAAATATGAAAAAAATTTTTTTAGTTATCGCCCAGCACAATGGGAATAAGTATAAATAATAAAAAATACATTTTACAATTTTGCCAACAATCTGGTGCAGCAACGTTGTGTAACAGAATTCAAAAGTGGATTTCCTGATTTTAAAAAACGAAGGTTTCTGTAGAATCGTAAAACAATTTGATCGTTAATTTCCGGCGATGGTCCAAACCGCTCCACGATTTCCTCAAGACTAAACCCACTTGCACGATTAACCAAGAAATATATAACGTACAGACCGCAATAATTACTCGTCATCGATTGCAAGCTCTTTGTATTGCTGTGACGAATTTCATATGGGAATTTGTAGCCATATGCTGTGTAAGGCTTCCCATAACTGCACCTTAACATAGTTTTATAAATATTAAATTACTACATTAAAATTATTTTCTATGAATACATTTACACAAGTACTTACCAAAAGTCTGAAATTATTTCGTGTCCATCAGTGTATGTATAAATACCCGTCCAATGCTGCCCTCTTTTAAAGCTATAATAAAATAATGCACGTTATATTACCTTGCTCCAAATAATTTGGCATGTATGCAGACAGTGAATACTCTACCTGGGATCTGTATTTATACAAATAGCTGATGGAGTTTGCTCAAAATTAATTCGAGTTATGCCATCCGATGGAATGACATCGAAATTTTCAATATTTGTAGGCTGTAGAAGGAACTTGAGGCAACATTTTATAGTTTCCGAATCCATGATTAAATTATTGAGTGGTCCGTGTAAATATTCCGTTGCTCATCTATTTGAATTAATCCTGCGGCACAAAATATTATAAGTAACGGGCTTTATAAATGCGCAAAATGTTTCGCACCTTGTGATTTTCCTACAGAGAATAGCTGGACCGCTTCAGACAGGGGTTTGCTAAATGTAATCTCAAGTTTCAATTGTCCATTTACTTCTCGACTGAAGCCACCTGATCCCGTCGGAGTCAATTGATAGACTAGCATGAAACAATTGTCGATAAACTCTTTTCTTTCCAGACAAGTCCCATTTTCTGGTGAGGTCATTGACGACACCAACATGTGATAGGCGGTCAAATAATTCTCATTGGTTGGATCAAATTTAACCTAAAATGCATAATTATGTATTAGTAGCAATGATATATAATTTCATACGTATACGCATATTAAATTTGAGATTTTACCTGGTTGTATAACTTTGTTTCGCCATCCACCGTCAAAGTGGCTGAATTACATGAAAAATGCTGAAAATTTAACATGTCCTTTGGAATTTTTTTTTTTTGGAATGAATGACACAAATGTAGATATTTGCTCATTGCCCTCCTTGACGAATCCAAGACTAGAAATTCGTTCTTTTTTAGAAAATTGCAGTATGCCATTAGACTCCTGTCCTCCAAAAAAACTCTGTACTGTGGGCGTGACTGGAATTGGGATGTTAGGAAGAGGCGCATCTCCTGCGTCGGTATATGTTAAACTTGCCAAACCCACTTCTAAGGGATATCCTGGACTAATTGGTATTGCCAGGTGATTTCGGAAATCAGAGCTACAATTATCTTCATAATACTCCAGGGAAGTTGTGCTGAAGAGAGTGGTGTAAAAGTTCGATGATTCCATTACTCTGGTTTAGGAACGAGCAGTAAATCTTGTTCTAAAAAACTTGACTCGAGAGGTAATTGCTCAGAGTCTGCCACTAAGTAACTGTAGGTGTTGGCTCTTCTGATCACCTTTATAACTTGAAATATATCCACACTGTAGTTTGCTTCATATCTGTAAATAATACGTTATAGTCGTGAACTCTTCCAGTAAATTAAAGGATTCAAACGTTTGCAACTCACAACTTTTGAAAGATTAATTTTGAACGAGCTATTCTACAATAGTCTCCAATTTTAAATTTTGGTGGTGGAATAGTGTCGTATCGCTTAATAACGTCATCATTGCGTGTCTGGAAAACTTGGGCGGAATTCGAGTCGGTGACGTCTATCGGTCTCCGGGAGTGAAATGTGTTATTTAAGGCAGATTCAATCTCAGACGCCTTATCGATCCAAACCTTTTTTTTTCGTTCAGTAAATATCCGATTAAGTCGAGACTGGATATCTCTAATTTTCCTTTCGACGAATGAACTTTTTCTTGTAGAGAAGGTGAAAAAACTTTTAACGTTCCATTCTTGCATCGCCTTTACGTATATTTTGCTCGATGTTGCCTTTTCCATGTCCCACCTTGGAATAAATTAAAAATATTTTAAACTTGCTGGTTTTGTTATGTAAAATAATTTCTAACCATATATACCATGGCGCCCCATGTTTAGTGAATATATCACTTAATCCTTTAACAATGTCTGCTGCAGTCTTTCGCTTAATTGGAACTAAATGACAAAGAGAACTGAATATATCAACAATTACCATGAGGTACCCAAAATGGCGGTTTAGTGTTTTAATTCTTGAAAAATCAATTAAATCCGCGGCATAGCAATATCTTCGGAATCCAGCAATTACTCGTACTTTTTACGTTTTTTTCCATAGTGAGTTGAAAAAGTGTCGAGCGACAATAGGGCATTTTTAACGGCGACGGGATCCTTGAATATTGTCTGGTTTTGTAAAAACGTTTGAATTGAACTAAGCGACCCCGGCTGCGAAGGGTCCAACCAGGCTTTTTGAATATCTTTCCTACTCATCACAAACTTCACAAATCAATTCAGAGGAAACAAGGCACAATATTGCGTGCACTATAACTGATGCTGCTTTGGATTGAGCTTTCAACAGTGTTACAGTTTTATTTCTTTTTGCCGTTGTTGCCTTTTTGAAGGCCTTAGTTTTAATATAAGTAACTACGTGGCGTAACTTTGTGAGGGCGCTGATTTGGTGTAAGGCTAGCCCTTTAATAGAATTGTAATCACCTGTTCAGGTTTTCTTGGAAAAGGATCGCTGTTTGGTTTAGTTAAATTATTCGCTCCACAGTTAAGTTCAATCTTTGACTGAAGTTGAGGGTTGGTTGATATCAGACCTCGCTCAATCAGATGAGCATATACGCCATCGGATATTACATGAACAGTTTTACTCATTATTTTGTCACCTTTCTTTTCAGGAATATAAAATTTCAAATTGGATTCTAATTCTGGATGCACAAAAAAAAAGTTTCTGATTCGCCACTGGTCACTTTGTTGTATTGTATGATCAATAGTCAACGATCCAAACTTTGTGGTCGATGTGGCATTCAAATAGCTCTGCAGCAAAAACCCACCAGTTCTGGGTAGCAATTGTCTTCCAAACGTTTCGATTTGGACTCGATCACGGTTGTTAACGTGTAATATTGTGTAACTAGAATTAAGGGCAACGCTTCTTAAATTGCGTGCGTATAAATTATGCAGCAGAGCTATACAGGAGCAGTTCAAATGAGTGCTGATGTGAATGAAAAAAGAAGTTATGAAGCTAGATCCTGCTGTGGTTTCGAATAGAATTTGGAGGTCGTCCAGTATGACCATCGAGTTGGGTGCAGTTTTAATTATGTCTTCCAGAAAATAAATACCACTGGCGAGAAGGAAAACCACCGTTTCGTCAAATTCTTGTATTTTTTCGAATTCGTGTTGCCAATGCATGTACACATATACGGATAAATCCAATTTACAAGATATTACACGTTTTTTATATCGTAACAAATTTAAAATTGTTGAGGATTTTCCCGAGGCGGCTGCGCCTACCAGTGTGGCGCGAAATGGGTGTTTTAAGGTCACGTCGATAGTTTCCATATTCCGCTATTTTTAAGCAAACGTTTTTTTTGCTGAAAACCAAAGTGCAACCCCAAAGATTATTAACGGCTTAAACGTATAACTACGACTAACTAAAAATATCTTTAACATCGTTATATATACATACTGAAGAAGTGCTTAGGGCATATAGGTAAAGATGGATTTCTATGATCATTATCCTCATTAATAATTAAATCATTAAATCATTAAATCATTTATCATTTATCATTAAAATCATTAAACAAATTGGTACTGAACATTGAAAATGATTTAAATTAACTTGGGAAATTCAGAAGGAATGTGTGAAGTAAGGTTTGCTATTTTTTTGTGGAACATGGAAACTAATGCCATTAGTCATTAGATTGTATTTTGTATTTTGTATTTTGTAATGTCCAAATGGTTAACTGGTTTTATCGTAAACAAAATGTCTCGTTTGAATAGTTGATGTGAAGGGTCGTCTGGTTTGTGCGTTAATTTCAAGTCCATCGAGCGTTCTCTTCACTTGATTATATGTGACGGTGGTTTCCTGATGCTGAGCTAAATGGTTCCGATAATGTGAGTGAAATATTCGTAATCGAGCTACTTTGGACAGTCCTGGACATTTAAGAACCCCATTTCTGGTTTGAATGCACTCAGGACAGATTGAAGGCTTCTCCCCGCGACAAATGCACATGGGAAGATAAGAATAGGTTGCTGGTCCCAAAGATATAAACTCCAATATGTTGCCAAGTTGGATGGGTTTCCATTTTCCTATTTAATTGAAAAAAATTCTAATTTAAACTATAAGCTCTGAGCAATGAAAATTAATTAATGCCAACCTGGTACGCTGACATTTCTTCGTGACCAGAGCTCAGACGAATATGGGAGGTCGGAAAAATCAAATAAATCTGACAGTGTGCGCATTTTCTCCAAAAAGTCGTTATTCTCGCTTTTAATTTCCAGCGCTAAACTATCTGTATTTCCTACAAGAAAGATGGGAGAAACTCAGCGCCGACTAACATTATCAGACAAATAAACTCACCAGCAATAATTTTGCAGTCTGGAAATGTTTATCGCATCCTCAGATAACCCTCCAGAACCGCAAGTTTCGTGAGTTCCAGGACCTGAAATGAGAAGCTTCAAATAAGATGGATAAATTAACAGATACATTAATTAAAACGTCCTTACTTGAAAACCTATGATTATTGGTTTATTGACAAGTTGAGTAGATTTGGAGAAGCCAAATACAGATATTTGTTTTTGTTCATTGAGGGGCCAGAAATCCTGTAATTGGTGTGACGAAGCATATTTGAGGGCTTTTGCCCTAGACGCACAAGGCTTAAGCTTCATTTGTCCCTTCGATCCTGACAAGCAAACCCCGATGGCAGCAGCGTAGATAACTTTGAGGAAATTATCCAACATCTTGTTGCTTCGACTTTTGGCTGCGTTTCGTAAATCCGTCACCTTTTGTGCAAATTCATTAAGAATAGGCCCTTCCTTGAAGCGGATGCCTCTTTTAATAGTCACTTTGGCACCTACATATATGTATACGCATGTCAATATAAAATTTGCATTTAAATTAGTGCAATTATATATAACTACTTACCCAACTCTTCATACGCAATTAGGTTTTTATAGTATGACAAATGATCCAGTTTAGGCAAAAGGTCACAGATTAGATACTCCCCTCTTTTCTGCCCTTCGCCATCATCCCATGGTCCTGTTGTAAGTTCGCTTTCATACAATATTCTTCTGGTTGCTGGCATCGGAAAATCCACCATTGCATCATGGTTGGATTGGTCAATGTAAATATCAGTCAGGAAGACCCAACCCGTTCCAGTGTCACGAGGAAGATCTCTCAGGTTCACTTTTTTTACTTCATCCTCGTCCATCCACTCGCAGGAACTAATATACAGTTGGTTTTTCATGCAGGCAGCATATGTGCTGTTGATGTCTGCATACAATATTTCGGTGCGGCTGTTCCGGCTGTCAAAGCCTTGTAATCTTTCAGAGTTACTTTTTGACATTCGCATATTTGAAAGATGCAAACCACCTAAAAATTGTCATTTACTGTTAATGCTTATAGTAAAATTTTTAATACAGCTATTTGAAATTCACTTACCTCTAATGTTTTGACGGAATAAGCTAATCATTTCAGGACATTTGATATATTCAAATTCAGTCCCCTGGAACGCACATGAATATGCATATGTCCCAACGGAAATAAAATTGGCTGGGTTAAGTTTAAAGTGCTCCATGCAGTATTTACAAAAGTTGGTGTATAAATCAGCGAGAATGTATGTCCTATTCTTCATATAAACTTTGGCATAATCTTGCCAGCTGCGAAGGTCACACTGATCTCCAAAATAGTTTATCCATTCTTTCCACTTATTTATTGGACACGGTTCAAGCACCGTATCAGCAACTATAAAGCGTTGACCTTCGACAGAGTAGCATAACATGGATTCCTGCATTTGTGAAAAATTTCTGAGGAATCCAAGCTTAAAACTGTCACCAAGGGCCAAGGAGTTGTGAATAGGAAACTCGGCCGTGCGTTCCTTATCTGCTTGGCTAAATAACTCTACCAATGTTACGGAAAGGAAATTATAACTCTCAACCAGATATACTTTTGTTTCAAGAATGGTATATTCTAAGGCCATTATTTTCGACTTGGATCCGATAAGCTGAAACTTGTCAATGTTTGCTCTATGTAACCCTGCTAATATGAGCTGATGATGAAACGAGGACGCCTGATGGGCCACAAAAACCACAGATTTTGCCTTCGTTCGAGTATTGCACAACTTGCAGACAGTCATATAGCCTGCAAATAATAATCCATATTATGTCTATTTCGTGTGCAATTAAGTCAAAATGGCACTACATGTAACCTTACCTTTGAGTTCCGGTTGTAACATGTGATGATGGTGGAGTGTTTTTTTAGAATTTTCATTTTTTGGAATATTTAAAAATTTCCCACACATTTCGCAGTTTCTTTGCAGATCGTGTTGTCGCTTTTCAGAAGGGCTCATCGACACTTTAATGATGTTGTTTGAAGTATGTAAAATTAATTGTTTGCTCCAATACTCCACTCTCTCTGTAAATTTCTCGATCGCATTAACTCCTATATACGACTCTAATTCGTATTCGGTTCCGTCCGCCTTAATTATTAGCAAGTAAAAGCCTGCCACTTTTAACGGTCGTTTGGAATCCAATTTCACGACTTCTTCAATCTGTGGTCCAACGCAAATAAAATCATAAAAGACTGTAAAGTGTACGGGCTCTTTCTGGTAGCGATTGACAAATTCATAAAAGTCGTCAGCTGGAAATGAGTATCATTGTCCGCCTATCGATTGACAGATCTGTAAATAGGAGCATGTTTATCTATTATACTTTGTTTCATTATTATGTAAAATAGCATATGTACACAAACCTCAATGTGCCTCTCCAATAGAGTTTCGTCTACAGCAGTTAAACAAAATCGACATATTTCTTTCCTGAAATTTGATTATTTTGTCAATAAATTAATCGGTATGCACTTTTTATCTTTACATACCTATGCATATTGTGTCGACCAAAAACTGCAGGGAGGTCTCTTACGCACGTAAAATGATATGCCCCACTGTCGTCCTCCAACAGGAGTAAATCCACAAATTTTGTAAGAAGGGGTTTATAATGGGGGTTTGGGAGGCGGAGAGGATATAGTCGATCTCCTGCAAAGGAAAATACAGCTACTCCTACCCGGTTAATTTGCTCAAATTTTGAGACGTCTTCCAAATCGACGTGCATCAAAAAGTCGGTAAAGTTGATCACTTTTTGATCTTGCAAATCTTGCATAATTTCCGTATAGCTGTCTGGGATTGTCCATTTATGACGCAGACGCCGTTTTTGATTGGCTGTGAGCTGGTCATAATCTGTATCAGGAGCATCATCCAGTTTTATACGGTCCAAAAATAAGCCGGCGGTGACACACATTACGAAACACGACGAACTGGATTTCACATTTATGATACCTAAACGTGTAAGGTGCGCAGGTGTGGGTATGTATTTACCGCCTCGTTTTGATAAGAGCTGAAGTGACTCAATTTCCAAACTGTGAATTTCGTCAGGCGCCCACATTGAGCCTAAAACAGATGAAAATTAATTCCAGAAAATAAATTAGTTTCCTAAATTGTGTTGAAGAACAATTTGTACCGTGACTGGAGTAAGTGTTAAGTGAGGCTGTAATGTAGTTTGCGCCCGTTAAAATTACTTGATCCACCAGACTTTTGGATGGATGGAGCAAAGTTATGTACGGAGTGAGAAATGGGACCGTTTTACTTTCCTCTCTTTCTAAATGGGAAATTGTGCAGTTCAGCGTAAACCGCATTTTTAATCCTAAATAGATTCGAACCAGGTCGGACAGTAGATTTGACATATTTTCAGAAATCGACTCGAAAGCTATTGCCACTGTTCCAAATGGATGTGTGTATGAGTAAATTAGTCCAACTGCCGTGTCTTCGTGTAATCCGTACATTAGAGTAAATCCTTTCAAATCAAGGTCCGCAGGAAGAATTCGACCACCGTTTACTGTTTACTGGAGTTTATTAAAATGTCGCAAATCATCAGAAAAAATCTGCTTTTCAGATCAAGACACATACAATAATGAATTCATCTAAACTACACTAATAACTACAACAAATCATGGTTGCACATCTTGGTCACAATTCTGACCAGTGACAAGGTCACGTGCTTTTGATTGAAACAAACCATAAGACATATTACGTAATTCCCAGTCCTTCGGTAACGTATTCCAAATACGGTATCTTCTATACGTCAACGAGCGTTTAAAAGCTTCTGTCCTATGAATAGGCGCACACATATTAGGTCGGTTATAACTAATAGATCTCTCGGAAAAGGTTAACTTATCGAGTTTATAAAGTTTATACGCATTCTTAAGTAATACATAATTAGACCTTTCCTCAACAGTAAGTAAATTATTATCTGTTCTGAATTTTTTAACATCAATTCCTTTTTTAACATTAATAAGTGAACGCTTTCTTGTAGAGTATGATTTCGCAAGCTTTGGGAAGTAGTAACTTAACAAAAAATTATCAATAATATCTTGTACTTTCTTGAGAGAAAGAGAAGTTTGTACAGTCCAGATGTCAATACAATAATCAATAACAGAATGGACTTGAGTATTAATCAAAACCTTCAGACCATGCAGCAATTTTATGCGTTGAAACACTTTAGCATAGACATGATCATAGTGTAACTTAAAGTTAAGACTAGGATCTAATACAAGGCCAAGATATTTGAAAGAGAACACACGCTCGATTAACTTATCATTATCAACAATAATTGAATTTACAGTTGATTTTAAAGGAACTCTCTCATTATGAAAATACGTACATTTTGTCTTGTCAAAATTTACATTAAGATCATTAAGTAAACACCAATCACAAAAGGATTGCAAACATTGTTGTAATTTCAAAGCAATTAAGTTAATATCGTCAGAACCAAAATAAATAATAATATCATCAGCATAACATAAAAATTGTAGCTCCAGTGAGGGTTTCACGTCGTCGAGGAATGCAGAAAAAAGAATTGAACCCAAAATTGAACCTTGACCTACGCCCGTATTAATACAATAAACATCATCACCAGATACAAATTTGTAAGTTCTATTCTCAAGAGTACAATAAATCAGTTTAACTAGTCGTTTGCTTAATTTAAAATTGGATAACAATTTTCGAACCAGTTTGTCATGTGAAATACTAGAGAAAGCATCCTTAAGATCAATGAAAACTGCTCCCACAATACCGTTCTTCTTGTCAAGTTCAGAGTAGGTGAAAGTGGTGAAAGCACTAATCGCAGAGTGACACGATTTGTTGCTACGATAGGCATGCTGTTCATCTATTAATTTAGCATCTATTCTATCTTTTAACCTATGATATAGGTACCTCTCAAATAATTTACAGGAATTAAGGATAACAATCGGTCTGTAATTCTTGGGCACATTACGCGGTCCCTTGCCCTTATACAATGGTAAGATAATAGAATGTTTAAAAAGAGTAGGTACATACAAAATATGTAAAAGGTGGCTAAACAGGACAGCAAGTTGGATACTAAACGAATTAACACATCTCTTCATTAACCACAAAGGAATATTAACATTGTCGTTCTGGTACTGGGTTCAATTCCCAGTACTGGCAGAGAGTTTTTTCCCTTGTGGTTTTCCTCTCTGACTTGTTGCACAGGTCTGTGCGGTGTCCATTGCACTACGGGCACCATAGTTAGTAACCTGTGACCATCTATTTCTCACTTATGTGAGGTTTGGTTCACTTGTAATTCAAATGTAATGGCTAAAATTGGGAATCAATAAAGACGACCTTTTTTTTAAACAAAGATCATGATCCGAACCAGCGAAAGAGAAATGACCAGAAAAAGGATAGTTCGATTTATCAGTTACGTACACATGGTCGAGAAGAGATTTTCCTTGAAAGGTCGGTCCTACCATCAGTTGCCACAGATTGAAAGATTTGCACAGCAGGAAAAGTTTATGTACTTCAGAATCAAACGTGTCCTTGAAGTGTAATAGATTGAAATTAAAGTCACCCATAAATAGTTTTTCAAACTTAAAATTACTTAGAAACAGTAGAAGTTCAGTAAATGAGACAAGAAACTTAGCCTTAGAAGAGTCAGGATGTCTATAAACAACAACAACAATTATTGGTTTGACAAACTTTCTGAAGACTTTAACTATTTGGATTTCAACTAGATTCGGGAACTTAATATTACATTCAATTAATTCGAAGCTAAACAAGTCATGAATGTATATCATAATTCCACCACCAGACTTTTTAATATTCGAAATTCTATCCTCTCGAATCATTTGATAGTTTGAAATTGCAAACATATTCAAAGGAATGCTACCTATATCAAGTCTTGATTCTGTACAGGCCAAAAATGCTACATTGTAAGTTTGGAGTAGATTGAAAACCTCAGTAAACTTGGATCTTAAACCATTAATATTAGTATGTATATATATAGATTCATTTTTAATTTTGAATTTATACTTGCTGTTTCCAAACGGTGACGAAGTTGCAGAGTAACGATGATGATCGATGAGACGTCGACGAGTGTCACATGAGCGTTGAGTCGAAACAGGAAGTTGAGTGGAAACCGGAAGTTGAGTCAAAGAGTGGAACGGAAGTTGTTGAAGAAGGAGTGGCTCCACCACCTCCATCTTGGGCTGCATTTGGTACACAATCGTGGTGTTGCTGTAGATTCTCCACCATGCATAGACAGGTCATACAGTGGTGAATCGATGTGTGGTTGTCGTAGTCTTCCCACTGAAATGTTCACAATAAATTCAAAATGATAAATACATCACATTAGAATTATTTATTTTTGTATCGTTGAGTTAATCAAAGTACCATTGTGGTTGAAAATTCGCAGTTGCTCCAGCGCAAACTATTTTTCTCCCCATCCTTCTTGCAGCGGTACGATCTGCAATGCGGATCGCACTAATATTTGGAGGCGGATACATTTTAGCAACGTTGGAAATTGCACTGAGCTTCCCCACATTTAATTCCAAGTCCGATTAAAACGTCGCACAAAGGCTCTGGAATTACGTATTTTTGAGAGAGTGACCCTTTGTTCACAGTGTCTATAAATGTTTGCTTATTAAAGTTATTTGGGTGGCAAATTAATTGACCCAACTCAGTTACATTAGAGGCACTGTTATATAAATATTCCAAATTATTCATACGTGAAGTGCATAAGACGAATTCTCCTAATATTACCTCCCTTGCGAGAGGAACAATAGAATCTGAGAGAGAAACTGATCCACGTAGCACCTTTTTATTTAACTCTTGGAGTCCGTGGTGGGCTCCTTGTAAAAAGTAATCACAAGTTGTGCAGCACGACATTGGAAATTAGTTCAAGTCAATGTGCAACCCCAACTTCATTTTCGACACCCAAGCGTCGCAGTTCTTTCGCCTGTATCTCAAATCCTCGTTGGAAGTCTTCACGATTTCCAAATCGCCCCAAGGGAAGGTAATTGTCGCCAATTAATAAACTTTGCAGATTTCGTACTCGGGACAATCCTACATTATTAACGTTGGTAAAAAATGTTCGTACTTTCAGAATGTTATTCTGATAAAAAGTTACTCAAGTCAGGCTTACCGGTATAGCTATAATTAGGAAATCGCTCATTGGATGTAAAATTAAGAACCAATTTGTCTAAAGTCTTCCCCTGCCCATAAAATCCCAGTGTGAAAAAAACCTTAGTGTTTTAGCAAAGACGATAATTTGTTTGCATTTACCTGATTTTTGTGCAAAGTTTGGGCAATGGCTTGCCTTATTGGAAACTGTTTTTGTTTGGTTTTTTGAATCAGCTGAACTTTAACTGGTAGACCCCCAAAAATGGTTTGCCCGTTCCAGCCTTCGACGTCCAAAATTATCAAGTCGGGATATTTAGTTGATTTAAAATAAATAGGACGAATGATTCGTGCAAGTCGGCCGTTAGTCAAACCTGTAATTATTTGTATAATTCCTCACCACATTCAAGTGAATAAAATCATTAATCACTACTATTTATTTTTGATCGGTGCTATTAAACATTACCAGCGTTGACAGAAATATTGGTGATTATTTGTACTTTTGCACCTTCGTAAACGAGTAAATCGTTTTCACTTGAAGGTGCGTTCACGGGCGAGAGCCGCAGGACCGGAACTTGTAATTTTCTAATTACATCACGTGCATAAGATTCGCAGTCCGCATTTGTTGGAAAAATCTAGAATTAATTCTCAATTATTGGAACTGAAACAAGCCAAAAGTTGTGACAACTAACCACAGGTGCGTCAGCAAAACGCTCCTTCTCCTGGGGGGTAGCCAACTTAATGCAGCGAGTCGCCAAAGCAGCTACGTTCTGTTCGCAAACTCTCTTGAATCTATTCGTGTGCCTTTGTTTTACATTATAATCTAAAACACATACTACACGCTGCTACCTGAAATTTCTCAAAATACGAAGGTAGTCTTGATCGTCTGCTCTATAATTTTCTTGGAGGACGATGCACTCGAACGACTGATAGAGCTCCTGAATTGAAACGAGGCCGTTGTCTTTTAATTTTTCTGGGATACAAAAGAATTGGAAGTCTGCCACGCAGTCGAGCTGAAAGTTGGTTATATTATAAAACAATGCTTATGTTGAATTATTGATATTACCTGTCCAATGTCGCCTACTAATATTATACTACATCCACCAAATTCGAGATCACAGTGTTTAATTTTTTTCAGTACAAAATCAATATATTGTAGTGCGTAAAGGGCACACAAATAGATCTGAAATTAATAATTGATCCAAATTTTGTAAATAAATGTGACTAAGAATTTTGCTTTTTGCTAAACCGAAAATTAAGCACCTCATCAATTATTAAAAAGTCCAGGTTCCGGAGTTTCTCAGCGGCGAACTTTCCTGGCACAAATTTTAAGTCATATAACCCTTTGAAACTTCTAGCCGAGATTGGCAGGTTTAGTAAACTGTGATGGGTCACGCCTTAAACCAACAAAATAATACGGTTACGTTTCAAACTTTTTAATGTGCAGTACATACCTCGGACACCGTATGCAGCTGACCCAGTATATGAAGCGACCGATATGAAAAATTACCTTCTCCGACGATCAATAGCTCCGATGATGCAAAGTTTCGATTTACAATATTAATTGCCTTTACTTGGCTTGCAGACGGCACTATTAAAATTCTGGTAATGACTTTTCGGGTGGCTTGAGGTTTCTTCGCCAACTTGCAACACTGCAAGTATGTTTTCCTGTCGACTTTGTATTTCGCGTAGAAATTAACTTGATCAATTGGTCTTTTTCCGATCGGAATTGTATCAAGGTCCATGATAGAATGCCAAAGAGCTTGTGTCGATGCTTCCCTTTTATGCACTTAATCCATGGTGCTCCGACCGAAGTCGAACATTGTACAAGTCCATTCCATTTATCAAGAGTCGCCATTCTGAAAAACAATGAAATTAATTAGACAGGAAGTCCTATCCCGCGTAAAACGCGGGCAAGTTATCAGACACGCCACTGTGGTAGACTCAAGACAACTTACATTTCCGTTGGCTAGCAAAAATGAGCTCTCCCGCCTGAATTGACCTTAAAAACGTGTGCTTGACTTTGCGAAATAAGCTACGTTTCCTCTATCTGGTTAAAAAGAACAAAATGTGATGAGTTCATCTCCCGCGTGAACAGACGACTGACCATAACGACATGTACCTGACTTTGTGATTCCTGTGTTCTTCCCAAACTCATCATGATCAGTTGCCTCTCCTTTTCTAATTAACTTGAATGACAGGTAATTTAGGTATATATTATCATTATCTTGCAACAATGTATAAAAACGGAATAAATTATTTCACTGGTTGTTCAGGCGATGGCCTGTTCAGTGGTCCATACAACCATATCCGTCCGCCATGAAGTGAAACGTCTAGAAATTTCCAAGAGGTCGTTTGAGCAACGTTCGCAGGTAAAGTAGGCAATATAAATGGCTGAATCCACTAGTTAAATTTCACTCTGTCTCCATGAGCAAAGAAGAATCTACACGAAAATACCAACCTCAATTAATTAAACCAAGCAAGGAACTTTCAACGAAAATTTTGAACTTTGAAATGGATTCCCAAAGCCAATTTACTCCATCTGCTCCTCTGACGGAAGACCCCACTCCCAAGAAGGCCAAGACCCTGGAAGAATGGGTAGGAGGTGGGATTAGTGAGGATGGTGCAACGCTACCCATGAATGACATTGAATGCGTCGAGTGGAAAGAAAAGTCATTTTTCGAGGGAGACGGTGTTGTTAAATTTGGGGACATTTCTTTGAAATTCAAGTATGATAAGCGTCGCGAAAACTGGTTTCTGTATCTCCAACAACTCCGTAGAAGTGCTAACGCCAAAAAAAAGGAGAATTACATGAGCTGGAACGCAAGCGAGATGAAGCAGTCTGTAGACTTTGTCGAGGGATTAATCAAAAGTCACGACATTCTGGAAATTGGCGAAGAACTACCATCATTGAAAACTGCTGCCGGTCGACTTACCGATTACTATGATGATTACTTCTGGATTAGTGATGACATCGCCAAAACTTTGTATGGTTCCAAGATGAAGATTAGAGCTATGAGTAGCGGTGGAGCCTTGGCCGTCGTCTTTTGGTGTGAAGTTTTCTGAGCAACAATCTGCAAAATTTGGGGGTTGGAAGGGACCTATGGTAATATAATTAAATACTAAAGTGTGCCTAATTTATTTATAATTAAATTTGTTTGTTTACTTGTAGGTGCGGCTACTCATTGGGGAAATGCGTATGTTTGTTGGTTCCTGCAAGAAATTTCTCCGTGATGCTCAAGTAGGCAGGGGACTCGTGCAAGGAGTTTCTCCATGATTCCAGCTTGGCTAAATGTCAACTATATAATTCGGATTTTGTTGTAATCATTAAACTTTTGGTGTTGACAAAATGTTAAATAAAGATTTATAACTCTTACATTTTACAATTTGCGTTTTATTAAAGTTGTTTATTTACTAACGGATTTAAAACTTGATTTTTAATTTTCTATTTTGCAAACTAAAATATGAGCATTTACGAGCATTTAAGTTACGCGGGCTGTCTTTTTATGAAAGTCTGAGACTGCATTTGAGAAAAGTTGGTAAACATCACCTCTTTAACTTGTTAGTTTGTGAACTTTAAAGACCAAAAGTATGAAAATAAATAGTTCAGCAATTATTTGTGCAACTAAGTACCAATGTATTTATTCAATTTTACAAATCTCTCAAATTTATTGTGCTTAAATTCTAATTATTTGGAAATTTGTAGTTTTTGGTTGAAAAAATTTATTTTGGCCATACAAATTTATCTAGTAAATTCGAGTCGCAATCGATGATGTGCTTCTTCAAGGCCAGCAATTGTTGAGGGGTGAGAGTAGGATGAAATTTCGTAATGAACTCCTCTGATGACAAATGATTGTCTTCCTCTCCAAGACTGAAGACAATTCGAACACAACCTGGAATTAAGATAAAAGTATAATACAAGTAATATACCAGTACTAATATATCGATTTAAATATGTAATGGCAATTAAATATTCACCAATTTGAAAACTTACCATTCTTAATTTGCGTGCCACAGGGACTGGGAAAGCTTTCGCACTTTCCAAGAAGTTGGATAATTTCATTTGGTTTTACATCCTTCAATATATTTGAAGTTAAAATGATGGCCTTTTCTTGCCCCCAGATTTGCGTGATCTTCTGAAATACCTGAACTTCAGGGTATTTTTTCTTACAAAATTTTAGGATTTTGTCGTAGTCGGCAGTGCTATAAAACCACACCGTTTTATCTTGACACAGGCCATGATCAGGTTGACGTGGGGATGACCCGGTCGCCCTAATCAAAGTTTCCACTATGGTGGCCAGGTCGGCCGGGTCGAGTCCATAACCCAGAACAATTGTAGTTTTATCCATGGTTAATTTGGCTGGCCGGTAAGATGTATAATGTAAATGTTTTCGCTTATTGATGCACTTTATATACAGCTCGGCAGAATTCAAGCTATATGTAATTAGACTCCTTCGTAGTCAGCAATAAGCCCATCCCAATTCTTTGCAGATGATGAGCAACCAGCAGAACGTACTCACATTTTCTTATCACACTGATATTTTTTAGACAAAGTTTCACATTTTTCAAATTAAAATGTTAATTACCAGGTTTATTATACTCTTCATGTCCGGTGAAGTTATACGTGCACGTAAATTGGTCACTGATTGCATCGTCTGTATTCAACAACCGGATGCAGCATGTGTTTTTGCTCTCCTGGACCGTGTCGGACCGACCTGCATACCTAAGGCTGAATCGATGGGCACCCATGTGAACATTGTTTATAGAAGTGAAAGAAGGTGCAAGCAATACTTGAGAGGTATGGTTAGATCATGATAAGCATGTGAAAATTACTAAAGATACAAGAATAGTCTGATTGCTCATCAAATTTGTACATTTTTACAGACTTTTTGGCAAAAAGAATCACATTACCACTTGATTCAGAAAAAAGTCGTCTCGAGCTTGATGCAGTTGTTGGAAACTCTTCCCCGGCACTTGTTAAAATCCTCCAATCAACCACCACCCCACTCCCTGTGACCACAGAGATAGCGGTAGAAAATGTACCCACCTTTCCAATAAGTACAGAGGTTATACTAATGAGCACTATGGCGCCGACTGTAATGACGACGACAGCAACAGCAGCCTCACCACTCCCTGCGACCACCGAGGTAGCGGTAGAAAATCCACCCACCGTTCCAATAAGTACGGAGTTTATATTAATGAGTACCACGCCGTCGACTGCAGAGGTGACGACAGCAGCAGCGTCAACACTCCTTGCAACAACGACGGCAAAAATCATTCCTCTATCAGGCAATACCAATGTGCCAATGGTGAATATACCTTCCTGTGCGTCGACAGAGATGACTAACACCGCCCTGCCTATACTTGATCATATAATTCTTGATTTCTTAAAGAACGACACATCGTCAATTCTAAAAGTGAGATGCATTCGCAGTAAACAGAGTATTATAATATAGTAATTTTTTGATCCGTAGGAGACCATGACTGCAAAACTTGGGCGTAATTTATGCCGAACCAAGCAGCTTCTGAGAAGAATTATTATTAATGAACCTGGACTGCAAGAATTATATGATATAATACCAATAATTCCAGGTAAAATTTGCAATGACTTGGCTTTTCGACGGCGGAAGATTTGCAACATGAAATTGCCAGATAAACGTTGTGGTGGACACACTTCTTATTAATAAAAATGTATTTCAATACATAGTATTTAATTGTATTTCAATAGAACTTTTGGTATTTTATAATATTTTAATGCATACGTTGCCGAATCAGGCGCACGGGCGGAGCACCAGCGCATAGCGCCAGCACCACACCCCCGTACACTTATACCACCCAAACATATCACAACCCACAATCAAAGGGGGTCACGGAAGAGTGATCACGGGATGAGCATGAGTAACCACCAAAAACCGGTTCAATAATTATGACGCAATTGCATAATTACCAATGTTAATAACATTAGGACATCGATTACGGTGGCAAAAGTAAGCAATGGTAGTATAAATACTACTAACACTTGATCGTGCTCGGGAGCGATATGGATATCACCAAGCTGATGGAAATTATTGGGTGAATATGTAACTTTGTAAGGAATTGGTGAACCAAGAATACACAAGAAATTGTATCTTATCAAATTATTTTTGACTAAATCGTTGATTATAAATAAATTTGCAAAATTAAATCATTACATATGTATGTACGATATTGCGCTACATTGCTTGCATGTACATATATGGAATGAGTCGAATTTGTGGAATTTTGTTTTCACCTATGTATCTAGTAAATTTTATTGATAAATATGTACTCATATCAATATTGACACACCATTCGGAATAAATTTTGTGCGTATTACACACATAATAAAAACAAGATCTTCAAATTGGGTGAACATTTTTAGAGCTTTATCTCCCGTCTGCTCCAAAATAAATATTTTTTTAAAGTAAAGGTTGTTTTTATTTTTACATTATAATTGCACACACGTTATCATATCAAACACATTACACGTAGGGACAGCTGACTACAAAGCAGTTGCATATTAAAAACCCCTAACCTTAAGAACAAACTCGTAAAAATATTTTTTTTGTGCCACGTGTTATTGTTGTTATATAGTTGGCATTAAAAACACCGGCACTGTGTATGTGTAGAGATCCGTATCATAATTACGCTTATTAAAATACCCTCCATGATTATGTCATATGTAAGAAATATTTATAATTACTTAATTGATTTCAGGAAAACAACATGAATATGGGATTTCCTGCTCGTACATGTATAAGATGTACATACATAAGTACATATATATATATATATGTTATACGACATAATAAAATCTAGAGCAATTAGATGTACGCAAATAACAGATTTTTTTTAATATTCAGGCATTCTTAAATTATCCTACGAGGCTTTACGTGGGAATTACTGATACGACGTTTAGATTACATTGTGTCATGTAATTTAGATGACTGCCACGTGTAAGGATTTATGTACCTTTTGACTTTTGTCTTATACAATAAATACATAAACGCCATTGCACAATACTCATCCATAACACGTTTTTACACAAAAAATTTGTTCCATCAACAATAATTCGGAAAATTCGGAATAGGTACTATGAAATCCACAGCAATTTGTTGTCTATAATTTGTGCAGAATTTCTTCTCCACGTAGAAAATTTCCTACATATTCACCTCAGTCGACATTGGATTGGAATTACTGATACATACGGAGATTAAATTATATGCTTGCCACGTGTGAAAATACAGAATTGTTACGTAATTTAGTGGAATCGAAATGAAATTAAGAGAAATTAAGTGGCCAAACAAAGCAACAATTTCGCATCACTTCAAGTAAAAGTAGTTTCAGCTCGTTATTTTATTCTTTACATTTCAACTCAAGCCAACTGTGTGCACATTTGTCCGTATTTTGCACACTACATAAAATTGAAAGTATCTAGTTTTAATACGCAAAAATGGAAGAATCAAAGAACAATGAAACTTTAAATCTTGACTTAAAAGTGGTGGATGTTCATACAAAATTAAGGTTTGCGAGTATCAACGAGAATCTTCCAAGCATGGTATGTTTTTTTACTGCTTTTAATACAATTTCGGTACAGCTACACTCTTAAAAATAGTTTCCCATTTTGAAAAGTAAATGCACTCTAAATTTCAAATTAATTAAATACATAAACCATTTAGAGCATCGTTATCTTAATAAAGAGTAAAGTTTAGGCTGGATTTAGTTTAAATTACTGAATACAAAATTAAGGGTGAATTTACTTTTTAGAAGGGTAACATTATTTTTAAGAGTGTACAAAGTAGTCAATTGATTGATTGATTGTTGATTTATTTTTACTCTTTTTAAAGGTTAAAGACGCTTTCAAAGGCATTTCTGAGTTGAGCATAAATCTTAATTTCTTCATTCCTCGTGTTCACCGAACCGGAAATGATGCAGTGGAGGACGAACTATTTCAAGACTTGTACAAAGACAGGATTGAGTCGTTTAAAGATTCGTATTCTGTCGCATTACAGCCAGAATTTTTGGAGGAAGCCGCCCAACACGCACTTTCTTATGCGAGATGGACACTTCCTAGTGTACCCCCGCAGAACGAAATTATGTCAATCATTCTTCAGTTATTGTTTCCAGGGATTATTTGGGATTTTATTGTCGATAATCAGCGAGGGTTTAAGAAAGAAACGGATTGTGGGAGTAGTGGAGAGTCGTTTAAAGCATTCTTGGATTTTTATCCGTCCGCGGATAAAAAGCGGGATGATGGTGAGTTCCCAAATTTCTGTAAATTTATATTTGAAGTGGTGCTGATGAGGGACCGTTCGTAACGCAAGAAGGGGGATTTCGTGACCAAGCAGTTTATGAGCCAGAAATAAGTCGAAGATCAGCTGGAATTTTTAATCTACAATTTTTATTTCGTTTCAGTTTATGCCATCGTATCCTATGTAAATTTATCTGGGAGTCCAAAAATGATTAGTAATTCAATGATGTATGCACAAGTTGATGATTATTTGTACATACTGCACTTAGGGTGAACTCATCACCGACTAATTTACAACTCATTGGCAACACTAAAATATTTTAATGACAATTTATCTATGCATATTTTGTTGAATAGGAAACAAAGAGAACGACCAAAGCGGCAAGATGGCAGCAGTTCAGCTGATGTTGGAAAATCCACTGTATGCCGTAATTGTAAAAGAATTTATTAACATATTTGACGAATTCCGAGACAAGGATAGAACCGTGATGGACCAGGAAGTTAAGCGACTCGCGGAAGCGTTTCTTTGGGAAAAATCGGAACAGAAGAAAGGAGTATATTCAAAATATACCAACCGATTTTTTAGAGGACTGGTAAAGCTCGAAATGTTAAATAAAGGGTGTTGATTTAATTCGTCCGATTTCTCCTATCAGTATTCGAAAACTTGCACATAAAAACTGGCGAATATTTAGAGGTATTTTATTCTTAAAAGCAAACTGCTAATTAGTCTTTTCGAAATTTATATTAATCATGCCTTTTCCACCTTTCTTTTTACTTTGTGCCATTTTTTGTAAACTTGTGTCGAGTTCCAAAAACCAATCGGACGAATTAAGTCAACGTCATTTAGTGGATACATATTTATGTGTTTTACCTGCAACTTCTCGTGTTTTTACCGCTCCACTGTTTCATAACTTTCGATAATTTTATGATTTCATTGTTTGATGCCAGGCAAAAAATTATTTATTTTTATAGAATATCGCCCTCGCCATCTACCCAGAAGTAATGTTCACTTTGGAGGAACTACAGTTGGATGATTCTGTCCGGGAAAGTGTTTACTTTAAGAGATGGATGCAGATCGCGGGTGAAATCGGGGGCATGATCAATGATATTTTGGGGGTACAAAAAGACGTCAAGAACGGAGATGCTACGGACATCGTAATGATGCGAATATTGGGTGGAGAATCGATAGTACGCGTACTTCAGAGTGAGATCAAGAGATTCAAGTAAGATCGGATATCTTTATGTAGATAGTAAGGGGCCGTTCATAAATTGTGTTACGCAAGTGGGGGAACGGGGAGTCTAGAAAATCGTGATTTTTGTGTTACATAATTTATGAACGTCCCTTACCTTAAGAATTATGAAATCGTAAATCGAGGCCCACAACCCGATTTTTTTATTCTCAGCGCAAACGTATCGGACTACCTCGCAATGAGAACAGCCTTATTGAATCGGTTCCCAAAAATGGACAATTTACCACATTACATTGAACTGGTGGATTCTTGGTTGTACGGAACTATCCAAGTGTTCCAATACTCAAAATTATATGACGAAGTGGAAGTATCTTTCTATCCAAAAATCCAATAAAAATAAATTCATGTAAGGGTTGATTCATAAATCATGGCACTGCTAATATTTCAAAGCATCGTTTAGTAATGAACGCCTTTTCAAATCGTGCCACGAAGTATGAATCAATCCTTATTTTGTGAAACTAATATGGTGATTTTTGGTTCTTTTCATTGAATATTTTTAACAAAGATAGTTTTACAAATGTTTGACACTATGTTCAAAAAATATGCGCAGTTAAGTTTTAGTTTTGTAAATATCTGGACAAGTTTTATTTTTATTTAAAAAAATTGAAGTAATTCTCGTCGTGTTTATTGATTTATTGACAATGATTTTTATTGCACCATAGCAGTTTCCAGTGGTCAGCCCACTTTACGTACGGTTTGACCCACACATCGATTTATGCATAAATTGTCCCTCCTCCTTAAGAAAGGAAGTAGAGCGTGACATATTAAACAACTTGAACTCTGTCGGACTATAATAGTTCAGTCCTTCATTAATTTCGCCCCAAACGAAAGTTTTGTCCATTGATTTTGCTGAACTTTGATGCATCCACGGTATGCTAGATATGTCATCAATAATTCCTAAATCTGCTGCCACCCTGGTCAGCACATTCACATCTGTTGTTTTTCCCATGCCCAATTGTCCTTCCGCATTACGACCGCATGCATACAGCTCCCCAGATGTGGTGAGAACAAGGGTGTGATTCGCCCCATTGGAAACCTATGAAAGTATTTAAATCATAGATGTTCACATTCATTCATGTAATAATGAATGAATAAATTATTCATTCAATATTCAATAATTGAATGAATATTTTATTCTGATTTTTAATAAAGGAACATTGAAGGAATATGTATCTGTTCAATTCGTGTGGATGAATAATGAATGAATATTTTTTTTCATCATTCATTTTTTGCTCAATGCTTAATACATAGGGAGGGTTGAGAAATTCATCTAATGCTGTGAATTTTGCATAAAATGAATAATGAAGGAATCGTGAATAATGAATAAATGTTGAATAATTAATGAATATTTTTTACAAATTATGATTGAGTTAATAAGGAATGAATATTGTTTTCAAGGCTTTGAATGAATGAAGTTTGAATGAATAAACATTTTTTGAACATGTATATATAATTTATAAATTTAATGCAAATTAAATGATCACATTTGCATTTTAATTTTTGCGATGTTCTTACCTTTTTTATCGGTTTGTGAAAGATAACTTTGGTTGGTATGTAGGTCGGGGTGGAGATGCCAATCCCTAATTCTCCAATATTATGTCCCCACGAGTACAACTGCGTAAAATATAAAAATGTGAATGTAAATAATTAATTCGTACTAAATCTGAATAAAAACCTTACTTCCCCACATTGGGTTAGAGCGAACGAGCCGTCACCGCTGCAAGAAATTTGCTTAATTTTGATATCAGGGTTTAACTCAACATTCCCAGGTTCATTTCGATCGTTGAAATTTTCCTGGCCAAGTTGGCCATATCCATTCCAACCCCATGCAAAAACCTGTCCAGTGTGCATTGCTAGAGCTAGCGTGTGAGTGTATCCTGCCGCGAGTTGAGAAATTTTGACGCCTCCAGTGACATGAATTAATTGAGGAGTTGTAATTGTTGCAGTATTTCCTATTCCGAGTTGGCCACTCGAATTGAAGCCCCAAGCGAAAACTCGTCCATCTTCTGTTAGTGCAAAACAACTCTCTTCCACACTGATAACGAATTCTGAAAAAAACGAGATGCAAATATTATTTTGGTAACATAGCGCCGCTGTTGGTGCAAAAGTCGTCGACTGAAAGACCACTTGGAAACAGTGGGAAAGTTGTCTAATAAAAATGAAGAAAATCCACCTTGTCAAATTGTGATTGAGTCCAAAGTATCCGTAAAATGGGCAGAACAAATGGGTTTTAAACAGACAACTTTTGCACGAACAGCGACGATCAGCTTATTATTAAAAACATTTATAAGATAGGGAAAGTCTCTGAACATTTGTTATAAACCCAAATTAAATGACAAATAAGGTAGTCCCACATTAATCACTCTGGGCAGTACTCTTACCTTTAACTAATTGTCCAGTCAGTACGTCAATTTTGACAGGTGAAAGCGCTGATGTGATGTGGCCGATTCCAAGACATCCATCAGTCCCGGTGCCTATTACGTATGCAGTGTCCACCGTACTTATTAAAAATCCAAACGTTCCGTGGACATGGGCGAGACGAATATTTAGCAACAAGTTGTCGTCGATAGTGTTAAATATGTCCCACTTTCTTAATTCCTGCAAGGGCATTGGCTTTGTAACTAGTTCTGATACAGCCAGTTCAGGTAAATTCCGCATTTTCGTGACTGAATTAAATAAACGATGGAGAAAATTAGTCGAGTGTGGGATGCCAAAATAAATGGAACCATGTGTATATTCGTAAGTACGTGTTCTGATATGGATGATAATGTAAGTCTCATGTTATCGCTTTTGACGTCAAATTCTTTGCTTTATTGTGTAGCTTTTGTTGGCAAATAACTGATAAGGCATTAATATTTGTTTACTTTACTTGGTAATCCTCTTGCATGATTCCCTACTCATTTGCCTGTTTATCGGCGACTGTACATTTGGAGAAATCCCAGAACCAGTCATTTCTTCATTACGCGTCAAACCCATTTTTCCGTGATCCTTAATCAGTGAAAATGCTAAAATATCTACGAATGTGAGTACAAGCTTGTAGAGAACTATATGAAATAGCGTGTTTCAACTGCGTGTGAATAATTTTGGTCATCTTATTAGGTACTTATCCGCACACACATTTTCTAGGCTTTTATTATTAATTTTGCATGGTTGAAGTTAGGGGATGAACAAGGTGATATTTTTTCATTGATTGATTGTTTGGACAATTTGGCAATTTTTTTTATTACATGCCCACATAAAAGAATGCACGTAAGATTGGTCTCACGAACATAGGCAGACATAAATACATAGTAATAAATCCTATACTGTATCGTCTATGAAATTAATTATTGCGTGCTATGGATTATATACATAAACATACATACAAACAGCATACGTGTAAGAATATCTATACATATATTTGCATCAATTCAATTATGACAAATCAAACAACACAATTTCCGAGAATTTTTTGCATATCAATTTAAAACAACAATCCTTACCACTGCTAAACTTATAACAACTATTCATACTGAGTAATGCCGTAGTATCCGCAAATACTAAATATAATAAAAGTAGTCGCAAAATTCTGCGAATTTTATTGTTTTTTTAAAACACGAACTATGCAATCAAACGATAAGTATCTGCACATGCCATCTACATTTGTACGCCTATTGTCAAAGTGTTGAACAAAGAAAACAATTCGTTCAAATGCATGGAATGAAGTGGGGTTGGTGTGCAAATCTTGTGACCCTCGCCCCCTCAAGAATGACACATATACGTTATGCACATCGCATTATTTGCAACAACAGCTAAAATCTGGACATGCAATCATGTTCGTTTAAATTGAAATAGATTGAACTCGTAATAAATTTATTTAGTAATGTTGTCTGTGGCAGGATGAGCTACATATTATACTAGCGTATAAGCCCGACTTCCGTCGGGCGATAAATTTGACACCTCGAATGTCTGTCCGCAACGGAGTAAGGTTAACAAAGCAAAATTAACAAAAGTAAATTAAATTAAGATAATTTGCGAAATTATCATAGCACATCTAGAAATATTCATGATGGTGGTAATCGTTTAAGCAAACTCTTATACTGTCCTAGTTACTGTACCAGCCAAATAAAAACACTGGCCCAATAAACGCATAGCCCAGTAAACGCAAAGCCCAGTAAGCGCACCAGCCCAATAAACGCACCAGCCAAGTAAACGCATAGCCAAGTAAACGCACCAGCCCAGTAAGCGCACCAGCCCAGTAAGCGCACCAGCCAAGTAAACGCATCAGTCCAGTAAACGCATAGCCCAGTAACCGCCAAGGCCTAATAAGAGCATAGCCCAGCAAACGCATCAGCCCAGTAAGCGCTCAGCCCAGTAAACATATCTGCCCACAGAATTCACCAAAACGCGCCTAGTAAACTTACCAGGCCGTTATGTACAACCAGCGTACAAAACTTTTACACGCCCCATCTCCAAATTCAGTGTTTTGAACCCAATTTATTTTGAATTTAGGGGCCAATAGAAACTTTATTTTCCCTACATTCACTTGTACAACGGAAAAATTCTTGTCACAGAAAAAAAATCGTGCCACACAAATTTAGTTTAACCTCCGTTGCTAACATGATATACGTAGATATTCAGAATATTGAGATTATTCCTAATCTTCTAAATATTCTGATTGTTCTTAATAGTCTCGGTCGAGTAAATCGAAAACGTCAAGAGCATACAAAATTTCCCATGATTTACGACATTCTCTATATCCTCGACACTTGATATTCTCGATCTCGATATTCTTAATAATCACAATATTCTCGTATATATAACCATTCTGAATATTCTGAATATTCTTGGTATTCCTGATATTCTGAATATTCTTGATATTCCTGGTATTCTTGATATTCAGAATATCAAGAGTATCAAGAATATTAAGAATATCAGGAATACCAAGAATATTAAGAATATCAGGAATACCAAGAATATTAAGAATATCAGGAATATTAAGAATATTAAGAATATCAGTAATACCTAGAATATCAGGAATACCAAGAATATTAAGAATATCAGGAATATTAAGAATATTAAGAATATCAATAATACCTAGAATATCAGGAATACCAAGAATATTAAGAATATCAGGAATATTAAGAATATTAAGAATATCAGTAATACCTAGAATATCAGGAATATCAAGAATATTAAGAATATCAGGAATATTAAGAATATTAAGAATATCAGGAATACCAAGAATATTAAGAATATCAGGAATATTAAGAATATTAAGAATATCAGTAATACCTAGAATATCAGGAATATCAAGAATATTAAGAATATCAGGAATATTAAGAATATTAAGAATATCAGGAATACCAAGAATATTAAGAATATCAGGAATATTAAGAATATTAAGAATATCAGTAATACCAAGAATATTAAGAATATCAGGAATATCAAGAATATCAGGAATATCAAGAATATTAAGAATATCAGGAATATCAAGAATGTTAAGGATATCAGGAATATCAAGAATATTGGGATACCTGGATATTCGGATATCGAGGTATTGGGGGCTTACTTTACCCAGATAGCCACTACCCCCAGATAACCACTACCCCCAGATAACCACTACCCCCAGATAACCACAACCCCTACGTAACCAGCACCCCCAGACAACCAACAGTACCAGATAACTAACACCCCCAGATAACTAACACCCCCAGATAACCAACAACAGCAGATAATCATATGGCCACGCTCAAGACTTTCCCTACTTTCACTTCCGTCACGAACGTAATTTTAGGACGGACAGATTTACTTTCACTTCCGTTACCAATAGACATTCTCGCTTATAATATAGATATTCTTGATATTCCTGATATTCTTGATAGTCTTGATATTCCTGATATTCTTGATATTCCTAATACTCCTATTATTCTTGATATTCCTGATATTCCTGATATTCTTGACATTCCTAATATTCCTGATATTCTTGATATTCTTGACATTCTTGATATTCTTGACATTCCTGATATTCTTGATATTCCTAATACTCCTAATATTCTTGATATTCCTGATATTCCTGATATTCCTGATATTCCTAATACTCCTAATATTCTTGATATTCCTGATATTCCTTGTGTTCCTGATATCCTTGATATTCCTGATGTTCTTGATATTCCTGATATGCTGGATATTCCTGATATTCTCGATATTCTGATATTCTCGATATAAAAAATATTATGGATATTATGGATATTTAGAATATCAAGAATATCAGGAATACCAAGAATATTAAGAATATCAGGAATATTGAGATACCTGGATATTCGGATATCGAGGTATTGGGGGCTTACCAAACAAAGATAACCACCACCCCCAGATAACCAACACCTCCAGATAACCAAGACCCCCAGATAACCACCACGCCTAGATAAGGTTACGCCTAGACTTTCTCTACTTTCACTTCCGTCACGAACAGAATTTTAGGACGGACAAACTTCCGTTGCCAACAGACATTCTCGCTTATAATATAGATATTCTTGATATTCCTGATATTCTAGATATTTTGAAGATCCTTGATATTGTGATTGTTTTGATTATCAAGAATATTCAGAATATCAAGAATATCAGGAATATCAGGAATATCAAGAATATTAAGAATATCAGGAATATCAAGAATATCAAGAATATCAAGCAGTGCAATTAAATTCATTCAGCCAAATGTATGCAAACCTAAATTACTTGGCTTGTCCTGATATTCTTGATATTCCTAATATTCTGAATATTCTTGATATTCCCGATATTCTTGATATTCTTGATATTCTTGATATTCCTGATATTCTCGATATTCCTGATATTCTGAATATTCTTGATATTCCTGATATTTCTGATATTCCTGATATTCCTGATATTCTTGATATTCCTGATATTCTTGATATTCCTGATATTCTTGATATTCCTGATATTCTTGATATTTTGAAGATCCTTGATATTGTGATTGTTTTGATTATCAAGAATATTCAGAATATCAAGAATATCGGGAATATCAGGAATATCAAGAATATTAAGAATATCAGGAATATCAAGAATATCAAGAATATCAAGCAGTGCAATTAAATTCATTCAGCCAAATGTATGCAAACCTAAATTACTTGGCTTGTCCTGATATTCTTGATATTCCTAATATTCTGAATATTCTTGATATTCCCGATATTCTTGATATTCTTGATATTCTTGATATTCCTGATATTCTCGATATTCCTGATATTCTGAATATTCTTGATATTCCTGATATTTCTGATATTCCTGATATTCCTGATATTCTTGATATTCCTGATATTCTTGATATTCCTGATATTCTTGATATTCCTGATATTCTTGATATTTTGAAGATCCTTGATATTGTGATTGTTTTGATTATCAAGAATATTCAGAATATCAAGAATATCGGGAATATCAGGAATATCAAGAATATTAAGAATCAGAATATTCTGATTCTTAATATTCTTGATATTCTTGATATTTATCAAGAATATCAAGAATATTCAGAATGTCAAGAATATCAAGGATATCGAGAATATTAAGAATATCAATAATATTGAGATAACTGGATCTTCGGATATCGAGATACTTTGGGCTTATCTGACCCAGATAACTTACACCCTCAGATAACCACCACCCCCAGATAACCACTACCCCTAGATAACCACCACCCCCAGATAACCACCACCCAAAAATATCCAACACCCCCAGATAACCACCACTCCTAGATAACCAGAACCCCGTAGATAACTACCACCCCTAGATAACCATAAGGTAACGCCCAAAACTTTCCCTGCTTTCACTTGCGTCACGGACAAACTTCCGTCACAGACAAATTTACTTTCACTTCCGTTTCAGACAGACATTCTCGTTTATAATATAGATTAATTGTAGGCAAAAGTTGGCATTTCTTTAAAAAAAATGGTTAGGCAAAGTGGGTTTGCAAAATACTCGGTCAATTTTGCATAGCAGAACATTACAGACATCAATTATAATTGTGACATATTTTGGTCAAAAATTTTTGGGCGGAATTTTAAAATAGCGGCATTTTGATTTTTTGTATACCATAAAATGGGAACCGTTAATGAGCAAGTGATTCCAATATCTCTGCCTGCTCGCGAATTTGAAGATCTCAACGTGCGCAGAAAGTTTGTAAGGTTTGCGAAAAAATACGTCATCATTTCTAAAGTATTTATACTCACCTAATTCAAACTAATTTTATATTCAGGGGAATCTTTGGCATTCTGACATTGCAATTCTCAACAATCGCTGCCGTTGTTTGTGTGACATCAGACATGCATTTAGTCGAGGAACAAACTGTCGAGATTTTGTGGATAACAGGGCTTGTAGGCCTTTTGTCATTTATTGTGGTGCTAATTATGTTTTTCAAACTGGATTTGATGAGACGAGTGGGGTTTAGGTGGCTAAATTTGAGTCATCTGGGTCTCCTGTTGTGTACAGGATGTTGGGCTTTTATTCTCTCCATCTTCGAACCGAGGTTCAGGTATGATATTTTCATTAACATATTTACATGCAAGTATAATACGGAAGGTTATGCATTATATGTATATGTGACAGTACAAATACTTTAGAATATTTCGGTATTTTTTCCAAGTAAAACAAGCACCAGACAGTGCTGACAAATTTTCTATCCGCACATTAGCTGATCGCGTCTTTTGTAAATTTCATATTAATTAAATTTTTGATCAATTGACATTAAAGGAACTTCCACAAATTACGTAATCAAGAAACGTCTACACTCTTAGAAATGGGGTTACGATTATAACCAAAATGTAAACGTATGTGACTCTACCGCCGTGGTTACGAATTTGTCACCAAGTGGTTAAAAATTTATTAGCTCTGGTGACAAATTAATACCAAGTCGGTGAAGCTTTATAATTAGTCGGTGACAATTGTAACCACTCGATGACAAATTTATAACCACGGCGGTAAAGTCACATACGTTTACTTTTTGGTTATAATCGTAACCCCATTTCTAAGAGTGTAGATATTTGTAGACGATCCACCTACCCCTTTGCTATCGTGCTCATTTTTGATGACATAATATATGGACGTTCCCTAATTTGCTAAAACGCTCGGCGTATACGTTGGGAGACCTCCATTACTAGCAAAAGTTTACAAATTGAAATAATGGACCATACAAGGTTCCTTAATAACGACATTGCCCGCAAGGTTTAGCTCACAGCTATGCCAGTTCTCAAGCGATTTCGCTGGTTGACCGCGCAATTTGTAGGGAATTTGAGTGCCTAAAAATAATGCCTGCTTCACGTTTGCCAAATCTGCTTGCAACATGATGAAAACGTGCATTAGATGAATTATGGCGGGTAGTGCTCTTGACGAGCATACATATGTACGTATGTAGTTATGTAGCTGGAATTTCATAATTCCTTGGGTTGGAGGGTTCCGGGTGGGTCTATCCTAAGGCGGGGAGAGTCCTCCTTATTCACCTGCGCCGGAAGGATGCAACTCTCATACACAAAGAGTAAAATATAGCGTAACAAATTGATTACTCGGTAAATGAAGACCGTTTTGTCTGGCTGACCCTTATCCTGGTGACCATGTGATACATCTATAGGGTCGAAATCACTACCTAATTTCCCCCAACTATCCACCAACATTATGCAATGGCGATAAGGTTAGTAGTCGCGCTTAAAAAAACGTGGGTCACCAAACACTGAGCAAAATCGGGGAGAAACGATGACGCCCATTGAGTTTAATTTGACCCCTGGGGTTTCAACAGATTCTTTAAATTCGGACAGCCCGTTCCTGGAATAATTCCTTAGGTATGTGGGCACATAAAAAAATCACGTTTGAACGGATCGCCCGGGATTTGGTCTTTGTACAACTCGGAACGGTCCCGAAAACGTTGAAATTTTGGAAAATTTGTAAAGACAAACAGATGACCCCCAGCTCGGGGTCACACTGCATCTGGCTCATTTCTCTGGAGACAACTTCTGGATACCATAGGCAAATTTTGGTCACCATTTGCCCGCGAAATTCGACAACAATTTTTTCAAGGTTTCAAACATCTAAGGGGTACCCCTTAGGACTTTTGAGGGTGAAAAATTAAAGTATTGAAATGTGCCAATTTCTGTCTGGAATATTATGTAGACCCAAAAAATAGGTGATTCGGGTCGGTGTGACCCATCAAAAACGTTTGGCATGTGCTCCAAATTTGCCAAAAACTGACATTTTTGCCAATTTCTAGGCATATCAAAGCAAAAGTTGAAACTTTTTTCTATTAAAAAACAAGGGTTAGTGGGTACCAATATATGTGCAAAATATGAGCCTTCCCGCGGGTGGTGAGAATTTTGCCATTTTTCGTCATTTTTGGCCAATTCCTTATGGGAAATCACATGTTAAATTTTTTCTGATCAAAGGGACCTATGAACTTTGGCAAAATTCGAAAATTTTGTCTTTTCTCCTCTATCTTAATTTATTCATCAGATCTGAGTTCCCGGCAATCATGGACACCAAATTAGGCGTCTATATCATGAGCGATCGCAACCCTACAGCTCATGAGAGTTGCTAAAAAAATTTCCAAATTTTGCAATATTTTGCCCAATAAATGCCATTTTCTTTGGATCTGTAGGAAAGACAACCTCCCAGGCATGGTCATTTAGTCTGGAAGCCGGTATACGTTCAGTAATTTGAACGCCAAAACTGATAGCTCTAAAAATAGAACCTTCAGGTATGTGTACACAATTCCTGAGTTCATGCTAAAAATAGAACTTATGGAATTCGCTACATCGTCTTGACCTGACATGTACATACATACGTTACAACATAACTACAACAGTTACTCTTATGTAACTGTACATCTAAAAATAAACCAATTGGAATGTGTCTCCAGGACAAATTTACATTTCCGCATTTATGGAATTCTTATATTCCGCGGATTTAAAATTAGCATAATTATTTATCTACAAAATACAATCCATGTTTCTAAACAGAAATTCCCTAAAAAAATTAAAAGAACAACAGCATGCTTTCCATCCTTGACGCGATAATCTTTTTGCCATCGGAAAGGTCAAGGGTTTGTTAAATATTGGCAAAACTACATTTATTTTGGAGCAGAGGGAAAATAATTATGTAAAAATGGTCGCCCAATTTGTGAAAATGAGATATTATTTTTATTATGAAAGTTACACATATAGCATTTACAAATTCCAATTCATGTGAATACAAACAAATTTATGTGATTTAAATTTCACGCTACCTAGAATTAAAAAAATTTTTCGCAGAGAAAAATTCGCAAATTTCCATAAATTTTGTCTCTGAATGTCAACATTTTAAGAATTTTGGGTTTTCCATCAGTTTGGATAATAATTAATAAAAATTTCAAACCCCAAAATTTGTAACTAATAGAGATTTAGGGGCTTTTACATTTGCAAAATTGTCCATTGTAGAGTGACATTGGAACCACCCTGTATTAATTGTGAAATATACATCATACATATATTATGTTAATGAATTGTAATTTTTGCAAGATCATCTAAATGATCGTAACACGTGTCTGACAAGATAATAGACTTCACTATTTGTAAATGTAATTTCGTTTGAATAAGTAAATATATTTAATGTAAAAATTTATGAACGAATGTTATGAAAAATACCGTAACCATGTAAGATTTGGTGGAATGGATAAATTTATTTTTATGCATAACTCAGCAAATTATTTAAATAAACGTATACTTCATTCACTAAATTGTTCCCTGTGTGCACTTTATTTTGTGCAGGATGTTAAACTTTTGAACTTAACTATGCATAATTAAGTTCTCCCAGGGGACGTTACACATACTGGGGGTATTCATGTCAACTTACCGCTCCATTTGCTAGATATAAAAGTTTCAAATGATCCGCCATTACATTACCCGAATAAGGCAATAAATTATTTAATTTAACACAAGGTTGTTTTTATTTTGGCGTAAAGGTATCCCAAGTAAATATACGTACTTCAGAATATTTTGCATGCATGGTAATCAGTTCCAAAATCTGGTAGCGTGTTAACCTTTTTCTCACCATTTATTTTTAAATAGATAAAATTTCCTTTAGGTACAATACATACATCTGGTAGCAAGCAATTACAGAAAGATCCATGATTTCCAATAATAGTTATTTCGACCAATTTTCAATTTTTCATTTTTTTGGCGATCCTCTTCTCTGTTTATTTGATTTTAGTGGTTTGTTTTGTTGGTATGGTTGGCATTGTTGAAAGTAGAGAGTTGAATTTTTGCACACACCTATCTGAGGATAACATCCTCGTCTGTTCAAAATTTTGACCCGCTACGATAAACCGTTCCGAGATTATGCAAGGCCAAATTTGTATACACTTAAATGCCAAACCCATCTGTATGCCACCTTGGCTAAATTTTAATCACATTTATCTTGTCACATCTTATACAAACTTACCAGAAACCAACTTCAGAAACCAACTACTACCTTCGTAATTAGTATCAAATTAGTATCAAATCAATACTAGTATGGAGCACAAGTATTATATCTGTACATAATGCAGATGTATATATGCATCATAATCATCATCGATAATGGATTTACGATCAATAATCAATCAATGATCCGTGCGCGTTCATTTCTAATGTAAAATACCTATGTAATTGCCATACACGATGATGACATTTGGTTTTCATCTTGGGGCCTCACATATCTACGTAGGTATGTGAGATAGCTTACGTACATAAGCTATCTTTTAAGATTATTTTACCGTCCATTGTTTCTGTGTGTAAATTTTGCTACGTATGTACCTATGGTAAAATGGTTTGAAATCGTATTGAGCGTTTGTCACGAACCTTTTAAAAAATTAGTTAACGCCTTCCGTAAAGGTTGCCACTTCATCCACCATGTGGACATGCATGTTAAGATGTATAAATATTTATTAATGACCACGACATTTGCAAATTCGTGACTGCCGTCGCATGTCTATTTTAGCAAAATACATGGATCCCTAATCTTTCTAAGTGGAGAGAAAACGCGATGGAAATTTTACATATGTCGCTACATCCCTCTACTTACTTTCCTGTATATATGTTGAATAAGTCGATAATAAAGACATCACCATAACGAGGACTCAATGAAGGAAAAGAACTATATATCTAAATAGAAGGCAAAGCTCGCGACAACAATTGTTTTTCTTTGGTGACAGCAAATCGCACGGTTACGGCAGCTTATATGCATTTAAATCTACATCTTTACGCTGCAAAAATATCTATATACGTAGCTCAGTAATAAACTATCACCACACCAGCAAATATTTTCACCAGTGTCTGTATTCCTACGCACATCAACTTTCGCTCCATACTTAGTAGGGCCAATTATAATGACCAATGCATAAATTAATGTAGCGACCCCAGTGTATGGAATTTTGAAAAATTAACGATATCACGAAAAAGCCCATAAAATTCTCTTCAAGATAGACCAACCAGCTTAAAAATTATCCCCTTTTGAAGTGACACCAGCCCGAAGTCTTGGTATAATCATGTCACTCGCGGTACGCACTCATTCTAAAGGATATTGGTCTCAGTTCTAGGCTAAAGATTTTTTTTAAGATTCCATGCTTGTGTGAGGTTTAGCACATGTATCTAGCATCAGTTTGGACCATATATCGTATTCCAGAAGGTTGAGGTTCGGCAATGGTGAATTTTTTTCTTGGTCCCAAATGGAGTCAGGAATTGTGGACTTCAACCAGCCGTTCACTATTACAGTCTCATGAGCAGGACCTCAGCCCTCCTTGAATGTCTAGTGGCTATTTTTGGGTTAGAAGAGGTTAGGGGGTTTCACATTCCGCTCGATAACTTCAAAAAATATTTTTTGACACGAAATTTCACCCCCAAAGGAAGAAAAATCGAGTTTTCGAGCAAATCCAACTTATGCCCAATGAAAAAATCACAGAGGCAGAATGGTGGGTCCGATTAACGTTTTTGAAATTTTTATGGATAGTCTGGACTGATAGGGCGTGAGTACGGTCTTTTTGCTATTTTATTTACCCTCAATTGTAAAACTTTGCTCGTCTTGGGCGCGGGACATGGTTTTACTTAACCCGTTCATTTGTAGGGAAAAATTTCTTTGGGTCCGGCATGAATTTGGACAAATTAAAGTTTTCCGCGCCTTCATGATGTTTTATGACCTTTCCGACCTTTCCTGTCCACTTACGTTTTACTCATCAACACTGCCAGTGTCAGTGGATCATTTTTGGTGAGCAATTGAAAAATGCCGGATTTTTTTGTTTACAAAAATGTTGCTAAAATATTTCGACATGCCGTCTTCAACAGTATATCATATTTGTACTTTGGGTCGCAAAAATTTTCGGATCATGGTTTCTAATAGGGAATTGCATGGGCATTTCAATAAAAAATAGTACAAATCTATAACATAAGTCCTACTAATTTTTTTGGCGCGCGGAACGCGTTGGTCACTACAATTGGCCCTACTATGTACATAATTTCTAAGCGCGTGATTTCCACATCAAATTATTTTCACAAGGTGGTAAAATGTTTCTAGAAATTTGTGGAAATTTTAATGTCGAGAAATCCTACATGTCTGAACTACATTTCTACGAGTGCATGTTATTCGCTCGACGTATTATTTGTTCAACTCGATACATTAATTTCTAGGCCTACTTAGCCTTGCATGACATGTCTTCTTAGTGTCGTCAGCATCCAACTGACGCCAATACTTCAGTCATATTCGACTTCAGTTTTCAGTCATAACGACCAACAAAAAATTGGATTATACGTTACACTAATCTACATAGCAGCATCATCAAAAAATGTATTCCTTCTTGATATTCCTAATGACAAATGCACAAGGATTACATAAATATTATAAATTACCTGTCATTCTCTTTATTTTCTCAACCTTGAGTAATTTTCCACCATTTTTGTCTACTTGTAAACTGTGCAAAACTTTCCTCTTTAAACTTTCCTCAACTTTCCTCATTAAACTTTCCTCATTATCAAGTCCAGCTGGATTTTGTATAGTTTCCTTAATCTATTTAGGATTGAGAGAAGACTTACTTTTTCGAGGGGTATTGTTAAGAGAGTGTGTACAAATATTTCATATTAAGTAAGTGAGTGAGCAGGTAAATTGATCAGGTACATATGTTGAACAGGGTACCATTACTTTTAAGAGTGCATCTCCGTACAGGCTTCAGTACACGTGTACCATACCTGTGCAAGCGAATTTCGCTTCACTCAACTTCACTCATTTTCACCTCTAGCCAAGTTGCCCTTCACTCCCCTCACTCGCGTGAAGGAAGGCTGAGTGAGGCTTCACTCACTGACAACTCATCAATCCCATTCTCACTCCTTCATTCCCTTCACTCCCTCATTCTTCTAACATCACTCATTCCCCTCACTCACCTATTTTCCTCACTCTTCCATTCAATCAAGTCCCTCGTGTCATCAGAATTTAAATATTTTGGCGCCATCTAGCGGGGGAATGTGAGACTAGGCTGGGGCAATGTGAGACTGGGCTGGGGCAATGTGAGACTAGGCTTGGATACTGTGAGACTGGGCTGGGGCAATGTGAAACTTAGCTGCGGTAATATAATTATTTCCAGGTGTTATGTACATATGATTATACATAAGTGGTACACAGTGAGAGGAGACAGAGGAGAGTATTTATTGGAAGAGAGTTAAAGATGGAGTGAGTACAGATTCATAACTAATTACATATACATATCTACGTAGGCATACATATACCTAACACTACCCTCTCACGAAAAAATTTTTCTCCTGAAAAATAGTCTGAAAGAGTGTGTAGGTTTGCAAACTAACAATTTCAGTAGTCACAATTTGAATTAGAAATTTTGAGGGTTGGAGACATAGGTAAAATTCATAGAAAAATGAAATATGAAATGACTCCGGAAAACAAACATGAACAAAGATTTTGCATGAATAACACTGAACAATTTAATACACATATCGAATGACGCAGTAATTTTGCAGGGCTGGAACTTGAGAAGATGGTATGGCTCGCAATCGGTGGTGGAATTGTGTCATCTCAGGCGTGGTGGTGGTTGACTCATATAAAACTTGCAGATTGGGACAAAACGATGAACAAAGAAAAATACATTTTTATGGTCGTGGTATGTGGTCCATCGGGACATCGGAGATACATAAATACGCAGACTTGTGAGGGTTTTATCTGGGTGACCCATAACCGGACAACTCGAAGACGCAGGGTTTTCTGTGGGTGACCCATAACCGTGACGCGTTAAAAAAGGGGAACTATGTACAATGTGGATTTCCATTCTTGAACACGCAAATAATATGTAGACGTTGCTCATTACAAACATTAATCTCAAGGCGTTATATTTCATTCTGAGCCTGGGAAAGTAGTGACAACGCAGATCGAGCACAAAAGTTCAGCAGAATTTTGAGACAAAGTGAATCAGATTACATTTTTGCAACAACATTTGATAAAAAATTGGGACACTTTTCCAGACGAAATGAATAAAAATGACTGTTTTTTCATATAATATGCAGAAATTTTGACAAATTTTGAACGAATTTTGATGACAATTTTTCAGAATTTAAACGGAATTTTTTTACAATATTTTTACGATTTTTTAACAATTTTGAAGGACAATTTTGCATATATTTTTTTTGACGTGTTTAAAACAAATAACGGAATTTTGAATTTAGCATATTTGCTCGAATTATGAAATGTAAATTTTGGACTGGAGATTTGGAAATTTTAAGAATGGGGGAATATTTTCAGGGTGGTTTAGAACCAATTTACAGACCTGATAGCATCCGGGAGGATAATCCAATTTACAGACCAGATGACGAAAATTCACAAAAAAAGTTTCACAGGAAAATCACACAGTTTACGCAAGGTCTTGAGAAGAGAGATTTGGGAAGTTTCCCTATCGGAAGCAAAATGACAATGCTCTAAGGGGCGGTGGTCAAGCTGCTTAGTCGTCGCCGTCGTAGAAAATTTGGTAGGAAATGTCTTGCGAATAATTTTGAAAATTTTGAAATCCATTTTGAGTGGGAGGAGCGAAAGAAAGTACTCGACGGTCCACCAATGTTATGTACATATGATTATACATAAATAAGTGGTACACAGTGAGAGGAGACAGAGGAGAGTATTTATTGGAAGAGAGTTAAAGATGGAGTGAGTACAGATTCATAACTAATTACATATACATATCTACGTAGGCATACATATACCTAACACAGGGGTGATATGAGACTGTCGTAATATTGCGTCAGCGATTTTAGTAAACTAATTACATTCCTTCACCCTTTTTCCCCGGAGATGAAGGAGTAAAGGAGACGAAGGAGTAAAGGAGATGAAGCTTCATCTCCTTCACACCTTCACCCTTCATTCCACTCATTTCTCGTTTGGGCCTCCCTCACTCACCTTCACTCACTCGATGAAAGTTTTCAACTCCCTCACTCAGCTTCACTCTCCTTCACTCCCTCATCGTGAATGAAGCCTCAATTTCCGTAAATTGAGTGAAGCTGCACAGGTATGACGTGTACATACATCTTTTAGAAAACCGGTTCTCTACTAATCACGTTAATTGTTACTAAAATGCTCAAGCTAAATATCAAGCGATTTAATCATTAATCCATCATTGGCAAGCATATGTACATACATATAACGCAAAACTGCATACATATACCCTTAAAAACCCGTCACTGTTCCACTGTGTCACGAAGATATTTAGCGATTTGCAAAATCCTTCAGTTACTATTCATTCCTCCAACTGTATCCTCGGACAGAATAAAATCCTGCATTTGACTTAAACAAAATGGATATCACTCTAATTTTTGCAGCTATTTTTTTCACCATCTTAACCCTATTTTTGTACAAGATGTCGAAATATGTTTCACACCCGGGCGAAATTATCCCCATCACTAAACTAATAGTTAAGCAGGCTAAATTAAAAAATCGACTTGAGAACAACAGCCCCGAGTGGGAGTGGTGTTTCGATCTCTTGAGGAAAACGAGTAGAAGTTTTTACTTCGTGATATTAGGAATTCACCCAGATTTTGTGAGACCAATTGCTGTATTTTATTTGATAGCGAGAGCACTGGATTCAATTGGTGAGAAAAAGTATCAAATAGTTAATGTCGTACTTACAAGGAGGAGGTGTGAGGTGGTTATCGCCGATATTGAACGGGCTAATTTTAAATTGTTCACACTCAAAAATAAGTGGACCCGTATTTTACGTTTTTTTGAATTTACGGAATTAAAAAAAAACAGCAAAAATCCGGATTTTTAAAAACGTTGTAACTTTTCGAATTTTAACCCGATTTCAAAAATTATGTTTAATTTTAGGTCAGAATTACTTCCATGAAATTATAAAATTCATCTTAAAAAATTTTTTAAACTTGATGTTTTAATGTCATTTCTGAACTTTATAACATGCTAAGAACGATGCGTTTTTAGTTTTATGAAAGTGAATTTTTATAATTTCAGAAATTCTGAAGAAAAATTGGGTTTAATTTTTGAAATCGGGTTAAAATTCGAAAGTTACGGCGTTTTTAAAAATCCGGATTTTGGCTGAATTTTTTCTGAAAATTCCTCCACGGGCGTAAACATACCCATTGAGGGAAAGACAAAAATACAGGTCAAGTTATTTTTAAGTATGAACAATTTAAAATTAGTCTCGGTCGATATCAGCGATAACCACCTCACACAATGGCATTGTTAGATTCACTCTTAAAAATGGTGTTGCCTTCATGAAGAGTAAATAAATACACGCGGAAATTTGTATTAAGTCAATTGTACTAAACCCAGAGTTAACTTTACATTCTCTTTATCAAGTCAAGGTTACTCTGAATATTTAGAATACATACGCTACTTAACACAAAATTCAGCTTGCATTTAATTATTAAATATCAAATTGGTAGGACTATTTCTTAGAGTGGACGTACATACATATACATAATTACCATGTAACATGTTGATTTTTTTATTTTACCCAGAGGACGACATGATAGTACCATCTAAACAAAAGGAAAAACCTCTCTGTGAATTTTATACACATTTAGGAGATGAAAATTGGAGTTTGCCTGGATGTAAGGTTTCATTAAATTGTACACTCTTAAAAATAATGTCGCACATTTTGAAGCACACTCTGAATTACTGTCAACTAAACTACACCAAAATCCTGAGTAATTTCATGCATCTAACCGGATAAAGAGTAAAATTTACTCGATATTTAATACACCCTCAATAATTTTTTTGCCGTATTTGTTACCGGCGTATGTAGGTACTATGCAACCCTCGCCGAATTGTAACATATATACAGGGCCTAAATTCTGCTCAGGTCCCACGGTCAACTCTCAGATAATAAAAATATTACTAGTATTGAAGACAATTTGGTATAGTGTTACCACACGGTAGAATCTCATAGTATAAGTGGAATTTGGTGGTTGTAAAAGAGAGCAATAGATGTGAAGAAGGGCGGTTAGCCCAGTGGTAAGGTGTTCTCCAGGCATGAGAAAGACACGAGGTTCGATTCCTCGTACCACCTCTTCTAAACATATTTTTGCTCTCTTTCGCGTACAACAACTACTAAAAATCCCACACTCCGCCCGTAGAAATTTTTTCAAAAAATTATTGAGAGTATACAGTTAACTTAAGAGTGCATGTATTTTTCCAAAGGGTGACATTATTTTTAAGAGTGTAATAAATACTTGAAAAAGTGGATAATAATTTTATTCCACCAAACTCATAAATAGTTGGCGCGAATCCGAACGAAATTCGACTCCTTCAAGAGTACGGAAACCTTGCAAAATGCTACAATTCGCTAAAACCTGTCGAGCAACGTGTAATAACGGACTCGATTAAAGAAATGGGATTCGGAATGAATGAATTTCTCGACCAGGACATCATCAGTCTTGCCCAATACGATAAATACTGTTACTACGTGGCCGGCCTGGTGGGCATTAATACCATCGAATTGACCATCGCCACCAAGGTTTGCGCACCATTTAGCATCCCTGAAGAGGCGAAACGGTCCGGCTGCAACTCGGCGAGACTCCTGCTGCAAAAAATTAACATAATTCGGGACATTCGGGAAGATCTCTTGCAGATCCCGCAGCCCAGAATATTCTGGCCGAAAGAGGTTTGTACAGTATGTAACAAAAGTATAGCTACGATGACATATTTTTTATCTCGACATGATGCCGTAATATTTCAACCTTGAAACTCCGTACAAAAATGTCAAAACTATCTGCCGACAATTTCCTTGTCGCCGATTTTTAATGTCGCAGATAGGTCAAAGGTCAGGATTATTTTTCTAAAAAAATTTGAGGCGTCGAAAAAAAAACTTCGTGGATAATTTTTTTTGAACTTTGCAATATTTTTTACTGGATGCGGCATGCGTTTTGAAGAATAAGGAGCTTTGGTCGGACCGTGTACGATTTTTTGGCGCCCACAGGAATTTTTCGCCCAGGACAGGTTGGAGGTCTAAAATCGCCGCCTTGGCGAAAATTAAAAAACTGAAATATACGTTTGCATATCCGGACCCTCTATATGCAAACGTATATTTCAGTTTTTTAATTTTCGCCAAGGCGGCGATTTTAGACCTACAACCTGTCCTGGGCGAAAAATTCCTGTGGGCGCGAAAAAAATCGTACACGGTCCGACCAAAGCTCATTATTCTTCAAAACGCATGCCGCATCCAGTAAAAAATATTGCAAAGTTCAAAAAAAATTATCCACGAAGTTTTTTTTTCGACGCCTCAAATTTTTTTAGAAAAATAATCCTGACCTTTGACCTATCTGCGACATTAAAAATCGGCGACGAGGAAATTGTCGGCAGATAGTTTTGACATTTTTGTACGGAGTTTCAAGGTTGAAATATTACGGCATCATGTCGAGATAAAAAATATGTCAGCTCTACTTTTGTTACATACTGTACATACATAATATGTACCTGTTCACATTCATTCATTTAGTTTAAATGTGGCGATACTGCTCCCCCCCAAAAAAATCAATACTGGGGACGGTGTGGATTAAAAGTAGCATTCCCTTGGTTGAAATTTTTCAGATTTCTTGTCATAAAATATTTTTCAACCAGATTTAAGTATTTTTTATGAAAAACTTACAAAAGTTCAAAAAATGCAGAAATATTTATTTTTACATTTTTAACAAGTTACATAATTTTTACATTGACTGAATTTTGAATGAAGAAATATTTTTCTGAACAGGTTTATTTTTAAATTTTGAACAAGTTACATAATAAAGAACGATTTACTAAATTTTTACTTTGAATGAATTTTGAATGAAAAAATATTTTTCTGAACAGGTTTGGAGCAAGTATGCCGAAAAATTGGACGACTTTCTTCTCCCGGGAAACAAACAAGCTGCAATAAATTGTTGTAATGAATTGATCCTTAACGCGATTCCGCACGTGTTCGATGGCATTTCCCTGTATCCGAACGTATCGGAATTAACCTGTCGAAACATGATAGGCATCTCTTTCACCATGGCGGTTGCAATGTTGGGATTGTGTTACAATAATGAAAAAGTGTTTACCTCCGCGGTAAAATTAAAGAAGGGCGAAACCGCCTGGATTTATGATAATTGTACCGACATTGCCTCCTTTATGCGGTTGGTGAAATATTATTCTTGCAAGCTCAAAGTAAAAATGGAGGCTAACAAAGAGAAAAGGATGGAACTAATTAAGAAGTGTATTAAGAAGTGTGACGAATTGATAAGAGCTCATGGAATAGGTAAATAATTAGTCAGTGAAATTGTATTCTTTTAAAGAGGGGTTTACCATAAATTTTATACAGATATAAAACCTGTATACATATATTGTTATTCGACCATGTCTGTACTGTGTAACTGAAGTGTTCCTAAGTAGCAATAATTAGCCAACAATTGCCCAAATATTACATCTAATCTCAATATATATATGTAACTTGTCAAAAGTCTGGAATGCAGGCCGCACTCTTAAAAACATTGTTACCCTTTTGAAAAATAAATATGCATTCGGAATTTTGTTACGCGAATAAGTAAAATTATACTACATTGTAATTCTCATTTTGTATCTAAATTATAATCTGTATTTATCTTATCTTTTCTTAAATTTTTGAATATAGCAACATAACTTACGAAATTTTACGAGATATGCGAGATTTCGCAAAAAAATTTGCTGGAAAACCGTGGGATTCTTTTCGCAAATTTACCCAGCAATTGGGCATGTTCTTATTTCGCAAACTCATCATCACCATCACAAGCAAAAGATATTACAAAAATCCATGGATACAATACCAAAATAGGTGGATTTCAGTAGATTTGCGATTTCTTGATCTTCACAAGTTTGCTTTATGAGTTGCGATGCGAAATAAGACGTTGTTGTGAGTACTCCCATTATCGCAATTTGGTAAAGCCACATATGCACACCATTAACACCGGGTTAAAATTATCAAAATTATAGCTCATTTTTCAAATCTTAAATTAATAACGCATAAATCTACATATATAATTTATTTATTAAATAATCATTAGCACCTGGAACATCATAAGTTTAGGTGGTAAAGATTGAAAAATTAGAATTATTTCGGTGTTAGAATAAGTTCCAGATTTGGTTTTAGTTCCAAAACCATCCCATAAAGGAGACTGATATCTTCTCGTTTTTGCACGGTGGAAACACGGAATTGGCGAAATATGTGGGCCAGGCAAGTCTTCATTTGCTTCAAGGCGTACTTCATTCCTGAAAGGAATTGAAGACATTAAGTTTTGATTTATTTATGGAGAATATTTACAATTTGTCAAATACTTAGTTCATGCGTATTATATTATTTAATACACTCTGAATAAATTCTGTATAGATTTATTCCAAAATTTGAAATGACGAAACTGGTTGGGTAAAATTTCCCAAATGGGAGTAAAAATTTCCCCAAAGTTGTAAATACAAAAAATAAAACGGATGTTCGGTTTTTAATGATGTAAACTTTTTTTAGGTTGATATTTAGGGTTTCTTGTTGTTAAGATAAGAATTAATTGTTCTGTAACAGATTATTTGCAAATCTACAATTAATTTTGGTTTCTCATTCAATTTTTGATTACTATATTTATATACAAACTTTTTAGAACTATATTTAGAAACGATTTTAAAAACTGGTTTGCTAAAATTGCCCAAAATTCGATTAGTGAAAAACCGGGTGTTTAAAATTTCCCAAAATTCGATGAGTGGAAAAATGGTTCCTAAAAATTACCCAAAATTCCATTAACCGAAAACCTGTTTCACCAAAATGTTAAAACTCGTAAAACCGGTCATTAAAAATTTTCCGATTTTGGGCATTACCCAGACAATTTCGAGGGCCGGAGGAAAATGGGATGTAGGCGAACAGATGCCTGGCAGCGCATTCATCAGGAAGAAACTTGTCTGGATTAAAAACTTCGGGGTCAGGGAAATGCGCCGGATCTCGCAGAATTTCGCGGATGAGGATCATCACTTGCGCTCCTTTCGGCGCGATTTGTCCGTTGCCTGAAAAAATGGTTTTGCAGAAAATGACTGAATGTGAATGAATATCTTCGGTCAGAAATCGGGATGAATTAACTTTGAATGACAACAAAATTTTGAACAGGTATGACTGTTCAGACTCCTCAATCACATGTTCAAATATCCGCTTCACGGATCTCTCTCGTCTTAGCCAACACTTGGCTTCAATCTTCTTCGGGGTATATGATTTTACAGAAATGGTAATAAATCATTACCGAGAGGAATATCCTCCTGCGCGTGGCGAACAATGCTGGGAACGGGTGGGTATATTCGTAACGCCTCATTGACACACATTTCCAAATACTTCATGTCCGATAAGTCTTTCAATGTGATATCACGGTTTGTGTCGCTCCCAAAAATGGAGTCCAACTCGAAATGCACCTTTTCTTGAACGGATGGATTCAAAGCCAGGAGAAATAAGGTGTAATTCATTCCGCTGGCTGTGGTCTCAAACCCCTAAAACGAAGGCATGGTTACTTTTCATATTTAGGGAACGTACATATATTGCATCATCATTTTAGCGATTGGGGGGTTTAGGTCATCCTACATATGCATTGTCAATCTATCGCAAATATGAAATGTGCAAAACGCACCACAAAGTTGATACATTTTACACTTTCCGAATTTACTGCGGGTTTTATCCACTTTTTGTGCAAATACCGTAAAAACTCAAATAGTAGCCGTTGCTCAAATAGTAGCCGTGCTCAAATAGTAGCCGTGCTCAAATAGTAGCCCTACGTTTTTTCATAATTTTAAAAATAGTGACCTTGCCCAAATAGTAGCCCTGCTCAAATAGTAGCATTATTAGCTCACCCTGCGTAGCACGAGAGCTATTGAATTCCTCTTGTCCGTCCGTCCGTCCGTCTGTATGTTAACGACATTTTTGCATCAATTGATGCTGATTAATAAGTCCCTGCTCCATTATTAAAGGACTAAGGAGCACCAGTGGTATCAAACAATCGTTGACGCAAATGGTGCAAGTTAATTGAGCAGATAGATTGAGATAGGACTATAATTTTGGAATAAGTAGCACCGTTAGTACCGAGCAATTGGTTATTAAAAATGATGCATAACAATTGGGTCATCTATTTCCCCCCAAAAATCAATGATGCGTAACAATTGGGCCATCTATGTCCCTCAAAAATCATGTCAGAATGCTGTTCTATTTGTTCGATTATTCTGCTCCATTGACGCTAAAATATATAAATTTTATAATAAATAATTGGGGAAGGGGCGCCCTACGCACCAGTGATGCAGAATGTCGGGAGAAAGAACCAGACAATTTTTTCAAAGTTTTCAGAATTATGTTTCCGGTTATATTGCACAATTGGTGCAAGAATCTAGGAGAGTTATAATCTATTTTGTCCGCTTATTCCGTACCTTTGGTGGAAAGTTATATACAAATCATTATGACAGGGTGAGCTACTTCTAACGTTACTACGGTTTATTCGAATTATAGCCGTGTATCAACTTAACCACACATCTCCTAGCCAGGTCATTTAAGTAATTCAATTATAATTCAATTCAATCACAATTACATACAAAAAATCGAAGTGAACACGAAATTCGGCTCATCGAAGAAATTGATTAAGAGCAGGTTTAAGCAATAGAATTGTCATAGACTGCGATTCTAGGGGAGAAATTTGCTTCTATTAAAATCTAATTTGAGCTTGATTCTGGAAACAATTCAATAGCTGTGTGGAAATAGTAACCGTGCATCTTTCCGTCATTTTATAAGTAGTCACCCTGCCCAAATAGTAGCCTTGCTCAAATAGTAGCCGGGTCCCAGATACCGATTTTGTAAATAGTAGCCCCCGGCTACGATTTGAGTTTTTACGGTATATATCTCCGCTAAACCTCAGAATTGGTAGATATCTAGTGCAATTTGCAAATGTAATACCTACTAACTAAACTTGCGATCAATTGACACTAGTTTGGTCCAAATCTGTGAGCATATACATATGTTGGAAAACCTCCATTGTTTGTGTTCCCACTAAGGGGCCGTCCATAAATTACGTTACGCAACTTGCGTAACGCAAGAGCGGGGTCTAAGGTTCCAAATGTTGAAGGGAGGTATAGCAAATCGCGAATTTTGTGTTCCGTAATTTATGGACGGCCCTTAAAATTAAACATTTTCGAACTAAAAATATGTACAAATGTTTGAGGGAGAAATCGATGGCGGAGAAGAGTCCAAAATACTTATTTACCGCCCCGTATATCGTAAATATGTGGCCAATCATGTCCCTCTCTGATTTTGAATCCAAAAGCACATCAATAAAAGGTTTCTGGACCTCCCATCTGTTTCGGTGGATGTAACTTTTTCCTCTAAAGCAATCTTACGCTTTGCAATTGCCTGAAATTATAAAATTATATTTCTTTACAAATTGCTAAATATGTACATTTGACTACTGCATGAAACAAGAACGATTTCTGATGGGCAGAATGGAAATGGGAAAAATGGAAGAAATGGAAAAACTCGGAATGGAAAAATTCAAAAATCTTTTCAAACTTTGACTTCATATTAATATTTTCTATCAAATTCGGAAAAAATAAGTTTAAATTCGGGCAATTGATATTTATTCATATCGAAAAGTTGGAAAACAATCAAAATTGTTCGATTCGAACAATTTTGAGATGAAGTTAAATGCTGAAAATATTTATTAATAAAGAAGTTATGCACCTCTGCTCATAACTAAAATAAACACAAAATTTTACAACCGGTATAATTTAACATTGTGAACGATAAAAAACAATTTTCACACTTATGCAAATATGTACCGTGGTAAAAAAATATATATAGTTTTTACCGGGAAAACGAAACAATGCCTATACACCTTCTGCATACGTCACTGCAAATTCTTACCTCCGACATAGTTTGGTTAATCAACTCTGTACAAACTTTGTCCTGTTTTCCTAGCCCAAAATAATCTCAAATTATGGGGCAAAGTGGTAACCAAGGTCTCGTTAGTCGCAATCGAAGCGAATCCAGCGCCATATGTGTCGCCCTTAAGAATTTGTCGGCATCGTTAACCTGATAGCTAGAATCTAGATCAAGTGCCGACTCAGAAATGAAGTCCATCGTTGCTCGAGCCAGTCGCGGGTGAAGGTTGGTCGCTTGATTTTGGAATTTTGTCAGTATTTCGACCAGCGTTTTTGAATGTTTGTTGAAAGAGGGGAGAAATCCGGCAAGTTTTTGGTACTTGAAGGAAGGGCTAAATAATTTTCGGTCCCCTTTCCAAACTTTCCCATTCGAAGTGAGGAGGCCTTTGCCGAACAACCACGTGAGTTCGGAGTAAGCGAGCCCTTTGTCGAGGCAGGTGACGGATGACAAGATTTTCTTGACGGGTTACACATACAATCATTAGACATTTAAAAATTGTGAAAAAACATTATTTCCTTAATCATATTTGCCTGTTATCGAATTTATTACTAGTCGGTGACAATTTATTATCGTGGATAGTCCCCGTATTATTAAAGGGTTAAGCCAAGCGAAATCCCTATATGGAAATAGATGTCTTGTCCGTCTGTCCGTCGGTCTGTCCATCGGTCTGTCCGTGTGTCTGTCTCCACGATAACTTTACAACGGATTCGAATTTCGATATGCGGTTTTCGCCACAGTGTTTCTAATTTTTGAAGTACGGATATGTTCGAAGATGGCTGTACTAGGTCATAAGATAATGCCGCCACGGTGATGACGCCAACGGTCAAAGATCTCGAGTTTTTTATTTCACACTTTTTCGACGTGGGCGTAGATTTCAAAAATCGATATGGTTTTGACGTGCGGGGACAGTGTCGCGTCACCCGTTTGCTACAGTTCGTTTTCAACGGTTTAATTAGATTGTATTCCAAGTAGATTCTTACTTGTGCGCCATCTGCATCTGAAAGTAGTACGAGAGGTACAGGACCGAACCAGAGTACGACACGACGGCTAAACTTTCGAATTAAATTTTCAAGACGGATAGCAGCATCTAGAATAAATAAATATTGAGGGATGTAACGTCAACATTGTATGTAACAATGTAACTTCGTTAGATTCACAGGTATATTTACAAACTGCCGATGTGGATTGACTTTGTACACAAATATTTCCGTCAAAAATCAAACAATCGAATTATTTATTTAAATATGACTTTTTTTACTAATCAAAAACCTGCCTTTATAGATATGTAAAAGTTCGTAAGTCAATTTTTCTTAGAAATGGGCTTAAAGTTTTGTAAGTTTACAATATTTCCGGAGTTAGGAAGGTTGCATACGTTGAAGTGAGTTATCTCGTAAAATTCAGGATTTATTTTAAGTATCATACCATCAATTGGCCCGAGTATGTAAGGAATCGAGCCCACAATAGGAAACTTTCCCGGACATGGAAATCTCGCTAGTAATCTTGCCGTTCGGGATAGTGTCATCCAAGCGTATGAGATACCACAAATTAAGGCCAAAATCGCCACTAGTATTGATAAGCCTGCAAAATTACAATTCCAATACCTGAGTGACACTTACAATTATATGTACCCCGCCACTTGACATTCGTACCAAAAAAAATTACTAAACGAGTCACCAACAAAGCGACTTCGCAACGTGTAACTCTCCGTTTTGCTTGAAAAATTTAAAATTATATGGTCCAGGTCATAAATACAACCAACGTTTTTTGTGCGGTAGTTTGAATTTGTCTAAATATTGGAGGTCAAAGTTGAATATTTTGATAAAAATCCTCTATTTTTGTAAACTTTGATGTCAAATATTTTGACAATGCCTTAAGAAACATTGGTTGTAATGTGATAACGTGGACCAGGTAATTTTAAATTTTCAGCCAAATCGGAGGGTTACACTTCACACCGTCGCATTGTAAGCAGTTAGCAAACTTATTAGTCAGTGTAGTACATACTAAAATTTCTAGAAATGGGGGCACACACCATGTTCGACCCGGATTATCTTATGATCACCTCAGTTCGCCAGAACACCACTGTATTAGCAACATCTACATAATATGACCAATGCAAAAAAATCCAAGCATTAATTTCGCGAAATCACTTCGTTATCAGCAGAATCTAACAAGCTCCGACATTTCTCATCCTGGAAATGGAGCATTTTCGTGAACCTATGGTGGATAGAATTTCCTCGATTTTGCGCAAATATGTGCAAATTTGTACCAATGTGGCACTAACTAAATGTTGTTTCTAATGAGTTGATATTTCAAATTGAGGTAGTCGAAAAATAATCCGGGTTGAACATAGTTTGCACCAAAATTGCCAGTAATAAATGAATAAATTACCCATGGTTTCCATAGAAGTTTGTCACGTTATGCAAGTTTAGAAGCTTTAATGCAACTGAAATAGGAAAGGTGATGAAGTTGAGTAAGTAAGTAAAAATATAATCTGTGAATCTGTCTGGAAATTTTTTGCCGTACAAATATAATTGTTGTGGGCCGTTCATAAATTATTGTAGTCTTACAACTCCGCCATCCACTTGCTCACATTCATTCATACCTGTTCAAACAAAACTTTTTTCATTCAAAGTTCATTCATGCCGAGTTCTAACTGAAGATTTTCATTCGCACTCAACATTTCATTTTCTATTAAACTCATTTCATTTCCCTTCATCTGACATCATTCTTACTTCGCCCCACGTATTAAAGGAGTCAGAAATCCTTTCATTCACAGTCACTCATCTGAAATTACTGAATCTTTCACTTATTTTCATTCAAATTACAGGAAATTCATTTTCATTTACTATCATTCTCCATCATAATCAGTCACTTGAATTGCATACATAATTTATGGACGATCCCTTATACAAAAATTATTCCACCCTTAAATATTTTCGTCTGTGTTAGAACAAAAATGTGTTTTTCCAGCCTAGCTATTATAGATAATTAGATGCTCTTAGGTTGCACCCGATAGTTGAATGTGTGAGTCCACCCTAAATAAAAGTTGTGGAAAATTTGCAGGTTGACACAACAATTGGCTAAAATTTATCCAACCGTGGGCAAATTGTCACGTATGATAGTCTAAAATTTGCGTAATTTTGTGTACATGAAGAAGCCGTAATATCAAATATTGGCGGGGCGATTCTTACGCTGCAGCCAAAATGTGTCAATTTTTTTTAGCTAATTTTGAGTTTTGTCTCAAAATTGTCCGGATTTGGTCAAGAAACAATTCAGAAATTATGTTGGACTAGAATTTGATTTTTCTGTCATTTGAATGAAAATGACTGAAAGATTCCGTCATTTCAGGTGAATGACTGAGAATGAAAGGATTTTTCACCCCTTCATTTTTCACCCCATGCTCGGGCGAGGTAAGAAATGAAGCCCGATAAAGTGAAATGAAATGAATTTGAACGAAAATGACTGAATGTGAACGAAAATTTTCACGCAGAAATAGGACTTTTGAACGACACAACATTTAGCACAACTTTTATTTAGGGTGTCTTATTACCAAGTATGTAAATGTACAACCAAGGAAAACGAGTCACTGAGAGCTGTGCAGTTGCATAAAAATGAAAATGTCCATCATTCAATTCCTGAATGTCCACTTACTTATATAACTAAACACGAATCAAGTTGGTCTTGGATTCACATCGGTGACACTTATTGACAACCTGTTTCGTCCTACGATAACATTTTTTTGTCTTGCTGTCTAGTTGGGAATTGTCGCGTCTAATTAATTAAAAAAATGCAACGTTGTTCATATCTGAGAGACAGACTTTGAGTAATAACAATCCTGAGCATCGTTGTATAATTAGCGAAATATGTGTACATGTGTACGTATTTTTTAAATAATGGCCGAAATATTTATTAACACACTCTGAGAAAACCGGTATTAAATCATTACTCACCAGAGAACAATTCGGCCAAATACTATCGGACACCAGGTCGAGCAATATATGTATGTACTAGCGTATAGCCCGGCCAAGGCCGGGTTCTAGAGTGGGGGGTGTGCCCAAAGCGAAAAATCCGTCATACTATACTTTAAATAATTCGCAGTGAAGACTTTGTCATACTACATACATACATCAGAGTGAGGGTTTGCCCAAGTCATACTGCATTTTAATTAACCTGGTCACAGTACAATTTAATTTCCCCCTGTGGGGGTAGTTGAATAGTTAATTACTTAAATTCCCGTCGCGTGGGAGTAACTGCATAGCTAACTATTTAAATTCCCACGCTTCACGCTCCCGTTAGGTTCCATAAACCCCGTTAACTTCTACAATTAACGCCAAGCTATTGACGGATTCGGATTCAGCATCAAAAATACATTCGAATTGATATGCGACATAACGAATAAGCCATATTTGGACACCACGGTCACGGCAAGGTCACGGGGGCCTCGGAGGTCAAAACCATTAATGGCGTTGGATTCAGCGTAAAAAATACATTCGAATTGATATGCCACTCGCTGTGGGTGGAGTTTCTCAAACTAAAATAATTAATTAATAGTGTTTATCAAGATCACTTATCATGATAACCACTATTGATGAGTGATGTATGTATGTATACTGCTCACTCACTCAATTTACTTGCACACTGCAAATATACAAAGACATTTAATTTGAGATTGATGGCAAGCGTATGTGAAAGTCACGTGCAGGCGAAGTGAGACTCATGCAGAAAATTCATGCATGCAACCGTTGCTCCGCTTGCTTCTTTGTCTCCTCTACGGGGCAATGTGCATTGAGAGCCACAGGGACCCAGGCAGAACTTAACACTAACGCTTTATGGAAGTAGATGGTAGAGATACATAGGTAGATTCCGTGGGGTGGTGGTGATATCCAAATGAAGGTGGCCCCTACATACATGCGGAACTAAACAGTTGAAGGTTGCTGGGCGGGGACTGTCCAAGGACCGCGGGATCTTTCCCGCGTCCCCCACGGAAGCCGTAGCTGGGGTCCACGGCACCCCCACTTGCCCCTTTCCCCATCACAACACAATCAGGTCATGGAACCCCCGTAGACCCGACTATATACTACTACAACTAGTTGTAGTATATAGTATAAAGTTCAATTTTAACAATACATTTCTTTTATATGTAAAACTCAGATCTCCATGGGACCAGTTTTATTTTGTTCAGCACAAAAATAAACCCACCTGTATGTTTGCATTACCCATAATGCGCTAAATTGATAGGCTCGAATTTTAATCATCTTTGAAGCCAAAACCTCTGTATGTGACAAAAACAAATTCATAACACGAATTAATAAAATATTTACGAGAAGGTTCCTCAAGACTACACGCTTAAACATGTCACATAACAGAACCTAAAAAATAACTTTAGCTAATGTGGCCCTCACACTGCGAAGAGCACTTTTATAAATTATCAGTACATATACCCTACGCGCACAAGTGACGATTTCATGAAGGCAAACGTGCTGGCAAATTCCGATTTCTTGCCGATGTCATGGGTGCAACAAAACTTACACCGCTTCGGTACCGAATAAGTACTATATTTGGTTGTACCTCCAATACTGACACACCTTCAGTATAAATTCGGCACCGGTTTGTTGGTATACAGCCTACACCGTTCATATGGTACCTATCTAGTACTGGTAAATATCGGTGACGATTTTTAAGTCACCCAATCGGTACTGGCTCGGCAGCTTGATTTTTGTACACATAACAAGAGTACCTGTCAGTTATCGATCAGGGATTGATGAGACTGTAAATTGGCGGGGGTCTCAATCCATCATCTGCAGTGACGAGTTAGATTGCACGTTGCGAATAAAAACCATAAATATGGATTTAAAAAAGTTCTCTGTTGTCCATTTCGTCGACGAAAACAGTTATGAAGTTATCCCGTCGACTTGGATAACCCCGGACCAAACGCGTGGTTCGTTTCCGTCAAATAAACCGAAAGGGCTGCAAAAATTACAATCTACACCTGACTCTCCTTACAATTCTGCTTGGCCATTGTGGAACATAAAGATAATCAAGTCTTATGGTAAAAACGTAAATCCACATAATCATGTAATCTAGTTATTTTTGGTATTTAATTACTAATTTTTTATACACAGACAAATTCGAGCGAGCTAACAAGAAGGCTGGAAGTGTGGTCAAAGGACTCGAAACTAGTGACATTGAACAGGTGAGGAAGTCTCGACGTAACATTCCACCACAATTACCGTCGGAACAAATAATCGAACCGGATTCAAATTTAGGTAAGACAGCAACTTCATAATTATATTAACATTAATTAAGGCTTATTAAATAATTTTTATATAATATGATTTTCTATTAATTTAACTAAATAAATTTCAGGAGAATCGGCCAAACTAAATAATTTCCTGACATCAGACCAGGAAGAAGGTCGACAGCATGAACGACGTGAGGTTCACGATAATCCTCAGTCTCTAAGTGAAGCACCCGGATCAGGTAGAATTTACTATCATAATAATTGTTGTTGTCAAAACGTACAGTATGAAAATCTTAATTTTTAGATTCGATTATTTATATACAATATTTAGGTCAGGAACTCTTTCTGCAAGTCCACAATCCGGATGTTACGCAACTCCAAGAAGAATTTCGTCGTAAGTAATTCTTAAAATGTTAATCGTATAATTATCCCTCGAATCAACAATACATTAAATGTGTATTTGCTTTTAGGATTCCAAGAGGAATCTCTTCATAACCAAGCCGAATTGTTGGTTCGAATTAACGATTTAACAAAATTAGTTAAGCAAGTACTTTCGTCAACTGGTACTGTTCCGTCCCCTTCAACATGGCCATTAAGAACATTGGAGGATTTTAAAACTGTGGACGAATTAATTAAAGATCCGAAAAATTTTGCTGCCGAGGTTACTTACATTGATTTGATTTATACACAAAATTACAATCAGATTAAAAATTTAATTTTACTTGCTTCATACGTTTTTAGTTCAAAGCATTGACAAAGATTCGTGGAGGATCTTTATTAAACCATATCTATTCGACACTGGGTTCGATATTTGCTCATGAGTTAGCACTTCAGATAAGGTGGACTGATGCTTCGGGAAAAGTTCAACTCCAAGGGTCAGAATTGGCGAGACTTGTTAGAGGTAATTAGTATAATCTTGTCATAGTTTAGCGTTTTTCTGTAAATTTGTACGTGTTGTGTATTTGTATTTATGAAAGTATTTATATTCATGTAAATTCACAGAGGCGGTAAAGTTTACTCGAGAGGAGGACCAAGACGCGACCGACAAGAACATTAACTCAATAATTGCAAAATGGTTCCGACAATCCCCTGATCGGAAAGGAGGCAGCGGATCTAGGAGAAACGTTAGCAGCGATGGAAACACCGAGGAGAACCATGGAGAGGAAAATACAGAAGAAGGTGCAGGCGTCACTTCTGAAAATCAGGCAGGCAACTTGTTGTAGTGTTGACGCACATGAAAATAATTTAGACAGTATGGAGGTTATCGACTCACACGAAAATAATTTAGATAGCGTGGATGTTTTTAACGATTCAAGTAGTAGTAGTGTAACTGATTCACCTCCTAATTATTTAATTAGCCAACAAATTACAGATGATTTAGTTGATGGCCCAGTATTAGGAATAGAATTAGAGGCATACCGCTCTATAACTGTATCAAAAAAGTCGCAACTAGTGAATTGGGCATTGACACATAATGTTACCCACTCAGCTCTATCTGATTTATTAGGTTTAATTAGAAATTGGCTTCCTAATGATAATTTTCCAGTTGACCCCAGCACACTTCTCCAATCCCCTAAACAAATAACTTTAGTCCCTCTCGGTGCTGGGGTATTTTTCCACTTCGGTATAACTCCCCATATAAATTCCTTTCTGAACCAACAAAATTTGTTCAGCTTTTCACTGCCAAAATTTGATAGCTTAAATTGTTCTAATCTATTGACCATAACTATTGGCATCGATGGGCTTCCTATTTAAAAGAGCTCAACGTACGAATTTTGGCCCATTCTTGGACGAATTGACCAAGATAAAACATCACAAGTTTTTGTGATTAGTTTATATTGTGGACTTAAAAAACCAGACAATATCGAAAGTTTTTTGGGCCCCTTTGTTAATGAAATGAATAGTTTAGAACAAAACGGATTACAATTTAACAATACACTCTTTAATATTAGAATTCGCTGCATTGTTGCCGATGCTCCTGCTCGTAGTTTTGTGAAAAACATAAAAACGCACAACGCATATTTTGGATGCGAACGATGTTACCGGCGTGGGAAATGGTATCGAAATAGAGTAACATATCCAATTAAAAATAAGGCTGATGCGTATACAAATGATTCGTACAGGCAACGGTGGTACCAATCTCACCATAAGGGCACCTCGCCTTTAGAGATTTTAAAACTGGACATGATTTTTCAGATTCCACTCGACTACATGCATTTAGTTTGCTTAGGAATCATGAAAAAATTGTTAACTGTTTGGGTGGAAGGACCGCTTCCTCACAAACTTTCCGTTAAACAAGTAAGGTTGATTTCAAATAAACTTGAGGCATTTAGAAAATATATTCCATCAAATTTTAGTAGGAAATGTAGAGGTTTGGATCAACTTCGTCATTTCAAAGCTACAGAATATCGAACATTTTTATTGTACATAGGGCCATTTTCATTAAAAAGGGTTTTGACTACAGAAAAATTCGATCATTTTCTACATTTACATACAGCTATGTATATATTAGCAACTGAAACCCAATCTAATGAATGGCTTAACTTTGCAGAACAATTAATAGATAAATTTGTTTCACTAATTCCAAAGCTATATTATAAAGAAATGATGGTGTACAATTTTCACAGTTTAACTCATATCACTGACGAAGTTAGAATTCATGGCTGTTTAGATAGATTTAGTGCTTTCGAATTTGAGAGTTTCATGGAAAAAATTAAGCGTCTTTTAAGAAGCAATTCTTGTCATTTATCCCAGGTGGTCAAGCGTCTGGAAGAAATTACTCGAAATAATTTTAATCACACAACTGCTGCTGGTAATTTTACGCGAGGCAAATCTCTATCAATTAATGATAGAGATAACTGCTATTTAACAGACGATGGCAGATATTGTATTATTAAATGCCTTAACCCATTATGTGTACAGTATTTAGATGTATGCGATATTAAGTGGTATAAAACTCAAAGTTCTAAATTAGGCGTTTGTAAAGTTTTAAAATTATGTGAAACTGTGGAAATTCATATTATAAAACTAAGGAGAAAATGTATGTTTTTAAGGAAAGTAGATAGTGATCTAGGGTATATTGTTCCATTATGCAATTCTGATTGTTGTAAGTAGATTATATATTTATACTCTATAAATTGTGAATTTGTTCTTTAACATAATAAATATGTAAACCATTTAAAATTGTGCATTATTTCACACCCATGTTATTGCACCGTAACGATATCTGGAAATTGGTGCATATATGTAATGATTTGGAAGTTCCGAGCAGGTACCGGTGCATCGGCGTTGGTTGAAGTGATGGCATAGCGGCACCGAAACTTCACCGATCATTGGCACACAAACGGTACTGGCAAATGGGGCAAATCGGTAGTTTACCTTCGCCAGTGTGCCAGTACCGACTGGTTAAGAAACCTTCACGTTTTTGCTGGTAGGGTATGTACATATATGTATACATATCCGTCTCGATTTTTGCACGAAACCCAAGAATGCTCAAATATGTATGTATGTATGTAGTTATGTAAATATGTATATCGCATAAGTAAAACAAGTTACAATGTAGGGCTAGTGAGTTTTTCCTTCTAACGTTACGTACAAAAAGGTTTGAGTACATTAAATTACACTAGTTCCAGCTCGAAATATATCAAAATCAGCCACTTCAAGTAGGGTACTATTATATTAGCTTCATCCACTTTTTACATTTCGTCATAATGGTTTACTAGAACATTAAACGTTTCAAACTTTTGCACGAATAATTTCGACCAAGATGTACATTTCCGACTTAACTAATTTCTTTGCAGTCATCCTAATTTCCAATCTTTCCCCAATCAACGGATTATCCCTTAATTCCCTTATCTCAAAAGTAGGAACCATATATGAAATAGACATGCACCGAGTACTCGGCGCTGCCGAGTACTCGGCAGATTTTGGCCGTACTCTCACTACTCGGACTCGGCCGAGTATTTTTGCGTGCTCGGCCGAGTATTTCTTAAATTTTTATATGTATCCAGTACCACTTTACCCGATACTTACATACACCGTGCAGTTCAAATTATCATGTGATTTTTGCAATCAAAATCAAACTTACTTGAAAATACACCCATGAAATTTGTTAATTCTATTCGGTAATCAACTTTAATCGAAATGTTGGAACAGGCGGAAGAATCAGTAGTTTCACGTCATTCTGTCCACCAGTTCTCAAAATAAAGGCATTGGTAATTAAATATTATGTAAACAATGATTTTTTTGGTGATCTTTTTGACAATTTACTCGGTGGCCGAGCCTTGCTCGGTACTCGATTGCTGAGCTTGCTCGGTGCTCGGCAAACGAGCAGAAACGAGTACTCGGCAAAAATATAGCCGAGTACTCGGTGCTCGGCCGAGTCGACTTTTTCGGTACTCGGTGCATGTCTAATATGAAATAAATTTTAGGTTATCACTGCACCTCATATTTTCAAATCGTTCTAATTTAGATTTTCACCTTATCATAAAATTACCTATCACGATTTCATACAGTACCGAAAAATCTTTTGACTCGCACGATGGAAAAAGCCAAGTGGAGAAGGAAGCTTACTACTACGCCCCACCGAAACGACACAGCTCGCAAAAATTCAAAATCTTTCTAACAATTTCACAAAATTTGAATGATTTATCGCATAAAATCGCACAGTCTGGACACGGATTGCGAAACAATCACGACGTTTTATTCTACAATATTGCAAATTCCGACGAATTGAATCATGAAGTCGGTGACATTAAACCTTATTAACGGTCAGGTCCCTAAGTCATAAAAACATAGAAATTACCTCGGTCCATCAACTCTGCTACCTTTGCCCAGCAACAGACCGCTTATTCATACTTTCCATTAGCGTTCTCCAAGATCCTTCGCAAATTGGAGAGATTCACTCAAAACTATCATCGAATGGGTACGGGGCTAAAATCCCTTTCAGGGGTAGAGGACTTTTCGCGACGGAAGAGAACATTAGACAAAATCCCAAATTGGCAAACTGCCAAAAGTATTTTCACTCTGAGTCTGGCTGCCTAAGTGATTATCCACTTTATGAAATTATGCAGGAACGGCTTAATGCGTCACTAGAAGGTATACAAGTTTTTAAGTGTTGACTGTTGTAAATATTTTGTTTTAAATATTAGGCAATTTTGTCAGCGTTTAGATGGTGTCCTTGCTCCAGTTTGTATTCATAGACCTTAGTTTTAATTTAATCGGTGCAGAGGTTAGCGTATTGTAACAATTTTACCATTTAAATGCGGTTATAGCGAAATAGTCTGGCAAGGGTCACAAACTGGTCGTTTAATGTTCTTATATATATTTTTTAAAAGGACGAACCTTCTTAAATGTTTCTTTCGTTGTTGGGATTTCCCCATTTTGCCTGAAATCAAACTCCAACTACAACATCACAATTTCCTATATATATTCGAATATTATAATATTTCCAAGATAAAGTTAGGAATTAATTGAATAAGCACAATAACAGTTTTTAACTGCTTGATGAAGTTTTGAAAATGTATATCTACATATTCCCTTAGCTTGGAGTTCCTGTCCTCCACTGGAAGACAAAGACGATTACGAATGGGCCCCACTCTACCTTTGCGAAGTGGGAATTACAAATGACCAACTGCAAGATAGCTCCGACTACCTCCATTCCCTGCTCTTATACTTCATTCAAGGGGAACTGTTCCTGATTTACTGCATCAATAAAGCCGACTACGACCCACCTTCTTGGACCTGGATAACCTCACCTTTCGACAACACGACTAAGCTCTGCCTTCTATGTACCTTCGTCCTATTCGCCATAATTGGCCGCAGATCCTCCATGATACTTGATGCCCTTTTTCATTTACATTGGCCTCTCTAATCTTAAGGCTTGGAAAAATCCCGCTTTATTCTTCAGCCTGGCGCTAACCTCATTTCTAAGCTATCACTACGAAGCCTTCATGACGACCAGTATAACGGCTCCATTGGAGCTGCATATATTTCCCGATATAAAAGAAGGGTTCGAAAACGGGTTTCGACTAATTGTTCCCGATCCGCTTATCTTAGGCGTATTAAGGTATCAAATGGAGCCCGAATTCAGGCAGCAAGTCGGGCGAAATTTTTCCGACGGGGATCTAATTGTTGTCTCTGGAATGCAGCATAGCGCTTATCAAATTAATATTACTTGGCGCGATAAAATGGCTGCCATTAAAGGGTTAATTTACATTTATGACGTGTTGGCGTACAAGGTGAAAAAAGAAAATACTGTGAGTAAAGGCGATAACGTGATCTGTTTCGTAATTAAAAAACCCATTGGTCCATTTACGGTCATGTCGAATTCCTACTCAAGCATGACGAGTTCCTGGTTTCTGCAAAACATGGGGCTTTGGAACGGCCCATCAGGTCTTTACGGAATGTTTCGGGACAGGTATTTCATAAACGTTGCGAGGACTTTGGCAAAGGACAGAATAAAAATTGAGAATGCAAAGCATAGTGTGGAGGACGAGGTAGCAGCAGGGATTAGATTGAGACTATATTCAAATTTTGGAATTTTATTTTTGTATTTGCTGTTTTTCTTGGGCATGAGTTTGGTTATATTTTGTATTGAATTTAAGTGCAACTTACTTATAGTCAAATATTTTAGAATTGTTCATGAACGATATCAGCTAATCCTAGAGATTTTTATAGGTGCTATTAATTATATCCGGCAAAAAATTGCGAAAATAGGGACGACACTTTGTAACTTGTGTAACATTATTTCCCAAAGTGTATTAGTTGTATTTAGAATTAGTCGGATTTATATAAGAAAATTACGTAGCTAATGGACGGGTAAAAAGATTTTTATTCCTAAATTTTACCATCCCATACTATGTAAATTCTACAAATTTGATGGTGTAATTAATGTATCATAAGTTTTTAATCAACGGATTTGTTTATTCCATTCACTATCAGGTTTTTCAGTCCTCGTGGGATGTTGACTTATTGTTAAACTTGTTTCGGTTAGTAGAAAAAGAGGAATTAATGTCCTAGGTTTCGTAAAACTCTTTGTTTGAGTCTTCCTTTCTTGGAAAAAGTAAGCGTGCTTAAATTTAGCATTTATAAGAGAATTGCATACCCAGTGAAACCGACTGCTAATAAAGTATACCTCAGTATTAGCCATCGCCTCTAAAGGCGGAAATGGCTTCACAGGCAAATCCGGTTGAGTGTAATAAGATGCAATCCTGGCTAGGCTATCGCGCACAAAAAGTTGTCCTTTTATATCCTCCAGCAATATAAAATTCCTTAGTCAAAGCAATTTTTTAAGCCAGCCATCCCACTATTGAGACCACGATTAATATTAACGGTGTTACATTTCTATCTTCACGGATACACCTTTGGAGACAAGATTACTTATGAATGTCCGTACCGGTCATTTTTGTTATCTATGAAGGACAGTTATGATTTTTTTGTGGATTTTAACACCGCTATGCTAAGAGTGTGGGATAAAATCTATACTGTTTTGTAATGAATAATTACCATCATGGTAACTACTGCTTATTTATCATCTGGTTACGGTTATTACCTCATTTGCTTGCTCATCGTTACAAATCAAACCACGCGGTAATAATTCTGGTAACAAATTTCATAATGATTTATTTTCAATATTAGTTAAATGATATTGCAAATTTTTTTTCGTGAAATTGAAACAATAAACTATAAACTAGAAAATGAAAATTTGATCTTTAAAGTTAAGTAAATAGCAATGTTATTGTGCGACAGGATATCTCAAACAGGGTAAAATCTTCAGCAGGAAACAAATTCTAGTTTGATACGCACGGTGTCGGCCTGAAAGGATCAATTAATATGTATTTCATATTTTAAGAAAATTAAATTAAATTATACAATTTCGTATGATTTATAAGCCAAAGTAAAAATAACTGGTGTAAAATAATAAAATAATTCCGCTCATTAGGCTAATGTAATCGCGGATCAGTTATGATAAATGCACAGTAACCTACAATCCCATACACACATACACGAAGCATTTGTTGTATGTATAGATTCTGCGAGGTTAAAACTCGTTAAAACTCATGTCATCTTCCAGGTACCATGTCCTTATGGTAACTATCAAATTACGATAACCATCAAATTCTTATTGTTTCTTTATGACAATTATTTACAAAATAATTTTTGCGTAATACTTACCTAATGCTTCTGACCACGGTCTATAGAGCCACTTATATACACATTTGGATGGACCCCACCCCGATCTGCTTGTTTACATGTGAAGATAAAAGCACTGCCACTGTACTCTGCACAACTAAATCCCTAAACTCCATGTATTATCATAGAACAGCAATCCTTATGGAATGAGGAATACACAGTCTTTTCGTCTGTAAGATTAGTACCAGGAAGAAAATACTCAAGAGAATAGTGCAATTAGCACTCAGACTGCAACATTATGATTGGTTCACGCATAACCATAACCACCACCATGCGAGAAAGACATCGAGCAGGGTAGATTCGAGGCAGCGGTGGTGGTGGATGACCCGCGGAGGAATCGTGTAAAAGCTAGTCGTATATATCTACAAGATCGCTCATACACATAAATATAAATACGATGCATTATAACTTTGCGTATGTTATCACCTACATACATATGTAGCAATTCGATGGTGAAAAGTGTCACCTTTGGATTTGGTTGAAATTTTAAAATTATGTAGTCCACGTCAATACATATGTATAACAATCTTTATTTTAATTAAGTTAAATAATTATTACGAAACTACATATATACTTAGAACTAAATATATGTGATTTAAACTTTGTTATTACCTTAAAAAATATATAGATCAACGCTAAACCTTTCAAAATTTAGTTATGAAAGCAATTATTTAAGTAAGTTCTTAGATTTGAAATTCATATCAATAACAGCAAATTCATAGTTTGGCTCGCACAAAAGCTTTGGATAATTAGCGGGGTACAGGAATCCACGAAGTTTGAGGCAAACCAGACCTTCACCGTGGTCAAAGATGCAATCACCTTTCTCTCAATTTTCCCCTTAGGCCCGACCCTCATTTGCATCACCTTGACAGCTTCCGCACTTTTCCGATTGACCACCCCTGATCCACTGAACAGGAGAACATTGGCGACGAAAATATCGCAAAATTGTGCCACCAGAAAGACAACTTGCGCCACCGATATAGCAGATGCATACCTGTTCATAAAATATTTATCAATCAATGTAGAAATTGAAAAAAATCATTATTCATTCATTATTCATTTATGCAAACTTTGAAAGTAACTATATACATATTTGAATATTCAATTTTCACTCATTTTAACTCAAATCCGTCATACTAATTGTATTTCTCCATATCTCCTGCGTATTAAGCATAGGGTGAAAAATGAATAATACATCCAATCATTCATTCTTCATGAATTTGAAATGAAGGAATTTTTTTTTTTATATTTGTTCGTTCACAAATTTTGAGGAAATTGTTCACAAATTATTCTTGAATTTACTGAATAATGAGTGAATAATTTATTCATTGTCTATTGAATTGAATATGAACATGTATGATATATGTAAATGTGCCCCTCTCATCTCACCTAATCAGTGCAAATCCTCCAATAATTTGCACCGCGGGAAAGATGACTGCGACCGTAGGAAAGATGCGGAATCGGTTGCAACCGTTCACCAGTTTTTCGACAATTTGTACCCTTCTGTATTTCCTGAATGTTAAGGTCGGACCGGAAATCGACTCGATCCACAAATGGAGGATGCCCATGAGGAGGACATACACGACGTAGAATCCTCCAATCACGCAGAGTCTGAGCATGACGCCAAATTCGAAAAGTGCGAGGGGAAGTCGAATCCAAATTTTTGTCGAGAAATCCAGACACGATTCCCGGTTGAAAAGCAGACCACCAAGAAATGGGATTTGACACGGGTTGAAGAATGTGACAAGGCCAATGACACAAGGAAAGATGACAAAGCTGGTTTCCAAAGAGGATAAGAGAAGCTTTAGAAGGATGGGAAGTATCCGTGGAATAGATTTATCACCTGTAATATAGGAATATCAATCTGTCAAGTGTTTTTCAACAATATTAGAGAGATTGCGCATGAGATATTTTTTGTGATTGTGATTTTGATTATAAACACATTGAATGTGCATATGTACATACATTGGTGACCCCTCTACAATCAAGATTATAACCACAATCACAAAAAATTACTCTTGTGCAATCTCTCTAATAATTTTTTGAGTAATTTTTGGAGTAATTTTTTGTGATTGTGGTTATAATCTTGATTGTAGAGGGGCCACAAATGTATGCATACACATTCAATGTGTTTACAATCAAAATTACAATCACAAAAAATATCTCTTGCGCAATCTCTCTAATATACAAAGTGTATAAGGAAAATTGCGAATATGTATTAATATTTTCAGAATTTTGCTAAAAATTCCGTATCGTTGGAAAAATTGTATTCAGTCTTGTACACATAAATTATATTTAAGTAAGTAACAATTAGTGATTGCCACTTTTAACTTATTAAAATATTTATTAAATTACTAGAACCACTTGAATTCCCACGACAAATTCGGTTCAATAGTTGAACACACTCCGGATTCGGTTCCCATTCCCATTGAAGAGCTACCACGGTAAAATGGGGCAATAGAAGATACATAGATACACATTTATCTCGTGTGGGGACGTCTTTAACCCAAATACCGAATATTACACAGATCAAGTAAACAATTTGGAGAACAATTGTTATCCTGACTAATCTACGCTTTCTTAACGAACCGACTTTTTCATCCTTATCGCCCCAAACGTACGTTAGAGCGGATATTTTGGTGGCAAGGTTTAAATGACGTTTCAAATGTGAGGAAATAATTTTTTCCGTCATTTCGGATAGTGTTGCGTTCCTGTACGGTCGCTTCTTGTTGCTATGTAAATAGATCCTCTTTTATCGAATGCTGCATGCTGTTACTGAGAACACTACAGCACATCATGAAATTTAATTGAATAGATATGTAAATTCCAGGGACATATTAACAGGGTAATTACAATCATTGGAGTGGGGGTTAACTTCCTGAGACGATTGTCAGCTTGATATTACGTCATAAACCGATACTTTCATACATATATTTACATCTCTGTCCATAAATTATTTATTCGTTATAGAAGTTGTTCTTCATTAAAGCGAATCGTATATAATAATTGATTGGATGACAGGGCATGCATAATACATACTTAAATGAAAGCCAAATAAGCATTCGCTAGATTGCAACCAAATTTAATCCTTGTCTTAAGATACGTATTCTAATAAATTCAGCTATATGTATAAAACCCTTGAATTTATATAAAAATCTACTTTTTGTATCTGAGATGAGTTTGGTTTTCATTAAGCTAAAATTTCTATGCGATAATGAGATTCTTATTAATTCATGCATTTTCGCCATCTTCTTGTATGCAATTTATCAGTGGAAACTTTGCTATAACGTATGTAAGTAGCTTTAATTACCTAAATAAACATCAATATTCGCTATCGGTGATAGCTTATATAATTAAATATTTATTATTCCTACCTTGCAAAATACATTGGTATATTTACATACTTATTTAGTATGCCTTTAGTTAAATACGAATCAGATAGTAAGGTGGAAAATAAGTGCTGAATTCCAAAATCCATCGATACTAAACTAAATTACAATTTAATATCTCAGCGATTCAGTAAATTAATAAGATTAGACTACCCCTCCCTAGCTACATACACGCTTAAAAATAATGTTACCCTTTTGAAAAGTGATTGCACTCTGATTTCTCACTCAAAGAAGCTACAAGAAGCTGGTTGTGAAAATGCAGTGATTTCAAGTTAAAGGGGACCTACATGTTAAGTAGAGTTTCATTTGGTACTAAATTATGAGATTTTGTCACAAAATAAAATAAAGTTGAATATTATAGCCCGACAACTCGTGAAGTTGTAGCAATTTTAATCTGGACGCAGCATCCGTACAATTTATTTCGCTCGGCAGTGTATTCTAAATCCAGACTAACTTTTAGTTTTACCAACTTATTTAGCTAGATAAATAGATTTAGCTAAATTTAGCTCAAATTTAGCTAGATTTAGATTTAGGTCTATAGATTTAGCTAAATACATACTCTGGCTTTAGTATAGTTTACTTAATCTAGAATTGATAGCGCACTTATTTTCCAAAAGGGTAACACTGTTTTTAAGAGTGTAGGCTTACGTAAATTTACTAACTATCAACATTATCTCAACAGCCCCCGTAATTAGCTAACATACAGACACAAGTTGTTGAATACAATAAATAATTTTGCTTAAAGTTTTCGTCCTAAATTTACATACCTATGTATGTATACTCGTTTGACCAATTAAATAATCTACATTTCATACGAATTATAATACATCAACAATCCTGCGATCTGTCTCATGCAAAAATCCTGGACGACCAGCGGGGTACACGCGTCGACGAAGTTCTTGCCGAAATGGATCCTTAAGGGTTTCATGGATTTTCCAACTCGCCTAAAATACCTGCTCTCCCTTCCGAAATAATTCGACCTCCACTGGTTCATGAATCTCCATGAAGTCACATATATCCTTCCCGCCGCCAGCAGCGGCATCACCGTGAGAATAAAGGAGATCAACACGATCACCGGAAACACTGCGAAAAGCGGCCAATCTATTTCGGTTCGCAGCTTTATGCATGCAAATGAGCCCAACATTTGCAAAATGGGTGGACCTATGATGCAGACGGGGAGAAGGGTGTGTCTAATGCAGTCGTTGACATGGCTCGTGGCCACGTGGAGGGTACGGTATGCTAAGATGTTGGCTTCCTTCCGGCAGGCGGGGCGGGATGAGAAGACTGCTCCAGAGTATTTTAAAATACTGCAGATTCCCGCGAAGACTACGTACAGGATGTAGAACGAGCCGGAAAGGACGACCTGGGTGAATGTGACGAATTCCAGGAACAGGATGGCGAATCGGGCCACGTAGCCATGGTTACGGTGGAGAATTGAGCCAAGAAAAGGTGGCTGGTAGGGTCGGTTGTACAGTAAGACGATAAGCGTTACAGGAATCACGTGACAGCTCAGGTAACAAACTGGTTGGAGAAGTGCGATCAGGAACTCTTTTCTGTTTGGGAGCATGTTTGACCCTGAAAAAATATAGTTTGGTGAAAAATCTAGATTAAGTTTCCTAATACGTGGCAATTCCTGGAGAACATTATAAATTGTACAAACATTTAAAAATTTTACAAATAATTCGAAATAAAATTTATGCAAACTTGTTCATTAAGGGCATCTACTTAATTAGTACAGATTTGTAAATTTCATTTACAAAAATCGCCTAATTTATGTCTTACCACGTGAATTGCCTCAATTTGAAATTTCTACATAACTAAGTTTACCGTATATTTTGCCATATTTCTGTTCCAACAAGTCCAGCGAGTTAAGCATTTGTCCCGGCGTTATGCCAACGTATCCGAATCGTAGAGCGACCACGATCGCGTACATGGAGAAGAACAGGAGCGCCTCGAGTTTTTCCGGTGTGGTGGAATCGTTTCCGAGAATAGTGACAAGTTGGAGTATCACATAGGCGAGATTGATTACCTTGCTGAGCTTTACTTTAAATTGGAGGTTGGAGTTTTTACGAAGTTTGACCACTTTTTTGGTTGCCTCGTTCCATTTAAAGTCGAGGCAGGAGAAACGAGCAGAAAGGGAAAGTTGAAGCCGCAAATATTTGTCGGAAGCGAAAATCATAATTTTTCGGGGAAAATATTACTTTAAGAATGGCTTGTGCATTGATGAATCAGAGAAAGGGGAAGAAGAACCTTGATAATCAGTATGTGGAAAATAAAGCACTGCTGAAAATGATACTTCCTTTAATTAAAAGATCTTCTAGATGATATGAAGCACGAGCTAAGCAGAAAATAATAAGATATTCTACACTCTTAGAAATGTGGTGAAGTCGCATACTCACTACGTGCCGGGCCGGTGAGTCAAAAATATACGTATTTACTCTGGTCGGTAATAATTCAATACCATTTTGCAAAGAGTGCAGCGGTTATAAGGAAACAAGTTATTTAATTGTAGTTCGTATTGGTGTCGCCGCTCCACGTGTAGATCAAGATAAGTACTACTGAGGAAGATTTAATTAAAATTGTGAGAAGGTAGGTTACGTATGTATGTATCTATTTGCATGACCCTTTCCTTTGTTATATATTTCTAGTAGAAATTTTCTACAGTTATAAACACCGTAGCTGCTTAAGAAGCTACCCAAGTGTGCTGTTACAATTAGCAGCTCAATTAATGCACCAATTTCTAAATTGTATTCTTCAAATGGTACCAAAATTGATAGGCATTTTATCGCAGGAGCGATTATTTCTCTGGTATAAGACGACGTCCACGAATTATGTGACATACAACGGGGCGGGTGAGAGGGTAAAAGTTTTACGTCATAGGCCCATTTGTCATTTGTGCCACATTTTTATAATTGGGGAGTGTATGTATGTAACGTGGAACAAGGGGAGCGGCAGGGTTTGGAATTTTTTGCAGACATAATTTATGGACGTTCCCTAATTATTCGTAAATGGGAGCAATGTACATACATCGCTCAAGGGGGAATACATATGTGCCCAATAGATTGAGCGTACTCACGTCAAAATTCGCATATCTCGCATATCTCGAAAATTGAGCATAGAAATATAACTTGCGAAGTTTTGCGACCTATATGCAAGATTTCGCAAAAATTTTGCTGTAAAACCATGGGATTTTTTTCGCAAATTTACCAAGCAATTGAACATGTTCTTATTTCGCAAAACTGTTTCGCAAATTCATCCTTGCCATCACCAGCAAGAGAATTACAGAAATCTATGGAAATAATACCAAAAAAGGTGTTTTTCAGTAGTTTTGCGAGATTAGAGAGATTTGCGAAGTCATATTTTGCGAATCTCCTCACGACAGAATTATTTTGATCTTCGCAAGTTTGCTAAATGAGTTGCGATGCGAAATAAGAAGTTGTCGTGAGTACGCCCATTATGGTGATAATGGAAATAAATGTGTGCAGTTACCATTTTCTTCGTTGAATTATAGATGTGTGTACATATATCGTGAGCACGCTAAAAAATAATCCCACACTTTGAAAAATAAATGCCCTCCGAGTTTTATATTAGGAAAACTATGCAAAGTCCAGAGTAACGCTAACTTTGTAAAGAACAAAGTTTACTTGCACTCTAAGCAAAGTTGTGTTAAATTTATCCAAGAAAGGCTTCCAATTGGGTAAAATTTGTAAAACATTTGTGCAAAATTCGTCCGACCAGTGGTATAAATTTTACCCAATTGTTGTGTTATCCTCCTTTAGCGTAATTTTTATTATGAATGTTTAATTTTGTATATTTAATTGTTATTATATTATTATATTTAATTATTATTTAATTATTATATTTAATTATTATATTTAATTTTGTATATTTATAACATTATTTTTAAGTGTCAAATCGCTCAACGAAACACTTTCGCCATTAGGCGGATACGTGTCACACACATTAATTACCGCCTACGTAATTACTCTAGGCAGAGAATTTCCTTATTCCATGGTAATTGTCGATTACAATTGGATCCCTTTTTGTGTGTGCTTCTTATTCAAAAAAAGTCTAATTCATATATAAACCATAGACATGAACGAAAAACACATTGCCATTAAATTATTAATAACTTCTTAATGTAATGTCTCTAGTTCATAAGATACCCTGTTGTTGGTTTTACGTAAGGGCCAAAAGTTGCATATCGTAGAAAGATGTACCTTATCTTAATTTGTCAGCAGAGTTGGGTCGGATAAACGTTTTTTTATAATCCGTGCCCCGATGCCATTCAACCGGATAGGATATGATATTATTCGAAATTTCGAACAACAGATTCGATTGGATCAGATATTTTTGAAAACAACAAAGAACGGACCGGACGCTGATCCACCCCACCGACTCCATTTGTTTGGTCCCCTTGTACAAGTACGTGTTTCAAGTTATATGGATAACTTACTTCAACTTTTCAATCATAAGTATGTACATAATGCTTTCTAAATGTTCCGACTTATTTGAGCAATTCGACCAGATGTGCGTCATTTCACTTCAGTAGAAATTAACTCCGACGTTGTAAATTTTAATTACTTTGTTTTTTGCTGTTCATGGAAATGCGGCATATCCAGTATTTTAATGATTTATTTATGTAACTATCATACATATTTACATACATAAGTTTATAATTAACGAGTGCTAATTATGATATTTTAATTACCAGTCATCTAATCAATCTGGTTATGGCAAACAACGCAATTACATAGTTTTATACGTCAAATACTTTTATTTACAACACCGCTACACACGGCGAATTATAATTCATATTCTTCATTTTTAGCTAAGTATACGACTTTTTTTATTCAGGTTAGGGAATTTTATGTTCGACTCATTCGCAGTCAGCTTTTCTAATGTACAAATATAATGCCTGATTTGAATGTGTTCGCAAAATGATAATAATAAAGTAAAAATTCTTTTAAAAAATCCTATTATTTTCAAGTATCAATTAGCTTTGTCTCCCCGAGTTTCCCGTAATGATAAGTGTTATGCTTCATTATCGAAATTCACCAGGTCCACTAGGTTTAAAATCTTTAGAACCGAACAATTTATTTCTATGAGGTATGTACAGGGTGGTTTAAATGTCACGGTACAATGGAAAATTTTTCCTCGTGTGGTGAAACGCTAGTAAAAGCATGGCGACAGTGACCATTCCGCGTGTCACTAAAGTCGTCACAACTGGACCAAATGTCATTTTAACACGGAAATTTTGTTACATCATAGGACTAGTATTAAAAACTGCGTCTAATGGATATTTACAGTGGTTATGCTGGGAGCTCAGGGCACCAAAAACCACCCTAATTTTACACACCATCGTTAGTGTGTGCCAAATTCCGTTGCTGGAGGAAAATCATACCTTTGTACATAGTTCTAACTGATTGGAAAGATAAATCTGTTCACTCTGAAGACTTTGAGTTAAGATTTCAGTTTATAATCGTAATTAATTATATATGTATAATTCGCGTAATAGTTAACCTTGGCTACATTGTATTTACATACGTACATATTTAGATACACATGTCTTGCTAAAAAATCCTTTATGAGGCTTTGTCTTTTGTTAGCGTCAAAGGTGTGTATTCTTACGTAGTTATTTATGTAAATGGTTGTAAGGAAGAAGGTAAACATTTAAACGTTACGAATGGTTGGTTGTATATTGAATTAACATAAATTTGAAATCAGTTCCCTCTTCGTCTGCTACCCATGTAACAAGTTGTTCGGTTTTAAGTTCATACATATTTAAGAAAACAAAAAGTTGCAGACAGTATAGTTTCAGAAAACAGTGTTTTCTTTAACTTTCAAACTATTATTTCGTAGTTTGAAGGGTTGGTTATAATTTATAGTTGCGTGATAATAATTTCGTTTCAGTAATATGATCCGGGCACGCATAGGTATTTATTTGTGCATATGCATAATTTTCTCTCAATCACGACTAGGTTAATATATAGGTAAGCACATACAAAAATTGGGAAATGTTGGGGAAATTATACATCAAAACTTTTTTATTCAGCAGGAAATTCCTACCAAAAACTTGTACATATCTTTTGTGAAAAAGGATGAATGGGTGTACAACAAAATAGTGTCTCTGTAACAGATCCCACGTACATTGTCAGCATAAATACATCCGCACTTTTACGAGGAAGTATCATACATGTTTGAAGAGGTACGTCAACCGTTTCCAAATTTAGAACGGCTTGAATGCTATGCTCAACCAGTGTTACAGTTATCAACTTCACTTCCTGTAAAGAACGCAAAGTGTTGATTTCCAGAGGGGTATAAATATCCGATGTGTTTATTGCATCAATGGTCAAAGCTCAGAAAAATAGTGGGCAAACTGCTAGGTATCTGCGACTCTGATCTATAATTTAGAGGTGAACTCTAAGGCTATGAGTTATGTAAATGAATGGGGCACATTAAGCAATACTGATTTTTTTCGTGATACTGAATTTTGTCATTGCAGGAAAGACCTGTATTTATTTCGAAATGTTCAAATCGTAACGATACATAACGTTTCATGAATCATGATGCTTCATATAATGATTGAGGAATCGTAACGTTTTATAACTCTCTTGACGACGTATGTTCACTGTATACACTTCAACAACAGAAATGGGAACTTTGTTTAAATTCTGCGTCTACATTGTTTCCTTTGCTGCAAGCCTTTCAAAAAGCTTGGGTATGTCGAATGCAACACCGAATACAAACACGTTGCCTAGTGCATACAACGTGTCCTACCTTAACGATCTCCTTAACCAATTCTCTAATTGTTTGATACACTTCATAAATTACAAACATCTGGATATTCATCAACCCGAAATACCAATAGTCTTAGAAGACCCCGGGTATAACATTGAACGCTTAGAAGATAATTTGACACGTCGTCAGAAGGATAGTTTCCGGTGGAAATGTGTCTTCCATGGATTTTTATTTCCTGAAATGCCAACCACCGTGCACTATGCAAGCCAGTTTGAATGCCCCCATTATTACAAGGAGTATTGGACGGGACCTATCAGTGGAAGAGAGGCTGGATTTTCCAACCTTTTTCGACATCGAGATTTCTGGATTTATTTCACTGATCGAAAATTCTTTACAAATTGGGCAACATGGGCGAGAGGAATTGAACGCGTTCAAGGCTCAAAAGGTAGTCAAAATGTTTCTATATTTTAACTTTGTGGGATACTGAATTGCCCGTTTTGGGGTATAGTAAGGGCAATTTCTTGGTTTATACATATTTGTTACCAATTTGATGACACTTCGATACCCAAATCTACTCAAATTTAATTAGCTACTTTTTTCTCATTCAGCACAATCCTACACTGGGATCGTATACATTTCGAAATCCACCCAACTACCCGAATGGTACATCTCTTGTCGGACATGTCACCCGAAAAAGTTCACCTTTCATCAACACATCCCAACTGATCAGACAACTATAGTTGAATCGTTTTACAAAATCGCGACTACTTTTCACCCCGATAACAAGTTTCAAATTTCTGACGTATTTTCTGAAGTTCCTGTCCACTCAATGAAGACGGAACAGCTACAAAATTCGACCAAATATCAACAAATGCTACCGTCGATGTTTTAACCTTTTCCTACATATATCCTAACAATAGTTTTATATTCCAAATTTCCAGTCGTACAAATGACCTTGCAAGCATAGGTGAGCCTAGAAAAATTGTAATTTACATAAACCAACCAACCCAGGCTCCAAATGTTCGTATGTCGCCAGGTTCGTATAAATTTTTAACTTGCGACGGATTGCTGCAAGGGGAATTGAGTGGGCCAAAATTTGGCAACCTTGTTTCCGCATATGGCATGGAGGCATGGGTGGCTTTACTTGTTCTAGGCTTCGTTTCTGCCATAATTTTAAAATTTATTCACAGTTCGGGGAAAGTCATAGTATTAAGCGATACGTTACTTCTAGCACTAGCTCTTTTGCTAGAACAAGGCATCAATATTCCGACCTTTAGAAACAAGCTGCTGTCTTCGACTTGCATCTTGGCGCCATGGCTTTTAATGTTTGTCGTTCTTAGTAATGGATACAGAGGGAGTAATGTAACAGAGTTAACTTCACCATTAAAGGGTACATTCATATCTAACTTTAAGGAGTTAATAGACCACAAATTCACCTTATTTGTTCCCGTGCTCAAGTATTATCACCCCATACGACACATGTTCATGGAAAGTCAAAATTCGTATTCACGACTGGCCAATTCATTTCACGAGTTCGGAATGAGGCTAAAATAGTATAAAACAGATTATAGCTCCGAGAAGATTTTAGCCCTTGAACAACATCTATAATCCAGACTATTCGTTGTGAAGCGAGAGCACAATATACCCTTCTGGATGGGATTGTGTCCTGCAATAAATCAGCCATGGTGGTTTATGGAAGTGATATTAATGAATATGAAGCCAAGTTGAAATTTTTGAGACCAAAATCCAATATTGCTAAAGGGAAGGATGAATTATTTAAGGAAGAACTCGGATGGTTGGTATCTTATAGTTTGGATGCTAAATTGGAGGTGAGATCACAATATTTAATTCAGGCAGGGATGATAAATTTCTGGACAAAATATTTAAGATTTTTAAGAAGGATTAAGTTCAATGGGTTGAATCGTTCAGTTATTAAAAATAATGATGATCCAAAGAGTTTGAAGATATAAGGAAATTTTTTAGTTGTATTTTATCTATATTCCATTTTAATCACGACTTGTACATTGTTCTACGCGATAGAACTAATTTGCAATATTTGCAGCGGAAGTTAGTTAAGTTTTGTTCTTATTAAATGTTAAATGTTAACTGTTCTTATTAAATGTTAATCTGATTACAATCAAATTAACAATACACAATACTTTCACAAGTGAAAGTATCGTGGTTTACTTTGTGCGTCAATTATTTATAACTTAATTTAGAGGGCAGGGGGTAGTAAAAATCGATTATGTACATAAAATGTTAGTCTTACTTATAAACATTAAGAACTAAGACAATCATTAACTAATTTGATATAATACAGTCAAAACTCGAAAGATTTCAATTTATAGCTTAATCTTTCTTTATTAAGGTTTCTACCGCTTGGTATTAAAATTTAAAACTGATATGGTAAAACTAAATACAAATCTATTACTAGACAGCATTTCTTATCACTACCATTTTGGGAATATCATTACCTCTTGGTACTATTGTAATACATGAACATGATTTCTTAAAGTGTATTTTATCCGACTCGTTGATCTATACCACAAGTATTCCAACACAAAGAGGACCACCCCGACCCCTAAGGCAACCGCGAATAGGGTAAATATCACTAAAATTTGACTACTCAGCGAGATCCTGTGCCACCCGAGTTGTATTGCCAGTCTAATCGCCAACATCCTTCGAGCCTTCAGCAGCACGGCAGAACGGTAATTCATGTCCCACAAGGTCATAATTCCCACTGTCTGAATTCTTAAAATGTCACGGTAGATGGGTCCAGAATGGTGACCTTCAATCGTAAAAATATTCCGTACCGTGGTCCATGGCTCTCTAACTGCGTAACACGATACTCCAGGGACAACCTGAGAAAAAAAGAAGTGGTACATGAACATATTAAAATTTAGAATTTAAACCAGGCCAAATTCGAATAATTTGCTATCATGTCGTTTAAAAAATAGAGCCAAACCTTCTTAACTTCTAGCAAAAGGTTAAAAACTAAAAGTATTTACAGTTAAATATAGGCCTTCGGACACTTTACATAATGTCCACTGCATAAAGCTACTTTGCACAAGACTCATTTTACATACATATCAGTAAAAAATTAGGGTTCAACATGGAATGAAATTCAATTCTTATTTTGAACAAAACTTAAGAATTTCTTATTTTACTAATTTTTAAAAAAATTCACGTAGGTTTGTAACTTCATAAATTTGTCAATACGACACCTGTATTTTAAATTATTGTTTGCCTGCTTTTCTGAAAATGTAAAATACTGTCAAAAAAAATTTCCTCCCCAAATCTAAAACTTTTTACCGATTTACATCTTTTTATACGTGCATGCGAAAATGGATCAAATTGCATAAACCTTACGTAAAATTTACTGCAAACAATAGTATCCCAACCTTAATAATATCGGCAATATAGGCATCCGCATAATCCGCATATACCAATCGACTCGCCCATCCCGCCATGTTTGCAAGACACGAGATTCCCATCGCTTTACATTCAACGGTTTCATTCTTGGTCAGCTGTGGCATCCTGCGAACGTCACTACTTCCCAGATGTGTCATTAGAGTTACGTTTCCTAGGACAATGGTCCACTCTGGATTGACGATTCGATACCCGGCAGAAAACATTTCCCGAACAGTTTGAATCCTGGTGGGGAGCAGGGGAAGAATCGTATGGGACGTGAAACAGCACAAATACCACGTTTGCAAGATTACAACGGGCAGCGCGAAAAAGCAGATCGAGGTGGACGACCAAGTCTAAAAGTACAATATTTTCGGCATAAAAGGCTGTTTTCGTGCCGAAAATTTTCTGATGGTTGTGCCGAAAAAATGTATGCAGAGTAAACTATGCATAGTTACGCATAATTGGGGCAAGGTCTAAAATCGACCGTTTGTATGTAGCTTTCTTGCAGAAAATTGAACTGACTCTCGGCAGAAAAATGGTTATGCAGAACGATATTACTGCGCAGAATTTTGCATAATTATGCACAAACGGTTATGCAGTAATGATCAGACAGAGATGTTATACAGACACGGTACGGTTGCGAAAGACCATTTATGCATAATTCTGCAACATCCTACAAGATTGTTACACGTGAACGAAACTTTCCAAAAACAGTCTTTTGAAAATGATCAACTGAATTCGAGGAAAATTCAAAAGTTGCATAATTCTTACGGGTGCAAATTATTTCAAAATTCTGCATACCTTCCCGTGTTGTCCCAAAAAGGACCAAATCACATACAATCCTGCCCCCAAATTCCTATGTGAAATCGCAATTGCCCCCACGACCAGACAGATCGCAGCCCAAACTTGAGATCCGAACGTTTTCAGGGGAAAAAACCAGTCCACCTCGTCCAGCGTGACTTGATTGACGAGCACACAATAAATCACGGACACCCGGTTGACCTGGAGTAGCACGACTTTCGGAGACTTCCCACTGTTTCGGGGCAACTCGCAATCTCGGAAACATATAGTGGCGCGGGGATGTTGAGATTTTGAAGGAATTATAAAATTGTATCGGTTCGCCATCCAGGCGAGGATCATTTCATCGATTGGGCTCATTTTCCCGCGTCTCCACCAGCTCCTAGTGTCGGCATCCTTTCGCCGAAAGGCGTCCAATCTGCTGAAACCCAGGAGTGGGAAGATGCTAGCGAAGGTGTGATTTACTGAGCGCGCTAGATTTTTGAAGATGGATTTAATTTGCCTCAAGTTTTGGATACTTTGTCCCGCCAAGGTGGATTGTTTTGTAGGGCTTGTGTTGCACCAGGGCATCCAGGACTGTTGACGGGAAATAAAATTCGTTACTTGATTTGTGGACTAATTTTATGTTTAAAGGTCGAAGACTAGAAAGGATAAAGCATATTGAAAGTAAGCATCACCAAAATTGGAAAGTTGGTACGCGTTAAGTATATATCAACCTAACTCATTCAGGGATTGTCAACGCCAGGATTACTTTAATCAGATTAGTTAATCTGAATAACTGTGCCTCGTAATCTAGTAATCTCATAAGAAATTTTAAAATAACTTTAAAAAAATAATCCACAATGAATTAATCCTAGATTAAATCCGTTTCATCTAATTAAGCAAAGTAATTTCAATCCTATGATTACAAGAAAGTTTTTAATGACTTAATCCGTAATTCATCGAAACTATTAGGGTTGTCGATGCCTGAACAGATTTAATTAGTCCGCTGAACTAGTGCACCCTTCAAAATTCGCCCCAGCAAATTTCGCTCAATTTACTTATTTGTCACCCTTTAGTTTCTACTACGACAAAATCCTTACCTTAATTTCATCCCTTCTTTTCGCCCCATAATTTCTCTCCGCAATCAAAACATTTGCATAAAACTCCTCCTTGATCACGTGTTTCCTCCAAGACGTCACAAATTTCAAATAATTCCTTTCCTCCACAAGTATGACGAACACGAACTCCTCATTTTGTTCAAAACCTGACCGCCTCATAAAGTCGATAATACCCGCCATATTTAAGCCTTCCTCCTGCCGACCAGCCAGAATGACAAGCACCGCGCAAGGATCACCATGACCACGCGGCCTCCACCCACTTTTTAGTACTAAATCCGAATAATTTATTTCCAGTGACGACCAAATCCGAGGGCTTGACGAATCCTCGAAGAAATTGTAATTTAAATCAATTCGATTATTTGATGTAACGTGAACCATACAATTTTCAAAAAATAAGTCAACCTGACTGAAAGAGGGAAGCAAGAAAAAATAGGATAACGTTAAAACAGGAGGATTACCCATTATTTTCCATGCTAGTAAAATAGTCCACTGAATATGTTTCTAGTACAGTTTTCCACTGTACCAAACATTTATTTAAGTCTCAGTCCCTCTGTTGCTAATCGATAGTCAGTAGAGATCGGTTATTCATTTTCAGAAATCTGCAGAATGCTACGGCTGGCCAATAAAGCGGTGAACGACGCTCTACTTTATTGAACCGAGAATAAATTTTACGTTTTTCCTTAGGGTGTAAATAGTTTCAATATTTCCATATTTATGCAGCAGATACATATGTATGTACATGCACACGCGTTAATAAATTGTATTGCATTAAGTAAATAAATACAACTCATGATTCCTCAATTTAATATATAACTATTTCCGCGATTTTTTCGCAATAAATAACCAGACTCTAAAAACATAATTATACAATAATCAATTACATATGCACTTCGCACGTACATACGTACGTATGCACGTACCAACTCATTTATCTCGCTAGTTTGTTTATTCAAGTTCCATTCTTGTTTTATAAAGACAAAGTTAGAAATAAATATTTGAACATAATTATCCGTTTTATTTGTCTTATGAAACACTATATAATATATAAATACATACATTTAATCCTCTAGCCGGTGAGGCTAACCCATACCTAAATTTTGGTATTGCATCATACTTATGTATGTACATACTTACTTTCATACTTATTTTTTTCAATTTATTATGACTTTATACATGGTAATACCGTAGAACTTTGGTTCACCAGGTTCAAAGTAACATAATGTAAGAACATAATTTTTTTACGCAATTCTGATCGAAGCATTACAAATTAAGCATGTTGATTGACAGTTTACGATTAATGATCGTAAAGATTAAAATCAGATTGATATAATCCGATAATAAGTAATAATTTATATGTACATATTTGGATAAACGAGCAGCAAATATTTGTATTTAACGAATTACGTAATTACATTAACATTAGTGGGATTATTACTCCTCATATTCCTAGAACTGAAGTCTTCATCACAGTTATCTTGGTCCGCTTCGTACGGAAAGTCTGTATTTATCATCCTGAATTTTGACCTCAACATGTTATTCGACACCATGAAAGCGTCTAAGTTCTCGGCTGATTTGTTAGAAAACTGTAAGCAAATAATAACAAATTCAGTCAGACTTAGAATTATTTTACAGAGAATGGTGGTTTTGCAGCGTATGCTGACCGATTTTTACCAAATTATTGTAAATCGATCACAAATTTAATTAGCATAAAATTTGGATATGACACTAATTTCCGATGCTCAGGTTTGGTGAAGATATGTATTTGCGTCCAAAGAGAGGAACACGTGCTTCGAAGTTGAAACTTTCAAACCTTCATGCATGTTTTCTCCTCTTTGGATACAAATGGCTCTGCCAAATTTGCGGAGTGCTATTTGCAAATTTCATATTAATAGAAAAATTGATCAGTTCACACTGATTTGTTAAAATCGACGTTAATAAGTAGGTGTGATACCTCCACTAATTGTCAGATAATTTTAACTTAGTAAATTTAGTTAACTATTTATTTAACTCACATAAAGTTCTGAAATTACAATCTCCTCCATTCCATTCATTGCGATAAGTAGTTCAATGAACCGATCCATATCGTCCTCTGCCACGTGGTGGAGCACGTGGCTCTCACTGTACGTCCTAATTAGGACCGTCTTAAGATCTGAAATTTATCCAGAATGAATTAAGATTTTTTTAAATTTAATTTTAAACCAAGGGAGAAATTATGATGGATTATGCCAAATAAAATTTGCGTAATTTGACATTACGCAAATGTATGCGAACATATGGAGGAGCTAAATTAACATAGCACTGGGTTACTCATCTCCAAAATCAGCACATCTTAAAAAATTTCTCCACTTTGCGAATTTATTGCAAAATTATTTACAACCAATTTTCTGAGGGCGTCATAAACTAGAAATCTTCTCTTTCCAATATCTGAAGTGTTTAATAAAAATTGTACGGAACTTGCCATACAAAATTTGACTTTCAGAATTTTTAAATAAATTCCCAGAGCCGAAAAATTACTAAAAATGTGTTAATTTTTTACCAGAATCATCGACATTTCCTTAAAATAAATTGGCACTCACGCGTATACAATTCTCTGCTATCCATTAGAGCCTCAATAACATCCCCAATCCTTCCTGGATACATGGGCAGCGCTAAATTCAAGCATTTTAACCTCTCCCAACCCACACACGCGCTAAGAACGACGCCCAACCCCATCTTGCTCATTCGCCCGTCAGAATCCATCTCGTCATACGTGTCTACCTTTAAGCTCTCCAAGTTCGGAAATGCTGTCTTCAATCCGCCAACAAGTCTGGGATCGTGTACCTCCATCAGCACTAATTTCGTTACATTTGCAAAAAAATTATTTTCCGCGTCGCAAACATTTTGCAAAATTTCACGCAAACTTTTCGACCTCCTCAATCTGTCCGAGATCACGAGCGTTTGTAAAACCGGCATCGCTTCAAGATCCCGCAAGAAATCGGCACTCACTAAAACGTCGCCTAATTCGTTGCGAAATTTGCGTAGTTTCGGCATCCTTCTCGGAAAGCGGAATCCGGTTCGAAACATTTTTCGCAAATATTTAAACTCGAAAAACTTTAGGCGAAAGGATAACTTTTCAAGTCGGTCGGAAACCTGGGTCAGCATCCGGGTCAGTTCGGCAAGGTTACGGTCAACGAGGCCGGGGCGATTTGGTTGAACGCCATCTAGCGAGATCTTGAGAGAGGTGAGAAACTTGGAGTTTGCGAAATCCGGATAGATTCCCCAGGGAAGGATGGCTTCTCTGAAAGAATTTAGGATTCCAAGACTGGCAAAATCTAAACAATTTTCATAATTTCCCAGGTCTGGAAATTTATTTTAAAATTCTGGGACACGCATTTGTCGAGTCAGTAATTTGATAACGGTGAGTTTTTTTAACCAGTTTTCATAAGTTCCAATTATTTGAAGCATTTTTTAAACTTTAGATCTCCTCTTTGAAAAACTGTCTGAGTCTGGAGTGCATAAGTTTACACTTTTTTTCAGTTTTTCATTAAAAAAATATGCACTCGACTCCAAGGTTTTCTAGTTTTTGAACTAAGAGATCAAAAGTTTGTTAAAAACCCTCCAAAAAAATTAGAACCCATTAAAACCGGCCAAAAAATTTCATCGCCATTCTATTAATCTACGTACTACAAATTTGTACTGCAGAATTAAAAAATAAATTTCCAGAGTTAAGAAATGTGCTAATTTTGGCGATGAGTCTTACCTTAAATTTGGCGCGGCGGCGACCACCGCCTCAATTAATTTGGGCACCCGCGGCGTCACCCGTGTCGAGGTGAACGCGAACCCGGTCAAATTTGCTTTTTTCCCCACAACCAAATCCCGACTTACGGCATGATCATCCGAACCGGAATTTGAAACGGGCAGAAATGTGCAAGAAATCCGGACTTGTTTCAAATTCGGGCAGCAGTTTTTCAAAACTTGATAAACCGGCGAGAGACAGGCTTCATGGGCAATGGAAACGTCCAAAATTTGCACCGTGTCGCTAAATTTGTCGCAGGTGTGCATCAGTTTCGTGGCGAAAGAGTAAAGCGGCGTCCGACCGCGAATACTTGTTGCGGAAATGTGTTTCGCAAGTCGGGCGTCGAGGGCGAAACATAGCTCGAAAAATAGAATTAGATCCTCTTCCGTGTTTGAGATTAGATTATCGTGACCCAGTTTTAATGAGAGTTTGCTGTTTGGAAGGGAGAGGACGAGATCGTTCCAGAAAGTGGAGACTAAACGAGCAGTTTTTAGTGGGGCGGAGGTCTGTTTTAAAATTTGCGTCAAAATCTACAAAGAAATAGGTTGGGAAGATGACTAAAAATTCGTATTTTCATTTATGTATTTAGGGATTATTAAATTAGGTTTACATACAATGGGATTGTCCAATGCGACTTGTTCCACGGTTCTGGTTTCCATGGCAGTATGAGTTCTTTCCTATTTTGAAGAATACAGAATAAGAATTTCGTCTACATTTCTAATTTGGTATGAACCGAAATTTTTGGGCAGCTTGAGACACTTTTGGGGCAAGTTGAAAAACTTTTGTGGGGCACCCTGAGTTTCTTTTGGGGCAAGTTGAAAAACTTTTTTAGTTGCAAAAAGACTGCTGAATATTGGGAACTTGGAAAAATTCCGGTTTGCGATCTCTTATCATTCTGTCCATTAAGAAATATTTCTATGGAGCAAACCTTGCAAATAAACTACCCAAGATTTTTTAAAACCTGATCAAATGATTTAACTACATTTGATAAAAATCATTTGACCTCTGTTAATTAAAATTGAAATTTACAAATTCCTGTTTAATTTTACCACATTTGGTTATGTCCCTTGGATAGGAAAATTTTCCAATCGACGCGACAATTTCTCAGCGAAATTCTTATTCTGGCACCTTAATTAAGATTCTAATTTTAAAAAAGCTTTATAAGTATGAGTATCTACTTAGGTATTTCATATTTCGTAAACCGTATTCCCCAATTCCCCATAGTAATTTACTATTAGGAAATTACAATCTGTAGACAATAGCAAATAAATAATATTATTTTTAACTTATGCGTATTTACTAACCTTTGTAATGCGATTAGTTAATCAGTATGCTTTTGATCAGCTTCTGAATTCAATTTATCCCAACTTTTAAACAAATAATTATTTCTGCTTTTCATATTTTTCACCAGAACACATGTTGATGTTTTATTGCACTCGCCGTGACTCGAGCTGTTAAATCATTCGGGGTCGTGCAGAATGCATGTCATCGACTTAACTCAGTTGATTGAAAGATTCCTTTTATCCTAGTAATGATTTGTTAATTATTAATTTGCAAGGGTGGGCAAGATACTTGGTCAAGATACAAGATAAAAGATACAAGATACAAGATAGTATCTTTATCTTGTATCTTGGTCGCCTGATCAGAGAAGTATCTTGTATCTTGTATCTTCTATCTTTTAGAAAGTCGGATAGTATCTTGTGTAAGTATCTTATCTAGATATGCCTGGCAGAAAAGTATCTTAAGATAGTTTTGTTAAGATACAAGATACTTTTTCTAAAAATTCCGTAAAATTCTTAAGTCAAAGTCAATTTCGTACTACTGGCAGTCAATTTGACCATGAATTTGTCGTAACCAGAATTTGGTGAATTTTTAGTTTATGTTTTGCCAATTTGTAAAAAACTTCTACATACATATGTACATATATTCATATATATATGTATATGTATATATGTTCATGTGTACTAGTACATTTGTACACATGCATGCACATTACATGATATGTACCTACGCTGAACTAGTGTATATATCTTATAGGGTTTAGATAAGCAGGGAATATTGTAAAAATAATACCAACTTCTTCAAAATATGTATGTTAGGTAGAGTTCTAGTTTTTCGAAATTTTTCGAAGTATAAGCACTGTCTACAAAATTTGTAAGATGATTATAGAATGATTTTAAATTTTGTACTCACTAGATTTTTTCGTTTAAATTATTAAACATGACCAATTGGGCATGAATACCAAGCTAGAAAAAGAAAGTATCTTATCTAGTATAAAAGTATCTTAAGATACATATCTTGTATCTTGTATCTTGACTACTCAATCTTTAGGAAAGTATCTTGTATCTTGTATCTTGTGTACTTGAACAAAATGTATCTTTTATCTTGTATCTTATATCTTATCCTAGAAAGTATCTTATCTTGTATCTTGTATCTTACGACCAAACTATCTTGCCCACCCCTGTTAATTTGGACATGAAAATACGTCAGTCTCGTGTACATACATATTCACATGCTTTATGCACGGTCCCCTTATGTTACTCCCTTACAGCTTCGACTCTTTGTTCTTCGTGCATGAAAATTCTCGCATGTCGGCTTCGCATATGTTGAACGCTTTCATGAAATTCGTGCATCAAAGACATGTCCCTGTTCACTTTCATTCATGTGACTGATTATGATAGTGAATAAAAATGAATTTAATCTGACTTGCATGAAAATGAGTGAAAGATTCGATCGTTTCAGATGAGTGACTGTGAATGAAAGGATATATTTTTTAGTGAATTTTACGTTTTTTATGGCAATATTTTTACATTATTTTTTTTTACTCAACCTTAAGTAAATTTTATTTATTTTTATTTAAAGTGGATCTGTTAATTTTGGAATGGAATGAAGAAAGAGTAAATTTATTTCATCATACATAGCTTACAATTTTGTACTGTCTAATTCGTATCGCAATTTCAATTGTTCAAGAAATCACAGCGTGTAGAATTCACAAGGTGTGATTTTCACACACCAAACCATGTTCAAGTCCTGACATAATTCACATCGTCCTCCGTACACATGGGGTGTGGTGAGTCATATCGTGATCTTGGATGGCTCGTCAACCTCAAATGGGAACAAGAAGTATCCTGATGTAACTCTCGAACACGACACAATTCGTCCACTACGCGTTGCGATATCTAGAAAGATTTTAAAATTGTTGACTGTATTTACTTTCCATGAGGAAATTTGATTTTTTTTAATTTACGATATATTTTCTTTAAAAAAATGGAACACAAGGGTTAAATACAATAAGTTTTTGAAGGGTTAAATACAATAAATTATATTACAAGTAAACTCGATTAAATCCAGAGTTAACTTGATAACGAGTAAATTTTCGCTGGAATTACAGACAATGCGCATTTCAGACATGTATCTCACGGATCTTCTTAAAATCATGATTAAAAGATCAAGAAGCTAAATATAACAATTAATTAGTGCGGGACTTGAGGAATTCTGCGAAATTTACGGAGAAGTTTGCAAAAATGCACGTTTTCACCACGGCGAAAATGTGTGACGTTCATCTCTACGCTTTCCCAGGGTGAAAATGCACATTTTCACAACTTGAAGCATTTAAGTTGCTTGACATTAGTGCTGGTTTTAAGGAGATCCGTGACAAAACATGTCTGACATGTGCATTGTAAGTATAGTTTACTTTATAAGAATTCAGAGTGCAATTAATTTGCAAAGATATAACCCTATTTCAATTTTGTAAATATTTGCATACATTGTGACCCCGGATCGCCAGATATTTTAACGACTCCAATTTTTGCAAGGCGTAAAATGCTCCAATGTCGGTTACACAATCGTCGCTAAGTCGCCTTCCTGGTGGTCGATTCCTAAACGGACCGTAATGCAGGGTCAATTCCCGTAAGTCTAAATAAATAAATGTCATTCAATACCTTATAATTCTGACAGACTCAAATTTCATAATAAGACAATTTGTGACGAGTTTGCATACATATGGACATATGTAATAATTTTAAAACTAAAAAAAATGCTTTGTGCATTTAGCCCGAATCGAGCTTATGTACACTCAAAATAAAAATTTGTCAAATCAACACCGCCGGTGTCAATATATGACTTAACCGCCTTGGTTACAATGTTGAATCCGAGTTATGATGATTTTGATACCTGTAGTTATAATGTTATGACCGGACGGAAAAAATTCATTACTACCCGGAATCACAATTGTAACCAAGGCGGTTAAGTCATATATTGACACCGTTTTGTTTTGACTGTATGACTATTCATTGCAAAACATTACTTGCAATCTCTGCAGAATCGATTAATTAGTTCGAACTTCGAAAAATTTTCGCATATGCAAACTCGAACTTAATGAATATTTTGGCACTGCAGAAAATGGAAATCGTCATGGCATGGTGACAGTTTTTCCATAATTTTGAATACTCTCAATGTAACAAAATTTAATTACTTTTCAAATTAGTGATGCTTTCAAACCGAGGTTTCCCCACGTCCCGACACATTTTTTTAGCCCGTTTCATCTCCTTTTTACTAAACCCGGTCAGGATTTCGTCCAACTTCAGAAATCCGGTAGTATCAATGTTACAAATTTTGTCCAATCCGACGGACAACGTGCATGACTCCAAGCCCGGAAAAGCAGTCCAAATCTCCCGCAAAACATGACCAGATTGATATCCGACCGATAATTCGGTCAAATTGGGGAAAAGACGACCCAACTTTTGAACATCGGGTGGTAACAATCCTCCCCCGGAAGTTCCAATCCCCACACGGAGAGCGCCGCCTGATCCCAATTTTCTAATATGAATGTCGAAAAATTGATGTTTTCCACACCCAGAAATTAAGAGTTTTTGCAGGGCTGGCAATTGTCTGGGAATATTGAGAGGTGCCTGAAAACAGGAATAAATCGGTTTTATTGATGTTCGGGTATGTTCGTAGCCGGGTACATTCTCCCGGGCAATGCTGTGAATTTTGAATAAAATGAATATTGAAGGAATGGTGAATTATGTATGAATAAATGTTGAATATCTAATTAATGAATATTTTTTAACAAATTATGAATGAGTTTATAAGGAATGAATATTGTTTTCAAGGCTTTGAATGAATGAAGTTTGAATGAATAAATATTTTTTGAACAGGTATATATGTTAAAAAAAATAGTCCAATAAAATGTTGTCTTACCATTAAGGCTTCCCAGTATGGAGCATCCCATCGTTTCAAGCCAATCCGTAACAATTTCAAATTTGGCATTCGTTCAGGAAACGTGATCCCATTCGTGTGAGGAAAATCGCTCCAAAGTTCACAAACGATAAAGCTTTCGAGGCTATTTGCTTGGACTTGTAAAAATTCGAGCAGCTTTCCTTCCACTGCTAAAAGTTGACCAATTTTAAGAAACTTCAAGTGAAATTGGTCTTTGTTTGTGCATAAAATTTCTAGAATTTGACCATCCACGTGTCCTAGGCTTAAATGACTCAAATTTGCCGCACTATATACAAATTGGGATAATTTACCATTTTTCACAAGGACAATTTTCGCGAAGGATTTTTACCTCTAAAATAAAGTGTGAAATTTTATTACCGCTCTGTGAACAAAAGTTGGTGAAGAAATGACGCATTATTTGCCCCCGTTATGGCCTCTTTTAGGTTGGGACATGCTCGAAATAGTCTTAAAAGAAACTCTTGTCCTAGCTCTTCAGACGTGTCGAACGCGGTAATGGAGATCGTCCTAATTTGCATAACCAACTTATCCCAGGGGACGTTATCTTGGAGAATAGTAGGTGTAGACCGATAGTCCAGGGATAATCGGACGATTTCGAACTTGGCCAGGTTTGGGGTTTGTGTCAAGATTTGTGTCAAGGATTCCAGAGAATTTCGGTAGATGTACTGAAATGTTAAAGATGTCACGTGTTCGCCACATTTTTCCAGAAACTCGGACTCAATTGGAGGTTGGTAAAATTTGAAATTTGAATATTTCACACAGTCAGATCCACTGGTCGACACGTAGTCGCAATATTTAGTAATGTCGGATTGAGCTTGGTAAGAAAATAAATTAGTTTACTACTTATTTTTGAAAACTATTCCTTAAATGGAAATTTTTTTCAAGATACACCTGGATTTTGTAGCGAGTCGAGTTAGATTTTAAAAAATCAAGCAACAAATTTAGGAATAACATGGCACTCATCATATATTGCGGTTGAATGGCCCTTTTGAAGAAAAATATTTTTGGCAAATTTACCCGTCCGCCTTGTTTGTCTCTCCCATACCTGTTCACTTTTATTCATTTCACTGATTATGATGGTGAACGATCATCGTGAATGAAAATGAAGTTCCTATGATTTGAATGAAAATGATTGAAGGATTCAGTCATTTCACACGAATGCCTTAGAATTAAATGATTTCTCACTCATTTCATTTTTTACCCTATGCCAAATACATGGGCCGAGGTAAGAAATGAAGTTTAATGAAATAAAATGAAACTAGCTTAAAACTGAATGTGAATGAAAATCTTCAGTTAGAAATGTCGATGAATGACTTTTGAATGAAAATTGTTTTTGGATAGGTATGGTATCTCCGTAGAGGAAAAGGCGGGAGAAAATTAGCCCGTAAATTGAATTTTGCCGCCAATATGGTTCTTCTACGGGGACATTAAACAGAACGATAAGCGTCATGTGATTCTTAATTTTTGGCTTTTTTTATGTATCTCGCTAGAAAATATCGGCTTAGCTTGAAAAACGTTAGTTTTCGAAAATATTTCTTACCGAAATTAAGCGTAAATTGTGAAATCATTTCTTTCATCAACGGCGTCGCGACGGAGCACCAGTGCCGATTAATTATTCGACAAATTGCGATATCTTTAAGTTTTAAGTACTTAAAAATATTTTCCAATAACTGCATACATACATACATATGTAAATGAGAACACAAAAATCAATAATTTCTGGAAACTTTCAAAAATTACAACTCACCAGATCAATTTCCAACGCTTCGGTTATCTTATATCGGGCAGATTCTGGCTTGTCCATATTCATTTTTAAGTAAAATATAACCTCTGAATTTTGTTGGACAAAATCAACTAACAACGCACAGCTTTTAAGAACAATCAGTTTTATTTCGGCCGGAAAACACAACTCTGTTATGTCTTCGAGAGAACACAAAATATGTATCTAAACTTAATCACATAACCTAAAACAATTCAAATCTAACTGACATCACCCCACTGGCGTAAATAGGGGTAGGTGGGGGAGGTCCCACATATCGGCCCCCAAGATGAGACGGCCCCGGCCGTCGGACGCTTGTGTGTAGTTATTATTGGATTTTTTTGCATTGACGAATAAGTAAACAGGAACAGGAGAACAGGAAAAACAGGAATAATTAGTTAAATTAATTTATATACTGGCAAATCTAAATCTGTTACCATTTCTTGCACTTTTACAAGTTGTTTTTAGTTTACACAAAAATCATTTATATGCAGGCTGTATGATACATACTCGGACTATAAGTTCCTCAAATGCATTTCTGTTGATAATTAGCAAACAATTAGATCTGTTTGTTAGAAATTTTTATGGATGAATGTGGCATTAATATTGTTTAAAAATCATAACTTTTTTTTCAAGATTTCGTGCACGGGCTTGGACGCAAGACTTAAATCGTGAGAGACTGCTCGATCACGGCACGCGCGTTTTTTCATGAGAAACGTGTTCCAGACTTTTCACAGTTGGAGAGAAATTCAATAGAAAAAATTGGCAGATTTTTGCTTAACAAACTTGTCTGAAATCAACTAAAGTATGTGGAAGTTAATATGAAGTCACCACAATAGTGTGAATTGGATCGATTTGGCTGGAGAAAGCAAATCTCTGCTTGTTTTTTGCCGCAAAGGGTAAAATTTGGAGCCAAAAATTATTTTCACAACGTCAAATGACCAATCGTTAAATCCACGAACTCTCCGATAACCGACATAAGACCTTTGTACTAAATTCTGCTCTTACAGAAAATTGCGAACACCTGGTTTCGGGCGAATTTTTATGAATTTTTTCATCCAAAGAACGGTCCTCAGCTTCTTGACACCTTGATCCTATAAATTAAGACTGATGATCAAAATTATAGAAACAAGTACATCTGTTCTAAATCTCCCAGTGTGGAAGGCCTGAGGTCATACCAATTGAAGAACTGTTGGCTTCTTCTATCAAAACCGTACGTGCCGCGATTGAGAAGTCTCCGCCACACGTAAGTCTTGCGTACAAGCCGGAGAACGCAATCATGAACAACGAGTTATGATTTATGAACAATATTAGTGCCTTGCTCATCCATAAAGGTTTCTAACAAATTGCTCTTTGGTGATCACAGATCGTATTTGCACAGGCTTTAAAATTGACCTTAAAGTTCCAGTCGGCATCGATGAATTTGTTTGGCTAACCTTTGGTTAGCCAGCCTATATCACCGTTTTCACGAATTCATTAGTTATCCTATATTTTGGAGGGCAATCATCTCCAACTCATCCTGAAGATTTTTCCGAAACACCAAAAGCAACTAGAGCTCGTCTGAAATGAAGCTCTTATTTCAGTAGTCCAAACACATTAAAAATCTAAAGGAGTGGCATCAGGACTGGTCGCAGGTATCTAGGAATTAGGAATTATTGAAATCCCTAGCATTTCTTTTAACTCATCCTCAGCTGCATACTGAATCGTTTTCGATTAGATTTTCATTGTAAAGTTTGATTTCGTGTAAGCTAAACTTTGACCCTTTTTGACAAGTTTGTCGTCGCTGGAGCAACTCACATGCGGCTGACATATTTTAACAACTTTTCCAATTTGGGTAAGAAGATTTTTTCGCTTTGTAAGGGCGTGGATTTTTCGAAAATGGATACGCGAAAACTTTTTGGGGAGCTGGAAGTTTGTTGGGGAAGCCAATCCCGCTAATTTAGATATGGATCTCATTAAAGCGGAATGAAGTTCAAGATATGGTGAAGAACGAGCAACACTGCATCCGGATAATTTCAACTTCTCCACAAATTTCCTTCGTGACAGTTTTCCTTCTGAAAAATGCGTAAGGAGATGGTTAACTTGGGATGCCGATTTCTTTGGCATTTGTTGACCGATTTTTGTTAATCAAACATCTTATTCACCCTAAACCACTACGTTTTGAGAGCAAAATTGCGGAAGTACAAAAAGCTTATCCGTCCAAGAGTTTGGTCAATTTTTCTCACTGTCCAAATAGGATCTGTAACTCTGTAATGCATTGTGAATTATCACCAGAAATGCATTTGCGCGAACTTCTGGTCCGAGTATGTATATTAAATAGAAGAATTAGAGTGTAGCATTAAACTTCGTAGCTAGAATTGACAAAAAAATTGGCTCCCACTTGTAACAGTTCATTTATGTAGATTTACCTAGGCCCCTAATTTCAGCTCACATACCGGCCCCGAATCTATAGTTCCGCTACTGCATCACCCGAGTGAAAATAAACGTTCTGTGAAAATGTATCTGGTTTTTACGAATATTTACAGATGCGTAAATCACGTATGAGATCTAATTTCAGCCAAATTTTGCCACCTTTCCAACACCGGGATACATAAATAATACTCTACTCAACTTGAGTACGCTAATTTTATTTGGTAATGGTGCATGGCAGCTGAGAAATAATTTCGCAACCAATTTCTTCCAACTATTAAATTTACAAACGTGGAAAGTAAAGATTTGTGCACTTGTTATTCTTCACGAGAACACATGTTGTACTCGCTGCACGTCAAATCCATTGAGGTCGTACGGAATGGATGTGACGGATTTTATTTCCTTATGTTAATGTCCGCATTGCACGAGCAAAAGGTGGGTCTTTCCATGGTATCATAATCTGGCCACGTGCTTTATGTCAGATCCCCTCGGATATTGTATTTCCTCACAACTCACTCAACCTATGTAGGTATTTGTCTCAAGCATGAAAATTCTGGATTCGTGAAATGTTGCACGGTTTTCACATCAGCATCTTCGTAACCGTGTAAATAGTTGCGCATTCATTCATCCTCATGCATTGTAATAGCACAAGCACTGAAATGAAGTTGTCTACGTACATACATGATAATTAATATTTACTACAAATGTATATGAATGGAACCGATAACAAGATGTATGTAGGTATGGAGCCGTTCATAAATTATGTAACGTGACAGTGGGAGGGGGAGGGGGCGGAACCTAAGGCTCCAATAATATTGTGATGCGTCTTTAAGAGTGGGGGGGGCGACAGGGTCTAGAAAATCGCGATCTTTCCTCCGCATAATTTATGAACAGCCTCCAACAAACCACACAGGTCTGAACGATTGGAATAAACGTTGGGATAATTTATTGCACAAGCAGTGAAAATAATTGTCTCATACTCCGTACCTCCCACAAAAATGTTGCAGTGTGTCAAGAAATCAAAGATATGAAATGTACAGAAATCTCACTCAAATAATCACAAACTGTTATTTTTTCACACTTCAAGTCCTGACGTAATTCACATCGTCGTCCGCACACATGACGTGTGGTGAGTCGTATCGCGATCTCGGATGGCTCGTCAACCTCAAATAGGAAGATGTAGTATCCTTATACAACTCTCGAACACGACACAATTCGTCCATTACAGGTTGCGAAATCTAAATATGTAAATATGTACATAAATATATGAAGTATTTTAAAATTAATGATTTAATTTTGAATGTCTGTTTTTAAATGCACGTGATATTTATTTTATTTAGCACACTTTTAAAATAATGCAAAACACTTTGGAAAAGTAAATACACTCTTAATCCTGTTTTTAGTAAACTACACTAAATCCAGAGGAACGGCGACTTGATAAAGAGTAAAGTTTTCCCTTGACTTTCGTACAATGCACAGGTCAGATATGTTTCTCATGGATTTTTTGGATTTCATGGATTTTTTGAAAATCAGCACTAAAAAATCAAATAATTAATCACAAACAAAAGTTGGTGTGGCACTTGAGCAGTTTTGCAGAATTAACGCGGATCTAACAAGGTTTCAAGTTGTTGAAAATGCACTTGACTTAACGTGGTGAAAACGAAGTTTTTGTCACTTAAAACCTTGTTGCATCCAGGAATATGCTAATCTTTTACGTGTGCAACTCAGATCTGGTTGGGACCAATTTTATTGTGTTCACCACAAAAAATAAGCATACCCGTATTTTTTCATTTTTCGTAATGCGCTAACTTGAGTGCGCAGCGCGAATTTCAAAACATTTTCCAGCCGAAACCTCGGTTTTTAAAAATCTGTAAATTTTCGAATTTTGGCGCGAATCCAAAAATTCGAAAACACGTCTCTTCAGAACGACTTCTTTGACTTATCAAAAATTCTTCTACATTAGTTTTTGAAAAATTTAAAATTTAGACGAGTTTATAATTTTAAAGTATTTCAAAAACTGACAAAAAATTTTGAAATTAAAATTTCGAGACAATTGGATTTTTCCTAAGTCAAGTAAGTCATTCTGAAGAGACATGTTTTCGAATTTTTCGATTCGTGTTAAAATTCGAACATTTACAGAATTTTTAAAAACCGAGGTTTTGGCTGAAAAATGTTTTAAAATTCGCGCCTCGCGCTCAAATTAGCGCATTATGAAAAATGAAAAAATACGGGTATGCTTATTTTTTGTGGTGAACAAAATAAAATTGGTCCCAACCAGATCTGAGTTATACACGTAAAAGACTTGCATTGTGAGTGCAACACCAACGTAAAAAGATCCGTGAGAAACATGTCGGGCATGCAAATGGTTAGTGCAAATATTTTACGTAATTTAGGATTAAAAGTGTATTTAGTATTCAAAGGGGTAACATTATTTTAGGTAATTTATTAAATATGTATGCATGAAAATTTATACCTTGTGCCCCCTGATCACCAGATATTTTAGTGACTCCAATTTTTGCAAGGCATAAAATGCTCCAATGTCGGTTACACGATCGTTGTTAAGTCGCCTTCCTCCTACTCGATTCCGAAACGGACCGTTATTAAGAGTGAATTCCCTCAAGTCTAAATAAATAATGCCGTTAGTTTCAAATTTTGACGGACTAAAATCTTATAATCCGGGAAATTGGGACATCCATATACATCAAAAATTCTGGATTTTAGCACCCAACGTATAGATGTAACAAAATTAATTACTTTTCAAATTTGTGATGCCTTCAAACCGAGGTTTCCCCACGTCTCCACACATCCTTTTGGCCCGTTTCATCTCCTTTTTACTAAACCCGGTCAATATTTCGTCCAATTTTAGAAATCCGGTCGTGTCAATGTTACAAGTTTTGTCCAATCCGACCGACAACGTGTATGACTCCACGCCCGGGAAAGCAGTCCAAATCTCCCGTAAAACTTGCCCAGACTGATATCCGACCGATAATTCGGTTAAATTAGGGAGAAAGTGTCCTAACTTTTTAATGTCTGGGGGCGACAATCCTCCCGCGGGAAGTTCTAATCCCCACACGGAGAGCGCCGCCTGATCCCAATTGTCTAATAAGAATGCCGACAAATTGATATGCTTTCCATATCCAGAAATCAAAAGTTTTTGCAAGGCCGGGAATTGTCTTGGGATGTTGAGAGGTGCCTGAAAATATTAACATAATTATGTACATAATTTTTCTTCGCAAATTTATCCTACAATCTGACATGTTTTAATTATTTCGCAAACTAATTCTCGCCATCGAAAACAAGAGAAAATATAGAAATCCATGAAAGAGGCTGCTTCTAGAATATTTGCAAGGTTTTCTTGATTTGGTGAGTAAAAATTTGCGAATTTCCTCACAACCCAATTTTTTAAGTTTCGCAATTTTGCCAATTAGTTGCAATGCGAATACCACGTTGACGTCAATTCAAAATTTGATACATCCCTTTTTAACAGATAAAGTTATGCTTACATTTAACAATTAGTCCAATGAAATGCTGTCTTACCATTAAAACTTCCCCTTCCGGAGAATCCCAACGTTTCAAACCAATCCGTAACAGTTTCAATTTTGGCATTCGTTCAGGAAGCGCAATTCCATTTGTGTGGGGAAAAACGTTCGAAAGTTCACAAACGATAAAGCTTTCTAGGCTATTTGCTTGGACTTGTAGAAATTCTAGCATCTTTCTTTCACCAGCGGAAAGTTGGAGTTGCCCGATTTTGAGAAACTTCAAGTGAAATTGGTTCTTGTTTGTGTGTAAAATTTCAAGAGTTCGATCATCCACTCGTCCTAGGGTTAAATGACTCAAATTTCCAGCACTATGAAAATAATTAGGATATGTAATTTACCATTTTTCGTAAGAATATTATTCAGGAAGAAATTTTTCTAACTATAAAAATTTTATGACAAGGATTGTAACCAATTCGGTATCAATATTGCTGCTTACATACATATTTTGAACCTTTGTATTTAGTAATTGCCAAAGCAGAAAGGATACGCCACTGTCAGTCTCAAATTCCCGCAAACTATGACCTCCGGGTGAATTTGAGACTGACAGGGGTGAAGTCATAAATACATAAGTATGCAGGTCGGTGAAGATTCAATACCAATTGCTAAGAGTTTAATACCGGGAAATGAATTAATTCTTGGTTTGTAATTTTACCGATTTCGAACTATTCAGTTAAATAAGGTAAATTGTACTATGATTATTTACAACATACACTGAGGGGATAAATTGTCCGTCACGGTTTAACATAGCTATATCTCGTACAATTTCATAGATATCAATTTGAAATTTTGCATAGTTGTAGACAATCGCATTTGTGATGAAATTGGACTCATAGGTTGAAAAAATAATGCAAAGGTCAAAGGTTACGATTTTTTGACCTAAAACCTCAAAAGTCAGCTACATCAAGAAAATTTTTTTCTTGGTATTTTTATTTTTATAAAGTTAGGGCAAGTCATCCTGAGCATTTTGATATGTTGGTCACCTCTGTGCGATTTTTTTTGTGCCCACAGCGATTTTTTGAAAAGTGATGTTTTGAAATTTTCTCCCGTAAGCCCAATGTTATAACTTTTCAAAACATCACTTTTCAAAAAATCGCTGTGGGCACAAAAAAAATCGCACAGAGGTGACCAACATATCAAAATGCTCAGGATGACTTGCCCTAACTTTATAAAAATAAAAATACCAAGAAAAAAATTTTCTTGATGTAGCTGACTTTTGAGGTTTTAGGTCAAAAAATCGTAACCTTTGACCTTTGCATTATTTTTTCAACCTATGAGTCCAATTTCATCACAAATGCGATTGTCTACAACTATGCAAAATTTCAAATTGATATCTATGAAATTGTACGAGATATAGCTATGTTAAACCGTGACGGACAATTTATCCCCTCAGTGTACGTAAGATGACATAGTGGAATTTACAACGGCGGCATATATAACAACCGGTAATAATAATGACCTTGTTACCGGATTTACCAAAATTCTGATGAAATATCAATACTATAATCAATCTATTTTTATAGGATTGCTTGAACTAAAAGTGTGAAACTTCATTACCGTTCTGTTAACAAAAGTTGGTGAAGAAATGACGCATTATATGACCCGGTTCTGACTTCTTTTAGGTTCGGACACGCTCGAAACATTCTTAACAGAAATTGTTGTCCTACTTCTGGATACCCGTCTAAGTGCGTGATGCAAATCGTCCTAACTTGCAAAATTAACTTATCCCAGGTGACGTTATCTTGGAGAAAAGTTGTAGAACGATCGTCCAGTGATAACCAGACAATTTCCAACTTGTCCAGATTTGGGGTGTGTGCTAACATTTGTGTCAAGAATTCCAGAGAATCCACAAAGACATACTGAAATCTTAAGGATGTCACGTGCTCGCCACATTTTTCCAAAAATAAGGCTCCGCTTGGCGGCTTGTAAAATTTGAAATTCGAGTATTTCACACAGTTCGGTCCACTTGTAGATACGTACTCGCAATATTTAGTAAGTTCGGGGGGAACTTCGTATGACGCTGAGAAAATGGAAGCATCAAATTATTTATCAAATTATGGGAACGTCCATGTATTACGTCATCGAAAAATTTCGATTTTGAGACGAACATCACCCCTTTCTTCAATATCCTAGTCATGCCAAGCTTAACACAAGAAAGATAGACCCAACCCTTTGCAAGTCGTAATAAATGGGTGTGCGGTCGAATTACATAATTTTTTTGGTATAACGACAATTTGGTATAATTTGATTTGGTATAATATTGTTGGTATAATTTAAGGGAACCATTTGGTATAATGAAACTCAGGGATAATTCTATTCGGGATAATTATATTTTAAGCTTTAAAGGGACCGAAATTCATTCCATTCTTTCTTTCCTTGCACTCCACACTCACATTCACAACCATGTCCACTGAAAACTACTACGCTACTTGTACCAAAAAATCAACTGCAAGAATGACACAGAGTACTATATTTGCACGCACTTGTATCAACAATTCAGTGGAGGGTTGGCATTTACGCATAAATACTATGTGGAAAGCCATTGAAATTTTACAAAATGAACCAAGCCATTGGAATTTGGAAATCGAAAAATTGAAATCTGGCAAGTAGAGCCACAGCATAAAATTCACAGGGACCTGGATAAGCGACTCCTCTTGATTGTAGAATCATGCAACACTGATCTTGACGCTTTCGACTATCTCAAGGGTATTGGAAAATGCCTTCACAACTACATGACTATTTAAAATTTAATTTAAAATTTAATTTTGATTTTCGCATAATTATCCCTTTTTAAATTATCCCTTATGTACCATTATACCAATTTGTTTTATGCCAAAAAAAATTATACCATATTGCATTATCCCTAATAAATTATGCAATTCGACCTACAACCAATAAATGGACTATCCCTATTCAAATTGGTTATTTCCGAAATATTTCATATTTTACTTACACAAATCAAGCTCAAAGTGGGAAATCATCCTTTTAAAAAATGGCGTCGCGACGTAGCACCAGTTTCGATTAATTGTCCGACAAATTACGACATCATTAAGTTTTAAGTACTTGAAAATATTTTCCAATATCTGTTGAATAAATGAAGACACAAAAATAACATCCATTTCCAGTCACCGGTACATAGAGTAAATTTAAACAAATTTCAAATTATTTATGCAAGTAAAAAAACTCACCAAATCAATTTCCAACGCGTCGGCTGTCTTACATCGGATAGACTTTGGCTTATCCATATTTATTTTTTGGGAAAATATCACCTCGTAAGTATTTCAATTAGACAATTACTAGTGCACACTTTCTAAGGATACTGGATTCAATTTAGACTAGAAAACTATATTTATTACTCATGCCGTCAAGAACACAAAATGTATGTACACACTTACACGAATGGAGACCACATTAGTTTACGTGGCATCACCTAAATGGGAATAAACGATGTGCGAAAACGTAATTTCCAGTCGTATGTATGCATCATACGGTTGATGCACACGTATGTTGAACTTGGTATTTATTTATCTGTGCAGTCATGGTTTGTATGTATGATATGTTTGATATCGCAAACAGCTGAATGTATGTATGTATAGGTACAGAGTGATTTGCATTATGCAAATTGCATATCATTTGTCTGATTTGATAATCATTTGTCCAATATCACTGATTACTTGAATTCGGTGTAAGAATCCATAAATACCAGATAAATAATATATGTAAATATATGTATCTATTTCTGTGTTAAACTTAATTTTTAAACAAATAAATAAAGCTAAATAATTTTCATTTTTATTACTTAAAAGTGTGGAAAGCAATGCCAACTTAATTAATTTGAATAATAAATGTGTTGCATTTTGACGCTGGTATTTATTGAGATTTATTTCACCACCAAAAACAGTCCAATCGACTTATCGTTAATTCGTTACTCAAGTTAATGCTTTCCTTAACTTCTGGCCTGGCAACTGACAAAAAGTGGCAAACCACAAAGCTTTTCATATGTACTACCTTACGAAATGTGCTTGGCGTGAGAAATTTCGCGTAAAATATCTGGAAACTTTAAAAGACAGCCAATACAGTTTGGAAAAGAATGTCGCTAAATAATTAACCGAATTCCTAATTCTTTCCCCAATTTTAAACATTATTCCCTTCACATAATTCATCTCGGATTTAAAACTATCAACCATTACTTCATTCACGAATCTAGAAAATCTCATCGAAATTGAATTACATTTAAATTCAATATAAAATATGGCCAAACTCATCCCCAAGAAGGATATCAAGTACAAGAACAAAATCCCAAAATTTGAATAGAGTCCCAACCTAAGCTCTGCCTCCATCTCCTCTTCCTCACCAAATTTTTCTTTTCGCATTTTTGACTTATCCTTCCCCAATCGTCGCGCAATCTTGGTGAAATATCTGTCCTGAAACATTCCATAAAGACCGCAAGGACCGTTCCATAGCACCGCGTTTTGCACAAACCAGGAAGCCGTCATACTTGAATAGGCATTCACCATGAAAGTAATCGGACCAATAGGTTTCCTAATTATGAAACAGAGCACGTTGTCACCTTGACTCACAATCTTGTCTTTCTTCATCTTGTACGCCAACACGTCAAAGATGTAAATAACCCCCTTAATGGCGGCCATTTTGTCGCGCCAGGTTACATTAAATGGCTGATTGAGTTGCTCAATTTCAATGTTCAAAACTGTATCGCTCTCGGAAAAATTTCTTCCTACTTGTTCCTTGAATTCTAACCCAATTCCATGGTTTAATAGGTTTATGACGCCAGGATCGGCTATAATTAGTCGAAACCCGTTGTCGAGTCCTTCTTTTATATCGAGAAATACGTGAAGTTCCAACGGAGCTGTGATACTTGTAGTCATGAAGGCTTCGTAGTGATAGCTTAGAAACGAGGTCATCGCAAGCGCGAGGAATAAGGCGGGATTCTTCCAATTTTTAAAATTCGGGAGACCAATGTAAATAAAAAAGTTGATGGCGTCGAACATCAGAGAGAGTCGGCGGTTAATTAAGGCGAAAAGGGCGAAGCTGGCGAGAAGGCTGAGCCAAGTCGGGTAATCGAAGGGTGTGGCGACCCATGTCCAGGAAGGCGGGTTGTATTCAGCCTTGTTGATACAGTAAATTAGGTACAGTTCCCGCTGGAAGAAGGATAACATAACGGGATGAAGGTATTCTGACGTATTTTGTGGTTGGGTCATTGTAACGGGCCGCTCGCACATGTAAAGGGGAGTCCATACGTAATCTTCCTCATACTCCAGTGGTAGACAGGTAGACCAAGCTGTTATTACAAATTTAAAACTTCATCAATCCTTACTTAATTTAGTGAACTTCAACGGCTATGAAAAAATGAGTGAAAATTTTCATTCAGAAAATAGGATGACTAAATTTTGAATGAAAATTATTCTACACTTTGGTTACTCCGCTCTCCCTAGTTTAACTCGAAAGAAAACCTATGTATGTAATACTTAAGCAAAATTATGAAAATACAAATTCATAGCTTTTAGTAGTAAAAAGAGCTCTTTGTATTTACCTTCAATCGATACATTCAACCGTTCCTTCATAATTTCATAGAGCGGATAACCAGTTTGGCAATCTGGTTCTGAATCAAAATACTTTTGACAGTTTGCTAATTTTGGATTTTTTCTGATTCTTTCTTCCGTCGCGAAATAGTCTCTACTCTTCATGAAAGCGATTTTAGCCCCGTACCCATTCGATGATAATCTTGCGTGCATTTCCCCAATTTTTGGAGGATCTAGAAGCACGTTTACACTAAAAAGTGTGACTAGACGATCTTTTGATGGACAGAGATAACAGAGTTGATGGACCGAGGTAATTTTCAGGCTTTTGATCGTTATGAGGATCAAGGGACACGTGAACCCCAATCGTGTAACATCGCCTGTTTCACCCATCATTTCTTCATAACTTCCCAAATTGTAAAATAGAACATTGTAATTGTTTCGTAATCCGTGTCCAGATTGTACAATTTTGAATGACAAATCATTCATATTTTTAGCAATCGTTATAAAAATTTTGATTTTTTGGGAGCCATATCGTTTCGGTTGGGGATGGAGGTAATAAGCTTCCTTCTCAACGGGAGCAGTATCTTCGTCATCTTGCGAGTTAGCATATTTTTCGAGGCTGTAGAATACCGTGATGGGGTATTCCTTGATAACTTGAAAATCCAAGTTGGAATTTAATACTAAATGATGAGGAAATGTAGGGCGGAGTGACAATCTAAAATTTATTTCGTGCAAGGTTGATACCTTTGAGATAAGGGTATTAAGGGATAATGTATTTATAAGGTGGATATAGGAAATTAGGATGACTACGGGGAAAGGAATTGTTATTTCAAAAACGTACATCCTGGCCAGAATTATGTAAGTGCAAAACTTTTTGAACTATGAGCTACAAACTTTTGTAGTCAACGCAAGTCTCACACGTCAGCATTCTTCAAACTGATGTATTTCCGGGAACTATCGAAAATCCCGAAAAATTTTAGGTGTGACGAACATCCAAGGGGGGGGGAGAAAGTTGCAAAATGGATTTTTCGATGATGGAAAAAGACATTGAGATGCTACAAGCACATAAAGATTGTTAATTTTTTTATCTACAGCCCGAATCGAGCGTTTTTTTAAATCCAAAAACAAAATGAATAAATTACCAGTGAAAATTTTAAAAAATGAATTGATCAGACAAAATTGATCACGGAAAGATTTTTATGATCAATTTAAAGAGTAAATTAGATAAGATTTACATTACTCTGGCTTTAGTATACTTCACTTAAATAATACAGAACTAAGAACACATTTATGTATCAAAAGGCCGACATTATTTTTTACAGTGCATGCTAGACTGCTTATGTATTTCTAACATAAATGCATGCTTCGCGTGAAGGATTTTAAAATATGTATAACTTGTTTTTGAGTACGTGCCACCTTGAATTGACAGCAACGTGGCAATTCGTTAATTAATAATTCAATATGTGACTATTTACATAAATGTTTGCAAGGGCTGGCAATATAAATATTATGGTTGCCCCGGGTAGTGGCACTACCCGGTACCCGGCTACCCGGTACTCGGCCTAAACTTTTTGCCGGGTACCCAGGTAGCGGGTAATTTTTAAATATTAAAAATAAGGGCAATTGTCTACTTCTTTTAGAATTTGCAACAATTTTGTAAGTTCTAAAAATTACAAGCTACATAAATTTCTACAGTGCAGACTTCATTTTTAACCTCCGTACCAAATTTCAAATGAAAGTAATATATTGTAAAATTTGGTACGGGTCGCATTCTCTAAGGTTCGGTTCACTATGGTTACACTTTGCTCCAATACGACCCCCAACCAAAGGTCAACTTGGTGACCGATGTAGCCTATCTTTGAACTTGTTTGCCATGTCTTTGTCCAATATGCATGTGCTAAAAATTTCAACTTCTCAGACTAATGAAACGGGCTAGAAAGTGGATATTACATAAATGAAAGATTCCTGTTTGACACACAAAGAGCGTACTCATGACAATGTCTTATTTATCATCGCAATCAATTAGCAAACTTGTTAGGCGTAACAAATCTATTTCTTGACTGATTGATAATTCGCTCACGTGAGTGCGCCCAAACTAATTTTGAAATTTGTATCATAATTTCCAAATAAGTGCTGGCCAAGGTTGTACCCATTGTTTCCAAATACCCAGTACTCGCAAAAGAACTGTTACAGGAACAACTTATTGTAGCAACCACAGTTTGTCGAATTTTGAAAAAATAAGCACATCACTGAAAAGCCCATGAAATTCTTTATAGGAAATATTGTTCACCTTTCATAATTTCAGCCTCATTAGGCGACACGGGCCAGGAGATTTGGTGTCAACTTCACGATCGCGGTACGCATGCGTTCAAAGGGATCTTGGTGCCATTTGTAGAGGATAGATTTTTTCTCGTACTCCAAACTTGTGTGAGGTTTAGCACATGTATCTAGCTCCAGTTTGGACCACATATCATATTCCAGAAGGTTGAGGTTCGGCGATGATGAATTTTAATCTTGCTCCGAAATGGAGTCAAGAATTTTGAACTTTAATCACTAATTTACTATTTTGGCTTCATGAATAGGACCTGAGCCATCCTTAAATGACTAGTGACTATTTTTGAGTCGAGATTGGTTCATTAGTACCCCAATTCGCTCGATAACTCGAAAAAATATTTTTTGACACGAAATTTCGACCTCTGAGAATGAAAAATCACTTTTCCGACAAAATCCCAGTTAAAGAATCACAGAAGCAGTATGGTGGGTCCAATTGATATTTTTGAAATTTGTGTAAATAATATGGACTAGTGGGGTGTAGACACAGTGCTTTTGCTTATTTTGTATGGCCTCAAGGGCGAAAGTTTGCTCATCTTTTCAAAATATTTATTCTCATTTTTCAAGCGCGTACCGCACGATCAGCGCCTGGCTTCTTATGGCTCTATTTTTACTTGACGTGCAATTGGCAAGTATTTCTCCTCACGCCTTTAAGACATAAGTCCAATGTCTAGATTAAGGGCCCGGGACATAGTTTTACTTAACCCGTTGATTAGCAGGGAAATTTTTCTTAGGGTCCGGCATGAATTTGGACAAAGTCAGGTTTTCTGCACCTTCATGATTTTTTATGACCTTTTTGACCGTTCCTTTCCACCTTTGTTTCACTCATCAACACTACTGGTGTCAGTGGATCGTTGTATAGTTCGGTCGCTCATCTTGCGATCAGTTCGGATTTTTATTGAGCAATTGAAAAATGATGATTTTTTTTTGTTTACCAAAATGTTGCCAAAAAATCGCAACATGTCTTCTTCACCAGTCTATCAATTTGGTACCTTGGGTCACAAAATTTTTTTAAACATGGTTTCTGACGGACAATTGCATGGAGATTTCAATAAAAAGTAGTACAACTTTCTAAAAAAATGTCTAGCCTGCTTAATTCACCCGGGAAATCTTGTAACACTTCTTTTGCGAGTACTAGGTATATTATTTTATACCAAGTAGATAAATGAACTCCGACGGATTATAGTTTTCTGTAAGATTTTTGCATTTCAAGTAAGAAAATTGAATATTTCAATTACCCGGCCGGGTAGACCGGGTAGTTAAGTGTACCCGGCCGGGTACTTAAGTGTACCCGGCCGGGTACCGGGTATCCCAAAACAGGCCGGGTATGCCGGGTACCGGGTAGTTACCCGGTACCCGGGGCAACCCTAATAAATATGTATATAACTAAAGTCCTTCTAAATACACATGCATAGACTAATACTTAATTAAATTGGTACATACATTTGGGCAGAAAGTCACGCACGCGTTGTATAAACGGATCCTTGGCACGAACATTCTTACAATGGAGGTTTCCTATCTAAATCCAAGTACTTCGAACAATTTCACTTTTCGTCACGACGCGACGAAAAGCGAATTTTACACGGAAATTCCTTGAGTTTGTTTAATAAGTCATGTGTTGTGGTCATGTTGGTATAGGTGTCGATCCTTAACTCGTTGGACACCTCGGTATGTTCCCTTGTCAGTGTACTTGTAGTTCCTACGTATGACCTTTAAATTTATATGGTAACAATAATTACGCAAGTCGAATAGTTTTGCGTTGTTTTGTTCAAAGTCAGAGACTCGTAATTTTCTCAACCTTGTTACATACATACAGTGTATGTAATACACTGTAATTATACACTGAAGCAATTATCATAGTACTTCAGAATTTATTTATGAACTGAGATTATAAATTTTAGAATTTAAAAATTCTAAAAAAAACATCACGATCCATCTCTTGAATCATCAGCAGCATCATAGTAATAGCAATATCTATGCACTGCGCATCGGCAAGTCTGTACCCGGAAGAAAACGAGAAGTGTATATTTAAGTAATTATGTAGGCATATTTTAGGAATATTTATTATTATGTATAAGTTAAGCTATACAAGTCATAAGTTTTGCGTCCATGGCTGCCCCATGTATCTAATATGCGATAATTTGGGTAACACTTATAAACCCATAATTTGTTTCTACTCCAGGGTGAAGACTTATACTTATTGTATTTTGTACCAACTGTTTGCACATATTTTTCTACAGGGAATTTAGAACTTGACCAAATGTTGTATAGTTAGGAAATATATAGATAAAATGACGGCCCAGTCTGATCTACGTACTTCTTGGTAGAATTTACTAACGCGGGGGAATCTGTTGCAAATTTTATTCAGTTGAGCGTTTTTTCTAGTTATGAGCTACTAACAGTTTTCTGAATATGAATTACATTGTTGACAAACCATTTATTCAACTAAATCTAATCATAAAGTTTGAAGGCGGACAATTACATATGTACCAACATATTTACTATTTAAGTGCAGACGAACTAAAAAATACGATATATCAGGTAGGATATCTAATATTTAACCAAACTAGATTTAAACTAGCATCCAGTGCAGTAACATTTTAACCAACTGCAGTACCCTCCCGTACGTCCATCCCCGCGGCAGATATTAGCGCAGGAGTTAGTGTCCATACAAACTGCTTGAGAATGTCCGGACATTTTTGGCCAGCATTCACCTGTACGTAGACCAAAGTTTTAAATGTGACCAGTAGAAATATATAAACGAGTAGTCAACATTTTGAGATATAATTGTTGAGAATTCTTTACGCATTTTCTCCCAATGTCCGCCGAATCGCTAGCGAATAGCGAATTCGCCCTTGATCAGGGTTCGGAAAACCCAGCGGTTTCTCCTGGGTTAAGCGGTTTTTGTGAGTTTTTGTTTATTTTAGAGCGGGTTGAAGCAAAATTCATAAAGTCACATATTAGAGTAAAACTAATTAAATATTCGAATCCAGCATGAAAGTTTAAATATCTTCATTGCCTAGGATATTTTAAGTCAAAATTTCATGTTTAACATGAACAAAAACCACAAAAAGCACAACTCACAAAAACCCAAGGGTACCGAACCTTGCCTTCGATTCGGTGGGCATTTCGTGTAGAATTCTCAGCGAATATATCTCAAATTTTTAAAATGTTATCTGAGCTATTTGCTTACCTTGCTCTGGGCTAGCCATGCTCGAGTGAATGAGAAGGGAACAAATAAAAATCAGAACAAAAATCAACTTGGCCATTATGCCCTGTATCGCGATGATGAAAATTGCTGTCAATTCTTGCTTGTTGAATTTTCAACTGATGATCTGCCTGCTTGTGCAGCCTTATTTTATACGAATCTTGTATGATTATGATCTGAACCTGTTCCCGTCTCCAGGAATGTTTGTGCCAATCCATTAGCTGCGTAAATTTGTGAATAGAAATTAATGTGTTGCAAGCACACCATCTGGAAAACCCAAATGGCTTTGTTTGGTTCTTTGTTGGGTTTTCGTACATTTTGGGACGAGTTGGAACCAACTTGTCGAAAATGCATGTTGGATTGAAACAAATTCAATATTCAAGAACTTTCATGAATTTTCATATCTGATATGAACTTAAAAAGATAATTTTTAACATGTAAGCCAAATCAGAAACGAGGATTTGCAGCAAAAGATGAATTCTCCACCTGCTAGCTCAAGTTGCATATGAAAATGTTCAAATTTTCAGGCTAAATTCGAATAATAAATTACCGTAAAAACTCAAATAGTAGCCGGGGGCTACTACATATTTATAAAATCGGTGGCTAGGACCCGGCTACTATTTGGGCAAGGTCACTATTTACAAAATTATGAAAATAGACCCGGCTACTATTTGAGCACGGCTACTATTTGAGCACGGCTACTATTACCAGGTGGCCCACTGAAACTGTACGCTAAACAAGACGCTATTGCTTTAACAGTTTTTGCGTTACAGAATTCTAGTAAATTTTACTCGAAGGCCAGTTAATTTCTGATTAGAAAACAGTTTTTAGTTTCGAAATTTCCTCCCCCCGCAACAATGCAGCTCTCAAGACGCCGCCTGCAGTCCTTTTCCGAAGCACGCACTGAATTCGTGGACATAGTGTTCCATTTCGTGATCAAAAAAAATTTTCAGACCTCTAAACTTCTATGAGACTTAGAACACACCTTTGCCCCTAACTTTGACCATTTTTCATATTCCGGTGATTCAAATCCAGCAAACATGATGACCATTTCTACTTGGAGATAAAGACCTGAATTTGGTTTTTTAGCTACGCGTGGGTCATTTTTTGCACTATAAATTCGTGCTGAGTCCTGCTGAGAGGTCCCATCGATTCCATTGAATTGGATGTCGCTTAGGGGATGTACCACGGACTCAAAAACATATTTTAAGAAATTTAATTCCCCCATCTCCCCCCAATTTTCAGCAAAATGTAGAGAAATTACCCCAATTAGCTCCCACCCGTCAAAATCATCAAAAAACCTGGATAATGTGACTTTCTGACCTTTTGTCTATATTGGGGGCTGTCTCTGACCGATTTTGCGTAGATTAGGCCAACTCGCTTGTTAAAACATTTTTCCGATGTGAAAATCTCCTCATTTGTAAAAATAATCCTGCTCACTTTTTTGGAGCGTACCGCTTGAGGTGACTGCTGCATTTCTTTAATCTAGCCCCTTTGGGGTTTGATCAGGCTGTGGCAAGTACCACATTTAAAAGTCCTAAGTCTAAGGTTCAATTTGAGCACTCATTGGATAATTTGCATCGACACTGTCAGCAGTGAGCCCGGTTTCCGTTGGAATTCCGTGAATTTCTTCGGATTCCAGGCTTGAGAGGCTTCTCGATGGGTGTGGTCCTTGGAGGTTTTCAAAAAATTCTTCTTCGACTGTCCTAAGTCGACATGATCCCCATGAACGTTTTTATAGTCCGTTGGACTAAATTAAAGTTCACGTTAGATTCCCGTCACACTTTTCGAATTCGCTATTTCTCGTCCCAGTTTTTTGGTGAAAAATTATCGCCGCCCGTGTCTCTTCAATATTTTCCCTGCTGGTATACTTTGCAAGATTTTACAAATTGATCAATGTTATTCATGCAAAATCGGATGAGGAATCTAATGCACATATCAGATTTTCATTATTTCCAGCGGTTTTAATGATAAGCGCTAAGTACAGCTACAGTGGGCCCAGTAAGTAGATCAACGGCTATTATTTGAGTTTTTTACGGTAGTTCTACCTTAACATGTACATACATATTTTGACAACGTAATCTTACAAAAGCGCAAAAAAACCCAGCCCAGCAAACCTCGCGTAGCATATTTATTTACCCTGCCCCAGATTCAATTAACCATGCTGATTTGAATTTCTAGAAGTAATTTCTTTTGTGTTTCCTCATTACATATACAACACCGTTTTTCTCCGAGTGAAATAAAATCAGCAGAATATTCTACACCAGCAGTTAATGAATATTTACAAAGCTTAATTAAAACTTATGAAACAGCCCTCATAAGGTAGTCAATAAATGGTATGATTATGATGCATTTACTCATTACGACTAAGGGAAAAATGGTCACATTGGCTATGCATCATCTATTACGACAAAAACCCATATCGCACAGTTTTATGTGTAGCTACTTATGCATAATCATATCTGTTCACTTTCATTAAAATGGGTGACAGTGATGGTCAAATTTAAAATTTAACGTATACAGTTTTCTCAAAATTTTGAAATAAAAAAACTGCTCCCTTTTTCATACCCGAAACGATGGAGACACTGTCTTCAAACCTGTATGTGTACATATGCAGGGTGGTTTAAATGTCAGGTTACAATGGCAAATTTTTCAGTTGGGAAAATTCAAAAATTTCCATTAGTTACCGAAATTTTGCCTTATTTATTTTATTTTGTTTAGAGACATATTTATATGTATTTATATCATCTATTACGTACATATGCCAAAATGCATATACCAAAATATTTTTGTAGTTCCTACGTATGACCTTTAAATTTATACGCATGCTTATGGTAACAGTAAGTCGAATAGTTTTGCGTTGTTTTGATCAAAGTCAGAGACTCGTAATTTTCTCAACCTTGTTACATATGTACCCTGAAGCAGTTAGTATTTCAGAGTTTATTTATAAACTCAGATTACAGATTAGATTCTGTATAAATTTTAGAATTCACAAATTCTATAAAAAACATCTCGATTCATCTCTTGAAACATCAGCAGTGTCATATATATTAATTGAAATACAAGATCTGCATGCTTTTGTATTTGAATGTGTTTATGTAAGCAAGTTATGCATTTCCATTCGAAAAACATGAGGTAAATAGCTACATAGCTTTAGGCATAAATTTGTTGACAGCCTGTCAAAAAATAATAATTTAATTTTAACTTTTATCACGGTTGAGACTCAAACCATTGAAAATCATTGGATTTTGGTTGCAATATGCACTAAAGGTTCCTGGTGATTGTACAAAAAGAATTTGAAAATTCTTCAGATTTTTCAATGATACATGGTATTTAACAATCCCATCAACAAGTTATTTAGAGTGAGCATACATACACATACATTTGTAGGATTAATTTGGGTAAAAATTTATTTAAATTTCACGAAAATAAATTAAATAACATAAATTTTGAGAAAATTCACGTCAAATTTCGTACATCCGTAATTTTCTGAGAGGTTATTTGGTTGCTAATTGAAAAATAAATAATCTGCCAGGTAACCATTCAGAATTTTGAATGAAGGTTGACGTGAATTGGCTCATATATATCACATTAGTTCCAAATACATAAATGCACAAAATTAATCCGTGCAATTTATTTCAAGTAAATCTTGGGAATTAGTAAATTATCCACTTCCTCTTCTGGAACCGTGCTCACGGCAACGTTATGTTTCCCAGGACACCATGAAAATTTTTTAACCAGTTTACGATCATGTTCCTAAAATTGATTTAAAATTTACTTGTTTATTTGCAAGACAACTATGGAGCATAACTGTGCAAATTTATGTATTCAATACAGAATTAATTAATTATTCATTCAGTACTCGATAAATGAATGGATATTTTTTTTTAATTTTTGATTCATCGAATTTTGAATAAATGTTTATTCATTTCGTATTCATGAAAAATGAATACGTAATTTTATCATTATTCATTTTTCACCCTACTATATGCTTATTTAATATATGGGAGCAAACTTTGGAATAAAATGAATGCTAATAAATAATTATATGTTTCTGAATTTTGAATAAATGAATAACGAATAAATATTTTTTTTTAATTTTTAAACTGAATGAATTTTGTAGGAAGAAATAGTTTAGAGGAAAAAAGTATTTATGACGTGAACTTACTGGCAAGTGAATTTTGATGAAGGTCAATAACCGGTCCTGAAAATTGAAACATTTCGCCATTTCCTCCCTTTTCATAAGTGTAGCGCGAAATTCGTCCGTCTCAAGGAGTTGGACACGAGTCAAGAGGTTTTTCTTGTTTTTAGTTCCAATGACCAATCTCTCCGCGCCCGAGACGACTGCTTGCGCCCACAATTTTAAATTGAGCTCTAAGACCAGGGAAGCGTTGTTGTTTTTGAATTCAGTCTGATCCGCGGAAAGAGTGACTTGCACATAATTTCCGGAAGAGTCTTGAGCATCCACATTGTTCAAGAGGAGAAGCGTATGCGTGCCAAATTGTACTTTTTGAATGACAAAAACCTGTAAATTTTAAGTGGGTGGTAAAAATGGTAAGTGGCAGAAATGGTACTTTGTGTTAAGAGATACTATTTACTAGGAATTTTAGTCATTGGTTGGTCTTATTTAGCAGTTTTCACATTTTGAATTTATTAGACGTGAGTCTAACAGCGGTTTTAAAATGCTCGACTCTCTCATGCCTGGTTCGTAAAACGTTTGGTCAGGCTCGATTCGCAATAAAACTCAATTAATTCCCAAAAACCTCGTTTCTCAAAAAGCTCGATCCATACAAAGCTCGTTCAAGCTTGATTTGCATAAAACTCAAAATGCCTCGGCTCGCTCGAGATCGCGTCAGAAAAAGCTCAGTCGAGCTTCGCTGAACATGAAAAAGCGGGTTGCGGGCATAATGGGGACAACGTGGTACTGGACAAGACAAAATACGGATAAAAAATACGGACAAGAAAAACTTGGACAAGGGTGCAATATGGACAGCACTATAATGTGGAAAATTTATATATTTTCGTGCTGCAAATCTTCATATAATTTCTTGAAATCTATTGTAGACCTACCCACGTTCATTCACTTGTTAAATTCTAACTTCTTGTAGATCTTACTGCGTCCTCTAAAATTATTAAGGGGTGAAAGCCCTTTATAAGATCGTTATGTCCGTCTGTCTGTCCGTCCGTCCGTCCGTCCGTCCGTCCGTCTGTCTGTCCGTAGCTCCGATAACTTTTGAACGAAAAGACATAGACACTTGAAATTTTGAACGTAAACTCCTAACGTCAATGGACAGGACGAGTTCGAAGATGGACACTGTGACATCGTCACCTGTGACGATGACATCGTCACGGTGACGAAAAGTGACGAAAAAGTGTCACTTGTCAGTTTTGACATGTGACACATCATTTTTAACTATTTTTCAATGAGGAATTCGAAAATTCAGGTCATTTTGCGGTTGGACGTCACCTGTGACGATGACATCGTGACGGTGACGAAAAGTGACGAAAAAGTGTCACTTGTCAGTTTTGGCATGTGACACATCATTTTTAACTAATTTTCAACGAGGAATTCGAAAATTCAGGTCATTTTGCGGTTGGACGTCACCTGTGACGATGACATCGTCACGGTGACGAAAAGTGACGAAAAAGTGTCACTTGTCAGTTTTGACATGTGACACATCATTTTTAACTATTTTTCAATGAGGAATTCGAAAATTCAGGTCATTTTGCGGTTGGACGTCACCTGTGACGATGACATCGTGACGGTGACGAAAAGTGACGAAAAAGTGTCACTTGTCAGTTTTGGCATGTGACACATCATTTTTAACTAATTTTCAACGAGGAATTCGAAAATTCAGGTCATTTTGTGTTTGGACGTCACCTGTGACGATGACATCGTCACAGTGACGAAAAGTGACGAAAAAGTGTCACTTGTCAGTTTTGACATGTGACACATCATTTTTAACTATTTTTCAATGTCAAATTCAATGGTGACCTCCATTTTGACCTCAGAGGTCATGTAAAGGTCACATAAGGGTTATCAACTGTTAAATTTGACACAAATAAGACACAAAAGTCGAAAACACGTCAGAAGTGTCAATCTTAACAAATTTTCGAACAATTTGATATTCACATTGACGTATGACACTCCTTTCACCCCTTGGTTACATGCGTTGTAACGGTTTATTATGATGAAAACTAATACTTCTCTTCTTAATTTTGTTGATTATCAAAATTGCAAAAAGGGACAAGCGCGTGAGATCAGAAATAGGCTAAGATCTTTAAGATAGTTTATCGATTTTTATTTAATGACTCATGTATTGTTGGGAAGTAACAAAGTAGCCTATGTATTTCAGTATTTCCCAAAAACGCATCCTTATATAAGGATGCGTCGCAAATATATATATATATATTTGCGATCACCAAAATGTAAAGGTCAGCTTTGAATTAGCAAACTCCGTAACTTGAGTAGTCAGTAGTTGCTACGTAATATATCCCTAGGCCTGGAACAGGTGAATTAGCGTACTATGTGAAAGTTAATCAGCGTTTAAACTTTCTGGTTTCAAATATTTGAGATCTACAATTATTAAGGTTCCATAGATGACGCGTTGGCGCGTAATCTCACTCTGCCTCTATCCATGTATTCAAATGCAATTTCTAAAATCGAATCAACTCAATGAGTTTTGAGATAAATGCAACTTTTGATATTTTAATCTATAGCTAATTTTTGGTACTACAAACAAGTCGATTTGAAAAAAATTAAGAAATTAATTTTCATGAAAATTTATTGTGAAAAATTGGCAAACGAATTTTTTAATTTTTTTCAAATCGACTTGTTTATAGTACCAAAAATTAGCTTTAGATTCAAATATCAAAAGTTGTATTTATCTCAAAACTCATGGAGTTGATTAGATTTTAGAAATTTCATTTGAATACATTGGATAGGGGCAAAGTGAGATTACGTCATCCCTGGGAACCTTAAATTAGCGTTTGTGAAACTGGCATGTATATGTAAAGGCGAATTGTATAAAATTACAGACCTACAACACTTATTTTTTATGAGTTTAATTTAAATAGAAATTTCCACCATTAGTGTGTCCTTATTTTAACGTTATCCAGATATTTTTTATCTTCATTTTTTTTGTCCGTATTATGGCATCAATATAGTGGTTTGTCCTCATTATGCCCTAAACCCTGAAAAAGCTCCCATTAGCTGAGCATTTGGCTCACTTATTACTAATAAGTATTACTAATAAGTAACTTATAAGTATTACTTGTTACATTTGCCCAAATTAGTAGGAATAATTATGATATCGTGTGGAATTCAATATTCAAATTGAACATTAATACAAATTAACGTTCGTGAAGATCGGGAAAATTTTTAAGACTTGATAATTAAAGTAAGTAAATTGTACACCAACTTTTTCAATATCGTCCTCAGGTAGTCCGTCTTTGCCCTTTCCGGTTGTCAAATTTTCAAACAGACACCCCATAAATTGTCTCGCATAGTGGAATGATTGTGATCTTGGTCGAGGAGTTTTCTCATCCCAGAGATAAATCGTTCCGTTTACATTCATCGCGTAGGTGTCCCATTCGCCAAACGTCTGGTTCCAGATAGTCTTCAGTGAGCGGAGAATTCTCCCGTGAAATGAGATAAACTGGACTTTCCCCTGGAAATTTTAGTTTTGTAACGAGGTCTAAATCGGCTAACAGTAACAACTATAGTGTGTGTATTTAAACTGGACCCATTTGTGTATGTACATATAGGTTTCTCATGAAGAAGTGGGTCCAATTATAAATTGTGTTTAAATAGTCACCAACTTTTGCAAAATTGAATTCTTAAGTATTGAGTCCCACATACATACATTTTGCATAAGGAAATTCAAAAATAATTCAGATCCAAAATTTTGAGCCAGCTTGAGTACGTCTGATTACTAACAGTCTGTTAGTAACAGTTTGATATCAAAATAAATAAAAATCTTTTTGTATACATATATGTATATATGTAGATAGATATTTGAAATTTTTTCATCGCAAATTTATCTAGAGGGAGAAAAATGCTGAATGCTAAATTTAATTATGCACAAGTTGGTAGCTAATTGTACCATATTTAAGGCCAACTCGTCGGTAACTCTACCTTGAATTTGGGCCCCTCCAAACGCAGCCACTCGCTGAAACAGCGATGCTTGATTTCGTCGTAATAAGTGTAATCGGTAATTACGGTTGGACGTGTGGCAGGATTAAAGGCTTTGAATAAATTGTACCCCACAAGGGAGTGGAGATCTTCGAGTTCCATTAAACGCGGTAAGGCGTCTTTGCTTTCCATGGAGAATGTTAAATCTTTCGTTATCCTGAAGAAGCCGACAGGACTGTGACGAAAAGTGAGGTCAGAAGCAGTCGGTGGGGATTTGGTGTCGACCTTCAATGTGTTTGGCAGTCCGAGTGATAAATTTTGCATAGAGGTATCCAAATCCAAGTTTAATTTGGGACTGTTTTGATTGCGCCTTAACGAAAGAAGGAAACAAAATGGTGTTACCGGTTTGGTAGAAATATTAATTACTGCACCACCTAAACTCGCAATCTCCTTAATATTTTGAAAAATTCTGGGATTCCAAGGTAAATATGTGATTATTTATTACCTTGGCTCGAAGTTTTTCAGGACCAAAGCCAGAGACGTGACAACGTTGTCCGTGTCAAATTGTAACTTTGCCGTTGGCACGATGCATTTCAAAATTTTGTTAAACTTGTCCTTATCTGAAATACGGAAGTCTTCACTGAATCCCTTTTTATCCCCGGCAAGGTTGAACTCCAATCGGATAGTGTCAGTTGTTCGGAAGTATCTCGATTCCTCCTCCTGTAAAATTTCCCCGACTTCTAAAATGAGATTATACAGGATGGACTCCAATCTTAGCAAGGTCCGAACATCTGTCGAGTGAAGAAATCGACAAGTTTGTATACATTTTATGCAACACTAGCGTGTAAGCCCGTCTCCCTCCGGGCTAAAGTTGATTAGATTCTCAAAATTTCAACTACATACATAAATACATACTCGTAGACTAGTAAACTGCGCGTTCAAAAAAGAGGTCAACAAAAGTATTTACATTTTTTGTTATTTTTTTGGTTCATGTAAATAAACTCTGTCCCTATGTTCTGATCAATAATTACTTATTCCTATGTTCTGATCAATAATTACTTATTTTAATTTTATTTAACTTTACGATATTCAATATGTAACCATTCATGATGTGCAAAGGCTGTTGGCTATGATGCAATAAATCAATTATTATTAAATAAACTCTGTCTGACAACGTCGCAGATATTCTCTTGTCGCTAGTTCTTGAACGAATAGTTACATATGTATGTGTCAAACTTCTATACTTACCCCCAGCCGGTTTATTCACTTTAATCTTATCCTTCATAACCTTCGCCACGACAGGATCCACATCCCGGCCTTGTGCCCAACTGTAAATATTTTGAGCTGCAATGTTTCCAAATTTGTCCTTCAATTGGTCGAAGGGTATTCCAAAAATTTTGGAAACTTTGACAATGCTAAACGTTTCCATCAGTTCTTGACCCATACTTCCACCGAGGCCTGGAATGCTGGAAATATTAACGAGAGAGGACACCCTCCGAAACGCCTCGTCCCCCAGAACCGTAATTTTGCCCGGCTTGTTTAAAGAACATGCCACTTTTGCCATTAATTTATTCTTCGCTACGCCCGCGGAGGATTTGAGCCCAGTCTGATTTTCCACGTGGGTGCAAAGCTTGTTCATAAAAAGGGCGCCAAACATGAGACGCTCCTGGTTCTTGTAGGCATAAAACTTGTTGTCCTTCGCCATCCCGACGTTGTTGGTGGTCGGCTACAAATTAGTTAAACACTAGCAAATTTGTTCACATTCATTTATTCAATAAATAATGAATAAACTATTCAACAAATTTATGAAGAAGGAATGAATGAATATTTTTATTCATTATTCACTATTCATCATGTTCTTAACAAGAAGTCCATCTCATGAGGCAAATTTGAGATGAAACGAATAAGATATGAATAGTGACTTCTGAATAAGTATTGAGTTCAAAATTTTGAATAAATTAGTTGGAATGATGAATGTTTTTTAAATTGTTATATTCAATGAAGGCATGTTGTTTGAACATGTTGTTCTAGGTGTAATGTGTTTGATTATCATTAAATATTTGTCTAGTCCAAATATTTAGCTCACTTGATTGGGATGCCAATAGTTAAATGGTCCCCTTTTCGTCTCACGTTCCCGCTCCCAGATAATATTGGCTGGAATATTTGTTCTACGTCGCGCCATTGCTACTTGTTTTTTCTCCTTCAACTCCATACCTCGACTAACTTCGGCGGAAATATCGAAATAAACCTCGTCCGAAGACTCCACCTGAACAATGACGTCTTTGATGTCCCGCTTGGCTAAAAAGTTTTCGATTGCTTTCACGATTTGCGACGTTCCCAGGCGACACTTTGACTGGTCTTGTTTCCCATATTTGTCCGGTTTGGTAAACACGTGCAAATTTTGACACTTGTTTTTTGCCTTTTTCACCGTCGGGGTGTCCTTCCTATTGATTCCGAGCGCTTTCGCGGCATGCGTTACGGACACGATTCGTTCCGAGTGGGTGGCAACGACGCAGGGTAAAGATCTCGTGGCAGGATTCTCCCGCTGCCAGAGTTGACACTCGAATGCGTCGATGTCCATGAAACCGATGACCGGAGTGCTGCTGACCATTTGAGGGGATCGGGACGCCATTCTGGGTTTTCTATGTTATGATAGGAAAAACGGCCAAATTGTTGGACTGAAAAATGAAATAAATTTTGATTAAGTTTATCAATTTTTAAGGATTTTCATATCAAAAGTGTAAATTATTAAGGGTGTTCATTATTATTTTATCGTATTGTATGCTGTTCATTTGTTTAATAAATAATTAATTGTCATTCGTTATTTTTTATATTAATGAATAATTGATAAACTAGCTACGCTCGCCCCCCGGCGCTCTGCGCCTCGCTAAGATATGAGATGGAGACCCATAAGCCAAGAGCAATGTCCGCCCTCATAATCAAATAGTACGATGTTCCAACTTCGAGTCCGAACGTACACATTTTGCAAATATTCCTCATATTAGTCGAAAGTCATATTAATTTAAATACAAAAAAGTGTAAATACTAAATATAAATTTGTAGTTTATATTTCACATATAATTGCAACAAAAGTATTTGTACATATTTTGTACACTTCAGTCATTTTTAACCTCCATGGCTCAATTTTTTCAAGTACTGATGAGGGAGACCGCATTAAAATTTCATACTCTGACATTTTAAACTCATTCTTTATGCGGCGAGAAAGACTACCCCAAACCCATTTTTCGAAATTTAACTTTTTTTACGAAATTATGGCAAATTTTCAATTCCGATTTTTTTCTTTCAAATTACGAATAAACCATTCATCAAAAGCAAACACTCAAAGCAGGTACGGATATCATTCTATTCCTATTTTCATTAGGATCAATTTATGGATTAACAATTTTAATTTTTCGAAATTTTAGAAAAAGATAGTGCTAAATTCTGCTATCTTCATGGTTAACTTGTGGAAAACATTTTCATTTTCCGATGTCAAATTTCTGAAAATATCTAGACGCCTTTGACCTTATAGAGGAAGATATAAAAATTGACATCGGGAAATGAAAATGTTTTTTTTTTAATTCTAATTAAAAAATATCAGAACTTATAACAGGCTCTTACGCAGGGTTAACCCCGGAGTTTTTCCCGAAACCCCCAACCCCGGGGGTTTTTCCGGGGGTATTGGGATTTTTGTGGTTTTTTGTAGATTTTGGGGCAGGTTGAACCAAAATTCCTAAAATTATGTATTAGGGACAAACTTATTTAATAGACGAATTTATCCGGCATTTCTAATTCCCACCCCACCCACACCCAAATCCACCCCCAAAGTGGGGGTGGATTTGGGTGGTGGTGGAATTATAAATGCCGAATTTATCGTGCAATTTTAATTAAGCATTATCATTTACTTGGACTGTTGAATCGAAAATTCTTTTTTAACAAGTCGATCTGGAAATATGCAATGATACTTGGAAATTCAAGTCGCACATAAAAATTGTCAAAACTTCATGGTGAATCTGACAATTTAATTAGCATTGATCTAAGTTGTAGTTTAAGGGATTTTGTTTCAATCTGCCTTAAAATCTTACAAAAACCCCGTAAAAACCCAGCAAAAATCCACAAAATCCCCGCGAAAACACACAAAAACCCATTAATCATTAGGGGTTCTCCGGAGATTTGATGCCCCCCAAACCCCCAAAAACCCGGAGTGACGAACCCTGCTCTTACGTGGCGCATGTTTAGAAAAATCTAAAAGCCTTAATAGGTGGAAATTAAGTGTCGTAACCCAGTTACTTGAAGTATACTACCTGAAAGCAATTTTTAAAAATTAAACACAATTACTTCCATAAAATTACAAAAATTAATTTAAAACAAAAATTTTATTTGAAAAAATTATTGGTTTTGGCATTTTAAAAAATTCAGACATGGCATTAATATATCTAATTTCTTAATTTTTTTTAAATTTAAGGGAAGTTATTCTGAGCAAAAATTGGGTTTAACTTTTGAAATCGGATTAAAATTCGAAAAGTTACAGCGTTATTAAAAATTTGAATTTATAATGTTCTTGTCGAACAGCAGTGCAACAGAGCATCGAGTGTGTATAATTAACTCAATGTGTGCATATGCATGCGTATGCACTCAATATAAGTCTATATATATAGTCACGCAATATATGCTGCACTCAATGCATTCATTGTCGGCAATTAGCCTTAAATGCGCTACCGCCGCTGGCCTGGCTGTATCTATTAATGAGTAGTCTGGTCACCCCACATAGTACATGCATTCATTGCGATGTTGCCGGTGCTAGTGACAGGGCGGTTGGCTGAGTCGGGGAGCGCATGGAGAGCGAGAGAATGTGGCAACCTCGCAGTGAACCAAGACCACGCGTTCTACCTTAATAGTAGAGATAATTTTTTACAATTTTTGGTTCCATAAATTTTGAATAAATTACTATTCATTTATTTAATATGCATGAAAAACCGATAAATAATTCAATGAGTTAGTCATTTTTCATTCAATCCGTGATACATGGGATGTATTGCGAAATCTAGCTAATTAGGCGAATTTGAGGCTAAAGTTAACAAAGAATACATTATAAATAAATATTTGTGTGAATAATAAATTTGTAATAATTCAATACTGATTGAATATTTTTTTTTCAAATTGTCTAGCTTGTTGATTGAATTTTTAAAAACCAAATATTTTTTGAGCATGGTTCACCCTAAGTATTTCTCCTGTCGTAAAATTAATTACGTTATGACAGTTACGAAATTTTGTATTTAAAAGCGTCAAACACTCTAAACAATTTTGAGAAAATCGTCACCCTACGAGGAACCATAGCGCTTGATATTTAGTAATAGATACAGGGACATTATGTCGCCAACGGAAAATAAATCAAACACGCATAAACAAAACAGTGATGTCGTTATGTTAAAAAATTGAGCATTTTTATCCGAACACAAATTTCTTAATATCAAAGTGTTAATTTTTTTACTTCTCACCTGTGCGTCACGTGTAGGTCACGTGTGCTTAGTTCCACTTTTTTTACACGTATTTCCCGTTTAGTGACAAAGCGTCACTTTACCATTACCCAATAATTGAGCACAATAGTAACACAGAGGGTGGCAAATTCGTGATCAAATTATTTAGAATGCCCGTTACTAATAAACTCACGATTTTATGAAGCTTTATTCCTTCATGAACAGGATAAGTATTTTACGATGAGAATACCCTTAATATTTTTAAGACCGACAAATAAAAAATATCACTCACCTCTGTTCCACTAGTAATTACTTACTGAATATAGACAAGTTTATACATAACTACACGGCATGCTTAAATACATACATATATAAATACATAAATACGTTTCTTCCAAAAATGTTCGATAGGATGACTAATGTAGATAATCAATTAACTGTAGAAACGTTATTTGTTCTTTAAACAATAATTATAACACCATGGAAATCTTGGTTCTTATATACATATAAGCAATGCATACAATGCATACATGTATGTATGTACATACTCACTCCCAGAGCCGTGCCGCGAAATTTTCAGGCCTGGTATGAGCTTAAGTGCCGGGCCCTTTCATAAGTTCAATATCTTCGATATTATGTTATCGTTTTCGCTCCAGAATATTAGAGCATTCTGGAACGAAGTAGATAATATTCTACGAGTATTAAGAGCACATTATTTTCCCAGTTCCATGGGAAAATGGTGACATTTACTTGCGCTTTTAACTCAGCCATATTTTTGAAAACATCGGCGGGACGGAGAAAAATCAATTATATGAACCTAAGTTTCATAAATATGCGAATATGACATACTTTTCGCTACTTCCCAAAGCTTCCTAAACCCTTTGCGATTAATTACTTTTCTATCCATTTTAAAAATTTGAAAAAGTGCCAGACTCATTTCGAATTGGCGAAAATGCAGGTCCCAAAACTCAATTCCTTTTAGTTCTTAGACCACTTATTGTATTATTTCTTGAATTCAGGACATATTCAAAACCATCCAGTATGGTGAAAACCCAACGGTTTAGCTGAAGATACTTTTAAAATTGTACCAAGCGGTAAGAATAAAAAAAATAATTGTAAGCATTTGGGCCTGAAGCAGTCAGACTAACAATTCGATGACGCCAGCGGTCTAACTCCGATTTTAACAAAACCACGATAATTATGGAACCTTAGACAAATACTTAATAGAAAACGTGTTTCAGGATTTTTCACAATGCTCAGTTTAAACGAAATTATAAAGGAATCCGTCAGAGACAATTTCCATTTTGACCGTGACATTTTCTCGCGAGGGAGAAAAATACAGATTCTGGCTTACGAATTCCATCATAATTTCGTTTAAACTTGAAACGCGTAGACCTAAAACGGTTTCCTCCGATTTTGACCCGACCACCTTTAAATTACTCACACACTGAAACAACCCGACCCGTAATTTTCGTTTTCCTGAATGTTCGCGTTTTCGGGTGTGTCAGAATTTGTCAATACATTTTCAGCCCATTCAGGATTTTTCAAAGTTGTTCATCTTGAATGTTTAACGCTATTTTAAAAGTGAAAGAACGTAGTGCTCAAAATTACTTCCATAAATTTACAAAAACTGTGTTTCCAAAAACTTTTAACGTTCAAAATTTGTATACAATTTCGGGATTTTGAAAATATGCTCCAGACCAGAAAATCCTCAAACTCAAAGTTTTTGAAATGTAGAATTTTCTTAAACTTAATATAATTCTTTGCAAAAATGTTGTTTCATTTTTTAAATAGGGTCAAAATTTAAAAATTTTCATCACTTTGAAAAATCCAAATTTGGCTGAAAATGAAGTCAGCTTATTTCCTTGTGTGAGCAATTTAAAATTGGCCGCGTCAAAATTCGAGGAAACCAGTTCATGCCCACGCATTTTAAAGCGAAATTATGATGGAATTCGTAAGCCAGAATCTGTATTTTTCTCCTTAGCGAGAAAATGTTACGGTCAAAATGGAAATTCTTTCTCACCCATATAATTTCGTTCCGATTCCATATAATTTCGTTTAGTGTATGAAACTTGTCATGTAAACTGTACTGGTAATCATCTTGCTATGTAACTTGAACAGAATGTTAAAACCTGTCAAATTGGTTAGTTATTTCCATGAATCGAAGTTCGTAATATCTGTTGTTTTTGAAAAATTGAAGTTTGATATGTAATTGTTTTACTGTTAAATGATGCAAAATTTTCTTGTCGTACTCTATCGGGCGCTTGGCCCGAAAGAGTGGTGAAATAAAGCAATACAATACAAAACTTATAATTTCGTTTAACCTGAACATTATGAAAAATCCTGAAACACGGTTTCTATTATTTGTAAAAAGGCTCCATAATTGTCGTGGTTTTGTTAAAATCGGAGTGAGACCGCTGGCGTCATCGCATTGTAAGTTAAGAGTCAGTTAAGTTCATATTTACCTAAGTTTGTCCCTGGGTTAAGCTAAATTTGCCCCCTATCAAGGAACATTTGAGTTGCCACAAAGCATCTTTGCTTTTTTCACGTTGAATTTTGCAAAGTTAGCATATTTTTGGTTTCAAGAAATTAGGTAATACATAGCATGCCCAGGCTACCTGTAAGTAGCTCTTAACTTTAAAACCGTTGGAGATAATAAAAATCTGATAGGTGCGTTGGATTCGTCGTGCGATTTTGCATAAAAACCAATAATTAATTGTTTAATTATTACAAAGCATATCGACAGGGAAAATATTAAAGGCACGCAGGCGGCGATAATTTTTCACCAAAAAAATGAGAGGAGAAATGGCGAATTTGAAAAGTGTGACAGGAATCGAACGTGCACTTTAATTTAGTCCAACGGACTATAAAAACGTTCGTGGGGACCAGGTCGACTAAGAACAGTCGCAGAACAATTTATTGAAAACCTACAAGGACCACAACCATCGTGAAGGCGCTGAAGTTCAGAATCCGAAGAAATTCTAGAAATTAAAAAACCGGAAAATAGCCTCACAGCTGACAGTGTCGATGCACTTTATCCATCGAATTAACTGCAGGGCCGACTTGAAGCGGTACGCTCCAAAAAAGTGAAAACGATTCTGTTTACAGAGGAGGAGATTTTCATTGTGGAGGAATTTTTTAACAAACAAAAAGACCTTGTCGGCGCAGAATATGTCTAAGACATCCCCACATATAGAAAAAAGGTCAAAAGTTCACCACATCGAGGTCTTTTGATCAGTTTGACAGGTGAGAGCTAAATAGGGCAATTCCGCTACATTTTGTCAAAAATGGGGGGAAGGTGATGGAATCAAATTTCTTAAAATGTTTTCGAGTCCGTGGTACATCCCCTAAATGAGATCGTATTCAATGGAGTCGACTGGACCTTCCAGCAGGACTCGGCACCAGCTTTTATTGCAAAAAATGGTGCAAGCGCGACCAAAAAACTAAATTCCGAACTTTATCTCCAATTCGGAATATCCATCATACTTCGTGTATTTCAATGCCAGAATTACGAAAGCTGGTCAAAGTTCGGGGCAAAGGTGTGTTCTAAGCCTCATATAAGTGTGGAAGTTCTAAAAAAATGGTTGACCACGGAATGAGACAATTTGTCGAGAATTCAGTGCGTGCATTAATCAAGGGCTGGAAGCCGCGTCTTTAGCGCTGCATGAAATCGTGGGGAGGAAATTTAGAAAACTAAAAATTGTTTTCTACTCAAAAATTAACTGGCTTTCCAGTAAAATTTAATAGAAATTCATAGCATGAAAAATGTTGAAGCTACAGCGTTTCATTTCACTACCAGTTACGAAGGGCCACCCTGTAATGTAGTAACTCTTTACATACACAGAATTCCTCACAATCCCACAAAATAAGTATAATATGTAGCATTACATATGTCGAAATTGTAACTAAAAATGGGTAGCCATGAAGTGATCCTCTCCGATTTTTACCCTACAAGTCACAAATTTTAAATTGCTCAAGCTCAGAAATAAGTCGACCCATACTTTTAGGTTTTATTGAATGGGCTTAATTTCTTTTTTACTTAATTTCTGAATTAAGTTTCAGCTAAAATCATAATTTAGCATATTAATTAAAATTCGAAAATCAAATATTAAAATTAAAATCATAAGTACGTTAGCTCTAAATTCATACAAAAGTGGAAGCCAATGAAATTCATACACAAATAATTGAACTTGAAAAACAAATAAGATCTAGCAGTTTTGTGTTAGATGTAAGAAAATTTATTTGCGTGGAATACTTTTTTGTAAAATCTTCAATGCTCAAGAAAGTCCATTATATCTAGTGTAAAGGTAGCGACCTGGCCCGGGCCCTCGCGGGCCCCGGGCCTGGTATTTGGTACCACCATATACCACGGTTGGTACGGTACTGCTCACTCCTGACCACTGTATGTTGGACCCATACATATTCATATGTACATACATACATAGGTGATAAGGCAATGGTATGCGATGGACAAACGCATGTCTGCAATACATATGTATGTAGCAGGACTGCTGTCTGGCAAGTGTGACAAATACAATGCATGCACACCCAAGGAATGAACGAGAGTAATGGGAATCTTGATAAAAAAAGTTGTATAAGAAAAAATTAGTCATACTGCAGTCACGAGTTAGATGATATAAGCATTGCAACAAGTATTTTGCACAATGGATCACAAAACGAGCCATACACTGTTAAAAATCTGGTAGCGTGTAAATGATTTGGTACATGCTAACTTCCCACCCAATTTATACTAGTTTTATTATGAGTAGTAAATTCTTCATTACTACATACAGCATCGCTAACAGTAATTAAGTATATACCGTTATTACATACCACTGCCGGTAGACTTAGTATGTCCTCCTCCGGTCAATAATGATTTAATGCTAGTTTTATAAGAGTGTGAATATATTGGTATATACACATATCTTGCTATAATGTTCGTACAATGGCAAGAATATATGTATGTAAGACAATTATCATGCATCTTAATCTTGGGCACATGAGTGTACTTATCATTTTTTAATATTTGTAATTTTTTTTCTACCAGCCCCTCAACTTTTTTCGTATCCTTGTCATGTTAAGTTTACCTACTTGTGGGTGCTCCAACACATTTTGGAGGTAAAGGTACATACCTACGCTCATTGGGTTATGTAACTTCAAATTATGGAGATGATTCATGTCGTGGTGAAGTCATGAATTGGACAACATTTAAGAGAAACGTTGCCCTAATTAAATCCCCGATATTTGGACCGGTTTATTTAATGCGTATAAATATGCACTAACCATGGAGGTCTTCCTTCGTATGTATGTATGATCGCCGATTTGGACCAAACTAGTGACATTTTTACATTTGTATGTGTACTCACCGTAAAAGCTCAAATAGTACCCTTGCTCAGATAGTAGTCCTGCCGTTTTTCATAATTTTAAAAAGAGTGACCTCACCCAAACAGTAGCCGGGTCCCAGCCTCCCATTTTGTAAATAGTAGCCCCGGGTACTATTTGAGTTTTTACGGTATCTATAAGTTGGTGCATGCATCCATGAGTACGAGGGGTGGATCAATAGCGACTTCAGAAAAGTAGGAAGGAAACGGATTTGAACCAAAATTTCTGCATGGTACTAAACCGCAGATAAATATAGCCAGTTGTGATTCTCTCAACTTATCACTTTCACATCATCGGCTACACAAAATTTTCAAAATTTAAGATCTGACGAAAAAAATGACAAATTTCAATATGCAATTATCGTAGTGTAATCAAGGTTTTTATTCTTTGGGTTAAATGTGTTACAAATGCATGCACAAAATTGCTTGTAGTCTGTGTTTAAAAATTTCAATGAAAAATACCCACTTCACGAAATATCTATTTATCCGATTTTTCAATTAATTTTGAAGTGGACGAAGATATGCAGGTCCCGGACAACAAATTTCTAAACAAGAAACCTTTTTTGTCACAAAATACCTTTGGAAACTTGAAATCTCCTAAAACATTTTTTTAAATCAAAGCTTACGATAAATTATACAGTATTTACAGAAGGGATTGAAGTCGTTCGTTGAATCATTCAGCGAAAGACTTCAATCACATTTAGCCTGAATGTGAAGCCACTTTGGTACGTTCTCTACGATTTCATTTCATGCATTTCATATTTACGTAGGATTAATGAATACTTTTCATCATTTTTGAAACCATACTTAACACAAGGAGGTTTACTAAGAAATTTACTGCGAGCAAAACGAATAAACAATTACAATTTAGTAAATTTATTTTCAAGCTTTGAATAATTGAATAACTAAAGAATAATTTTGCCAAATTTTAATTCAAAATGATTTTGAACGAAGAAATGTTATTTAACAGGCCTACGTGTTAGTACTTAGGACGGATTTATTTTAGGACGAGCATGGCAGGTTGTTACATCCTAGACATGAATATTTACTATTTACAACTTATTTTTAAGCATTTGCAAGATTTTAAATAATCCAGATACTCACAAGCGCCATTCCAAATTTTTGAAAATATTCCATTCACAAACCCAAAGCCACGTTTGACACTGTAGAAAATGAGATCATATCGCCCACGACAAATTCCACCAAATTTTTTCAAAAATAAGCTAAATCTATATTCAATACAAAATATAACTAAACTCATCCCCCAAAAAAACAGCGAATAGAAAAACAAAATACCAAAATTTGAATACAGTCTCAATCTAATCTGCGCGGCTACCTCGTCTTTTCCATGGTATTTTACATTTTGCATTTTTATCCTATCCTTTCCCAATCTTCTCGCAACTTTGGTGTAATATCTTTCCTGAAACATTCCGTAAATACCAGAAGGGCCGTTAAAAAGTCTACCGTTTTGCAAAAATGAGGAGGCCGTCATACTTGAATACCCGCTCACCATGACCGTAAACGGACCAATAGGTTTCGTAATTATGAAACATAGCACGTTATCACCCTCACTGACAACTTTATATTTTTTCATCTTATACGCCAATACGTCAAAGATGTAAATTACTCCCTTAACATTGGCCATTTTATCGCGCCACGTTACATTAAATGGCTGATTGAGTTGCTCAATTTCAACGTCTAAAACTACATCTTCATCTGACAAATTTCTTCCAATTTGCTGCCTGATTTCTACCCCCATTAGAAGCTTTAGACCCGCTAGGACATTAACACTAGCTATGATTAGTCGAAACCCGTTATCGATAGCTTCTTTTATGTCGAGGAATACGTGTAGTTCCAACGGAGCTGTGATACTCGTCGTCATGAAGGCTTCGTAGTGATAGCTTAGAAACGAGGTTACAGTTAGAGAGAGGAATAAGGCGGGATTCTTCCAATTTTTAAAATTACGGACGCCAATATAAATGAAGAAGTTGAAGGCGTCGAACACCATAGAGAGTCGGCGGCCGATTATGGCGAAAATAACGAAGGTGCACAGAAAGCCTAGCCAAGTCGGGTTATCGAAAGGTATGGTGACCCAAGTCCAGGAAGGGGGATCGTAGTCGGCCTTATTTATGCAGTAAATTAGATACAGCTCCCGCTGAAAGAAAGCTAGCATAAAGGGATGAAGGTAGTCGAAGAATTTTTCTGGTTGCCTAATGGTAACGGGCCGTTCGCACAGGTAGAGTGGAGCCCATTCGTAATCATTCCCTTCGTCCAGCGGTGGACAGGAACTCCAAGCTGCAGGAAAATTGAGGGTCAAAGAAATTAAGAAGTTTGTAGATTTCGTGACTGTGTAAGGTTTGCAAGCTTACGAACTTTTACACATTTGTAACAAATTTGACTTACGAACTTTTACCAAACTTACGAACTGCAAACGCACGTTTTAGGATCGTATCCGATTGTTTAATATTTGAATTTTCGTGTGAAATGAAGCTTGTTGCGGGGTATGTATATGAGTAATTTTATTAGGAAGATGTTGCAAAAGTCAAACTTACATCAAAGGTGAGTAAATTGCAAACCTAACGCAGTTCTGGACAGACAAACTTTAGGTGAAATCCCTCATTATGCACGAACATAAAAGTTGAAAACTATATAAAAATCCCTTAAAAATTTGTTTCTTATACTCCACTTCATTATCTCGTAATGTTTAATGTTATTCTTCATCGGGATTGTCAAAATCGACAAAATGATACCAAAAATTAGAAATCACGTGCCGCTTATCATTCCTTTGAATAAATCTTTAGCCGGCAATGTGTCCACGAGCGGTTTGCCTTTCGCCAAAATTAAATTAATATGGGCAACAACGTGCACGTTTCTCTGTCTTTATTGTACTTATGCATCTAATTGGTCTAGAACTTTAATAGTTTAATTAGTGAAAGAGATGGTTCCATTTAGCTTAAGTGCTTAAGTAGAAACAGCCTAATAATTCTATCCATTATAAAATCGAACTTTGGACAGAATTTTTTTTACCTTCCATCGAAACATTCAGCCGTTCCTTCATAATTTCGTAGAGCGGGTAGGTAGATTGGCAGCCAGGTTCTGAATCGAAATACTTCTGACAGTTTGCTAATTTTGGATTTGCTCTAATATTCTCTTCCGTCGCGAAATAATCTCTGCCTTTTTTGAACCCGATTTTACCCCCGTACCCATTCGATGATAGTTTTGCGTGAATCTCCATAACTTGGGAAGCATGTTGGAGAACGCTTGGGCTAAAAAGTGGGAAGATGCGGTGCGATAATGGGCAAAGGTAACAGAGTTGGTGGACAGTGGTAATTTCCTCGTTTCTGGATGTCACCGTTATGAAGGTCATTGGACATGTGAACCCCAACTGTGTAATGTCACCAATTTTCTCGTGTATTTTGTCTGAATTTGCAAAATTGTAAAACAGGACGTCATAATTGTTTCGTAGTCCGTGTCCAGATTGGGCAATTTTATAAGATAGATCGTACATATTTTGGGCAATTGTAAAAAAGATCTTGATTTTTTGTAAGCTAAATCGTTTCGGTAGGGCACGGGTGTAAAAAATTTCCTTCCACACGGGAACATTTTCTTCGTCGTCTTGCGAGTTAGTATATTGTTCGAGGCTATAAAATATCGTGATGGGATATTCTTTGACTGGATGAAAATCTAAGGGAGAATCTAATACTAAACGATGAGGAAATGTGGGATGGAGGGATAACCTAAAATTTATTTCGTGAAGCGTTGGTATTTTTGAGATAAGAGAATTTACGGATAATGCATTGATAACGCGGAGATTGAAAATTATACTGACTATGAAGAAATGAATTGCTAATTCAGAGGGATACATCTTGGTCCTAATTATGTATGCATGAAGGCAAACTTGAACTACCTGCTATGTACTTTTTTACTCGGATTGTTCGAAAATCAACGGGAATCTATGCTAGTACCAGACCACCCATCACCAATCGTCGAACTTATACGATTGTGGAAACTATCACAATCATCTAAATGTTTTAGATGTAAAATTTTTTCAAGGGTAATTCAGCAATCGAGATATACACGAATGTGCGACGGGTTAAATTTAGCAAATGTATTATAACGATTTAATTTATTTTTATAATCCCGATAACTTTTTCTGGTATACATACATAAGTACATGTATAAACCGTTCCGGGGTAATACGGACTTCCCTGGCGTGATATAAATTTTCAGTTCTTCTGGGTTCTGGAAATACACGCTAAAAGATAATGTTGCCGTATTGAAAAGTAATTCCAGTCTCAATTCTAAATATTTATATTGAGCTATATGGCTACACTGACTCGTAATCAGATTATCGGAGCTTAGGAGGGAAGCTTGCGAGGTTGATAATAACAGATCCTGATGCCCTTTGGATATGTGGTAGGGTCCTATGAGTGTACTAAAACCCTGAAGTGGTTTAACTCCATGGCCACATTTGCGCCCGCCACACCCACTCAAAAATACCCAAAAAACGCTTCCACTCCAGTTTTCACTCACTCAAAACCTCGCCAAAAATTCAATTTTACTCGGATTTTGAAATTTCTTTCACCATTACACTCCCAGATAGTTGCTTTCTTCAATCCAATATCAAACTCAATTTTGCTGATGATTATTTCGCAGGGATAATTTGCGTTGTTGATTACTACAACAATGCTCATTCAGAATTTTAAATTTTAAAAATACTAATAATTTCGAAAATATTGAGTTTGATATCGAATTGAAGAAAGCAACTATCTGGGAGTGTAATGGTGAAAGAAATTTCAAAATCCGAGCAAAATTGGATTTTTGGCGTGGATTTGAGTGAGTGAAAACCGGAGTGAAAGCGGTTTTTGAGCATTTTTGAGTGGGTGTGGCGGGCGCAAATGTGGCCATGGAGTCAAACCACTTCAGGGTTTTAGTACACTCATGGGACCCTACCACATATCCAAAGGGCATCAGGATCTGTTATTATCAACCTCGCAAGCTCCCCTCCTTAGTAAAGAGAAAAGTCTACCCTGAATTTAGTATATTTACAATGCGATGACGCCAGCGGTTTCGCTCAGGTTTTGACGAAACCACGATAATTATGTATTTCAGTGTAATTATTTGTTTCAGAATTTTTTATAATGAGCAGTTTAAACGTAGTTAAGATGGACTCAGCGAGAGAGAATTTGCAGTTTGAAGTTTGCTCGCTGCGTATTCTCGCTTACGTACATACGTATTCCATCATAATTTCGTTTAAACTTAAATTGTGTGGGTTATAAGTGTTTTTTCGAGGTTAATTTGCTCTAAAAAATTTTGAGATTTTGAAAATTTAGAAAATTTTGCAAAATGCAGCAAACCATGGATATGGAAAATTAGCTTCTGACAGTTTCAGAAAAATAGGTTTTTCTTAAATTACATAATGTAATTGTGTGCAAAAATGTTCTTTCATTTTTGAAATTTGAAAATTTACAGGCGTCATCGCATTGTTGGTATGGAATTTACAGCGCAGTTTCTCTCTATTATTTTTAAGAGTGTACAATACATGTGTTCCACATGGTTGCATGTTTCCCATGAAATATTCCTAAACATACATACGTACATGTACAATGTTTTAAGAGTATTTTCCATTTTAGCGAGATAGCCAAATGATAATTCCGTTATTAATAATTCAATAACATTAGCATACCCCGGATATTTATTTATTTATGACTTTTTGATTTCAAGCACGTCGACCCCCATACTTTGTGGGGTTGTTTATCAACACTTGTGGTTATCAAAAATTCAAAAATGTTTTCAATTTTAAAAAAATATTTTGGACTTTTCGCAAATATAAATATTTTCGTCAATATTTCTCCATATTTTAACAAAATATATTTTTTTTCGTGATATTTTACTTTTTTGCTGAATTTTTTCGGGTTTTTTGATGTATTTGTTGGCATTTTTGATTTTTTTTTACTTTTGCGTAATTTCTTATTTTCATGATATTTTATTACACTAATTCCTAATGTGTATACACATTGTGTATACACTTGTCCTTATTTAATGTATACATTAAATAAAGACAAGAATTACAACACAATAGACTCAGTTTTTTTGAAGGCCTGTTTCCAATTGCGGCATAGGTCTCACAATGCGATGGTGTGAAATGTAACCCTCCGCATTGGTCGAAATTTTGAAATTATGTGGTCCAAGTCAATACAACCAACGTTTCTTGAGGCAATTTGTACGATAGTTGGAATTGGTCAAAATATTTGACGTCAAAGTTAAAAAATGGGCGATTTTTACCAAGCGGAGAGAGCAAACCCTACTCTCATTCACTTCAAAGGGAAAAATCGCCCATTTTTCAACTATTACCTCAATTATTTTGACAAATCCTGACCATCGCACAAACTGCCTCAAGAAACATTGGTTGCATTGACTTGGACAACATAATTTTGAAATTTCAACCAAATCGGAGGGTTACACTTCCGGTATTTATTAACCAAAATTCAAACGTTTACAATTTTTCTGCTGGACCTCATCCTCAAATCTCTCACCCTTCAGCCATATACCGGGCTTTACTAGGTTTAATGCTAGCAGCAAGTAAGTCATATACATTACGATTTTTAAATAAATTTTCACAAATATTTTTTAGTGTGAAAATTTAGGCTATTTCGGCTATATTTTGGAAGATTTTCACAAAATTCCTGCGTCCAAACGGGGCGTGTAATCACCTGGCGACTTTCTTGGGGTGAGAGCCCAACACAGATAGCATCGTTTGAGATAGCTACTAACTCACGAATGAGGTCGCGCATTGCGCCACGAGGGCGCAAAGTTGGCGCAGAATGCAAAATTTCGATGTTTGGAGGCCAATAACTTTGCTCTGGAGCGTCGTACGTTGGTGTAACTTATATGAATTTGGGTGAGCTTTCAAAGATCTATCGAATGCAATAGTTTTCAAAGCCACACCCCTTCAAATGGGTATAACTCCTCCCAGGGGGTGTGATGGCACTACAGTCATATAATTTGTATCATCCGTCCCCAAATTACCTCATATGCCTAAACAGCTCAAAAAAGTCCTAAAATAATTTCTGATATTTCCTACCATAAGGCGGCCCCATTGTGCATCGCATTGTCAGATTTTGTCCCCTATTTTATTAATAATCACCAGTATGTAAAAGAACTTAACGTCAAAAAAATTAAAAAATTAAATTTCAAATATTGGCCGAGCTATTATTTTTTTCGAAATTTTAAAAACGCGTTGCATTTGAAATATCACGTGCAACAGATCGTTGAAACAGTTTACTCCAACTTAAACTTTATTTTATTTGCCGTAATCTACTTGATAAATTTTCAAAAGTTGAATTTTCAAAATTTTGAATGACAATTTTGAAGCGCTGTAACTTCTTGCCACCATTCATGTTTTTCTCAATTTTTTGAAATTATGATCTAATATCGAAATACATAGTTAACAACAACAAAATTTTACGCGAAGCATGAGTGGGGGTAGGAAGTTATTGTGATTTTACTGACACATGTTAGTTTATGGGTGGGAATATTCCCAAAATGATAAAAAAAGACTTTTAAATAAAGGTAAAGGCTTTTAGTGACGAAATTCAAGTGTCACATGAACCTAGACTTATTTGCAACACTGACAAACTTCTTTTTATGTTCTTTAACTGTCAACAAAAATCCAATTTTGCTCGAATTTTGATAAAATTTACATTTTTGTGATCCTAGATACTTGTATAATCGTATCCAGTAAATGTCTCAACTTTTTTGAAATTTTGAGCGTTTTTGAATAATTCGTGAGAAGTGGAATGTCCTCAATTTAGCAAGATCTGATCAAGATCTGAAAATGACATGTAGGTAGAGGGTCTCTCCTTCTCAGACAGACGCTGTGGATTAACGCCAGCATGTCTTACAAGGGACACTCACGACCTGTCGTTTGAGTCCAGGGTACCCACTATGTTTTTCAGAATCTACTAGGACCCCAGATGAAGGATTCATTCATATTTCCGTGTAAAACTCATATTTGGCGCCGTGGCGTGGCGCCAAATTCGCCAAATTTGCATGTTTTTATTTTTGAAACCGCCATAACTTTTGAAAACCTGTACGGATTTTCAAAATTTTTGGCAAAAATCATGACAAGGAGTTCAACTTTCGTATCCAATGAAATTTTTTCCAAAATTATCACTTTTAACTTTTCGCAAAATTTCGTAATTTTCTTATAAACGGGGGTTCGTCGAAAAAATGCTAAAAATATTTCAAAAATTAGAAATTTTTTATTTTTATTTTTTTCTCAAAAATTTCAACTTTTGTGATCATTTTAAGTATAAAATTTTGAAAATCCGACATAAACTGCAAAAGTTATGGGGGTTTGAAACTGGTCGAAAATACAAATTTTGAAGTTTGGCGCCACGCCATGGCGCCAAATATGAGTTTTACACGGAAATATGAATGAATCCTTCATCTGGGGTCCTAGTAGATTCTAAAAAACATAATGGGTACCCTGGACTCAAACGACAGGTCGTGAGTGTCCCTTGTTAGTGGAACTTATTTCTCACTTTGAACTTTTGAATGATGATTTTGATAATTAAAATCTAATTACCTCTGCCTAATTTATTTATAGGTTGATGAATTATAGTTGATACTCGAATTTATGAGTCTTTAGATGTTGAAATAAAAATATTTTTTTATAAATATTTTGGCGCTTTTTTCAAAAATATAAAATAAATATTTCGGGCCTTATAAAAAAATATTTATGCGGGGTATGAACATTAGGCATATGTATATTCGTGACTAAATATTTACATACATAAACAGACTGCAAATGTAACTAAAGTAATAGTAGATACACAGGCAAATATGTGTAGATCTTTAATTAAATTGACGCATGCATATATGTACGTACACAAGTAAACTGAAAGTCACGCACACTTTATATAAGCAGATCCGTGACATTTAGTATTTTTTACCAAATCAGAAGTATGTACTTCTTTCCCTTTCTTGTTTCCTAAATTTCGACACAGATAATTTATTTATTTTGGATAGCTTTGGATTTTTCTCGTATGATTTATTTTGGATTTCTAATGCGCTGAACGTCTTGATATAAATCATGGGTTTTAGGGGTTAAAGTGTACGGCAATTTTATAACTTGTTCATTGTCGTGTAAGTTTATTGACTTGTGGTCACGGGGGACCGTGGCCGTTTATAAGTACATACTTATATGGCACGTCTGACAGGTTGGGGACGCGGACTAAGTGACCAGAGTTCGCGGATATTTTTCTCAAAAGAATGCACCTCCTCCCCTTGTAGCTTTCATACTTTTCATGAACAAGGTTTTTGTCATAGTTGGCATTACATGTATATTGCCCATGTATTTTGAGTCTCAATACACTCAAATATGCATCTACGTACTTACGTGTTTCTAAACATTCTGGCCTGTTTGGATGGTCAAGTTCAACAACACAAAATTTCAAACTAAGTAAAATTAAGTAATCCTAGATTTAAATAATTATGCAGCAAACTAGAACTACCTTAAACCACAATGTATGACGAAATTAAAGTTTTTGGAGTTCCGTTGAACAAATCTACATCACAGTTTGCATTGAATTGTAATACTGGCAGGCAGATACTGGCAGGTATAAGAGGACCTACAATTCACTACATAATTACAGTCGCATTTTTGTATCCTGTCGATCCAGTGATCTTTGTTTCTAGATTTCGCCACTTTTTCCGTACTTGCACGAAATCTCAGTTTCCCTAAATATGGATACAAATTCCACATCGAGGGGAAAGTCTAATTTTTTGGGTGCGACTACGTGCACTTTGTCATTTGTATGTACCCCCGTTCTCTCCGTCGACTACATATACTCTGCATCCTGTGCTGCCCTGTGATCGTGGAGAAACGTGCCGTAATCTAAATCAGACGTATGCTGCAACTTGCGTCGTCAAACTGCAGATGTGTGGTGTCAACGATGATGTATGATCGCTCGACGACGGAGTGAGGCACGAAATCATCCATTTTGTCAACCTGGACCTCCAATATTTGGACCAAACCCAACCATTGCGGTTGCCCCAAGAAGAGTTGGTTGTATTGATTTGGACCACGTAATTTTAAAATTGCAAACTCGAGCAGCTACATTTCACACTATCGAATTGCAAGAACGAAAACAATAAATATACTAAAGGTCAAATAATCTTAATATAAAGACAGTCTCAGAACATGTACAACATATTTAGCACATATGCACATAAGCTGGATCCATACTCCATTTCATCGTCACTTGCTGCCCTAATCAGAATTTTTGATTGGTCGAAAATTTCGACTCGAAATTTTTGATTGTCGTGGTGATATTTGTTTTAGTCAATTAAAAATTCGGATTAGGGGAGCAAGTGATGGTGAAGTGAAAAGCCTGGGGCCAGCTATATTAGTTACAACTAGTTTTTAAAGATTTACCTGATTTCGAGTAATTCAAACATTCAGAAATTCTATTACCAATTTTTGAAAATATTCCCTTCACATTACCAAAAGCTCGAGTAATACTTTCAAAGATCAGTTTATATCGCTCATAACAAATTTCAGAGAATTTCGTCAAAACTAAGCTATATCTAAATTCAATACAAAATATAACGAAACTAATCCCTAAAAAAGATATTAAATAAAGAAATAAAATACCAAAATTTGAATATAGTTTCAATCTAATCTGCGCGGCAACCTCGCCCTCTCCATTGTACTTTAGACTCAGCATTTTTATTCTATCCTTTCCCAATCTTCTAGCAACTTTAGTGAAGTATCTTTCCTGAAACATTCTGTAAATACCAGAAGGACCGTTAAAAAGCTTAGCATTTTGCAAAAACCACGAGGCCGCCATGCTTGAATAGCCGTTCACCGTGACCGTAAATGGACCAAAGGGTTTCCTAATCACGAAACAGAGAACGTTGTCACCTTGACTCACAACCTTATCCTTTTTCACCTTGTAGGCCAACGTGTCATAGATGTAAATTGTTCCCTTAATTGAAGCCATTTTGTCGCGCCATGTCACATTAAATGGCTGATTTAGTTGTTCAATTCCTACATCTAAAACTACATCTCCATCGGACAAGTTTCTTTCGATTTGCTGCTTGATTTCTACCCCCATTAGAAGCTTTAATCCCGACAAGACATTGAGATCGGCTATAATTAGTCGAAACCCGTTGTCGATCGCTTCTTTTATATCGAGGAATACGTGTAGTTCCAACGGAGCTGTGATACTTGTCGTCATGAAGGCTTCGTAGTGATAGCTTAGAAATGAAGTTACCGCTAGACCGAGGAATACAGCGGGATTCTTCCAATGGTTAAAATTACGGGGGCCAATGTAAATGAAAAAGTACAAGGCGTCAAACATCATGGAGAGTCGGCGGCCAATGATGGCGAATAGGGCGAAGGTGGTTAGAAGGCATAGCCAAGTCGGGTTGTCAAAGGGTGTGGTGACCCATGCCCAAGAAGGGGCGGCGTAGTCGGCCTTATTGATGCAGTAAATTAGGTACAGCTCCCGCTGAAAGAAGGCGAGAAGAAGTGGGTGAAGGTAGTCGGAGAATTGTTGTGGTTGGCTCATGGTAATGGGCCGTTCGCACAGGTAGAGTGGGGCCCATTCGTATTCATCTCGATCGTCCAGTGGTGGGCAAGTACTCCATTCTGAGAATATTATGTACGAACAAATTTATCAATCCATTAAAAATTCATTTACCTTGGCTTAGTTCATTAACGCTTGGTGTAATGTTACCCTTCTGCACAGTAAGCACAATCCGAGCTCTATATAAGGTAAACTAAATCCAGAGTAGAATTTGCTCCTTATCAAGGCAACGTTAATCTGGACTTAGTATAGTTTGTTAAATGTAGGATTGAGAGACCTTAACTTTTCGACTTTTCTTAAAGTCAATCCGGAAGTTGGTCATTCAAATAAACATAATTTTGAGTAATCCAATCTTTAAAAAGTATCTGTATTGCTGAAAGCTAACTAGCATTAAAGAATCGAGTTTATGCGTTTAAACAAATCCACGAATTAAATCTCTGATATTTGTGTAAAAATTGAGTCAATTTTGGCTAGAATTCCCTAATTTGTTTATCGATATATTTTACTGGCCTAGAACTTTGCTAATTTGTTCATTGTTCTATCTACCTTCTTAAGTAAAACCAGTCGAAAAATTCAGGTCATTATAATGTTGAATGTTGGATTTTTTCACAATTTTTTTGCTGTTATTGAAGAAACAAATCTTTCTACCTTCTATCGATGCATTCAGCCGTTCCTTCATAATTTCATAGATTGGATAATTATTTTGGCAGCCAGGTTCTGAGTCGAAATACTTTTGACAGTTTGCCAGTTTTGGATTTTTTCTGATGCTCTCTTCCGTCGCGAAATAATCTCTACTTTTTTTGAAAGCGATCTTAGCCCCTCGCCCGTTCGAAGATAATTTTGTGTGAATTTCCCCAACTTTTGCGGGATATTGAAGAGTATTTATGGAAAGTTCGACCAGACGGTCGTTTGATGGACAAAGATAACAGAGTTGATGACCCAAGGCAATTTCCAGGTTTGTAACCGTTATGAAGGTCATGGGACACGTGAATCCCAATTTCGAAAGGTCCCCAACCTGTCCCTTGATTTCGCCGGAGTTTGCAACATTGTAAAATATAACGTTGCGATCGTTTCGCAATGCATGTCCAGATTGTGCAATCTTGAAGGACAAATCATTCATATTTCTTGCAATCGTTATAAAAATTTTGGTTTTTTGACCGCCATATCGTGTCGGTGGGACATGAAGGTAATAACCTTCCTTCCCAACGGGATCATATTCTTCGTCGTCTTGTGAATTAGAAGCTCTTTCGAGGCTGTAGAATACCGTGATGGAGTATCCCTTGATTAGTTGTAGATCAAAGCAGGAATTTAGTACTAACCGACGTGGAGATGTGGGGTGGAATGACAACCTAAAATTTATTTCGTGCGAGGTAGATATCTTTGAGATAAGGGAATTTAGGGATAATGTATTGATAAGGTGAAGATGGGAAAGTAGGATGACTATGAAGACATGAATTGTTGATTCAGAAAAACACATCTTGGCCGAAATTATGTATCTGTGTACAGAAAGCAAAACCGATTTTAAATTTTAGCAATACATTTTTCCAACAAGAATATTTAAGAATATATGTTGCACACGTCGCCAACCTTGGTCACGAGCTCTTGGAAACTATCACAATTGTCTAAATATTTTAGGAATGAACTTTTGTAATAGTAATTCCACCATCAACATCTACACGAATGTGAGACGAGTTAAACTTAACTTCTGGATATTAACGGTTTCATTTTGTTCCTACATATAATCCGGATGACTTTATGTGGTATGTGGTAAATAGAGGGGTCGCCTATTTATTGTATTACATAGATCTTGGTTTTTAGACACGAATACATAATTATAATTATTTCCGCCATTACTTGAGAAAAATTAAAGTCAAACAATTGAAAAGCCTAAAATTTGAAATATATCAAATTTGTGGCAAATTTGTCGGCTCAAAGAAATAGGATTACAAAGGATTTAAATTTTCTGCTCAAAAATAAATAAGACTTTTGTGCAAAATGAAAGTATTTCGTAAATATTTGTTTTCTAACTAATAAATATATATGTACTTAAGCGATTTTTCATAAATATATATCTAGCCGCCCTCTGATTATTATGTACTATGGGGGGGAGGTTAAACTCGAGGGGATGGTTTGGGTCAAAATGGAGACGTGTACCTATTTCATCCCGGACTTAATTAAATATGGCATTAATGACTAATTAAATTATTTGGTTCCAGTTGGGACCGAGGTGAACCCATGACGTACGTAATGGGAGAAGGAACGGTCATCAAGGGTGCGGAAATTGGCGCCATGGGAATGTGTGTGGGTGAGGATTTAGTCTAATTTCTAAAAATTGATTATATACGTAGGCTATCCAAACCCGCAATCACGAGGAGAATCATTTTCTAAAATTCGGAAGGCCATGTCTATGGAACTGTAAAAGTTCCCGGGTAAAAATGACCGTGTCGAATTGTGTAGTTTTCAACCAAAGCTCGATGCATACGACAGATATCCTGCAGAAAATTGCAATGGGTTTTATTCCGCAAGATTCTTGTGTACAGAAATCTGGATAGTTTCCTGTACAACACGCTCCGTAAAATGTTTTAAAGCTACTAGAATTTGAAAAAGCAAAGAAACATTTTGCACAGATTCGGCCAAAACTTCTGCCAGAAATCTGTTCAGAAATCTGAAATCTTAGTTTTACTCGAAAATATTAAAGCGAGGTACTTTTGACTATCCAAGACAAAAAAATCCACTAATTCATACATGGGAAAAATGTGGTAGCACCAGGCCATAAAAAACTAAAATTTCCATTGAATAATTACTTCTTACGTTTTTTTCTTATGAACTGCAAGGTGAACGACGTCACAATGTAATGCCGGCTGCATTAGCGTATGGAGACAAGGACTATGGGCAAATTCCAGCTGGTAAGAGGGCTAAATATCGATTGAGTTTACGGTAATGTCTAGCGGTTGCAATTAAACTTTACTAATTCTACACTCTCATTAATTTTGAGACACCATTGTTGGCATTGGAGGTTCGATGTGATTCCACCACGTGGTAACACGATACAACTTAATAAGTTACGTTCTCAAGGTATGAAACTGTCTCCCGTGTTGGAGGTATTTTTGCTACTGAGGGATTGGTAGAGTTGCCGGTGAGACAAGATGAAGTGAGATAGACCGAAATCCGTTGTATCTCACGCACTCGCACTAACCCAGCTCATCTCACTACCGGGAAAGATGAGATGAAAGCAAAATGAGTTAGTAAAGCTCGTGACTAATCTCATCCCGTTTTATCTGTCTAATTTATCAGCCTCATCTCGTCTCAAACTCATCTTCTTGTGATCAGATGACGCGAACTCATCTCACCGGAAAATAAAATATTACCGAAGCAGTACAATTGCATATTCCCCCGCCGGTAACAATCGTATCATAAAATTATTGCGAGTGTAGAATCTACATATCCAATAATTGGGGCAACTTGCCTGTTTTCCGCAAATTCAAAGTGGCGTTTATTATATAGGTTTTCATGTTCTCTAAATTTGTTCAATTGTTTCACCCAATAAATAGGATCCACTCTGGTGTTTGACGAGGTTTTGATGAAGTTGGAAGACGGTCCGCCAAAAGTTGACCCAATGGAAGCGATGGGTCTGGTTAAAAATGCGGACGGCTCGTACCCACTCTTCAAGTAAATTTGGGAGCAGATTTGGGCAAAATATTCCTTCAAGTTTAATATGCTAATGTTTCGAACTGGGAATAAATTTTAAGCACACAAATCTATTATAATTTTGGAAATGTAGTTCATTTATTTATAATCTAACTAGGGTAGATGTTATAATGGCGTCTCCAGACTTCTTGCAATGCAATACTCCACGCGCTTAGAAACTAGGTATTAATCTCTGTAAAACTTTTAATACCGTCCCACTGGTATTATCAACCGGTAACGATGTGGTGTTAATATATTGCGAAAAATCAATACTTAAACCTGAAGAGTGTAAACCCTTATTACTGGTGCGGGGTGCGGTATGACAACAATGCTGATGGGTACCGAGCTTATACCACGAGCTTATACCACCGCCATCAAGACGTGTCCTCTCACATATATTTCTATATTTATACTTCATATATTTAAGTGAAGAATGAAATGATGCATCAGTGTACATTTCTAAGTGACATAATATGCTGGTAGATATCATTTGTCTTATTTTCGAAAATCATAGGATTTCTAGGGCCAAACCACGGCAAAGAAAAAAGTAAAATATTATTTTCAAAGATTCTAGTCTTTTTTGCAACTGCTTTTGTGCCTACTAATTAAGGCTTTGGACCAATTTTGGCGATAGGGTGGTTAGCCCCGTTGGCGGAGCCATGAGGAGGTTGGCGAATGGGGTGCGTCGACCCCACAGCCATGCACGACGAGGACGAATGGGAGCACCACCGCGTCTTATCATGCGTCGACGACGACAAAAGTCAAGCCACACGTGAGCGTGAATACGCAAAGTTTTAACTAAAAATTGGCCGTTTTTTAATATCAACTGCATATTAAACTGAGCTGAGTGATATTGAAATGAGTGATTAACGTTATTAGATTTATGGTTGAATATTGACAAAACCAACAAACTGTAAATAAATTATAACGGTTTTTCAACTACAGAATAGTGCTTTTGTTGCTACATTCAACTCATTGGCTGAAGTGACGGACGGATCATGGCACAGGTATGCAATTTAGATACATATTTGAATGCAATACATGAATAATATATAGATGATGTAAATTGTGCATGTTTCGTCGGCATCTAATTAAATTTGCAGATAACATAATTGATACAGGTACACTTCCTTCATCTTGTGAGGCGCAAATAGGAGATATTACCTATAGACCGGTTCATGAAAGGCAACCGTGGTCCCGTGCGATAAATCAATCGGGAATTGGTCCTTGTACTATTCTAATTCATAATTCTATTCATTTAATCAAATCGCGTTTGAGTAGATAAAACTCTCTTGAAGATGAGGCCAACTACCACCACCACCACCACTTCCACCACCACCAGGCCAGTGAGAATTAATTAGAGACGTGACAATCAAGCATACATTATTTAATTTCATAAAACAACTGCGAGGGCGATGAAAATACTAAATTTACCGTTTTTCAGATATCGTTGCAGAGCCGGCTACCACCACAAGGCTTCCAGTCCCACCGCCGCCACCGCCACTATCATTAATTCCATTGAAATATGCAGACAAGCATGGTAATGAATCATATTCTTAGTTTCATTAGCTTATGCAGAATTTAACTGATTTTCATTTTCCCACAAAACAAACCAAGTCGGCACAGAAGAGCGTCAGCCTACCACCACCACCGCCACCACAGCAGCAAGCGATTCGGACTCTGACTTATGCCAAGAGACCAGACGTGATAAAGTAATTCGTAGAGTGTGTAGGTTTAATATGTTGCATGAGGAGGGCGAGCTGCAGCTCCAATACGGGAATATTGCTGAGATGCGATGCCATGAGCGTATTATTCGGTAGGAAAGGCGTAATCAATGAAAACTGCTTGTGCTGAATAAGTAAGAATAAGAATCTTAATATGTTACTTTATATATTTACAACTTATAATTACAGCTATAACTAAAATTACAAATAATTTCACAATTATTTTGTGCATGATTGTAATAAATAACACGTATCATTTTAACATTCACATGACGATTAAATTGCATTGGTATTAAAAAGTTGTCAGTGCATACACGATTAGACATCACTAGATTACTACATTTCATGATAGCGCTGTTATACGAAAAAGGACTACATATACCTATGTTCGATTGAACAAGAAATTTAAAATATTAAAAAACTTTTTTTTAGTTTTTGATGTATCCAGAAACTGATGATGATGATCACGACGGTGAATGAGGAACAGCAACAGCAGAGGATGACCGTTCCAAGCCCAATTGTTGGAGAATCAGCAAATGCATAATCTGATTTTGCCTCTATGAAATCTTCAGCTGCGCTCCAATATGGAAAAGCGATACAGAGAGATTCTTTTGCACAAGGCCCAATGTGTTTTGAACCCGTCTTCTTGACTGCTCCACCTCATGCAATTTAGCAATGTAAATCCTGCTTGCAATTAACGTGAGTGCTTTTTCTTCGCTTCAGACAAGGCATAGTTCCATCTACATGGCGAAGAAGATGAAGATGATGAGGGTGTGATTAGGGCTGTCTGGGACGAATTGTCTACAGAAGGAACTGCAGTGTGGGTTGTGGTGCTTGACGCTATCACGGCGAAAATCTGCACGTAAAAATCCACAGAACAGCAGTAGATACGCCTTTAAGGACTCGAATGGTAGTTTTTTTAACTCTGGCCGAGTCTGTCAAAGAGATGCGATGTTTGACTTGACTCAAAAGTAAACAGTACTACTATTGTTGACTTCATCGTAGCTCTGCTGTCCTTTTAATAATTTTTAATAATTTAACTCGTCTCCCTGGTCGAGTGTAAGTACCCGATTGCTTTCAACTTCCTCGGCCAATGTATCCAGAGCCTCGAGCTGCATTATTATGAATTTCAGAGTTCCGGCAGGTAAAATAATATGAATTGTCCCCTTATTGAAAATGTCAAGGTTCCCACTATTGGTTCAACCTGTTAACAGTTAATTTTGCATATCTAAAAACCCTAAGAATTAGCAAATTGGATAAGCTTTCTAAAACCGAAAACAGAATTTGATTATCTCTTTTCGTTAGAAAATGACAGGACGAAATGTTGAGGAGGTGGAAAAATTAGTTTGCCACTCGTGCGAAAAAGTGTTTTTCTTGAATCAGAAAAGGGCTCATCACCACTTCAAGCGATGTCCCGGATAAAATTCATCATACACTACACATATCTAGGGATCGTGAAAATGTAAAAAATAAAATTTGGCCTTGTTGACCTGTCCGCCAGCAGACCAAAACACTGACGAGAAACATGAAAAAACTTTTGCAGAAAACCCGAACAGATCGGTAAGGGTTGCACCCAGGCAACTAAAAATTTCAAAAACCTATCTTCGCCGATCAAAGCCAATAAGATGGGCTTCAAAACTTACAACACTTAAACCTCGCCAAAATGCAATAAAGACGAAAAGGCCGGAGCTAAAACAAATTGTCGAAAACTTGTTGAGAAAATGTTGAAATCGAATCCTAGAAGTTTGTCGTCGTGAATGATGAAAACAACTGCCCCGTTGACCTCGAAGCATCAATGGTGTAAAGTTCTACTCAAGTAGAAGTAAAAATGACATTTGTTCGAAATATAAATTCAAATACAAGCAAAATTTCCGATGAAATACATAAAATGGATTGCAGTCGACAACAATTGGAGCGTCTCAACTCCATTTGCTACCACCAAGAATATAAACTTTAGGCTTCATTTGATAGAGTGAGTCATAAAAAGATTTATCTACCCCATCAAAAAAAAACATGCTTCATTTTGACCTCGCATGGATGCGTGCTAGAATGCCAAAATTGTGACAAGGTATCTTCGAGGGGAAAAAGTTGTTTTTTCGAAAAGAAGGACAACGCTCCAAACGTACCTCAATGTTTGCCCATTGAAAGATTTTTGCCATAAATTAAGAAACAATACTCTTAGAAAAAAAGAACATAAACAAAATCGGAAGAATTTCTGCGGGTTATAGAGAAAACCATCATAGAAGTTGGAACCAGTGGCAAAGCGCTTCTGCTGTAAAAATCGGAGAAAATCCACTTGCGCTGATCCAAGATCTACAGGTTGCGATTGAGAATGGTTGGTGGCTGGCAAGCACACTTTGTTCGAATGTATTGATCCTTCTTCGTCGCTTGACAGGTCAATGTATTCAACCACTCTGGGCGTTTTTTAGGCTTCTTTCTCCCGAGCCTCGTGACATCCACCCATCCTGGTTGCTGCTCCATGATGATCGCAGAATGAAGCAGGCTTTCTTATCAGAAATCGCCCTAGGAAGAGAGTGATTTCCCCACTGGAGGTTTTTCCCAACAAGCTAGTGGAGTACATCGACATGCGTAAGACATCGCTAGAATCGCTTAAAGGTCCCCGATTCTCACCAGACGTGCAAAATAAGTCCCACGTTGTGCTATTACAGAAGCATCTCTTGCAAGAAGTGATGAAATTAGTATATATCCACAAAGCCATAATTTTCAAACAGGAAGCTTGGCTCCGTTCTTATATTATCAAGGCTGTAAATTAAAGGAGAGAATGTAGGATTATGCATGATTCAATTGGAGATGAAGTGGACACGAAATCGTTAGTTTCTTTATTGGGTTATTTCATCCAAAATACAAGAAAGCAGACTTCGTCACAACTATGTAGAACACGAGAGGAACGTATTAAAGCAGCTGCAAGATCAGAATTTGATGATTTAAAGGTTATACATTCATGTAAAAGTATTTTCTCCTTCAAGAAAAATACTTCTCACTATCCGTACAACATTATCGCTGCATTTGCAACACTCAATTGTTGTGTAACATAAAATCTATGATACTCAATACGAATCGCACATTCCTGTGTTTTAACGCAGCGAGAGTATGCGCATCCCTGGAGATATCTCCAGTTAAACCTTCCATGGGCTGGCTCGTACGAAATTTGAAATATGAAATTACGATTAAAAGGCGTAAGTTTGTTAAGCAAATAGGATAATATGCAGCATTTAGAAAATAAGGTAGGATGCAATGATGTTACTCGATTAAGGAGAGCTGTTACGTTAGTTCAATTGCGAGGAATAATGAGAGCAGGGAGAAGTGAAAGCGAAATGAATTTGGAAAAATATGGCAGATTTTGCCGATTTCAGCTAAATATGGAAGGTTTACTTTTTAAAGAAAAAGATTATTACCAAAAAATTAAATATACAGTACAGAGACTGATAAAAACCAATAAATGTGCAAAAATAAAAATGCAAACAATTGCAAAAATCAATTCAAAACTTCAACACCAAGTCCAAGAATTGGCTCACACTCGAATACTCCAATGATGATCTTTCATTAAATTTTAGTTTTAAGCTAAAAACTGTCGTCAAAAAAAGTTGATGCGGAAGGAATTTGTCGGTGATGGTAATGGTGTGGGGCCTCAGGACTATTTGTGGGTGTGCCGTGCCTTCTAAATGCGCGACATAGCATACGCACGTCCCACCAAACCAACCGACAATGCTCAAATATATTTATAGGATAAGGTTGACGTCGCGCATCTGTGCATCTATGAATAATAATGTATTATATGTATATATAGCTTCCCATTCCCAACGCGTCTCCATTGATACGATTTTTTAAAATAAAAATCCACACTCGTCGCCAAACCATATATGTTGGATATGACTGGAGTACACATATTGCAATAACGCCTAGTAACATGGGTTATAATTTTAAAAAAATATGATGATGATTAGTGTAATTAAATAAATATACCATGAATATTCCAAAATAGATCAACTGGGGAACTGGTTGGGGAAACCTCAGGTTTTTGACACATTCTCCAATTTCCAAAGCCGATGACCGTATATTTGTCGTCATTGGGAGGAGGGTCACACGATGATGATTTTGTGTCGTAGTTGAGGATGTAAAAATATAATGCTACGTACTACGCACCCAACGCAATTGTTTAAAAATATGGAACAATCCGTGCCTGTAAACGAGAGAGAGATGATGTGAACGCGAGATGATTAATGCCGGTATTTTTTGGTTCCAGAATAAAAAATGAAAGTAACAAACAACCTTTATTTGTTTGGGGTAGTACAATAATCATTTTATTCAATCTTGTTAACTAAAGGTATTCATGAAATGAATAACGATTTAATGATATTCTAGAACAACATTTTCTATAGATTGCAGATTTAGATTGCAGTGGGTTGGGTGGTAGCTATTATTATCAGAAACTTTTTATGTATATAAAGATTTTACTCACCAAAATGCAACTGTAACGCACCAAAATTGTTAACTCGTTGGCAGACTCCCTTACTCAACTGCGAATAATACTTTGTCCACCACCACGATCCGATAATCCCATCAACCGCATCCAACGTCGATGAAATGTTAAAAATTTAAACGCATTAGAAATATGAAAACAATTCTCCTAAAATAAAGTTTTGAATTTTAAACCTGAATTTTTTCCATTTTTTTCAAATTTAAAAAGTGTACCTAATGTAATTTAGGTTATTTTTTGATGCCGTGGTGCGTGTGCTCCTGCTTGGCCAAGATTATGGACGAGCATCACGCACCACGGCACATGCATAGGTGTTACGGATTTGATGGGTAGTCGAATCTACCGAGTCCTAAATACTCCCTGCTTAATTTACCCGAGAAATCTTATAAAAGTTATTTAGTGACTACAACCTTGGTATTTTGTTTGACCTTTAAAAAACATTGAACATTGAATATGAATTTGTAAATCAACAATGCTAAACATTTAAACAATACACAATGTTTGTAGAAAATGCTTTAAACGAATAATGGTTCATTGTTACACAAGAGAAACTTCACCACGTACTCGTTGAGATAACCTTTCCTCCGCATTTACATATTCTACCAGCATATGGAACCATGTCCCACTTTCCAGTCCTCCTCCTTTTGTCCTTGAGTTTCGCACCGGATGTTTCTGCAGGAGGTCCCCCACCCATGTCGCAGATGGAGTACGTCCAGAAGTACAAAAACGTGTCCATCACGGTCGTCTATTTGCCACCGAATTGTACACGCAAGTCAAAAGATGGGGACCAACTGACGACAAACTATGTCGGATATTTTCCCGACGGGAAGAAATTTGATTCCACGTAAGGTTTTGCGAAAGGGGACGTTCATACACTATGCAAAGGAAAAATGGGAGTTTTTAGACCCCTTCCCACTTTTACATGGGTCCTATGGACGCAATATCCTACGGGACTTGGATTCCCAATCTCTACTTACATTATTTATGAACATTCCTAAATATTACATTCCTTGGGAAATACTTCTTGCATTACAATTGATACGACCTACATACATACATATTTTTTATCCATGGCGTCATTACATAAATACGGTTTTATGGACTTCTGAAAATGTGTGGAGAAACAATTAATTAATGTGTTAATTCGTTATTCTAGTTGGGATCGAGGTGAACCCATGACCTACGTGATGGGAGAAGGCACGGTGATCAAGGGCGCTGAAATTGGCGCCATTGGAATGTGCGTAGGTGAGGATTTAGTGTAATCTGTATGAACTAATTAGCTTACCCAATCATTTTCTAAAATGTGCAAGGTCATGTCTTTGAAACTCTAAAAAGTCCCGAGTAAAAGTCACTGTATCGAATTCTGCAGTATTCGACAAAAGCCCGAAGCACATTGAATAGATATTGTGCAGAAGTTTTTTTATCAATCCTGCAGAAAATAATTTTTTAGGTTTTATTCCTACCAGGGTTGCAGAAATTTCATCTCACCCTCGTAAATCTCATCTCACTGAGGTATAATGAGAAATAGTGAGACATGAGAAATATGAGATTTAGTGAGATTTATGAGCCATGCACTAGCGCCACCTAGCGGACAGGGTCATTAACTACATGTTGATCTCATTATTAGCTCACCCTGCGTAGCATGAGAGCTATTGAATTCCTCTTGTCCGTCCGTCTGTCCGTCTGTCTGTTGACGAGTTTTTTGCATCAATTGATGCTAATTAATAAGTCCCTGCTCCATTATTACAGGACTGAGGAGCACCACTGGTATTAAACAATCCTTGACGCAATGGTGCAAGTTAATTCAGCAAATAGATCGAGATAGGACTATAATTTTGGAATAAGTAACAACGTTTGTGAAGAGCAATTAGTTATTAAAAATGATGCGTAACAATTGAGCCATATATTTCCCCCCAAAAATCAATGATGCGTAACAATTGGGCCATCTATTTCCCCCCAAAAATCATATCAGAATTCTGTTCTATTTGTCCCATTATTCTGCACCATTTACGCTAAAATATACTAATTTAAAAATGAATAATTGGAGAAGGGATTCCCTACGCACCAATGATGCAGAATGTCGGGAGAAAGAACCATACAATTTTTTTAAAGTTTTCAAAATTAGGGACTCCGCTGGTCACTAATGTTGCCATAGTGGTGCAAACTAATTCCGGATTTTTAAAATATATTTTTCCGTTTATATTGCACTATTGGCGCCAGAATCTATGAGAGTTATAATCTATTTTGTCGGCTTATTCCGTACCTTTGGTGGAAAGTTATATGACAGGGTGAGCTATTTCTAACGTTACTACGGTTTATTAGCTCACCCTGCGTAGCATGAGAGCTATTGAATTCCTCTTGTCCGTCTGTCTGTCTGTCTGTGTGTTAACGACCTGTTTGCATCAATTGATGCTAATTAAATAGGACCATGTCCATTTTTTGGGCAATTAGAAGCACCATTATTGTGAAACAAACAGTACCGCAAAATGGTGCGAAATAATTGGGGGAATCGATGTATTCCGCACCAATGGTTAAGATTATCTGAAAGTTCTTGTTAGTCGTGGCGGACATATCTTAACCTCGAAATCATGTCAAAATTGTATCTCAATTTTACGCATTTCGGCCGCACCAATGGTGCAAAATTTTATCAAATTTTTGTTATTCTCCGCTTATTCTGTACCATTGGTGCAAAATTATATGAAAATTATGAATCTTTTTTGTCGGCTAATTCTGCACCTTTGGCGCAAAGTTACATATACAACTCATTATAATAAGGTGAGCTACTTCTAACGTTACAACGGTTTATTTCTCATATTTCTCACTCCACATTTCTCACCCCAAGTGAGATAAATCATATAAATCATTAAATCTCACTGTATCTCACTCAGTGATATATAATATATATCACTTGTAACCCTGACTCCTACTAATTTTGCACAAATCGCTATGTATAAGGTTTTTCTGCAGAAAAGTTGTTCAAACTTTTACTCAGGATTTTTAGACAGAAGATAGTTTTTGAATTTGCAAGGCCATTAATTAAGAAATGAGAACATTGTGGGGGACGTCATAAGCCCATAAAAAACTAAAGTTCTCATCAAACAATTTTTTTTTACTTACCAGGTGAACGACGTCACACCGTAATGCCCCCAGCATTAGCGTATGGGGACAAGGACTATGCACAAATTCCTGGCGGTAAGTGCCGTAAACATGGACTAACTTGGGGGCATGGTCTAGTAAAAAAACACTCTGGCGCCTACATATACACTTTGTATTCTACAAAGTCTAGTAACCGTCTGTCTATCCGTCAATTGTGATATAATGTTCTGACATTACCCCCAAAAATTACAAAATTAGACACGTATCTATTAAGTAATTACGCTTTCGCGATGGTTTGTCATTCCCATAGTCAGTCCCAAACTTTTGCAACCAAAAAATCCTTTTTTTGCTCTTTGTAAATACAAGGTTTTGCGATCATAGGTTCAAACTCAAAATTGGCGGTTATCATTAATGTTTTGGTATGTTATAAATCTTTATGCATGTTGGATTGCTTCGCCCAATAAACAGGATCCACTCTGGTGTTTGACGAAGTTTTGATGAAGTTGGAAGACGGTCCTTCTAAAGTTGACCCCATGGAAGCGATGGGTCTCGTCAAAAATGCGGATGGCTCGTACCCACTCTTCAAGTAAATTTGGGAGCAGAGTCGGAAAAAATATGAATCTGAATTTAATATGGAAATAATTCTAATCATGAATAAATTTGTCATATAAATAAATCAGTGAATTGATGAAGTTCTGATAGTGAAGTAGTGATGAAGATTTATTTAAGCAATGACTAAATCAGACTTTATAATGGCATGCTAAATAAATATTGGTATTATTCCGTTTTTTCTAGCGGGAACCAGGATGCCAAACCGATAAATATGTAAGTTCGTTGACGGAATATGTGAATTTACAAATATCGACGTTTCACATGTTTGGTTTGAAATTTCAGCAAATTTTGATTTTTACCTTGATTTTAATTTTTTTCATACATGCATACGTGCGTAAATATGTACATACCTATCGGTCTTGCAAATACAAAGCATTCTGTGCTACATGCCAATGACAACTTTAATTATTAGCTCGCCCTGCGTAGCATGAGAGCTATTGAATTCCTCTTGTCCGTCTGTTTGTCTGTCTGTCCGTCTGTCTGTTAATGAGTTTTTTGCATCAATTGATGCTAATTAAATAGGCCCGTGTCCGTTTTTTACGAAATTAGTAGCACCATTGCTGTCAAGCAATCAGTCCCGAAAAATGGTGCTAAATAATTGGGGGAATAGGTGCAACCCGCATCAGTGGGGCATATTATCCCGTAGTAATTTACATCCCATTTTGCAATCAGTGAATCTCGAAAAAGTGTCAATATTCTGTATCAATTTTCCTCATTTCTGCTGCACCAATAGTGCAATTGTTTCTAATATATCTGGTTCTTTCCATTAGTGAACCTCCAAAAAGTGTCAATATTCTGTATCAATTTTTCCCATTTCTGCTGCACCAATAGTGCAATTGTTTCTAATATATCTAGTTTATTCGCTTCTTCGGTACGATTGGTGATCGTCATACGTACATTTAACTTCAGTAAGATTATATCATCATCAAACATGCGTAATGAGTGTAGTGTATTATATATTTTATCAATGTGTTTTAATAAACAACAAAATTGACACCTTTCTCCTCCAATTGACACCTTCTGACGTTTCAAGTTGCTTCAGAAATTGCGAAAAGAAATAGCGAGGAGGATAAATTCTGATAAGTTTTGATAAATTCGGACCAAGACTCTTTCATCTATTTCAATGTTTGTTTGATCTGGTGAATAAACCGTAGTAACGTTAGAAGTAGCTCACCCTGGAATAATTAGTTGGATATCATCAAAGGTGCATAATAAGCGGATAAAATAGATGCATCATTTTTTATATAATTTTGCACCAATGGTACAGAATAAACGGGAAATATAAGAAATTTGATACAATATTGCACCAATGGTGCAGTCGAAATGGTTACAATTGGGACTACATTTTGACACTATTTCGAGGTTGAGTTAGGTCAGCCAAGGCTTACTAGAACTTTTAGTTAATCCTAATCATTGGTGCAGAATACATCGATTCCCCCAATTATTTCGCACCATTTTGCCTTAACGATTTTTTTATACCAATTGTGCTACAAATTAGGGATAAAATGGTCTCGGGACTTATTAATTAGCATCAATTGATGCAAAAAACTCGTGAACAGACAGACAGACAGACGGACGGACAGACGGACAAGAGGAATTCAATAGCTCTCATGCTACGCAGGGTGAGCTAATAACGTGATCATAGTTACAGTACATAAGTTTTAGAATGTTTCTCCATGATATTTTTTTTTTGCTCCCATGTATGTATATGCACATATTGACTAAGATTATCAAAGTTATGTACCTATTTATGTAACTTATTTTTTATTCTTATTGTTTAGTCTGTCATTTAAGTATGACAGGGCGAGCTACTTCTACCGCTACAACGGTTTATTAATGGTTACAGAACCTATCTATATATGTACACACCATTAACTTCCTAGTTGCTGGCAATTACGGTCGAAAAAATTTGACGTGCACAAACCTCCTGTACAAGTGGGGTTGCCCGCTCAACAAAATTATTCCGAAACTCTAACCTCAACGGCCTGAACGGTTTATACATTTTTCTGCCCAGCTTGGTCGGCTTGGCCCAAATGAATTTATATCGGTCTTGAATCCTGTTTTTACTCGCCACATAGATTTTCGCGGCTCCAGAAAGAGATGCCATATTTACCAGTGCAGCTCCCACAGAAATCGTGGCACACAACATTACCTGAACTAACGTCATTTCGCTGTGGATCGTTAACAGCCATGATGTTAACTATTGGGAGGTATACGGCAATAGTTGGGAGAAGCCAGGTTCGGCACGACGAATTCAACACTCGGTCAAATACTTGTGCACTTCTAAAATTTTTTATGGTAAGGTTGCCCATCTTGTGAGCCAAGAGAATAGTTCTGGGCAGAAGGAGACATGATATGCGTCCCAGTGAAGTAAAGCATGCATGAAATCCGAGGCCAAGTTCAGCAAGAAGGATTGGAATTTGTTGTTTCCAAGAGATCAGCCCGTCCCGGCATTGCTCCAGAGTAAATAGTAACGAGCTAAGGGAAGGAGATTTGCAGAGGAATGTGTACGAAATGACGACTAGAGCTAGGGGAACCGTGGTATAGGTACATTCGACAAGTAGCAGTGAGGCACGAGCGACACGTGCCCAACGATGGGTAATATGAATCCCTGTAGTAGTAAAAATATGTTAAAAACAGAAAATGTACACTTGTTTCTTAGAAATTGCAGTAATCAGAACAAGATTCGGACAAGAGAAACATTTCTGGAAGCCTGAGCTCCTGGCATAACCGTTATATACATTTTATCTATTTTTTACTGTTGGTCCAGGGATGTGACAAAATTAAAACGAAATTTGGTGACGCTATGACGCCCTTGGTGACGAGCGGATCGGTCACCTTCGCCCATGCTTTTAATTGCTGAGGTACTCTTTTCACTCATCTCGCTACAGAAATCTCAAATCTCAGCAGAGAAACAAGTTAAAAAAACTCATTGCAATCGATTAGCCGCTGTCCAGCAACCCCGCAGATTTCCTGTCGCTCCCGCCACGGCACCAAGTCCACCGCCCAGCGCGCCACCAAATTCCGCCCCCGCTCCTGTCGCATTTTTGGTAACCAAACCCGGCACCAAGACCTCCGCCCACCGAGTCGCATAATCCGGCCGGCACGAAGTTGGGATTCCCTTCCGCAATGGCACCCATAGAACCACCTGAATATATGCACAAATACGTATGAATACAGTCTTAAAATGGTGTTACAGTTGTAAAAAGTATTTAAATCCAGGCGGAATTCAATATTAAGTAAACTACATACACTAAATCCAGGGTAATGTTGACTTGATAAAGAGTAAAGTTTACGCCAGCTTTAGCATAGTTTATTTATGTAAGATTCAAAGTGCATTCATTCTCAAAAAGGTGACATTATTTTTAAGAGTGTGTTCTAATTGCATAACGACAAACGGATAGAAATCCGGTATTCAAATAACACCAAGCGGTATCTATGTACATATTCCTTTAACAAGGCGGAATCGATGCGTAAGTAACACGGTGTAGTAATAACTCAGCATTAAAGTCTTACAATACCAGTAGGAAATTTTTACGGGTCGGTATAATTTTAATACCGAACGGTAGTAAAGTTAATACCGAGCAATCAATAACTGCCAGATTTATTTATAACCGTGTGTTAAAAATATAAGTAACTACATACCAATATACCAATATATAGTGTTATATACGCGAGCGACAAAATGACACTTATGAGAACTCATGAATGAATAAATTTGCATAGTGGGGTATGTATTAAATAATTCCAAGAAGAAATGGACACTCATTAAGCACATTCATAACTTGATATCTTTGAGGTATGAATAGACCCATTTATTCATGCGAAGTGCATGCAGAGCTGCACAATGTCATCATTTTGTTTGTCTGTCCGTCCGTAGGCAAGATATCTCCGGAACGGTACAACATAATCAAACGCTGTTTTCGCCGTTGTGCTTCTACTTTTTGGTTCTCAGCTGAGCTCGACAATGCACGGTGGTCCGGAATATTGAATTTCTTGGCCAAAACCTATTCTCACCGATTCGAAAACAAACTACCCTGTGTAATACCTTTGACATAGATGTTCAATTGTGGAAAGTTTCATTTTAATTGTTCCAGTGGTTATGGCGTGGCACATGCCTAAACTTGCCTTATAACATTGGGCTAAATGGGAAAAACTTCAAGTTGAAAATCCTGTCTAGTCCTGTGGTATTTCGAGAAACCGTTAATGTGATATTAAACCCTTATATCATATCTACAAAATCTGCTGCCCCTTTTTGCCCCTTTTGCAAATTGACAGAGAAATTTGAGTTTATGCAAAAGCAAATTGAAAAAAAACAAAATATCTGAAGTGCTCCAATCATTGCCATGTATGAAATTTTTGAGTGTTCCATATAACACAATCGCTTCGAAATATCTTGCCCATTGCTAGGGGAAGGGAACATGGTAAAACAAATCCCTCCAAATAAATTATTACCACGGGGGGAATTTTATGACGAGGTGGCCCCCTGAGGAAGGACGACGAAATTTTTAATTTTGGACATGTTTTCTTTTTTAATGAGATCAAAGGGCAGAAATACTCAATACAATTATACAATATTGTCATTTGACAAATATACATCCTCAAATATATCGAAACAAAACTTTCAAATTTACATTTGACCACACCCATTGGTGGTGGGTGTGCCGGTAATGTCCCAATATTGTTAGTGAATTGCATAAAGCTTGATGAGACCTTTCATATGATACCCCACTTGATGGGGTAGCACGAGAAAATAATTATTTGCCCTTGACCACACCCCCAAAGGGGTGTGGCTATCAGTGAATCTTCCATAACTTATACCCTTTAAACTTCATATCTCGCTTTCCGAAGACAGTATTCGAAAAAATTAATTTGTTCGAAAGTTATAGGTTTTGGCAAGCAAATAAGCCAATCCGGACCAGTGTGCAATGGCGTCGATCGGACTGCCCCAAATAACGCGATGGGGGTGTGGTTCAACATTAAATTTTACCTTGATTTCCATATGAGGTGTCATTTTTTTGGAAATTTCGCCACGAGGTAGTCCTCCGTCGAGTTCAAGAATATTGACGCAAAAATCACTTGCACTTGGTAAATCATTTTATTTTATAACTTAGAAATTAATACTTAAAATTGATATTCACATTGCGTGACGAAAGTCCACAATAACAGTCCGATTAAGCCAGAGTCGTACCGATGGTTCATCAAGAGGCATGCTCCTAACCCTATGAACAAGAGGGTATGGAACAGGACTCCATTGTTCGCTACTCGAATATATAACAAATAACTTGCTTATCTCAGATAACCATTTGCCTAATTAAAGAAATATCTCAAAAGTTAGCAATGCTCACTTCTTCGTAATTAATAAAATAATATTTATTGGATGTTTGCTAGAGTATATATTCGTCTGAATCCACCACTCGAAGTTATACTCATGAAATATTTACATATGCACATATTGGTAAATAGTTTAGAATTCTGGCAATCGGGATAACTTAGCGCAATTGATAATGCAAAGTAATAAAATCGTGCATGTGCTTCAATGATAACATTAAATCAATAGATTATATAAATTAGACAGATTAAACCAACACCAAGAAAAATTTAAACAACGCAAAGCGATTCCTTTGTTTATGCCCATTTAAAAAAATGTTTTGGACATTGATTCAAATGTTTATAAGAGACTTTAGCACTGAAGATAAATCATACTAAAGGTACTATGGTTTTCGTCCAGGTCGGATTTCGATGAATGGGATGAAATGAGATTTCGATGAATTTCGATGAATCTCATCCACTTAAGTACTTGCCTGCTGCTCAGGATTAAATATCATATTAAGAGGGACATCCATTCGCTCTGTGGAATCGAAATCTTCCCCACGCATATTCCGTTTGACTCCATGAAATCGTATATACGCTCCTCTGAGTCCTTGCTTAACTATGAAAAAATACATAAAATGTCACATCAGGCATGGTTGAACATACTTATGCTCCACTGTACTCATAGAAATCAAGTATTGTTCATGGTTACTTATTACATAATAACTTTACCACAGTGGTATTCTCAAGTACATATTTAGTTATAGCTCGATATTAAAGTTTTGCCATGTCGGCACCAAATTTCTACATTTGCCGATATGATTTTAACACCAAGCAGTAGCAGTTTTACCACTGAGAATGCCATAATAGATTATACACGATTTCTACAAATATATACCCATCTTAAAACATTTATTAGTAAGACTTACGTTTAGATTCGAAAGTACAACCCGATTCATTTCACTCATCGCAATGAGAACTCGTTGAAACAAATCCATCTCATTGTTGGTCAAATCAATGGTCACGTAATTGAAACCGTACGTCATAATTTTCAATGTTTTAAGCCCTGAAATTTTTGTTTAAATGTAAAAAAAATTTCAACCATAATGTAAATAAACCTAGTTATGTACACTCTTAAAAATAATGTTCCTTTTCTAAAAAACACATGCACTCTGATTTCTAATTTAAGTAAATTATATTTACTAAATCCAGTGTAAACTTCTCTTTTTCAGGATAAAATTACTTTGGATTTAGTATTTATGATTTGCTTAATTTATAATTCAGAGTGGATTTAGTTTTCAATAAAATAACTTCAAAAAAGCTTCCTTAGGTGAGGCGCTGCTAAAAGTGAAAAACAAGATTTCTGGCCTTATCTTTTAAATATCTCGTTCCCTCATCATTGTAACAGGAGATGGTGGCTTTGCATCATCACGAGGCCAGACATTTTGACCACATAACATACCACGCCGTTTATTACACACAGAAACTATAACAAAAATTGCATTTGCCACTAAAAAATTAATTAAAGCATTGCTAACTAAAATATATATTGATGCATAAACAGATTATAAGCTTGAGTTTATAAAAACTATTTCAGAGGATGAATATGATCGAATTAGCTAATAATTTATTTCACAAGCTAACCAGTACTTCAGGCAGCGAACGTCCATAAATTGCGTAACGCAAGAGGGGGGGAGTCTAAGGCTCCAATGATATCTTGCCTATGTTACGCATGTAAAAGGGGATCTATCAAATTGCTATTTTTGCGTTACATAATATATGGATGGCCCGCAACAACATTTAATTGACTTGTACAATTTTCTGCATGTGTTATACAAACTACTTCAACCACATTTGCTGAATTTAAAAAATGTCCTGTTCGAAGATTTAAGGGTAGGATTTTCTACCCTTAAATCCTACCCTTATTAGGCGGTAGTACATTAAAGGCTAATTGTATTTAGTAGCACAACTAGTTCTCAATACGAACGAGAAAATAACAAATGATAATTTTGAGAAATTCGTGAACCTAGACTTTCTTCCAGCGAGTTGCGAATTATTGCGAATATATTTTTTATTAGAAGAAGCTTGGCGTAATGTCTGGCCTCGTGGTGATGCAAAGCCACCATCTCCTGTTACAATGATGAGAGAACGAGATATTTAAAAGATAAGGCCAGAAATCTTGTTTTTCACTTTTAGCAGCGCCTCACCTAAGGAAGCTTTTTTGAAGTTATTTTATTTCATGGATTTTAGGCGATTCATATTTTCAGACAATTAATTCCACTTGTCAAAATTGTTAATCTATTCTTCAAATATTGTGAGCACTTTGAACCAGGCAATAAAACGGACAGTAAATTTGACAAAGCAATCTAATTATTAAATTTAAAATTTTCAATAGAATTTACAATTATCCCTAGTCTGGATTAATAATCACCAATCCGATATTTCGTAACTCTGACCAGCAAGTGCGTGTCTAAATGTTTTATACCAGAAATTTCTTAAAGGCGACTACTATTATTTTTAGTAAATTGCAATATTGGCTGCTAATAGCAACCAGCTACATTGCAATTTTGATGAAGAATGCTAAACAACATGAATAGTTTCAGATGCTTCCATCAAAACTTTTTCAGTTTTGGACCGATCTCAGTCGGATTTGTTTTAAATGACGCACAACCGATTTCTGCATGATCAAATCAGGTTTTATGCATATATTCCTTTGACACAAGTGTCTCAAATTTTGATTCTAAAGTTTCAAATTGAAATTTGAGGGCTTCAAATGCAACTTTTCCATCGGGAAAGCTGTAAAACCGCATCTCCTCATTCTCCTCTGAACGATTGCTCTTTACACCATTTGCGTAGGATTAACCGTTTAGGCTCTAGCCTTGTCGACAGTTTCAAAGGGTGTATACGAATGCATACTTAGGCTTCGCCGTAATCATGGTGACGCTTTTTTTTTGCGGGCACCCATTGTTACTTTTGCCTCACCTAAGAAAAAGGGAAACGATTTTTAAGAGTGCACTTATGTAGACCACCTTAATTAAAAAATTTGACACTCACCCTTAAATAATTCCTTACTATGCCAAAGAATTTGTAAAATTTCCAAAATTTCTTCCGGATACGTGGGCACCGCCAAATTCAAATGTTTCAAAGTTTCCTAACCCACACATGCCTGCAGAACCACGCCCAACTTCATCCCACTCTCGCCCCCTTTCCAATGCGTGTCCACTTACTTTTAACCTCTCCAAGTTCGGAAACACTGTCTTCAATCCGTCCAAAAGTGTGGGATCGTGCACTTCGATAAGCTCCAAATGCTTCACACTTATCAAGGTTTTTCCCTGATTGCAAATATTTCGTAAAATCTCCTCCGCACATTTCGACCTTTTGTAAACCCTTCCAATCGCCACGGTTTCCAGGGCGGGTAGCATCTCTCCGATATTTCGGAGGAGATCGACACTCCGAAAAATGTCGACCATTTCGATCCTTAAGTTTTTCAGTTTTTTCATCATCTTCCCTCCCGCAAGGAGGAATCCGGTTGGAAGGAATCTTTCAAAATTGTAGATCCCCTCCATCCCATCCCGGATCATTATTTCGGAGTTTTCGACATTTCGGAAACTTAAGGTAACAAGGCTCTCGCTTACTTTGTCCAATATTCGCGCTATGTTCGGAAGAGCGACGAGGGCAGACACCATGTCGATCGGTTTAATCGAATCTTGCGCAATTGTTAGTGATTGGAGAGATTTTGAAGAATTTGAGAAATTTGGATAGTATCCCCAGGGAAGAGTGAGGTCCCTCAAATTCGGCGCAGTGTTAATCACCGCCTCGATAAATTTCGCAAGAAATGCGGTCACGAGGTTAGAACTCAGCGAGAACTTTGTCAAGTTTGGTCTTACTTTGAGCATACCTGTTAGAAAAAAATATTTTTTCATGTGGAATTCACTTAGAATGGAATCTTTTTTCAAGCTACACCGGGATCGACTAGCGAGTTATGTCAAAAAATCAAGCCAAAAATTAGGAGTCACGTCACACTCATCTTTTCATTGAATGGCCCCTTTGAAGAAAAATATTAAAGGTCAAAGTTCACACAAGCGTCTTGGTTTTCGCCCCGTGGAGGAAAACGCAAGAGAAAATTTGCTCAAAACTTGAACTTGACCGCCAATATTTTTCTTCAAAGGAAAGATGAGTGTCACGTGACTCCTAATTTTTGGCTTGATTTTTTGACATAACTCGCTAATCGATCCCGGTGTAGCTTGAAAAAAGGTTCCATTGTTAGTTCAAAAACTTGAAAAAATTCACCATTCATTTATTCAAACTTCGAAAATGAATAGTAGGTTTATTCATTTAATTTCAAATTATTGGATGGAATTCCCAATACTTGTCTTCGTTAAAATGAAAAAAAACTAACAAAATTATTCAGTACTTCTGCATGAATAGCAGCTGAATAAATACCTATGTAATTATTCAATATTCACTCGTTCAGAAATTTTGAAAAAATTCATGCATTTATGGATTCATGAATGAATAAAATGTAAGCATTCTCTATTAATTAAATTAATCTGTGCAGTTACCTTTCTGCTCCTCGATTGGCATGAGATTCTGTTTCGCAAATGTGCACGAAACCTTGAGCTGTCTTAAATTCTGGCACGACCTTCGCAACACGTGGTACACCGATGCAAAACAGGTTTCGTGCTGGATGAAAACTTCCAAAATTTGTATTATCCCGCTAAACTTGTCACACGAGTGCATCACTTTCGCGGAAAAGATGGCCGCGAATGGGGATTCTGGGAATGCGGCGCTGATTCGTTTCGCGACTCGCTCATCTAAAGTGGAACAAATTTCAAAAAACGGGACGGCATCGGATTCAATAAGTTTGTCGGGGTGACGAAGGTTGAAGATCAGCTCGGTGTTTGGAACGGAGAGGACGACGTCATTCCAAAATGGACACACGAGTCGCGCAGTTTTTAACAGGGTTGAACTTTGTTTTAAAATTTGTGTCAAAATCTGGAAATTGGAAACACATTTGCAAAAAAATTGAAGTGAATTTTTTTTTAAATAATATTTTTATACAATCGGGTTATTTAGCGCAATCTCCTGAACGTTTCGGTTGTCTACAGGGGACCCCATTTTTGTTTTCTAAAATTTCCTGTTCATTAATTAACAAGTGTTTTTTTAGTATCTCGTATTCTGTGAATTAATTCCAATTTGTATCGTTGTAAAAAAATAATATTCGTATTTTACTAACCTTATGAGTGCTTGCAAGCTGATCAAAATCCTTACATACGTATGAACTTATTTAATTTAAATTTCTGGAAAGCAATTTCTGTAAAATAAGTACTTCGTATTTTACTTGTCCTTTAAAGATCCTTCGTTGACTGCGAATGTTGAGTGAATGAATCATGTTGCGCATAAATGTGTGAGATGGTTACAGCACCGAGGGTACGTAAGGTTCAGTAAGGGAACATTCATAAATTATGTCATCAATAAACTACCCATTTTTAGACCACCCACCCACCCCCGTCGCTATCCTAAACCTGCCAAGCTTAACATATATAATATATGCAAAAACACCCTAGCCAACTTTTTGATGACGTCAAATATGGACGGTTCCTAGGGACAACCTTTTTAAAAGGGGTCAATAAACTCTTTTGGGACCGTGCGTAAAGCATGCCTTTTATTTTGAGGCTCCAGAATCAACCCACTGAAAGCCTAGGTAATTAATGGAATTACTAATACGAAAGTACATCCTACGGCACAAAATTGATTACCTCCTTAATGAACGATTCCCCTGAATCTTTTTTCCTCAACCCAATTCAAAGCAACGTCTTTGTTCATGTTGGCCCTGGACATTCATGTTTTCCCAAGTAAATAAATGTGTGATTGTGAAATGCAGGTACAGGTGATTCACTTATTCGTGTGAGGATTTGATTTATACTCATTAATAGGTATGTCAAGAAAATCCAAATCTGTTTTCAACATTGGATAGAGCAACTGAATAAATAATTAGTCCTAGAAAACCACCGGAAAAAAAGTGTCGGGAAGTTTTTTTTGTCGAGAAAAAAGCGATGCGATCTTAAAGTCGAGAATAAGGGACGTCACAGCTGTTGCACGATTACACGATTACAAGTTTGCGTCAGAAAAGACCCAGTTGTGGGCTAGAAAAATTATCAAACCATTCCACGAATAAAAGAATCATCCATCCGTAAACACACGCGTAATTTTGACACTAATAATTTAACCTGGGAACATGCATATATCACGTCGTTGCTTAAAAATTATTTTAAAAACTTTTATGTAGTGTATGCCTTATGAACACAAATATTCAAAAAAAAATTAAAATTACTTAAGTACATTACATTTTTCTATGTTTAACAAAATGGTTAAGAACAAAACTTCTGGTTAAGAATAGTCCTGATAAGAAGTTTAATGATTCCAGATTAAATTCCGTAATTAGTACATAAAACATTTCCATGTACATATTTACATTTATTATGTACATCTACAGTTCAACTGTATACAACCAACTGTAACAGTTGGTTAAGAATGCAGGACCGCATCGTACAATACAATCATTTACCCGTTGCACCTGTGTTCATTACCATCTAGATATTAGGAACATGTACTGTTATTGTGTCAGCTACACAATTAGTAAGTGACATTCATAAATTAATCTAATTATGGCTTACTTAACTTAATTGCTCCTTAGGAAGGCTGAGTCTGTATATATGTTTAAACCATTGTTGGCTTCGCACCCACGAAATGTTGACGTTTGCCTTGGTAACTCTGGTATTTTTTGGCCAGTCTTCGTACCAGGTGGGGGAAGAAGATACTTTCCTCTATGACGTATTTCCCCCAGGGTTTCAGTGGGGATTTGCCTCCTCAAGTTACCAGGTAGGTACACATTTATTTAATCTGGGGGGGGGGGGGGGGTTGGTTATTCCGAAATTCGTCAAGATCAACACCTTTTTAATCAGATCTGGGGATTTATTTTTTGAAATTCTGGGCAAGAAACTTATTTAGGATACTTAAGTTGGACAATAAAACGACGTTTCTTAAGTCAAGGTTTCAATTAGTTTTCTCAAGAATTCTTAAACTTGAGATCTTCTCGTTGAAAAACTTTACAAAATTTATGTATCATTAAAAAATTATAATACTATGGTTTTAACGATTATTAAGTTGCGTCAGCTACTTATTGCGATCACATTGTTCGTCTGTCTGTCCGTCCGTCCGTAAGCAGGATGAATGCCTCAACATAGTCAAAAGCGGTTTTCGCCATTGCGCATTGTGCTTCTAATTTTTAGTTCTCGGTCGAGTCCGATAATGGAGTCAATCGGACCACCCCCACAGCGCCAAGGGGTGTGGTCGAAAATTAAATTCACGTTAATTTTCATATGGGGTATCATTTTAAATAGGAAATTTCGCCACGAATTCAACGACATCAATATTTTTGACCTTATGATCTTGACGACGAGGTCAGAGGTCACAACACATAATTTTCATATGGGGTGTCATTTTAAAGAAAATTCCACCGCGAATTCGAAGACGTTTATATTTTGGACCTTCTGACCTTGAGGGGTCATAGGTCAAAAGATTCGTAATTGTCGTATAGGGTGTTTGAGCTAGGTCCTTGCGACTACCCGTCCCAAGCGTAACTCTGATTGAGAACTGTGGAGTTTAAGTGTCTGGTCATAAAAACAAGACCCGATGGTCAAAAAACTATACTTGAATGTGAAATAAACTGAGAAAGAGAGACTCTTTGGCTTTACTCTACTTTACACATCAATTTATTTACATAAAAGCAATTAATTAGAGAATAATTCCAACTAAATATATTAATTCTCTCTATACTGTGAATGACACGACCAGTTCTTTGGCCTTCGTCATCTTAACGGCGCATTCACACAAAAAACGTACCTTTTTTAAAAATTTGAGACGCCCGCTCGGAGTCTCACTTTTTCCATGTAAAATTACTCATTTTCCAAAATACATACATGAAACTAAATATTATATTAAATATGGAGATTTATGGGTAAATCCAACATAGGGTGTCATTTTAAAGGAAATTTGACTGCGATTTCAAGGACGTTAATATTTTTGACCGCATGACCGTTAAGACGAGGTCATATACGATAACGTTAAAGGATACTTGAATCGCTCTTACGCTATGTTACGGTAGATGTTATTTTATATGCGGAACTATGTGTGAATCGTCGTCTTTTTGTGGTGAAAGGAAAAGGAGAAGTTTATTTGAACTTATCTCTAAAGAAGACAAAATGCAACTGACTACCAACTATCACGTATTGTTATGCTAACGCTATTATTCTCCTGAGAATAATAGCATAACAATGGTAAACCCACCTTCTCATCCCAAGAAGGTGGCTTTACATTGTCCAATCCTAGTTTACATTATATATTACAATATCATATTACAATATCATATCTATTACATTATTATTAAGCAGCAGTAAAATGTGTACATTTTACTGCTACACCGGCATCGTTAAAATAAAACTCGTAATACATATTCTTTGGTAACATCTACATCTAAGTGAACATACAGAATTATTTTCAAGTTCATTCTGGGTAAGAAAAGCTGATTTAGCACAACTTGGAACTACTTGTAAGTATAAGATGGAATTTGAACTTGTACCTTGCATGCTCAGCATAATCTTTAGGATCGGATGATCCGACATGACATGGGTAAGTAGAGCTAATGTAACAATTTAGTACTCGAGCAACAGTCGAATTCAACACACATCATTTACATACAAAGTGGTGATTATTTGAAATACGGGAATTATAAAATGGTATCCGAAAGTAACGTTTATACATATTTCCATATATAACTGTGTAAAGCTGGTGTCACTGCATATTTTAGTACGTCTAATTTGTTTCTTTGTCTTAAGAATTGCGTCGTTCTGATGATGTGGTTGGTGGCGTTAGGACGGGCGTTGGGAGAAGATGCAGGCAAAGGACCGAATCCGTGGGCGGCTCTGATGGGGCCCGATGATTTTCGGGACCTCATCTGTAATCGCAATAGGTCGATGGAATGGAATCTGGTCTCCCCTTCCAACAGGCCTGTCGGACCTGTTTACGGGCAGGGAATCAATCACATCCCAACGTATTCCTTATCAGGATGGTTCCAGTGCTGCACGAGTGCGCGATGTGGAGGGATTTCCCCCAGCCCAGCAAAGGGGAATACTTTGCGGCGAATTACGTTTGTTCGGTTTCTAGCGGACTTGCCGTCGGAGATGGCAACCGAGGTCCGAAAGGATATATGTTTGTCGCCAGAGGCATACATACGTCGGAGGACCAACGACTTGTTAGGCCAGTCCTCCTTTGCGTGGTGGGGCCAGTTCTGGGAGAGGATTTCGGTGTTAGAAGTTGACGACAACCTCTAAATCCGTAGAGGTCAGGGGTCCTATATCTCAAGATAGGAACATATCGGACCTAATTCTAAATTATTAATTAAATATGCACTTCAAAACAAATAAACTTGTCAATGTGTATATATACAGAATTGTGATGTCCACATTATTCACGAAATCATATAATTACGAAACATACGGATGGGAGCATTAGCTATACTCATTATATCTATCTGTGCATACGAACTAAGTACGTAGAAGCATTTTCACATACACAGAGAGTCCAAAATCACACTTGCATACAACGAGTTGTTTATAAAAGAGTACGTAAATGCTGTATGCATTCACAATTGGCATTACTTGCCATAATTTCATACTTTTCATAATTTTATAGCTTAAGAGATGCTCTACGCATATGAAACGCATTAGTGTACTTCTATATGTAAAATAATCATAAATGGAAGATTTACAGACAGTTATAGACTCAGATATAGAAACAGAAGTAGGAATTTTCAGATCATAAAGAATGATCATGCTTTTATAATTTTTTTTCTTTTCGTGACCAAACAAATCTAGTGCCATGATGATGTATATATCAAGGTGGGGAATTCATCGGGATGGAATGAATTCCATAAAAGTCAATAATGGAACTGATTTGGTTGGTGCTGATTGGATTTAAGCCTAAATAATTTATATACGATCATATCCTATAATATCAAATTATCCAAATATCCTATAATAAAACAAATTATGCTAATGGTACCCAAATGTTACGCTAATCGAAATAACATATATAGAGTTGTTATTTAACTTTACATTTACAATATTTACATACTATTCCGGGATCCAAACATGGAGATCCAAACATGGAGGTAGACTTAATGAAAGGAGAGAAAGATTTTAGAGGTCGGATCTCTGTATGGATTTCCCGTTGGAAGCCCGAGTAACCAAGAAATGAAAATTCCCTTAATCGGGAAATGGGATACACCGAAAGAAGATATAGAATTTGATAAAGCCTGAAATTTCATTTGGGGAAGAGTCCAAATTAGGTGAATATAAGCCAATTCACGCAATCCAATTATGTTAAGACCTGTGTGATTTTGTTGTTTGTATAGTGAGGAAATACATTCCTGGAGCAAACCACGTAAAAGTTTACTGGGGATTAGTAGTCCCAAATGGACTCTCTTCTTGTTCAGGAAGGCCTCCAGAAGGGAGGACTCCGTACTGACCAGGAATTGTACATTTTTACATTTTAATGCGGGTAGTGAGAGCACGGAGGAGTTGGCAGAAATGCCTTCTGCTCCTTTCTCCACGAACTCACTGGGAAAGCATTTCCTTACCATTAGTAAAGGACTATTGGGGATAGAAGAGGCAAAATAGATGGGAGTATCAAATGGTTTGGGGTCACATTTGCCAATTCTTACGGGTCCAATTAAAAATTGGCCCGAGAATTGCGCGAGGTACTGTACGGCGTCGTGGTCAGAACAGGTGGAGGTGATCTCTGGGACGATTTCTTGCCAGGAAGAGGAAAAGTTAGGTTTTTTTAACAGGAAAGAAGGAAGGGAAGTGGGAGAAATGGATGAATGATCATTCATTTCGAAGTCTAGTCAGGAAACTAGATTCGGGGTAAAGATGATTCTGCTCAGGAACAGCGGAATGACCTTGATGGAAAGTAATCGCCGGCGCGGACCCAATATTCCGATTTGGTTGTAATTGTTGTTGGTAGGCGATAGATGGGTACGAGGGAGGGCGATATGCTTGATTTATCTTCGTCCGGGAGGCTGGGGCGTACGGCTCCGGGTCAAGCTGTTCGGGATTAATGTCCACGCATTCTATTCGTCGTTTCTTGCGGCATGCAATACAACAAGCCACAAGGAAGCCTAGAAAAAGTAGGTTAAAGATTAAAATAGCAATTAGCCAGACCGTCATGTGGTGTGTTAATTCTGCCTCAGTCAAAGCTCGAACCGGCCTAATCTGAGCATAGGCGGCTCCGGTGGCAACATGAATCGGACGGGATAATCGAGTAAATTTATAGAAAAGATAAAAGATGATACAGGCTAGAAAAACATCTCCAAATAATGAAATGCCTCCACTATAGAGAGTGGAATGAGATGCTAAATGATGTATAAAACTGTCTCGGGTGGCGAATTGGTACTCCTGGCCCACGTCCAGGACCAAATCGGACTTAAACCAGTTGGGGTTAAAGGCTTTACTGAAATTCGCATGGCCTTCGCTACTGAGGAGTGTCTCATCCAGCCGGTTAGCTCGGACAATTTGGTCCCCGGTTAGATAGCTCCAACGGGATGGAATAATGATTGAAACATGAGGGATCGTCGGCATTTTCTCGTTAGGATTATGAAAACAGGGGAACGGGGGACGAACATCGTCATGTAAATTCTTCTCAAACTTAAGAATGCAACCACAATGAAGGCGAATAAGAAAAGAGCCCTGAGTGAGAGAAGCATTGGGAAGAAAATGTTTAGTAAGTTCGCCAGATAAACTCAGGCATTCGATCCAGGTAGCGACAGAGGGAGTCGAAACTGCGAAACTGTAGGAATTGTGTTGAAAACCTAAACTCACAACAGACACACTTGACGGACTGTGATCAACACACTTAAAGGGGCAGGCGGTGTGCAATACCTCTGTAGAAACCCCGCCCTCTGAAAGTAATGCCTTGACGCAGTCCACATTATCTCGAGCCGAAGGGGAGTAGGGGAAAAATTTACAGAAATGAGCGTCTACATTACAATAAGAAGAGTCGGCAGCGTTGACGGGGTAGACATGTTGATCACCGATGACGACAAATAAATGACTTTCCAACAAATGACACATTTGTGCGGCATGGTTTGCCGGGGTGTGTCGGAAATTCAGGCTAAAGACTTCGGCTAATTGAAAATGCACTTCATGAAGACGAATCGGAATGTCTAATTTGATGGTCAGTTTACCGTTTGCCATATTGGAAATACAATGAGCAAGGGGGTACTGAAAATAAGCACTAATGTGAGAGAGAGGGATGGCAAGACCCATATTAGAAGTATTTAAAGATTTCTCAAGGGAAATTAATTCATGGGAGAGTTGAGCGGGGCTAACCGCTAATGGACTTAGTTTGGATTGTGTGCATGAAGATAGGATTTGGGCGTAATGATTAGCCTTAAGCGAGCGCATTGACGCTTCAGATAATTGGGCCATAGACAGGAGGGTTCGAATCGAGTCAGAGGAGAGGTCCTCTAGTTGGTGGGTGATCTGTAAATGCTCAGAGGTGGCCTGAGTACTAAAGTGGTCAGCTAAACGGCGTAGCCCTACGTCCGTGTCATGACGAAGAAGATTTATACCCTTCGCTAATACAATATTTTTGGATTCTGTATCGTGAATCGCTTCTCGGGTCTGAGAGTATAACCGCTCAGCGTCGAAAGTGGTAGAGCCAACTTCGGGTGGGTCAAAATAGTTGAACAATTTGTTGCCAAGATACAGGGTAGCCGCACCAATAGCAGCCGACGCAGCAAAAATTTGCCGACGGGGCCGGTGGCCATTGGGAACGACCCATCGGGTTTCGCGGCGTCCACGTCGGAAAAGATCAGTAACCTCTGCAGACGTGACGTCGGAGGGGGTTTTAGGAAGCGTCTCATTAAAATGAGAAACTTGTATGGTCTCTTCCGTAGTATTGGAAGGAGGGCGACGAGGGAGGTCATTGGTGGGGACGTGGTGTGTAACATTTTCCAGAATAATGGGTGAGTCTGTAGAAGAGGGAGTTAAAGTCGAGGCCAGGAGTGTTGAGGGTGGGATAGCCGTAGGATTGTAAACAATAGTTCGTGGGATAGCCGTAGTGGGTGCCCGCTCAGTGATAGGAGGGTCAAGATGTGGGGAAGTACGCACTGCTTTGCCTGTAAGAGCAGCGATGAGTTGTGAAGACCGAGCATTAATCGCGGCAAGGTTGGAAGTTAACATTTGGTTGAGAATGCAAGAACAACTTAGTTGATCTGGTGGAAGCGTCCGACAGTGTTGATCCAACTGAGAAGCATAATACGTATGCCAAGGAGTGAAAGAAAAATGGATTTCAAAGAAAATTTGGGTTGAGTCAGCGTAAATTAATACGGATTTCGGAGCCTGTTTTATATACACGCCACTGATAGGTAGGTAGGTAGGTATTTATTCAAGATTGATGTAGCATTAGCTTTTACAATCATCATTTTCATTTCATACAAAACATTTAGATAGATATTAGCAGTATGGGTGTAGAGGGAGAACCGGAGATGGTCTCGGAAAACCTCTACATGTATTGGGAATGTGGCCCAATACACCATTCGGCCCATAACTGCTGGACACCAGGTAGGAAAATGTATGCCAGTGATACATAGGCGGATTCCGTGGTGGTGGTGATATCCAAATGAGGGTGGCGTCTGCATGCGGAAGTAGACAGGTGAAGGTTGTTGGGCGGGGGCTGTCCACGGACCGCGGGATCTTGCCCACGTCCCCCATGGTAGCCGTAGCCGGGGCCGACGACACCCCCACTTGCCCCTTCCCCCATCACAACACAATCATGTCATGGGACCCCCGTAGACCTGACCATGCCGCCTCCCGTCATGCACGACCCCCTCCGCCACTTTTCAAACAACCACTCCCCACGGTCACCACCCCGATATACCAAACAAAAACCTACCTGGGGAGTCCCTCCAAGGCGTAGATCCTCCCGTGCACTGGGTCCGGCGAATCCATCTTCGCCTGATGGCTCAGCTTGTCGTTGCTGGGACGGGTGTGGCAGGGGGTGTCACTAGGCACGCAGGTGGGGGGTGTGAGTGGACGAGGCTCACGTGGCGAAAAGCCTTTAGGACACACTTTACTTGCCCTGGCACACCCGCGACCCAGCGGCAGGAAGAACTGGGGGTGTCGGACTTAGGATCGATTTAAGATCATCGGGTAATTCATATAGACTGTTGTCACAACTAGGGTCGTCATCAGCATCAGACTCGTGGGGCTGGGATGGTCCTCTGATGGGAAAAGGGGTTGAGGCGGGTCGGAGGCAAATGTGAGAGGTCGTTCGCCGATACGACGAAGTCGCTTTAAATGAACGACTTGCGTCTCAAAGGGGTAGGCAAGTGTGGCAATACGATAATTTTGAGGCGAGATCTTTTCAACAACTTTATAAGGGCCAGAAAATAGAGTGTTCAGTTTTGAAGAGGTTCCTGCGTCAGGTTTGATTTTCGTCAACATTACAAAGTCGTTGACTTGGAGTACCAATGGTTCATGTGACTTATTATGTAATGTGCGATGACGCTCCTGGCTCTGAAGAATGGCATATTGCGCAGAAATACGAGCGGCTTGAAGATCCTGAAGGAAAGTTGGTGGTAGCCCGCCCAGGTCTAAGCCAGTTTCAAAAGGTAAGAGCGGATGAGTTCCATAAAGAAGGAAATGACTTGAAAAACCGGTCGTGCCATGTAGAGCTGTATTGATGCTGAAGATAATGGCAGGAAGATACAGGATCCATCGAGTGTTATTATTTGCGACGTAGGCTCGGAGGGCAGTACTAATCAACCTGTGGGCCCTTTCAACCTCGGAAGCAGTTGAGCTATAACTCGTCGTGAAGACCGGAGAAATGCCAAGTTGCTTGAAGAAGGATTGGGTATACTTTGAGTGGTGCGTGGAATGATTATCAAGAATTATCTGACTAATCACACCAAAGCGACAAACGATATGGTTTAAGAGGAAAGAGACAACATTTTTACTTGTGTACTTAGCATAAGAAGCGGCCACAATATATTTAGTGAGTTGATCGGTACAGACGAAAACAAATCGATGGCGGCCTGGACTGCTAGCAACTAGGGGGCCCTGCATATCAAACATCACATAGCTAAAAGGTTGAGAAGGAGTAGGGATAAGATGGGGTCGATAAATTCCTGGGATTTTGGTATTTCGGCTCTTAGTCTTACTACAAATGACACAAGAGGCGACATACGTAGCGATATCGTGGCGCATTGAGTTCCAGAAGAGTTTGCGAGCAACTTTAGAATAGGTTCGATCACGACCTTGGTGAGCCCCACCAAGTGCATGATCGTGGTAAGCAAGAAGGACCTAAGGAACTTTTGAGGATGGCACCCAAAGTCGTAGGCGACCTTTAAAGTCGCGTAAATACAATAATCCGTCAATTAGAACCAATTTACCAGTGGGGTCCGGGGTATGATCAAGTTTTCGCATTTTGGGGCCGAGAAGAGAGTCGGTACGTTGAGCGTCTCGAAGAGTTCGTCGATGATCGGAAGGGAAAATAATATTTAACTCCGAGGTTAGCCGAGTCTGCTGGGCCTGCTTTTGGGTTTCAGTAAGTTCATCAAAGGTGAGACGGGAACACATATCAGCCAAATGGTGAGTGGCCCCACTAGAATAAATCAATTGAATCTGATGATCTAAAAGTAACGCGAGCCAACGAGCTCGTCTCAAATTTTTAGGCTGCTTTTGGCGAAGAAATGAACAGACGTATGTGCTATCGGTAATGCACTTGAAGCGCTTCATGTATAGGTATTCGCAGGACTTACCGAGGCTCCAGCAAACCGCTAAAACCTCTAACTCACAAATTGGGTAATGTCGTTCGCTCGGGAGAAGAGATCGGCTGGCGTATGAAATGACAACAGGTTTTTGGTCCGCCGGATTGATTTGAAGCAAAACTGCTCCAAGACCAGTCAGGGAAGCGTCGCAATGAAGTACACACTGCCAATTATGATGATAATTAGAAAGGATAGGGGGGGGTGACGAGGCATGTCCGCAGATCATTGAACTGGGCTTTACATTCGTCAGTAAAGTCAAAAGGGGCTCCGTTTTTCAACAGAGGGAATAGCTTATTAGCTCGCATCGCGAGAGAAGGGATAAAACGGCGCCAATAATTCAAACTTCCCAAAAAACTTCGTAATTCGGTTTTGTTAGTAGGAGGCTTCATGGTTTTAATAACCTCGACCTTGCTGGGGTCAGGTTTATAACCATTTCGCGTAATAATGTAACCTAAGCATTTTGCAGTACCTGCCGCAAAGGAACATTTTGACGGAGAGAGTGTTAAACCAGATTCGCGAAGGGTCTCTAAAGCTTGCTTAAGATGAAGTAGATGTTCGGGAAAGGAACGACTAAAGACAAATAGATCGTCGAGGTAGTTAAAGACCGATTTCCATAACATTTGATGAAAAATTTTTTGTAACAAACTAGAGAAAATTTGAACAGCTGAAACGAGTCCCTGGGGTAACCTGAGCCAGCGGAGAGTATCATCACTAGTAATTGTCCCCGTAATATGAGTATCAGAAGAAGAAACAGGGACCTGCCAATACCCGCATTTCATGTCTAGAACGCTTAGGTACTGAAAGTCAGACAAGAGTTGAAGAACATCGTCAACAGAGGGCAGGACGGTTTGGATGTCATAAATGGCCCGTTCATTGACCAATTTATAATTTACCACTAAACGGCCCGTGTCCAGGGTTCGCTACCCCGGGTTTTTGTGGGTTGGGGTTTTTGGGGTTTTTGTGGGTTTTTGGGGTATCAAATCTCCGGAAAAACCCTAATGCTTAATGGGGTTTTTGCGGGTTTTTGTGGGTTTTTGTGGGTTTTTCCCGGGTTTTTGTAAGATTTTAGGACAGATTGAAACAAAATTCCTTAAACTACAACTTAAATCAATGCTAATTAAATTGACGGATTCATCATAAAATTTTGAGAATTTTCATGTGCGACTTGAATTTCCAAGTTTTATTGCATATTTCCAAGTTTGCATGCGAAATATGAATTTTCGATTTAACAGTCCAACTCAATGATAACGCATAAAATTGCATGTCAAAATCGTATATTAAATTACTTTTTATCTAATATATAATTTAAAGAATTTTGGTTCAACCTGCCCCAAAATCTACAAAAACCCACAAAAACCCACAAAAACCCAAAAACCCACAAAAACCCAAAAACCCACAAAAACCCCAAAAACCCCGGAAAAACCCGCGGGGTTGGGTTTTTCTAGAAAAACCCCGGGGTTTTCCGAACCCTGCCCGTGTCATCGGGCTTCCTCACAAAGAAACACGGGCTAGTAGTGTTACAGGGGCTACGTTCAATGATACCTGCCCTTTCTAACCGAGAAACTTCAAGGTTCAATTGTTCTCGTTCGGCTAACGACATTTTATATGGACGCACGTGCACTGGGGCGAAGGTGGGTTTGAGATAGAGTTGTACTCCGTCGTGGCCCTTCTCGAATGGACCTTTATATTTACCGAGGTCGGAGTAATTGCTCCCGTCAAAACAAAAACAATCACGATAATGTCGTATAAGTTCACGGATTTGTGATTTTTGGTCCTCGGTGAGGTCGTCGGCAAGTTTCAAAGAAGTCAATTGTGCGTCGGACATGAGAACAGAAAGGGTTGGAGTAAGCGAGGGACTTTTATCCGAGGTGATTTCATGAATAGCATTGGGGGACTCCGAGGACTTAACGGAAAAAGTTTCGCTAATAGGACATAAATAACCTACAATTTCATCCTGATAAAGGGTCTGGGGGTTCCCAAGGCCAGACAAAATTAGAAATTCTAGGTCAGTGGGGGAGACAAGCAGTCCAGGGCCCATGAGTTCATGTTTGAGTAAAAAGGTGGGAGAGAATTCGAACAGGTGAGGAGCCACTGGATTAAAACACTTGTGCAGATGGACAGTAATTGGGACTTTTTCGTAACCTTTGGGACCAAGTGTGAACGTGTGCTTTATAGATACGGGTATGGGCTCCGGGGAGCAGTCTAAAGGTACGTCAGTCGATCCGAGATGATTCACTTCACTAAACTCCGGAGATGGCTTAGGTAATACTTGTGCAGGTGAAATAGTTTGGGCAAGAGCATCCTCCTCAGACAAGAACATTTTAAACACTTCCCCACGGATTTGGATTTCCTGGGTGAAATAATTAATGTGAGTGCCGTGTTCGAGGAGGAAATCATTGCCAAAAATTAAATCTCGCTTTAAGGATGGAATGATATAAACCTGATGCTTATATCGTTTACCATTAAGGATGCAAAAGAAGCGAATAGATTTAGAAACAGTGATTTGTCCGGTGACACCTGCGACAGTCATGGGTTCAATATCGAAATGCGGAAAGTCACGAGCAAACTTGGGACTACACCCAGATAAGCTAGCTCCGCTGTCCAGCATGAGAAGTTGTGGGAAACTAGGGCCTGGATGACCCGTAAACTGATCTTTTTCAATAGGAAGACGCACATACACAAGGGTAGGGGTTGAGTTAAGCAAGTTGTAAAAGCCGAGGCTATTGAGGTAACCTTCGCTTACGGCCGCCTCGTCGACTGCAAGCTCATTTAGTTTTCCGTGCGCGCAACCAAGTAGCGAGCGCGGTTCAGGCGTTGCCGGAATGTAGGACAGTCACGAGCAAAATGTCCAAACTCGAGACATTCGAAGCACGGACCTTGGCCATCTTCTCTACGAAAACCCCGAGCCTGGGTAAAAAGAGACCGCAAAGAGGGTTCATTATTTCGGGAAGGAGAATCTCGTCTCCCCTCAGGGTTACGCTCACCGCGAGGAGAGGATTCACGGTTCTGATAAGGACCAGGGGACCGCGCCCTATTAGGCGGAGCATCCTGTGGAGTATTTCTTTGCGGACCGAAATTATTACTTCGGCCGCGTCCGCGTCCTCGTGTATTATAACCCATATTTCCACGCTCCGTGAAAATGATATTGATAGGGGCGTTTCTGATAGGACGTTTCCTTTGTCCTCTATTATTGGGTTTGGGGGCGGACTGCACACATGGGAGCTCCGGAGGCTCCATTTCCACCTGGTGAAAGTGTGCGCTCTTCTTAGCGAGAGAGCTCTCGTCTCCGCGAGATCGCAATTCCAGGCGTCGCATCGCCCTGGAAATATTATCTTCATCATCCTGACCTCCACTAGTGGGGTACATGGAGTGAAACTTCTCCGACTGAAGGAGAAGTTGTTCAACGGTTTCGAAATTGGTGGGGTTGCTCATGGTTATGATCTCAGCCAGATGGGCGGGACATCCTTTGATAAGGTATCTCACCAATTTATCATCAGACATTTTCGGATCAAGTTTACGTAAAAGGGGTAAAAGCTCATATAAGTATTTTTGTGTGTTGCCCTTAAACTTTACAAGCCTGATTTGGCGATGCAGGCTCTCGGGAGTGTCTTTACTCGAGAAGACTGTACGGAATTGCTTTTCCGTTTCTGCCCACGTGAGGGGGATCTTTTTCTCAGCCTGGCCATCGGCATAAATTCGAAGCCAGGCAGCGGGATAATTGGTCAAATGGTGACCAAAATTACGAAGTTTCGTGTCATCATCCCAACCATACGAACTTGCTAAGAGGGAATACCGATGTAAAAAATCCGAGGGATTGTCAGTACCGTCAAAAATAGCACCGCTACTAGCAAAGGGAGGAACGTAAACGGTCGAGTAAGTTAGCGTGGTACTTGAAGTACCACTTGTAGTAGTAGTGGTACTCGAAGTAGTTCCTGTGGTGGTGATGGTGGACGTCATTGTTTCGGGTTCGTAAAATAGGTCAAACTCGAAATCCGTTGGGTAGTGGACCGCTCGCTTAGGTCTGTGTTTAAAAATGCGGGGATATGTTGGTTTGGGAGTGGGAGGTGGAGGTGGAGGCTTGACCGTTTCTACTGAATTATCTGATTGGGTGGGGATTAAGTCAGGGACTACACGGGAGGGAGGACTAACCAGGTCTCCAGACGGCGGTTTACGCGGCGGGGAAAGGGTCGGGAGGGGTGAAGGAGTCGAGGGGCGAGGGAGGATGGGGACCCTCGGTTGGGTTTTCCACCAAGTTGGGTAGTCAATACTGGCACGGGGTGCCACAAGTTGAGGACCAGCAAGGGCGTCTGCAGAGGCGAATCGTTTATACACCTCGCGGCCAACGGGGGCGGAAAATAGGATAGTGGATGGGACACCTTCAGGTAATTCAGGTAGTGGGTTGAGAGGGCCGGGAAAGCCAAGGATAGGTCCCTGTAAGTTTAGGGTGCGAATAGGAATAGAATCCGGTTCAGGACGAATAGCCCGTTTAGGAGATTTAAGCGAGAAAGGATGGGATTTGGACGTGGATGGAAGGTCTTGTTCCCTGGCAAGCAGGTGTCGATCACGCTTCGTAGTAGCTCTTCGAAATTTCTGAGACAAACGACGAGAGGACGAAACACGAGGAGTTTTAGGCGCGCTGGGGGTAGCGACAATAGTGGATTGTTCAGCAATCGGGACAGCACTAGAGGTAATAGCAGGCGAAGAAGGAATTATTCCTGCCCAACGGCCAAGAGCATGCAGGGAGCGGCGAAACGCCGTGGAACGAGGAGGTAAAGTTCGCTCTAATACTGTAGGATCACGGATAAATGGATGGAGGTCATTAGGATGGATTTTGGATCTGGTAGACTCAGCGGGGGCACGATAGGTGTAGGGAAGTTTCTCCGGACTACTCTCAACTTCGGAGTCGGAGGGAGGGGGTGAATGAGAGAGAGGTCGTAAGTCGTCGTCCACTTGTTCAATACGCTTAAATTTTCGGGCCCTTTTAGGCATGAAGAACTTTCTACGGTGGTATAGGGGGGGCAGTTATTGTGACCGGGTGACTATAATAAGAAAGAGGACCACTAGCCACATGCAAAAAATTATGAAATAGCCACAGACTTCTGGAGTAAATAATGAACGGTTTCGGTAATTTGTTACATACGGACGATCGTCTGTCTGTCTGGTCATTAGTTGGCGCATGAAACGATGTGAATGAGCTCGATGAGGTGGGAAAGTCGCTGGCTGCACACGACGACGTGGTCTGGGCGGTACAATGTTATCTCTGCAGCGGGGAACAGCCATAGGGCAGCGATGCAGAAATAGCTGAGTAAACTTAGTAAACTGTGCAAAATAAGTCAGCCTCGTATGGCGTGACAGAGCAAAAGAGGGTGGTTTACTATTATGGCAGGATGAATACGGCACGGTGGGCTGCACTACACACTATAAAGTACAGCGCATACACTCAAGTAAAAATTTTCCCACGCGCTGAGTACATGAGCCCCGTACAGGTGTGGTAATGGGAATAAAATCGACAATTAAAGCAACACACAAAAACAAAACTGATTTACTGGGGAATGAGGCAATGACGAATTACACTCTCACGCCTATTTAACGTCATAACGTGGTGATTTTCCACTCGTGTAACCTTGGTCGAGTCGGGAAGTGAGTTTGAAGGACGTGAGATAAAAAATCGAGACAGGCGTCCTTAGCAACGGCTGAGCGACGCGTCCCGAGCAACGGGGACCCCACAATTCCTCCACCAGTTAAAACTAAACCCGGGCAACAACGGAGGAGAGGGAAGGATGACAAGATGCAAAATAAACAAACGCCACAAGGCGCGCAAGCCACGCCAAACGCAGCCGCCCCTGTCAAGGACAGGCGGGGAAGGAAAGGAAAAGATGAGTCGTTTATTTGTCAAGAGAAAGAAGAGAGAAAAGAGAGAAGAGAAAAACAAAAACGGCCGAACTGACTTTACGCGCGGGCGAAGCCACCAAGGGGGGGCAGTCTAGAGCGTCCTCACGAACAAAAAGATGGATTAGCGTCGTCATCTGTCGTAGAGTTCACTTTGGGGGGAACTGTGGAAATAACAGGTTTGAACCTGGATTAAGAATTTATGCAATGGTTTGTGGGTTGATTGAGTTGACCTCAACCCCTTCAAGTTTTATGACCAATGAAGTTGCGAAGTATTGTATTTATTTGACTTGCTAACCTTAATTTACCTTAATTTATTTAAATTAATTTGTAAGTTTTTTCTAAAATTTTTATATGATTTAAGTCAAATCAAGGTGTAGAATTTTAATGGCTCAATGGGTTACATTTATTTAAATAATGGTTTTATATTTGTTAACTATAGATAAATTGGATTTAAGAGTAATTTTATGTTAATAAAATTGAATTTAGCTCTAAAATATGTACATATCGCCCGTCGCTCTAGTTATAAAATTAGATAAGTCGTAACAAAGTAGATTTTCCGGAAGGAGGATCTTGATTAATGTAATATAGCTTAAGTAAAGCATTTCATTTACACTGAGCTTATTTAGAATTGACTCTAATATTATGATTTTTAAAATTATAACTTTTTAATTTAATTAATTTTTTAGTATAATAAAGAAAATTTAATTTTATATAGTCCGTAGGGGGAAGTTGAAATAACATTAAATATAAAAAATTTTAAAAGTACTCAAAAGGTACCTTTTGTATTAGTGTGAGTTTAATTAATTTTTTATAAAATTTTCTCGAAAAATAAAGAGTAATAAATTATTTTGTATTTGTTGTTGAATTAAGATTAAAAATTATTTATAGAATTGAGATTTTATTCGATTTATTTTATATCTAGTTAAATTAAAAAGGTTTATCCTTGCTATTATAGTATTGATTGAGTTTTAAAAATATATTTTAATTAATTGATTGTTAAATTTAAGGGGGCTATCTCTTAATTTAGTTATCTATATCTTTATATATTATTTAGTTAAATTTTCGCTTAAGAACAGCTTTAATATAATAAGTTTAATTTAATAACTAATTTAATGGGATTTTTAAAAAAAGTTTAGTTATATTTTATTTGTCGGTTTAAATTAATAAAATTTATTAATAATTATTCAATTAGTAGAATTTTTTAAAATAAATTAAAAATATAATAAATAAAAATAAATTAATTCGACAAATTAAGTCACGATTGTTTAACAAAAACATTTCTTTTTTATAAAATAAAAAGTATAACCTGCCCACTGAAAATTTAAGGGCCGCGGTATTATGACCGTGCAAAGGTAGCATAATCACTAGCCTTTTAATTAGAGGATTGTATGAATGGTTGAACGTGGCTTTGTTTTATTTATTTAAATATATTGAAATCAAATTTTAAGTGAAAATGCTTAAATGACTAATTAGACGATAAGACCCTATAGAGCTTTATATATGTATGCTGTTAAGTATTAAAATTTTTATTAGTTAATAACCAGGTTGTATATTTTATTGGGGCAATAAAAGAATAAAATTAACTTCTTATTAATAAATTTTATTTAATTAATTAACTTTTAGTATAAAATTTAATAGAAGTTACCTTAGGGATAACAGCGTTATTAAAGTTGAGAGTTCTTATCGACACTTTAGATTGCGACCTCGATGTTGAATTAAAAATTCTTTGAGGGGCAGCATTTTTATTAGATGGTCTGTTCGACCATTAAATTTTTACATGATTTGAGTTCAAACCGGTGTGAGCCAGGTTGGTTTCTATCTTTTAGTTTAATTTTAGTGTTTTAGTACGAAAGGATTAAGCATTAAATTATTTATTTACTAAGTTGGCAGATTAGTGCAATTGATTTAGAATCTTTATATAAAATTAAATTTTACTTAGTAGTGTTTTTAAATTTATTTATAATAATTTTTTCTTATTTATTTTTAGTGGTTGGGGTTTTGGTTAGAGTAGCATTTATAGTGTTATTTGAGCGTAAAATTTTAGGTTACATTCAGATTCGTAAGGGTCCTAATAAGGTTGGCTTCACTGGAATTTTACAATCTTTTGGGGATGCAATTAAATTATTTATTAAAGAGCAAACTATTCCTCTTCTTTCTAATTTAATTCCTTTTTATTTTGCCCCAGTTTTTTCTCTATTTATAGTTATTTTGCTTTGAAGAGTTGTTCCACTTAGTTCTTCTTTTATTAATTTTTATTTAGGGGGTTTATTTTTTTTTTGTTGTACTAGATTTGGTGTTTACACTTTAATGGCCAGAGGGTGGTCATCTAATAGAAATTATGCTTTACTTGGCGCAACCCGTGGAGTGGCGCAAACAATTTCATATGAAGTCAGAATAGCTTTAATTTTTTTGTCTTTTATTTTTGTGACTGGTTCTTTTAATTTGAATGAATTTCATTTATACCAAAGTTTAGTTTGATTTATCTTAGTGTCATTTCCTATTTTTTTATGTTGGCTAGGTTCTATTCTTGCGGAAACTAATCGCACTCCTTTTGATTTCGCTGAGGGAGAGTCTGAGTTAGTATCCGGCTTTAATATTGAGTACGGGAGTGGTGGGTTTGCTCTTTTATTTTTAGCTGAATATGGTAGAATCATTTTTATAAGTTATTTAGTTAGTTGTATATTTTTTGGAGGTGGTGTGAGAGGTTTATTTTTAGGATTCATTGGCTCTTTTTTTTGTTATTGATTTATTTGAGTTCGGGGCACTTTACCCCGGTTTCGGTATGACAAATTAATATACTTAGCCTGAAAATCCTTTCTTCCTGTCTCTCTTAATTTAATAATTTTTTTTATTATTATAAAGTTGCTAATTTAGAAAAATAAAGTTAAGGTTTGCTAAAGCTAGGAGTTGATGCAGGTGTCCTAACATAATAGAGAACAATAAAAATTAATGATTTTGGTATTTTTTGTTTTCTTTAAGATTTCATGGGTGTAATTCTTAACTTAAATTATTAGGAGGCTTAAACTCCTGTAAATTATTTTCAAGATAATTGCTTTATTTAAGCTAAATAATTATTTACATTATTTAAGAATTTTTTCTCAGGTTAAAGTGACTAAAGGTCTTGTCAAAAAATATAAAAAATATATTAAAGTTAAGATTTGCCCTACAAGAATATAGGGGTCTTCGGCCGGTCGGGCTCCAATTCAAGTTAATAAGATTACAATATTAATCATTAATCAAAAATTTATTTGATTAAAAGGATTAAATTGAGTTCTTTTTAATTTATTTTTTTGAGTAATAGGTAAAATTAATAAAATGGCAATAGACACTACTAGAGCAGCAGCCCCTCCTAATTTATTAGGGATCGACCGAAGGATAGCGTAAGCGAACAAAAAATATCATTCAGGTTGGATATGAATGGGGGTAACTAAAGGATTTGCAGGGATAAAATTTTCTGTGTCTCCTAGAAGATAGGGGTGTATTAAAGCTAGCGATACTAATCCTCATATAAGCATAATAAATCCAAATAAGTCTTTAAATGAATAATATGGGTGAAAGGGGATCTTATCTGAGTTGGAATTAACTCCTAGGGGGTTATTTGATCCTGTTTGATGTAAAAATAGAAGGTGCACTAATGTTATTCCGGCGATAATGAATGGTAGAACAAAGTGGAATGCAAAAAATCGCGTGAGTGTAGCGTTATCTACCGCGAATCCCCCCCAAGTTCACTGTACTAATATTAAACCTATATAAGGGATTGCTGACAATAAATTTGTAATTACTGTGGCGGCTCAAAATGACATTTGTCCTCAAATTAATACATACCCTATGAAAGCAGTTGCTATTACTAAAAATAAGATTAAGACTCCTATCGTTCAAGTCATTGTATAAGTATACGATGAATAGTAGATCCCTCGTCCTACATGGAGGTACAGGGCAATGAAGAATATAGAGGCTCCATTGGCGTGTGTGACTCGTAGAAGCCATCCGTAGTTTACGTCTCGGGTAATATGAGCTACTGTATTGAATGAGATGGTTACATCTGCTGTGTAATGTATTGCTAAGAATAAGCCTGTGATAATTTGGGTTACTAGGCATAATCCTAGAAGAGACCCAAAATTTCACCAGGCTGAAATATTAACTGGGGCAGGAAGATCTACTAAAGCATTATTTGCAATTTTAAAAAGAGGGTGTATTTTCCGTTCTGCTATCATTATTTTAAAAAGTGTGAGAGGGTTTTGAGAGGGGCCTCAAATTTATTAGAAATTTTTACTACAATCACTAGGGTTAAAAATAAATAAAGTATAGAAGTGGTTAAAAGAATGCAGTTGTTTCATCTATAAAGGAAATTAAATGTTTTTGTTATAAGAAATCTTGTTCTTGACTCTTTAAATTCTTGGAAGTCTACATTTATAATTATAAAGAATACCAAAATTATGGGGATAAAAATACTATTAGGGAGGGTGACTATTTTTAATTTAATTAATTCATTTGACGCTAGGCTAGTGATATAAATAAACAAAACTATTAACCCCCCCAAAAAAATTAGGAATAAAATATAGGAAAATCATCTAGTTTTTATAAAAAATCATACAGTGATGCATAAAATTATAGTCTGAGAAATAATTAAAACTATTATTATTACTGGGTGTCTTCTTAGATAAAATATAGCTCTAATTCTTGCGGAAGTTTTATATATAGGAAAAATATTTTTATACAAAATTTAATTTATGAAAAATATTAGCTTTGGAAGTTGGAAAAAAGTGGATAACTTAATTTTGAAGTTTTTATGCTTTAAGCACACTTAAGTTTACAAAACTAATATTATAAAATTAACTATAAAAACTTATATTTTTATCTTTTATTAGAGGTTTAATTATTCTTTCTGGGATTTGGATTGTGTGCTCTAAGCGGGATCATCTTTTGTCTGTTCTTTTAAGACTTGAATATATTAGATTAGGGGTTTTTCTTTTATTGTTAGCATTATTGAGAAAAGGATACTTTTTCTATTCTTTAGTTTATATTACTTTTACAGGATGTGAGGGTGCTTTAGGTCTTTCTATTTTAGTGACGATAAGACGGACGCATGGAGGTGATTATTTTAAGTCTTTTAATTTTTTTAAAAATTTATGATAGTAAATTTATTTTTTATCTTTTTATTTATAGGGTTTTTAAAGAAGTTTAAATTAAATTAAATTTATGTGTTAACATTTATTTCTGTTTATCTAGTAATTTATACATTAGTGGGTCAGCCAGAAACGTTTTACTTAGACTCTTTATTTTATTATGACGGGATTAGATTTATTTTAGTGTCTCTAAGAGTTTGGGTTAGAATTTTAATAATTTTTTCTAGATATAAAATTTTTCGTTTCAAGGAGTATACTTTTTATTTTTATAGTTTTGTTTTTTTATTACTTTTTATTTTACTATTGACTTTTTTTTCGGGTAACTTATTATTTTTTTATTTTTTTTTGAGGTTTCTCTAATCCCGACACTTTTAATTATTATGGGTTGAGGCTACCAACCTGAGCGTGTTCAAGCAGGAATGTATTTTTTATTTTATACGCTCACAGCGTCGCTACCTTTACTTTTATTAATTATGTACTTATATATAATTGGAGGTGGCGTTTCTTTATTTTATAAGGAGTTACTTTTTTATTCATTTTCAGGTTTTAATTTCTTTGTTATTACTGCTTTTATGGGTTCGATAGCCTTTTTAGTTAAACTCCCTATGTATTTTACACATTTGTGACTCCCTAAAGCTCATGTTGAGGCCCCCGTGGCAGGCTCGATAATTTTAGCTGGGGTTTTATTAAAGTTAGGGGGCTACGGTCTTATACGAGTTCTTAGTATCACAGGGGTTTCGGCTATAAAGTTTAGCCCTTACTTTATAGGGCTAAGATTAGCTAGAATAATGTTTACAGGGATCTTGTGTTGTCGTTTAAATGATTTTAAAGCTTTAGTAGCGTACTCTTCAGTAGCCCATATAGCTATGGTGATTGGGGGGCTAATAACTCTCTATTCATGGGGATTTATGGGGGCCTTAGTGATGATAGTAGCTCATGGAGTTTCCTCTTCAGGTTTATTTTGTATGGTTAACTTATACTACGAACGAACTGGGAGCCGAAGTTTTTTTATTAATAAGGGGCTTATTTTAAGTTTTCCTATTTTTTCTTTACTAATATTTTTTCTCTGCGCGTCGAATATTGCTGCCCCTCCGACTATTAATTTATTATCAGAGATTTTTTTGATAGCTAGAATTATGAGTTACGATTATATTATACTTTTATTCTTCCCCCTAGGCTCCTTTTTAGGGGCGGTTTTTACATTATTTATATTTTCGTTTTCACAACACGGGTCTTCTTATAATTCACTATACGGGTTTGTTCATTCTAATGTTCGTGAGATCCACACTATTAGACTTCACATTGTCCCAGTAAATTTTTTAGTTTTAGGGTCTAATTTTATTTTTACATTTTACTAAATAATTTCATTTAAATAGTTTAAGAAAAATTTTAGTTTGTGATTCTATAGGGGGAGCCCTTTAAGTAATATTTTATTTGGTTTTACCTTTTTATTTAGGGGTTTTATTATTAGTGGCTAGCTTAATCAGTATGCGGTTTGGTCTTTTATATTTTCTTTCTGCTGAAACTATATTTGTTGAATGAGAAATATTTTCTTTTAGATCAACTTCTATTATTATAACTCTTATTTTTGATTGAATAAGTTTGAGATTCACAGGGCTCGTAATATTTATTTCTTCTATGGTACTTTTTTATAGAATCATATATATAGAGGGGGACAAGTTTTTAACTCGGTTTATTTTTTTAGTGTATTTCTTTGTCTTGAGTATAGTCTTTATAATTTTAAGCCCTAATATAATTAGAATCTTATTGGGGTGGGACGGACTCGGTCTTGTGTCGTATTGTTTAGTAATTTATTACCAAAATGTAATATTTTATCAGGATTTTTTTCTAGGGATATAATTATTGAATTTTTTTTTCAAGGTAAAATAAATTTAATTATGGGATGCTTAATAGTTTTATCTACATTGTTTACATTAACGTACTCTGTTCGCCTTTTGTATTTTTCTTTTTTTAATAATATGGGTAACCGGTATCTTTTAAGTTTAGCTGAGAGAATTAACATACTAATTCCGATAACATTTTTAATTTTTATGTCAGTTTTGACTGGCGGGTGACTTAGAGTTTATATATTTCCTATGAATTTTATTTTTCTACCCCTGTGGCTTAAATTATTGGTCGTTACTATAATTTTTAGTTTTTTCTTTATTTACTTTTTCTTAGTAGACTTTAAGGTTATAAAGAAAATTAGCCCTACCTCAGGTTTAGACTATTTTTTAGGTTCGATGTGACTGCTTCCTTTTATTTCTACTTTTGCTCTGACTATTATTAAGTACTTTTATTATATAAAAGAGCACTACGTTGAAGTTGTAGGGGAAGACTGAGTCTTGAAAATGTATTCCATAAAAATATATTTATTTATTTAAACATTGAAAATGTTTTGTTTTTAATTAAACTAAGATAGAAAAAAGAAAATAACGGAGTTTAACCGTTAAAATTATAAGTTAGCGGCTTAAATTTGGCTCCCTTTTCTTATTAAAGAGGCTGAGTGCCTAATAGCCATTAACAGTGGCTCGCCGCTTCTTTGGCTTCCTTTAAAATAAGGGGAGAACCCAAATTTTTCAGGTCGAAACTGACCGCGATTTTTCGCTTCTTACTAGTGTAAGATAGACTTTCACAGTACTTTCTGAATGCAACCCAGATGTTATTTTTAACTACAATCCTTTATTTTATTAATATACAATATTATTTTCAGTCTAAGGCTCCTTGGTTCCATTCATGTAGAAGTCCTATTAAAAGAATTAAGATGAAGAATGTTAATAGAGTTAGAGTGTGGGCTCAATTTATTGATGTAAGAATAACTGGCAGGGGGATGACTAGAGTAATTTCTACATCAAAAATTAAAAATACCACTGCGATTAAATAGAACCGAAGAGAAAAAGGAAGTCGTGAGGATCTTTTGGGGTCGAATCCGCATTCGAATGCTGAAGGTTTTTCTCGTTCTTGTATATTTTTTTTGCAATGAAAGAGTTTAGTAAAATTAAAATTGAGGGTAGCCCGAATGAGATAATAAATATTATTAAAATTATATTTATCTAACAAATTGAACCTTCTAATTGGAAGTTAGGTGTACTTTTTATACTATAAATATACTTTAACCTCCTCATCAGTAGATACTTATGTAAAGAAAAAGTCACACCACATCAACAAAATGTCAATATCAAGCAGCTGCTTCAAAACCAAAATGGTGGTTTCTTGAGAAGTGACTTTTTATATGTCGTGAGAGACATACAATAAGAAATGTTGTGCCAATAATTACGTGGATTCCATGAAATCCTGTTGCTATAAAAAAAGTTGACCCATAGGCTGAGTCTGAGATTGTAAAAGATGCTTCTCAGTATTCAAGAGCTTGAAGTGAAGTAAAATATATACCTAGGGTGACTGTTAATAGTAGCCCTAATAATGCTTGGGAAAAATTATTTTCTATAATTCTGTGGTGGGCTCAAGTTACTGTTACGCCTGAACCAAGAAGAATAATAGTATTTAAGAGGGGGACTTGAAATGGGTTAAACGGAAGTACTCCCCTAGGGGGTCATATTAAACCGATTTCTATAGAAGGGGCAAGACTTCTATGGAAGAATGCTCAGAAAAACGAGAAAAAAAATAATACTTCAGATGTAATAAATAAAATTATACCTCAGCGCAATCCCTTGGCTACAATTGAAGTGTGGAGTCCTTGAAAGGTCCCCTCTCGTCTGACGTCACGTCATCATTGAATGCAAGTTAGGGTTATAATTATTATACCGAGTAAAAATAAATTTATATTTATTTCTTGGAACCATTTTACAATGCCTGTAGTTAAAATGAAAGCGCCCGTGGCCCCAGTAAGGGGCCACGGGCTTAGGTCTACTAAGTGGAATGAGTGGTCTCTCTTTATTATCATTACTTATTTAGTGGGGTGTAATTTCTCTAGCGTATAGTGTTGATAACACCGCAAAAACGTAAGATTGAATTATAGCTACAGCAGATTCTAGGGTTAATAAAAGAATTTGGGTTAAGATTAATCTAGCTAAGATTAAGTTAGAGGCGGCTGCTGTTTGGTTGCCCAAAAGAGTTATTAATAGGTGTCCTGCTACCATATTAGCTATAAGTCGGACTGCTAAAGTTAAAGGTCGGATTACATTTCTAATTGATTCGATTAACACTATAAATGGTATTAATAAATTTGGAGTGCTCTGTGGCACTAAATGGGCGAACATATGTTTGGTATAATTTAATCAGCCGTACATCATAAATGATAGTCATAGAGGTAGTCTTAAAGTTAAGGTCAAAACTATGTGTCTTGAAGCTGTAAAAATGTATGGAAATAAGCCCATAAAATTATTTATTAGAATAAATATCAATAAAGAGATAAATGGGATAGTTCTTCCTACTGATGAGTGGGGTCCTAGCAGTATTTTAAACTCATCATGAAGTTTTTTGCAAATTCTTAAGGTCAATAAAAAAAATTTATTAGGGGTGATTCAAAATATAGGCGTTAAAATCACTAAAACAATTAATGATCTAATTCAGTTTAAAGATACAAAAATTATTGATGAAGGATCAAACACTGAAAATAAATTAGTTATTATCATTTTCAATTTATATGATCGGTTTCGTCGTTATTAAGTGGGGTGCTAGTTTGACCAACGTTGGTATTCATATTAGTATTTTTAATATTAGAAATTTTAATTACAGATAGAAGGAATAGCCAAGAGAACAATAAAAAAAGAGGTAGCCATATAATGGGTGCTATTTGAGGGATAAAAAAATGTTTTTTAAACTACTTAGTCTTGACAAAACTATATTATAAATAATGTTAACTAATTTTTTCATTAAAAACATTTGTTAAATTGTTATAAAACGGTTTAAGAGACCGACGCTTACTTTCAGCCACTTAATGAATAGTTTATTTAGATATATTTTTTACTCATTTAATGAAGTTTTTTCCTGGGATTGTTTCAATTACGATGGGCATAAATCTATGATTTGCTCCGCAAATTTCTGAGCATTGCCCGAAAAATAATCCAGGGCGGTTTGTATAAAAATTAACTTGGTTTAGACGTCCTGGCACAGCGTCAGCTTTAATTCCCATTCTTGGGACTGTTCAAGAGTGTAAAACATCAGCAGCTGTAATTAAAGTGCGGACTTGGGAGTTCAGAGGGACTATTATTCCGTTATCAACGTCAATTAAACGAAATATATTTATTCTTATTTCATTTGACGGGATTATGTATGAGTCAAATTCTAAGTTAATAAAATCTGAATATTCATAAGATCAATATCATTGATGCCCGATAGTTTTAATGGTGATTGCCGGGTTATATACTTCATCTAATAAATATAATAAGCGAATAGAAGGAAGGCCGATAAAAATTAAAATAAAACTTGGGATAATAGTTCAAAATAGTTCTAAACCTTGGGATTCTATTATATGTTGGTCAATATTTGTGTTGTGTATAGTTGAGAATAAATTAAATCCTACAATAGAAATAATTAAAATCAAAATTGTTAGGGTGTGGTCATGGAAAAAGATTAGTTGTTCTATTAAAGGTGAAGAAGCGTTTTGGAACCCTAAAGCCGCTCAAGTTGCAATTTTTAAAAGAATAAATTATTCATTTTTGAATTTTAAGTTCACTGCACTAATCTGCCACATTAAAAATGTGTGACTAAGGATAGCTCCGAGTATGAGTGTTCGGACGGGGGTATATTTTGAAGTCATTCAATTGATGAAGAGTAAATAAAGTTATGCACTCTAGGACGGGCAGTCGAAATAGATTCCCAAATAATAAAGCTGAATAGAATAACGGCAGCTACTGAGGTATAACTTCCTAACGAAGATAATACGTTTCAAGTAGTAAATGCATCGGGGTAATCTGAATAACGTCGAGGCATGCCGTTTAGTCCTAGAAAGTGTTGGGGGAAAAATGTTATATTAACCCCAATGAACATAGTATAAAATTGAATTTTTAGTCACTTAGGATTTAAATTTACTCCTGTAAATAAAGGAAATCAGTGGATTAAGCCTCCTATAATTGCAAACACAGCCCCTATAGATAAAACATAGTGAAAGTGGGCGACTACATAGTAAGTGTCGTGAAGTACGATGTCAAGTGAAGAGTTAGCTAAAATAATTCCTGTGAGACCCCCCACAGTAAATAAAAATACAAAGCCTATGGCTCATGTTAAAGTTGGGGTGATAATTAAAGCTCTTCCTTGAAGTGTCGCTACTCTGGCAATAATTATAGTGGCGGCTGTAAAGTAAGCACGAGTGTCTACATCTATTCCCACAGTAAATATATGATGTGCTCAAACGATAAATCCTAGAAGACCGATTGCTATTATCGCGTAAATTATACCTAATTGACCGAAAGTTTGTTTTTTACCTCTTTCAAATGTAATAATATGTGAAATTATGCCAAACCCAGGAAGAATTAAAATATAAACTTCTGGGTGACCAAAAAATCAAAACAAGTGTTGGTACAAGATAGGGTCGCCGCCCCCGGCAGGGTCGAAAAATGAAGTATTTAGGTTACGATCTGTTAAAAGTATTGTAATGGCTCCAGCAAGAACTGGAAGGGAAAGCAGGAGAAGGATAGCGGTTAAAAAAACTGATCAAACAAATAAAGGAGTTCGATCCCAAGTCATACCCTCAACTCGTATGTTGATGATAGTTGTAATAAAATTTACTGCCCCCAAGATTGAACTTGCTCCAGCAAGGTGAAGTCTGAAAATTGATAAATCTACAGAAGCCCCAGCGTGGGCGATGCCTCTTGATAAAGGGGGATATACAGTTCAACCTGTGCCTGCCCCTCTTTCCACCAGTCCTCCTGATAAAAGTAAGATTAATGAAGGTGGAAGAAGTCAAAAACTTATATTATTTATTCGAGGGAACGCCATATCTGGGGCGCCGATTATTAGTGGAACTAGTCAATTTCCAAACCCTCCAATTATGATAGGCATAACTATGAAGAAAATTATAATAAAAGCATGGGCTGTTACTATTACATTATAAATTTGGTCGTCTCCAATAAAAGAACCTGGTTGACCTAATTCCAGGCGGATTAAAACTCTAAATGCAGTGCCGACCATAGCAGATCAAACTCCAAAAATTAAATACATAGTTCCAATATCTTTGTGGTTGGTTGAAAAAAGTCAACGTTTCATAAATAAAATGGCTGAGTTTAGGTGTTAAACTGTAAATTTAATTACGAGTGGTGCACTCTTTTATTATAATGTTATGTATTCAATTATGAGTTAGGATTGCAAATCTTAAAGTGGCGTTAAGCTCTTAACTTAAAGTTTAAGGCTCCCATCTTAATTAAAGCTTTGAAGGCTTTTAGTTTTATTAACTTAAAACTTTAAATTAATAAAACTAAATTTGATAAAATTAAATTTCCGGTTAGGGAGAAAATGATGAATTTATTAATTTTTTTGTTACTCGATGAGATTTTTTTTTCAGGGAGGCTAGCTGTTAAAGAATTAAAAAATATTTTAGTGTAAAAATAAAGTGAAACTAAAGAAGACGCAACCAATGTAATTATAATTACTATGGGGAAAGTTTTTACAGCTACTGTTAAGGCGATTAATTTTCTTAAAAATCCTAAGAACGGGGGGAGCCCCCCAAGTGATATAATTAGAGTTCTTAGTACTAATTTCGTTTTAAGATTAATTTTAGAGGAATTAATTTCTTTAATTTTTTTAAAATTTAAAAAATTTATAACGAAAATGATTGGTGATAAAACAAAAAAATAAATTAAAAAATAAAAAGTTCAAAATTTTAAAGACAAAGAGGCTAGTATGAGTATTCACGCTGAGTGTGAAATCGAAGAATAGGTTAATAGAATTTTTCTACTTATTTGGTTTAGTCCTCCAAGTGCGCCAGCAGTTGCTGATATAATAATAATAAAATAAGTAAACACACTGATATTAAAATTAATAATTAATATGAATGGGGCAATTTTTTGCCAGGTGAAGATGATAAAACACTTAAATCAAGAGATGAAATCAGTAACTTGAGGAAATCAGATGTGAAAGGGGGCTAGGCCTGCTTTGATAGACAGGGCTAAAAATAAAAAAAAGTTTATTCTTTCTAAGTAATAATTTTTTATTTGAAGGGCTGTAAAGGATGCAGCTGTAATTAAAATGACAGAAGGGATCGCCTGGGTTAAAAAATATTTGATTGCTGTCTCTGTAAGTTTACAAAACGTATGAAACAAAAAATTTGTTTGAAAATGTGGATAAAGGTAAGTCGCTAATCTGATATCGAACATGACCCTGCTTTCGTCATGGACAAAATAGACCAATATTGTTCAGGTCCAGCACCTGATGCGCTATGGGCATCAGAGTCACGGTCAGAATACAAAAATCATTACACATGTTCTTATTACAATTGATGTATAAACTTTATAGGGACCTATGACTTCTGGGGGCTAAATCACTACTCCACCTTTCTGGTTGAACCAAGCAAATCCACCGAACCTGGGAACTCGACTCGTCGTGCTCGACCTTTGACGTAAAGCACGTATTGCACCTTCTCGTGGGCCTAAAACTGTCCAAGAATCCTGAATGGGGCTCAACTTCAAAATGGGACTTTAGTGTTGTTCCCTGGGGTTTTAGAAGGTTACTTACCTGGATCAATTGGAGGTATAGACATGGAGAAATCTATGTTTTAGAAAACGGCTACGCGGAAACTCGTGGGAGGGGTCTAGAAGATTACGACAGGGTGGCGTATCATCAAGCCTATATCAACGAGATGTTGAAAGCAGTCATATTGGATGGAGTTAACGTACGGGTCTACACTGCGTGGAGTCTGCTCGACCAATTCGAATATGTACGCAACAGATTGCACAATATGTGAATTAAGCTTTGGAATCGTTAGCCGGATTAGAATTCAAAAATCTTGGAATGCAGGTTTTAAAGAATCTGACGAAACTGGACTGATTCTAAACCGGATTCATACGGATAATTGTTTTGAATTAGGACTCCGTAAGAGTTTCTCATCTGGGTCATACCCAGTGACTAAAACTTGAAATTAAAACTTCATTCATTTTCAAACTAGTAAAAACTCGTCATTGTTCATGAATTATATGTTATTCGCGAACTGTTAATTTTATATAAAATTTGCTCATAGTTCCGATCGATACACAAATATATGTATTGATATTTCAGATAGAAATCGTATTGTATCGAATCAAACGTCTTCCGAGTTATAAATTAGTCATTGTCATAAGATTTAAAAACGCCAATACACACGAATCCTAGTCTTATAATCGGTGATTTAATTACCGGTATTCGTTTGAAATGTATCTTGGTATAGGACAAAGACATATTTATTTTAGCTCCACAATTTATTGAGCAAAATCCTTAAGGTGGACAGGGTCATTAATTTAACCCCACATGAAGATGTACATCCAGATATACTGTGATCACTAATTGTGTGATATCATATTTATCAAAAAAACCTTATTTTATCTAGACTTTCGGACACACAACTGGCTTTGGAGTAAGCCGTAAACTTTACCGACCCGTACCGAACAAGGACACCCAAACTGTCGGCGGCATGTCTTAAGCAAATTTTTATAGATAATGGATTTCCTCCCAGTTAATTATTATACTTTATTATGAATCTTATTTCTGTATTGCTATTTGTATTGAGTTTAATAATTTGTATGTAATAAAGAATACTACTCAAAACCTAGTTTTCAGGCATGATTGCCTCCAATCTTTTTGAAACCAGGCCTGTTAAATCTACTATGCACGTCACCAGAAACAACATTTGACGCTGAACTTGACCATCTCTTAAGAATTAATATTTTGGTAGTCATAATTTAATACTGAATTTCTAAAGTATATATATGTATGTATGTGTGGAATATGGGATGGACATCTCCTTAACTGCATGCCACCTTTGGGCATTAAATGTGCAGCTGATCATTAGATTTAATATATGCAGATTCGTAAACAGCAAATAATGCAGAACCCCCATAGCGCAACACGGGCACTTAACCCGTTAAGCCTGCATTCATTAGCAACTTGGTATTTGTGCATGCATTTACCGTTACAATGCATTGTTTCTGACACATAAATTAAATGCGCTCTTGTCTGGGTATGCTAGCCAATTATGTAGTGAGTGACTTTCATTAATCTAATTACGTCTTACATTATAAATATTATCTCATCTGTTCCGAAAAAAAAGTGAACAGAATTTACTTTTTGAACCATTGTGATCATCGTAGTTAAAGCATGTGGACGTTTATCCTCGTAACTCTGGTAATCCTTACTCGGGCAGATGGTGAAGAAGATAGCTTTCTCTATGACGTGTTTCCCCCCGGGTTTCAGTGGGGATTGGGTTCTGGAAGTTATCAGGTGCTCAAAAAGTAAATTTTACGCAGAAATGTTTATATAAAAAAAATTGCAAAATTTTCAGGTTGAGGGGGGATGGAGGGACGATGGTAGGTACATAACTGAAGAGATCGCATATTTATGTAACGAAGTTGGAGACTATGGTTTGATTTTTTTAAATAAAGGACTCCTCGCCATTTGTTTAACATACATGAAAGAGTTCCTTTGTTAAAAAACTAAGGCATAAAGTAATGTCTATAATTAATTTGTGTATTATAGGTAAAGGGTTGAACATCTTTGACAACGTGTTTCATCAAATCCCATCACCTGCGGTGGACGGGACTAATGGCGACATTGCATGTGACTCGTATCACAAGTATGCGGAGGATGTCTCCCTCTTGAAATATATTGGGGTAAAGGTCTTAAATATGTATGTAAAGGATTCAATGCCCGGATTTTTAAGGGTTAAATTCCCGGTCCCGGGAATTCTGAGTTGGATAGGAATTGTTCCAGTTCCCGGGAATCAGAAAACTATAAGAATGTAGTCTGGGTTGTGGGAGTCCTTACTTTCTAAGAATTCCGATTTTACGGGTTTTATTTAATTCCAGGCGTGTAATGTATGTAAAGGGCATCCCATATGTAAAGTGCAGATGGAAAAACGGCCCTCATTTTGTTGTAATTCAATTTTGTACGAAGAAACTAAATTTACACAAAAGCTTAGGACCAATTTCCTATCCCATTGTAACTTAGAGATGTAAGGTTCTTCTGAGCTCCGCCGAATGGTCGTTTTCACGGTTTTTCCTAAATGTCCTTTGCAATTCTGCTCCATACTTTCGAAATCTACGAACGATTGCAAACTTTTTCTCTCGTTTAGAACATTGTCTTCGACAATTGGCCCAGAAGTTCTCGATACCACGTGTTTGAGGTACATTTTTAGCGTTGTTTGATTTTTGTGTATCTCATCCAATGTGTTCGGGGGCATGAATAACCAAGGTTTTCTTTTGAAACATTGTCTTTAGCTTTAGTCTATCTTCGCATTTTGCATCTACTGGAGTAGTTGCTTGAAAATATGTACGATCGGGAACATGATCAGGGTCAATGGTCACTTAGATTTCATCATAAAAAACCACGAGTTTGCTCTACCCTTTTTTGGAAATTTGTCTGCATGCTGTTTTAGCTTAATGGTGCTGGGTCCATACATTTTTCTTTGCCGATTGCTTTACACAGCCTTTTATACCTAAGACGTGAAGTTTAATTCGACATATCGTTGAGTTCGATATCTTTTGTGTTGTGGATACGGCAATCGTGGAAATGCGGGACGCTTCTTTGAGAACATCCTAATTTTCTCGATATTTCTTTTAGTCGACTGGATAACCGTCTGACGTGATATTTTTTTGCAATTCATGTCACCGGCAAGCTCACATCTTGTAATTATTAGGTCGACAACGAATCTACGTTTTCCTTGCCTGGCGACGCAATCAATCGTCTATTTCTAATCACGCCGACATGAATTTTCGTGCGAGTGAAAATCGACACTTCCGAATTTTTGGATTCCGGCTCGTGTAATGCATAGACAAGATTTTTTGATGAAATCTGAAATCAGTTTTCTTAATCTACATGACATTACCTAAAATATGACTTATCTCTGATCAATTTTTTCCCACCCGTACCCTTAAAATCAAAGGTTGACCGAGCTGCACTTTACTTTTGGGATGCCCTTTAATATGATAACGTCTGTGCAATTATAATGTGAAAATAAACAAACCTATTATTCCAGGCCGGAGTTTACCGGTTTAGTTTATCCTGGAGCAGAATTCTTCCCACGGGACGAATCGACTACATCAATCCAGCCGGGATCGAGTATTACAACAATTTAATTAACTTCCTAATTGCGAACGGTATCGAACCCATCGTGACAATTCATCATTGGTATGCTAAATACGATGGGAAGTAAATTAGTCCAGTGTATTTGTAATTCTACCAAGTTTAGTGAAAGCGTTTACGATAGGCTAAACCCCTTGTGGCGCAATGTGAAATAGAGCGCCAAGTTCAAATGGTAACAATAACCACGCCAGTACCAATTTTTTTAATTCATCTTATTCTTCCAGCGTTAACGATTAGGTGGTAAAAACGAGTGGGAGTTTTAAATATGGGAAAATTTAGACTAATGAGATTCAACTCGTACATATGCATCATGAAGTAAAACATATTGTAACATTTAGCTTGGCCCTTTTTCACATTGCTGTGGACGATTTGAACTTAAACCCGTCTAGGTTTAAGGTTTTCAAATATGCAAAGCATGTATAGAAAACCGGTATTTTCCAGAAAATCCCCCCGGTTATTTTTAACCCGAGTAATTCTTTTTTAATCTATGACATTTCATAGGGACTTGCCCCTACCACTCGACGGTATCGGAGGTTGGGCGAATGATGAACTGATCCACCACTTCACTAACTTTGCCCACCTCGTATTTCACACGTTTGGAGATCGCGTCAAGAAATGGGTGACTTTCAACGAGCCGAATATCATTTGCATGCTGGGATTCGTATTTAAGGTTAGAGTTTATAAATTTGGTTACATATGTAAATTTCCCCGCTAACAATAATTTAGGAATCTTAACACTTAAATCTTAAGGACATGATAATGACAAAATAATTTTCTTATTGGAAACATTAAATATTTTCATTGTTAACAACGTGACGACTACCCAGTATATACTTCATACGACAGATCAACTTTTTTTGACATGTGTTTCGGATATGAAGTTTTAAAAGTACCAAGTAGTTCGTTACCTGACCTCGTAAGTCAAAAGGTCACGGCGTCAAGATGACTAGATAATAAATACTTATAATTTAAGCCCCGAATATATGCTCACAGATTTGGACGAAATTAGTGTTCATCGATCACAAGTTTAATTAGCATGAAATTAGAAAATGGCACTAATGCGCAAGTTTGGTGGATATAAATATTTGCATAAAAGTAGAATACATCGCACAGGAGATTTGTAGAGGGTTAAATGCTAAACCTTTGAGGCGCATTTTATCCTCCTTTTGCGCAAATATCTCTGTCAAACCTGCGTGTTGGAAGATAGTGCCATTTACAAATTTCGTAATAATTCGATCGATTGACACTGATTTGATCAAAATCTGGGAGCATACGTTAGAAGACTTCCAAGATATATTTATAATAGAGAATTTTATATTAAATCGAGTGTAAAGTTTACCATGGATTTATTGTAGTGCTTAGCATATGTACATAGGTTTTAGGGAGGACTAAGTTTTAATTGTTATATTCTAGTATTAAATCTATGGTTCGTGTTTAAGTATTTTTATTTTTTAACTAGGTCGACGGAAGACCTATCGGACTCAACGAGGTAATTAAATGTTTCCGAACCTTGATACTATCTCACGCGCGGGTATACCACCTCTACGACCACGTGTTTCGTCCTTGGCAAGGCGGCAAGGTGGGCACGAACCTGGCCGCCTACTGGTTCGAAGGGAAGGATCCCAATAATCCGGAGGATGCTAAAGCAGCTGAAAATGCGCTGCAAATTATGGTAAATTAATTGGTTGAACATTAATAAAGGAATTCTGTTAAATATATATTTTCCTAATAGTGGGGACTTATCGCATCCCCGCTTGTTTTTGGATATTTCAACCGTGAAACTAGGCAAATGATGGAGAGACTTGCGAAACGTGGACTGATATCGCCACAAAAGGAGTTTACGTTGGCGGAATCGGCGGAAATAATAGGTTTGTCAAAAATAGTATGATGTTTATGGAGTCAGACACATATTTTAGTGATAACATCCATGGACATGAGTGATTATGCATGAATTAGCATAAATTAGTTAAGCACAATGCGTGAGATGAGGTATGAAAGAAAATGAGTGCAATGAAGTAATAGGAAATCAGCATGAAAGATAATGAGTGACTATGAATATTTATGAAACCCTGCGTTTAAAAATTAGAGTAAATGATTTTGAATTATATTTAGCTTACGCTTACTCATGTGAACGCTAACATAAGGAAGATAGAGAAGGCGTGGGGTGGGTTCTCTAAGAGTCGGCATTTTTCACGGCGGTAAATTTGAGCGTTCCCGCAGGCACAGATACAGTCGTGTTCAGAAATCAATATCTTAATATGCACTTATTAATGTGCATACAAATATTAACTTGACAGGAACCTGGGATTTTTTGGGGGTTAATCACTACTCTACGTATCTAACTGAACTAAGGAAATCCACTAGTAAACCTGGGAACCTTACCTTAGATCAGATATTCCTTTTGCTTCTGGATGTTAACCTATCCGTCAAACCTGAATGGGTCTCCACTTCAACACCGGATTTTAAAGTGGTGCCCTCGGGTTTCAGAAGGATCCTGAATTGGATCAAGTGGAGGTACGGAAATCCAGAACTTTGCGTTCTGGAAAACGGCTACTCGGGAAGACCCGAGCAGGGTTTGGAGGATTACAACAGGGTGGCGTTTCACCGAGCCTACATCAACGAGATGTTGAAGGCAGTCAAGCTGGATGGGGTTAACGTATCCGTCTACACGGTATGGAGTCTGCTCGACCAATTCGAAATGGTAGGCTAATAATAACCAAACTTTCGCAACCCTTTTCCGCATATAATGGTAAACTCGAGGGTGAGAATTTGGAAAAGGCAGCTTAAAATCCAAAAACGTTGGGTTAGAATACGAAATGTCAAATTCCGTGGACTCGAATCCAAAATTCCAAGATTTGACAGGTTAGAACCCGGTAACTGTTTCGGGGTATTAGAATCCGGTAATTCTGGGATGTAAATTTCGTTCCCTTACGAATCCGATATAGCTCGGACTCGTGCATACCCCAATTTTGCATTGGACAATAAGCAAGACTTACCAGTCGTTATATTTTAAGCGATTTTTCGCTCAACAACTTATTTTTTAATGGACAACTATACATCTAAATAGTCTACGCATATCTATAATCCAGTAATTAGCACTAGTAATTGTTAAAAGGTTTATTTATTAAACCTAGGAATTAGGATACACAGTAAACTTTGGAGTGGTGGCCGTCAACTTTACCGACCTGGACAGAACCAGGACACCTAAACTTTCAGCGACCTGCCTCAAACAGATTTTCAAAGATAATGGATTTCCTCGATAAATTATATTACAAATTAGTATTCCTAAATATTAGTAGTTCACTAATACGTACGTAATTTAATAAATGAGTTTTCGAAGGGAAAAAAGTGAGTCGAGCGGAAATATTTCTCGATAACTCCCCGTTTTTGGAATCTCCCTAAATTAATGATTCATTCATATTTGCGTGTATGTAAAAAGCCATATGCAGCCCTTGGAGCTGCGGCCAATATAAAAATTTGTATTTTCTACCAATTTCAACCTTCCAATAGAAACTACATAAGTTTCCGCGGGATTGTTTACTAATTTTACCAATAATACAGATACAGACTCGCATGATATGAAATAATTTTTTAATTATATTCAAATACATATTTACATATGTATGTTTGCTAAATATATAATCAATGTAAACGGTAAGTATTTAAAATTAACATTCATCATGTGACAAAAGAAACTTGCATTTAATTAAATTTTCACACTCTAAGAAATTTTATCACCAGCGCGGTGGTCATATGTGACTCTACCGGCAGGTGGCAGAAGACCACCTGAGGGTAGATGCCCATCACCAGCTTAGTTATGATCAGTCACTGTGCGGTGGTGCAGTTGTCACCGTTCGGTGGTTACAGCTGTCACCATTCCAAAAATGGCAAATCCGAAAAATCCGAAATTCGGGTTTTTCCGGGTTCTTACGTCAAAAGCTGTCCCGAATAATTTAAAAAATTATATCATGACGTTATACAATGTATTCTATCAAAATTTATGAGTATTTTAGAAGTTTTGAAGAATTCGGCTATTTTTTTGTGCTAGATTTCGCACAACATTGTCTCAATTTTCCCAAGCCTGTATTTTCGAAACCTGAATAGCTCGCAGCGATTTTCTTTTTGATCCTTGTAGTCTATGATGAGTAGCATCAGATGCCATACTCAGCTAACTTCCAAGTGCGTCGCAACAAGGACAAAAATGGCCCTAAAGGTCATATGCGGGGAAACTCTGCACCCCGATATCTCCGAAACTATGCGGAATTTCGAAAAAAGTTTATCTTCACTTTTGTCATAAAAAATGATGCAGAATACAACGCCGTTATCAGTTTTCACCTAACTCGTGCAGGGGGGGCTGGGGGAAAAACTCCTCCCTCTGGGGGTGTGGCAATATAAAACTATTTTTCCAATAGTCCTTGTGCCTCACCTGATCGAAATATGCAAAAAAAGTTGGAAGTACTCAAAATTTTATTTTTGAGAATGAAAATCCCATTTGAAACCATTGTGGATTGTGAAGATACATACGTGCCGCACTGGCACGTAGCAAATTTCCCTTAGGAGTAGAAGATACCATTACATAAACTAGGAAACTATGTTGAAAGAACGAAAAAAATTGTAAAAATTGTCAGGTAATTGGCATTGTAAATTTCAACCTAGGCGGCCAAGTCTCTCAGGCACTGTGGGCAATGCCAAATAAGGCTTGCATGCCAAGTTTGGAATCAATCACCGCACTGGTAGCGTCACAATGTTTTTTCCCAGTATTTGGGGCGAAATGAAAAATTTGGGGCACCTTGCGAAAAAACGCGCGAACACGTGTACCTTAATTTTTGATTCTATTAGACACGTGTAAGAGCGTTTTGAGTTTTGCGACAACTCGTCCAACACCATGTACCGGTTTTTCTGAACCTAGTCTAAAGCTTTATTAACTTGCTATTATATACTCTACAGGTTTACATCTCAATTCTACTTTGGTATAGTGTCCAACATGGATACAGCTTGGCATTATTTTAATACTGAATTTCTAAGAGTGCATGTAAAAGCTTAAAGTAATGTAGAACAAAGCAGGTTCGAATTAAAATTGATGCCTCCGTTTTAACCTTCAGCTTCATTACAATTTTCTGGCCTTACTTGTCATTTACTAGGTTTGACGCAAAACCATCCTGTGTGTATTCACTATTCATTCGTATCCTTAGTTACGTAAAATAGTTTAAGTAGAAAATACAAGGGTCAAACGTCTTAAAAATTGTAAACTTGATTTTTAGCTTGATTTTTAACAAAATCTTGCGATGCTTACAAAATCTCGTAACCGTCGTAGCTTATATTACGACGCGAGCAACACTTAACATACGAAGAAATGCTGTATACCTTCTGTATAAGCAAACGTCTTATACCGTCTTTTGGTCATGATTTTTTAAATCGTCGGTTTGTTTTAGACTAATCCGCTTAAGGCTCAAAAATGTTTTCCGTCACGTTCTACGAACAACTGCTTCGTCACTTAAAACTATCCTCGTTCTGTTCGGCGCTCCCGTTTTTGTTTAATCCAAAGACAGGAAGGGTGACGATGCTGACATCGAGATGGGGTGTCGTACTCCACAAAGTGGAACTTGGGTCTACTTTGATCTACACGATTTTGCAGTGCGTCATGACATTGACGTCGTCCTATCCGGACACGAATAAGTATATCGCGATGGTTTTCATTTCCGTCTACGGGACAGCATTAGGGCTACGATTTAGCTGGAAGATGGATCCCGTCCAGATGGAATTTATGAACTCGTTGATGCAGTATGAGCGAAAATTGTTGACTGGTAAGTTTTGTAACTAAATCATCTTCAACATTTAGTAGAGTGAACGATATTCAGGTATTGGTTTGTTAGTAATTTCTTACGGGATTGGTAGTATTTAGCTGTTTCTGATTGATACACTCAAAATAAAAATTTGTCGAACCAACACCGCCGGTGTCAATATATGATTTAACCGTCTTGGTTAAAATGTCGAATCCGAGTTATGATGATTTTGATACCGGTATTTTAAATGTCATTACCGGACGGAAAAATTTCATTACTACTCGAAATCACAGTTGTAACCATGGCGGTTAAGTCATATATTGACACCGGCTGTGTTGATTTGACAAATTTTTGTTTTGAGTGTATATATTGCATTCTCTAAATGAATTTAGAGAATGCATTGCATTGCATTGCAATCTCGAAATTCTGAGGTAATTGTTATGGGGAACATTGGTACCGTAATGATGGTGTTAATAACTGCGGTTATTAAAGTTGCAATCACAATTACGTATACCGTTTCCCACAAAATTGGTACCCAGGTGGTTTCAAATTTTTAGTCCGGCCATAGTATCTGTAGACGTCAGGCACCACAACATTACTAAACGATAATGCCCATTGGTAGAAGCAATTTGGTACCAGAACCATTTTATTCATACACTTTCCCGTTCTGGAATGATTTCACATCAGTATTCCAGGAAAGAAATTCTTTGGATTAATCATTAATTAATCCATCCTACAGGAATCAGTTATAAGAAAACTCTACCCGACAAGATCATGTCATTCATCCTACCTTTGGTCATGTTCACTGGATCCCTCCTCCCATTCGCGTGTGTCCTCCTTCTGGTCAAGTTTCCCTGTGCCCCTCCATTTCTCGGATCAATGCTGACCTACTGCAGAAATGCGGCTGACGGGGAGCACAAGATGCCATGTTTCGTTCGGATTTGTATCCAGATCGCGGAATTCTTCATGTTTTGTCAGGTCTCGGTGGCTGCTGCGTTTTACATCTCATACGTCTTGTTTCCTGGGATAATCTGTATGTGGGACTATATAAGGGTCGTGGATAATTGGTGAGTTTATATCAATATAGTATGTACATGTACACTCTAAAAAGAACGGAAACCCTAAATAGTAGGTGTTACCATTTTGAGATGTAAATACACTCTAAATTAGAAGCTGAGTCAACTTTACTCCTTTCAGAGGAAACATTACTTTTTATCTATCAAGTTGAAGTTAAGCTGGATTAGGTATAATTAATTCTATATTAGGTGAATTAGGTATTTTTAATTGTAATTAATATATAATTTGAAAGTGTTGTTAAATTCACAAACGGTAAAACCTTATTACGATTGTTAGACAAAAGACAAATTCTTGAAAATATTTGATTCATGATAAATGTAAGAGAGATAATTATCTGCCGAAAAGTAGACCAATTCTCGAGAATTAAATTAGTCACTGTCGGATGTATGGTATAAAATAGTTGGGCAGGTACTGATTGCTCGGAATTTACCGTTCTATGGGTATGATCAAACTTTAATAACGATATGACCCACTTTGCAGGAAAATATCCAATATTTCGAAAATCTCAGCATGCATCCAAACCTACAGGGAGCTCCGTATCATAGGAATCCTTAACAATCTGGTCAACCAAACCCGCGTCCTGCCCGCATGCGCCCTTGGTTTCCCCGCCATACAATTCGTCTCTTCTTACGTGTGCATCCGACTGCACGAAAACATCCCACCGGCTGCATTTATCATGTTCCCCACCGCATACTTTGACGGCCTCGCTAGAGTTTATTCTGGGTCAGAGGAGCTCTTGAAAAAGTGGAGAAGGACGTTTCCCAACTTGGGTAGGAAGTCCGCAATCAGGAAAACCTTTGTTTCTTTCCCGCCATTAAAAGTACGCATCGGCGGGAACTTTGTGGAGGCTTCTACCCCACTGGTTGTGCAGGATTTCTGTGTACGGAATACTGCATCGATGCTTATGTTGTCGCAGTGAATTACAAATTCTTTACTAAAGACTACACTCACACTGTACTGCACAAAATCTGGCAGAGGCATATACCTATCTAAGTATTACCACATTGGTATTTGGTATTGATTTAATTGGGAAGTAACGGAATTTCCTATTGGATTGATTGTATTTATTGTTTGAGCGGGAAATTTTTCATTCTACAACAATGCTGGATGGTACATACATATATGGTTTAGTATTACGATAACGCCAAAAAGATTTATGTACTCTGGCCACATATACATATGTACATGTATATGTGTGCCAATTGGAAAAAAACCGAAGTGGCGATAGCAGCTGGAATGGAAAATTACCGTTTGTATTTGTCATGGTGTCCAATAAATAATCTCAGACCCACAAGTGTTTTGATGTCATGAGCATATTTAAGCCTGCCGCACCCGGACATTAAAAAATGTTTTATGAATCAAGGCAGAGTTTTCCAGTTCTGCAATGCTAAAACTCCTATAAGTATCTTGTTAGTTGAGGGGTGTTAAAGTAGCACAGGAATGTGTCTAATTGGTTGAAATAGTAATACTTTCATAAAAATTGTGTCATTGGTAGCTAAGTTATGCGTTAACTTTACGTATCCTTTTCCGCACCAATTTTCATTCCTAATTGCAAGAGATCAACGGGGGCATTATAAATTCCACGTTATAAAAAAGATAGATGACCAGTTTTGGATTACTCATCTTACTTGTGTTAAGTTTAAAATGAGTACGATAAGAAAGGGGTGGTCTTAAAATCGGTGTTTTTAATGATGTAATATTTGTCATTCTCTCTTGAGGCAACAGACGAATTTCGACAAAACCACCATATTTGAATTTTGTGTGCCGAAATAAATATTCATGTTTAAAATAATTAGCGGCTGAGTTATATATGTTATTCGTTAAATTAGTTAATATATACCTACTTATAAGCGTACAATAAATACCGGATGTTAAACTTGTAGAATCGAATCAGGTTCACCCTTCCAGTTTAGTGCAAGGTTAAAATATGCTGGCCAAGATCTAATTTACTCAAATTACACAGAGTCGTAAATCATGCTCTTAAATGGCAACTTTAGAATACACATAATTTCCAAATTGACTAAATAATTATGTATATGTTGAGTGGTACATATGAATGTAGTTCCTAGTAAATTTAATGTAAAATTAGTTGGACATTTGCCAGCCAAAAATTATGTGGTTCATAATTGGCTCTGAAACTTATGGTTATGTAGGCTATAACACCCCTACTCGCCAAGATTATCGGGCCGAAGAATATTCTAGAGTGGCAAGGGTGGTCAATGGTAGGCCGACTTTGCCAACCATTCCCCACTTGAATAATTTAAAAATTCGGTGCCCCAAGAAACTACATATCCTCACCCCGAAAGTGGGAAAACGTTGGCAAAAGCATATTTAAAATGCATTTAATAATAAATGTCGGCACGAAGTCGGGCCTTTAGTGGCCAATTATTCCATGCGACGCCACCTATCGTCCGCAGCGTAGAATACAAACTTAAATCGATTTTCAGCACGAGATTCTGGCAGCATGGCTAAAATCACTCTTCCCCCGAAAGATAAATTCGCAGTTGTCGAATTTATTAAGGATGATAATTCTGTATCTATTGTGTCTACAAATTGGTTCATTGACACATCAATAGTCCACTGGCCATCATCACCCAACGTCACATCTATGGTTAAAAAACACAAGGCACCGGAAGAAAATTGGGGTCGACATTCTTGCAAAATTTTGAAAGTTAAAGGTAACTAGATAAATCAATAATTAGTTCAAATATTTGTGCACATTACATAATTACTTTTTTGCTTATTCTAGATACTTTTGAGGATGCGATTATCGTACTTCGATTAGCCGAAAAGTCAAACCAGTCAACATTTGAAACTACTGTGGATGATGAGGAAAGTCATCTTCCTAGACGACGGAAGCGAAATAAGCCAAAGAAGAAGAAAAAATCGTCAACATCTTCATCGTCACCATGCAAGGATTCAGTAGACGGGAGTGATATCAAGGTTCCCACGAAATCATTTACTCTACCCCCCACTTCCAAATCAAAACCAGACGTACTAAATTATTCAAGTGATTCCGAGCACAACCAACCTCCTAGCGTTTGTGCTGGTAAATACTTAATATACAATTCATATTTTTAATTGCCGGTTATTATTTTACTTATTTGGTGATACGTTTAATTTTATAATTTTAGTGGGTCCAAATAATAGCCCTATCACATCTGGCCCAAAATTAGTTCTGGTTGATCCTGTAGCACTGACTTCAAAACCTGATGAAAGTGATTCTTCTCGAAGTGTTAGCAATCTACCTGGATATAGTGGGACGGCAGTTGGCAGAAATATTACTCGTAAAAATTTAAACCCATTTAAACATTTTACATGTTTACACTTTTTGTACAATTTTATTGTGTAACTTGCATACATTTATACACAGAATTTGAGAAAATTGTCCTTGAACGGTTGACTAAATTGGAGCAACTCGTCACAGAACTTCTACGACGATCTGGCGGAATTAACATATCAATTCCTTCAAAAATAAAACTGCACAAAATACCTGTGGAGACGGTGGACGAGTTTCAGTCACTCAATGCATGGATAAAGGCGGTGCCAGAGAATCGTGATTGTTTGGTTAGGGTTCAAAATTAAATAAATTATTAAATTATTTAAACCGAACGTCATATATTTATATATATTCACTTTTCAGGTCACCGAGTTGTCTTTAATGGGTGCAAATAGACTGTCCGGTGTCGTTAGCAAAATTTTAGGTAAGGTTTTTGCAAATAATCTTGCGAAAATCACTACTATTACCGGAGCAGGGAAAGATATTGAAGTTGCTTTAAAGGATGCGCCAATTTACCAAGTTATAAGAGGTAAAATAGACAAGTTCAAAACAAGTTAATACAGATTGAGGTGTATTTAAAGATTTGTTTACTTTAGAATCGGTGAGGTTAACTAAGGGCTACAGTTCATCGACGGACCACGAAATTGGAAATTCCGTTGCCGTTTGGTTGAAAGGTGCTGACGATAGAGACGGCGGACGAGAAGTGAGACGAAAAAATGATCACGTCAAATCGAACAAAAAGAAGACGACGAAAGGAGGAAGTAACATCTCTTCTCCATAATATCGATTGTTCCACTGCATCAACAATTCCAATGTCCACATCGTATCTGACAGGCGAATCAGTGTTAGAATCTCCTATAGTTGGTTTTGGATCTAATAATTTAGAACAGTCACCGAGATCAGAGAGTAACAGTTTTAGCTTTACCAGTTCTCATAATCAAAATGACTCCCTCAATTTAGAGCAGCCAGTATTCTCTGTTTTAGGGAATGGGCTTTGTCTCATAATATTACGCATGTCGCCTTAAAGGACCTTTTACATATATTAACTGAAAATTCCAACTTAGATGTACCCCTTGACCCTCGCACATTATTAGAAACTCCTCGAGTAGTTAAAACTCTTTTTATTTCTGGTGGGGAGTTTGTATACTTTGGAATAGAAAATAATTTGAGAAGATTAATTACAAATTTTGCTGAAATTGTGCAGCCAAAGTCGACAATATTTATCAAATTATTTCAAAGTTTTGGTGATAATCTGGTAACAATATGTGTAGGTGTTGATGGAGTTCCATTGAGCAGAAGCACAAGGTCACAATTTTGGCCAATACTTGGTAAAATTGATCAACTAAAAAATCATTCAGTTTTTGTAATAGGTCTTTTTTATGGCGTCCAAAAGCCGCTTAATTTAGATTTTCTAAATGATTTTGTAAACGAAGCAATAATATTAGAGAAAGATGGGCTAAATGATTTAGGCAAAAAATTTCATTTTAGAGTTTCAAGTATTATTGCGGATGCTCCAGCTAGGAGTTTTATTAAAGGAATTAAAAATCACAATAGTTATTCAGGGTGCGAGAAATGTGTTCAACATGGTGAATTTGGGAAAAGTCTGATTTATACAGAATTAGACTCAGCTTCTCGTACAGATGAATCATTTCGTACACAATTGCACGACGATCACCATAAATTTTTTACCCCTTTATCAAAATTAAAAATAGGTTTAGTGACACAGGTTCCCTACGATTATATGCACATGTGCTGCCTAGGTATCATGCGTAAGCTCCTTCGGCAATGGACTAAAGGGAAATTGCCCCATAGGATGCAAAGTAAAATTATAAACCAAATTTCTGATAGATTTGCAAGTTTTAAAACTTTCATGCCACGTGATTTTCAGCGAAAACCACGAAGTCTAAATGAAGTAGACAATTTTAAGGCAACCGAGTTTAGGACAATCATGCTATACACAGGGCCTGTAGCACTAAAAAATATCCTTCCTACGGAGTATTATAATCATTTCCTCTATTTCCATTGTGCCATGTTCATTCTTTTGTCAGCCAATGCTGATGATCCTGAGTGGAATGCTTTAGCCAAACGATTGTTAGTAAGTTTTGTATCACAATCAAAAGTAGTTTATGACGTAAATTTTATGGTTTATAACGTACACGGATTGCTACATATTAATGAAGATGCTATAAACTTCGGGCGATTGGACAATATTAGTGCGTTTGACTTTGAAAATTTTATGCAGCAACTAAAGAAAATGACCAGGGCAAAAACGTTTTATCTACAACAGGTTGCAAAAAGAATAGTAGAAAATGAAAAATGTAACGGACTTAAAATAAATTTATCCGAAAAATGCGTTGATGATAAGACAAAATTATTACATAGCGGTTACTCTTTGATCTCTGGTGAAATTATTATAGTTCGTAGAATTAAGCTAAATAAATGTAATAATATTAAAATAGTTGAATATGACACATTTATCAACAAAAATCCATTGTATGAAAAGCCTATAAATAGTTGTGTATTGGGAATTTTTGTTCTAGAAAATTCTATAAAGAAATCTTGTGAACTGAATTGTTTAGAAATTGCGCATAGATGCATTATGTTACCTTTTAAAGACAATTTTGTTTGTTTTCCACTCTTACATGATATTAAATAAAGAATAAAATAAATTCTGAGTGCGAAATTGGAGTGTTTTGGAAATGATTGGGGAATGGTAGGGACAGTGGCAAGTGATCAGAAACATGTTGGGGGACTGGTGGCTCGCGGTTGGGAAAATTTTTACACACTGTCGGGCCGATAGTTTTTGGCCACCAACGGCCCATCTTCAAACGCGTGGCCAGGATCGTACCTCAGGCCAACGTCGCTGGCCACTCGAAAATATTCTGAGGCCCGATATTATTGGCGACTAGGGACTGCACTATATATATTATATCATTTTTGTAATAGTTATATTGATATTATCATAATAGCTGTATAGCTACATTATATCATATTTATAATGGCATACATAAACCTTGCTCTATATTTCGTAATTACGACGTACCAGAAAAAGAGATAATGATATGTGCAATAATCTTTGTATGTGTTCTGACCGCGTTTCCCTTATTGGCGGATGTGATGATGAAATCGGCCGATTTTATACGGATTTTGAGCTTTCAATGGCATTGTATTAACAGAAAGAGGGAGCTGCGTAGTTGCAGAAACCTCAAGGTTTGGGCCGGTGGGTACTTTTTTATTCATAAAGGAACAAGTATTGCTTTACTTGAGTTGATTGCGTATTACACAATGTCCTCGATAATTTCGGTGTGAAACGTAGTATGTACGCTGATCAGTGGTGCGTTCTTCAAGTTTCCGATTCTATTATGTAGGAAATTAAATAGTGTAATTCCTTATTTGAATTTCTTAGCTACGTACAACTTAAATAGTGCACCCTTTCAAACACATTTATGTATATATTCTGCACAATTTTTGGTCATATGCAATATGAACAAAAAAAATACTTTTCCCATGTCTTTGTGTAAGTCATACAAAATAATAAAATAGTTTAACATAAGTCACATCCGCAGCGTTATCAAAATAATTTTTGCTGTGTTATTACGCATACATATATATATATAATGGAAATTTGGGTGATATTATAATTGTGCAATTTAAGAAGTAGCCATCAATTGTTGTTCACCCTTTGTGACAATTTTTCTACACGTCTTGATAGTGAATGACAGGTAGAGTCTCAACTAAAATATTGACAAAATAAAAAGCTTTTTCGTTATCCACTAAAACTTCGGCGTAATGTAGATCAAGAAATATTAAGTCACTTTTAAACAAGAATTATTACTAACCTGGGTTAATAAAAAATATGCACAGCTTATGCATGAATGCAACTAAAAGATTAGTACGGTAAGTTTCGAATATGTGGTGCCCCATTTATAATTTACTGCGACAACATTAGCATCGATGCGGTTGTCCGTACACAGAAATCCTGCACAACCAGTGGGGTAAAAGCTTCCACAAAGTTCCCGCCCATTCGAACTTTCAGTGGCGGGAAAGAAATGAAGGTCTTCCTCATTACTGACTTCCTTTGTACGTTGGGAAAGCGTCTTTCCCACTTTTTCAATAGACTCTCCGACCCCGTATAAACTCTCGCGGCTGCGGTAAAGATGACAATGGTGAACAGAAAACAGTCAAAGTAGGCGGTGGGGAACATGATAAATGCGGCTGGCGGGATGTTTTCGTGTAGTCGGATGCACACATAGAAAGAGAAGAATTGTATAGCGGGAAAACCGATGGCACATGCGGGCAGGACACGGGTCCGATTGGTCAAGTTGTTGAGGATTTCTATGATACGAAGCTCCCTGTAGGCTTGGATGCATTTTGAGATTTCGGAAATTGTATATATTTCCCTGGAAAGTTAAGGCATTTAATTAAATACAGTATTTAAACAGTGGTTTAGGTCACTTTGCATAATGGGCTTTTGCCTAGCAAAAATATTGGGTGATTGTTATTGCATAACAACTATTTTCAATAACAAGCCTTTTAACACAAATATTTACAACAGTAATAATTCCATAATTACGGTTGAGAACCAAATACAATTGTGCAAAATGGTTGTTCTGCAAAAAAGCTATCTATGCAAAATGACTTAACGTAGGATTAGTTGACTCATCGTCACAGGTCTAAAAATCTTAACACTTTTACGCATTTCTCCGTTCTGGGAATTTATTTTTAAATTCTATCAGATCCATTTGTAGACCAGGTCAGTACCAATTTATTAAAAATATGCACTCCAGAGTTTATCAAGTTTTGAAGGAGGAGACCCAAGATAAGACCTCTAGTTAAAAGGCCTTCAGAAAAATTGGGTGTCCAAAAAATTGGCTTATGTTTTTTTTTAAATCATCGTCATCCTATTAATCAGCTTACTGACTACAACTGGATCAGATAGATTTTCTATTTTCCATTCCATTCCTCTAGAAAACAATTTTGAAATCATGGTGTGGAAAGTAACCTAAACTCCGTTTCACGTTACATGGAGTACATTACCCGAATGAGCCGAATTAATTTATTATTTATTACCACTTATTCTTATTTTGACGTTTACATTAGTCAATTTCGTATGATTTTGACGCCAAAATATAAATAAGTGGTACCAAATAATAAAATAATTCGGCTCATTCGGCTAATTTACTCCATGTCTTGTGCCGTGAGATTTTTTGAGACGATGAGTCACCTATCGTCATCTTAAAGCTTTCCATAGTAGAGACGATACGAAACCAATAGAAATATACACATAAATCATTGTACTCTGTTTCAAAAGTACGAGCACTTTTAACTCCTCAAGAAGTAAACTATACTAATAAATCAGGAGTAAATCCACTAGCGAAACTAGGGGTAGGCAGGGTAGGCATTGCCTAGGGGCCCCACAGGGTGGGGGCCCCGGAGCTGCCCCGATTTTTTTAAAATTTTTTACATGTCGAACAGTTGCAAAGCTAGGGGTAAGCGTTGCAGAAGATCATTAAAAAATCTAAACTAGTTCAAATTATGTTAAGAAATTCTGCCAAATCTTATTTTATAATTTTCAGCTTAAAAGTGATGAGATGGGAGTCACCACTATGACATTAGCTAATTATTTTTCTACAGGCTTTGCGCGCATCTCCGAACTTTATTAATAGTTTACAATATTTTAAATGTAGCAAATTGAACCTGATAAGACGAGGAAATGGCACAAATCTTATCAGGATGATCCTGGCGTTGATTATAGTTGGTTTAAAAATGATAAATTTACTTTGCTCATTTAACTCAATTAGTCGTAAAGCAATTGCAAAAACTGAAACTCAATGCAATGCCGTCAGGGGCCTCGCTCCGATTTTGAAGAAACAATGATAATTAGATAACCTTGGATAAATAATTAAATACGTGTTTAAGGATTTTTCATAGTGCTCAGTTTAAACGAAATTATGACAGAATCTATGCTTGAGAATTTCTATGTTTGCCGTAATATTTTTCTCTCTCGCGAGAAAAATCCAGATTCTCGCTTATGTAATCCATCATACATAATTTAAACTTAAACTTAAGCTTAAGCTTAAACTTAAAATGCATGGTGTTTTTTCGTGTAGCCTAACATGAAGTGTTTTTTTCGATTTTGACCAGACAAATTTCAAATTGTTCACGCAAGGAAATACGCTGTATTTTTGCATTTTCCGCAAGGTACGCATTTGCACCATGTTTTCACTTGGCGGTATTTTTGAAAAAATTTTCATCAAAAATAAAAAAAATTCAAAATGTAAATTTCCTAATTTTTATCCGATTTCAAAATTGGAAGAACGTTTTTGCATAGAATTACATTAATTTATGCTAAATCTGTACTTACCAAAAATTTTAATTTTTCAAAATTTTTTCAGATATATGTTTAAAATTTCAAAATTTCTTAAAAATTTTTAGAAAAGTATTTCCACACTTTTACGGAAGTAATTTTGAGTTCTTGGAAGCATCATGGTTTTATGGAATCATTTGTATGTTCTTTCGCGTTTAAAATAGCATCAAAACTGCAAAATCTATAACGTTATGAGAAATCCTAATTTTGACAGAAAATGTATTAAAAATTCAGAAAACACGCGCCTTTATGAAAGGGCTAAAGAACACTAGTTTCAGTGTGCGAGCAAATTTAAAACCGGAAAAAACGATTCATGTCCACTTATTTATGATGGATTCTAAGCGTAAGCTAAGCGAGAGTATGTATTTTGGTCCCTCGCGAGAAAAAATTCGGGATAAAAACGAAAATTCTCGCTTATGGATTCCGTCAATTAAGCATTATGAAAAATCCTGAAACACGAGTTTAATTATTTCCCTATGTTTCCATAATTAGCAAAGTTTCGTCAAAATTGGAGCGAGACTGCTTGAATCTTCTCCAGTTCTATATTCAATTGTTGAAATCGTGATATTATTGAAACGATATTTTAATTAAGCCCAGACAGCACACATTTACTTTCCACTGAATCAAATTTATGGTTGCCAAAAAACCACAAAATTTTCCTATTTTCATAAGTCTCGTCAAATCTGTCAAGGACAGGGGCCCCCAGCGAACCTACCTACCGGCCCCAAATTTATAGTTCCGCTAGTGAGTAAATCTGTGTTTTCGTCAAGTTAACTTTGCTTTGGATTTAGGATAGTATTGAGTCCACAGCGTAGCACTGTTAAGAGTGTAGTAATTGAGTTCAACTCACCAACTATCCACAATTCTGATATAGTCCCACACACAGATGAGTCCAGGAAACAAAACGTGCGTAATGTAGAACGCGGCAGCAATGCAGACATGGCAAAACATGAAAAATTCTGCGATCAGGATACCAACCCGGGCGAAAACCGGAATCTGATAGTCTCCTTCAGCAGCAACGTCTCTGCAGTAGGTCAGCATTGATCCGAGAAATGGAGGCGCGCAGGGAAACTTGGCGAGCACGAGGACACAAGCAAATGGCAGCAACGTCCCAGTGAACAAGACCAGCGGCAGGATGAACGTCATGATCTTGTCGGGTAGAGTTTTCTTGTACTGAATTCCTGAATAATGTATTAGTCAATTATTTACTTTCGGAATTACGGGGCCGATTTATGTATATTCAAAACTTTTTGAATTTTGTCAAAATGTTTAAAAATCCTCAAAGAATGTTGAACCTTACGTGTTTCAAAACTAAGGTCTTTAAGATTTTAGTAATTAGACGACCCACAAAAATGTTGACCTCAAATTCACCCTTGTTTAGTTTCCGTCACTTGACTGATTATGGTAGTGAATGAAAATGAAAATTCGTGTCATTGAATGAAATTCCTGTCATTTGAATTCCATCATTTCAGATGAGTGACTGGATTTCGCACTCCTTTAATTTTCACTTATGCTTATAATATGGATGAAGTAAGAAGTCCGATGAGTTTGAATAAATGTGAATGAAAATATTCCGTAAGCAATGAGGATGGCTGATTAGTTAATGAAGACATTTTTTAGCAGTTTGCTCAAATTTTGGTACAGAATATTTATAAAGTATAGCTTATTTCGGATAATTACATGAGCCTAAGAATCCATTGTGTCGTGAATTATTTTGCGCAAAATACTTCATTGTTCACCAGAACATTTGGCCTAATTCAGTCTCAAAATATATTACTCTTTGATACATGAGTATATTAAACCAATACTTGCCGGCACAAATATGTACGACCCTACGTAGCGAGAATTTTACATATTAATGTGTCGGTAGAAAATGAAAAATTTACCGCTCAGAAATTAAACGTTACAAATCTAGTATGAAATTACTACCAAATCAACACCCTTTACCAATTTTAAACCGTGCATTCCATCACAAAACTTACCATCCAGTAATTTCCGCTCATACTGCATTAACGAGTTCATAAACTCCATCGGAACAGGATCCATCTTCCAGCTAAATCGCAGCCCTAATCCCGTCCCATACACGGAGATGAAAACCATCGCGATGTATTTATTCGTTTCCGGATATGACGAGGTCAGGGTCATGACACACTGCAAAATCGTGTAGATCAATGTAGATGCAAGTTCTACTTTGTGAAGTAGAATGGCCCATCGCGACGACATCATTGTCACCATTCCCGTTCTAGAATTAAACAAAAATGGGAGCGCCGCCCAGTACGAGGACAGTTTTAAGTGGCGCTTCAGTTGAGCGTAGAATATAACGCTGAACATTCTTGATCGCTTCTTTATTTTCAAATTAGTAAAACGTTATCTGATAAGCTTTTATACTCGTAAAATAATTTTATCCGGAATTGTGTCTACCTCAACCCTTTCGTGACTAGACATTTTATGCGACGGAAATGCCGTACATTTTCTCTTGAAGGTGGTGAGTGACTCACACTGTGTGAGTATTAATAAAACAACTTAACGGAATCATGAGTTCCAATTATTTGCAAAATAATGGGTATATGTATCAAAACTAATGGTTTTAATGAATGGTGAAACTTTCCTACAGCCCTAATAATCCGATTATTATTGTGGATAATTATGTCCCAATTAGTTAACGTCAAGGGTAAATTAGATAATGAATTAGTGAGAAATCAATTTTACCTTTATTCAACGAAATATTTCTTGCCAAACTCTTTTACCATTTAATAGAATACATACATGCTGATTCTGCAGTCAATTTTGCATTTATCCTCAATTAGGTAAAGGTTGACTGTCAGTGTATTCAATTATTTAGTTACTAGCAAATAAGCCCGTCTCCCGCCGGGCGACGGGCTTATTTGGTTTTCATGAAAATTAAGTGGGATTGTTCATAATTCCACTTTTTATTGTATCTATATTATTAGCTGAAAAGTCTGTTGGCAAGGGAAGTAAAACTCTCTCCACTTCCGCTTCCGTCACGGAAAATTACTTTCACTTCCGTTGCAGACAAACATTTCCAGCTTATAATATAGAAGATTCCGTCGTTTATAGAATTATTTGTATTTTATTCTAATATCTAGATACTTGTATTTGTTGAATTACCGATTACCATAAAGGACCGCCCATAAATTACGTAAAGCAAAAATCGCGATTTGCATGACCACCCTCCACCTACCCCCTTTAACATGTCACATGTGTAACAAAGACGCAATATCATTAAAGAGTTGGACCACCTATAGGGTTACGTAATTTATGGACGGCCTCTAACCTTAAACGGAAATTTGAACCCTGTGTCCTGAGTTTATTCCAGATTGTTAATTATTCCGTCAAACTTACGCGCAAATTTTTTATTTTGTTTTTGGGTTCTGCTTATTAAATGATGAAATTTAGAAAATATACCAATTAATTAATTACTTTGTCTTGTCTGCTCATTGAAATTTAATTCATTAGTTGTAGATGGTAATATGTATGATTTTTAAGGCCAGTGCCAATTCATTAATTAACCAGGCTAAAAATATGTATTTTTTTGTGCCGGATGAGAATTGTATAACTTGCCTTATACATAGGAAGAATTGAATAAATTTGTTTGTATAGAGAAAAAACAATTTATTTTTTCGAATTATAAAGGGGTGAAATCAGTTTATGAAAATGCCCGTGTGTTATTTACCTATGTGTCTGTCCGTTGCATTTTGAAATTTTAAGGTATTTTGAGTTACATGATATTCAGAAATGCATACATAAATGTTCACGTGATTATTGAGTTTTTTGGATTAAAGATTATTAATCCTTAATCCTAATCATTAATGCGTTATTCACGATTAATTAACCAAGCATTTAGGGGCCGTCCATAAATTACGTAACGCAAGAGGGAGGGAGGGGGGGTTATGAGATATGCGTTACGAATTGTTACGAAGGGGGTGGGGGGTATGACAAATCTGTTACGTAACACTTGTCTAAAACTCGCGAAGTGTCACATACCGCGCGGATTGAATTCATATCATCTATAATAAATTCTGTAATACTAGTCTCTTAAGCCCGCAATGCGGGCTCTAAGCAAAACAATTTTATTTAGTTTAGCGATACAAATTCCTGCTGAATAATTGTTACACATTTATCTTCACACAGAGCAAAGAAGCGTTGACTTGATTGTCACGTTTTATAGCACGATCTTTAATAATAGAGTTCACAACTCTATTGGTGTGACTACGAAAAACGTTCAGTCACAACTCTAAACGGTCTGACCACGAAAAATGTTCAGTCATGACTCTAAACGGTGTGACTACGAAAAACGTTCAGTCACAACTCTAAACGGTCTGACCACGAAAAATGTTCAGTCATGACTCTAAACGGTGTGACTACGAAAAACGTTCAGTCACAACTCTAAACGGTCTGACCACGAAAAATGTTCAGTCATGACTCTAAACGGTGTGACTACGAAAAACGTTCAGTCACAACTCTAAACGGTCTGACCACGAAAAATGTTCAGTCATGACTCTAAAGGGTGTGACCACGAAAAACGTTCAGCAACAACTCTAAAAGGGTGTGACCACGAAAAACGTTCAGTCACAACTCTAAAGGGTGTGACCACGAAAAACGTTAGGTCACAACTCTATGGGTGTGACCACCAAATTTGTTCAGTTACTACTCCGAAGTGTGTGACAACAAAAAACGTTCAGTCACGACTCTAAAGGGTGTGACCAAGAAAAACGTTCTGTCGCGACTCTAAAGGGGGTGACCACGAATAACGTTAGGTCACGACTCTAAAGAGGTTGACCACGAAAAACGTTCAGTCACAACTCTAAACGGTCTGACCACGAAAAACGTTCAGTCACGACTCTAAACGGTGTGACCACGAAAAACGTTCAGTCACAACTCTAAACGGTGTGACCACGAAAAACGTTCAGTCACAACTCTAAAGGGTGTGACCACAGAAAAACGTTCAGTCACAACTCTAAAGGGTGTGACCACGAAAAACGTTAAGTCACGACTATAATTGGGTGTGACCACGAAAAAACGTTCAGTCACGACTCTAAAGGGTGTGACCACAAAAAACGTTCTGTCGCGACTCTAAAGGGTGTGACCACGAAAAACGTTAAGTCACGACTATAATTGGGTGTGACCACGAAAAAACGTTCAGTCACGACTCTAAAGGGTGTGACCACGGAAAAACGTTCAGTCACGACTCTAAAGGGTGTGACCACGGAAAAATGTTCAGTCACAACTCTACAGGGCGTGTCTAGATCAAGAGGCGTAGTCAATTCCAAGGAGCGTTCAATTGTTCTAACGTTTTAAAAACGTTTAAGAACTTGAAGCGATAGCCCGCCCTCTAGCGCTGAAAAACAACCCACATCCTGTAGGTGGCGCCGGGAGGTAAATTAAAGTTGTAAGTGTCAACCATTGCGTGGGTTCCCAGTGGTCACAGGTCATATGTAAACTCAGGGGGGTGTGCGCAGGTCACAGGTTAAGTGTAAACTCGGGGAAGTGTGCCGAGGTCACAGGTCATATGTCAAGTCTAGTGGGTGTGCCTAGGTCACAGATTAAATATCAAGTCTAGTGGGTGAGCCCAGGTCACAGGCCAAATCCAAAGTCTAGTGGGTGTGCCCAGGTAACAGGTCAAATTCAAAGTCTAGTGGGTGTGCCCAGGTAACAGGTCAAATTCAAAGTCTAGTGGGTGTGCCCAGGTAACAGGTCAAATCCAAAGTCTAGTAGGTGTGCCAAGGTCATAGGTCAAATGTCAAGTTACGTGGGGGTATCGAGGTCACAGGTCAAATGTCACGTTACGTGGGTGTGCCTAGGTCCCAGGTCAAATGTCAACTCTGGAGGGCGTGCCCGTTCATGTGATCAAGTCGGATCTAAATGCGTGTAGCGTTAGTCAACGATTTGGAAACGTTTGACACTTTAGCGAAAAACGCCCTCTAGAAACGAAAAATGTAACATAGTGACCCAACTGCCGCTAGGTGACATTAGCTTGGACAATGTGAGACACGTGTGTAATCAAGCGCCAAGTTCAACTGGTAACACACACCACTGCACAAATCTTGGTTCTGATTTAGATTCCGGCGACCGAAATTTGATAGAGACTTCGCCTCTCGAAATGGTAATTTTAGCACGTTTAAGATCGACGACTTTCTTCAGTTTTGTAAATAATGAGACAATTGATTCACACATTCCTTGGTAACTTTGTAAAATGCGTAAACTCCTTAAATTTGCAAACTTTGTGGAAATACATACTCCCAAGAGAAATTAGTTTCTTGTCAAATTTTAACTAAACTAAATCAGATGAAGGGCGTCTATTATTATTGTCAATTGTGTCAAAGTTTGTAAAATCATTTCACAAATCTCACGAATTTACATATTACCAATAACTACGTGAACTGTTTCCTTGTAAATTCCTACAGGTTTCCTACAACCAGTCGAAACTCGAGGCAGGGAAGAAAATATGGAGTTGTCCGACATGTCCAAGAACCTTCAAGGCGAAGCAGGGCTTGCAGCAGCACGTGGTCACCCACGATCATAATGCTAAAGTAGAATGCAAGGTGTGGTTTTGATTTGGAAATTTTAACGGAGTACATGTTAACACATTTTTCGTTTGGGAAATTTATTTAAAATTCTGGACGACTAGCTTAAAGTCGCCAAAAAAATTATAGGTTGATTAACCCAACGGCACGCGGTTTTCTTTTCAAATTAAAATCAGCCAATATCTTTCAGTTTCAATATTGCAGAAGGTTTCTTAAACTTGAGATGTTTAAACCTGTCAAAATCTAAAGTGTGTATTTTTTTAAAAAATTGGAAGCGATCTGCTCTACAAATTTTTCATCGAATCATTTCAAAATGCGTTGACTATTTTGACCATAGGAAATCAAGTCCTTACTTATCGATTTTCACATTTTTCTTTTTGTATTTCCTAGATTTGCGGCAAGATTCTGAAAAACCCGGCTTGTTTGTATTTCCATACGCGCAACATGCATGCAAAGCGGGAACGTCCCCGGTGCCTGATTTGCAACCGCACATATTTCAACATCCCAACGTTACGGAAACATGTCCAACTTATTCACAGCTCAAAGGACCATGCTCGTTTCCCATGTGGATTTCCTGGTTGTGGAAAATCGTACCGAAGGCTGGCCGATTGTAGCCAACACGAAAGGATCGAACACTCCCCGAATCCGATCCGATTTCGGTGCCCAATTTGCCCTAAGGTGTTCAAAAGGAGACAACACCTCGAACAACACGGCGTGACTCACTCGACAGAGAAACCGTACGCGTGCTCCACGTGTGGGAAGACGTTTAAGAGGAAATGTCACAGGAAAAAGCACGAGGTAAAAAACGCAGCAGATAATTCTTGATCTTTTTAACCTTGGATTTTAAAATTAAATCAGCACATTTTTAATCGTTTTTGGACTATGTCAAATTATTCAAAAATTCTGTCTAGCAAATTTTTAGAGCTGGTCGTTGGCAATTTTTGGAAAAAGTTGACACTCCAGATTTTTATTTCGATAGTTTTGGAAAATTGAAAGGGGATCTCGAGTTTAATTAGCCATCCGAAAAATTGAAACAAATCCAAACCGCATTAAAAACGTCACAGCCATTCTAATTAATTATCACCTTGCTGAGTATTTGTCTCTCAGGATCTTAAGGGGCCGTTCATAAATTACGTAACACAAAAATAGCGATTTTCTAGATCCCCTACCCCCTCCCCCCTTTAACATGTGCATAGGGTGACCATATTTGTCCTGACTAAAACTGGGACATTTTTTGGCCAATTTTTTTTCCATAATATCTAGTGCTTGGCGAAAAAATTTTCCATAATATCTAGTGCTTTGCGATTCAGATATCACCGAATTTTGAGAATGAGTCAGGAAATTAATGAAATTAAGTAAATATTACATGCATGTTACTAGTATACATATATGTACTAAAATGTACTTTTTCATCAATATTTTGGCGAAAAAGTGAAATAATTTAATTTTTCTCGACGATTTAAAACACCGGGACATTTTCGGGACGCCGGGACAGGGTTTGAAAAGCGGGACATGTCCCGGCTAAACCGGGACGGATGGTCACCCTACATGTGCAACATACACTCTAAATAAATTTGATTACAATTTAATCAATTTTAAGCAAAATTTCCACCAAAGCAAATATTCAGTAAAATTTACTCTGACAAAGGTAAAATTTACTCAAGCTTGAAAGATTTTTGCTCAACTTTGGGTAAATTTTCCCTCTGTCAGGGTAAATTTTGCTCAACAGTTGCTTTGGTGGCAATTTTACTCAAATTTATTTACAGTGTAGGCACGATATCATTGGAGCCCTAAACCTTGCCTCCCCCCCTCTTGCGTTACGTATCTAATTTATAGACGGACCCTTAAAATAAATTCCCAGCGGCCAGGGTACGGAGAAAACCCTTAATGCGTAATGGGGTCTTTGCAGGATTTTGAGGCAGATTGAAACAACATTCGTTAAACTAAATACAACTTACCCTCAGAACAATGAAATTTTAATTTTAATATTCATCATGAAATTGTGAGCATTTTATGTACGATCTGAATTTCAAAGTCTCATCAGATATTTCTAGTTTCCTACACGGTTTACTTTACATATTAGACACGAACTTTTGACTTAAAAATTCGAGTCAATACAAGTAATTAAAATTATTACATGCTGAATTCGAATATTGATTTAGTTTTACTCAACTAGATATGTAATTTTAGGAATTGTTTCACCCCACCCCATAATCTACACAGACATATTATTTTACATCTTTGACTTTTATTTTTAATAATCGCTAAAACCCCGGAAAACCCCTGTGTTTTCGAAACTCTGCCAGCGGCGAGACATGATTAAAAATGTGTTGATTTTGACGATTACTGAACAAATCCTTAAGTAATTCTTGGAATGAGGGATTCATTATTATTTATTTTACAGGATACTCACTTGGACAAATCGGACCGGAAGATTATGTGGTGTCCCCAATGCCCAAGGACGTTCCTAAGCCTTCTTGGATTTGAGAGGCATTACCACCCAGAAATGGTTCAAGGTCACCTCAAACCAGAACAGGAGAAACCTTAAATAAGTCTCCGTCAACATTTTTGCCATATGCCCGCAAAATGTATGTAGTTACACAACTGACAAAATCCAGAGTAGCGTTAAATTGATAAAGAGTAAAATTTGGTCTGAATTTAGAATATGCATACATATGTAGGTACAAATTTTGTAATTGTCATTTTATAATTGTATGTGTAATTGAAATTGAAGCAATGTTGTTATTGTAATTATCATTTGTAATTTGTAATTTGCCTTTTAAGTAAGTTGGCCATGTCTGAAACCAGAGCTCCACGCCGATGTAAAAGTCGGCGGCGGCGGCGTGAACGAGGGAAACCTTCGGCGGCGGCGGCGCGCCGGATCTTAGGTCGGCGGCGGCGCGCCGCGGCGCCGAATCTTCTGTCACCGGCGCGCCGATGTTTTTTACTCTTCAGTTCAGTAAAGCGGGTCAGTTTATTAACTTTACAAGTTCCTTTATTCTATAGTAATAGTTTTGTCTCGCTCCATTATAACGTAATCAGTGTTTCTTTTTGTGCATGCATAGTGCATAAAATGCACAAAAATGCATAATAATGAAAATCGAGTCAGAATGCCATTAATTTCATATTTCACTTTTATATACGCTCAACAAGAATCAAGCATTTCCATTTTCTAACAATTAAAATTTTATCAAGGCGGAAATTACGAAAAATATTTCTAAATTCCAAATATTAAAAAATGGGTTGACATTGCTAATATTGTTGAATGAAAAACATCGTAACATAACTTAGGATTCGTCCAATATCGTAAATATTCAGCGTTGCTGCATGGTAATCAGCTAAATTGTTTTTGTGCACTTTTCCAGATTTTTGGTGGATGTTATTAAACGCATGAAAACATTTTTATGCACTAATTTTGTGCAGGTGTTTTTAAACAGCAGGAACACTGAACTTAATATAATATAAAATTATTAACTTTACGTCTTAACTTAACGGTAGTATTAACTTTTAACTTTGTGGAAAATATTTTCATGCAAATTGAGTAATTTGCAAAATATTTTAATCTTCATTGAGTTGAGAATCTTCATAGAGAATCTTCATTGGGTGCAAAATATTTTCGTAGAAATTGAGTTATGTGGAATATATTTTCATGGGAATTGAATTCTGTCTAATGAGTTTCATGCAAAATATTTTAATTCTGAAAATTAAATATGGTAAATTGATTAGTTAGAGGCGAAAATAGGCCGCGATCAAGGGACATGAGCATATGTAAGAATGTGATCAAGTAGACATACCACTGCGGAACGTCCAAAAGTAATGCATTGAAATTGCATGGGTACATGCAAGACAACTCTGGATCACATAAGATTGAGAGTTGATTATGGTTGAATAAAACAAACGTTGTCTTCATCCATTTAGTATACATTTGTCAGAATTTATTTAGATTGACTATATGATAATTACCAGTCTGTTAACTAAATATCGAGCATGGCATCATAGTTGTCATGCACGAACAAAATCTTCTTGACTTTTAACGGATGCAGCGACGATCGGCGAGATGTGACGACTAACCCAGCCGTCGAAAATGCCCGTTCCGATGGCGCACTAGTTACTTGTATGCTTAAAAACCTCTTGGCCAAATTTGCTAGATTTGGAAATCCATATTCGTTTTTCCTCCACCAATCCAACACATCTTCCGAGCTGATGGCGACAAGAAGGTACTTCTTTACTTTAGCGTCCAAGGATTCATCAGGGATTACCAGAGAATGTTTCTTCAGCAACTCATTTTTGATGTCCACAAAGTTTTTCTTCTTTTTGGTTTTTGGCTCATCCTTGACGTCATTCTCTGCGCCCTATTGGAGCGGATACAAATTTAATTAATTAATTTAAAATTAGTTTTGATGTTTTTCTGATTTTGTAAAAATGGGTATGAAGTGAATACAGAAAAAATTAAATTTACCTCTTTATGAACAATAGCGCCACGAACCGGGGTGCCATATGACTTGCACATTTGCATTAAGAATTTTAACTTCGATTGATTCTTTTCAGCAAGGTAGGTCTCAATAATTGTTAATCGCTTCATGCCTGGATCAAGTAAGCATGCACATACGATATCTTCGGTAACAGGAAACCGGTGCTCCAAATGACTCAACAAAGTTTTCTTTATTGATTTAGTCAAATCGGAATCCGCATCTTGCATGGAAATTCTAATAAATACATTTGTATATGTATGTATGCATATATAACAGATTAAATTTCCCATCGCCCAATAATTTATTAAATGTACCTGTCGACGATCTCAGATCTTATCAGAAGTGACAAATGTATAGAAGGATAACTGGAACCTTGCAAAACATCAGTAGCAATTTCGAAGAACTCGAGAACTTTTTTAATTTCTATCGCTGCTTTAATTTCATTGGGCAATAAAATCTTCTCGTACAGTTGGTGTCTCTCCAGAACGTCTTTAATAATCGCTGAAATAACAAATCTTGAGATTTGTAAATTGGTTAAGTGCTCAATAAACTATCTAAATTACCTCTGTTTTCCAAAAAGCTCGTCAACATCGTTTGGATGCTATTCCATCGCGTGGGGACGTCGCGCTTGAGAGTAGTGAATGTTCCCGTGCAATTTTCATCCAAAAGCATCGTGTCATATTGATCGTCAAGTGCAAGAATTTCCTCTAAAAAATATCTCATTTTTATTTGTTCATTTCAGGGAGATAAATTAATTCAATGCAAGAATAAAATAGTACCAGTTTCGGAGGTTTCTTCTCTAGCCTTAATTTCCGTTGCGGAACTGGATAGTTCATCGTATTTATAAAGTAGACTCCTGTGAACTGCTCTAATTTTTTTCAAGATTTCACTGCAGGTTTTTAAATCTTCAGTTCCGTTGTCCAAAAAATCCTTTTTTATCAAATTATGCATTCCGTGCGCCAAGCAAGGATGGCGCTGGAGTCCACATAATTTTAGTGCTTTTATTATGTTGGCACCACCATCCGTGGTAACTCGGAATATTCGCCCGTCCAAGCTGAAATTTTTCAGAGTTTGTTGAATATCAGCTGCAATCGCCTCGCCAGTATGAGGATGGGGAAACGGTGAAGTTCCAAGTGAAATATTTTGCAATTTCCAAAGATCATCTATCCAGTGACATGTGCAGGTGATGTAAGATATTCTTCTGTAATTGTCTGTCCAACAATCAAGAGTTATGGACACGCCATCTCCGGCTGAGGATAGGGCAGCTTTAACTTTTCCTAACGTCAGATTGTACACGTCGTTCAAAGCCGCACTTCCTATTGTTTGCTCGTCTGGTAACGACCGCGATGAATTAGTGATTCCATATTGACAACAAAAATTCTGGAATCCATTTTTTGCGACGGTGTGAAACGGAAGAAGGTCCCTACAGAACCAAAGACAAATTTCACGCCCCAGTTTCCACTTCTTGTCGGTTGAGTTGGCCTGGACGTCCCTTCAAAATACGCTGTCAATTTTTGCATTTGCTTCGCATGGCTTTTAGTTTTCGTGTCAATTTGGTGGTTTTGTTGCAGGTGCGTGTGCAGATTTCCAGTGCTTACGTGGCAAGAATACCTAAATTATATTACAATCTTGATTTGTACCTATCCAAATTTAAGATTTAAATTTTTTTTAATAAAGGTAATTGATTTAATTTTGGCTTACTCCTTAAAATTTCCAGAGTCCAGGCATAATTTGCAAAACACTTTAGATTGTTTCTGTAGAATAACTTCACCAAAATTGGCAAGTTTGCCAAAATATCGCCATACCTCACTATTTGGATTGGATGAGAGTAGCACTGATAATGTCCCTGATCTTAGCAGATTTGGCAAATCCAAAGTGGGGGCGGCCATTATGCTAGATATTCGATTAGTTCAATGTAAATATTCCACTGTGCACTTCGACACTAGACGTACTGGACCATGTGGAGGAATTTTCCCACAATGATGAGAGCAACTTGAGACTCGTCCCTTTGTCACTTTTTAATGACTCAACCAAAGCGAACAAAATTTGCATTTATTCCATAATTACAATTTAATTCGTAAAATCCGTTGATGAATGCAGTATTTTGTTTAAAAATACAAAATTTAAATTCGAAAAAATATTTGTCATGGATGGATATCATATTTTAACTTGCACACATTTCTTCCGATTGGGCTCGAGTTAAATTTGTTTTCGTTATTTAAGTCGATAAACCTGTTTTTGTTATAATTTGACCAGCACCCAAAAATATTACAATTTCTCTGGAATTTCTTCCGCAAAATTCCATCCAGAATTTTCTTCGGAAGAAAAGATTCTAGATTTATGATGAATTTGTACACCACAATTTTCATTAAATTTCCATCCCAAAAATATCCCAGAAAATTGTTGCAACTCAACCCTAGAAAATTTCCGTACAAATTTCATGTCTAAGAATCACATAAAAATTTGCCCCTCAGAATTATATGAATCATTGCGCAAGAATTTCATAAGTTTTTTCCTCAAATCTCTCTTCAGAAATTTCCCAAAAATTTGGTCCCCCTGCAAAATGTCCTCCACCTAATTTCACTCTGCGTACCTGAAAATTGTCTCAAAAACTTGTTTGTCAAAAATTATTGATTTGTTCTAGCAAATAACTTTAGATTTTTTGTACGATATTTATCAAAAAATTATTCAACCAAATTCGCAGAAATTTTGCTACAAAGCTTACCTGAGAATTTGCCCAGTTTGCCTTCCATGAAAATTTTGAGATTTTATTGTAAGAAATTGTATTTTATTGTAATCCTTTTCAAGAATTTCTTCGATTAAATTCTCCCAGGAATTTTTTCTTAATTATTCAAGGAATTTCTTAACAAAATTCCGACAGAATTTCTCCCACATACTTTCTCAAGGATTTCCTCCTCAAAAAATCAGAAAATAAATATCAAATACATATGTATGTACTATCATATTTACTGCGCAAAAATTCACCTTAAATACCCTTAAATTTATATAGCATACAATTTGAAAATATGCTCTAAAAGTACGCGGAGTACTTTTCGAATGCGTGTAAGAATATCCAAGGTTGAGTCGTGCATTATTAACATCATCAATTGTTTTTGGAGTGTAGTGTAAGGGGTACATATACGCAGCACGTGTATCATGTAAATTCTCGGCGTCCGAACCATATTTACATTATTTTAAATTTTATGCCCGGCAGCGCGCCGGCCGTTTTCATCGGCGGCGTGGAGCTCTGTCTGAAACTATCTTCAAACTTATGCAGTTATTTATGTAGGTCACGTCATTTTAATAATTAAGAATAGTTTAAAGATGTTGATTCGCATGTCGAGTGGGGCTTATTTTCTTTAATTGTATGTAGTTATGGATAGCATATATGTAGTCACCTTAATTTTGTGCTCACCTTATTACATAGACTTGATAAGTAAATTATTGTTTACAAAAAAATAAAAAAATTGCTAGAAAACCGTGATTTATTTATATTCATAGGAATAATAAAATTTTACATTTTTAAAAGCAAATACATAAATGCATATATTTTTATATTGCTTGAATTTAAATAAATTACGTCCTTTTATGGAAATGCCGTGCTTGTCTGAATGTCTGATCGAACTGCCCCGAACTATTTTTTCTCGCACAAGGGCAGGTACGAGTTGCTTTTTGAAATTTTGGGGTATTGTGCACCACAATCTTCAAAGATACAGTGAAATAATTTGTGCGTGTCACCTCATTTGTACATACTTATAAATCTCATTTTGCTCATTTTTTGCGATACGAGCTCTTCATCTTTAATGAACGGTATATCTCTTCAAATTCGTCAAAATATGCAAATGGTATGACTTATGACTATCGTAAATAATCTGGGGTTAAGGATTAATAATCCTTAATCTCAACCGTTTGAGTTATTAACGGTTGAATTAATAGCGATTAATTATTCAAGTATTTCTGACAATTAATAGCGCACTATAAATGAGTCTCACGATACCCCTTTAACTCGGCCGGTGGTAGATGATCAGCCGCTGGCAAGAAACCGTGAGCAGAGCCGATTGAGAGACCGTGTAAACGGATTTTTTTCAAATAATAATTGATCAATACTTTTTCAGATTTTGATAGTTTTTCAAAAATTCCTTCATATCCTTGTTCAACATAGTTTGACATTGACTAGTCTAGAAAACCATTTTCACTAAAATCTACATAGAGAAATAACTTTTATACAAAATTTCTTGGTTTTTTGAGAATACCACAGAAAAAGTTTTTTTTATTGTCAAATATTCTCACAAAAAATTTTCGAGTAAGTCCTTTGTTCTGTAAATTTTACCTTACATTAAATATTTATATGCTAATTGTGTCAAATTATCTATTTACATATTATTTATAAAAATTGTCAGTCAACGTTGTAATTGTGATTTAATTTTTTTGTGTTAGATCATCCTACGTACAACAAAATTTCTTTGGGCGAATTTAGCACCAGGTAAGTAATTTCAAATTTTAAGGGAATTGCTCATTAAGTGCACGTGAAGGGAAGATGAGCAAATACAAAATTCGTATTCACTCATCATTTTGGGTAGTGGTACACTCTTAAAAATAATGTTACATTTTTTATTAGTAAATTTACTCGAATTTTGAATTAAGCGGACTTAAACCGGCTAATTATTAGTATTTACTTAATATTCAATTGCGAGCGGATTGATTTTTGGAAAGGGTTAACGACAACATTATTTTTCTGGAATGCACACATAGGTATTTAGGTCAGTAACTAATATAATGTTCGAATATTGCGAATTACAGGGAGATGGCGACCGAACTTGCGACCGAGTTAGCAGCAGAGGTCAACACGCTGAAAGCACATTTGTGTCAGAGTCGATACCAAATCGACCAAATTGCTCGCCGTGCAGGAGTCGTCATCGACCAGGATGAGTTTTGTAATCATTATTAAACTATACTTTCAAAACAATTATTTTTCACTCGAAATTCATTCAATTTAAAGATTGGAAAACATTATTTATTTATTTAAAATTTATGCTTATTCACTATTCCTTCATTTTTCATGCATTTAACTTCAAATTAGCCTTATTAAACAGACGAACTAAGCATATTTAGGGTGAAAAATGAAAAATAAATAAAATTATTCAATCATTCTTCATGAATATGAAATGATTAAATATTTATTCAATCTTCAGTCACCCAATAATTAGGAAAAAATATACACTATGAATTTATTGATCAACTAATTATAAACTTATTCATTCTGTATTAAATAAATGAATGTGAACAGGTATGCTTTAAAGTACTAATACGTTTTAATTTACTCTAAATGCAGGTTCTAATCCTTGCGATATCCTGGCAAAACTGCTCCATTTGGTGGATGAAATTTTATCCCTGCCGGTTACCGAGAGCGTTATTTTCACCACGTTGGCGCTTCAAGGCTCCCTTTTCCCCATAACCTTCAACGACGACGGCTCCAACTCCCTCCTCGACGTTCTTAACGAGCTGTGCTCTTCTCTACCGGAAACTCTGGAGGACGACACGGATTTTCTATCCGACCAAATTTTCGATTTGGAACAAGACGTTGCGATTAATGAATCGCAGGAGAAATTGGACCTTCATCATACAAATGTCACGAATTTGGGTAATTCATACATAAGATAATTAACGTTCCATTGCATTGTGGGTTTTGAATTTGAACTTTCCCTTGTTGTATATATTTAAACGGCGATTTTGAAACATGTTTATGGCCGTGCGTTTTTTTATAAAATGCACGGCTAAAAATGTTTTAGGGCATTTAAAAATCCATAATTTTCAGGTGTGCAAAATTACGAGGTTATAATTCTGAATTTTTTCTTCCATTAGAAAATTTGTAATTTTGTATGATTATATTTTATGTTTTATTTTCACAGCAAAAACACAAAATCAAAATTCTAACCTCCTAACTTTGTAAAACTCAAAATTATGGGTTTCTGACTCAATATAATCTTCATTAAAAAACGTGCGAAGATGAACAGGTTTCAAAATCTCAGATTAACTACACAAGAAGGAAACAAAATTTCAAATTCAAAACTCACAGGAATGGGCCCATAACATATTCATTATTCCTTCGTAATCATGCTATTCTTCGAATCTTAAAATCAGTTCCGACGGCCACGAGATGGCGTAAGTTTTGTTATGCAAACTGGTATTACGAAGGTTACGATTTGTATGAAGCTTATTTTTCTTCGGAAGCAATTTTTTACGATGCGAAAGAATAATGAATCCCTGCATAATATTTTTGAAAACTGAAGGTATTAAAAATCGCAATAAATATCTACATAGATCTCGAGAATGAAAGTTCATTGGAGACTTCATCATTAATGGTAATTCTAGTTTATTTACATATTAACGATTTTTTGGGCGTTTTTATAAATCATGAAGCAATTCACGCAATGCTTGGTAACGTTATAATGTCAGTAAATTCTGTAAAGTTACATAAAAGCTTTTACAAAATTTAAAAAATACTCGTGAGAATACATAGATTACGACTTTTTTTAAATTTGTAAATCATATCAAGGGATTGTTTGCTCCTTTTGTGAAACTTTATCAAATTATTTTACAAAATTAATTGATTTTACGATATTATCGAGGACTGTGTGAATTGTCTAATTTTAATTTAAATTCTACAGAGTTCCAAAAATCAGCCGAATCTCGAGCAAGGGAAGAAATTGACATCATTCAATGCTCAGCAATTCTTGAACGTCCGGATGATCACGCACGATCCCAATGCTAAAGTAAAATGCGAGGTATGCCTTTAATTTAAATTTGCAAATTTTAAAGCAGGTTTTAATGATTCCTTGTCAAAAGAACACATTTTAATCATTTTCCTGGTCTGAAAATTTAAAACAAAATTCAACACGGCAAATTTGTAGTCAGTACATAAGTCGAATAGAATATCGGTGAACCTTTTAAGCCAGACTCGACGAGTTTAAATTTTTCTGAACTTGAGATACCCCCCTTTAAAAATTGTCAAAATCTGGAGTGTATTTTTTTCAAAAATTTGAAACTCCTTGCTTCATCGTCTAATTAGAATTTTTTAGTAAATTCGCAGAGCGAGAAAATTATTTTTAAAATGTGGTGATTTTGGGTACATTAATTATACGCTTTGGTTTGTCTAGATTTGTGGGAAAATTCTGAAAAACTCGGTTTGTCTGCAACTTCACGAAAGAAATATGCACACCCCTCGTGAACGTCCCCGTTGTCAAATATGCGACCGTGCGTATTTCAACGGCTCAACTTTAAGGAAGCATATTAGGAGCATCCACAGCGCACCAAATGAAGCTCGTCCTCGTTTCCCATGCGAATTTCCTAACTGCAGAAAATCCTACCGAGCGAAGTGCGATCTTTCTAAACATGTAAAAGTTCATCATTCCAAAAGTCTCGCCCGTTTTTGTTGCCCACATTGCGGCAAGGAATTTAAATTCAAGCACCATTACGAACAACACGGAGTAATTCACTCGTCTCAGAAGCCACACTCATGTCCCACGTGCGGAAAGTGTTTTAAGAGGAAATGCCATTTGAGAAGCCATCTGGTAAAAATACTACATATAATTTATTGCCATTTTTTAAATTAGTACGCTCTTAAAAATAACGTTACGCTATAGAAAAGTCGATGACTCATCGGTAAAATGAACACGTTTTTAATAATCCTTTCTCAGTTCTGGGAATTTCCTTAAAAATTCTGGACAGCAAATTTACAAAGCAGGTCGTTCAACAATATGTATCCAGATTTTGACAGTTTTTTGGCAGAAGATATCTCAAGTTTAAGATATTTTCAGAAAAATCTCGTCCAAACTGATTGAGTTAAGATAAAAGAAACTCACCGCCGTTATATTGATCAACTAACTTGCTAGTAATTTATAGTCCAGAATTTTTAAATAAATTCTCAGAGCCAAGATAAATCTAGTGATTTCCAAGATTTTAATTAAGAGTCAAGTCCTACTTAATGTAAGTAAATTATACCAAATCCAGAGTATCGTAAACTTGATAAAGGACGAAGTTTGCTCTGGATTTAATATAATTACTTAATTTAGAGTTCAGAGTGCATTCACTTTTGAAGAGGATAGCGTTATTTTTAAGAGTGCGATGAAATGACGGATCTATATTTATTCGTTTTTCAGGCAACACACTTGCAAAAATCTAGTCGCAAGATCTTCCAATGTCCCCGATGCCCTAAGAAGTTCTTGAGTGGGTATGGATTAAGACGACATGCTGCCCGTCACGATGTTCCCCATGCCCACGATAAGGTTAAGAAATTCGTGTGCCCTCTCTGTGATATGAGATTTTCGAGGTCCAATAATTTGAAGCGCCACCTAACCGTGATCCACCACGTTGACCAAGCTTCCTGTGACCTCGGAACAGGACAAAAGTCGTCACAGTCCTGCGAGTCGACCCCCGTATTACTTCCGCCGGAAGTAGTTTACCACGTTTAGGGAATTGATGATTAATTCACACTCTAAAAAATAATGTAGCCATTTTGAATAGTAAATCTACTCTGAGTTCGAAATTAGCAAAACTATGTAAATCTTACTCTTTGCCAGGTTAATGTTATTCTAGATTTAAGCTCTAAAAAATAATATTACCCTTTTGAGAAGTAAATGCGGTCTGAATTGTATGATAAGTAAACTATACTAAATTAAGAGTAAAGCTGCCTTGATTTAGAGTAAAGTTGGCTCTGTATTTAATATAGCTTAATTAATTTAGCATTTTGCGTGCTATTACTTTTCAAAATGTTTACTTTTAAGAGTGCATTGCGGCAAATATTTTAAAAGATTTGTAAAATTTATGGACATATTTATTACGCTAAATATTTTTTTATTAAGCATTCATTTTTTAAAAATTATATTAGTGTTTAGCTCAGTTTGTAAATGTGGACATATTTTAATTGTATTTTGTATTATTCTTAAAATGTACATATTTATTGATGTACGCCTTTGATGGGAAGTATTTTTGTATGGTTGGGAATGCATTTTTTGTTAGATTAATATGTGACTCGTAAAATACAAAATTTTCATTTACTGATTATACTCAAAATTTATATTTTTTAAGACTACAAAATTGATCGCAATAATTTTAATTCTTCTATGTGAAAGTAGAAATAAAATTGATACAAAATAATAAGTAAAAAATAACTATTTTCTGGTGCAAGACAAATGAAATAAAATTCTAACCACCTAACATTATAAACCTAAAAATCATTAATTTTTTATTGTAATAAAATTTGCGTTTTGTAAAAAACGCATGGCGATGGATGGATTTTCTAAATCGCCATTTGAATAAGTTGATGAAGGGAAAATTGAGACACAATAATTCAAACTCAAAACTAGACATGTTCCGGGTAGCAGCGTTACCCGGTATCCGGTTACCCAGACCCTTATCAAATTCCTCCCGCGTACCGGGTACCCTGGCCGGTAATACACAAACACATTTTACTGTACTTCATCTATTTATCCATTTTCGCCTTAAATTTAATTTTGCGCCGACCACACCCTCTGGGTGGGGGGTGAGGCGCAACTCGGGAAATCTTGATTTTGCCGTATTTCATTCATAGCTTTCATTTTTAGTGCAAATCTCATTTTTCCCCGACCCGACCACACCGCGGGGGGTGGTCCCATTGACACCGAAATTTGATACGATCCCTCTCTACGGATGTCGCAAATCGATTTCGATTATCTCAATCCGTTCTCCCTGCTGACGGACACACAGGCAGACCCAGTACCGTACCAACCGTGGTATATGGTGGTACCAAATACCAGGCCCGGGGCCCGCGAGGGCCCGGGCCAGGTCGCTACCTTTACACTAGATATAATGGACTTTCTTGAGCATTGAAGATTTTACAAAAAAGTATTCCACGCAAATAAATTTTCTTACATCTAACACAAAACTGCTAGATCTTATTTGTTTTTCAAGTTCAATTATTTGTGTATGAATTTCATTGGCTTCCACTTTTGTATGAATTTAGAGCTAACGTACTTATGATTTTAATTTTAATATTTGATTTTCGAATTTTAATTAATATGCTAAATTATGATTTTAGCTGAAACTTAATTCAGAAATTAAGTAAAAAAGAAATTAAGCCCATTCAATAAAACCTAAAAGTATGGGTCGACTTATTTCTGAGCTTGAGCAATTTAAAATTTGTGACTTGTAGGGTAAAAATCGGAGAGGATCACTTCATGGCTACCCATTTTTAGTTACAATTTCGACATATGTAATGCTACATATTATACTTATTTTGTGGGATTGTGAGGAATTCTGTGTATGTAAAGAGTTACTACATTACAGGGTGGCCCTTCGTAACTGGTAGTGAAATGAAACGCTGTAGCTTCAACATTTTTCATGCTATGAATTTCTATTAAATTTTACTGGAAAGCCAGTTAATTTTTGAGTAGAAAACAATTTTTAGTTTTCTAAATTTCCTCCCCACGATTTCATGCAGCGCTAAAGACGCGGCTTCCAGCCCTTGATTAATGCACGCACTGAATTCTCGACAAATTGTCTCATTCCGTGGTCAACCATTTTTTTAGAACTTCCACACTTATATGAGGCTTAGAACACACCTTTGCCCCGAACTTTGACCAGCTTTCGTAATTCTGGCATTGAAATACACGAAGTATGATGGATATTCCGAATTGGAGATAAAGTTCGGAATTTAGTTTTTTGGTCGCGCTTGCACCATTTTTTGCAATAAAAGCTGGTGCCGAGTCCTGCTGGAAGGTCCAGTCGACTCCATTGAATACGATCTCATTTAGGGGATGTACCACGGACTCGAAAACATTTTAAGAAATTTGATTCCATCACCTTCCCCCCATTTTTGACAAAATGTAGCGGAATTGCCCTATTTAGCTCTCACCTGTCAAACTGATCAAAAGACCTCGATGTGGTGAACTTTTGACCTTTTTTCTATATGTGGGGATGTCTTAGACATATTCTGCGCCGACAAGGTCTTTTTGTTTGTTAAAAAATTCCTCCACAATGAAAATCTCCTCCTCTGTAAACAGAATCGTTTTCACTTTTTTGGAGCGTACCGCTTCAAGTCGGCCCTGCAGTTAATTCGATGGATAAAGTGCATCGACACTGTCAGCTGTGAGGCTATTTTCCGGTTTTTTAATTTCTAGAATTTCTTCGGATTCTGAACTTCAGCGCCTTCACGATGGTTGTGGTCCTTGTAGGTTTTCAATAAATTGTTCTGCGACTGTTCTTAGTCGACCTGGTCCCCACGAACGTTTTTATAGTCCGTTGGACTAAATTAAAGTGCACGTTCGATTCCTGTCACACTTTTCAAATTCGCCATTTCTCCTCTCATTTTTTTGGTGAAAAATTATCGCCGCCTGCGTGCCTTTAATATTTTCCCTGTCGATATGCTTTGTAATAATTAAACAATTAATTATTGGTTTTTATGCAAAATCGCACGACGAATCCAACGCACCTATCAGATTTTTATTATCTCCAACGGTTTTAAAGTTAAGAGCTACTTACAGGTAGCCTGGGCATGCTATGTATTACCTAATTTCTTGAAACCAAAAATATGCTAACTTTGCAAAATTCAACGTGAAAAAAGCAAAGATGCTTTGTGGCAACTCAAATGTTCCTTGATAGGGGGCAAATTTAGCTTAACCCAGGGACAAACTTAGGTAAATATGAACTTAACTGACTCTTAACTTACAATGCGATGACGCCAGCGGTCTCACTCCGATTTTAACAAAACCACGACAATTATGGAGCCTTTTTACAAATAATAGAAACCGTGTTTCAGGATTTTTCATAATGTTCAGGTTAAACGAAATTATAAGTTTTGTATTGTATTGCTTTATTTCACCACTCTTTCGGGCCAAGCGCCCGATAGAGTACGACAAGAAAATTTTGCATCATTTAACAGTAAAACAATTACATATCAAACTTCAATTTTTCAAAAACAACAGATATTACGAACTTCGATTCATGGAAATAACTAACCAATTTGACAGGTTTTAACATTCTGTTCAAGTTACATAGCAAGATGATTACCAGTACAGTTTACATGACAAGTTTCATACACTAAACGAAATTATATGGAATCGGAACGAAATTATATGGGTGAGAAAGAATTTCCATTTTGACCGTAACATTTTCTCGCTAAGGAGAAAAATACAGATTCTGGCTTACGAATTCCATCATAATTTCGCTTTAAAATGCGTGGGCATGAACTGGTTTCCTCGAATTTTGACGCGGCCAATTTTAAATTGCTCACACAAGGAAATAAGCTGACTTCATTTTCAGCCAAATTTGGATTTTTCAAAGTGATGAAAATTTTTAAATTTTGACCCTATTTAAAAAATGAAACAACATTTTTGCAAAGAATTATATTAAGTTTAAGAAAATTCTACATTTCAAAAACTTTGAGTTTGAGGATTTTCTGGTCTGGAGCATATTTTCAAAATCCCGAAATTGTATACAAATTTTGAACGTTAAAAGTTTTTGGAAACACAGTTTTTGTAAATTTATGGAAGTAATTTTGAGCACTACGTTCTTTCACTTTTAAAATAGCGTTAAACATTCAAGATGAACAACTTTGAAAAATCCTGAATGGGCTGAAAATGTATTGACAAATTCTGACACACCCGAAAACGCGAACATTCAGGAAAACGAAAATTACGGGTCGGGTTGTTTCAGTGTGTGAGTAATTTAAAGGTGGTCGGGTCAAAATCGGAGGAAACCGTTTTAGGTCTACGCGTTTCAAGTTTAAACGAAATTATGATGGAATTCGTAAGCCAGAATCTGTATTTTTCTCCCTCGCGAGAAAATGTCACGGTCAAAATGGAAATTGTCTCTGACGGATTCCTTTATAATTTCGTTTAAACTGAGCATTGTGAAAAATCCTGAAACACGTTTTCTATTAAGTATTTGTCTAAGGTTCCATAATTATCGTGGTTTTGTTAAAATCGGAGTTAGACCGCTGGCGTCATCGAATTGTTAGTCTGACTGCTTCAGGCCCAAATGCTTACAATTATTTTTTTTATTCTTACCGCTTGGTACAATTTTAAAAGTATCTTCAGCTAAACCGTTGGGTTTTCACCATACTGGATGTTTTTGAATATGTCCTGAATTCAAGAAATAATACAATAAGTGGTCTAAGAACTAAAAGGAATTGAGTTTTGGGACCTGCATTTTCGCCAATTCGAAATGAGTCTGGCACTTTTTCAAATTTTTAAAATGGATAGAAAAGTAATTAATCGCAAAGGGTTTAGGAAGCTTTGGGAAGTAGCGAAAAGTATGTCATATTCGCATATTTATGAAACTTAGGTTCATATAATTGATTTTTCTCCGTCCCGCCGATGTTTTCAAAAATATGGCTGAGTTAAAAGCGCAAGTAAATGTCACCATTTTCCCATGGAACTGGGAAAATAATGTGCTCTTAATACTCGTAGAATATTATCTACTTCGTTCCAGAATGCTCTAATATTCTGGAGCGAAAACGATAACATAATATCGAAGATATTGAACTTATGAAAGGGCCCGGCACTTAAGCTCATACCAGGCCTGAAAATTTCGCGGCACGGCTCTGGGCAGACCGACATAAAGTAGCTGAAGCTGCTTAATAAATTACGTAATGTATCGCATGATGCCCATTTAACACCGCCTCCTGCAGTTCTCAGATTCTGACGAGATTGCCTGATATAACGAGCCAACGAGGGAATAATATCGCGCAACTCCTGCTGATCTTATCAAGTAATTCTACTTTAATTGCATGTTATAATCTTGTTAATTATGTTAAATTATTTATTTATTAAAATAGCTACTCCAAGTTGGAATCAGAGTTTTACTTTGTACATACGTACTCTTCAATTCGATTAAATTCCGGAAATTATTCGATGCATTGATTAGCAGGTACATAACTTCAATTTTTTATAACTCTTTTTATGATGATTTTAATCTGAATTTGTTTTATTATTTTTTAAGCTGTAAACGTAAAGTCTCCTTCCATTGGTCACGTGGCAGCACGGTAAATAATTAGAAATTTACATTTACTCATAATTTCAATTTTGAGAAGTAATGCACTCTTAAAAATAATATTTCCCTGCTATACTCAAATTGCTATACTCAATTGATATGTACTGTGCGGGTGGAGCTTAGCTCGTCAAAAAGCAGCGTTGGGCCTCACATTAGCAGGGAGAATTGAGGCGCAAAACTGCTTTTTGACGAGCTAAGCTCCACCCGCACAGTACATATCTTGCTCAATCAGAGGTTAAAAATTTTGATAAGGTTCTATTGCATGCGGGATTTGAATTTGTGTGCCTCAAGTTTCCATTCATCCATGGATTCAAATGGCGATTTTAAACCTGTTAATCTCCTTGCGTTTATTACAATATGAAGATTTTATTACTTTTTAACATCGATAATTTTTCAATTCAACACGTCTGGAGGCTAGACTTTATATTTTTTGTCTTTCGGAGATTCGTATTTTTAGAATCGCCAGAAAAGTCAAGTTCCACCCCCGCATACAAGGGAACATTTTCTCCGTATTTCTTATGTTTTACGAAACGTACCTTTGAAAGCGCATTTCCTCCCCAAAGAGGAACAATATTTTTAAGGGTGCGCATACATATATTAGATAATTCATACAATTCTAAAACATATACACATTCAAATTACACAGGGTGACAAGATGGCGGCCGACCTTGCGACCGAGTTATCAGCAGAGGTCAACACCATGAAGGCACACTTGTCTCAGAGTCGCACCCAAATCGACCAAATTGCTCGCCGTGCAGGAGTGGTCATCGAGCACAACGAGTTTTGTAATCCAATAATTTGTTTTGTATTTGTTATTAATTTATACTTCCAAAAATATTTCTTTCTTCAAAATGCCTTCAATTTAAAAATTGGAAAAATTATTCATTCATTATTAATTTTTTACTCAGTTTATCTCAAATTCGCCTTACTAAATGGATTTGTCAATATGTACTAAGCATAGGGTAAAAAATGAATAATGAATAACATCATTCATTCTTCACGAGTATGAAATGATCAAATATTTATTAAGTATCCATTTATCTATTTAAAACTTTTGACAAAGTATTCACTCATTATTCATTAATGAATGAAGAACTTACTCATTTTTTACTGAATAAATGAATGTGAACAGGTATACTTATGGGTGTTAATTTACTTTGAATTCAGGTGCTAATCCGAGCGATATGCTGGCAAAACTACTCCATTTAATGGACGACATTCTGGCACTTCCACTTACGGAGGGCGTGATTTTCGCCACGTTGGCGTTGCAAGGTCACCCTGTCGACACTACCTACAACGGCGACAGCTGCCACACCCTCGTTGACGCCATTGACGAACTATTCTTCTCACTTCCGGAGAATCTGGCGGACAGCGTGGACCTTGTCGTCAACCAAACTCCCATAGTCGTTGAGGCTAAAGACACCTTTGACCCTCTTAATGTTACTGACATGAATAGTTTCGGTAATTTACATATAAGTTAAATTAATTATGCTAATATTTCTTATCAAAAATTATATAATATATTCGAAATATTTAGATTATGAAGAGGCCAATACGCTGGAGACTTCATCTCTCGAAGTGGTAATTTTAGCATATGTAAAAAATTAAAAACGATTTATAATTAATGACACAATTCATGCACAAGGTCCTTGGTAACATTGTAAAATCCTTAAATTTACAAGTGCTTACAAGTATTCCTGAGGATAGTTGGTTTACAAATTTTCGCAAACTTATTCGGATCACGGGGGTTTTTGTTATTTTGCACACGTTTGTAAAATTATTTTACAAAACGCTCGGATTTTACGATGTTACCAATGACAACGTGAATTTTTTCACAACGGAACCTTTTTTCAAGCCAAAAATTATGAATCATGTGACACCTGCCTTTCAGTTGAATGCCCTCTTTGAAGAAAAGTATGTAAATCTTTGGGGCACAATTTACATATCGGCTTTAATGTGGAAAGAGTGAGCGAAAATTCACTAAAAAATTGAACCTTGTCGCCATAGTTTAATTCAAAGGGACCATTCAACGAAAAGAAAAGTGTCACGTGATTCCTAATTTTTGGCTCGATTTTTTGACATAACTCGCTAGAAAAGATCTGCTGGGTAGCTTGATAAAAGGTTGCATTTTATGTGTAAATTCTACAGATTTCTCCAAATCAGCCACCTTTCAAGCCAAGGAAGGAGTGGGTTTGTCCCATCTGCTACAAAACCTTCAAAGCCAAGATATTTTTAAATGTGCACATTGTCACCCACGATCCAAATGCTAGTGTGCAATGCGAGGTGCGTCTTTAATTTAAATTTTAAAATTTAAAATCAGCATTGGATCACTCATTGTCAAAATCAACACGTTTTTAATAATTTTTCTGCTCTAAAAATTTCTTTTAAAACTCGAGGCGACAAATTTGAAGTCAATAAGGCGATTAACAAGAAAGCTTTTTATGCCAGATTGGGTCCCAATTTTTTTGAAGGCTCCTTAAACCTGACATCTTCAAAAACGGACAAAATCGGGATTATTTTTATGTTTTGTACAAAAATTTTCAATTTTCAATTTTGCTCGACAAAATTTTTGGACAGAATTTTATAATAAATTTCCACAGCCGAAAAATGATTAAAAATGTCGTGCTATTAGTGATGAGTAATCCAGTCCTAAGTTAACGAATTTAACATTTTCGACTGTATCTTTTCTTTTGTATTGTCCAGATTTGCAGTAAAATTTTGAAAAATCCGGTCTGCCTGAAATTTCACAAGAGGAACATGCACACCCCGCGTGAACGTCCCCGCTGCCCCATCTGCCAGCGCCCCTATTTTAACGCCTCTACTTTGCAGAAGCACATTGGGAGCATGCACAGCTCGTCGAACGAAGCCCGACCTCGCTACCCGTGTGAATTTCCAAACTGTGCGAAATCCTACAAATCGAAGGGCGACCGTATAAAACATTTCAAAATCCACCATTCAAAAAAACCCGCTCAATTTGGGTGTACCAATTGCGGGAAAAAATTTAAACTAAGACACCATTTCGACCAACACAAGCTCATCCATTCGACAGAGAAGCCTCATCTGTGTCCCACCTGCGGGAGGTGTTTCAAGAGAGATTGCCATCTGAAAGCTCACCTGGTAAAAATGATAAAATATTTTATTTTCATTTTTTAAGTTATTACACTCTTAAAAATAATGTTACCCTTTCGAAAAGTATTATGAATTCTATGTTAACGCAGGACTCGTAAAAATTAACAGGTTTTTAAATGTTTATCTGCTCTTGGAATTTATTGTGATATCCAAAGTCTAAGGAGGAACACTTCAGTAGTTGCCACCCACAGATTTCAATGTCCTTTGGCTATGTTGGAGCATCCAATGATGTAACAATAACCCCCAAGTGTTTTGATGCCATGGCCACATTTGCGCCCGCCACACCCACTTAAAGGCGCCCAAAACTCTAAAATCACCATCTTAAAACGCTCGCCAAAAATCGAAATTTGATCGAAATTTGAAAATTTTGCACCAGTATACACCCAGATAGTTGCTTTATAATATCCGACACCAAAATGTATTTTTTTAATTTTTTGAATATTTTCGAAAATTTCCTGACCAGGGGTATGTCTTCGAAAAAATTAAAATTTCAAAAAAGTTGAGTTTGATATTGGATATGATAAAACAACTATCTGGGAGTATAATGGTGCAATATTTTCCAAATCCTATAGAAATTGGATTTTTGGCGAGGGTTTTATTGAGTGAAAACAGGGCTTTTTTCGTGTTTTGGCGCCTTTAAGTGGGTGTGGCGGGCGCAAATGTGGCCATGGCATCAAACCACGTCAGGGTTGTTGTTCACTCATGGGGTGCTCCAACATATCCAAAGGGCATCGAGATCTGTGGGTGGCAACTAGTGAAGTACCCCTCTTAAGAGCCGGTCTTTGCAAATTTTTTTGAAATATTTATCAGACCTGGCCAAATTAGTAATTGACAATTACAATTACAAATTAGTAATTGTAAATTGTAATTTCAATTACTTCATTCGAGAAATGTAATTGTAATTGTAATTTGTAATTGAACTAAATGTAATTAGTAATTTCTAATTGCAAATTTCAACATGGTGTAATTGTAATTCAATTACTTCTTCAATTACAATTACTAAATCTCCATCTATCGTGATTAAAACCAACCAAAAAACCCTGATTTTGTTAAATCGACTGTATTTCGCATGCGAAAATTTCACTGTCTTTCATTTTGTGAATTTAAATAAACATTATTTCGTAGTCGCCAATTTTTTTGTTACATTAGAATTAATTACTAGTGTGTTTAACACATTGAGCCTTATGCATGAAAATAAGTAAATGCTACAAATTGTGTAATTGAAGTTTAAGATAAATTACTAATTATAATTGAGATTTTTTAAATGATAATTCATCATTTAATAGTCAAATAATTTAAATACTTGTTCACTTTGAACAGTATACATACTGATAAATGCTTTTACTTGCAAAATTTGTCTCGTAAATTATTTTTTCTAGGTGGAAATTTTGATGCAAAGGCATTACATTGTTAAAAGTGAACAAGTATTGCAATTATTAGCTCACCCTGCGAAGCATGAGAGCTATTGAATTCCTCTTGTCCGTCCGTCCGTCTGTCTGTGTGTTCACGAGTTTTTTGCATCAATTGATGCTAATTAATAATCCCCTTGACCATTATGGAATAAATTAGGCGCACCATTGGTATCGAACAATCCTGCCGCAAATGGTGCGAATTAATTGTGCAAATGGATCGAGAAAGCACTACAATTTTGGAATAAGTAGCACCGTTCGTATTGAACAGTTGGTTATCCAAGCTGATGCGAAACAATTGGATGAGCATCAATTGATACTCACTAGAATGGATCAGGTCCATTTTTTCATAAATTAATAGCACCGTTGGTATCTGACAATCGGAAACACCAAATGATGCGAAAGAATTGGGGGCTTTGATGCAAAACGCACCAATGGTACAGAATAGCCGGGAGAATTTATTATATAATTTTGACACAAATTTTTTGAAATTTTATTTGACCCACCACGGTTAATCTCCAGCAGTGGTGCAAAATACTTTGCCATCTTCCTCGTTTTTCTGCACCATTGATGCACAATTGCATAATAATTATTGATCTATTTTATGCTTCGTTTTTCTGCACCACTGGTGCATAATTGCTTAAAAATTATTGATCTATTTTGTTGAACTACTATAATTTTGCACCCAAGGTGCAAAGGTGCCAGGTAATTATATATTACAGGGTGAGCTACTTCTAACGTTACTACGGTTTATTAAATGATGAATTTTCATTTAAAAATCTCAAATGTAATTGTAATTTGTGATGTAATTCAATTACGTAATTTGTAATTGTAATTGAAGCGAATTTTTTTAGAGAAGTAATTGTAATTTGTAATTAGTAATTAGTAATTGAGTTGTCTTGAGTAATTGTAATTTGTAATTGTAATTGAAGCAATGTTGTGATTGTAATTGTAATTTGTAATTTGACTTCCAAGTAATTTGGCCAGCTCTGATATTTATACACTCCGGAATAATCCGGAGTCCGGATTTTGACAGAATGGATCTCAAATTTAATAATCCTTCAGAAAAACTGGAAGCATAATTTTAAAATAAATTTGTAGAGCTGAGAAATACCTGCACATATATGTAATGACGATTTTGGTTAAGACTCGCGTCCCATTTAAATTGAATAATTTTTACGAAATCCAGAGTAGCGCAAACTTAATAAAGGACGAAATTTACACTGGATTTAATATACTGTACTTACATAATATTTCTAATCCTAAGCGTGATTACTTTTCAAGAGGGTAGCATTAGTTTTAAGAGTGCGATGAAATAACGGATCCACATATTTTACTGGCGACACACGTGGATAGGTCGAACCGCAAGATTTTCCAATGCCCAAAATGCCCTAGGACTTTTTTAAGTGGGTATGGATTAAGGCGACATGATGCCCATCACGATGTCCACCGTCCCGACGAAAAGGAGGTGAAGAAGTTTTCGTGCACCCTTTGCGACATGAGATTTTCCAGGTCAAACAACTTGAAACGGCACGTGTGGGTCATGCACCACGTGGACGGCGACCTCGGAATAGGACAGAAGACGCCAAACTTCTGCGAATCCATCCCCATTTTCCATCTTACGCCGGAAGAAATTAACAACTTTTAGTAAATTGGTGATTGACACGCTTAAAAATAATATTACTCCTTTGAAAAGTAAATGCACTCTGAATTCTAGATTAAGTAAACTATATTAAATTCGTAGTAGATTTTATTCTTTGTCAAATTAACGTTATCCTGGGTCTACTGACACTCTTAAAAATAATGTTACACGTTTGAAATGTAAATTCATTCTGAATTATGTTGGAATTAAGCTTTACTAAATTCAGAGTAATGTAGACACTTACAATGGGTATGTTTCCCTGCTGATTTGAGTATACAAAGTTGTGTGTCAACTGGAGCGACGGTGGCGCACATACCCATCTGTGTATTATTTAGTTGCTAGGTGAGAAGTGGTGGCGCTCGGGTGCAACACCTACCAGTGTATTATTAGTTGGTGAATGCATAGACGGCGCTCATAGTGTGGCTACTATCGCTCGTCCAGTACTTCTTCTAGATAGAATAGTATAGTTCTGTCAGTGGCGGGGCTAGTAGTGAGCCCGTGCCCACGTGAAATTTTGTGCCCCTTTACACCAGATATTATTGAACTTTTTTCAAAGCCAAATGAAATTAAGAGAAAATCGTGGTGGATACAAAACCAGTAAAAGTTCTTGGTCTTCGCTCAAACTTTGCATATATCTACTTATCTGGGATGCTGAAATGGAAAATTAGTACTTATTGAAAATTAGAACTAAGGCAAAATTTTATGAAAACGTTTTCCACCGCAATGTCTTTCATAATTTCATTTCAAAAACATTTGCAGGACGTCGTATTTAAAAAAAAATTTCATCAATTTTGCTACAATTTTTAAAATATTTAAATGGTTAGAAATTTAAAAAATACTTCTGAAACTATTATTTTCAAAATCAGCCCCAGAATAATTGGAAATTCCAATTATTGGAATTTAAATTTGTAAATATGTTGGTGCAAATCTCGAAATATTCAAAGCAATTATAGGGCACCTTTGAGGTTTACACAGTATCTACTATATTAGGAAGGAGATCTGACAAGGGAATGTTCCCAACTGCTCCTCGCGTTTAGGTTACTCCTGTTGTTTCAAATCTTCTAGAGCCATAGACGTACATAAGATTAACTTAGGGAATTGCGCCTAGCGGATGAGACTGGTCGAAAAACGCCGTGTGGCTCCGCACGCGGATTTAAAAACACAATTTGTTGTTGAATCTATAGACAAACTTATGTTGACTTAAAAAATCATGATGAATTACTTTAAATAATGCCTGCAACTTTTTTAGCTTGAATTCAAAGTGGACACTTTGCATACAATTTTTCAAAAAATATGCTCGACACTTAACTCATGTGGATGACCAGAATAGAATTTAGCCGAATTTTCAAATGGCCGGTTTTCTATTCAGTCAAGGGTCAGGAAGTCTGATATGGCTTCAAATTAAAAGTGACAAGAAAGTTTCCAAAAAAAATCGGGGATTTGTCAAAAAAGAAATGACCCTGAATTCTTCACTATAAGTGACCCCAGTGACCAAAATACGTACTCGAAAAACTGGATCAAATGAATTTTGGAATCCATGGTTATTGGTCATCATCTTCTGCAGAAAATTATTTTTTGGCTGGACGTAACTCGCTGTCAATAAATCAAAATTCCTAAAAATTGCCAAAAAGTTGAAAAAATTTGATTTTTTTGCCGAGGGGAAATTGCCCCAAACTTTCCCCGATGTGGTCACATTGAAAAAGTAGGGACAGATTTTGAAAGCTAATATCCTAATGAATCAGAAATACCGAATGGATGGACTGAATTCAACAAAATGTGGTAGCAAGCTAGCTCCAAGTAAGTGAGAAATTTTTTTGGGGAGTCTTCAGGAAGAAAGTGGTTGTGGAAGTCACACATGAAACCTAGCCAACTATAGCTTAGGGTGATTGTAGGGTAGGGTCACTACTTTATCATCGTAAATTTTTAGAAAACCCAGTCTGCTATATTACCAGATATCAACATTTTTATGCCAGTCTCATCCGGTAGGCGCAGTTCCCTATACAGATATTTATGATTTTAACTCATGCTTAGCGAAGTAGGGTGGCGCGAAATTTGACAGAATGTTTTAAATGTTTTATTTTTCAAACGGCAATAACTTTTGAAATAATTAACGGATTTTCGACATTTTAAACTTAAATCAGGATAAGGAATTCAACTTTCGCAAGTAAAATTTCTCATATATACAAGTGACTTTGCATATTTTCGTACGTCTCTTAAATTTATGGGTTTGTCAAAACACCTTTAAAATATCTCAGATGGTGGATATTTTCTTCAAATGTCGAATTTTTTGGTCATTTTAAGCCCAAGATTTTAAAAATCGTACGAAAACGGTAAAAGTTATGGAGATTTGAAATCATTAGATAATCAAGATTTTTAAGTTCAAGCCTCTCCACTACCCCGAACATGAGTTTTACACGGAAGCATGAACGAATCCTTCTAATTTCTTAATTTGGCTAACTTTAATCGATTAATCGAACTAGAGGTCGACGCCGACAAATTTTCGGGGGCGGCGGCGCCAGTTTTTGGTGATTTTTCGGCGGCGTCGGCGGCGCGGCGTGGCGTCGCAATGTTGAAGGTATAAGAAATCCAATTTTTCGGCGGCGTCGCGTAAAATAGTACCGGCGTCGGCGGCGTCGACCTCTGAATCTAACCTTTACCGAACCGTACTAGGGCTGTCAACGCCGTTCGGAATTCTCAGATCCGGATTTAGTATTATTTATCGTTATTATCGATTTTCTTGGAATTTGGACGAATGAGGTAACTGTCAGACAGTTGGCTACTACATATTAGTTGCATTTGAGTTCCTCTTTGGCCTCCTCCTGTGCAAGACGTGTCTCTCTCTCGCTCTGCATCCTCTTCCATCTGGGTCGCGGGTGTGCCAGGGCCAGTTAAGTGTGTCCCAAGGCTTTTTTGTCATGTGAGCCTCGTCCACTCACTCCTCCCACCTGCGTGCCTGGTGACACCCCCTGCCACACCCGTCCCAGCAACGACAAGCTGAGCCATCAGGCGAAGATGGACCCACCGGACTTTATGCACAGGAGGATCAACGTCAGGAGGAGCTCCCCCAGGTAAGACCTTTGTTTGATATGTTGGGGGGGTGAGCATGTGGGAGTGGTCGACGGAAGAGTGAGTGTGCGCAGTGCTGGTGGGGGCGGCTGGGGTAGGTCTACGGGGTTCCCATGACCTAGTCATGTGCTGCGGTGGGAGAGGTTAGCTTGTGGGGTGTATCATGGCCTCTTTTGAGGTCACTTAGGCCGAACCCGGATGGGTCATTGGTTAGTTTGTGGTCCATGGACGCTCCGCTCCAGCCCACAACCCGTCGTGTCCCCACCACCACGGCGCCTACTCATTTGGATATCACCTTTTTCCTTGTGTAAACCGCCTATAACCTCTATCTTGCATTGGTCGAGCCTGGGTTTCTCAGGTAGTCAGGGCCGAATGGTGATCTGGGCATCATTCCCAGATCAGGTAGAGGTTTTCCAGACTGACCACCATAGTCTGGTTTTCCCTCTACTCCCCTGACTACTATCACAATTATTATAATACAAAATTTGACTAACTATGTGACTTGCAAGAGCTACTGGCTATTTATGCAATAAAGATACATATACATATACATACATATATTAGTTGCATTATCATATTCAATTGCAATCTCAGCTTTTTTAAAGGACTTCACTATTTTCGAAAATTTTCTACCATGTCAGTAATTTCTGGGAGATTTTTCAGTTGATGGAATGAAAAATATGGCATTTCAAAAACTTAAGTTTATTGTCGGATATCATAAAGCAACAACCAGGGATAAATAATATCTAAATAGCAAAACAATCAGAAATTTTAAAAAACTCACTTTTCTCAACGATTTGTATTTTTACAGCTTATGTAATGTAAATGAACTTGATGTGCAAAGGCTGTTGGGTATGATGCAATAAATCAATTATCTTTAAATGAACATGAGTCTAACCATTAAAAAATGTGGATTCTTTTCTGAATGAAATCCGGATTTCGAGGTATTCGAAATCCGAAAAATCAGCATTTTTTCGAATTCGAAGTTTTCCGATTTGGCAGAGCTATCCCTGTCAAATGTTCGTTCACAAACGTTCACAGCACCTTAACCGAACCGTACTTTCAATTTTTTTTATTTGACCGAACCGTACCCATAACGCAATAATGTACGGGTAGGGTACAGTTCGGTTCAGTACTGATCGAACCTCAAAAGTTCGGCGAACACCCTCCATGCACATCGAACGTATTTCCCGCGTTAGTCGTGACTCACAATGGAGGTCTCCCAACGTATGCTCACAGATTTGGACGAAATTAGTGTCAATCGATCATAAATATAATTAGTATGAAATTTGCAAATGGAACTATCTGCCAATGCGCAGGTTTGGCGGAGATATTTGCATAAAAAGAGGAGAAAACGCACCAAACGGCTGGCATATTTTTCATTTTCCAAATTTCCTGCGCATTTTTTCTGCTTTGAATGCAAATATCTCCGCCAAACCTGCGTATTGGCAGATAGTTCCATTTGCAAATTTCATACTGATTACATTTTTGATCGATTGACACTAATTTCGTCCAAATCTGTGAGCATACGTTGGGAGACCTCCATTGTCAGTGTTACTCATTATTTTTATCAAAGGTCGCTTCAGAGTTTTATATCGCGAATGCTTAGCTTAAAATCTGAATTTCTCAATTGTTATAACTATCAAATTATGACCTGATTCCAAAAATGAAAGGTCAGAATTGTTTCCGAGCAATTAAAAAATATACTTCAAAAGACTATTAAAACCTTTATGCTGGTTCCAATTTTTTTTGAATGATTTAAAAATTGAAAGCTTTTGAAAAGTGAATTTTTTAAGAATAACTCGGTGACACTCTGAGCAAACATGAGACATGTCCTATTTGAAATAGATTAATATAAGTAAATTTACAGCGTTCTTAAAAAATATCCAGTTGGCCAAAAAATATATTTAAAAACTCCGCCAATGGCGAAAGTATTTTAATACGTGCACTGAAGAAGGTGCAAAAAATTGATTATCGTATTTCTAAGCGTGAAAAATGTTAAATTAGTCCGGTCAAAATCGGAAATAAATATTTAACACATTCTCATTGTTAGAAGGACGTACAATAATTGGGACGTACGAATAATTGATATAAAATAATTTTTACATAAATAGCTGGCTGTTTTTGGGAAAATTGAATTTGAAATTAAAAATCGTAGCATTAACCTCTTTCATACATACAGGGTGTTAATAAAGTCCGATCCCATTTTTCCTGTAAAAAAGTGAAGGCTAGTATAAAAAAAAACTACCCGTGATACTTACAAAAAATGTTCGACATATCTACCTTAGTATTTGGTCTTGTTACCATTTACTTTAACCATGCCCTCAACTCTTTGTTTAAGGCTCTGTGCTAATTTTTCCAATGTGCCTCTGGAAATCGAATTCCATACATCTTGAACTTTTTTTTACTAGCTCTTCCCTCGTCCGGGGTTGTGGCTCTTTGTATACATTTTCCTTAAGTATGGACCACTGGTTCTTCAGGGGATTCAAATCTGGGCCGTTAGCGGCCCACACCCCCTTGCTCCAGACCGTTGAAACTTGCGTCTTGATGAGACTCAAACTCGCTTTTGCTGTATGGGCTATAGCACCATCCTGCATGAAAACTATTTTTCTTTCATTCGGAAATATTTCCTTGTTCCCCATGCTATCGAAATAGATAGGTAATATTTTTTCCATATAATGCTTTGCATTGACTGATTGGCCTTTTGGTATGATATGTAGAGGGGTCACGCAACGTGCACAAAATCCACCCGCTACCATAACTTTAAGCCCGAATTTTGGGATCGCTCTTGATGGTACATCCGATTTGTTTTCTGTCCTGTAACGAACATTTTGTTGGTTCAATTTTGGATATAGTTCAATAATAGATTCGTCAGTCCAAAGGATGTGACTGCGCAATTCTTCACCAAGTCTTTTTTCACTCAAATGGGCACTTTTCTGAAGGAGTTCTTCAAATTTCAGACGGTCATCGATATATTTTTGTGACATGAGAGGTTTTTTTGGTTAGTTTGTAAGCTGTGTGACCCCACTTCGTAGTTTTCACAAATTTTTGCACGGTCACACAGTTAATTTGCTTCTTCTTCTCTTTATAGCGTTTTGAGTCATTTAACTCCCTTGCTCAATTACGTAATGAACTACCGGTTTTCTTGCAAAGTCTGTTTTTAATCATTCTTTTTGTGGTAGGTGACACCTTTCTGGGTCGCCCTGGTCGCTTTTTGTCGTGGACAAAATTTTTATTCTTCCATTTCCAAACAGTTCTGCGGCTGCAGCCCAATTTTTGCACAATTTCTGTAGGTTTAAGCCCCTGCTGATGCAATGTTTGTATCTCAACTCTAAGATGCTCATGACTTACACGTTTAGTTGTTCCTCCCATGGTAAAAATTTGAAATAAATAACTTCACTGGTTCAAAAGTTCCAGCTGAATTTGTAACAACCACGCTCCAAAAAATGCATGGGATCGGACTTTATTAACACCCTTTACAACTGATTTTTAAATAAAATTTCCCTTCGGTACGATTTTGACTTCATAATTATACCTGATGGAAACCAATTAAAATTTTCAACCAGTTTCCAATATTCGATATTTTGACGAAAATCAGGAAAAATCCACTTTTTAACATTGGTAGGTATAGGGAAAACACCAAAGTTTTAGGAGAAAAATATAGAAAAAAATCCACTTTTCACCATCGAGTTTTCCACAAAATACCGAAGAAATATTCTTTTCTCAAAGAAATTTTGGTGTCAAGGAAATTTCTTCAGTACATACATTTGTGTATTTCGTCGCCAACGGAAAAATAAAATACTACACAAATGTATGCACTTCGCCGTGAACGGAAAATAAAATAACTGCACAAATGTGTGTACTTCGTCGTTAAGAGGTTAAATAAGCCACATACTGTAATTTTTCATAAATTTTTTTTCTGGTGCCCACGTCTGAAAATATCCTAGCCCCGCCACTGAGTTCTGTGTGTAGACAGTAGACTTGACTTGATTACGAGTATGCAAAGCTTGCTTATAGCTCAATTAATTTAGAATTTAATTTAGCATTTTCAAAATGGTAACTTAATTTCTAAGAGTGCATTGCAGCAGATATTTTTAATGATTTGTAAAACTTATCTACACATATTTTTTTGTGCCAAATATTTTTATGAGTAAAAATTCAATTTTTGAAATTTTGTCAAGTATTTAGCCCAATATGTTATTATGTATGTAAATATGTTTAATTTATTTTGTAAGTACTATTCTTAAAATGTGTTTCTTTATACAGTTGTACACATCATGTTAAGTATTTGTATGATTAGATAAAAACATATATATTTGATTCTAGTATGTAAGACTTACATATTGTCATCAACGTATAAATTGTATTTATATTTTTTGGAGTACATATGTAAGTAATTACAAAGCATTGATTAGTAAATTATATTTATTCTTGAAAATAGATGCGTACAAATCCATTTGAATTCCCGCTGAAAATTGAAATAAAATAGATAACAAATAATAAGTAAAAATTTTATATTTTCTCATGGCCGAAAACAATCAAACTTCTGCCTCCTAATTTTGTAAACCTAAAAATTGTCAATTTTTATACGCAATCAAATCGCCATTTTTTAAAAAGCGCACTGCGCACTGCACAAAAATTTAAACTTAAAACCCGTATGCACTGATACCTTAAATCACTTATGTATAAATTATTTGTACAATGCGTCGCACGATACCCCTTAAACTCCAGATGTGGTACCGTCCACCATCTACCATCTACCCAAAGTAATTGTCCAGCATCTACCATTCTATGATCTACCAACTACCTTACTAATTGTCTACAATCTACCTTCCTAACATCTACCATACTAATTGCCTGTCATCTATCCTCCATCATCTACCCAAAAATCTCAAATTTCTAAAAAATCTCAAATTTCCCAAAAATCTCAAATTCCCCAAAAATCTCAAATTTCTAAAAAATCTAAAATTTCCTAAAAATCTCAAATTTTCTTAAAAATCTCAAATTCCCCAAAAATCTCAAATTTCTCAAAAATCTTAATTAAAAATCTTAATTACTTAATTGAATATACTTGCAATGAAATACGACAAGTCTCCTCTCCCGATGAACTCGAATTATGTAAATATGTTTTGTTGTGAACGCTTTGGTCATCATTCCCATTCAGCTTTTGCACTCCGAGCTTATTACAATTTTATATTACAACTGTTTCAACTGGCTGTGTTCTATAGACTGCAAAAATTACCTAAGCAAGCTCGTTAGTCAGAGTCAGGGAAAATACAATGAATAGAAATGTACGCATTAACAATTTTAATGTTGTAACTGTGGGAAGAAAAGGCCATTATCTTATTTGGAGTAAAGATCCACGGCAATTTTAAATTTTTGGATCATATAGATGAACTGTTTGCTATACCGAGACATTTATAAAAGTTTTATCCTATTCGCAAATGAATTTTTTGGTCGAAGGTTAGCCTTTAAATAGCGTTTAAATAATTTCAAGTATGAGGATTAAGTAATTAGTAATTAAGTAATTGACTTTCAATTACTAATAAGTAATTGGTAATTGAAGTCAATTACATGCTTGCAAAGTAATTGTAATTTATAATTAAGTTCAATTACTGGACAAAGAAGTATTTGTAATTAGTACTTAATTCCAACTTTCCCAGACGGAGTAATTAAGAATTAAGAATTAATTACTTCCATTGGTAATTGAACAGCCCTGGTTTTCGCCAATGTGTTTATTAGGTCAAGTGACAGGTCGAGTTCGAAGATGGACCCTCTAAAGGGTGTAAATTTAATCCGGTAACATGGATTTTTAGATCCCCGCTTGAGACAAATTTAGTCATAATTATTGATCCCGTTCACGTTTTCTTTTAAATTTTTACCATGGGTGGTATGAACATACATGGTGTTAATAAAGTTTCTGACCAGGCGAGATAGAGTTTCAAACAATTGTGATTTTGACAGGCCAAATATTTTGTTAACGAAAACTGTCATAGTATGTTATGCACTGATCCTTTGTGCTCCGTCCATACGATTTTGCATTTTTGAAGGTTTTCTCTGTAAATTTTAGACCGATTTTCTAAAACAGTTTTGTGAATTTTTTTCAAAGGGGTTTGACAAATTCAATTCTGGGAAGCACAATCGCCTGGAACCGCTTCGTCCCACGTCTTGCTTTTGAGGTGGGGCCCTAAATTTTCAATTTGGTTTAGTCCGGGTTATTCCCGAGCCACACCCACTTCCTCAAGATGATAAACGCATTCTACTTAAAAACTCAAGCTGTAGCACATGAAGTTTGGGCTGGTGCTCCATCAGGTTAGCATGGATTTTTTTAGAATGTGGAAAAAATTGTTTGGGAAGATATGGTCACGGTAAAACGGTCAGTCCAAATTTTGGCAACCAAAATTGACGTCTATTTCCGCCGCGCCAGCAGACCAGAGCCAAATACAAACCATAAATGGTAGTGATTTTTTTCTAATCATCTTGTCGAGAACCCTGTTTCTATTCGCAATTCGGTACCTCATATATTGAGGATTCGCCACAGGATGACCATACATTTCGGTACTGTGAGTACAAAAAATTTGCTGACCCTTTACACAAGCAGTCAATTAGCGGTTTTCACCCAGAAAATGGCCAAAATCAACTCGATCTGGAATATTGTTGTTAGAAAAAGAGTTTGTTTCGGAGTTCTGGAAGATATGTGATTCCAATCACTGGTTTTTATATGATTCTGGGTGATGGAATGACAGATTTTGTACCAAAATCGTTAAAATTGATATGTGAGATTTAGGAGCGCTCCACACTTTATTGTCAAACTACCAGGTTTTCTGTAGATTATTTCTAAAATTGTATTGTAAGTTATTCTCCCGGGTGTGGTAGGTCGCCTGACATGAATAGCGTCGCTGATTTAATTCCAGTTCCTCCATAACTGGAAGGTATTTCTGGGAACTCAATATTTTCGAGCGATTTGTAACACCTAATCATGTTCATCCAAAAGTGAATGAATTTTTATAATTTTTTCCACACTTGAGCATAGACATCTGAGGGACATTGTCAAAAAAAATTAGTACCGAGAAAGCAACACCAAGAAAGTTTCAGCAACTTTTGTGGGCGGGTATGCGGATTTTTGGAGTGGTCAGAAACTTTATTAACACTCTGTAGGTGCTAATAGAAAACACCACAAACTTGAGCTGCAGGTCTTAGAAGCGGGAAATTCCAACTAATAATGAAAATCATCCAAAATTCGGATGTGCCGGAAAAAGTTCGTGGAAATGCGGGAAGAAAATTTTTTTGAAGGATGAAAAATGACCCGAACAATCCAAAAGGGTCTCACCTACCAGAAAATCAATGATTATACTCAAATTTCCTGAGATAACTTGAAATTTTCGTCCAAATAGTGGAATGGAGCCGAAAAACGTAAAATGGATTAAATTAAAATCGTGCACAAATAACCTATTGTGGTGAAAACTACCGTCAGATAAGCATTATATATTGACCGAACTTATAATCTAACTAATTAAAATCATCTGTCCCCTGAAAATTTTGATGACCATATTGCATTGACATAAAACCTATGAAATAATGAGAATTTGACTGCCTCAAGAATTTTGTCGCCATATCCTCTGTACTAATGACTCGCAAATTGAGTCATATCCTAAATTACACTGACAAAATTGAACATACAGAACAGCAAAGAAATTAAACCAATCGTTGATAGGGGTACTGAAATTAGGGTACGAAGTTATGGTAGCTGGTGGGTTTGAGCAGGTCTAAAATTGACGTGCACAGTGCATGAAGTATAACCTTCAGAGCATGATCGAAGCACGTGGTGAAAAGATTAAATAGTTAGGTAACTTCCGAGGAAAATTGGTTTTTCTAATATCTGCAGTTTCGAACAACAAGCATTTTCCTGGCGGTGAAAAATGTTACCGGATTAAATTTACACCCATTAGTTCTTTAAGAGAAGATCATGGCCTTTTTTGCGATTTTTTATTTCGCCATGTGGGGTGTCCATTGAAAGAGAATGTCAAGCACGTTCAAATTGCTCGGGGTGGAATGAGATGTGGAATGAGAAGCATGTAATCGATCTTCATGCTTTATTTCGTACCAATGGCCATCTACAGGACCCCCACCATTTTTTGCTTATTTGCTCGCTCACTCAGGGATTGAGGATACCAAAGAACGTGATCTGCCAACTACTCAAATAATTTTGAAAACGAAGTATAAGCTCTTTGCATATACTGTCTTTGCTCATGACCACTACAAAACTGTAGTGTCGTGGAAAGGGACAAAATATATATATGATGGTACTCGAGCTGAAAAGCTTCATAAATACACCCCAGCTGGCAAGTCCCATAGAATAAGGACGATATGGCTCAAGAAAATGTAATTCTTTTAATAAATTTATAATATAAATTTAAATTTAAATAAAATTTAAATTTAAATTTAAATATAAATATAATATAATTTATATTTATAAATTTATTTATCTGGCCCTGGCATAAACATAACAAGACATTACTTATCATGTAAGATTGTAATCATCATTATTATTTCGATTCTTTACCATGTCAATAAAATCTCTATGAAATTGTTTTGTGTTTGCTGATTAATTTTTCTGCTTTTATCATTATTAATTATTACCATATTTAGAATTTATTGTACAAATTTTATTTAGCATCATCTTTTATCTTTGATCCTTAAGAAAATTTGATGTTTTTGGAGAATTTGAGATTTTTGGGGAATTTGAGATTTTTGGGGAATTTGAGATTTTTGTGGAATTTGAGATTTTTGGGGAATTTGAGATGTTTGGGGAATTTGAGATTTTTGGGTAGATGATGGAGGATAGATGACAGGCAATTAGTATGGTAGATGTTAGGAAGGTAGATGACAGACAATTAGTAAGGTAGATGGTAGACGATAGAAAGGTAGATGCTGGACAATTACTTTGGGTAGATGGTAGATGGTGGACGCTACCACATAAACTCCAGCGCCGGTATTGGGCACCCGCTTGACGAGAATACTTCGTGAGCTGCAACCAAATATTTATAAGGTAACAATTTTAGCTAAATATTAATTATCGTTTAATACATAATGTTAATTGTGTTTAATTATATATTTATCAAAATCACTGTTAAAACTGTAATTACAGTTAAATTTTTCTGCTTTGTAGATATTTAGATCGTGGTCCTCGCATATTCAAAATTTTACTGGTGGATCTAGATAAATCGATGTAATAATTTTCAGGTAATTTTTTATGCATCTATATTATTTTAAAATCGTAATAATCCCGAGTACGTGGGACAAGGATAAGGGACCGTTCATAAATTACGTAACGCAAAAATCGCGATTTTCTATACCCCCGTCCTTCAACATCTGTCACATAAATAGGCTAGACTTTAGTTAACCGTCGGTCTCCGATAGGGTTAAGTGATACGTCATTTTGTTCGTCTCGGCGAGCTGAACAAGAATATCGAAGCCAGAAGGCGCGGAAATGTCCCGTTCAAAAGTTATGGCGGGACAAAGTTTGAAATTGTTATTGCATTTTTGGAGGTTTCAGAGAATTCTACGACTTTGTCTCACTTTGCCCCAAAGCGGGAAATTTTTTGGGGTATATTGGGATTTTAGGGGTAACGTGAGATTTTTAGTTTTTATTGCAGAATATTGAATTTCAATCAATTTCCGACATGGCAGGACATTTTTGGGGTAAGATGAGATTTTCGGGGTAACGTGAGATTGTGGCAAAACGTGGCAAAACGGGGGCCCTCACATGGCGAAGCGAACCTGGAAAATGCGAAAGCGGGAGCCCCGCACTGGTAGTAATTATGTCGAATATTGGGGTATTGTTCGTATTTTAGCGAGCGAAGCGAGCAGGTTAGGTTAGATTGAATACGCGGAAAGTGCTACCTAGGAGAGCTACCTAAAAGTGCTACCTAGAAGAGCTACCTAGAAGAGCTACCTAGAAGAGCTACCTAGAAGTGCTACCTAGAAGAGCTACCTAGAAGTGCTACCTAGAAGTGCTACCTAGAAGAGCTACCTAGAAGTGCTACCTAGAAGAGCTACCTAGAAGAGCTACCTAGAAGTGCTACCTAGAAGAGCTACCTAGAAGTGCTACCTGGGATAGCTATCTAGAAGTGCTACCTAGACGTGCTGCCTAGAATTGGGGAATTGGATAGGAAATAACCCCAAAAGTCTCAAAGTACCCCGAAACCCCTCCCGCCGTGCCGTAAAATGATTGTAATTCAATATTCTGGAATAAAAACTAAAAATCTCACCTTACCCCAAAATCTCAATATACCCCAAAAAATTTCCCGCTTTGGGGCAAAGTGAGACAAAGTCGTAGAATTCTCTGAAACGTCCAAAAATGCAATAAAAATTTCAAACTTTGACCCGCCATAACTTTTGAACGGAGCGTTTCCGCGCATTCGGGTTTCGATATTCTTGTTCAGCTCGTCGAACTGAACAAAATGACGTATCACTTAACCCTATCGGAGACCGACGGTTAACTAAATTTTTTCCCATAAATATGATATCCTTGGAGCCTTTGACAGTTGACACTAATCTCCCCTCTCGAGTTACATAATTTATGAACGGCCCCCTATAAGTTAATAAACGTTAAAACTCTGAAACATTAAATTTCAGGCGCCATGGAAGTCGACCCAATTGTCCAGCTATCCGCCGAGTTGAACTCATTAAAAGAATATTTATCCCAGTCCCGGCAACGAATCGGTCAAATTGCTGCCCGTGCTGGAATAATTATCGAGATGAATGAATTTTGTGAGTAAATTGAAACATAAAATAAATTACTCGATTTAAATTATACGCTTTTTTAACCTTTTGATTCGTAACGAAGATAATTGTAGTTTTGCTAGAAATGGTGTAATTCGGGAGTCGTCTTGCATGAAAAAGTGTGTCGTCAGATGATCTCTCGTAATTTTCAGTGATTTCTCTTATGCCAACCAATTGTTAATTTTACTGTTTCTTGCCCAAAATTTGTATATTTCCGAATATAACGCAATATTAAATTTTGGATCTTTAAATTTTATTCAAATCACGTAATTCCCGCATAATGACCCCAATACACTTTTAACGTCCCCGAATTAATACGATTTCCTGTAGTTAATTATACTCGTTAAAGGGATAAGTAGTAAATTATCTTATTTAAATTATATTCTTTAATCTAAATGCAGGTGTAAATCCCTGCGACATTATTGCCAAAGTGGTCCATTTGATGGATGACATCTTGTCAGTGCCTTGCACCACAGAGGCCTTGATGTTCTCCACATTAGCAGCCCAAGGGACCTTTGGCCACGCCTTCTTTCCTGACGAATGTGACCCTCTGGTCGACGCGTTGGCGGAGCTGTGTTCGGCTCTTCCAGAGAGTCCGGAAAGCATGGAGCTTCTCGCCGACGGAATTTCCAGTCAGGACCACGTGCATGAAAATGATAAAAAATTGGACCCTCGTAATGTGATCGTTTTGAGTTTTGGTAACTTATAAGATAATTAAAGTTCCATTGAATGCGGGTTTTGGGCTTGAATTTTTATTTTCGTGGCAACTTCTTGCATGTATGTATTCAAATAACGATTTTGAAACCTGTTCATCGTCGTGCGTTTTTTATTGAATGCAAGATAAAAGTCTAGCTTCGTACATAAGTAAGTGCAAATCTAAAAATTATGGATTTTTCGATCCAATAAAATATTACTTAATTTCATTAAAACGCACGGATGTTTCAAAATCGCCGATTGAATACATGCAAGATAGGACCATACAATTTCAAGTTTAAAACCAGCATATATTTTTTATACATTATTTAAAATCGCAATAAATACCCGACGAACCAAAATCTACAACTATTGTACTAAATTTGTACAACTGGATTAATGCATATTTTCCGTGAAAATGTGAAGCTGACTTGTGCTTATTTTGTACAAGTCAGATGTACAAAATTCATACCAATAATTTATCACTACAAGTTTACTTGTACCAAATATGCACAAAATTAACACAAACAAATATGTACGTATTTTGTGTAAATTTGGTGATGATTAATATGCATTAATGAGGTGCGACTTTAGTGCGAATTTGGTGCGAATTTAGTGCGAATCTATTGCTAATTGTGTGTTAATGCTACGCATGAAATTAATACACATTCATTTATACGAATTAGTCAAATTTCAATTATTGTTTATTTATTGAAACTTGATCTGCAATGAATTTATTTCTACAATAATGTATCCTTCAAATATTTAACTAATTAAAAGATGAATTGCAAATTGGGATACAAAAATATTTGTCATTAATTGGCAGAATTATGCATTTACGGCGCAAAGAGACAGGTGAAATTAAAATGTATTCCTGAGCAATGTCACATAAAATGCAAATATCTAACTTAGAACTTTTGCAAGGATATTGTTCCACGTCTAGTCGATTTTTAAAAACCTTGGCTTCGAACTCACTGTCAGATATCTTATTAGTTAGTATGCAATATCGTTTATCAACAGTTAGCCAAACATTGTCACCACTTTTTGTACTCGGTCCACTATTTCGTAAACTAGTTTTTTCGACTGCAGATGAAAATGATTCTATTTCACCTACCCGGTGAATTACTTGACTCAGATGGGATGAGTTGGATCGAATCATTCTTTTTATAGTTTGCATAAAATTTTCGAATTCAAATGCATTGTAATTGTCCAAGGAGCCGTGACTCTCGACATCCAGTTTTACATGCAACAAACTATGCATATTATAAATCATCAACTCAGGATAATACAGTTTTGGGATTTGCTCCACAAAATTATCTAATAATTTTTGTGCAAAAGCAACCCAATCGGGTTTTTTTGTGCAATTTGATACAAAAATATAGATTGCAGTATGAAATAATAAAAAGTGCTGATACTTTTTATCGTCCAGAACCTTCCTGAGAGCAGCGGGAGCAACGTAAAGTAAAAATAATCCAAATTCTGTTGCCTTCCAATGCCTTAAGTCTTGAAGACTTCTACATTTACGCGAAAAGTTACAAGGGATTTGAGTTCCGAAGGAGATAAGTCGATTAGAAACTATTGATTTCTGGAGATTTGACAATTTATGTGGTTTCTTGCCCTCAGTCCAAACAAGAAGTAACTTTTTCATAGTGCCTAGTAAGCACAAATGCATATAGTCAAGAGGTATCTGAGAAATCATTCCTATTGACAGAATCTCTAATGGGGAAGGGTTAATTGATTTATGATGTGACTCATACCAGCGTTCTTTAAATGATTGATCTGTATAAAGATCACATTCCTTCTTTATTGGGTAAAGAATTCTTGAATTTTTATAAGTTCCACGTCTATAGCAACGTTCACAACCAAAGTATGCGTTATGCGCATTTATTTGTTTCAAAAAACTTCTTGCAGGTGCATCTGCTGTGATGCAGCTTATCCGAATAACGTAATTAATGTTTCCAATTCTAAGCCGTGTGCTTCCAGACCCTGCATTTCGGTAACGAAAGGGTGTAAGAACGACTCGATTGATTGAGGTTTTTGGGATCCATAAAATAAGCTAATAACAAATATAGTTGAGGAAGGATCTTGATCAATTTTACCAAGAACTGGCCAAAATTGTTGGTTTGAACTTTTGGAAATGGGAAGCCCGTCTACGCCAACTTTAATTGAAATTAAATTTTCTATGTCTCGAAAAATTGGGGATCGAGTTTTTGATAATTTTACGCGTTGTACAATTTTGATAATCTGCGAAGTTAGTCCAAAATGATGAAATAATCCACCTTCTATTTCGACAGCCCTAATATTTCTGTCCGTTTTCAATAAGGTGCGTGGATCCTTTGGAAAACCTTCCAATGGCAACCAATCCCTAAGTAGTCCCAAAAGTGGTGACAATGCATTATGATTAATATTAAAACCCGTTGCCCATTTGCCAAGCTGCCATGATTTTGAAATATTTTTCTCCACAATGTGCAATTCATCTTTACATGAGCTGTTAGTATCACTAATACTACTCAGACTAACTAATTCGGTATCATTTAACTTAATATTATTTAGAGCGCCTACCCCTTCACTATTATCATCATTATCATTACTGACTATTTGATCCGGCGATGGTGTTGTCGGCGGTATTTGAGACTGGGGAAAATCTATCCGTATCCGCTTCAGTGCTAGTTGAAGCCATTTCTCCGCCCGACGTTTCTGCGTTTGTCGTGATGTCAACATTTTCGGTCGAAATAACTTTCATTCGAAACCAGCACCCAATGTGATGATTGATTATTGAGTCTTTTACAGAAGGGCCTGGATTTCCAGCTTTAACAGAATCTGTTGTATATATATGCAAACATGATCAATAAGGCTATATTTTTCATTGACTAATCATAAATAAAAATATGAGACCTCTAAGTAGATTAGCTGCAAGTCGATTGGCAAAGGGAATTTTGTTACTCTTAGTAGTGTACCGGATTTTAGTACGAAGGTCATTCGTAATCATTGATTTTAATATGTCGTACACGTCCTTAGACACCGATTGTCCACCCTTCCTGGAAAGGAGCGCAACCTGTAAGGGCATCGCGTTATTATTATTATTTTAACTCATTTGTATTGCGCTAGAACATATACATACATATACATACCTCTTGGTTATAGTAGGTTTCATTTGCCAGTAACGTTTCAATATTCTCCAGCTCTTCCAGTGCTGATTTCTCAACGATTCCTCCTGAAATTCTATGTGCACACACACAAAAGATTAGGATGTTTAATTTTTTTTAAAGTAATCAATGTTGCATTACTCCTGAACTCTATTAGTAGAGAGTCAATCCGTGGATCCAGTTCTAACTGAATGAGTTGAACTTGTGGAGTGTCGCTACTCACTTCTTCCGTTGTGGGATTGCCGGCGACGGTGTCATTCACTATAAATATACACATGTTAAACAACCAGGGATAACCACAAAAGTATCAGATCGAGAATCAAATGTTGTTTTTAACTACATAATTTTGAACATAACTTTGTATATTTTAATTACCTTCGGAATATAAACTTGTCCCAGGGGCCACTAAGCTATTCACCTCAGGCTCTTCTGCAAATGCTTTCTTGGCTTGTCGTTGTCACTGGACTCGATGGGTTTATTCTTAATGTACTTTTTCAATTTTTTGGTGGCCTTGTCGTATGAATCTATAAATTAAATTAATCATGGTTGAATAAATAAGCCGAATATATCTTAAAGTAAAATTAGCTAACAATATAAAATTACCGTATGTTGCGACATATATTATGCCGTAAGTCGTCCAATCCTTTTCCTGGGGGGCATGCGGGTCGCTTTGGAAACTTGAAAACCCTTTTGGGATCGGATTAGGAAACTTGCACCGAGTTCTATCCTTTGAAATCCAGGTCGACGGCACAATTTCCACCCCTTTGTCGACCTCAAACTCGAATAATACGAACTGCTTTAAATTGTCCGACATAGGATCGATCGTAAATGTAAAAATCTCTTCCGTTGGAAATTAAAAGTGGATAAGAAATTCTTTAGTTGATTTTACGGCGTGGCAAAAGCAATAACTGACTCGTGCTTCGTTTATTTAATGGAAAATGGACAAATGATACTAATTTAGTACAAAAATATTGCAGATTAATTAATACGAAATTTGTGCGAATATTCTGGCACCTGTTTACTACATTTGGTCTTGTACAACTTCCCGGGTATGAATTATGTATGAATTTAGTGCAAGAAAACTGATGAGAATTTAGTGCCACCAAATACGCACTAAATATTCACTTATTCCTTTGTACTAATTTTGTACCAATTAATTTGTGATAATTTAGTGGATTTTATGTACTAATTTTGTACCAATTAACAGTCGACAGTCCGGCCCAAGAAGACGATGATGCGCGTGGTGAGGATCGTGACAGATTGAAACCCCGTGACACGACTTTGGGTAATTAATAAATTAATTAACCGCTTTCGTAATAGATACTAATTTTTTGTACAAAATTTCTCTTCGATTTCATAATCACAAATTTTTCGTGATTTCCTAGAAATACTTATTTTAACTAGTTTCCAATTTTGCAATTTTTTGAAGAGAAACACCAGTAAAATCTATTTCTAGCATTATTCGGTATAAGGAAAGTTCCAAATTTTGAGGAGAAAAATGTCGAAAAAACAACTTCTTAGTAAGAAGTTCTTACTATTATCTAGTTTTGAGAATATATTAAAAATTGCAGTAAATTTATAGATTCCGAGGATGCGGATTCATTCGAGACTTCGACTTCATCAGCAATGGTAATTTTAGCATATTAAAAAAATTGACAAATTTTTGAGCGTGTGTGTAGATAAAAAATGACTCAATTCACGCACTCCTTGGTAACCTTGTAAAACCCGTAACTTCAAACTTTTACAAAATTTTAATTATATTCTTAAGGAAAATCAACTTATCTGCAAATTTTAGGAAATTATTCGTAAACTTTCTCAGATCAAGGGCGTCTCTTTATTTTGTAAATTTTTGTAATATTATTTTACGAAATGCACGGATTTTACGAATTACCAATTCCTGCGTGAATTTGCTGACTGTAAATTTTACAGGTTTCCCAAAACGTGCCGAATCTCGAGAAAGAGGAGAGATGGAGTTGCCCCACCTGCTTCAAGACGTACAAAACGAAGCAGAACTTAACCCAGCACGTGGTCACGCATGATCCTAGTGCAAAAGTAACCTGCAAGGTGTGGCCTTAATTAAGATTTGAAATGTTTAACATACTAAATAACTACTAATGATTTATCGTCAAAAGCAACACATTTTTAATCATTTCTCCGCGCAGGAAATTTATTTTCAAATTCTGGACGGCGAGTTTATTATCAACAATTTGATGAACAGAATGACGGGAAGTCGTTTTTTTTAATTAGAGTCAGCCAATTTCAGAGTTTAAATTTTTCTGAAGGTCTCTTAAGATGTCTTCAAAACACTCAAAATCTGGAGTGTATATTTCTAAAAAAAATTGGCAACGATCTGTTCTACGGATTTTTCATAGCATTTTTAAATAAATTTCACAGGCACACAAGCCGGGACCGTCCCCGCTGCCAAATTTGTCACAAGACTTATTTCAACACCCGGACGTTAAAGACACACGTGGAAAACATGCATAGCTCGACAAATCATTCTCGTTTCCGGTGTGGATTTCCTGAATGTGAAAAGTCCTACAAAAGACGGGGCGACTGCAAGATCCACGAAAAAATTGAACATTGCGAAAATCCGGTCCGATTTCAGTGCAAAATTTGCCTCAAAGTGTTCAAGATGAGCCAGCAACTCGAGCAACACGCCGTCACCCACTCAGAGGAGAAACCGTTCGCGTGCTCCACGTGCGGGAAGAGATTTAAGCGGACGGGACATTTGAAGAAACATGAGGTAAAAATGGAGGATAAAATGTTTAAATTTTTTAATTAGAACTCAAACATCAGCAAATTTTTAATCATTTCTCGACTCTGCGAAATTATTTGAAAATTCTGTCTGACAAATTTCTGGCGCAGCTTGTTGACAATTTATAAAAAGTATAATCTTGATTTTGATTGGTGCCTCAATACTTTATATATATATGTTCTCTATTTCTAAATAATTTCTTATTCGGTTTACATGTTAGACACGAACTTTTGACTTAAAAAGCTCAAGTCAATGTAAGTAATGAAAATTGCATGCTGAATTTGAATATTGATTTAGTTTTACTGTACTATATAATTTTAAGAATTTTGTTTCAACCTGCCCCATAATTTACAAATTCTCCGGAAAAACGCCCGGCGTGGGGTTTAGAAAAACCCGTCTGGTTTTCAGAACCCTTGCCTGCAGCGAGAATTGATTTAAAATGTGTTTGTTTAGTTAAAATGTGTGATTTTGATATTGATTTTGACGATTAGTTGACAAGTTATACATTACTTCTTGGAATGGGAACGTCCATACATTAATAAAACACCGATTTTTGCACCACCCACTCTCCCTATCCTAATAATGTTCAGCTTCACACGAGTAAGATGGGCGACCCAAAACCACCCACCCACTTTTTTATGACGTAATATATAGACGTTCCCAATGAGGGATTCATAAATATTTACCTATTTGACAGGAGACCCACTTGAAGAAATCGAAGCGGCCAATTTTCCGGTGTCCCCAATGTCCAAAGAAGTTCATGAGCCTTCTTGGATTTGAGAGGCATTTCCACCCAGAAATTGTTCAAGATGAAAAGAATAAGATGTCACAATCTTCCGACTCCGTTCTTCCACTCGAAGATATTTGCAGCAATTAGGGAACCAACTACACCTATACCTGTTCACCTTCATCCATTTGAGTGATTATGATGGTGAGTGGTACTAAATGAAAATGAATTTCCTGTGAATTGAGTAAAAATTATTGAAAGATTATGTCATTTCAGATGAATGAAAGATTTCTCACTCTTCATTTTTCACCCTACGCTGATGTAATACATGGAGCAAAGTAAGAAGTGAAGTCAGATAAAGTGAAATGAAATGAATTTGAAAGAAAATGACTGAATATGAATGAAAATTATCAATCAGACTGAAATTTGAATGAAAACTAAATTTTTGAACTGGTATAATTGCACCCTTTTGAAAACTAAAATCACTCTGACCTTTAAATTAAGTAAACTATCCAAAATCTAGAGTAATGTTAACTAGTAGATAAAGAGTAGAGTTTGCTCGGGATTTATATTTTACATACTTAGAATCATTACAAATTTTCTTAACATTTATGCAGTACATTAATTAAGTACGATTTTTATTGATGTAAGTTTTTGATTATGCAATGTTCCTATTTGACTCCAGTGTAACTTACGTATATGTTTTTACTCTGCATACATATTTATAACCCTTGTGAAATGTAAATTCGTTCCCAATTCTATATTCAGTAAATTATGCTAAATCCAGAGTAACGTTAACTTATGCATAAACGATTGTACACATTTTAGTTATCATTGAATTAGTTTTTATGCGTATTTTGATTAGTATGTAAGTACTTGACTTCAGTATAATCTATTTTCTTTAATATACATATATGTAGTTACCGTTATTTTATGTTTATGTCCTTACAAAGCCATGGTAATAAATAATTGTTTAAAAAAATATACACTGTAAGAAATCTGGAAGTAAATCATTACCAACTAGAGTATGCACATATGAACAATAATTAAAACCTGAATTTACACACTCGAAATTTTGATTAGGATAAGATTTTCAGCTTTTATAGAGGTGATTCTTATGAATTCAGCCATGCAAATAATTTGGATCTACTCCGCCCCCTCGCGGAGGGGGAGGGGTTCGAAATTTGGAAAAGAAATTCCGTCTCCGATTTTTAGCTCGAAGACGGGTCAATATTTTTGAAGACGGCTTTCATCAAAATGTTTCCTAATTTTTTCCAATACAACACTTTTCGAGCAATTTTCTAAATGCAACTTAATTATGTAGCACAAGGCCATCTTTATACACTCTAAAAAATAATGTTGCTATTTCAAAAAGCATGAATTTTAAATTAAGTAGAACTATATTAAATCCAGAGCTAACTATACAATTCATTAAGTTACCGGATCGGAAGTCTGGATTTATGTTTACTTAATTTGAAATTCAGACTGCTATTACTTTTAAAAACGTATCATTATTTTTAAGAGTGTAACGTTCCCATGATAAATAATTTAATAAAAATTTGCGACCTGTGCGAAGCCAGCTTGTGAGAATTTTCATGCAGAAAGACAAACAGGTCGATTTATGAGGGTATAAAATATCCGAGTGGACCGGACATAAATCATGTCACCAATTTAAAAAATGAATAATATTAATATACCAACTTACTTATTGGTCATGCAATTCAAAAATCAACACACCATTCCGATAAGAAATCCAAACTTCAAAATATAAACACAATAAATAAGCAGTGATAAGCAGTGTGTGCATGTGCATAGCAAAAAGGCAGGCAGTGGCAGTGCCTTTTTGCCTATTTTGCCCCACAAAAATGGATGCCTGTTTGCCTTTTTGCTAATTGGGGCGAGATGAGACGCAAAACCTGAGATAAAAATAAATGGAAAGTTATTCATTGCAATTTTATACTTTTCCCAAATATGATTTTTAGTCCAAAATTTGATTAATTAAGCTGATGACGCGATGTAAAAACATTAACAAAAATTTGAAGTATCGACAAAAGCCAGAACCCTCCAATACAATTTTAAACACATTAAATATCTTCTTTAATGTATTTAATACGCGGTAAAAGACAAGAAATCGGGTTCAAATGTCAAAAGTCGAGCAAAAAGGCATGAAGAAATAACAAAAAGGTTGACCTTACTGATATTAAATACATAATTTGTTCAGTGCGTCGCACGATACCCCTCAAACTCCAGCGCCGGTATTTCTCACCCGCGTGACGAGAATTCTTCGTGAGCTGGATTCGTGAGCAAGAGACACCAAAAAAGGATCTTAATATTACCAGGTAGGTAATATTAAATCTATGTATAATACTCATTGTGCTGAAATTATTTATTTATCAAAATGTGAAATGGCCTTAACAAAGTTGAAATTATATTTCATTTTTTTCTATGTATTTAGATCTCATCAACCTCTAGAATTCTAAATCAGTGTATTATCTAATTGTCAGGTAATTGTTATGTTAATTGTTTTTTATAATTTATGAACGACCCCCTATAATTAAATAAATGTTGAAATCCTTAAACATTTATTTACAGATAAGCCATGGAAACTGACCCGGTCGTCGAGTTATCCACCGAGTTTAACTCACTAAGGGATTATTTGTCCAAGAGTCGAAACCGAATCGGGGAAATTGCTCGCCGTGCTGGAATACTTATCGAGCCAGATGAATTTTGTGAGTAAATTGTAAATATTTTTAAAATATTCTAAATTAAATTATTTGATTTAAATTACAACTCCTTCTTAACCTTTTAATTCGTAGCGAAGAGTATTCGCCTTTTTGTAAGAAATAGTTTAATTCCGGAGGAACACTAAACCCTTCTTGAAAAATTGTGGTCATGGTGCAAGAGGAAGGCAATTATCGTTTCTGGAAAATCATGGATTTCCACAATTTTCTCTTCGCAACGTCAATTTTCTCATTTTAAGGGGTTTCTATGTCAACCAAATGTTAAATTTGAACATTTTCTTCTCGAAAATTTCCATATTTCGCAATGTCAAATTTTTGATCTTTCAAGTTTTTCGAGTTTTGTTAAAACTCCTGAATTCCTCCTCCCACACCATGACCACAACACATCTTTTTTAACGTCCAAGAATTAATGTGTTTTCTTGTAGTTAGCAGGGCTACTAATTTATTAGTTATTAGTTATTTATTTTACTAATTAATTAGTGAACCTAATTAATTATCTAATTAAATACCACGTTTAAACTAACTATTAATTACTAATTAACCTTAACTAGTACTACCGAAGCTAATTTTAATTACAAATTAATTAGAAAATTTCTAAAAAAATCACCAATTAATTGGTAAATACACTAATTAATTGGCCTATTAATTGGCTAGATTCGCAACCTGGGTTTAATCACTAATTACCAATTAATTAAACGAAATATTTTCCTTCTAACTATCAATTACTACATAATTAATTAGAAATGTGGCTAATTAAAAAGCTCTGGAAGTTAGTCATAGGGTTAAGCAAATTGATGTTTTATTCCTTAATTTTAATTACAGATACAAATACAAATCCGGGCGACATTATTTCAAAACTGGTTCATTTTATGGACGAAATCTTGTCCCTCCCTTGGACCACGGAGGCCTTGATGTTCGCCACGTTTGCAGCACAAGGGTCCTTTGGCCACGCCTTTCTCCCCGACGGATGTGACCCCCTCATCGACACGCTGGCCGAGCTCTGCTCCGCCCTTCCAGAGATTACGGACAGCATGGAACTTGTCGCAGACCCAATTTCCCGTCCGGACCAAGAACACGTTGACAGATTCGACCCTCGTAATGTCACCATCATGAGTTTGGGTAACTCATAAACATTAATTATGCATGCGGGTTTTGAGCTTGAATTTTTGTATCAACTATTCCTTTTTGAATTTATTGAAATGACGATTTTGAAACCTGTTGATCGCCGTGGGTTTTTTATAAAATGCAAGAAAAAAATTCCAACCCACTAACTGTAAAAGTAAAAATTATGAATTTTTCGATCCAACAAAATATTAATTTCAATAGAACACAGGGAGGTTTCAAAATCGTAAAATTTTTAAAAACTTATTAATAATCGTAATAAATATCTAGATTTCGATGGAACGAATTCATTGGAGATTGCACCTTTTCAAACGGTAATTTTAGCACATTTTAAGAAATTAACAATGTGCTGGTAAATTTAAAAAATTCACGCAGTCCTTGGTAACCTTGTAAAACCCGTGGCTTCCATAAACTTCCAAACTTTTACAACATATTAGTCATATTTTTAAGGAAAATTAGGTTACAAATTTTAAGAGTTGTAAACTCTCAGTCTATTTATTTTGTAAAATTTTGCAAAATTATTTTACAAAACGCACAGATTTTACGAGTTACCAAGGCCTGCGTGAATTGTCGCATTATAAATTCTACAGGTTTCCCAAAACGTGCCGAATGTCAACTCATCCTCAGAGAAGATATGGGAGTGTCCCACGTGCCCGAAGACGTTCCAGTCGAAGCAGAATTTGAATCTGCACGTGGAAACGCACGATCAAAATGCAAAAGTACAATGCGAGGTGTGCCTTTAATTTAAGTTTGCAAATTTTAATTTAGAACTCTATGTATGACTCGTCACCAAAATATTTGACAAATTTTTAATCATTTCTCGCCCCTGGAAATTTGTTTTAAAATCTGGACGGCAAATTTGTAGTCAATAAGTTGCTTGCATAACAGTAGGGCAGTGATTTTTTAGGTCAATTTAGGTCATTTCGGGAAGTTATATATTTTTTCTAAATTTTCTAAATTTCTCAAAATTGTCTCCAAAAAGAAAGAGCTACCTCAAGAACCCAAAATCTGGAGTAATTTTTTTTTTCTCTTATCAAATCTCTGCTTGGCAAATTTTTGAATTCCCCTGAGCCAAGCAATGATTAAAAATGTTGTGATTTTTACGATTTTAGCGATGAGTTATCCAGTCTTACATACGACGTTGTCGAATTTAATATTCTATATCCCCCTCTTGTATTGTGTAGATTTGCGGTAAAATTTTGAAAAATCCCGCCTGCCTTTATTTCCACAACAGGAATATGCACACCAAGCGGGATCGTCCACGTTGCCAAATTTGTGGACGAACATACTTCAACACCCCGGCGTTAAAGAAACACGTGGAAAGTGTGCATAGCTCGACAAATCGTCCCCGTTTCCCATGTGGATTTCCCGGTTGTGACAAATCCTACCTAAGAAAAGGAGATTGTAGGTCGCACGGAAGAATTGAATATTCCGAAAATCCGGTCCGATTTCGGTGTAAAGTTTGTCTGAAGGTGTTCAAGATTAGGCAGCATCTTGATTAACACGCCGTCGTTCACTCGACCGAGAAGCCGTTCGCGTGCTCCACGTGCGGCAAGAGTTTCAAAAGGACGGGACACTTGAAGAAACATGAGGTAAAAATGTGGGATAAACTTAATGAGTTTTTTAAACGTGGAAGTCATAGTAAAAGTTAACACATTTATAATCATTTCTCGGCTCTCGGAATTTAATTTAGAAATCGGCCAGATAAATTTGTACGTAGAGCAGGTAGTTGCTAATTTTTGAAAAATATACACTCCAACTTTGGGCACTTTTTGAAGAAAACTTAACGTTTAAAATGGTTACAGAAAGTTTGAGCCCATCGGGACATGTTGATGTTATTTTTTTTAATCACCCCCATCCTATTAATCCTATTAATCAATTTATTGACAATTGTACCCTTTTGTCAATCCGCGCCTCGATTTCCTAGCGAGTTATGTCAAAAATCGAATAAAAAATTAGGATTCTCATGAAGCATGGTATTTATCTTTCCATTGAAGACCCCTTTCACCAACAATGATGGGGGTCAACACGTCCATAAATGATCTCTCGTTTCTTCCTTCAGGGGGGGAAACTACGCCCGACGTGCGAACTCTGTAGCAATAGTTTTCTTCAAAGGGGCCATTCAACGGAAACATAACTTATGTTACATAAGTGTCACGTGATTCTAAATTTTTGCTTGGTATTTTGATATAACCCTTTAGAAAACTCTGATGTAAGTTGAAAAAGGTTCCACTGTGAGTACAAATTTGTCATTCGGAATTTTGAAATTTTGAATTTTATCTCCGTTCTGGGAACTTTTTTAAAATTCTGAACGGTAAATTTGTAGTCAGCAGTTACTTGATGGAATGGCGGGGAGTTTTTAAAATTAAGGTTTCGTCGAGTTCTAATTTTTCTGTAGCATCCCTAAACCAGATCTCCTTCAAAAATTTTCAAAATCTCGAGGTTGTCTATTTGTAAAACATTAACACTCCCTGCTACACAAATTCATCGTTTAAAGTTTTGAAAATCAATTCTCAGAGCCGAGAAATAATTATAAATGTGCCGATTTTAATCATCAAGCCTTATGTTAATTTTTGCAACTATGGATCGATTCACAGTAAATATTTATTTTCCAGAACACCCACTTGGATAAATCAAACCGTAATATTTTACGGTGTCCCAAATGTCCTAAGACGTTCGTATCTCTGCTCGGATTCCAGAGACACATCCATCCTGCTAAAGATTCCTGCGTCAAAGAAGACCACCTCCAACCAGGGCTGAAGAACACGCCACAATCCTCCGAACCTTCTCTTCTGCTCGAAGATGTTTGCAGCTTTTAGTGAATTACTGCACTCTTAAGAATAATGTCACCCTTTGAAAAACTAAATGCACCCTCAATTCTTAATTTTTAATAAGTAAACTATCTATACTAAATCCAGAATAACGTTAACTTGATAAAGAGTAAAGTTCCCTCCGGATTTAGGATTAAGTATGGTAACAAATTTTCTTTAATTGTATGCACAAGTATTTTTGATGATTAAGAATAGTTTTATTTAAGTTTTTGATTAGCATTTAATTGACTCGCGTATAATTGATTATTAAATATCTTTAATGTGCGGTATTTATTTAATACCTATATTTTTTGTTTACCTAATTATAAAGCTTTGATGAGTAAATTGTTTGTTTTTTTCAAGTAAAAATATTTGCTATCTAACCATCAGTGATGGGATTTTTGCCCCTCGTCCTCATTTTTGAGTGAGGGGGAGGAATAAAGAGAGGGAGTAGCTAGTGTTTTTGCTCCAAAATGAGGGGAGAGGAGGGGAGGACTAAAAATTTGAGGAATTAGTGAGGAGAGGGGAGGACGAGGACTAAAAATTTGAGGAGTTAGTGAGGGGAGGGGAGGAGGAGGAGTAGAAATTTGAGGAATTAGTGAGGAGAGGGGAGGACGAGGACTAAAAATTTGAGGAGTTAGTGAGGGGAGGGGAGGACGAGGAGTAGAAATTTGAGGAGTCGATGAGGGGATAAGAGGACGAGGAGTAAATTACTCCTCGTCCTCTTTACTCCTCTTACTCCGAGTAAAAGGAGGGAGTAAGACACAGATATATACATATACTACTGTCCGCTCTGTGACTGTCCGTCTATCTGTCTGTCTTTATCCACGATAACTTTAGAACAGATTCAAATTTCGCCATGCGGTGTTCGCGACGTGTTTCTAATTTTGAAGTACGGATGAGTTCGAAGATGGGCGTCGTAGATCATAAAGTCACGGCGCTACGGCGATGACATAAACGGTCTAAGATGTCGAATTTTTTATTTTGACCGTTTTAGACTTATTTTTAGACGGGGATTTCAAAAATCGCCATCATTTCGACGTGTGACGATACCAGGACCGTGTAGATGTCGCCAAAGTCGAAAATTGTTGAATTTTTCGTCTCGACCGTTTTAGACGTAGTTTTGAGCGGGGATTTCAAAAATCGACGGTTTTGTCATTTCACGACCCTGTGAGGAGTAGAAATTTGAGGAACTGGTAAAGGGAGGGGAGGGTGAGGACTAAAAATTTGAGGAGTTAGTGAGGGGAAGAGAGGAGGAGGACTACAAATTTGAGGAGTTAGTGAGGGGAGGAGAGGAGGAGGACTACAAATTTAAGGAGTTAGTGAGGGGAGGAGAGGAGGAGGACTACAAATTTGAGGAGTTAGTGAGGGGAGGAGAGGAGGAGGACTACAAATTTGAGGAATGGGTGAGGGGAGGGGAGGATGAGGACTTAAAGTTTGAGGAATGGGTGAGGGGAGGGGAGGATGAGGACTACAAATTTGAGGAGTTAGTGAGGGGAGGAGAGGAGGAGGACTACAAATTTGAGGAATGGGTGAGGGGAGGGGAGGATGAGGACTTAAAGTTTGAGGAATGGGTGAGGGGAGGGGAGGATGAGGACTTAAAGTTTGAGGAATGGGTGAGGGGAGGGGAGGATGAGGACTTAAAATTTGAGGAATGGGTGAGGGGAGGGGAGGGTGAGGAGCTGATCAAAAGTCCCAACTCTGCTAACCATAATTTATATAAGGGGCCGTCCATAAATTATGTCACGCGAGAGGAGGGAGGGGGGTATAAGGCTCCAATGATATCGTCCCTATCAGGGTTTCGTTTTTTCCGTCAAAAACGATTTTTTACCACGGCAGGTGGGAAAAAGTGGTAAAAACCGGGAAAAACGGTTTTTACCGTCCAAAATGGGAAATATGGCTGTCCATGTATTTAGTTATGGGGAACGCTAACTTCTTTAATAATCAATATTTCCGGAATTGGACTTCATATTCGTGATCTCCACGAATTTCTGAAAATTTTGATATGTAATACGGGCACTTTTGATCAGTTTTAATTATTTTTCCAATTTTCCCATATGAATACATGTTAATTTTAGAGATTGTTCGAATTGAACCGTATTACCAACTAATTTTCTCAGAATTCGATGGAGAATACGAATATGAAGTCAAATTTTGAAAATCTTAAGCTTTAAAGAAGTTGTTTCGCATTGCCCCAAAACCAGAGTTTTTCCCATTTCTTCCATTTTTCCCATTTCCCACCCATTTTGGGTGGGTGGTAAAAATGCCTTTTTCCCACTTTTTCCAGCTGCCCTGGTCAATTTGGTATTTACCAATCGAAACCCTGGTCCCTATGTTACGGTTGTTGGAGGTGGGCAGTCTAGAAAATCGCGATTTTTGCTTTGCATAATTTATGCACAGGCCCTAAATCTCTGCACATATCGTAAATTGTTGCCTAACTAAAGTCTGCAGAAGTATGTAACCGTTTTGAAAATTAATTCTGTATCAATTCTTTATTTAGTAAACTAGACAAAATCCAGAGTAACGAGAACTCGATAACATTTTACTTAATAAATTTTTGAAAAAACTTCACCTTACCAACATTATTTTTAAGAGTGTATCTTAACGAAGCATTATTAGGTCATCTTCTTGACGTGCATTTGATAACGTAAATTGACAATTTGTAAGATATACATATACATGTGCGAAGCCAGCTTGCAAGAATTTTCATGCAGAAACAAAGAGTTTGAGTTCTGAGGGAATACATATCCGAAGGGACTCGACATCAAGCATGTCACCAATTTAGAATAACATATGTAAATACCCCAACTAATTTATTGGTTATGCAATATATAAATTAACACACGTCCCACCAAGAAATCCTTATTTCAAAACCTGTACATGAATTATGCACGGCCCCATCGTCAAAAATCCATGGTGTTCTCGAGAAAATTCAAAAAAATGTACAAATAATTAATTTAGACAAGTTAAAATAACTTGATTTCACAAGTATTTATCAGCCACCCAAATTATTACATAATCTCAAGGTTAGTATCAATCAATATTACTTATTACAATATTTTAAAAACAGATTTTAAACAATATAAAAAATTTTCCTCAATTTTTAATTGGTTGGTAGCAAAATTTGATTCTGCGATGGAGTCCCGACAAGAAACTAGAAGTGTGGAACAGCTCGCACTGGATAATCCGATCGTAACTAAAAACACCCAAAAACAATTTTGAAATTAATGAAAATATGAATTCCTAATCGTAGAACTGAATTCTCGGCTTTGGGAATTTTTTAAAAAATTCTGTAAACGAATTTGTAGAGCAGGTCGTTTCGTTGCCAATTTTTCAAAATATGCACTCCGGATTTGGAGTTTATGATCTCAACTTTAAGATGTGCGTGAAGCTACCCGAAGCCGAACGTGAACTTGCCCGAACACCCGAAGTCGCGTGAACTTACCCGAAGACGCTTTATTTTCACCCGAAACCACTTTTTGGCCACCCGAAATCACTTTTTGCTCACCCGAAATCACATTTTGCCTACCCGAAACAACTTTTATCCACCCGAAACCACTTTTTACTCACCCGAGGGTGGTTTTACCCACTCTAAATCACGTTTTACTCACCCGAAATCACTTTTTGCCCCCCCCCGAAGGTGTTTTTACAATTCAAGTTAAATGACGTTATGTACAATACATAATTATTAAATAGAAATTAAAAAAAAACTTTCTAAACCTGTAATAAAGGGGCATTTTTATTCACACATATTAGTTCACTCTGTCAGAGCAGGACCCGAGCCGCAAAAGGCGTTTATTTGCCGACGAAATTGCCGACGAAATGCCATCATTTGACAATTATATTAAGGTGCCCCTTTATAAGTATGATCTCTTTGCTGATCAAGCGATCATTTTTAGTTACCTTATATTAATGCACTGGTTCAACGTTTGTACGTCACTTGTTTTTCAATGTAACGATTGGCCATTTAAAATATGCACCACTTCAACAATAATTTATCGGTATTCTGCTTAGCGTTTATATTTCGTTACAACATTTGTACGTTCTATATGCAGATAAAGTGCTACCGATTCCTCATTGCTTAAGAGGTACCTAATGAGTACCTAAAAAGTGACAACATACTAATACATATTCACCGTACTGATTTGGTGACGAATAGGCATTGATTTTTGTGTAAGCTGAAAAAACCGCCAAGCATAGATTCATATTATCTATCCGTTCAGTCGTGCCTTCAGACATTGCAAAAATGTCGCAACAAAAATTTTCAGTTGTATATTTTCCCTCTGGCAAAACAATTGAAGTAGTGCCAAGTAAATAAGTGGATTTTAGAAGATAGACAAAAGTGTCCATTTCCAATAAATCTACCAACAGGATTTCGCAAGATTCAGAAGGATTCAAGCTCAACTCCTGATCTACATTGGCCAATTTGGGAAGTTGAAATTAAAAAGAGTTACGGTAAGGAATTCAGTAATGAAATGTCCTAAGAAATCGATTCTTCAAATTTCTTATTTATATTGCTTGCAGATGATTTTTCTGATATCAAAGCGAAAAAACTTTTAAGCGCATCATACGTAGATAGTAGTGAAAACGATGCCGCTCAAAATGTAAATCATATACCTGAAAGCAACTCGGGTAATTTTTTTAAACACTCTAAATATAAAATATATCATCTTAAATTTTAAAATATGCATGGGCTTGAATTTTTGTAGGGGAAGACCAAGAAGATGTTGAAGATGTTGACAAATTTGTTTCCACCTAACATAACATATGAAGATCAAAGGCTGACACGAAATCCCGAAAAATACTTGTTAAATCGCCGTCTCTCCGCAGTGGTTCCAGTTGACGCATTATTTTTGAACGGCGTTATCATGTAGTCCGTATTTTTGTAGGCTGAATCCCCGGCAATCCACTGACCTCTGTCCAAAAATTTTTCTGGATTTTCCCGATTTCTGAGTTAGCAAAAACTCTAGCATCATGAACCGAGCCCGGATATCCGACAAAAATGCTCCTGATCATCTTATTGTTGTCACAAACGGCTTGCAGTTGGATGGCGTAACGCTGCTTTCGCGTAAAATATGACTCGGGGTCATCCAGTGGTGCTTCTTCAAGGTTGATGTGAGATCCGTCAATATATCCAATACAATTTGGAAGGTGGTCAACCATATTCCTTGCAATTTCCAATCGTTCGGTTTCGTCTGGCCATCTTATCCAATCTTTTTCTAATTCTAAAATTGCCTGAGAAATACATATTTTTTTAGACACTCCTATCAACTTCATACTTGTGAAGTCTATTGTGTACCTTTAGAACTCGAGTGACCACTTTCAATATGGTACCACCCCCACCAACTCCAAACAACGCTGCCGTAGTAGATACCCCGCTTCCGGTTCCGTCATGCCCTAACTTATGAAGTGTTATGGCGAGTTGCTGGTCGACTTTTAGTTGTTGACGACTGTTGGACTTAAAGACGTTGCTGTTTTCTATCATCCGCAGAATGAGAGTGAAATCCTTTCGAGAGACTCGCATAAATTTTTTGAAATAGTCGTCGGAGTGGTTTGGCAAGATTCTTCGGAACCAATCATCTGACTTCGGGACAAATAATCGTGGAACAGAAAGACGGTACGTAGAAATGGTCAGAACATCATCTATCGCGTTATCGAAAATGATATCTGCCTGTGTAGGACTATTTATTATATCAATAAATGCAGCTTCACAAATTTCTTCCATTAATTTCCGTTTTCTGGAAATGATCGGCATTTTGTTTCGATTATCAGATAAATTTTTACGAAAATAATTACAAAAGTGAATTCACGGGAAGCTGTTTGTAAACGTTCGTAAGTTTACGGATTTTACGCTGTTTACGTAGTTACCAAGGGTGCGTGAATTGCCTCAATATATTACTTACCGTTAGCTAGAATGCCACCAAACCAAATGAGTAAAATGGTAAATATTATGGAAACCATGTTTCTTGTGTAGTCAATTATGTGAACAAATTCATACTGATGAAAAACAACAGTGATTCATAATCATAAAGTTAAACAAGTCAGATGTAGGAAGTTAACTTTAAAATTTCAAGGCTGATAGAAAGGTCTCACGATTATAATTTTAGTGTATAAATTGTCCTGCAACAACTTGCCAGTAATTACTTATTTGTTTATTTCCTGATTAATTTTTTTTGCGGTAGACAAGGATTACGTTACAAGATGTAGGAAGGACTAAATAGAATAATTAATGGGTTGACCTTGCGAGCAATTGCGTTAGATAAAAATTACATTTCAAGATGTAGGAAGGACTTAATAGGATAACTATTTACCTTGCGAGTAATTTGTGTAAGCTTCACATATATATATTTGGGACTACATAAAAAGTGAATTATGTAGCAAATGGATTGGATTCCGGATGCATCATGACGTGTTGATTTTCAAATTCAATTTTCAAATGAGGCATGACCAATCCCAATCATCTGCTATATGAATTTATTGAAATGTTGTAACGATAATTTTTAGGCAATTAACAAATGCATAGAGTACTCAAAGGGTTGTAGTGTGATTCATGCAAAGTATAAGGCGCTATCTGATTCAAGTGGTAATGGATGAGACTTTAGTTTTGTATCGCTTTGAGATGAGTCTCAAGGAAGCAGAAAGAAAAGTTGACGAGGTAGGTTGAGAATCTGTCTCATTTACGACGCTTCAGGCGAAAATCTCATCATAATCACGATGAGATTTGAGAATAATTTTTTTTAAATAAGACAACTTTCCTATCGTTTCAAATTCATACAAGTGACTGAATAAATAAATGACTGCCCGATGACCACATCCACCTCGAGGAACAAGGACAACTCATTTTCTTTTAATTCCTCAAAGTGAAATAAAGCAAGTATATATAAACAGGTGTAAAAATTTATTTATCATCCAAAATTTATGAACTTTAAATGTTGGTTTTAATCAATATCTTGTTACAGTAGGTTAAGCTCTCGCGCCATCTCCTTCGTCAAACGAGTGTTACGTTAAGTGAGTTGCCACGTTCGAACGATCACGAAACTAAGGGAAAGTATTAAAATGATAATCCCAACCAAAAAGCACAGAGCGATGGTCTCCATTTCCACAACGTATTTAGAAATTTTGTCAAATATGGCCTGAAGACCATTGGTAGGATTCGGAGATGCCGTCTCACCCTGTACCAAAATGATGGGGATAACTGAAATAGATTAAAGTAAAAATTAAACCCGGAGCGCGAGTAAGCTGCGAGGCTGGCAACCACTGGTTGTTATTTACTTACGGAAAACAAACCCAAAAAACAGCATTTTCACAATGAAAACGTAATAATAAATTTGATTCCGACTTGATGTTACACGTTCAGTGCATGAAACACTTGTGATTATATCTCTCTCATGCAAGCAGTTATATTATTAAATTATTAAGTTTCGTGTGTGATTACAATTAGTGCAATTACAGTACTTGCTGACCTTCAATTTAACTACATTGTTAAGCATGTTGAGAAGTGATATTGACGTTAATATGTGCACCTTATATACCTTTGCGATGGTTGGAATGGATTGTAATCAAGACACGCGGAAGGACAGCATCTCATGGTACCATTTCCGCGTTGGGGATGCTGAGAAAAGACAAATATTGGCAAGTTTTATTTGGTGTCCGCTGCCATCTAAGCAACTTCTCTATTCGAAAGAGAATCACAACCTAATACAATTTAAGCCGTCATGGGGAAGTCTGACGTTGCCCGATGGAAATCTGTTATGGCTCAAACTTGCGCAAGCCGTCTTCAAAATTATTAGAGGGCGAATTGACCTTCTAAATGAAGATCACTTTCCGGTAACTTCAGTGTGGGGACGCATTGTCCTTGAACTGTTCTCGCAAAGATTTAATAAACAACTTGACCGATGGTGGGTAAAAGCGGCATGGGTGTCCAACACGCAACAAATTCGAGTACAAATTCAATACAATGTCACAAATTTATTATCTTATGGGAGAATTTATCCGAGATAACTTAGTACTTTCATTTTTATAGGATATCTTCAATTCTATTTGTAAGAAGAAAGGGGAAAAGATTGTCAGCACTGGCGAAACTACCCAAGACGACATTGAAGTTCATTGTATTTGCGGGGTTGTAAGTATGCATATATGTAGCTATCGTTAAAGTCCCCGACCAAAGACATGATTAATGAAGATATGTAATACTTTTTAATTTCTACATACATAAATGTTTAGCCGTACAAGGACGAAAATGGGGAGGATATGTTAGCTTGTGATACATGTCTCTTGTGGTATCACGGTGTCTGCATGGGAGTGAACGTCAAAAGGTACCAAGGCACTAAAACTTGGACTTGCAACAAATGCGCGTTGGATAGTACAGCGGCTTATGTCCCTCCTTTATTCCAACCCGGATATCGTGAACGTGCCACTGCTGCAAGATATAGTTCAGACGATGAAAGTGTGGGGGTCCCTCCAGTAACGGATGATATCACGCCCGATGTTTCTAGAATTGGAATGAGAACACCACGTTGTTTCCCTTCACCATCATCTTCGCCTGGTAATAATAAAGGCAACATTTGCTCATTTAAACGTGAAATGATGTAGGAAGAACCCCTACAAGAACGACACCGGGATCCAAGGAAACTGCAAATTCGAGCGGTTTGATAAGCTTCAGTACCCAACTAGTGTTATGCAAATTATGAACGTCTTGTGTTTTATATCAATGTACAGGATCAACTACTAATAGTAGTCCCGAGCTACACAGTATGTAACGATTAGGCGCCGACGAAAAGGTACCGAAATGCAACGCTACTTCGTTAATGAAAAGGTACCGAAATTTCGCAGTTAGCACCAAATCAACGCTATTTCATTGCCTACTCATTGGTACTGAATATTCCGTGCGGATTTGGCACCGAAATGTAGGTGTATAATCGGTGCTCGTTAGTGAACGTTGATACCCAACCAGATCGGTACCTGATCGGTACCATTGATAAATTTCGGCACCGAATCGTTACATTATGGTGTTCAATTTCGTTAGTTTTTCGGTACTAGGATTTGGCAGCTCGGGGTGTCACACTTCCCGTTGGCCAAATGAGACGTACGAAGCAAAAAAATAAAGCAACAGACTCTGAGCATGATTCTAATTCATCTGAGTCCAGTGACCCAGAAAATATAGATCGTAAGTTAATCTCATTTCCATGTCATAGATCAAGTCATTTTTAGGGATGGTGTCACTCCTTTCGCCCTTGTCTCCGTCTATACACATGATAAAAATGAAATGGCTGATGCGATTAATTTGAAATTTTAGCATAATATACCTACATATTATTTTGTTTAAAACCCTGCAGGATACGACGGACCTATTGTCATAACTCAGAAATTTACCGTCTATATGGCTAATAAAGATTGGAATCTCGTAAAACCAAAAGATACAGGAAGTAAAACTAGTCAGAAATTAAACTTCAGACAATACCGGATGAAATTTAAGGACTGGGCTAACGCGTTTCGCAAATCAATAAACAATAGTAACGCCACGCCTTCGTTGATTCAAGGTTGTAGTATTAGTTTCGACGATCACTTTGTCGCACACTGGAACAAGGATAATGCGGAAACCAACACGTCAAATTACTACGTTAAAGCCATTGGACATTGCGTCAGAAATATGTGCAAAATGAAATACGACTGTTTCCTGTACAACAAACCAAGGGGGCTCGATGACGCTAAAATAATGGTGTGGTAAGTGATGTCCTTAACAAACAATAAATATAAGCATAGTAAAAATGGAAATGATGATTTAAGGCCACGCGGTACACTGCATCATGACCTTTCAAAACCTGTAACTCGGCCGATAAGTGGGACATCCAGAACGGAATTACGAGAAGAATTGTAAAGTAAAAAAGGGTCAGTTTTCCGGCGCGAGAAATTCCAGGAAACGCCCACCACTGCAATTAAGAAAGGAAACATGGTCGGTATTCCAAAGTTGGCCACACTTCGTCGCATTAGGATGGAGGTACGCGAACTTCCGTTGTCTCACAATATTTAATTAGCGTAACACCTTAGAAGTTTGGAAGTGTACACATTCTTAGGGAAAGGCCATGGACGACTTGGACGGAGATCTCGTTAAAGATTTAGTCCTTCGCAAGGCGCAGTTTGACCAAATGGAACATTTGAAAGGAGCTTTACGGAAAAAGAAAATAGTTCAAAATGAAGACGAGGACGAGAGTAGCCACTCGGAGTATAAACTGGTTGGTTATATTCAAAAAATTTCCGTCTTTCCATTTGTTGGTAAGTACGTTGATATATCATTATTACCTCCACAGTATCAAACAATTGAATATGTATCACGGTCTTCGTTCCAACAGTTGCCCTATTCACAGCGAAGCAATTTGGGATTTTAAGAACATTGCTAAAGATGAACAAGGATACAGCGCTCCATATGGATGCAACTTCGTCACTTACAACTACACTACATCAGCCATACACTGGAAGCCGCCAACTTTATTATGCAATCGTCGTGACCTTGCCTGACGTCAAGGATATTAGCTGCATACCAATAGCAGAATTTGTGTCAAATAGACACACGGTCGATGAGATTGCCAGCTTCCTTCATTTCTACTTCAAAAAGTATCCATAATTATATACAACTCCTGAACCGCACGCGTCCTGTAACCTTTTACATCTGGTCTGTTTTTACACCTTTTAGATATGCTGAGTACACTGGCACACAAAAGATTCATTTCGGCATCAGAAGAGCGGAAACCGATGCCAGTTTAGCGTTAATTTCGGGGATTCTATCCGCACTTGAAATTGGACCATTAAATGTGTACTTGAGAGATTGCTGGGAAAATTTAACAACGTCACGTGCTATGATATTTGTGCACTACATTTGCCGAAGACATGCAATACAATTTTTAAAAGCAAAAGTGATAGAGCACTACGGTAGGACATCGGAAGGCAGCAAATTCTTTATAAAATGGCTGCATGCATTTGTAATTTGCTCGGATTTGTGGAGCATGTCCGCAAAAATGGTGTCAGCTTTGATAGTATGCGGGACACGTGCAAACGTCGCGTTGGTACAATCTACAATAAACAGCGTTAGTAACCCAACATCCCGAACCGGTAATGGTCTCGATATTTCTTTAAATTGTGAAACCAAGAGGTCACCTAACAATTGCCTTGATTACATTCTTAGGTTTGGAACCATGGAAAATTCTAAAGTTAGAAAATGTTCCGAAAACCCCACCGTTCTACCTTATGTCCCCCTTCGGTTACTTTGCCGTACTATTAGGACATACAAATAACGTCGATATCCCAAAGTACGTGCTAGACAAAATCCCCGAGATCGACAGTGACAACTCGTCATTAAACGAAGAAGAAACCAGTCCAACTAATCCCCATTATAACCAAAAATTCCTCATGTATTTGCTACGGGATGTTTTTCCACTCGCCCCAATGATGACGCACATGCTTTTATACTTGAACAACTTGCCAATTGTTCAAGACACCAATGCTTATAGCGAAAGCTGGTTTAATAAAATGAAGTCACGATTTTGATGGAGAGACCCTTTTGCGCGTTGGAAGATTTATTAAACGTCAAGAGGAGAATATGAGCAGGGTTCGCTACCCCGGGTTTTTGTGGGTTGGGGTTTTTGGGGTTTTTGTGGGTTTTTGGGGTATCAAATCTCCGGAAAAACCCTAATGCTTAATGGGGTTTTGCGGGTTTTTGTGGGTTTTTCCGTGGTTTTTGTAAGATTTTGAGGCAGATTGAAACAAAATCCCTTAAACTACAACGTAGATCAATGCTAATTAACTTTTCTGCCTCATCTTGAAATTTTGAGAATTTTCATTTGCGACTTGAATTTCCAAGTATCATTGCATATTTCCAGGTTTACATGTCAAACATAAATTTTCGATGTAATAGTCCAAATCAATGATAACGGTTAAAATTGCATGTTAAAATCGTATATTAAATTAGTTTTTCTCTAATAAATAATTTTAGGAATTCTGGTTCAACCTGCCCCAAAATCTACAAAAACCCACAAAAACCCACAAAAACCCAAAAACCCACAAAAACCCCAAAAACCCCGGAAAAACCCACGGGGTTGGGTTTTTCTACAAAAACCCCGGGGTTTTCCGAACCCTGAATATGAGAGGTACACATTTTGCCATTTAAATAAGTAAACCAAAATGTGCGTATAGTCATTAATATAAAGAATCATGAAGACTTACTGTAACTAGCTTGTGAAAGAAAATGCGAATGTTTAATTGTAGGTCACATAAACCAATTTGAACTTGGACTTCAACGCCTGCAGTTGAGCACTAAGCCCTCCCGTCAGCCACTCGTGTCCATAGGTTACAATATGCTGGCCAAGCCTTAAGTTTTTTAATTACAGCAATGACGTTAAGCTACCAATTGTGTACACATACAGTGGCGACCAAATTCAATTGTACGGTGTAAAAACTGTTCTATCTTGAACATTGACCTCGATAAGGGCTTGACAATTTGCAAGATACTGTAGCAAACCAGAAAGATTGTCGTTGGATGCCGTTCAAGTTTTTGGAAAATCTCAAAAAGGTCAAAGGTCACAATTTTTGACAAAAAACTCATTTTTCAACTCTCTTAATGATTTTTTCCTTTGTGGCTTTATTTTTTGATCGACAGCTCTACTCAATGTGAACATGCTGATATCTTTCGTAGGTTTCGACGATTTTTGTGAAGAAAGTTATGAATTTTTGATTTTTGAAATTTTTGAAATGTGAATTTTATAAAGTTTAACATTGCGCTTATGGGAGAGTTTAGAAAAAATTGCAAAATTCACTTTCTAAAAAAATTCATAAATTTCTTTAAAAAAAATCGTAGAGAACTGAACAAGATGTCAAAGTGTTCGCATTTAGGTGCGCTGTCGATCAAAAAATAATGCCTCCAAGGAAAAAAAATCATAGATAGTTCAAAAATGAGCTTTTTGCTCAAAAATTATGACCTTTGATCTTCTTGAGATTTTCCAAAAACATGAACGGTATCCAGCAACAATCTTTCTGGCATAGTACCTTGCAAATTTTCCTTATCGTGGCCAATGTTCGAGATAAAACAGTTTTTATGTCGTACAATTTAATTTGCTAGTCATGGTACTAGGGTTGCCGCGGGTGGCGAAAATGCTACCCGCTACCCGACCCGCTACCCGCAGCACAACTACCCGTACCCGTGAGGGTACCCGTTACCCGCTACCCGTTATGGGAATTAAGTAAAAAAAACTAATCAGCCATCAGAATATGTAAAATTGATTTAATCAATTATTTGCTTATTTCGGTTGTTCAGTAGTTTGAGATAAGTAATGCTGTTCAAGTAACGAATGCCATAATTTGCTAGATGTCATAATAAGATCTTTCTGAAACCAGACTTTTTGGCTTACATACAGTGGAACTTTTTCAAGCTATATATTCCGGGATTTGTTAGCAAATTATATCAAAAAGTCAAACAAAAAATTAGGAATTATCACTTATCTTTCCGTTGAATAGTCTCTTTAAAGAAAACTATTGGGGGGCAGAGTTAAAAGTCCACCATGGTTTACGTCGAGTGGGAAAAAAGTTGCCGAACAGTTACTTAAACATTTAACTTTGCCGTCAGTATTTTTCTTCAAAGTGGACATGCGACGGAAAGTATCACGCGATTCCTAATTTTTTTATTGCTTGAAAAAACGTTTAATTTTTAGTTTTTAGATTTAAACGAAGTTTTCATGAAAAACTGTCTGCAAATAACATTTTTTCTTTCAATCGGATTCAGGTTTTTCACCTTCAAAACACAAATTAAAATCTGGCCAGTCTTACATAAATATATACAAATACAAGTCAAATTATTTCCGATATTTTAGAAGAGGCAAATTATTCTTGAGAAACAATAATTTATCCGCATTTTCGGGAAGTGAAAAGCATTTGAGGCTTCCGAAAAGACACGCACGCTATTAACGATAGTTTTGCTGACAAATGGCAAATGACAAATTTTGAAATGGATGAATAATAAATTGACGCTTTTGTTCTAACTTACTACTAACTTTCTTTCTGAACTGATTTATGTCGAAAATTAAATAAGAACTGAACTACCCGTTACCCGTGCGGGTAGTTCTCGCTACCCGCAGATAACGGGTACCCGCAAGAATCGTGCGGGTATGCGGGTAACGGGTACCCGACCCGTTACCCGCGGCAACCCTACATGGTACCCTGAACTTTGAACATTTGAATACAGACAATTTGCCAATTTGCCAAAATTGTTATGCAAATGTTGCAGACCGGGTTTTCGTATCAAAATATATTTACAGGTCGGGGAGCCAACAAAAATAAATTCTAAATTGCGTCACGACGATTGCTTCATTCGTTCACAAAACTTTCCTCTACCATACATAAATACATACGAGCTAACTACGTCGAACGTTTCGTGGGATAACTAGTAAGAAAATCTCATTCTACAGATTAATGCAAACTTGAACCAGCATGAAGACCATTTCAAAGCGACTATCAATTGCCACTGCGATCATTAAAACTAATTCCTTAAGACTCACTCCATTCGAGGCACTGAAACGCTTTGTAAAATTAAGCGACTCATTGTACACAAAGCGGTACATCACCTTCAGCAAGACCTCGTGGGAACTAACCGCCACTCAACTGGCGACATCAAAATTAATTCCGTGGTATGCTTTATCCCTACTCGGCGCCATGATTATAACAAACTATTACTTCATTCTACTACAACAATTGCTTTCGTACGAGAAAGATATCGACATCTCTGTGACAATGTGTCTCAGTCTTGTAACAGCATGTGCTACGGTCACACAATTGCTTGCACTTATCATTTCCATGCTGATGAACTATGTTTCGTGAGTAGAAATCTGTGGCCAAAAAGAGGTATGTTGTTCGAATTAATAACACTTTTCCCAACGTAGGAGGTTAGTGAACTTCTATGTTGCATAAGCTCGCACATGTCCAATCGGACTACGCTGCTTTGCTAGTAGTCCTGGTATCAAGTTCCGCAATCAATTTTGGTCACCCTGGTTGCTACCACTCAAATTCCTAAAAATAATATTAATCCTTTGAACATAACGTGTATTCTAAATTCTAGATGAATTTACCAAGGGTGAGGTTCACTCCTGAAACAGTTGATATTTACAAATATTGATATTAACAATGGATAAAAGTTTACCCATTGTTAGTTGGTTTACTTACATAATTGCAGTTTGAAAGCACATTTAGAGTTTATCTTTTTAAAAATTTGATCATAGTGCTTCATGAACTGACTTTTTAGGACGTAACATTATTAGCTCACCCTGCGTAGCTTGGGAGCTATTGAATTCCTCTTGTCCGTCTGTCCGTCCGTCCGTGTGTTCACGAGTTTTTTGCATCAATTGATGCTAATTAATAATCCCCATGTCCATAATTGAATAACTTAGTCCCACCATTGGTATTGAAAAATCCGAACGTAAATGGTGCGAATCAATTGGGAAAGTTGATCGAGAAAGTACTCCAATATTGTAATAAGTAGCACCGTTAGTATCAAACAATCGGTTATCAAAAATGATGCGAAACAATTCGGAGAATCGATGCCACCAATAGTTCTGAATAACTGGATGAAAGGTGGTGTTAAAAATTTAACACCACGAGTTCAAGGCTCCGGAGGAAAACCAAAATTATGTCAAAATTAGATATTTATTTTGGCTCCTTATTCTGCACCCTTGGTGCAAAAATATATCATTTTTATATACCTACTCTTTCTGGTTATCCTGTACCATTGGTGCAAAATTATGACAATACGATATGTATTTGTTCGATTATTCTGCATCAATGGTGCAAAAATTGTATAACTTTTATACTTGTATATTTTGCGCGATTATTCGGCACCTTTGGTATAAAGTTATAGCAAATCATTATATATGCATATCTTACTCGTTTATTCTGCACCATTGGTGCAGAATTGTAAAAGTTTGTTTGTCGAGTTACTCCGCACCTTTGGTGCTAAGTTATAACCAAGGCATTATTAGCTCACCCTGCATGAGAGCTATTGAATTCCTCTTGTCCGTCTGTCTGTCTGCCCGTCTGTCTGTCCGTCTGTCTGTCTGTCAACGAGTTTTTTGCATCAATTGATGCTAATTAATAAGTCCCAATACCATTTGAACTCTAATTTGTAGCACAATTGGTATCAAAAAATCGTTAACGCCAAATTGTGCGAAATAATTGGAGGAATCGATGTATTCTGCACTAATGATTAGGATTAGCTGAAAGTTCTACACAGTCCAACCATAAGTTCTCGTGAATGCATTTCCGGTGATAGATCGCAAAGTACTAAAGCTATCTGATAGAGAAATTTTTGTGGATGAACAAGGTATTAATATTGTTTATAAATCATAACTTCTTTTTCACAATTTCCTCCTCGGGCATGTACACAACGCATAAGTCGTGGCGGAAACTGCTCGATAGCGGCACGCGCGGATTTCGTGGGAAAAGCGCCCAGATCTTAAGTAAGTGTGACCTCAGGCCTTGCACACTTGGGTGAGATTTAGAGCATATCTATATCTATTATTTTGATCACCAGTCATAATTTAGCGCATGAAGGTCTGCAGATGCTGAGCACCGTTCTACGGATAAAAAAAGTCATGAAAATTCGTCTGAAGCAAGTTTTGGACAATTTTGGACCTTGCGCAGGAGCTTAGTCTTATTGAAAGGTCCAATGTTGATTTTCGGAGGGTCCAGGGTACAGATTATTAACGTTTGGCTCTAGGACACTCTGAAAATAATTCTTGGCTCCAACTTTTACCCTTTGCGGTAAAAAACAGAGATTTCCTTTCTCCAGGCAACTTGCTCCCATTCACACCATGGTGATGACTTCGTATTGACTTCCGCATACTTAAACGGATGTCAGACTTCCGTAGAACAAATATCTGGCCATTTCTTCTATTAAATTTTTCGCCTGAAAAGTCTGAAATACTTTTGGCACGAAAATTGGCGCGTACCACGATCGAGCAGTGGCCGTCACGAGTTATGTCTTATCTAAAAGCCCTTGGACGAAATCTTGAAAAAGAAGTTATGATTTCTAAACAATATTAATACCTTGTTAATCCATAAAAATTTCGAACCGATAGCTTTAATACTTTGATATTTATCACCGGAAATGCATTCACGGGAACTTATGACCCCACTATGTAGTTAGCCATGGTTGACATAACTTGAATTCGAAATCGTGTCAAAATTTAGTCCCAAGTTTAACCATTTCGGCAGCACCAGGTGCAATATTATTTCAAATTTCTTTTATTTCCCGTTTATTCTCTACCATTGGTGCAAAATTATATAAAAATTATGCATCTATTTTATTCGCTTATTTTGCACCTTTGATGCAAATTTATCTCACTACTAATTATTCCAGGGTGAGCTACTTCTAACGTTACTACGGTTTATTTTAAAGATAAGATCGATTTTACTGGTATTACCTAGCACTGCTAGGTTGGCAACAGGTTAATAGCAAGTGTGTAGACTGTACTTATTTACTGTGTATTATTTTTTTCTTGCAGCAACTGATAAAGAGTCGTCCAATCTTATGGGTGTTTTTCTCCACGGAATTGTCAGCGCTATTATTACCACACCTTTGGGTGCTTGTGGTGCCATAGCTGTAGATCGCAAATTGGACCCGACCTACCTGTGGTTTCGCAACCTCACTATTATTTCCTCCAGACTGAAGCTAATTCTACAGCTAATCGTCATCTTCCCCATGGTGCTTCACGCTTCTATTCTTATATTTGGATTTGGAGTTATTGGTGTTAATATAATCCTATTGATCCTAGAGGTTTTGGAAAGGGAACCCTATCAAAATAGCAGGCATAGCTGGAAATATGTCATCAATATGCAGACTTATCTTCAACTTGTTATAATCACTCAGGTCATGAACACAATTATATGGTACTTTTTACCCGTTTTCACTTTAATACTGGTGGTATTTACAATTGTGATGGGATACATGATTCTAAAAATGGCTGGGAGTATACCATACGCACTGATAATTTTAGATGCAATGCTAAGTGCATTAATCCTTTGGTTTATCATGTTAGCGTTTCCGGTAGTAGCGGATGTGATGATGAAATCGGCTGATTTTTTAAGGAATCTAGAATTGCATGGGGTTTCAAATTACAGAAAAAGGCAGCTCCGTAGTTGCAGACAACTCAAGATTTGTGCAGGTTCTTACTTTTGTATTCATAAAAGCACAGGAATAACCTTACTTGATTTGATTGCGTATTACACAATGTCTGCAATTATTTCCGTGTGAAGGTGTATGCATATTATTTAACAGGTCGTGGTATCAGAGTAATGCGTATCGTTAAGGATTCTTACCGCGGTATTTGGAATTTTTCAAAATATCAAAGCCCATTTTTATGTGTTAAGAATATACATAAAAAAATTGTGAAATAAACAGAAACACTGTGAAACAATTGTTACATTGGAAGTATGAACACCTATTTAGGATAACAACGTATGTATTAAGAGGACGGGTGACTGAGGAAGTTGCAAAATTAACGATTTTTCAAATCGCTGGCATTTCAACAAAATTAGATGAATTTTTTTCGTTTTTGTTGAAAAATGATCTGAATGAGTTGTATTTTCAGATTCGTTGAGAATTTTTAATGTTTTCGAAAGTCAAAAAATTGAATGCACTAAGGACAAAGGTCACTAGGTCAAGGCTCACAGTCCCATAAATGGGGTATCATTGGAAAAGTCTTGATGAGAGGATTCAGAATATATATACTTTGTGAGGCCTGGGACCACCCCCTGATTATTTAGAGGCCAGTGAACATTTTTGAGTTTTGGTTTTGCTGGTATACAGGCGTTAACACAGGAGCAGATTGAGAGCTAGCATGGCACTAGATCGAGGAAAACTCAATAATGCTAATCGGTCTCTACATAATCAGGGGGTGGTTCCAGACCCCATAAAGTATATATATTCTTAATCCTCTCATCAGGACGTTTCCAACGATACCCCATTTATGGGGCTATGTGAGATTTGACCTTGTGACCTTTGCCGTTTGCGCGTGAAATTGTTTTAACTTAAATTAAAAATTCGAAAATTCAACTCATTCAGATCATTTTTCAACAATAATAAAAAAAATCCATCCATAATTGTTGAAATACCAGATATTTAAAAAATAAAAAGTAGAAGATATATCACAAGAAAGTTTTGAGAGCCACACCCACTGGTGCTACAGACTTCGTTTTGGTCTCAAAATAAGCTCCAGAATGTTCTTCGTCTACTCCCAGCTATAAACATTTTAAAAAAGTTGCTGAAAATGCAAATTAATTTTTTTGAAAACGTTGATACATTATTTCAAACATTTTCGACAACTTTTTAAAATGTTTATATCTGGGAGTAGACGAAGAACATTCTGGAGCTTTATTTGAGACCAAAACCAAATCTGTAGCACCAGTGGGTGTGACGCTCAAAACTTTCTTGTGAACACGTTGAATAACATGCAGCGGTATGGACGGATAGGAGGCGTCGCATATTTCACCTGTGGGCTTAAAGGAACGTATTAAATATATAATTCAAGCATTTATTTACATAATATGTAAAGATGCACCCAATTGTATATGCAGTTAGACATTTATATTCGAAGCATCACATCTGTCATTCAGTGACCCAGAATAAAAATGTACCTCTTATAAGGAAATATGTATACATATTCATTGCCTATGTAAAAATACAATTCATTCTGAGCTAGCCAATTGCAGGAGGAGGGTCGGGATGAATTGCACCAGCTTAGAGGTCCACAGATTCGAGATCGACCCTACCCAAAGATGTGCAATACTATAACGATGTGCATATGCAGTCAATGGGAGAATTCCCAGTAGATTTCGATTTACAATAGGAAATGCTCAACGTTGCCGCAAAACAAAACGCAGTTGGAAACATAGCTGGGGGGGGGGACTGTCAGAATATTTTATTAACAGTGCATACATAATCATACATACATGCGTCCTTACTTTAAGTACTCATTAAAGCCTCTCGAAACTGCAATGGAGTGGGGAACTTAGGGGTCAAACAGGACATGTCGGAGTTTCGAATAACTCCGAAACCATACACTTAATAATGGAGATGGACAAAGTGGGGAATAAATTTTAGTAAAGAAATTGAGTGCCCATAAATAAAGTTTTCAATACACAAGATAATTTCACCATTGCATTAATCTGGGAATTAGTGGAAATTTAAAAAGGGAATAAATCAAATGGAAAGCCGGTAGTGGGTAAATCCGTTTGTCTAATACTTTGTTTCTCATCAGCTAAGCAGCAAATTATGTAATTGATGTTAAAATTACACAGCCAGATCAGGATGATCATGCGATTTCGAGTTCATAAGGTAACTACTCAGGCCAGGTTCTAATTTAGATATGTAAATTTGTGGATTTGAGGTAGACTTCTAATTTGTTGTAAATAACGAATTATGAGTACACATAATTTTCTAATGGGCTACATACAAAGTTCTACTTAAATGTTGCATAAAACTCTAAACCCTCAAATTGCATTGACCGTTATTTTTACAGAAAATTGGCACAAAAGTCTTTGCCCCGTATTACGTATAAATGGACATAAGACGTGCCTGAGAAGTTTTGTATCTTCGATGGAAAAAGAATCCCACTCTATACACACATGCAAATAAAATTCGTTCAGCATAGCCAAGCTGTTCCGAGTCAATAAGCGTATAAAGTCATATAATTACCAAGTTTTTTAAATTGTTGCGATGACGTAAATATAAATTACATAATAGTTACACTTATTTTGAAGTTGGGACATCAGAATCAACATAATTATCTAATTGGCTACAAACGTTGTAGTCAATGTTGCATAATATGCAAAACCATAAAAATAGAAATTGTGTAATAACTATAAATAAAGCTATTCGGACAAAATGATCTTATATCAAACTGTTCTCAACAATTCGTACCACGCAGAGGCATTCTTTGAAAAATTTGTTTGAAATGAAGATTCTCTCGAAGACAATCTCACTTATCACTTCGTTTCTTCAGACGCTAACTCCACTCGAGGCATTGAAACGTTACGCGAAATTAAGCAACTTGCTATGCGCACAGCGAATAACGTTTAACAGGGCCTTGGAGCCCTCTATCACTCCCGCGGCAAATTTGAAACTGACCACATGGTATGTTCTCTCCCTCCTCTGTGCCATGGTTGGAACCAGCTTTTGCTTTATTCTAACACAACAATTGCTCTCAAACAAGAAAGATGTTGACATCTCTATGGCAATGTGTCTCACCTTAATAATGGCATCTGCTGCGGCCATGCTTTCCACAACAGTTTGTTGCACCTATCATTCCCGTGCTGATGAATTATTGTTCGTAATTAGAAATTTATGGAACAGCAGAGGTAATGCAGACCTAAATACATTCTTATATGTCCGTGATATCTTGGATTGTTTCCGTGATATCGTGGATATTACGAATGTAACCATAGGGGTGATTTAGAAGTTGAGTAATGCGAGATTTCTGCCCCCTATCAAATACATATTATTTTCATTTGCAGCAACCTCCTTCCAGGAATCATCTAATATGATCGGTATTTTTCTCCACGGACTTATCAGCACTATTATTTTGACACCGCTAGGTACCTCCAGTGCTGTGTTTCTAGATCAAACAGTGGATCCGACCTACATCTTGTTTCGGAGTGTCACTATTATTTCAGGCAGATGGAATGTTTTCTTCCGGGTTATTGTCATCTTTTCCGTGGCAATTCACACTTCCCTTGTTATATTTGGGTTTGGGGTAATCGGCATTAATATAACTAAGGATCGGTCACGATAGTATGACACTGCCCCGTCAAAGGCGCGCTAGGCGGGAACACAGCGAAATTAAATTTTGAAAAATTATTTTTGAATAGACCAAGTTATAAGCTTTCCATCGATATATGTCACCAATTATCCAGTCATGGCTGACACCCGAAAAACTTGGGTTGAAAGGAAAGAGTTGGAAAAAAGAGGAATTGAGTTTCATAAAAATGAAGCAAACAGTGATTCCAAAACTACTTGGCATTTTTTTAAAGAAGAAGGTATTTCTGAATCCAACATCAACTAATACGTAAAAAAGTACGAGGAATCCAATGACGTCAAATTCAAAGTCCCTACTAGTCGATCTGCAAAGCTATCGGCGAAGTCAAAAATCAGAATCAGACTCCAAGTCAAAAATCGTATAAAAAAATTTTCAAAAATCATTCATCAATGGCAACAGCTGCCACGACAAGGAAGGTCAAGATTTCAAAAAGCTATCTGAGCAACATCAAAGTCCATAAACTGGGGATTATAGCCAGGGCAAAAAAACCAGCACCAAATTACAAACCAACACAACAGGAAAGGATTCATGCGTTCTGCAAGAAATTGTTGAAGAAGATTCGGGGAAAAGTTGTCATCAAGGATGATGAGCCCCACGTCACAGCTGACACTTCAAATTTTCCAGGAAGGCATTTTTTCCATAGTTCCAACCCCTGTGAAGTAAAATATGAAGACAAAGTCCAAAAGAAAGACCAATTCCCCAAAAAATGAAGAATTTGGCAACGCATGTCTAGCATTGATCATGTTTCCGATCCCGTTATTTTGGAAGGCACTATAAGCCAGGGGGTTTATCTTAAATCATGCATTAAAGGGGGATTGGAATCGTTTATTACCAAGGATCATAAAAAAATAAAGTTTTGCTTTGGTCTGACCTCGCAACTTCCCATGACGCCAAAAAGGTCACGGAGTACCAACATCTGAAAAAAATTGAATTTGTGCCAAAAAATGGAAACTCACCAAATTTTCCTCAACTGCGACCAATTGAGAAATTCTGGACGCTGACTAAATCCAAATATTCTAAGCTTTCAGAAACGCCAGACACCTTACGAAAATTTAAGAACAGATGGAAGAGAATCAGCTTGAAAGTAGGTGCAGTCTATGGGCGGATTTTGATGCGAAATCTGAAGAAGAAAATACAATCTGTAGCAGATAGCGGAATTGAATCATTACTATTTAAACTGTGTGGCAATCCAGACCCTTTGGTAGTAAACATATGCAACTTTTTTGAAATTGCATTAACTGTGTGTAAAGTTATGAGCATTTTATTACGTGAGTGTCATACTATCGTGACCGATCCTTATATGGATCTTAAAGAAGTTGGATATGGACTTGTCTTTAATCTGCACGAATGTTCGACAAAATTTTATTGGAATTCAGGCTTATCGTCAACTTGAAATAATCAATCAGGTTTTTAACACAATTGTCTGGTATTTTTTACCAATTTTCACCTTCATCATAGTAGTTGTTGCTGCCTTAATGGGATATATGATCATAAAAATGGCGGGGTCAATACCACATACACTGCTTATCTTGGAGATACTGCTAAGTGCAGTAATCTTTGGGGGTGTTCTGATAGAATATCCTTTAATGGCGGATGTGATGGAGAAATCGTCTAATTTTCTAAGGATTTTAGACTTGCAAGGGGGATCTATACACATAAAAAACAGTTGCGTAGCTGCAGACCCATCAAGATTTGGGCTGGTTCGTACTTTTACATTCATAAAGGCACAGGCATTAGGTTACTTGACTTGATTTCGTATTACACAATGTCCTCGATAATTTCTGTATGATATGTGTTATGCACATTATGTAAATTTGTAACACAAGCAACAAGATCAATAAAAAAATTTAAGCTGATCTTGCTTGGACGACAACGATAATAATGGTAAGGCAGATATTTTCTATTAATTACTAAATCCAGAGTAAGTTTTAATCTTTATCAGTACTGTTTATGTTGTGTAGATTATTTTATAGAACGTTAAGATCATTTGCTACTCAAATGTTCACCATTATTTTTAATACTGTAAAGTTAAGGGTGATACGTATTACGTTATTTGCCTCGCATGAAACGCTGCTTATGTACGTAGCTTAAGTCTAGTTTTTCATAATTAGTCCTAACCAGAGGTGAGCTGGATATCCATTTTTTGGATAATGCATGGCCCGATCCAATCCAACTGGATTTGGATGGAACGGATCTGAAATTTTTTGGGTGAAATGGATTTGGAAGGATTGGATCTCAAGAAATGACGATCCAGATCACCTCTAGTCCTAACTCAAAAGTTCTTGAGTTTTTTAGAATTTTTCAGTAGTAATGAAATTCCAAAGACGAGGGTTTTAATAAAGAATTATACATAGCTCAATTCCGCTTAATACATATCGAAGTACAGGTGACAAACATACATACATAGATACTAATTAATTAATTGCATTAATACTGGCAAATATAGCTAATGAATAAGTTTCTTGAGTCTTAGCTCCTACAATTTTAGGCAAAGCCGAATTCTTGCCGACATTATGACAAACCTAGCAATGACAAATTATTCAAATATTAGCAAAACCGTAAATTGAAGATTCTCTAAATAATAAATACTGATTAGAACTTACATGTTTAAACAATAAATAATTTTCAAGTGTTATTTAAGCCTTATTCCAATACAAATTAAATACTTACTTGTCGGCTGACGTTCACATTTTTGGGTTGTCAAATAAATAATTGTGTCAACTACTATAATTATGGTACTTTACTTTATACTATTACTGAAATAAGTTGGGATTAACTTTAATAGCGGAAAATTCTGGTCGCTCATTAGGGTCCAAGTTCCAACAAGAAAGCATAATCTCGTATCTGAAATTTGAAAGTATTCGATAAAAAATTGTAAGTTTTGTTTCAAGGGGATGTCCATAAATTATGTCATGAGTGCGAGGAGTGGGACCATAAATAATTTGTCTAACAGCCCCATTTGGATCTATGGACGCATAATGCTATTTAAACACATGAGTAGGCGGGCACAATGGGTTGAATAATCGGAATTTTTGGGTAACCAAATTTATGGACGTTCCCTCATTATTTATTTTATGAAGTTCACATTATCTCAGAAGCGAGAACCGGCTGTGGTAACCTGATTCCGCCAACCAGGTCGTTAAGAAAACCGTCATTCCATTCTCTGTCTTCATATGGTTCATCACCTAGGCTGAACAGTTCCCAGAGCAGGATCCCGAACGCCCATACGTCCGAACTTTGCGAAAATGTTTTAGACGTGAAAGTTTCTGGTGAACGCCACTTCCATGGAATGGGTTCCTTGAATCAAGAAACATTTAATAATGGAGAGCCCCCAGGGTATACAGGCTCACCGATTTTGAAAAAAAAATTAGCGTGAACTGATTATAAATTTAATTACAAGGGCCGGACCATAAGTACGTATCTTGACCATGAAGGAATAATAAATCTGGTTATCCTTGACTTGGATCTGATAGCAAATTTGTAAGCTATTAAATCTGCGACACATATGTACATATGTATGAGGTTATCTTTCGCACAAAATAGAAAACTGTAGCAAAATCATCCAGTCCAGGTCCAGCTACGCATTTATGGCCCGGCCCTCGTAGTACGAAATTTGAAGAATATGATCTCCTAATAGTCTCACTTAGAAGAGATATTTGCATCCGAAGAGGAGAAAACAAACAGGAAATGTGTAAAGTATAAGATTTGTCAACTTTTGGGCACGTTGTCTGCTCTTCGAATGCAAATATGTATATCTTCCAAACTAGGAGATCGTGTTGTTTTGCAAATTTCATAGCTTTATAAAAATTGGAGGGAGATTTCCATGTTTAGAGTAAATACGTACGTACTTTAAAAATAATTAGTCATAAAGTACGTATCAAAGATTATGAATTATTTACATTAGTCGATTTCAGGTATATTCCACCATCATCAAGTTTGCGAGAAAATCCAAAATCGCTTATCTTTGCATCGAGATTGGAATCCAGGAGAATATTCCGCGCAGCCAAGTCGTTATGTACAATCTAAATATTTTATACATCAAATCTATTTAAGCACTGTATTGAGAAGTCAAACGTTTATATGTAGCAACGCAAACTAACGTTGCTCTTCGTAGTTAAATACTCCATCCCACCGGCAATTTGTCTCGCCCAGAGAAGGAGTTGGTTCCTGTTGACAACCCCGAATTGAGAATCGCTCAGCGTGTACCTTAATAAACAAGTTATTATTATTATTCTTCCCCATGAAAATTGTTCGCTTAAAATCGGATGAGAGTAATCTATAGAACCAAGAAATATCTTTAATTCCCGTGTTAAAGTAACTTTATCTCGGGATTATCGCAAATACGTGACTGTATACGATATGAATCATAATTACGCCGATCTCGACTAAATCTCGCGCAATCCTGCTTACAGATGGATGGAGAGACAAGAGACAACAGGCAGACAAAATAAATGCAGAAACTATGTAGCTTAAGCTAATTAATAACTAATTAATGCGTGATCTAACCCCTTGATTGCATCTGAATTCCAGACATCACCCTCATCACTGGTTTCGGTATCAGTATAATATTCAGCATTTGACGCCAGAAAATCACGAAGATTCCCGTTCTCACAAATTTCCATTACCATGTAAACCTCCCCTAGAAGAACATGTTATCACACATATGTATGTACACCCTTTATCGCTCGTAACTATTTATTTATCTGTCAGACCTTACGTTTCTTAATTCTCTCAGTACAGGCTCCATAAAATTTTAAAATATTTTCGTGATGTCCCAGATACGCCAATATTTTTACCTCGCACAGCAAAGCTTTAAATTCTGTGACCAGGTTTCCAATGTGCGTTTTGATGGCAACCTTTATATTTCCATCGTCCCTGTGGAGCCAGCCAGCGTATACGATTCCGAAAGAACCACGATTAATTTCATCTTCTGTTAGGACAAAAAGATGAGTTCAGGTATCGGGTATTTAGTATGTAAAGGGTCATGATCCAATAAAGTCGCTCCAGAGGTGACGATTATTTAGTGTAGTGCCTACCAATCTGCAACTGCTTCATCAAAATGTCAAATTCTTCGAGCCAAGGAAGTGTTTCAATCTGGCTGACGACATACTTGCTAACACTTCCGAGACGAGGTTTCCTAGTTTGCGCAGGTTTACACATTTTTAATTAATAAATCCGTGATGGAAATTGATTCAGGAAACGTTCATATATTTCGTTATCAAAGATGGGTGGGTGATTTTGCGTTGTCTAGTGTACGTTGAACATAAATAGGATAGAAAAGGGGTGAATGGGTCGTCTAAAAGTCGGCGTTTTTTGATGACGTAATATATTGACGTTCCCATAATGCAATTAATGAAATATTTGAACTCACACAGCAGTTTCTGGAACTGGTGTTACTCCACTTATAAAATCTCGTACTTCTTGTTTATTAAGGTCTCTTGTTTCACTCTGAAAAATGTGCGAAATTCAATGAAATCAAATCCGTGTCTTTAAATATGCTTTATATGTACCCTTAACTTCAGGACATGTCTCCTCCACAAAATTAAAATTCCGCAAATGCCAAGAACCGCGATGGAGGATACAATGCCAACAGAAGTGTAAACTAAAAATGCAAATGTACTCTCTTAGAAATCCAGTATTATTTTCCTGTATAATTTTAGTGGTAGGAGGTGTGTAACAAGTTTAACACCGAGAAATCAGTACCTCCTGAGTATACTAAGTAGATTCCAATAGTTGGGGTTTAATTAAACTTTGATACTTAACTATTTATAAGACGTCGGAATGAAGTGGGTTTCTCATGTTTTAAGGGGCTTATTTTAAACTGTTCACGCACAGAAATATATATGTATCTGTAATATCTGTAAATCAACCAGAATTTGTACCGTTTTTGAGTACCTGTGTTTTACATGTGACAGAATTGATTTTAAAATTAATTTCAGTTGAAATCAATATTTTTTTTAAATGCTATAACTTTTTGACTTTTGACCCGACTATAAAAATTTGAAGGCTTGGTGGTTCAATCCGAATTAGAAAATCTCGAGGAAGATCGGAGAAATTCAGAGAAACCCACTTCATGCCTACAAACCCACCGTTAGCTGTGGTACATACCCGTTAATCCATTCCCACTGGGGTCGACCACCCTGCAGTCTTCCACACCAGGAATGCATTCTCCGTTCTCACCGCAAGGAAAGGACCCTTCCTCACAGTAATTTAAGCGGTCGCAATAATCCGAGTTCAATATCAAATATTCCGACCAGTCGAGACAGGCGGGTTTTTCGCGACAAATCGCAGATAATGGGAAACAATCTCCATTTCTGCAGGTAAATTGGGCAGGTCCACATCTGTAATAACAAAAAAAACATACACAAATGGCGATGGACATAACGGAGCCGCATATGTATGTACACTCTAACCAACTTATCGTAACCCAGCGGAGTTATGATACTACTCTAGTTTCGCGTAATGATTAGGGAGAAGTTTTGTCACAAACGGGTAATAGCAAAAAGAAACTAGTGTACCAAACCACATGACGTGGTTATCTAAAAATTAAACAATTTCATTCAAAATATCTTCAAATGAAATCCTGATAATATGTTAAATTTTTGTCAAAAGCGACGTCATGTGTATTTAGTGTATAAGTTCCTGATTGGTGACGAAACGTTTGGCTAAGTAATCGTTACACAAAAATAGAGCAGTAGAGTACTTCCGCGGATTTGTCAGAGGTTATTTAGCGTCTATACATATGGTGCATTTAGGACGTGTATTAAAATACGTTATATGTATGATGACTCTGGTCTAAACGAGGCTAATAGACATTATGTATATAAATATATTTTGCAAAGTTGCAAAGTACCGTAAGTACTCTATTTAATGTCCTATATTAGGCTGTCTCCAAGCATAGCTGGTCTGGAGCCGAAGATTTCCAAATTTTAGCCGGGCCTCTAATTATTGCCAAGTTGTGACACTAAATTATGCCCCGGCAAAAAATAGAGCATTTATGGTTACCTAATCATACTTACCGTCGATTGTTCTCGATCCATTCCAAAGTCTGGCTGGATATGGGGTCAAAGTAGAACAGAATCCCGAAGCAGTAAGGTATTGGGATCCTACTGTAAAAATGTTTGATTAGGCCGTTTAAATAAAAAGATCCATTGATACGTCGTGCTGCTGCAACATCGCCAAGAATACAGGTTTGACTGTTTCCTAAAAAAATAAAACTTTTAACTATTCTTATTTAAGTAATTTTAGTAGTGATTTAATTCGCGCGAACACACAGTCGGGACGAATTAAATCAACACCCTTGATTTTATAAGCTTTATGTAAATATGTATGCATAAATTACTGTCAATTGCGGCACACCACACGTCCTTTCCTGCCGATGTGGTGTTACTCTCGTTAAAGTATTGAACCCACAGTTCGTCACATCTGGAGGATGAGAGCGTGGTTAAATTTAGAAACGGATTGTCTACCAAATCTGTGAATCCCGTGACAACGAGATCATCCTCTTCATCAAGCTCCAGATGGTCGGGGAGGCAAAGCGGTTCGACTCGACTTGATAACGTGACAGGTTTGGAGAAGTGAATTAGGGCAAAGTTGTTCTCATTTTGGTCATCCTCACCGTCAAAGTTGGGGTGAATACGGATATGTGTGATCTGAAGGGTATGCATTTTGTTCATTAGGGTTATGTAAGATTCCCTTATTAATCAATGCAGAGGTGTATGGAATCTTCTATTTTGTCCAAAATACATAACTTGAAGCTATTCAAGCACAAAATAAGCGGGGATAAACACAAAGATATATATCGTTGGGGTTTACAGACTGTGTAAATACCTATGTGTGTTTTCACATCAGGTAGACTTTTTTAATGCATTTTCAAGCAAAACTATGATTTGTGAAAGCGCTGCCACTTTTCTAATTTGAACCCGATTTAAAAATTAGACACAATTTTGTCTGAACTTTCATTGGATAAACTTCAAAATGGTTTTCAGAAATTCGCTATACTTCTTGAAATTCGGTTTTCTTTCAGAAATGCAGTTGTAAAATTCTTAGTTTTCAAAAAAGTTTATGTTTCTTACATTTGTCAAAACTCAGAAAAGGAAGAAATTTTAAATTGAAAGGAAACGTCTCCCAGGAAGCAAAAACATCCTTAGAAGCTACATAATAGATGTACTAAAATTGATATCGGGGAAGGACACCAAGAGGTGACTCCTGCATTATTAGGAGCCCCATTTTGGTGAGATATTAAATTACTTTTGCAAAACTGCAACTTGATCGTCTGGTGAACAGCGAATAAATAAATTAATCCACTTACATTGATCGGGATAATGCCGTTTTCGTTGTCATCGTCTGGTGTAAAGGGATCGCCCAGATTGGAGGTCCCTACCGTGGCATGGTACCGATTATAGGGAAATATGTGGAACTTGTTGCCTCCTTCATGTATTGATTCACGTGCTCGGGTAATTGCCATGCTGGGCGAGATAAGAACTCCCGGGTAAGTCATGCTCACAATGTCGTTATTTTTCACGAGGATGTGGACATGCCACGGGACACCAACACCGTGCCTGGTAGGATGATCCGATAGACCGAAGGGGGTCCCTTGTACGCCATACAGCGCTATGGTTAGGAAGCTTGATATATGAAAAGTTTCCATATTTTTACAGCTTTTTGTGGTCGTAATTTTATAAAAATTGCGGTGTTTAGCGTACCATGGAGTATTCGACAGTGAAATAATTATGCCATGATTGTGCTCTAACATTCACAATAGATAAATTTATCTTGGCGTGACAACTACAAAAATTAAAATGTTTGATAAACATGATTTATAATTGCATAGTTTCACAATCTCGTTTCCTGCGATTTAATATAATGTCAATGTGTAAAGACGTCAAGTATGCATTGTTGTTGTTGAAGGGAGTTATAATTTACAAGTTATGTAAATATTAAACATTGGTTTTGACAGTTTTATTGTGCTGAGAGCAAACGAGTAAAGTACTAATTCACTCATGTTTGCATAATCCGAGATGATAAGATTGTACAGATTAGCTGAGGATTTAGAGAATTAACAGTAAGCTAGCTTAGAGAATGATATGATTTACACAGATTAATTTCAGTACGTCTCATCCTCAGAGAACAATATACGTATCTGGTTACATGGGTGTATGCATGTAGAAAGAAATTTAGTGTTATACTAAAACACTACATAGTAGTTGTTAATGACTAAAAAACGAGTAATAAACTTATCGGGCAATTATATAATCCAATATATCCAATATATCTGTCATTATCCAATATATCAGTCCTACACTCAAATCATAATTAAGGAATATTCAAATTCGTGTAATCCCGTGTAAAACCAGTAGTCTCGTTAAAGGTTCCCTCCTAAGTCCCCACTAGGTTAATGCATATACATCAACAGCTACGTATTAATTTCAAAATAAGGAATATTTTATAACTTTACCCTAAAGAATACAAATTTTCAGAAACAATAACCTGGTAATGTATAGACATGATCTTTGCTGCCCAGAACTTATCGAAGGGGCTATTCAATCATGTTAAGTAACAGATATAAAAACTTTAAATCACACTTTTTATACCGAAATTATTGAAGACATAGTATAATACGCAATCAACTCAAGTAACTTAGCAACTGTGCCGTCATGAATATAAAAGTATGAACCGGCCCTAATCTTAAGTGGTCTGCAACTGTACAGCTGTCTTTTCCTGTACATGGAACCACCTTGTAATTCTAAGCTCCTTAAAAAATCAGCGGACTTCCTCAATACATCTGCACATAAGGGATAGGCTATCATAATAAACGCAACTATTGCCGCGGTTGTCATTATCTCTAAAATAACCAGAGAGTGAGGTACACTACCAGTCATTTTTATGATCATATGTCCCATCACAACCGCTAGTATCACAATTGTTAAAGTGAAAACAGGTAAAAAGCACGATGTAATTGTGTTCACAACCTGAATGATTATATGAAATTGACGATATGTCTGCATTCCGATAACAAACTTGCAAATATTCCATCGTTTTCTCCGCGTATCTAATGTTTCCAGAATCAATACGATTATATTAACACCTATAATTCCAAGCCCAAATATAAGTATTGAGGCATGAAGTTCCATGTGTGGTAATAATAGCGCTGATAAATCCGTGGAGAAAAATACCAGTCAGACTAGACGATTCTTTGGAAGTTGCTGTAAATTACAAAAATATGTATTCACATTTGCAAACAGCTTACATATTTTAAATTAAACCAGCCTGGATAGTTTCGCGATCATACAAAAAATATCTTCGCTTCAGCTTTGAGCAATTTATAAATATGCATTTATCTATTATTGATTTATTAAAAATGTAAAAATAAATCTTTACTAACTATACATTTTATCTAAAATTCGCTACTGCAGATTATTTTATCAGTTTACCATATTGGGTGAATATTCAGTAATTGACACAATTAATCCTTGATTATTCATAGGAACGAAATGGAGTGAAATTTATTCAATGTTCCTGCATTCAAAGATTTTTAAAAAATATTCGATACTAGTTCGTTTGTTTAGAAAAATGGTACTTCACCCAACCAATTAATGAATGTGAACCTTTGTCTTCCCGACCCTTGAATTCTATGGTAGTAATTTAGAAAATTCAATTACCTCTCATTGTGCACAGATTTCTAATCACGAAGCACAGTTCATCAGTACAGAAGTGATACGTGTAGGAAATCGCTGTCGAAATTTTGGCAGCGGCACATGATATTACCAAGAGGAGGCACAGTGCAACCGAAATGTTGACATCTTTCTCGCGTGAGAGCAATTGTTTTACAAGAACGAGGTAAAAACTCGTTGCAATAATGACCACGAGAAAGGAAGATACATACCACGGGGCTAGTTTTAATCTTCCAGTGGGAGAGGGTTCCCATGAGGTCCTGTTAAAAGTTACTGGCTGGGGGTATAAAGATTCACTTAATTTTGCAAAACGTTTCAATGCCTCGAATGGAGTGAGCGTCTTAACCTTTTAAAGCGTATGGGGGCTCTTTGGCCTCCTTGGAAACATTGCGTTGCTGCTGGAGGAAGTCTTTTAGCCTCCTAAAATTTTCTGGCTTATTGCGGGAGGAGGTCAATAAACCTCCACGAATTTGTAGCTATGGTGCGGGTGGAGGTCTTTTAGCCTCCAAGCAAATTTTTTCTCCACTGCGGGAGGAGGTCAATAGACCTCGTTAAAAATATTTTTTTCGCTCTTCATAACCCATGATAGTATTTTAAATCATAAAATAATTGCTAGTTATTTGATCAAATTTGCACAAAAAAACACTCGAATACAAAATTGTGAACGTGTTGAATTTTCTATACCATCACATTGCAAATAATTTAAATGAGCAAAAATTTATTTTAAAATACTCAAAAAACCCTTCCCACAGTAACCGTCTATTTAGCATCCCTCCTTTCACGAAATTAGATTTTCTCTTTGGTAAAATGCATATATGCAAGGGTATCAATTTGCCCCAAATTCGAAATTGGGTGAATATTGTAGTCCACACATTTATCTAGTAGAATCCGAAAACCAGAAGTCGATATCTCTATCCGTTCCAAAATGAGGTCAAATACCACCAAGCAACTCGCAACCATCGTCTGCCACTACCTCGAAAAAGTGGTTACGCGCTCCAAGAAATTGAGCTGTGTTCACTTTAAAAAATAAGAAATTCCAAAAGTGACGATTTATTGTGTTATACTAAGGTATGAGCTGCAAAAAACGACTAATCGCAAAAAATATCTGGTCGGTACATTCGTGTGGCAGCCCCGAAAGTAATAAACTTCGTGTAGATCGAAATTTGTTATGTCGGAGCGAAATTCGCTGAAGTACTTGAAGTTCTCACCGAACACCATACATTATTTGAAAGCTTAGAAGTTGGACATCAAATCCTAGAAGGTTCTAGAAGCTTATAAATATAGTCAAGAGTAAAATAAAAGTAGCAAGCAGGAGGGCAGAAAAAATCCTTGACCTGAAGTAATTAAAATTAACCAAAATTGATCGTCCTGTGCAAGAAGATTTACTGCTCAGATTATCAAAATGCTTTTATTTGCACATAATACAACTCTCCCACCTTCAAGAAAACCATTTATGCAAAACTGGAAATTAAATATAAGCCAAAGTATCACGCTCCGCCTTAAAACGGATCAAATGCAATTAACATGATAGAGGTGAACAACGTTCCCAAATTTGCCAAATACAAGACCTATTGAAAAATTTTAGTTCCTATCCTAGAAAAAATATTGTAATCGAAAAACTTCAGTCAAAAATTTAAACTTATTTCAACACATGTGGTCAAAAATCTCAAAAAAGGTGACCAAAAACAGTGGCGAAGCACTAATTGTGAGCGCCCAACAAAAACGTCTCCAAATTTGGCGGAAGGGGTGTACGGACCATTGGAAGCAAAACTTAATTAGCTTTAACCTTTGTCCCTTTCTGACCAAAATTTCGCTTTAAAAAATTCATTCGTTGAGTTTATATGTGCATTTGACCAAAGTTGCATTACTTCCGGAACACCCTCTATAACGGTGACATCTAGTTTTGATGTCATGCTAAATAGATGCGAAATTCCAATTAGGAATGTATAAAATACATAAAAATGTAAATACTTAGTAGCGAAATACTTAAATTGATTTATGAAAATTCCGGCAAATTATAAATCAGTAACGTGACGTAAAGGGTCGTACGTGATTGAGGGCCAAAAGTTTAACACATTTACTAGTTAAATAAATCCTAGTTAATTATTAAACTAATTATGATATCATTGTTTCAGTTTCTCTGGAAATTATTGCATTTATTATTGAACAAATTTAAGTAAGACATATATTACAAAGTCGGTGGGCGGCCTTCCGACTTTGTAAGATTTGTACGGCCCCGACGCTCCGAGGGCCGGGGGCCGTCGCCTAGCGGGGGCCGATACGTGCGACGTACCCTGCGTACCCCTAGTTCCGCCAGTTTATAGGGCCGCAAGAACGTACCTGCTACGGAAGTGCGTACGTTGTCGTTAGTCATGGTAGATATAGAGTAGCCAAAGCCGTTCATAATTTAGCGTCCAGCGTGGCAAAAGTGTCTCTCGCCAGCGGCTATGGAAAAGTGAAATGATGACGGTGGTGGATGCGTTATGCACGCTACTGACAATGGAAAAAGGGCGATGTTGGTGATGGTAATGCATATTGATGGCTACAAAAGAGTGAAAGGGGTGACGGTGATGTGTTGGCATGGTTACCAGACATTTTTGTTTATTTAATAAAACATGTTAAACATGATTTTTTTTGCTAAAATAAAAATGGGGAAACACAAAAACGCAATTCAAACATTTATATTATTTATTTTCAAAAAAACTTTTCAATAATAATATGTAGAAATTCTGAAAAATGCCCGACAAAATTATGAAAAATTTATAAAAAAATTTTTAAGCAAAAAATCTGATAATAATTCTGGAAATTTTGAAAAAACATTTTTCTGTTGTATGCGTCCAAGCTGCTCGTCACTGTCATAATAATAAATTCACGGGCTCGAGGCTTATTGCAACCATTGCATGAATTTTTCTCGCCAGTAGGTGATTCTAAACTCGTAGTAGGGGGGACGCGTTTTCGAATTCGACCCCCTATTGGGCCACGAACCTCGACCTGATTAGTGACGCTGAGTGTCGAAAAAATCACCACCAGGTGATCTACATGTTTTTAGTTCGATATTTTGTCCCGACAAACTTCCAAACTGGTTCGAGCGACTCACTTGTATAATACTCTTACTGGAAACTGCTATCTTAAATTGTGTCGAATTTACCCAGTTTCACATAAAAATATTTGATCAAACGCATGAAACGCATTCCCTCTTCCCACACAAGTTGAGACGCTAGGCTCTCCAAGAGAGCCACGCTGCTCCCTGATTGATCTCTGAGCTACTTTAAAAGGTTGTTTTATTTATGGAAGGAGAATGTCAGAATTTCGAAAGCAAAGTTGAGTGCATAACAGGTCATTGGTCTCTTCCATTTTGGCAAGAAATGTAAAAGGCTAGATATTCAGGCAATAAACGTCGACTGGAAAAAGATTTTTTTAATGCAAAAGAGAATGTCTGTAGTCTACGAATTACAAATGCAATTGTGTACTTGCTCGTGCAAGGTCATTGAATTTAACGACGAAAACAAAGTACCGTTATTTATGATGAGCAACAGGATATGTTCAACTTGTGCATTGTCCTCCAGGTTTATGTATAGGAAAAATGATGTAGAAGTAATTTAGGAAAGCAGGAAGTTAGAGTTAATTTTTATTAATGGGATTAATAATGGGACAGGATGAAATGGAACGGAATGAAAGAACCGTAATTTAGAAATGAGTGACGACGAAAGTGTCTGGGATCTCGAATACAATGAAAAGCCGCTAGCAAACCAAGAAATCAGAAACGTCTCCAAAAGTTTAAAAACGACAAGATGAGATGGAGGAAAATGCAGTATGCACTTGATCTTTCATCCAGTCTGTCGTTAGAAACACATCTGAAATACGTACATACGTAATTATGCAAGAGGAGCAAGGTTGTGAGTCTCGTCGGGTTTTCACCATATTGGTATGTGCAATAAAGCAGTGGAGGGGATGGAAGATACACAAAGTTGTGAATTGTGTGGGAATTTTCATAGCATGGGGCAGTGCGAGAAAATACCAGTAGTGAATATAACAGAGGTGTGTGAATATTGTAGTGAACAACATAATGTGAGCCAGTGCTACAAAGTTGGGGAAGTGATGGACATAGAATTCCACAGCGTGGAGGAAGAAAAGGGGCCAGCGGCAGGTCCTAGCAAAAGGTAAGTACATATTGTAAACAAATTTACACAGTGATGGGAATGAGAGAAGTGGTGCAACATTACAACTATTTGTGTAGAAAAGTGGGGAATAGAGAATAAGTGGTGCAATGCTGTTTGATGTTTTCTTCTAGTTTTTAGGGCCGATGAATTATTTTACGAGGATGGTCCTTTAGTAAATATTATGAGGGTAGTTAGTTTGTTTTAGATAAATATTTATCTATTTATTTATCTACAATTTTATGCTCCTTCATAAGCCCGATAGGCTAAAAGAAAGGATTACTAATAAAAAATCAAAAAAATCAAATCAAAATTTGTTTTAGGAGGCCAGTTTAATTATTTCACTGGAGTGGTTTAATTATGTATCTCAATTTTTTCTGGATTAGATTATCTCATTACTTGGTTTTGCTCGAATTGGTTGGGTTACTGCTGGAAAAATATTTAGCGAACGCAGTAAGCCACGTCACCCCCTAGATACACTTTCTCTCCCCAATGTAAGAACGTGCCGTGCATAACGCATCCAGCACCGTCATCCTTTCGCGTTTCCACAGCCGCCGGCGTGAGGTACTTTTGCCATGCTGGACTCTAAACTATGCACCGCTTTGACTCTATATCTACCATGCCGAACGACAAAGTATGCAGTCCATCGCCAGTGCATTCTCGCTGCCTTATACCTACAATAGTTAAACTATCTAAAATAAGTACCGGTTCCCCAAATATCTGTCTATGAAATTCTTCCTTAACTATATGAACTGGACATTTCAGGGCCTCTCTTAATTACTAAGCAAAATTTGTTCCAAATGCGACACCTACCTACATAAAGACCTTAAACGTTAGACTACAATTCTAATTTTTATGTACAGATCAGTTATGCGACACAACTTGCCATTTTGTAAGCATCTGCTTCAATAATTATGTGGATAAATAATTACTAGAATCCTAGCTGTGTTTAAATTGTTGCAGAAACCTAGTCAATAAAAATTCTTTCATATCTGCAACATGCATAAAATTGTTTAAAATACTAAAATATTATTAGTTTTAAATATGTTTAACATGTTTAAAATAAAGTTTTACACCACCCAGATTTTTTTAATCGGATAATACTGCTTGTAGTATGGGTTCTCAGAATGAAGAATCTCAGAATGAATGTTCTCAGAATCAGAATTTTACTGGGTTCTATCCAATGTTTGGGTTGGAGTAATAAAACAATGTTACGTCAATTTGTTAACTTATTGAATTTTCTCAAGATTTATCAAAAACCTTGAATTCAAAATGCAAGGAACACAAGAAAAATACAAATTTGATCAAACTCCTAGTTAAGCTGTAAATTATGATTTTAGATCATGAACAAAAATTCGAAATAAAAAGAGAAATTTACGGAATGTTAATCAGAGTACTTAATTCGAGTTATAAATGCACCTGCAAACTGATTCTATTGATTTATCTATTTGAATTATAGATAAAACTTAGGAGGGGAGGTTGTGTGCTATCAACTACTGGATTTCGATCCCCTCTGGGTATGCTGTAGTGTGCCATGAATGTACAGCAACGCTGAAGCGGTTTGATTCCATGGCCACATTTGCGCCCGCCACACCCACCCAAAGGTGCCCAAAAATCGTTTTCACTCCAACTTTCACTCATTAAAAACCACGCCAAAAATCCAATTTAACTCCGATTTTCAAATTTCTTTCACCATTATGCTCCCAGATAGTTTCTTTCTTATTTCCAACATCCAACTCAACTTTTTGAAATTCTTAGTATTTTTAAAATTTAAAATTCTGAATGAGCATTGTTGTAGTAATCAACAAACCAAATTATGCCTGCGAAATAATCATCAAAAAAGTCGACACCTCCCACACGGTCACACGGTCATCGCACGTCGAAATAATGGCGATTTCTGAAATCCTCGCCCAAAAATACGTCTAAAACGGTTGCACCAAAAAATTCGACACCTTTGACCGTTGGCGTCATCACCGTGGCGCCGTGACCTTACGACCTACAACGCCCATCTTGGAACTCATCCCGTCCCCAAAAATTAGAAACACGTTGGCGAAAACCGGATGTGGAAATTCTAATCCGTTCTAAAGTTATCGTGGATACGGACAGACAGACAGACAGACAGACAAGACATTTCCATAAAGGGGTTTTCACCCCTTAGTAACACCTGCACGAAATTAGTGCACAAAATATTTTTAATCGTTTAATATATAACACCCATAAAAAAATTCAGAACGGTGCATGAAAATTCATGAAAATCATTTTCGAGCACACGATATTTGATATATACATGGTCCAAAAAAACTGCAAATTTAACGAGGCAGTTCAATCACAATTAATAAATAAATTTAGATTGCAGAATTTTTGCAATACCGTGAAAAACAAAAAAAATTATTACCATTTTTACTTGACAGTAAAAATGGTAATAATTTTTTTTAAATAATAATGGTACTAATAGTTTCTGAGGGAATAGTTTATACGAAATCCGAGTGGGTCAACTTTATACAGAAATGGGTATAAGTTTAGCCGCACGTTTTCATCTTATCACTATTTATTTGATGGAAACTCATGTTGACACAATGTGATAATATTTTACATGATCAGTCAGTTATATTAAATCAACATGAAAAAATACTCATTAGGTATAAATACGAGGGATGGCTGCCGTTTAAGTACAATTTGTGCAGTCAATAAATGAGTTTTTCAGTTGTGACTGCATAACTGCATACATAACTAGACAATTTGTATAATAATAGCCCACCATAATTCGACGCCAGGAGGACCATTGTGCCAATGAATATGATATAAACATGTAAAAATTGTGCACTCAGACAAGTACATACATTTGTGACGGTGAAAATTTGTCATGACACAAATAATGGGTTTAACCAAATAGTTCATTTCCTATTAGGAAATTCCTAAGCTAAAATCCATAAGTGTATTATTAATCTGATGATTTAACAATGCTTCAAATGATCATTATCATACACATTTTTAACTTGAATTATATGTATTAACATTATACTCGGAACGTGAGCAATTACAGACAAATATTTTGCACCCAACTCTATTTCGAATCCGATTGATATTTTTTTTAATTTTGCAGGTTAACTGAAAAGATGAGAACGTGCGGCTAAGCATGTTTACACATATTTCTGTATAAGTGTGATACGCTCGAATTCCATCAATCATTCTCTCAAGAAATACCACCCATTCACCAACATATATATCTAATTATTTAAAAAAGGTATAAAATGGAAGCAAAAACATTTTTATTAATCGCCTTCTACGCAGCAATAACGCTATTTCGTACCTGCCTGGCAAACGGGGTGCCACAATATCTCCTTCAATACATTGGTGACTCGAAATGCACCAAGGGAAACCACTCCCTATATATTTCCGAATCCTAGCAAGACTTGGTCGCACCGAGTGATGGGGAAGAAATTTATTTCGAAGTCATGGGATTGTAAGTCAAACCGTTTAGTTCAGGCTCAGTGTGTTGCTTATTAATTTCGTGATGACCTGTATTTCTTGCTGCATGTGTAAATAAAACGTGCATGTCTAAATTCTTTACGGGTGGAGTATAACTCAATATAACGAACTTGGCCATCACGTTAACCAATTCTTGGACGGAATTGGAGACGAATGTCGACATATTTGGACCACGTACAACAACCGATGGACGGCAACACGACTTGGCGATCCTCTTCAGATCGAGAGGGAAATTCAACTCTACGGCAAGTCATTTTTTCAAGATGTCCCTTACAAAGTGAAGGGATCGATCCCATCAATAATTCCACCGCTGAAGGTTAGGTCTTTCTACTTCAGTGGCAATTATTCTTGGGGACTGTTTACCGGACCGAAATTCACGGGAGATACGATCTGCTTCCTGCCACGGATAGAAGGAAGAGAATGGGGAATCACGGCATTTTCAATGTTTGTCTTTCCTGTTAAGAGCGTGGAGGAAGGGTGCTAATAATTAAACATGCATGTGTGACTAGGTTTATCATTTTCGAGTTAATAAAGGTATTGAGAATTTGAAATGTGAGCATTATTAATAGCGTTTCACTTAAATCCCTTGAGTTCCATCATCCTCAGAAGGTTGTCTTCTTTGAAAGTTTGAGTGTAATAAGTAAATATGCATATGCTGCTGTGAATTTGGCCACCCCTGGTCCATTTTCCCAGCGGCCCTTGCGGGCCGCTGGGAAAATGGACCACGGGTGGCCAAATTCATATTGTTTTATTTCTATAAATTACGATGCGATGTCAATATATGCGCTCGAATGAAAACACGGTGCAGACATTTTGTTCCTCTGTTTTTTAAACAATTTCGTGTTTTTATTAATCCATGTAGTGCTTAGAAACCATTAATACGCCGGTAAAATCAAATGTGGGAATATGAACATTGTTTTTGGCTTGTATGATAGCTTGTTTCTCATAATTGCATTTCTTTATGATCTTAAAGTTCCTTTTCAAAATTTTCGGGATTTCGGTATACCAATATTTCAGTGTGCACATTACAAAATAGTCTTTCCTCACAAATGCACCCTGGTCACTAAGTTCGAATCCTCTATCGGGCCAACCGATTTGATTAGTGCCGGCAGGTTTTGGTGTAGGTGAAATTCCGAATACTGCGAAAAAGACCTTTTGAGCGTTAGTGATACCGTCAGGTTTCCCGTCGTTATCACCTAGAAATAAATAAGATTGAACAATTTTTGTGTGTGCAGGAAACATTTTATTCATATTTAACTAAAATCCTATTGTCTAGTAGTTAAGTCTAAAGGTCCGTCCAAATCGAAGAAATTGTGACACTCGATTTTAATTTCATTCAACACTTTCAAAAACTCGCCAAACTGACTTCTGTTCATTGAAATGAACTCAAAAAGCGAATTTCCGCCAATGGTGATGGTAATTTCTTCACCGATTGTCGTACATTGCAAGTAAGACTTTCCTCCGAACCCCTTATTAAACACGATACAATCATTTAGCAAATGATCTGGAAAAAGGTGGTCCATGAGATCTGCATTTACAAATATTAACTAATTATTCTAAGCCTTTACAAAGTTTTTAATATTTGAGCGGAGCAGTTTGTGTAGGAAGTTGGGTTTCATAAATTTTCGGTATTTCGTTCAAAAAATTAAGTAATTCATGTAAATAGTGCCCTCGGAATCTCACATGATTATTATAGTATTCTGTACATCTGTAACCGCAAAGCTTAATGTCTAAAACGATCTCATTGATTAAGGTGTACCACTCAATCGAGTGATCATCAATTCTAGCGCTCAACCTTGGCTTGAAAAATGGCTTTGGCATAATTTTGCTCATACCACAAACTGCGGTAAGGTCTGTTCCATGAGCCCCTTCGTTGTCGGAAGATGATGCCGACGATGAAGATGTTCCAGACGATGAAAATTCAACACCTACATAGGAATATACGATCCTTAGCCAAGCAATGATTCGGAAGAATTCTTCCTATGAAAAACATGAGTACCTGATGCTAACGGAGCTTGTGAAGATTTTTCGATTTTCCTTCTTTTACAGATGAACTTTTTGAGTTTCTGAGCAGTCGACGGTTTACTCGAAGAACCGGCTTTCCCATCCAGATCGGGCTTACCACGCTTGGGTCGCTCATTTGCAGAAACAGGCGCATCTTCAGGCACTTGTTCAGATGTAATTTTTTCGTCGTCTGAGGCTAAGTCCTTCAGACTGTTTTCCATCTTATAGACTTGTGAATAGGTTCGAACTCAGCGAACAAATGCGGATAATACTCGCAAATTTTCTCCTTAAATACTATTGCCTCTATTTATATTTTTATTCGGATATTTTTTTTATGTATTTTATGTTTATTTATTGCTGCTTATTTCATTTTCAAAACCGGTTCGGAAATGCTAATTAAAAAAAAATATATATAAGCCTCATAATTCAGAGGTTTCCGAGAAACTTTTTCGGGAACTAATTTCAAATTTTTACGAGAGATAATTCCTCAGGATAAAATACACCTAAAATTATTTCCCCTGTATTATCACTTAACTTATATGTCACAGGTATGCTGTTTACGATTTCTCGAATTTTGAACAAGTCAGTGGTGAACGTCGAAGCGTAACCTTTCTCGAATGTTGCTTTTTGAATCTTAATTCTAACATACTGTCCGATTCGAAATTTAGGAGTAGACGGCTTTGACTTCTGCAAATCCTCGTAACTCTTCATCCAAACATTAAATTGATTGGAAGGCTTTACATCTTTTGGTCGACAGTTTATGGACCCATGCACTGAAGAATTATAGGATTGTACAAAGTCTTGTAAATTGTGTATGTATTTCGTATCATTTGTAAATGTGAAAAACTTATTCAGACGAAGCATTAGCGTTCTATTAAATCTATTATATTAATGAATATGGAGAAGAAATCCATTTCCCCAAAGGAATCTCAGTCCTGACAGTTCATTTCAGAAAAAGATCCTTTAAGCATAACAATGGAAATTGACCACGGTAATACATTTCAGTTGTTACATCCTTTTTCTATGAGTATTTCGGGAATTACGCAATCAGGCAAGACACAATTTTTAAAATCCTTGTTGCTAAATTCAAATAAGATTGTCACTCCAGCACCAGATAGGGTTGTAATATGCTTCACAGAGGAACAAGAAGCGTATAGAGAATTAGTGTCAAAATTACCTCATGTCGAACTAATCAAAGGCTTGGAATTCGATCTGGAGGAATTTAATCCGGATATCAATAATATTATTGTAATTGACGATCAAATGAATGACGCTGTTCAAAGCGAAAAAATCATCAACTACTTACAAAGGGGTCACATCACAAATCAGTCTCTGTAATAATTTTAACCCAAAATTTATTCCCGCAAGGTAAACACGGTAAAACCATGAGATAAAATACCCATTACACAGTAATTATGAAGTCGCCTACGTTTGCGGTGGGTGGGGTGGGTAAAAATTAATTACTTAAGCAGACAAGTTTTCCCGAACAAATCACGCTTCCTTCCCGACGCTTATAAAAAGGCTACAAAAAATCCTTACTCCTATTTAGTGTTAAATTTGCACCCACGTTGTGACGATCAGTACAGAGTAATACAAGGTATTTTAGGTGAAACGGATAAATTTGTTTATCTACCAAAATGAAATATATTATTGAAATTGAGGGCTTTCAGTTGCACAGTGCATTTATTATAAAAGAATTGTCAATCGTCGCCTCTGATCTCGAAAATCATTTTTTTGTCAAGTCACCGTATAGTTTCGATAGATTGCACATGAGCGATAGAAGAATTGTACGGTATTGCGAAAATCGTTTGCATAAAATTTATTGGTCATCTGGAAACGACAAATTTATTACCGTACGAGATTATTTACAAGAACTTTTGAATAGAGACGTAGATAATATTGTATATACTAAGGGAATGGCAAAAGTTAACGTTTTACGAAACTTGTTTAAACTAAATTGCAAACTTATTGACATTAATACTATGGATGATAATATTAATCAATTATGGGATCAGCTAAGATGTGAATATAACGACTTGCAAGAAATGACAGAGCAACAGTGCCCGTTACGATTTCATAAAGCAAATCCCCATTGTAGCCATTTCAAGGCGGCTGTAATTTCGTTTTATTTCGAAAAACTGCAACATCAGGATGAGCAAATGCTTACAGAGGAATCAAGGTTTTCTGAAGACGTTACACAAATCCAACGACCAGACCAGGAAGAAACTCGAAAGAAATTGAAGCGGCAACTCCCGACCAAATTAGAGCTCTCACAGAGATTGCTATGAATATTGTATGTGGAAATTTTCCGGTAGCAGAACAGAAATTAAAAAAGTTATCATTGCACAAAGACTCAATAAGAAAATTGTCAAAACGAACTTTATCACACAAGAAGAAAAAGCACTTATTATTGCAAAAGGGTGGTTTTCTACCTTTTCTGATTTCACCAGGTTTATCAGCATTAGGTGCAATTGCAGGTAGAGCCATTGGCTCACAATTGGGGTTATAAAATGGCACAAAGAATGCGACTGGTTGAAGACGACGAATACAAGCGTTTGCTAAAGAGACATACCCCTCTATCTCAAGTCAAAGAGCATTTCTTTCGTGATGCAAATGGTCGAGCCGATCAAGTACTTGATAATTCTGAAATCCCTGATGACATAAAAATTCAACTTTATGGTTCCATCATGAAAAGTGTAAAGCAACAATTGAATCAAATACTAGCTGATCCTATAAAGGTCAAACTTAGCCTAAACAAACCAGATGCAGCGATTAATGCCGATAGTAGTGCAGACTTTAGCTCCCTAGATCATTTTTCATCTGCTATATCGTCACCAAACTCAACCTTAAACCAGAGTTTCGCGTCGTCGAAAGGTTCAGCGACGGCGTGGGATCCAGATACACTTAATGAAGTTCCTCAAAGTTCTCCTTTAAATTTGGACGATATTATCTTACTCAGAAATGAGCCCGCAAACGTCAAAGCTACGAAGCTTATTCCCCTCATGACCATGCCGAAATCAAGGCCCGATCTTATCAAATGGGACACAAATGGAAGGGTAACTTTTTTTGGAACAGAATTTGCCCCGGAAACCAACATAATTGATTTGGTAAATTACGTAACACGAGAATTGAAGTGGAGTCATAATCCTGCAGGTATTAATCGTATGTTAACAGTTTGTAAGATGGTAAACGTTCCAGCGACAATGTTGTCCAAGGATGTTAAGCAAGACTTAATGGGTCCACTGGAAGGAATCAGAATTTGTTCTAATCAAACCGATAGCGCTTCTAGGATGGGAGGCTTTAAAAAATGGAAACCTATATCAAGTAAGGACAACTTAAATTCTAACTCAGACTCAGCTCGTTCATCGAGGGATACACATGGACCTACGCCGATGCGTAATGTAGATTCGGGTGCTAAAAGAAAACGACGCCGAAATCAAAATGCAAGCACAAGTTTCGGAACACCTAACTTATAAACCTTTCAACATGTTTAATAAGGACATGAGCACTTTCCAAAAACGGCTTCAATCGTACGAAGGATGGCCGACCAATAAGGCGCAAACACCCCATACGCTGGCCGAATGTGGATTTTATTATTCCGGCGAATCAGATAAAGTTATTTGTTATTTCTGTGGGGTCGGCGCGCACAATTGGTTGCCAGAAGATAATCCTTGGATTGAACACGCTCTTTTTTCGAATAAGTGTACATATTTATTGGTTAACAAAGCCAAAGCCAATCAGAAGGTAATTTTATCAAAAAAAATTTCAAGTCAAATTTGTATTAGTAATATTAGAATTACAAGCTTTGTTTTATTTCTATAGAAAAATTTTTCTGTTGATACCGCCTCTGAAGAACCTCATTCTGAAAATGGTAAAAATTTTGTTAGTTTCGCTACAGAAAAAATCAGACGATGCAAAATATTATAATGATTACCTTTCAGCTGCAGCTGCTGGAACTCCAATTCTGGCTACCGTAATGGTTGATCCTATCTGCAAAATTTGTGATGCATCTGAAGCGAGATTCGTGGTTCTGCCTTGTGCCCATTTAAGTATGTGTTTAGACTGCGTGTGTACACAAGATTATTGTCCACTTTGTCGCAAAAGGATCAAATTTCTTTTGAAAATATTTATTGCATAGACTCGACTTACATGTTTGTACAAATATAAAACTAATATATTTAAAATGAAATATAACCATTTTCGTTTACTTCATGCAATTTACAACTCTTAATTTTATTATTTCACATATACACTTAACATAAATTCTAACCGATGTAAACGGTTTACGCAACGATGCGACCATCATGATGGGCTATGCTATTAATCCCATCAGCTAAAATGTATCTCTTTGAATCAAAGCAATGGAGTGCAACTTTCGAAAAGTTTCCAGAATAGAGTTTGTGATGCCGTGAACGAATCAGATTCATTCTGCATACCAATTTCTTTTGTTTGAATAGCACTGATTTAAATCGTTTATGATTAATGTACTTATCAACTATTTGTTTCTTGACACCTTTCATTGCTTTCTTTCTTATACCTTTTCCAAGAAAGGAATACATCTTCAGCGCAACACCTACGAAACTCTCTAGAACATTTCCTTTTGCTTCATCTGTCATCTTCCCTATAACTTTCTTGTTGACGTTCGAATAAAGAAAGTGTGATTGGTCATAATTACTAAAATCAAACTCGTCAGCGTGCTCAGCCAAGTCCTCGTACAAATCTGCAGTGGTTATTGAATATGCTAATGAATCAGTATCTGTAAACAAGAATTTCGCTCTTTCCCCGAACCACTCGCCAATTTTATCATAGTGCCACTCATACATAAAGAGTTTACTTAAGTCGAGTACCGTGAAGGCAATATACAACGGCTTATTTAATTTCACCACTGCACGGTCAAGAAAAGTTATGACGAGGTCAGGACTTAAAATTTGACAATTTTTGAAATTCGAATGTCTAGTCAACTTCTTCATCTGCTCTAGGTTACTCACAATTCTAACATCTTCTCGATTTCGTACTTGTTCTGCGGATTTCCCGAAAATGCTACTTACAATAAATTTGAACAGATTTTGTTCAAAAATGGTTCGTGCTTGTTGACGCAAAGAACCGTTAAATAAGACATAATTTTTCAACCATGCAGATTGACTGAACTTAATTACACTGTGTACTTTTTCTAAAGTCATTCCTTTCTTTAAATAATATTTTAAATTCCTATAATGAACAGCGTACCTTTTACGAGGGCCCAAATGCGGTACGAGCTTAGGTTGCTTCTCAGAATAAGTCATATTATAATGCGAAATAAGGTCTGTCTGATACGAAGAAAGTAGCTTACTGTTTACACAAATTTTCTCGGAGGCAAGCGGGTACTCTGAATGTTTGGGGTGCAATGCCGACCCGTACCCTAGGTCCACAACTAAAATTCGCCAGATATTATCTTCATCGCCCCATTTTAAAATTTCTTCCGTTGTCAAATTCTGAACGAACTCTGCGTCTTCCCATTCAAAATCTCCTGTGGGCAAATGCTGAAGAAGAGCTTCCCCGTACAAATTGTTCTTGTCAATGTAAAAAAGATAATTGTCTCCATCTTTTATTTTTCCGCTTTTTCGTATATACTTATTCCTCGCCGAAGCATATCGCGTCGAAATCATTGAAACACCACCGCGGAGTCCTAATTCTATAGTATTATACATGGCAGAATCGATAAACAAATCTAAAACCTGTTTCGTATTTAATAATGCAGCATCCCATGAATACCCTGCTAGCGAATAATAGTGAACAGGATCTAGTTTATAATGTGTCAAGGCAACCTCACGAAATTTCTCGAAAACACAAGCCAACAACAAAGTATCGGTCATTAAATAGAGATCATGATAATCCCCTAAATCCGAGCAATATGATTTGAAAATATGTTTACCGTACTTGTAATCAACATCTGAAACGCCCGAACTTGCCAATGAATTGTAAAAGTCGGATTTTTTGGGAAACTTTTTTTGATCAAACTTTTTCCACTTATCCATATATTCATACATATAAATTCCTTTTCTGGACATCTCTTTAACCGCACCCTGTCCGAAAATCTGTATTAATGGTTTGAAGTCTTGCTCAAAATTATTTCCCAACAACAAGTCATTCGTCAGAGTATCCAGCGAGGCTGTGAGGAAGAGAAACGAATCCAGAAAAACGTAATTCTCACAGAGCAACGCCATATACTTTTCAGAATTAGATGGAATCACTTTCACTTCTTTCGCAGACGGTTTTCTGACGTAACTAAGCAGTAAGTGCGAATCATAGCTCCTAAAATTGTGCATTAAAACCGGTATTCTATCTTTTTGACGGTATTTGGCATTACATTGACGATGCGCTGCCCCCCTAAAGCGTCCAGTTTCATGTGAATGGTCCCTTACTTTATCCTCCTGGAGAACATTTTCACAAATGTGACAAATATTACTCTCTTCATACAATGTTTGCTCTTCTAATGTAGGATTTCTCATGGGCACCTTGTTTAAATTCAAACTATTTAGTTGATCGCAAATTTCATCAAGCTCTTTTACGAATATTTCCATGCAATCCTTTCCACAATTTAAACTAGCTCGTCGCAGTTCTGCTCGTTTTTCTATAATTTTTACAAATTTCTATAACTTAACTGATAACTGTGATTCAAGATCATATTGTGCTAAACATTTCCAAATTACATACCCACATCCTGACGGACCTAGAAGCCCGTATCTAAGTGAATAAATTTCATAAATTTTTGATATTCATGCATTCTATTGCAGATTAATATCTATAATTACTTACATTGTTCCCTGATCAATTTTGAGGTTAAGATTTTGTAATACAGGATCCGTTTTGTACATTTTGCACCCATTTTTTACAACAATAGCCATTTCAGAACTTAGCAATTACAGAGGAACTATTTAGTATTAAAAATTTACACAAAATACAAATCTTAGCTTGGAATCGAATGCCAGGAGTTGAATGACTATGAAAAATCAATATTAAAAATATAAGTCTAATGTCTAGTATTGTCTACATCCAGTTTTTATTGAAACAATAACAATGCGTGGGAAAATTGAGGCTGAAACAAAGATAGGTTGTCATTTTTATTGTGTTTCCCAGTCATAACGTGTAATTTTATCGTGTGGTATATTTTTCTATGCAAATGATGCACAATAATAAATTTTTAAAGTCGAGCAGTTATTAAATTAAAGTGGAAAAATTTATAAAATGGATATTATTGTTAAAATCGAGTCACATTTTTGCATTTTTTGCATATTTAATTAATAAGTTCTTTAACTGTAAAATTTATTACATTAACCAATTCTTAATTATTTATAAAAGAAAGTAGTTAATTTCGCATTTTCTTTCAGCAAATATTTAATTAGTATGGGTTTTTAAGATTTGAGAACGATATTATACTGTTCATGGATTTTCCAGTGTGACGTTGAACGTTTGTATTTTACAATACTATGATGCCAATTAAATATTGTGCACATTTAGATATATATATCGTCGGTTGAATACGACATGATGATTTACTAGGAATAGAAGTACCTCATATATTTAATTAAGAAATTTTATTCAAGTTAAGTTCTCATGCTTATTTATCTGATTTTGTTTCAACTTTATTGCACAAATTTCTGAAAAAATTATATAATTAATTGCAATTCTATGTATATCGTTCAGTGAGAAGAACATATGCATACATTATGTACGTACACTACATAACCGACCTCAGGTTGAGTAAGGTACGCAAGGTCAATCTTTCAATCACAACAACTCACATCCTGCACTAGATAAATGCACAATCTGCTTAAACAAACTGTTATAATTAAATATTTCAAGACTTTGATGAAAAATATGCATCAAAATTTCTGGATCTGATAAAATACATGCATAAGTAAGCAGTTTACGCGTACGCCACATAATTTTGTACATTAGCGGCGGAAACATAGGGAGATTGTCTTCCCAATCTGTCCATGATACAAATGCCCCTCCCCGTTTTATCCTACCATGTCCTCTGTGTTCCCCATCTTCCGCCTGCAATGCTTGATATGTATGTATATTTATTTTTTTATGATGGATAATAATAGCAGGAAAAGATTAACAAATAAATGGCAATTATGTGCAAATTATTATATTTTTATTACTTTTATTTACTCACATATTTCCCATAAAATTCCAACTCCTGCGTAACACAAGAATCAAACAGATTCCACAATTGTTCCATAATCACACGTTTTTCTTTATCATCATCCTTTCCCACTGCGTATTTGTAATCGTCCACCAATTTTTTGGTCATGGCGATCCACCCATTTTCCACCTCCATCAAACTCTCTTTCAATTTCTTTGACTTGACCAACATTCTATAGCACTTTTCATGCTCCTTGTACAACGCATGTTTCCCATTTCGCCCACCCTCTGGAGATTTTACGCCACTCAAATGACTCGTCGTACTCAAAACGGTCACATTTTCGATGAAAATCCACGGTTTAAATGCGGAATATTCCGGATCCGGCGTGCCCGTAAAGTAATGGATATCCTGACATCCTCCCCCTCCATGCAAGACACTGACTTGGCTCGACGTGGAGACGAAAGATCCATCACATCCCATGCAAATTCCACTCGGTCCATCTCGCAAAATTTTCATCATACAGTTTTCATCAAACTTGTTGTCTGACGAATACTTGCCAAGTAATTTCTTCCCCTCGGAAAACCTCCTGTCTTCATCTTCATCAGCGGAAGACGTTCCAAACACGGCGGAGAAGTCGAAGGGTGTGACCCCATCCCAAAATCCGAGAGTGACCGCTTTCTCCATGAGTCCGTCCGACATTAAGTCAATTTTTGTCCGGATTGATAAATCGTTCGAGATATTTCTGTATCCGCTCGTGACTCGCTCTGCCGCCCAGAGGGACCCGGCCGTCTCGAGGACGTACGCCTCCGTCTTGTCCGCGATGAGGAAGGAGTTGTGGTAGGACCAATTTTTCATCGAGTCGGAGCAAGGTCCGCCTTGACCGTGCCGTTCGAACAGTGTCGTCAGCACGGTGACGGCGTGGGAGGCAGTTTTACTTCGGATGAGAGCAAGACGGACGAGGTCCATGCCGAGGAGTTTGGGTTTGATGTCTTCCTTTGCGTTGTTTAGTTTTGTCCAGACGGCTTCATTTCCTGGGAGAAAGGTGACATGGTTTTATTTATTAGTCTAAAATAATGTTTTTTTATATTCTAATAATTTATGACAATTAGTGGAGTTTGTGCGGTTAATAATGATGTGGATATTGAAAAAATGTTTGCATTGAATATGGATTTACCAATGCAAACGCCGTATTCGTTAGCCCCCATTTCTGCCCCCCACATCCAGCTCGGTTTGCTTAAAATTGTTGCAAAAGTCTCGTCCACTTGGTCAATCTCGATGTAAGTGCATTTCTCTGGCACGGATTTATCATGTGTCTAATAAAAAATGAAACAAGGTATTATTTAAACAATAATGATGGTTAATATTAATTATATGGAGGGACAATTGCATATCATATTTTAGAGATGGCAGTCTAAGAATTAAATTTCATAGATTTCGATCGCTAGTTTCAATTTTTTATAAGATTTCGCCAAAAATTAATTATGGATTGACAATACTCGCAATTCCATGATTATGAATTTCTATTATCGGAAAAGACATAATTTATAACTGTTGCAATTTATGATTCAAATTTCCTTATAAAATACATACCTGCCTAGGAACGTAAACAATTTCTTGCACTTCATCTGACGGGCGGTCAGAATTTTTGCCGAAAACGACACAATTATTGACCGTATGGGGTGGAAGGCAGACAAATGTGTCACAGGAAATAGGTTTCATGATTGGTTTGAATTTAAATTGGTTATTTAATTTGTAATGATTAAAATATTATTGAGTATATAAAACAAAGCAAAACACATGTTCCCTTAGTGAACTTCACTCATGCTGCAACATATGACATATCGTCGGTGTAACTTGAAAAAGAGCTAAGTGCACTCTCTCCCTAATATGAAAAAGAGCTAAGAGCATTCTATCCTTAATATGAAAAAGAGCTAAGTGCACTTTTGACAGTATGGAAAGGAGCTATGTGCACACTAAAAACTATTTAAATATATAAACATTAGAAAAACACAAAATTACCGAATTATGTTGATCTGAAATATCATTAATTATAGTTTTACGGCAGTAATTATTTAATAAAATTTAAGCATTACCATTGGCTATTTTTGCAAGTTTATATTTTGCATATAGTTCTTTTTCAAATTAAGGATAGAATGCACTTAGCTCTTTTTCATATTAGAGAGAGAATGCACTTAGCTCTTTTTCATATTAGGGAGAGAGTGCACTTAGCTCTTTTTCAAGTTACACCGACGATATCTAAGTCACGTTACGTAGCCCATGTACATATTTGGTTTGTATACGCATATTGTGGAATGCAGCACTGCATAAATAAAAAAAGTGAATGCAGGAAACCGTATGCAGGAAATGCTTGATTTATAAATAAGAATAGTGTGTCACTGTTAGTGACGTCTTAAGTATGATTCGATTTAGTTAATTTCTGAATAAAAAAATTTTTCGATAATAAATTACACTACTTGTTAAGGTACGTATCTTAATTACATTTTTAATGTTAATAAACTATGTATTAGCTTAATGCAATGTGAAACTTGTACATACATGTCATCAATGAATTCAGAATGACATTTATCAAATATTAATTTGCAAATGTATAATTTATTTAGGAAAATATACAATAGTTTTTTTCGAATAAAATGCAAGCTAATTTTGCATTGTTTCATGTGTACATATGTGTGAATATCACGATGACAACGATTGTTTTTCAAAGTAGTATCGTCACAACAAGAAAATTGTTCGATGCATATTTAAGTAAACGTTCCGTAAAATTGTTACGACGCGATACCGATACTTCCGAACTAATTGGTGCATTTCAATTGGATAAAAAAATCACCTTCCCAAAAAAAGAAATACCACGAAATGCAACTATCACAAAATGTAAGACGAATCAAACTAACTGATGCAAATTACCTTTTTACATACGCCGGAATAATAATTGTCTTTTGTGTTTATAAAGATATGCCGACGTAAATTTACATGCAGTTTCCGAAAGTTTGATGAATGAATAATGAATGATAATAATAATAATAATAATAATAATAATAATAATGAATTTCATGAATATAATTTTATATTGATTTTTCTCAATTTGACTAAATCATTTCAAATAAAGATACACATATTCGTTTTTCGTGTTGATGTGGAGTTGTAAATTGTAGCGCAAGCAAATTTAAGTATTTATGTGGGTGGAAATATTTAATTGCTAAATTGTTATTATCAGCATTTCTACTACACGTTTGTAATATCTAGATTACATATCGTTATGAATCACAACGCATAATTCACGAAAATTTGATTAGATAACATTATAGTTAATAGAATACAGGATACTTAAATGCAAGCGAAATCATTTTGTATTTATTTTACAGTAACAAGAACTGGCTATAATTATAAGAACAAGTCAGGCATTTTTTGAAATAAACCTTACTAAAGTAACTTGTTCTCATTTTAGTGGGGACGATTTAATTTGATTCTCAAAACGTATGTAAAATGCATTCCAGCGAGATGAGAAACGATGAAATATGGATTTGCCTGAACAGCCATGTTCATCTATCTTATCTGCACAAATATATACATACATAAACAAAACACAAACTTAATATTTATGATAAGTAGTCGCATATTTGTAAGTAGATCAGATCCAACCACTGTCCAGATAACACTGAATTCTCTCCATCAAAACCCATTCAATGGACTTCAACCAGTTAAATAATTACCAAAAATTGCCAGACTCTAGTACAGAAACCTTAGCAGCCGCTCCGGTACCTACCACAAGAAGTACCTCCAGCAAGATCGGAAGGGAGGATCCACTTTACAGCACAATTTGCAATATAAGCAAATCTCTTCATCATGTAAGGCCGTTTAAAATAAATGTAAAATTGGAGTCTAATTATTTTTAAACATTCTTTTAGATACTGACGTGACGCCACACCTGTTAAAATTGAAATGTTTAACCATAATTATTGCCATGTTGACATCAATTTTTGCACTAATTTTGATACTAAACACGACAACAATTCTGCCTGACATGTTACCATATTCAGACAAAATTTATGCAGATTGCAACATTGCTGAGAAGAAGAGACTTGTCAAACCATTCCTCTTCGACTTGGCTCACCCTGAGTGGAACTTTTGTGGAAATGACGACATAACCTTGGTATTAAATAATCTAAAAAATCCTACGAATCACTCCCATCCGAAAATATTTTGTCCCGGCGCAGTTAAAATTATTAACTTGCAAATCGATCCCTTCATGAGTGGGGAGTTTGACTCGATTCTTACCGAGTTTCCTAAACTTGACAGTTTAACTTTATTAGGGCCAATTAGAAATATGGTGCAATGTTCACCTCCAAAATTTGAGGGTAGAAGAAAAATGGTCTTGCCAATTTCCTCGCTGCGATTAGTCGATACGTCTTTTTGCACGAATTTATTCGGGCGAATGGCAAATAAGATGGAGCTTCCGTGTCTTCAAGACGTGCATTTGGAGTGCAGTCATCCTTTCGTTAATGAGACAGAGGGGTCACTTATGTCCCTGAAGGCGCTGGAAAATTATTACCCATCGCTTAAAACGGTACATTATGAAAGCACAACATATCCCGGTGTGGAGCAACTGACAAGGGAGGAATCGCATGTTGAACTTTGTATTGTATATAACGAATGCTTTTAATAAAAAATTTCTGTTAAATAAGTAAAGGAAGATTTTGCTCATGAGTACTCATTATTTCGTACAGAACTACATAAGGCATGCTGATTAAATGTAGTTACATTTCATATCAGCTTATGGTCTGGGCATTAACAGTTAGGTATTTTGGGAGCAAATTTGAATTACTATATGTCGGTGTAACTTGAAAAAGAGCTAAGTGCACTCTTTCCCTAATTCGAAAAAGAGTTAAGTGCATTATATCCTTAATATGAAGAAGAGCTAAGGGCACTCGATCGTTAATTTGAAAAAGAGCTATATGCAAAATATAAACTTGCAAAAATAGCCAGTGGTAATGCTTAAATTTTGTTAAATAATTATTGACGTAAAACTATAATTAATAATATTTCAGATCAACATAATTCTAAGTTTGTAATTTTGTAATTTTTAGTTTTTCTAATGTTTATATATTTAAATAGTTTTTAGTGTGCACATAGCTCCTTTCCATACTGTCAAAAGTGCACTAATCCTAAGCTCTTTTTCATATTAAGGATAGAATGCACTTAGCTCTTTTTCCAATTAGACCACATGTAAATGTGGGAAAATATGAATCATTTATGAAAAATGGTAAAAATGGTGTCAGATTTTCATGAATTGAGGGAACTTTCTCAATTCCAGGAACCCAAACAGGATGAAGAAATCGGTCCGGTGCAACAAACCGGTGAAACTTTGGCCGGAGTAGTTAGTTTACTGACAAGTATTTTCAACGGATTAACAACTTTTCCAGTCAACACGGTCCATGCCGTTTGAAACAGCAGGCTGACCAAATAACGGCAGAGGCTCAGGAACAAGCGGCGAGAAATGCGACTAAAAATAATAATGGAACAAAATTAGCGGGGGTAGATATGAAACAATTGCAGGGCGTCCACCAACTCCCAGCCGTCCAACAATTTCAAAACGGTCAACAATTACAAGGCGTCCAACAAGCCTTGCCTCTTCCCCCAGTAGTGATAACCCCACCACCACAACAACCAATACCTCAACCAGTCCAGATTCTAGCGACTTTACCTCCGCAGGTCGCAGCAGCCACGACACCGGACGACGGAGAAGAAGATGGCGATGAGGACGAGGATACTAAAAAATTGAGATTCACCAATGTCACGATTCATTAATTCAGTTGTTTTTATGTTAAACATAGAAGTAAAAAAACGTATTTGAAACAGGCATGTTAAAAATCGTAACAAAAATTTTTGCAAATCGATAGTATGCTTATCACATATGTATGTATGTACATTATGATATGCCTACATACAATAAATAAGTTAACAGAAAAACCCATGAAAAAGATAAACTTGTCCATGAAAACTAATGTGACTCATGAGCCATGGGCGGATGTAGATCTGTACGTACCCACATCTCGTTCGGCTTCACTCGATCTTCATTCCCATTACGTAATTCAACTCAGCTGCGGCATTTACTGTCAAGTGTGCGTCTCATTAAATAATTTTTGCATTTGGAGTATATTTTTGCAACATAAATTTGGCCAAGTCCAACCAAAAAATTCAACAACCACACATACATACGTATACGTAAATTATAAAAGCAGTCCAGGTAAGTCCATGTAAATTCGTGGATTATCTGTAATTTCTTTAAAATTATAATTATTATAATTATTTTTCATTTCATTTCTCACCTCAAATTTCAGAAAAACACAAAATTTCCCTTAGTCCACAATGACCACACCGTTATCCCCCTGGACCACCCATTCCCAACTGGTATTTATCCCCCCACAAATTAACAAAGGTGGTTTCGGCACCGTATACAAAGCCAGAGACGCCGTGGACAAATGTCACTACGCCATCAAACAAATCTGCATCGCAAAAGCGCTCCCTCACTTAAATTACGATGTCAACCTGCTCCTCCAAGAGGTCGAACTTTTGCAGCACATCAACCATCCCAACATCGTCCGATACCACACTAGCTGGTTGGAAGGGCCTGATTCGCAAAATATTTTAAATGACGCGCTCCGCTTTCCCAGCAGCCCGTCCTCCACGGCGAGCATCGTTTCTCCAAATAATTTCCTCTTCGTCCAAATGGAACTTTGTGACACGACGTTGAAAGCGGTCATCGAGCGGGACGAATTCGACTTAGCGGCAGAAATACCGGAAATGATTCTCCAGCTTTGCAAAGCCCTCGTGGCAATTCACGACATGAATATCGTCCACCGTGATTTGAAACCGGACAATATTTTCTTGGCGAAAAACTTGTGGAAAATTGGAGATTTTGGATTGTCTAGAAGAATTGCGGATCAGGAAAATTCATCAGATTTGCTACCAGTCGCGGGATGTGTACCGTATCGATGTCCGGATGTGGGGTGTAGCAAAAAATCGGACGTTTACACGCTCGCATTGGTACTGGCAGAAGTGCTGTATGCGACCGTGAAAGGGGAGAAAGTTGCGTTTAATACGAAGAAAGTGATGGAAATTGTGAAATGCCTGGATGATAAGTTTTCAGAAGAGTGTGGAATTATTTTGGAAATGTTGAATCATGAGAGAGAATTCAGAATTAATTCTGACTTGGTTTATGCAAAGTTCAAAGAATTGTATGGAAAAGTTCCGGTGCAAGTGGGTTACTTTTTATATCAAAGTTTTATATATGTATGTATGTATGCATTTTTTGCATTTTTAAAATAATTTTTGAACTATTTCAGGTAGAATGTGTGGACACTGGGGTTGAAATCGAAGTCAAATTTTCGGATTTTATTGGTAAAGAAATCCTAAATAATTAATTAATGTTGTAAAAATGACAATTATTTTAACAGTTTTGAGCCAAGGAGGGGAAGCTATTAGCAAACTTATTTTTGAAAAACATCACCCCGTCGTGGAAAAGTGGGATAGAGTCTTATCCATCATGAAGCTAAAAGAAAGCAAGAAAATAGCAAATCTTATCGATTTAAAGTATGACAAACAAATCATTGTCTCGGAAACTATGAAGGTTTGGATCACGGAAACTGGAGCAAATGCGACATTCGCAAGACTCGTGTGCATTTTTAAACAATGCAAATTTTTGGCACTGGCAGGTATTTTATTCATAAATTGATATAAAGCTTTTCACAAATTATTTGTAATATATTACTGATATAATTAGGGCAGTCAAGGTATGTGAATATTTAGATTAGGGATAGTTAAAGTTAAAGATTATAACCTATTTCTGATTATAATTGATTGAAATAATTTTCTATTTGGAAGATTACTATAATAATCGCATAGCTTGAGAACCCCTATTATAATGAATATTCTTAGATAATCCTTAAAATAGTTTATTAAAAAAAATATCGATTGCCTAAGTAATAGATACTTTGACTACCCTTATTATTTACAATTTCCTAATTCCAGACCATCTCGCCACTCAAGTGGGACACATTCGCAGAAGAAACAAATCCAATCCTGTCCATGACGGAATCTGGTTTGAAGTCCGAAAACCCGTCTCTAACTTTACCGGAAGAATCCAGAAATTAGAAACTATCCATTCCCTCATTCTTGACACTTTTTTCAACCCAGATTGCCAACAATACATCATAATCGCTGGGTTGGGCGGTGTCGGAAAAAGTGACCTTGTTCGTAAATACGCTCAAGACAATTACTCCTTCTTCGACGGAAATGTAATTTGGATAACGGCCGAAAACAGCCTCTCAATGAGCACAAGTTTCAAGAAACTGGCCACAAAGCTCAACCCAAATTTCCAAAGTACCGATTCAAAACCCATCTCCGAATATGTCGATTTCGTCTACAATTATTTCAAAGATTGCGCCGTTCTATTCATCTTTGACAACGCAAACTCCCTCCGCGACGATGACGACGGCATTTTTGCCTTTCTCCCAAACAACCTCCCCCCGGACGCCATCTTCCCAAATATTATACTCACGACGAGAAATCGCGACATAATTTCCTCCATGGATAACTCCGTAAAATTGCTGAACCTTGACGTTTTAGAAGACCGCGAAACGCACGATTTTATCACAAATTCCCTCACGACAAACCCAGAAAGTCACGATGTCTCCAAACTTGGCCAAACTTTAGAAAATCTACCCCTCGCTTTACAACAAGCCGTCGCATACATTCGAGAAGAACACAAAATCCGGCAAAAACTTGGCACCACATTTTCCATCTCCGAATACATTACCCTCTTTCAAAACATGTCTCAGCAACTTCTCGACTTCCCCCTGCCGCTAAATTCAACTTCAAACTCGTACGAAAAAACGACATTTATCACGTGGAAAATCACTTTTGAAAAGATCGGCCAACATGAAATTTACGGCGAATTGGCCATCTACATCATGTCATTGCTTGCTTACCTTTCCCCCGATTCGATCTGGGGCAGCATGATTTTCGAAATTTCTAAACCCTACGCAGAAATCTGCCAAGAAGCGGGCGTTTCAAAGAAAAAATTGCCATACGCGGATACCGAAGAAGACAAAACTTTGCTGTTACACAACGTTGTTGGACACACGTTGTACCTGATTGAACAATACTCAATGTGTCGGTTCAATCAAGAATATGAAATTTACATCCATCGACTCGTCCAACACGTCATGCGACTCCATATTCGCAAAGATGGCGGCGAGTTTCACATTTTGGACGAACTTTTGCAATATTTCAAGCAAAAGTATAAAAAACATATAGCCATAGTGGAAACAAATCACGCTGTTTCGTGCTGGGAACATGGCTTAAATTCCCAAAATTTAGACGAGCTTCTCAACAAACATTCCCATTTGGTCCACTCAATTTCCATGGATTTATCAATGTGCCTCCTGGATATCAAATCGGCGATTGAATTTCAAGAAAACTCAATTCCTAAATTGCAACAAGTCCTTGGCCCTGTGCATGATGACGTGTATAATTTAAAAACGTCGTACGCCGCGGATTTAGAAGTTGCGGGAAATTTTAAAGCCGCTCTCACCTTAAGATTGGAAATCTGTAACGATTTCTCCGCCATCTTTCCGGCATCAGATTGGAAACGAATTTTACCACAACTTGACTTAGCAAGAACATACACAGTACTCGGAAAATTGGACGAATCGCACAATATTCTTACAGAATTGTCAGAAATAACTAAATCTTCCCAATCTGACACATCCGACTATTGCAACATTCACACAATAACACAACTGCAGTTTTCAGTCGGCGACAATTTAGAGAAAAAACTGCAATTCGACGCAGCAATCGCAGTGTATCAAAATTTGCTCGAGTTACTCCAAAAAAGTACAACAGAAGACGTCGACCTCTTGATGCTAAACACAAAATCAAAACTTGCCAAAGTCCTCCGCTCCAAAAAAAAGTATCCCGAAGCAGTCACTCTTTGTGACGAAGTTACTATCAAATGTACCGAAAAATACGGTCCTTTTAACCCCATCGGAACAGGCGCTAAACGCATGATGGCGTACATTTACCAAGACCAAGGTGATTTTTTTAAAGCATCCGCCATTTTTCGAGACGTACTTTTAATCGAGCGGCGAAAAAACGAGACAACCCTCCCCGCAAAACCGGACAATATAGCAACTATACGATCCGGCGAATATATAACGTGGAATAATTTGGCGTGGGCGGAAATGAAGTTGGGCAATTGCAAGGGCGGCTTAGAAATTTGTGACGAATTATTAAAAGCTTTGGACACCTCGTTTGGGGAAGACAGTCCCACCGCTTTGCTGACACAACACACCAAAGCGCATGCGTCACAAGAGGGCGGCGAGTTTGAACAGGCGCTGTCGCTTCATCGTAAAATATTTGCGAAAAGAGTGGAGATGTTTGGAAAGCGTGATTATTGCACGGCGTCCTCTTCGTTCGGAATTGCTATGGCGCTAAGATCGCTGGGCAAACCGAGAGAAGCGATGGAGCTGTTGAAAGGCGTCCTCAAAATTCAGCAAGATCAACTGGGACCATTGCACTTATCAACGTTGGAAACCCAAACCAACATTGCGTGTACACTGCCAAGCTGTGAAGTTAATAAGAATGTGGTGGTTGCAAAATTGACAGAAATTTGCGAATTTTTACAAACTGCTGGTGCACTGCGGAACAATCATCCCTTAGTTTTGCAAGCAAAGCATGGTTTGGCGGAATCGCTAAGAGAGTCGGGTAGGGTGGAGGAATCGCTAAAAATTTATGAAGAAATTTGTACCCTGTCTAAACAATTGATGGGGGCAGATCATCCTATCGTTTGGACAAGAGTGCATAACAGAAATGCTATTCGTGCTCAAATTACAGGAGAAAATGATGCAGTTGATGATTTAACTGTGGGAAATTTATCAATTTGTGAACCAGTCGGAAATTTGAATACTGTTGCAAATCATCAACATTATAATTAGAACTTGTTATTAATACCCTTGTGACTATTTAAATATTATAATAAATTATTATTAAACATGAATAAATTGATGCTAAATGTATGATGAAATTGGTATGGGCGAAAGCACAATTGCAACAATTCAAAATGCAACTCATGTTAGAAAAAGTTTACGAAAACTACGAGTGTGTAGTTAATTAGGCAACTTTTAACAGATCAATTTATCTCAAGTCCGCAATAGTTTTAAAGTTTCGATCGTGTATATATATAAATACGTAAATATGCAGATTAATATACGGATTACTCGTCTAGAAATTTATGTATATGTGTGCCTAACCTGATTTTCCTCGGGTGAAAAATTGTGGTTAAATTTACCATTTCAAATTAAATTTACTAAATTTATTTGTTGTGTCAAGGACGTTCTCAGGATTTGTTAACTAAGTTAATTAATAAGTACAAATCATAATTATATCTTTAAGGTATACGTAATTGAGAAACCTTTTTCTAATTTTGAAGCCACACATATCTTTATATGAAATATTCAATGTAATTTATAAAGTGTCAAGAAAATCCCAAAAATTGTTTTTATCTATTTTTCAAAATTATCTCATTCTCATATCTATATAAACATATTACAGTTTTGATTTCCGAGCGGAAGATTTCCATGAATTGGGAACATAAAGGTATATTATGTAAGCTTAAGTAAAAAATTTATTTCTAACCATATGATTATCAAACATCTAATCTATTCTTATCGACAATAAACATGTAATCGTGTGACCCACAATTAGTTCATAAATCCCACTCTTTCCTTCCATCGTGCAAACTTTTAATGCAAAGTTACCCATGCCAATTCCAAACCCTATCGGATACAAAGATTTAGTACGTTTTCTTAGAATTTTATAACTTATGCTATCCCTCCTACTCTCACTTTTGTTATTTAAATAATATCTAATTATCTCCCTAAATCCCAAAATCACTTTCCTCTCACCCTCCCCACATTTAACCACAATAGAAATAAGTTTTGGAATTATGGTAAATACCCCGGTCGAAATAGAGGCAAAAATAAGGTAAAATATCACATTAAAAACTCCGTGTATTTTAATCGTTGCAAAATTACTTAACACAGTCAGCCCAAAAATTGTGATACTGCCCAGACACAAAATGTTCATCGTTTCGACACGACAATGTTGCAAAATTATGCGAAAAATGTTAAAATATTGGAAACATTTCTCAACTTGGGAAAAATATTCTTGACCAGATTTCACACCTTGCAGTGTGACAATTAGCTTATTAAATACGGTAGAAAATCCACAAACTCGCAATAACAAGTATAACACGCAAAATGCAAACATTCGCGATCCTTCAAATGTACATGTAAAAATATACCCTAATCGGACAAGAGTCACCAATATTTCTACTATTACAGATTCAACTTTAACATCTAAAGAGTCCAAAACCAATTTGTATAAAATATAGGGAGGATCCACTTCCAATATTATAAAAAATGGGGCAAAAACAAAGGGGAAAATTACATAGTAAACCATTCCCCCTTGAAGAAATTTTACTATAAGTTCTGTGTCTTTCATCTTAAAAATATTAGTCTGCTTTCGGATTAGATTGTTTGTCTTTGGTTTTGCCGTAGTTTTACCTGCAATTTTTTGAAAACAATTAACAATATTTTTTTAAGTCTTTCCTTATTTACCTTGTTCAAAAAAGTTGTCAAACATAGCACAGAATTGGTTCGTAATTGTGGTCGCATCTTCAAGTAAAATATAGAGCCAGAGGAACACGCTAAATCCATATATTCCTAAAATCAAGACAAAGAAACAAACGAAAATTTCCACTATTGTGACATTATTTATTCCGCTTTGTACGAAATTTAGCCAGAGGAGACAAAGTAATGATCCCACGAGTGCGAGAAACATGGATATTCCGACAAATAATGACCACACCTTGAACCTGACATGGTTGCGGGGAATATGAGAGGCGCGCCTCGTTTCAAAATTGAAGTACATAGGGTACTCCCACAGGTAGGAATATCCTTTGGAATATATTTTCAGACCGAGCCAAATTTCTTTGTAGTCCATTACGAAGTTTTTTAACTGCAAAAAAGTAATTAACTAATTAGTTTTAAATTCGGAACTTTTTTCGAGTCAGTTTTATCCAGGACAAATCATGCCTGGAGCGATTAATGTAAGATGAGAAAGGAGAATTAAATTCAATGCCAGTTTTTTATTTGCAAGATCGATCGTATTTCTGTAAATTTTGTATTAATTTCGATCTGTCAATAAATACGTCTTTATCAGATATTTGGAAAGTTTATTGGTTTAACATTTAGTTTTCATTTCATGTTGTGGAATAAAAGTCGGCAAATCTAACCACATGGCTTAACATTACTTGGAATAGTTGGAATAGGGATATTGACAATTATTTAATAACTTAGTTAATACTTCAATCCAAGAAATATCCACAGTAATCATTCCTTCCTATAAAATATTAACTTATGCAAGTTTGATCAGTAATTTTATCTTTATTCATCTCCTTGGAATTAAAGTCAATGTCGTCCTCATTTTTAAGGACAAGTACCTCTTTCCAACCTAAATGTGTAAAGTATGCATTATATTTCAAACTCAGTCTGTTTAATCTTAAGTTCCATAACCAACTTTGAGGCGATCGTTGTATTATCTACTTATGTGCATATGACATTTTAAGGTTGATTTTGCGATTATGGTTGTCGATTTTTGTGACATTAATTCGTAATAAAATTATTATTTTTGCTAGTTTATGGTCATCATGGTAGTGCCAGGCACGCCAGATTAACTTCATTACAGTTTATTTAAATAGTAAAAAAGATTAGAATAAAGATTATAAAAAGATGGTGAATAAGTAAATTAATACAGAAACCTAATACACATTATCACTAAGAAAATACTTTTAAACGTCCAAAAACAAACTTTTAATATCTTCAAAACTCTTCCCTTTGGTCTCTGGTATCCAAAAATAAATCGTAATAAGTCCAATTGCACAGACACCTGCAAAAATCCAAAAAACGCCATAGCTTCCAACCTGGTCCTTCACACCTTCAAATGCGAACGTTATCGTGAACGCTGAACCCCGCAAAGCTGCTGTGCACAGAGCTGACCCCACTCCTACAAATTTCAAAAAAATTGATAAAATTTCAAGAAATTGTAATAAAATTTTACAAAATTTTTCAAAATACTAAAAAATACATTTCTCCCACCTCTTATCTCTTGCGGCAATATTTCACCCATAACTGTCGTCGATATTGGTCCAATCCCAACACTGAACATGCATATGTACACTACCAAACATATCACAGGTACCCATGACGAGATCAGAACGGTATTTAGTTTTTCAAAAAAGTAAAAATATGTTCCCAAAATTCCCAAAGACACCGTCATGCCCACCTCCCCCATTAAGAGGAGTGGTCGTCGACCCGCCTTATCGATAAGGAGACACGATAAGGCCCTAGCGAGAAGTTGAAACCCTCCAAATATTATCGCCAAGGTATTTCCGTTCGCAGTATGACCGGCAGATTTGAAAATGTCGGCGGTATATGACACTATCACGGCAAAACCGGACAACTGTTCTATGAAGACTAACGCAACACATAGAACCAGTGGCATTGCGTTGTTTCGTTGAAAGATTGATAGTTTTCTGAGGCTAAGATTTCCATCACTTTTGGAAACATTGGCGGCTGGAATCTAAATCAAAAAACAATTATTACACTTGCTATTTCAAAATATATAACAAAAATTTAAAAATACCGCTTTAATTTCGGTCTCAACATCCTCCAATCTCGTTACACCCCTGTACCATGCCAGACATTCGGCTGCTTTCTCATATTTCCCTCTATGAAGGAGATGACGAGGCGATTCCGAGGTAAAGATTAACATGAAAAATTGAACCACTGGAATTATAGCGGATATAATTGAGAGCATTTGCCAATCCACAAAACTTCCGACGACATAACTAAAAAAATTTAGAAATTTATGTAATAAATATTTTTAATCCGAAAACCATTCTTTTCATAAATTTTCTGTCTACAAACCTGCATAACATCCCAGAAGTTAAGAATATCCCGTACATATTTGATAACACCCCTCTAATTTTCGGTTCTGCTATTTCCCCGACCAGAACTGGCCCCACGACGCCATAGAAGGATGCCGCATACCCCAAAATAAACCGGGAGATGTATAACATCCAAACATTTTTGGAAAATATTAACACCAACCAGCCCAACAGGGTGGGAATTGTGGCGAATAAGGCGGATAATTTTCTTCCTAACTTGTCCATTACGAATCCTGCACTTAAGCAAGATATGAGGCCTCCAATCTGTAGCAGGTTTAATAAAAATAATACAAATTTATTATATCTTATTTAGTAAGAGTAGTCAAGGTATGCGATCATCAAGTTTGTAATTGATTGTTTAAAAAAATAACCGTCAAAAACAGACGATTAGTTTTTGCTGATCACAATTATGAAAAATTTTTAATCGACTTTAATCGTTAACTTTAACTACCTCTAATATATTTTTTAGTAATAATTATTGCCACTTACATTTACTATCGATGTAATCCATGCTATAGACACTGAAGATAAATTAAAATCTTTGGACAGAGACGCAAGTCCTGGTGATGTCCATGCAATCACCGCTCCGAGGCCGAACACGCCCAAATTTACTGTAATTGAAGATATATATTTTATTTATAATTTCATTACTTAAAATTTTATTGAAAAAAGATTCTTAAGTAAAATTAGTATGATATTAATTACTCGCAACAGTAGTATAAAGTTGTCTCAATATCCCAACGACATTTCTGTCAAGTTTCGTTATAGCAAATACGTAATACTAATTTATTTATGAGATTAAATTATTAAGAAATATGTTAGTTAATCTCCCAAGTGTAGATAATATAATACTAGACCGGCTACAAATAAAATAATACGCGATTCTGGCCACGTTTATTTCTCCACTGACGCCTTTTGATCACGATTAATTGGAAAGTTGGACAATGGAACTTATTTTTTGTTGACGCTGATTAAATCCGTCTGCTGCTTTAAACATTATGCATTGTGATCTGTGCCATAATTGCAGACGAGTTCATGCTAAATTCTATCTGGTAAAGATCAACAAAAAATCCGTTCCTGGAAATAACAACATACTCACTCTGACTCACAATTAGGTAGGCAGTTTGCATAATATGCAACACTAATCTTGTTTACAGCTGTTAAAAGCGCAGTTGGAAATCAATAAATTACGTGAATATGAATATTTGCACAATTACGATCACAACAACAACACATTGCATACGTATAACTTTTACACTACGTATTCATTTAAATCTGGGTCGGAAGTCCAACATTTAGTTGGAAATGATAAAGCACCAAGCGGAAAAAAACATTTAATAAATGATTTCGGAGTATATATTATTCGCAGAAGTGGATCTGGTTACATACGTGCGACAGGATGATGCACATTGCATAAATTAGGTACATTGCCAAGTAATTCTTCCATATATAAACAGGTTTCGTTCAGTTGGAGTTTCATAAGCAATAACGAACTTGTCATTAATTTCTCAATTTGCACATATATTTGCAAAATCTTAACCTTGCAATTTCAACAATGGGTCACTATCTCTCCAACAAGGTAACAATTGGATGTAACCACATCTCGATAGAAGACATTGCACGATTATCCTCCCAAGAGGCAATCTGCGAATTATCGTCTCAGCAAGATTTTGTCGACCGGATTCGTCTCGGACCAGCCACGGTGGAAAAACTGGTCAAGGAGGGTCACGTTATTTACGGTGTGACCACCGGCCTTGGCGAGTCCTGCACGGTCACCATCTCTCCCGAACTGATCGCGGAATTACCCAGCCACGTCATCCAGTTTCATGGGTGCGGATCAGGCGCTTATTTTGATGCCGAGCAGACCAGAGCGATCTTAGCGGCGAGGTTGATTTCTTTAGCGAAAGGGTATAGCGGAGTACGATTGGAACTGCTGGAACAGATTGCGGGACTTTTGAAAAATGATGTTCTCCCAAGAATTCCGCAAGAGGGGTCCGTCGGGGCGAGTGGAGATTTAACGCCGCTATCTTACATAGGTGCGGTGCTGTGTGGTTACCGCGATGTACTTTATCAAGGGGAAGTCATACCGGCAAAAGTCGCGTTGGCAAAAGTATTAAGATTTTATTTACTATAAAATTTCAGTCATAAAAAATGCGCCAATTTTAAAAACCTCAATTTTTTTTACAAAATCTAATTTTCTATTAATTATCTTTAATTACTCCCAGGTTGGTATGACCCCACTCACCCTAATCCCTAAAGAAGCCCTCGCCCTGATCAATGGAACCTCCGCCATGACCGGTGTCGCCTGCCTCGCGTACCAACGAGCTCTTCAAATCTCCCACCTCGCCACGCGTCTCACCTCCCTCACAATTCTAGCCTTGAAGGGGAACCTCTTCCACTATGATGAGACCCTCTTCTCCGTCAAACCTCACCCCGGCCAACAGCGGGTGGCCGCCCGCATCCGCCAAGACTTACTCATTTCCACCGCACCGCAAAACTACAGTAAAGTCCACCGCATCCAGGACCGCTACTCGACTCGATGTGCCCCGCACATAATCGGAGTTTTAGAAGACCTTCTCCCCTTTTGCAAAGGACTTATTGAAGGCGAACTAAACTCTGCGAACGACAATCCCATCATCGATGTCGCGGATGGCGGAAGGGTTTTTCACGGCGCAATGTTTTACGGCGGTCACATTGCGGCAGCGATGGACACCCTTAAGGTCCAAGTAGCCAACATGGCTGACCTCATGGACCGGCAGATGGCCAGTTTGGTAGATCCAAACTACAGCAACGGGCTGCCATCAAATCTGTCAGGGTGTGTCGGGGAACGCGCAGCGATCAACCATGGGCTAAAGGGGTTGCAGATTAGCGTATCTGCCTGGACGGCGGAAGCTTTGAAGGGGACGATGCCCGCTTCGGTGTTTTCTAGGTCGACGGAATGCCACAACCAGGACAAGGTCAGCATGGGCACGATCGCGGCGAGGGATTGCGTACGCGTGCTTGAATTGACGGAGCAGGTCGTGGCGGGATTGATGATTGCGGTGAGGCAAGCAGTTACAATTAGGGAGGAGAGAGAGGGGTTGAAACTGCAAATGTCGGGGGAAAGTAGACAGTTTTTTAACGAAATTAAGGAAATGGCAGAGTTTGTGGAGGAGGATAGATTTCTGGATCCAATTGTGAGGAAATTGGTAGCAAAGATAAGAGATGAACCGAGAAAATTGTACTAAATAGTAATCCAAATAAACGTAATTTGTACATTAAGCTTTTGTGTATGCATTGTAATGAGATAGGTTAATAAATGCAGTCACCTTGAAAAATTTCAATACTTTCGCATAATTTCTTTAATATTATTTTCGAGCGAATAATTTTACACAAACTAAAAATCATTAGACATATTAATTTAATCCAATTACGTATTTAAATATTTGTCCAGAAATTAAAGTTGAGAGATAAATTCTTAACTTCCAACTCAGAATTGAACATACAGAATACATATTTTGGAATAAAATACTCACAGATATAACAAATTATACACTTCATGGATTAAACGTTACATTTATTCCAAATCGTTTCAAATATGAACAATTTGCATAATTGAAAACTGTCATTCCAACTTCATCTTATTCCAAATTGGAAGCAAATTGCTAAACATAATTACTTAACTTAATTAATTCCACTTTACATTTAGCGGCATTAATAAGTGCATTTGAGTCAAATGATTTGACAAATTACACACTTCATGAATTAAACGTCAAATCACATTTATCCAAAAATATGGTCAATTTACGTAATTGAAAACTTTCTCATTCCAATTTCCAGTTCCTATTTACAATTTGCTAGATAAATAAGTATGTTGACATTCCTATTTAAATATCAGACTAGTCCCAAACGTCAGATTAAAGCTCAAGTTGCATTTTCTAAAACCATCATGGATACAACCGCGTTACGAATTTCGCAGATTTTAGGTTATTATCCAATTCCTTTGAGTTCTCACAAAAATCAAACTATTCCAAAGAAAGGGAACAAACACTTTCCCTTTTTCCAATACAGTGTCGGACAGATGTCTACGTCCACATAGTCGCGTCAATTTCATTTTCAAATTGTCACTGAACTACTGAACCAATTTTCATCATTGATATATCAAATTCTCACAAATTTAACGTAATTTCATAGCACATTATTAGTTTTCCGCTAAAAAATTTATTTTAGGCCAGAGATGTATTTTAATTCAAAATGAAAACAATTGGATGGACAAAAGTCAACGTCCAGTCAGAGAAAACATACAAAAAAACTGTAATTTATAAGGAATGTTATAACAATTAATTTTTAATATTTGGTTGGGCCTCCGTTCGCTTTAAGGACGGCTTCAAGGCGTCGAGTCATTGAGTTTACCAAATTCTTGGTCACATCTTCAGAAATGGTTTCCCAAACTTCACGAATTCTGGATTTAAGGCCCGGAATTCCTGAAAAAGATTGTTTTCTTATTTCTCTTTCAATGTGGTCGCACAGATGCTCAATGGGATTCAAGTCTGGAGATTGGGGAGGCCATTCTAGCTTCGGAATTTTTTTTTCTTGAAGTGTTCCATGGTGGACTTGGCAGAGTGTTTCGGATCGTTGTCTTGTTGGAAGACAAATCGTCGTCCAAGTCGGTCCATATTTGTCTCTGCGACAGCCCCCTTTTTGTCCACCCTTCCAGTCCTGAATGACAAGATCTCGAATAGCGATAGGAATTTCCTTGCGTGTCGACGCCATCATATTTTTCTGGAAGAAAATTATTTAAAAATTAATGCGGCATATGTTATTGATAGATTTATTAAGTTACCTGATTTTATAAATTGGAGAGATTTTTGTTGTTGACAATTAAAGTGAAGTGGACGTAGACTTTTGTCCGCTCAAATTTCATCCTCTCTCGCTCTGCACTATGATTCTCAGTTTTCCCAGAATTTTCAGAAATAACTCATATGTTTTATGAAATTACGTTAAATTTGTGAGAATTTGATATATCAATGATGAAAATTGGTTCAGTAGTTCAGTGACAATTTGAAAATGAAATTGACGCGACTATGTGGACGTAGACATCTGTCCGACACTGTACATACCAACCTTACTCTTTTTCCTCTTTATTCCCGTCGACATAATCATGATCATAATTCTTACCTACGTAACAGGAGGAAACCAGTCAGAAAATGGAAAGACTAAAATATTCACAAGCACCTTGTACTTTACCTTGTTCCTAAAAGCCACAGCTCATATTGCAACCTCAGTTTTTATCAGGTTAAGAATCTTCCTCGGAAGAGATAAACTATTTAAATTTCACACCGAGTTTGCCACTCTGACTGAACAATTTGCAACTTTGCCAAAACCCGCGGCCCCGGGTTCTTTGAAAACCGCGCACGTAAACAGGTACGACTGCGGTCTTAAAGTTGAAGTAATTTTGTCAGGAATATCGTGTGCAATATTCATTGCGGACATGTGGCACGTCCACTTGACAGATTATTCGCGAGGAGGTAAATTTTAATAATTATTTAAATTTGCAGTATAAGTAACAATTTTTCAGTAATTTGTTTTAATGGTGTCCCAGTAACATCAATTTTCCTTATCGTCTTCCCTGCAACGCTTGGCTACATCCACGCCATATTTCCGTATCTTTTAACTTTCTTTCTCAACTGGTATCTTGAAATGTTGCGCCGATTAGTGCAGTTTGACAACACCTCGGTGGAACATAGAGTCAAGCTTTATTGCCAATTGGGGCGAAATGTTGCCTCATTTGTGCGCTTTTTCGGCACCTGCATCGTCATCGATATGGCACATAGTGTCATGCGCATTATATTTTCGGCCTACTTTCTTGCCACAAGTGTAACGTTGTCGTACCAAAATTTTAGGGGGATTGTTTCTGACGCTTTTATTGTAGCCGGCTACTTCTACTTGGTCTTCATGATATGTCGGAAGGGGTCAAAACTTGAAAGTTGGAGTGGCTACTTCGTCCAGAATTGTGGTAGGTGTGATTATCCAGAAGGGGAGAAGTTTTTCGGAAACGATCGCCTCTTCCTCATCAATTCGAGGAACGTTAAGATGAAACGGATTTGGATAGCGACGGACTACTTTAGAGTAAATCTTGGCCTTATTGCGCCGGTGAGTTTATTTATTTTAGATCGTTATGTGAAGATTGGTAGTTTTGTTTAAGTATTTTTGCTGTTGACAGATTATTGGAACCGTGACGACAAACTTGATTGTTCTGATGCAGTTTCAAAATAGCGACAAATCGACTGCATGCTAGGAATTAGAAGGATCTGATTGCTAAATGATGTATAGTTAGGCAATAAGATCTTATTTGCATAAACATGCATGTATTTTATACAGTGTTCGTAATAAACATCATGATGTAATTAACGAATTAAATTAAATTAATTATATCACCATATCACCAATGCTTAGCACAATTTGATTTAATTTCAAAAATGGAAATAGATTAACATATTGAAATCTTTAAAGGAAAAATAAATGGCAATTATACAAGTCTGGTTTCATTTACAAGACAACACATTTACTTTACTGGAATCCTTAAATTATTAATTACGCTGAAATTTTACTTTTTAATGCAAGTAAATCAGGATACATCATTTCCGTTAAATCTATTCAAGCTAATTATCCAGTATTTTTATATCCTTGTCTAGTAATTACTTTTAGTAAGTACTTTTAAACAAAGATTCGTTACCAAAGTTTCCTTCTACTACTGTGTATGTAGTTTGTATATTCATTCATTTTCATGTTGCACTACATATTTGCTAATACACAAATTAAAATTGAGGATAAATAAATACATAAATTTTATACTCCTTACTCTATGACAAAAGCAAGATGGCAATACATACTTACATACATTTATACAAACGAATTATTAAATTGAGTAAATGTCAAATTAAATTTAACCAAACTCATTTCAACATTGTCAATTAGCGTAATTGAAAAATATTTCATTGCCTCTTTCACCATAAAATATATCGGTAAATATCTATATCCATATTTACAAATTGCGTACAAGTAAAAATGCTATTTGGGAATAAATAATAATGCATCCAAATTGCTACGCAAATACCCACGTGCATACGTCAACCGATGTATGTAACTATTTAATTTTTCTTCATTAATCGCCACTCAGCTTTAATTCGCCCACAAACATGGACACCTCGGTGCTACGAATATCTCAGATCTTAGGCTATTACCCAATTTCTCTACCAAATCAACCAAAAAGTCAAAAAAATCAAAATAATAAACCCAACTTAATCCAATACATACCAATCCTATTATTTTCCTTCATCACTATTGTCGACGTTTTCATGATCTTCGCCTACTTATTTGGATACGTGCAAGGAAAAGGGGATACAAATATTACTCGAAAATTAATCAGCACCACTTTATACTCCACCCTCGTCCTGAAGGCTACAGCTCATACCGCCACCTCCATATTTGTTCGATTCAGGATATTCTTGGGAAGAAAACAGTTATTGCAATTCCACACCGATTTCACCACTCTGGTTGAATACTTTTCTATATTTTCAAATCCAACGGGTCTAGAATCTTTGAAGATTAAGCGAAACAGGTACGAGTTCGGTCTCAAGGTGGAAGTCATTCTGGTCGGATTTATTTGCACGTTACTAATCACCGACCTATGGCACGGCTACTTAACAGATGCAGGGCGTGGAGGTAAGTACTCATAATTTCGTTAATTTTTACACCTAATTTGTTAAATAAGTTTCCTTAATTTGTTTCTGTTCTTGATCAGCCACCTCAATATATCTTACCGTCATCCCAGCCACGTTTGGTTACATCCAAGCGATTTTCCCCTACCTACTTGCCTACTTTCTCAACTGGTACCTTGAAATGCTGCGCCGATTAGAAGAGTCTCACTCCACCCCGGTTGAACTTAGAATTGAACTTTATTCGCGGCTTGGTCGAAATGTTTCTGCATTTGTTCGCTTTTTCGGCACCAGCATCGTCTTCGATATGGCACATAGTGTCATGCGGATTATATTTTCGTCCTACTTTCTCGCCTCAAGTGTGGCGCTACCTTACAAAACTGTGAGAGGAATATCGTCTGACACGTTGACGGTGGTTGGCTACTTGTACTTGGTCTTCATGTTATGTAAGAAAGGATCCCAACTGGGCAGATTGAGTGGCGATTTCATCAAGAGTTGTGACGAGCCTGGATTTCTAAAGGGCGATAAGTTTTTCGAACACAAGCGCCTTTTCTGGGTAAATTCGAGGAACGTTAAGATGAAACAGATTTGGATAGAGACGGACTACTTTAGGGTTAATCTTGGCCTTATTGCACCGGTAAAATTGACCTTTATTTATATTTACTGAAGATTTGCTAAAAATTAGCTAAGGTTTAATTTTTTTGCAGATCGTAGGAACCGTGACGACAAACTTGATTGTGTTGATGCAGTTTCAGAACAGCGACAAGACATGAAAAATTTAGACAAAAATTCAAATAAAAAAAATTATTATCGCATAATACCTTAGTTACTTTAGAAGGCAAAGATTTTAGCCTAGTCTTGTATTTATTTTACTTGAGCCTATTAATCATTTCAATTGTTAAGTCACTATGATACGAGTAATTCCAAAGCAAAATGTAAATCCATTAATGTAATGAAACATTTCAATTATTAAAGTCTATGTCTCGCCAAACCGGCAAATGATGCATTAATTTCATTGAAACTTGGTTTGCTACCTTGTACACACAGAAAATGTAGAATGGCATATTTAACTGTATTGGGAAGAAATCATTCTAATAAAATCATTTGTCACTTGTAGTATCAATCTGTAACTTTGAATGCATGCACTTTGTGGGGTGGCCGAATTACTCATAATTAGAGATAGTCCGACCGGCGGCGGTAGCACATTAAATGCTAATTGCCGACGCCTCTTAGGGTTTAAACTTGCGTTTGCTATTGCGAATTTTACCCTTCGCGATCATTAAAAAATCTTCCAGTCCTAACAATAAACCAAGCTGGCGAACGGTCCGTAACTTTAGATATTTTCTTTATAACCTGGATTCAGGCGAATCAATGAATCTATTCAGGCGTTGACATTATATACTTGTTGTATTTCATAACATTAAATTGTTTTGAAGTCATACCTCCATGTTCAGCAACAGTTTTTCTGTAGAACATGTGAACGTTCTAATAAAGGGATAACTCTTACATAATTTGCATGATTTAACTTAAGTCATTGCCAAACGCTATTTAATAACACCCAATCTAGATGACCTACTTAAATAAGCATCACATAAAGAGTAAATACTAGGCATGTCCTGAAATTAAATTTAGGCATTGCAATTGCGAAGTACTTATGATAAGTAATTGCCAATTTATTAATATCTATTTTAAAATCGATATATCCACAGTTTGACGTAGCCCCTGCAATTAATCATGCTTGCAAAATTGCAAATAGTCTTCTAAATTTATTGCATCCAGGTAGAAATGCTGAACCGCAAACAACAAATCTTTTAACTTTCTAAAAATGGATACAACTGTTCTGAAAATGTATCAAACTTTCGGTTACTTCCAATTCCCAATTTCCAACCGCAATAAAAGTAAGGGCAAAAAGTGTTCTAATACTGCCCTATGTCTGCCATCCCTGATTTTTGTCGTCGTCACGATTGCCGACATTTCCGTATTGTTTGCCTTCTCTAAAGGACACCAACCAAAAATCCCGGAAGTATGGGACGAAGAGCTGGGAGTAATGTCTAGCACTTTCTATGCTATCATCATAATTAAAGCGGCTGTCCATATTTTTACGACAGTGTTAATTCAACTCACAATATTTCTTCGAAGAAATAAATTCGCCCAATTTAACGTCGAATTCGTTAATTTAATCGAAGAATTTTTCACATTTTTGGACGTTGCAAAATCCAATTGTCTCATCAAAACGATTCCAAGAATGCGTAAAAAATATGAAACCAGGCTTCATTGGGAACTCATTATAGCTGGGGCATGCTGAATCGCTTGTATTTACATGTGGGAAGGCTACGTAGGAAATACAAACGTAGGACATGAAACTGCCGGTGAGTTATTCACTAATAAGTTGTAAATATTGCAGGTTGAAAATAAATAAAAATAAAAAATTCAAGTATTTTTGTGCAGCATCGATCACCGCAATTTGCATCATGTCAATACCAGTCACGATCGGATACATCCACGTCATCTTCCTCTTCCTACTGACCTGCTTTCTAAATTGGTATATAGAAATTCTGGAGCATTTGCAAGAGTATCACTGTACCCCAATGGAAATCAAAATCCAGCTATATTCGCGCCTCGTTCAAAACGTGTCCTCATTTACTCGCCTGTTTGGTACTTGCCTCGTTATCGATATGGCACATAGTGTCACCCGGGTGGTATTTTCGGCATATTTTGTAGCCTCGTTTTCTAACCGTCTGCTAGCAAATCTGAGAGGAATATCGTCTGATGTTGTAACAGTGATTGGGTATTTTTATCTAGTTTTCATAATTTGCAAAATGGGATCGCAGATTGGCCGCCAAAGTGGCGAATTTGTTGAGAACTGTGAAGACAAATCGTCTCAAAAAGCCGACAAGTTTAACGAGAACAATCACTTGCTTTTGAGCTACGCAAACTTGAAGCCAATTTGGATAGAGACGGATTTCTTCAGAGTATATCTGGGACTAATTTGACCGGTGAATTTAAAAAATTTCGGATACTGCAGTCGAGTAATTTTGAAAATAATTGTTTAAATTTTACAGATTGTTGGGACCGTGACTACAAACTTATTAATTTTAATGCAGTTTCAAAAGAATGATGTTAAAATATGAAACAACATTTTTTTAAACAATATTAGTTGTGTGACGGCAGAACACTACTTCTACAAATTCCTTCCTAAGTAGAACTCCGTCACTAAAAGACTTAACTCACTTTAATAACTCAGTGGTTCAAAAATACGTAGGTTGTAAGGCTACGGATCAAAATGACTAATCAAAATGACGGATCAAAATGATCTCTTCAACGGAATGTCCTTCCTGGATTATCCGGTCTAATTTGACTACTAGTAAACTCCCTATTAATGGCAATTCGATGATTCAATCAATTCCGTTGAATGCTCTAAAACGGGCTTATTTTACTAATAATGTTGAGATTTATTTATCCTTAGGACGTATATACAGTTACAAGAATGGTACGAAGTTATCTCGGAGATGTTGTTCGTTCCGTGTCGAACGGGCAAATGATGATGATGCGACTTGCGCATCGACTTAAGTACTAGATGGGTCGGACTCATGGAACCCACCTTCAACGGCATTAAACGGCATTACAGATTCCGTTGAATTTCAATGGCATTTTAACAAATATTTCAATAAATTACAGTAGATTACATTTTTAACTATTATACTTTGAAAATTAACAAATTATTAAACTATGCCGTTGGTTCCGTTGATTATATACTAACATTATCTTATTGTACGTTGTACCGTTGAATTATTCCGTTGAATTCTTCCGTTGAATTCAATACTAGTATTATCCTATTTACATTGTACCGTTGAATTATTCCATTGAATTCAACGGCATTTCCATTAAATCAAATAATTAACAAAATTTCATAATTTTAAGAAACAAATTAAATATAAATCATCATATCATATAAATAAATTTTATAAATTCTAAATAGGCGCATTCTGCCACGACATTTCTTCCCCCTATAAAACACAGTTTTATATCTAGCACTTTCACTTTCACTATTCACTTAGTTGAAATGTCTTCTTCTGTTGCGGGTGTGGTTTCCAAGATGCACAGCTTGACGAAGGGACTTTGGTAGATATGCCCTTCTGAAATCCGTACATCCGCCACACGTATCACGCCATCTCGCCCTGGGTACACCTCGACGACTTCGCCTTGCTGCCAATTGTTTCTCGGGGCTTGGTCGTCCTCAATTATCACTGGATCTCCAACATTGATTGATTTATGCGTCTTGTGCCACTTGCTTCGCTTGGCCAAAGTTGGTAAATACTCCTTAATCCATCGAGTCCAAAACATATCAGCAATTCGCTGGGCCTTTCGCCATTGTTTTCTCAAAATGAGGTCATCATCTGAAAATTCTCCCATCTGAAGGTTCATAATTGGGATGGTGCCGTTGAATTTTCCGCTTCGCATCTTCACGGACCCCAGTAGCCGTTCTCGGACTCCTTCCATGTGCGGGCTTGCCGGTAGAGTAAAGTGCCATTGAATCTCGTTTTCAACGGCATGTCGTTTAAAGTCATCCTTCTTTAATTGTTCTATAATTGCTTGTAATTCTTTAGCTTCCCCTCCGAAGTCCGTACCGTTATCACAGTTTTTACACTCAGGGGCACCACGCGGTCTTGCTAATCGTGTTGTGGGAACCATTCTGGTCATTCTTGACATCCCTTTCTTCAGAATAGGTCCTAAATTCACGATCCGACTTTTGATTGGAACCAACTTCCCCCTGTTCAGAATGTGTATCCCTTCAAGGAATTTTTGTTGTTGACTTCTTTTAAGCCAGTACATCTTCGACTTGTCAAGTTCTTCGGCTTTCGACCAATCGTTTACTTCAGTCCTAATTGTTTTCGCCGAAGCTGTTAGTGGATTTGTCAGGTCGTCAAATTCATCAATATTGATTCCAATGTCTGTCGGTGCCGTTGAAATTTCAACGGCATGTACTTCTATTTTCATTTCTAATTCATCTGCATCTAAGTCTTCCGGTTGAATTTTCTTTGACTCTGTCGGCCACCGATCTGGTGATAATCTTAAAAACTTGGGTCCGTTTAACCACCTACTTCTTGGTGTTAGGTCTGCTTCAACGGAATCTCGAGTAGCATCATCGGCTGGGTTTTCTTTAGTCGGTACCCAACTCCATTCGGATGTATCTAATATGTCCAGGATTTCGCTGATTCGGTGAGCCACACATGTCCTGAACTTTCGATCATAGTTGGTTGGTGTACAAAGCACAACTGTAGAGTCTCTCAGTTTTTGGACAAACTTCTTTTGTTCATACTCATTGATCTTATCATAATAGGCTTCCCCTATGACTGGATTCTTATCCATCGTTCTTTCTTGACACCTTAATCTTCGAAGCGCATTGACGTCGCTTACTGGAAACTTGGTGCCGTTGACTTTCCACAACAATCCCGTTTGACATTTGTCCTGAAAGGGAATCATGCTAGTTGTGTAGGCCAATATTTTCATCGCACGCTCATCTTCTCGTGATCTCGGCCTTTCATGAATAGTCTTCACTACAAAATCTTCCGTTGAAAAACTAACCTTCATCATCTCATGTATTGCAGAGTCTTGTGCCGTTGAATCTGGTGCCGTTGAATCGCCATAGCAAATATCGTAGACGGATTCCGTTGACTGATTCCGTTGACCCAGAACTCCGCTAACATACCATCCTAGCCTTGACTTATAGGCGCGTGGCTGGTTGACTCTACCTCCAATTATTTTCAAGTGCTCAGTAAGGAAGATATGGTCATTTCCTATTAAGAGCTTAGGTTTGACATCTTTGTATGATTTCAGTGGAATTCCGTTGAATCTAGGATTGGATCGAATTGCTTGATTGAGGTCGAAAGAAAACGTTCCCATGTCCATTCCAGGCAATGTCTTCACATAATTCATTTGGTATGTTCTTGCGCCTGGATAACTTCCTGCTAGTTTAAACTTAACCAACTTTGATTCGACGGGCTGACCGGTGGATTCTACCCCTTTAATACACATTGAGATCTTGGGTCCATCGAGGCCAATCTGTTTCGCTACGTCATCGTCAATAAGTCCTGTTGTCGCCCCTGGATCCACTAGCGTGTAGACTTCCTTTGAACCTCTTTGGCCGGTTAACTTTACTTTAACAATTCCAAGTACACCCCGATAGCCTCTAGTTGAATCGGCTCGATCGGTGAAAGCATTTACAGTTTCAGTACTGGTGCCGTTGGCTGTGCTGTTGACTATGCCATTGACTGTACCGTTGACTGTGCCGTTGACTTCATTAGGACTCTGGTTTCTGGGATGGTTTCTTGGTGGACGAAATTCAACACTGTGAAGCAAAGCGTGATGCTTTAAGTTGCAATCTTCTACACCACATCTTTGAGTACTTTTACAGAATTTAGCACCATGCCCAGGGTTCAAGCAGTTGAAGCACAATCCTTTACTGGCTGCTTCCTCACGGCGATCTTTCAACGGCATTTTCTTCAATTTATAACAATCCGACGTGAAATGATTTGTCTTGTCACAAACGGCGCAACTCTTCTTTTTTACATTTGCTGTCGAGTCCGTTGAAAACACTCTTTCTTCATTTCTACGTTGTCTACCGTTGAAATTCGATGCCGTTGAATCTTTTTGATTTCGATTACTCTTTTCATCCTTAAAATCCTTTATATTTGGGGGGGTGATTTTACACGCAAGGGTCAGAACAAGCCGGCTTATTGAGTTGTGAGTCGAAGCAAGCCGAGTCAGAAGCAAGCCGGCTTGTTTCGACTCACAACTCAATAAGCCGGCTTGGCTTGACTCGACTCATTAAGCCGAATGAGTCGAGTCTGCTTATGGACATGCTTTCTGGTTGAAATAAATGGATATTAAATAATTATGTATAACCAAAATAACATTTAGAACAATAAAAGCTGACTTTTAAAATGTTAAACATCCAAATGAAATCAATACTAAACTTACACATAGTAATATCAATTTATGATAAACTCCACAATTACATACATATGTATGTAAATATAGTAATTTGTGTGATTAAATGCAGCACGTATCAACTGAAACTGCAACCATTGTCACACTCACAGTTAAAAATAAATATTTCCTTGTTCAATTATGGTAAGGTAGTTTAATAAAATAAAATAAATTCAGTAAATTTGCACATTTAAAAAACCTACGAAATTTTTAAAATTTTATGATGTCAATAAAAATAAAACAGCTGAGTTTATAGTAGATTATCAATATTAGTCTCAATTTAAATTTTTGATTGTGAAAAATCAAAAATGGAATAATAATTTATATAGTTAATAATTGAAGTGCAAATAACATGTCAATACAAGTGGAGCGGAGTAAATATATCTGTACATACGTGTGTAAGCAGGAGGAGGCGGAGCCAGCGGCTTATTGAGTCAAGCCAAGTCCAACTCATTCCAACTCACAACTCAATAAGCCGGCTTATTGAGTCAGCGGCTTACTTGAGGTCAACTCAACTCAGCTTGACTCAACTCAACTCGATAAGCCGATTCAAGCCAAGCCGAGTTGGCAACTCTAAGAGACATTTAGAGGGTTTTCAGTTTTAAGGCCACCTGACTCAATGTATGTAAGCCTTGCTTGGAATTTTACAGGGAATTAAGATCTCATGTACAACTTCTGTTGATAATCTACCCTCACTGGGTTGCCTGATGTAAAAAATTGGCTTTTCGAAGTCTTTGAAGCTTCCAGATCGACGTGGGTATCTTCATCATTGATGAAAATTTTTCATGACATTTGTCGACTCGTTTTTTTGCAACTTTTTTACACCCTGGTTTTTCGGCCCTGAACATTTTTTCAGAGACTTGGTTTGATTTTTTCTGTATTCCCCAGTTTATGTACTTGAATGCCGCACGACACACATTTTGAGATTTTCAGTTCCTGAGCATCCGGAGGACTTGATCTGGAAGGATTCGTGGTAAAGAGTTTTTCTATGGCTTCCACTTTTTGATGGGTGGCTATGACGAGTGGTGGCCTCGAGTGTTTTTTTAATTTTACTTTTTGTCATCTGAAGACATCGAAATATAAAGGTCGATTGTCGTTTTGTGACGTGTTTCCGTTTTCAAGCACTGCCACGTCTTGTTCGGGTTAAGACAAGCAGGGATTTTGTGGTTGTGAAAAACTCGATTCGCCAGGTTTTCACTTTCACAGCGATTGCTAATAAACGTCGCAATTTTAACAAAAAATGCTTTACACCAGCTCGTAGCCCATACAATTATGTCCCGAAAAATTAAATTCATAAATGACAATCTCCACTACCTGCGCCGAATAGCGTAAGCTCCCTCGGTCTAACTTAAGAGTAGATGTACCTTACATATCTATCCATTAAAATTATTGGATCATCTCAACATAATAAATTCCTAGATTTCACACGGGTGAATATGCAAAATATGCGCAAAAAATGAGAATATCTAACTGGGAATTTTGTGCATATTTTGGCTTTTTCTGAAAAATTGTCATTGTGAAAGCTATGAAATTTTATGCAAAGATGATCTACTCATTAATATGTATATGATGCATACCATACAAAAAATTAAAAATGATCCGTTCAATATTTGAGTAACGGCTCGATATTTCATATCGCAAAGTTAAGGTGGAATAGCATGCTGGCTGATGCGGGTGTTGAGTTTGAAAATTTGTTGTCTCAACTTTCCCTTCCTCCATGTATTTAAATGGCGATTTTGAAACATGTTCATCGCCGTTCGTTTTTTACAATATGCAGATATCAAAATCAAAATTTTTATCTCCTAACTTTGTAAGCCTGAAAATTACTGATTTTTAGGTGCATTATTATCTTCATATTGCAAAAAACGAACGGGGATGAACAAGCTTCAAAATCGCCATTTGAATACATGGAGGAAGGGAAAGTTGAGACAACAAATTTTCAAACTCAACACCCGCATCCAATGCCACGTTGAATAAACATATTTGTTACAATTATTGGCTGAGAATTAAGGGTAAAAATATCGGCTGCGGCCGATATTTCACCGACGTGGAGGTCTGATTCCGATTCATGCACCGGTACTGTACAATGTACATGTACTTCAACAAGCGTCAAGAATAATAAATAAACAAGACAATTGTTAACTAAGTAAGAATGCCAAAATTGTGAAGTGGGCTGTTTCCCGAAAACTTCGTTGTTCGTGGAACTTGTAACCTAACAGGAATTCGCAAAAGCTAGATGTGTCCAATCTAGGGCATGCAATACCGGTATTCGAGTACCGGTATTCACCGGCATTACCGAATACCGAATACCGGTATTGACGAGCTCAATACCGGTATTCAAGTTAAAAATTTGGCATATTGATACCGTCTTTCAGTCAGGCAAATTCAAATGTTTGGCAGATAAAAATTATGGGAAATTTATCACGCACACGGAACATACGTTTAACTTTATTTGTGAATATTCTGGAACAGTTAGTTTTAAAGTTTCCGAAAATTTTCAAAAAATACTTGAGAAATTGACACCTCGATAACTTATAATATTAAATAAGATGTTTATTCATGTAAATGGTCGTGTATAAAAATTTCTAAAAAGTTCAAAATCCGGGTAAACCATTTTATGTACGTGTACAAGACCCATAAAAGACCTGCGTATCTGCAGAAATCATACAAAAAGATACGAAATTTTAAATAGCCGAATCATTATTGTTAAGAAGATACAACCCCCAGAAATGCTTCACCGATACCGTAATCTGATAATTCGAATGAGTCAACTAACAACCATTTTACGACACAAGCAGAAATTTTTAAATTCACGGAAAATATCTTTTGCATATTTGAGTAATTTTACATACACACGAAATGTATTTTCAGATAATGTTAAAATTTTAGAGTTTTTGGAAATTTTCGTGCATGTACGTGTTTCATGTACTTGCTTAGGTATGTAGAAAACTTGATGAATTTGTAAAAGTTGCGACCTAAGGATCCAATACAGTGGGCATAGCAGATAATTCATAGTTAAAAATTTGAACCAGTAGCTGATTTGATTTGATTTGAACCCACGTGAAATTGCTTGTCTTTGCCAAACACTGGAGCTTTGAACCTCATACCTACTACTGCCATATATTATGTCTCACGCATTCCGCTCACAAAAAACATCAGTAGCAGTTACGTTAGCCAGTTGTACTATTTTTTATTGAATTCCCCATGCAATTGTCTGTCAGAAACCATGTTCCGAAATTTTTTGTGATACAATTTGCTAAAATGACAGATCGGACAAATCGACGTGTTGCAATTTTTCAGAAACATTTTGGTAACCATAAAAATCCGGCATTTTTCAATAGCTCATTAAAAATCGGCACTAATCGCAAGATGGTCGACCGTACCATAAAATGATACACTAACATTGGCGGTGTTGATAACCGAAAACCGAGTTGAAGGGAACGGTTAAAAAGGTCACAAAAAATCCCGAAGGCGCGCAAAACCTGAATTCGGCCGAATTCATGCCGCACCCTAAGAAAAATTTCCCTACAAATGAACGGGCTAAGTCAAACTACGTCCCAGTCCCCTAAACTCGACCTTGGACTTATGTCTTTAAGATGTGAAGAGAAACGCTTGCTAACTTTATGCCAAGTAAAAATAGAACTCTCAAAAGCCGAGCACTGCTCATGCGGTACGCGCTTGAAAATTGGAAATAAGTATTTTTAAAAGATAAGTAAACTTTGACAATTGAGGCCATATAAAATAAGCAAAAGCGCTGTGTCCACACCACACCAGTCCATATTATTCGTAAAATTTTTAAAAATAGTAATCGGGCCCACCATCCAGATTCTGTGATTTTTTTATTCGGAGTAGATTGGATTTGATCATAAAAGTGAATTTTCTTCTTCTGGGGGGAAATTTCTTGTCAAAAAATATTTTTTGAAGTCATCGAGTGAATAGGAGAACCACTTGACCACACCCTGTTAAAAAATAGCGACTGGACATTGAAGCAGGGCTCAGGACCTTCTGATAAGGCCAAACTCGTAAAAAGAGGGTAGAATTCCAAAATTTCTGACTCCATTTCGGATCAAGAACAAAATTCACTGTCGCCGAACCTCAAGCTTCTGGAATATGACATGTGGTCCAAACTGAAGCTAGATACATGTGCTAAACCCCACACAAGTTTGAAATCCGAGAAAAAATCTGTCGCTTAGAAATCAGACTAATATTCCTTGAAATGAGTGCGTACCGCAAGTGGGATTTTGATACCTAAACTTTTGGCTCTTGTAGCTTCGAAAGGAGGAAATTTGGAAAAGTGCCCAGTATATTTTGTAGGGAATTTAATGGGCTTTCTCGTGACATCGTTATTTTTTCAAAATTCGATAAACTGAGTCCACTACATTTATTTGTGTAGTGGTCAAAACTTATGGCAGTACTAGGTAGTTTGTTAAGGTACCACAAGAGAGTTGGCAAGGAATTATACCACTCACTTTGATAGTAATTTTCTCAGAAATTACAGTAGGTAGAAATTTGGTTCAAATACAAATTTTGTAAAAAATATACTACTCTAAATTTTGGTAAATGTCCCTTTTTGCTGTTATTTATACTTACGTATTTATAGGCAAAATAGTCGAACATGATGAATTTTTTTTAAAACGTCCTACCGTCAAGACCATACGGAGCACAAATGTGACACGACTCCCACATCGTGCGAAATAGTTTTACATGGGGAGCATAATGGGTCTCATTTCCATATTGTTTTCCATACTTTTCGAAATAGTATTTCTACACTTGCCCCTCCCTATTATTTTATGTTTCTGAGGACAAAAATGGTTCACATCTCATTACCTGACACAAATGAGCCCACAAACCGATTATACACCCTGCAGAAATATATAATGACTCCAAATAACAATCATTATGACCTCAAAGTCCTCCCCCTCCATCTCGGGGAGCTCTTAAAAATACCCCAATGCCCTTGTTTCTATGCGGAGCTGTACTTTATGGCTTGACTCATGTTCTCTAAAAAATCATGTTGCTAAGTCCTTAAAAAAATTGAAATATTCAACCTCTTGTGGTACCTTAAGAGGTATATGACCAACCTTTTTTTCTTAGTGATTTGGAAGTGACATGTTATTACACATCAGCATTTAATGCCTTGCAGAGTTTTTGCTATGTATTGACTCGTATGATCATTTTCCATAACTTAATACATATTTAACATATATTGTCGGTAATACCGGTATTACCGAAGGTCCCAATACCGAAAATACCGAATACCGGTTTTGGAAAACTACCCCGGTATTGCATGCCCTAGTCCAAGCTATTAAAAGAAATTATAATTTTTTATGCAAATTTTTAAGTAAGCCCGAATGGCCCGGCCCCTTCGGGGCCCGGCCCTGGGGAAAGTACCCATCCCGCAGCTACTCACTTAGGCTCTGACTATGTATGTAAACAACGTTCCATTCTAAAAAAGTTGTATTCTTAGGAGGACAATCCCTCACCGACAGACTCACCGATTTTGATGCCCTTTGGATATATTGTAATACTAGCTGAGTGTAGCAAAAGTGAAGAAGGAATTGATTCCATTGCCTCATTTGCGCCCGCCACACCCACTCAAATAGGAATCATATGCAGAACTGTTCGCATTAAAAAATTTACCAAAAATTCACTTTTTATGATATTATGATAATTTTGCACTTTTTAAATCCCAGTTTTATCGTATCCGACATGAATTTCAATTTTTTTAAATTTTTTGAATGTTGTCGAAAATTTCCTGACAAGGGGAATGCCTTCGAAAAAATAAAAATTTCAAAAAAGATGAGCTTGCTATTGGATATGATAAAGCAATTAAGATTACAAAAATGCTTAAATTGTGAAAATCCGATCAAAATAGGATTTTTTGGTGATTTTTTAATGAACCAAAAGAAGGAATATTTACACCATTGAATGGGTGGGGCGCAAATGGGGCCATGGTATGAAATCCTTTCTCACTTTTGTTAGACTCACCTAGTACTCAAGGGCATCGAGATCGGTGAGGGGTCGTCCTCTTGTCTTCCTCAGTGAGGCTCGGGTTATCACTCTCGAAGCAAGGTCATTATAAATCATTGAATTATTTTAAAATTATTGCAATTAAATGTACTTATTAAATTACAAATTTTTGAATGAAATTAACAGGAGTAAATATTAACACAAGGTAATAATTGTCTAAGCTCAATGAATTCGTCTAAATTGCACATAAAATGACGTTCCTGATCTCCTTATTCATACTTATTTTTATTTTCCTTCAGCTTTTGATTAATTTTATAAACCCAAATGTGAGAATAGATACAGTATGTAACAAAAGTATAGCTACGATGACATATTTTTTATCTCGACATGATGCCGTAATATTTCAACTTTGAAACTCCGTACAAAAATGTCAAAACTATTTGCCGACAATTTCCTCGTCGCCGATTTTTAATGTCGCAGATAGGTCAAAGGTCAGGATTATTTTTCTAAAAAAATTTGAGGCGTCGAAAAAAAACTTCGTGGATAATTTTTTTGAAATCCGGTCCCTCTATATGCAAACGTATATTTCAGTTTTTTAATTTTCGCCAAGGCGGCGATTTTAGACCTCCAACCTGTCCTGGGCGAAAAATTCCTGTGGGCGCCAAAAAAATCGTACACGGTCCGACCAAAGCTCATTATTCTTCAAAACGCATGCCGCATCCAGTAAAAAATATTGCAAAGTTCAAAAAAAATTATCCACGAAGTTTTTTTTCGACGCCTCAAATTTTTTTAGAAAAATAATCCTGGCCATTGACCTATCTGCGACATTAAAAATCGGCGACGAGGAAATTGTCGGCAGATAGTTTTGACATTTTTGTACGGAGTTTCAAAGTTGAAATATTACGGCATCATGTCGAGATAAAAAATATGTCATCGTAGCTATACTTTTGTTACATACTGTATGTATATAGTTTGGAGAGTAGTGATGCAAATATGCTGTTCCTGAAAATGTATTTAATATTTGTGGTTTCATCAAGCCTCACTAGGAATTCAATTAACTTTGGAACTTGTGTATAAATTTGTAATTGCTACATTTTCGGTTTTTGGCATATGAAAGTTGTTAAAGATAACTTTTTTCAGGTCTAGCATACTGATTTATTCTTATACCATCATAATCGTCAAAATCAAAAAATTAAAAGTCGTGGCCCCAGATAAAACTGTTTAATTTATTTCTGTAAGGTTCTGCAATTAACTGGATCCAAATAGTCTTGAAAAAACACGGCGAGATATTCCTGTTTCATTTCTTTATGGAGGAGAAAGTAGTGCATTTATGGGCAACAGTGCTTGGAAATGACAAAACCGCTGAGAAACACTGGTATCAACTGAATATAAAGAATCACAACGCAAATCCAAGAAAGGTACGTAAGCCTCAAAAAATTTATCTATCTGTAAAAACGAGGTAAACTCCACCGATTTTCTAATAATATACTCAAACGACAAATCACAATTGCATTCACTCATACGATCTATCACTATTTAGATGGATCAATCTTATACAATGCCGGTCTTGCCGTATCACGGTCATTCGAAATTTGACAGGGTGAATGTGTCCAAAAACTGTGTCAGCCTTTCCCCCTCCGTTGTGAGCAAATTTGGACTAGCGAAAGTGATTGATGAAGTTGTCAACGGGTTTACCTTACCATTAACGTTTGGAATAGTTTAACCTCTTGGCTACCAAAGTACACACATTTGTGTAGTATTGTATTTCCCGTTGACGACCAACTACACAAATATGTGTACTGCATAAATTTCCTTGACACCAAAATTTCGTTATAAAAGAATATTTCTTCGGTATTTTGTGGAAAACTATTTAGATGGTGAAAAGTGGATTTTGTGCGATATTTTTCTCCCAAAATTCTGGAATTTTTCCTTTACCAACCAATGTTAAAAAGTGGATTTTCGTGTTTTTCGTCAAAAAACCCGAAAATTCGAAACTTTTTTGAAAATTTAATTCGTTGCTATCAGGTATAACTGTGAAATCAACATGGTGCTTATTTCTAGCTCATATTAAGTTACGTAATTTAGTTAAACTATGTATATATGTAAAAACATGTATCAGTGTCATCTTTGTTGCTTTAGGAAATAAGTTATAAATATATTATTAAAATTTAACTTACTGTTAATAATAAACTCTGTGCGGTGGCAAAAAGGAGATGGGCGATCCATGAAAAGGTCAATTTTAAACTCAATCACCACAAACAATGCAGAAAATTAGGGATTTCGGTGGAACTAGATTTCGGACTTGCGGAGGAAACACGGTTATTTGGTTGGGAGCGCGGAGGGCTACACTAAATATTATTTAACACCACTTTATTTTTGTTTTGACGTACAACTTATACAAAATTGAATGACTTTTACGTCAAAATAGAAATAAACTGGTGTTAAATAATATTTTATTACTGTGGCCCTGCGCAGCGCGATCGCCAAATCACGCCTCTTCTTCTTCGCTCCCCGAAATCTAGTTCCACCGAAATCCCTTGTTTTCTGCAGTGTTTGTGGTGATTGAGTTTTTAAAAAATGGCACACATACATATGTATTGTACACCTTGTTAATCTTAAATTCCCAGGACAATAAACCCAATCCCTCATTAAATTCGACTAAATCGTTATCAACTTATCATGCACACAAGCAAACAAAAGTATTCAAATTAATCAGTTTCACCCTTAATAACAGGTCACAGAGGTGAAATATCGAAAAATTTTATGGGAAAAATAATTTTCTATTATTTTTTTCTAAATACTGGCAAAGTTTAAAAGTTTTTTTGTTACGTTGTATGTAGGTGACCTTTTCATGGATCGCCCATCTCCTTTTTGCCACCGCACAGAGTTTATTATTAACAGTACACTTGTCAAGCAACATTATTTTTTAGAGTGTACGTACATAGGTATATGTCTGTATTACAATGATGCTAGATTTGCATATACGTATTTGTCACTAACCTACATAGATTATTATATTTTAGTAAATAACATTCGCTACTATTTTTCAAAGGTAATTTTATCCAGAATTTTATCATTGTTTCCTCAATTTTATGTCAGTACGGATCAAACTTTGTGAATACAGATAAAGCAGCCTATATGTTTGCATATGTAAGTTCGAGATACGTACATAATTTTGAACGACTAACTAAACAGAATAAACCGTAGTAACGTTAGAAGTAGCTCACCCTGTCATAATTATTTAGACAGTAGTTAGCACTGAAGGTGCAAAATAAGCCGACAAAATAGATCATGACTCTTATACATTCTTGCACCGATGGTGCAATACAAACGGGAAAATATATAAAATCTCGGAATTACTTTCATTTAACTTTAGACCAAATGTGCTGAATAACCGCAAGTATAAAATTTATATATTTTAGCGTCAATGGTACAGAATAATGGAGCAAATAGATTAGAATAGAATTTTCAAATAATTTTGCATTAATGGTGCAGGATAATCGAACAAAAAAACAGAATTCTGACATGATTTTTGGGGGGAAATAGATGGCCCACTTGTTACGCATCATTGATTTTTGGGGGGAAACAGATGGCCCAATTGTTACGCATCATTTTTAATAACCAATTGCTCGGTACTAACGGTGCTACTTATTCCAAAATTATAGTCCTATCTCGATCTATTTGCTGAATTAACTTGCACCATTTGCGCTCGGATTGTTCTATATCAATGGTGGGACCAAACAAGTCTATAATGGACAAGGGGATTTTTAATCAGCATCAATTGATGCAAAAAACTCGTCAACGCACAGTGGGCCAGATTTAAAAAAATTTGGCCAAAAATATATAGAAGCTGAATTTGAAGAAACTAGAACTAGATTTTGGTGTGCAACAATAACCTAAGGCATATATTATATGAGGAAATTTTTAATAGTCACATGCCACACCCCCAGTGGGTGTGGCCCTCTGCGACTTTTCGATTTCAACGAAACCATGTCATGTGACATATCATTTTTCTCAGCTCAACGAGGGGACCTCGACAGAATCATTATAATTTTGATACCACACCCCCAGTGGGTGTGACTCTAAGCAAATTGTCTCATTTAATGAAACCATGTAGTGTGATATGTCATTCTGTTCAGCTTGATTAGAGGTATCGACGGAATACCTAAAATTTAGAAAACCACACCCCCAGTGGGTGTGGTTCCCAGAAAATTGTCGATTTTAATAAAACCATGCCATGTGTTATATCATTCTTCTCAGCTCAACAAGGATGTTTCGACGGATTTTGATTCCCCTACCAGAGGGTGTGGTTTTTACACCCAAAATACGTTCCTGCTACCACCTCAGTTTGCTGAGAAAGTTCAATGAGTGAGTATACTTAAAGTATACTTGAGTAAAGGCAATTCAACTTAAATTTGATTTTTTTAACTTTAATAACTTAAAGTGGGTGTGGTTGGAATAAAGATTGATGGTCGCAGACGGTCGCAGCAGGGTATACTTAGCACACCATGGGCTATTTAATGGCATGAGTTTTGAGTCCGCAATGCGTGAAGTTTTGTGAAGTTTTGAGAAAATGTGTTCGCCCTATCTTCGTAATGTATTATGAAAAGTTTACCCCACGGGTACATTCGAGTGGGTGTAACATTTGGTTTTATATTTTGCATGGGGGACATGTTGGTTCTATACTACACGTTGAAATATGTGAATAGCCGATTCAAGATACCGCCTTAATGGCCACATTTTTAGGCTCCTGGCCCATTGTGCAACGGACGGACGGACGGACGGACGGACAGACAAGAGGAATTCAATAGCTCCCGTGCTATGCAGGGTGAGCTAATAACGCATGCCTAAACGCAGCATAATTTCAATATTGCATTAATCTTGTAATTAGCGGAAATTTAAGAAGGGAAAAAATAAAATGGAAGGATGGCAAGTTTGTCCAGTATTTGTTTCTCATCAGCTAAGCAGCACATTATGTAATTGATGTTGAAATTACACAGCCAAATCAGGATGATCATGGAATTTCGATTTCATACTAAATATTCAGACCAAGTTCTAATATAAATTTGTGGAATCGAAGTAAAGTTGTAATTAGTTTGAAACAATGACTTATGATGACACATAATTTTCAAATGGGCAGCATATTTCCATTTAAATTTGTGTATAACTCTAAACCCTCAAATTGCTTTGAACGTTATTTTTACAGAAAATTGGCACATAAGTCTTTGCCCCGTATTTCGTATACATGTATATAAGACGTACCGGAGAAGTTTCGTGTCGTTGTTGGAAAAATTAGCCCACTCTATACATGCAAATAAAATTCGACCAGCATGGTCGAGCCGTTTCGAGTCGATAAGTATATAAAGTCATATAATGATCAACTTACTTAAATTGTTGCAATGAGAAAAAGTTACAAATTACATGATAGTTATACTTATTTTGAAGTTGGGACTTCAGGATCAAAATAATGCTCCAATTGGCTACAAAGGTTAAAGTCAATGTTGCATAATATGTAAAACTGTAAAATTAGAAATTGTGTATCTAATAACCATAGCTTATGTAATTAAGCCAAAGTGATCTTACATCAATATTCAAAGAATATCTCTGCGTGGCACGAAATGTAGGTTCACTACATTTAGAACCACGCAGAGACATTCTTCAAAAAGATTTTTTGAAATGATCTTACTCTCAAAGACAACCTCACTTATGTATCACTTCGGTTCTTCAGACGCTAACTCCACAAGGGGTCACTGATGCTGACCTCTAACCTTTCCAAAAATGGTAAGTACATAAACGACTGTTGTCAAAATTACATAACCAGGTCGGATTGCCTCTTCCATTGCGAACCAAGACACCGATATTCCACCAGCTACCGTCATAACAAAACAGACAGCCCGGAAATCCACCGGTGGGGTTCCTAAAAATAAAATGCCATCCAGCCAGACAGAAAAATTTAAGAAGCAGAAAGGCTTAAACCTACCACCACGGATGACGTTCACCGCTCTACACTCTCTACCACGTCTGCCCTATGGAGGTGTCATTGAAATTAACGGTGAAGCAGTGCATATTCACAACACGTGCAACATCGATAGCTGCCTCACCGCCGTGTATTATTTATACAAAACGGATCCTGCAACCAAACAATATATTGAGAAGATACCTGAGAGTTTATTTTTGATTAATGCATTCAGAGCCATGGACCGAGAATACTGGTCACGAGCAAGAGAAATCATCTTCAATAAGATGTTAGAACTTCATCCCTCACTGCTTGCGGATAACAATTTGTTTGGGTCGGAGACACGATTTTTGTCAACAATCTCATTTTTGATCACCGTGAAGCAAATTGTAACGTGTTCCAATGAGGCCTGCCCATTGGAGTCTGTGATGGATCTATCACCATTTAATGATTTCGTGGTGAACAAACCTGTAGATATTACAAGTAATTACCGCATGGGTAGATCAGCAATCTGCGACGGATGCGGATGGACATGCAGAATTTCGCACCGCTGGGCGGGCACTTGTACCCCATTTTTTTGCTATCCTATTGCATTAGGAGAAGATAAAGAACGTGAAACCGAGGAAGAAGAAACTCAATCAATAGTTGAGGACATGGTGCCTTCAGCTCAAAAAATCTTAGGAGACCAATTCAACGTCTTTGCATACACTGTGTACCAAGCTGGACATTTCACATGTGTTTTCAAGGTGAAAGAAAAAAAGCCAAGTTTATCTACGATGGAGCGAGGCATATGCAACTTCTAAACCACAAAGCTTTTGAGAAAGGTCATCATGTTTCTACAGTTTGGTTGAAGAAGGCACCAGTAGAATAAATGCGTGCATTTAGTCGGTTTTAACGATAGTCAACGTGACATACCACAATTTTATCACGGCAATCTAATCTTAGGAGTAGAAGGTCACTACTTGTCGGGCCCCGATTTCGATCTCCTTTGGATATGTTGTAGTACTACATGAGTGTAGAAAAAGTGAAGGAGGGTTAGACTCCATGAGCCCAGTTACGCCCGCCACACCCCCTCAAAGGCGCCCAAACCCCTAGAGTTGCCGCACTAAAATCATCGCCAAAAATCGAGTTTTGGTCAGGTACAGGTACAGGCCTACATATGTAATTTAACAAAACAAAAACACAACAGCGGACAAAAAATCGATGTCAAGAAATTTCATACTAAAATTAGATTTTACAGATAACATTTATTTTTAAACTTTTACATCCTTCTAAGTTTGAGCAAACTATGTGAAAGTACACAAATATTAGGTTAAGCTTAGACTCGACAAGTGTTCAAAAAATAAATTTCTTAAAAATTGAGGTACAAAATTTCAGTCCGTCTCCGTCTTAATTACGACATCTTCCAGAATCACTTCGGTTTTCACGATTTTCACCTCACGGTTTTCACCTCAGGCCCCCCAGGGGAGCCGTGTTCTTGGACGAGATGGTCGTAAATTGAGCAGTCCGGTTTGACCCCACAAATTAAGCACGCGCCCTGCCACGTGGCATGATCCTTGACCAGGTGTCCCCGCAACTTTACCCTGGTCGGAAAGGGCAACCCGCACAAGGAGACGGGGCAACATAATGTATCCGGCGGGAGGATGAAACACCTGAAAATAAAAATTGAAAACAATGCTCACTCTTAAAATTAATGTTACCCGCTTTAAATTAAAAGTAAATTCAGTCTGAATTTACTAAATCCAGAGTAATTTAGCCTGGATTAAAGTTTGCTCTGGATTGTGTAGTTAGAAGATATGAGTTCATAAATTGTTTAGAAAATAATTTATTATAGCCTGTACTTACTCTGTCCTTTTAGTCTTGTGAGCTTTGAGAAGAGACAGTCTGCGAAAAGATTCGCCGCATTGGTCACATTTGAATAGCTTCTTGTCACCCTCAAGTTTCTCTGGTTGCTCGTCCTGACTACATCTGCACGAATTAAAAATAAAAAGTGGCAATTAGCATCTGACCCATTAATTCGTGACGAAGGCATTTGTTATTTCATAAGAAATGGTTTAACTCAGGGGGGGGACGGAAAAATCGTAATGATGGTACTGGACGAAGAGAATTGTTTCTGGAACTTGATTTCCTCTCCGAGGTGTAAAATCTGTTGAAATTTTAAGGGATTTTTCCTATGTTAAACTTGAACTATTCTTTTCCAAAGATTTGGACATTTCCCAATATAACGCAATACTGTATAATGTTAGATTCTGGATTCCTCAGGGTTTCGAATTTTATTTAAACTCCTGAATTCCTCCTCCCCAGTGCATTTTCTTGTAATTAATCATACTCTCTAGGGGCCGTTCAGAAATTTTGGAACGTGAGGAGGGGTAGGAATGGGTAATCCGATCCGATCCTAATCCGTCGGATTATGTCGGATCGGATTAAGGTTTTTTCCGATCCGGTCGGATCGGATTGGTTCAAAAATCCGATCGGATCAATCCGAGGCTTTCCATCGGATTTCGGATCGGATTTCGGATTGCATTATTTGGGGGAATCCAGCTTGCATCCTGTATTCACCTCACAGTTTTTCACTCATATATTTGACAAATTACGACAGATTTCAAAAAACAATCTCTCTTTCTCTCTCTCTCTTACCTGTAACATAATTTGTCCACGCGTCTAAAATTTATTGGGCAAAGTCAAAAATTCTTGTTCAGTTAATATTAATAGTCACAATTCGTTGATAAATTTTCTAAGAGGTTCTTTGAAAACACTACGAAATAATCTGTCACGAAGCTTTGAGACTTTTTCAAGCTAATAATATTCGGTGAATGGTAATTAATTATTAATTACAGTGAAGAAAATTAAAGTGTATGGATAAGCTGTTTTATCTCAAACGATGGCCACGATCATAGCTTGGAAATTTGCAGGGTACAATCCCAGAAACAGTGTTTCGGGTGCAAGTAACCACCTGCAAGAAATAACCACAAGAAATTGATTTCTTGCAGCTATTTTTACCCGCAAGAAATGCAAAGTGCCAGAAACTCCTTCCCGCCGCCATAGCTCTGTAGGCGCGTCGCTAGATGGCGCTGTGTTTCTTGCACTTTCTTGCATTTCTTGCACCTTGCATTTCTTGCATTTCTTGCTTTGCAGTGCAAAAAATGAGAAAAACCCCCAAGAAACGAAACACTGCCCAGAAATATTGTGATTGGATCACGTCCCTATTTTTGAAAAATTTCAAAAAGCTTAAGGGTCACTATTTTTGACTAAGAAGCGCACTTCTTAACTCTCGCGGTGACTTGCTTTCCTATGGGGCTTTATTTCTTGGCAAATATATAGCTCAACTGGATGTGAACATATTGAAATTTTTATTATTCGTTAAAAGTATGAATTGTATCGCAGAGTAGAGTACTTATTTACATCTTATGTTTGAAAAAAGCTAAACGACCAGCGCCTCACACAATTTCCCTATCTGAAATTTAATTTAAAAAACCGTCTCGTCATCTTATAGTAAAAATATCTCCTCCAGCTCTCGACCGGCCACACTTGCTAGTTTGTGGATCGGCGCACCACTGGTTCGCAAAATATGCGCACCGAACCACACCGCGAACCACACCCAGTGTGGATCGCGGTGTGGTGCGCTGGGTTTTAGGCTTTTGCTGGTGTGGTGCGCTTAGTTTCAGACTTCGCTGGTGTGGTTCGCGGTGTGGTGCGCTGACCCAAACTAGCAAGTCTGCGACCGGCTGGAAGAGATCCTAAAATTGCAGCAACATTTCCACGCTGTACTGCAATACTCATTCTTTGGAGGAGAAATGATGTTGCGCTCTTCTCCTCCTTAACGATCGTGATCCTTGATCCGATTTCCTTGATAAGGGACAGGCCCTCTTTGCCCCACACTCCTATCGTTTCGATGGCTACAGGAACAAAGAGGAACCTGTCCTGGAGGAACTCATACTTCTTCCTCTTAGAGTCCTCTGCCTTCTCGGCTGCCGCACCAGGATGAACGCAGGTTTGAGGGAGGTAGGATGGTGCGAAGGTGTCCGAACAAGTGAAATCCCATACCAAGGGTCTCCCTCTCGCCCATGGGATCAGTGTTAGGCCGTCAGGGCGCTTCCCGTCTTGTCGAGAACAACCTGGTGGCTCTTTAATTGCTGGGGCTCCGGCAGATCGAAGCGCTCTATAAATCACGTCATTGGCAGCGGTGTGTCGCGAATGACGACCTGCGCTCCTCTTGCACTTTAAGCCATGATACCCTTTTGATGTGACCTCCGCTCCACATGGACATTTGTGAGGGTGGCACACGTCGCAGCCAAGACGAAGGGCGCAAGCAACTCGGACCGTCTCGTTGGGGAGTAAAGTCCCACGTTGTGGTGAAGGGACAGCGTTGAGCCATGCCCCCACGGTCGGAACCCCATGGCAAGGAGACGAGCCTTCTCTTCTGGGGTAGTTGCTCCACTTCTGAGGTGGTTAACGGCGGCCTCCTGTTGAGGCATTTCCCATGCGGCTTGAGCGCCTCTAACTTCGAGTGGGGGCAGTTCAGCAGGACCCATGGGATTCCACCTTTCCTCTCCTTCTTGTCTAGCCACATCGGTGTCTTGTAAGTAAGGCGGCAGAAGGAGTTCAACGAGGGGCAAGGCGCTGTAGGCGGACGCGAGGAAACACGGAATCGCCACGTCTACAGCATGCCTTACTCCCAGACCACCTTCACTGACCGGTAGGGAGGACTGGAGCCAAGATTGGGGAGAGAGGGAGCAGTTAAGGATTCCCTCCATTACACTCTTAAGTTGTGCGTCATAGATGGTGAGAGCGTCGAATCTTCTCCAAATGGGGGCACATCGAAGGAAATAGATAAGACGCGGGGTCGATATGGAGGCCCGAAAGAGAAAGAAAGCAGAATGGGAGGAGAGCTCGAGGAGTCGGGCGCCAAGTTTGGCGAGTTGGTCCGATTTTGCCCCTAACACCGCCTCGATAGATTCGTCGGTAAGAGGGGCACCTAGCAGAACAGCAGTTTCCGGAGAAATCTCCTGGATCCCCGGTGCGGCCTTCCGAAAACGCTCCAAAATTTCAAGATGGGCATGTTCGTCCGCCGCAAGCACGCCCACTTCACACTTGGCGGTGTTGAGTCGAAGGCCAACCTCCTCCCCCATGCGGATAATGGTATCAAGAGCAATCAGCACTTTTTCTGGGGTGTCCGCTAAAGTTGCATCGTCCAGATACCACAAGTTGAGCTCCGTCTCGATGGCGAGGATAATGGGCTGGACGACAAGGGCGAAGAGGGCGGGGCCTACCGGGTCCCCTTGTTGGCAACCACGGCGGGAGGAGATATGTGTGTCCCCATAAAATAGTTGAGACGGGGACGAATAGGCCTGCGACAAAAAACTGAACATTGAGGGGAACCTTTCATGAATTATTTTAAGGACTGTATCCCGCCGTATCTCGTTAAATGCGTTATTGAAATCCACTTTCAGAAAGGCTTTGGATGTCGTATGGGCGAATCCCCAGTAGATGCGGGCCGCATGTGCCGCTGCTTCGGCACCCCCCCGAACCCCCACCCCCAGTTGATGGGGAGCTAGGTACTCCACAAGGTCGGACGACATCCTTTTCAGCGCGATTTTGGCGGAAAGGCGGCGCCACACATTTCCAACCGCCACGGGCCGAATCCCACCAGTTTTCTTCTTTAGGGCGGTCAGGGAGGCTCCATAAAAAATGGGACAAAACTGGGCCGGCACACCTCCACTGAGAACAAAATTTGTAAAATTTAGTATAGCCTCAATTAATTTATCTCCCACTTCGCCCTGCTCCGTCGCGACCAGATCTTTTAGAATTTGCGGGCGAAGGGAGTCAAGGCCCCCAGCTGACCCAGGCGGAAAGCTTGATATCGCGGTGGTGATTTCTATAGGGTCCACCGTTGGTGGTTCCGAATTATTTAGTGGTTCGGGATATGCGGTTGGTTCCGGGTGTGGCGGATGCTTACTGAAAAGCGCATCAACTGTCTCTTGGCTCCTTGGGGCTATCGTGTCGTCGGAACAGGCAAGTCTAATTGCCCCCCGGATATCACCATCCGCCAGTTTCGCCTCCACTTTCTTTGTCACATTTTCCATCTCTCGAGGGGCTTTGGCGGGAGGGCGTGCGATCCGTGGCGGTGGGGCTGCCTGGTCCAATAACCACCGGGCGACTTGTGACTTGAACCACGTTGTCAAGTTCTTCACCTTGTCCGTCTTCTGGGGCACGGCAAGGCTCGCGTATGGAAAAAGAAATAGCCTGCCCCATGAGTCTTCGGTTTTGGTGGTGGTGACCTCCTCTAAGATTTTTGTAAGGGCACGAGCAACCTCCATTCTTGCCCCCTTCGGTACCCGACGCAGTGTAGGTATGGTCATCTTAAGACGAGCAAGAATTTCGCTCCAATCTGTTTGTGTTGGTTCACCCGACGGCGGTGAGTCTATCCATCGCATCCCATCGAAAAATGTGTGGGCATCTGCTCCAGTTGTTCGACGACTAACAACGTCGGGCAGCAACGTTATTAGGCAAGATTATTTCGCAAACTCATTCGCACAAGTAAGAGAAATTACAGAAATCCAAGGAAACAACGTCAAAATAAGTGTTGGTAAATTTGCGAGATTTGCCAAGTCATATTTTACGAATCCCTTCACGGCACAAATTCGCAAATTTGCGAAATGAGTTGCGAACTTGTCGTGAGTAGGCTCACAATTACAACCTAAATGATGCACCTTTTAATTAATATTTGACTTAATTTAGATATTAAATTTTCAATGACCGCGGAAGCGTGTCCCCACTGTTGTTCGATGTTCGCATGATATGTCCTAACCCCTACCCAACAATGTCCCCACCGCTTCCGCGGCCATTGATAATGTTAAAAGTATTTACAAGTGGCCTGCAATTTTTTCGGTTTTCTTCCACGTATACGCATCGCAGGTCGGAATGGAACACCTCAACCAATCCTTCCGACGCACCATTGTGTCTCCGTTATTAGATTTAACGGCTGCAACAAATAATTAGAAAGATAATTAGTATAATTACAATTAAAAAGATATCCACTCCAAGTTAAACTAAACTCAGAGATCCGTGGTGATCATTGATTTTTTGTGGCATTAAGGATTAATTGCATACAATTTTTTTGTAGGGATTAAACATTAATGATTATTAATCCTTAATCCGTTAATCACGATTAACTAATCGGGCTAAAATAAATCCTGCGTAAACTTTACTCTTTATCCAGTTAACTCAAAATTTTAAGTTGTGTATAATTTACTTCAAATAGAATTCTGACTGGACTGCATTTACTTTTCCAATTTTCGAATTTCTTCCATTGAAAAATTATCCATTGTTAAAATTAAAACATCGGTGGAAGAAGAATAGTTACCCAAATATAAATAAATATACAAATGTATGTACATACCTGTTCCCTCATTCAATTTCTGTGAGAAGGTGGTGTTATGCTTGAATTTAATTGTGAATTTAATTTAATTTAATTCTTAATCAGGGAAGTAGGAAATTTTAGGAATTTAAATTTTAGGAATATAAAATCGTTTTAGCTTGTCGCAAATGTTGTTTTTTTCTGTCAGCTGGAAGTTTTAACTTGGTGCGAGTTTTCCACCTTTGTTTTCTCACCCACCACCACCACTCGAGTGAGAATGTCTATGGAAATTTGGGCCGATATGTAAATACGCATGCAAATTTTTACCAATTTTTATATTAATTAAAACCTATGTTCAGCCAGTGGCCGCGGAAGCGTGGGGACATGGGGACAATGTCCCCACGGAAATTTTTCCGTGGGGACAGTCAATGCATTTGTCCCCACGGTCTCGTGAGGGTCAAGCACATAGATTAAAAATATGGATCCTACAAGACTAGAATTTGAAAATTATGTTTATATTCATTCCCATTTGCAGAGGTGGGCAATATAAATGAAAATGTATATTGAGTATACTTTGCCAATATACTCAAATATTCTTCGAAACATACTATACTATGTATCAGCGGCGTAGCCAGGATTGGGTCCTGGGGGGGGCCCAGCCAAAAAAATATTTAGATTACCCTTTTTAGGCGAAAAATTTATACACCGCTTTAACACAGGGTATAGTTACATAGTTACGTTAAGCTTAGCTTTAAGCGTCAAAAACCACTAATATAGAACGTCATATTTCATGCTAACGCCCCAAAAATGTATTGTATCTATAGTAAATCGTGTGTATTTAGATCGTCTCTGCGGTTTTTAGACGATAAAAAAGTCGGACCACACATTAACGAGGGTCTGCAAACTTGGGTTACAGTTTGGTCGTATCAAGTGGCTTAAGCGCAAAACGTGACATCTGTAAATGTATCAACTGCTAGTGGCCAGTAAAAAATTCAACCTTGTGTTCCTTCAATAGCCTGTTGTGCATTCAAGGAAAAATTCTACGACAAAATCCGAGCAACATGAAGGGTTTAGTAACAAAATTTTGAAGATTACCCAAATATCAAACCAGTTTCTACTTGAAAAACATTTTCCATTAGTCATCAACAAAGACCTTATGGCATGATCGGAATAATTAGTCCAAAGATTAATGACTAATATAAACCGTGTAAATTTATTCCGGTAACATTCATTTTTTGACCCCCGTTCGAGCTATAACTATTGACACCGTCAATGTCTTTCGTTTAATTTTTTACTGTGGGTGGATTGAAGATATGTGCTAATTAAAAGCACCATAGCTTTGAGATGCAGGTCTTAGAAGCGGTAAATTCTAATTAAAAATTAAAATCATCCAAAATTCGGAAGTTTGTAGCAATGCGTGAGTAATAATTTTCCTCAGGATGTAAAATGACCTGAATAATTCAAAATATAAATAGGTGAGTCGAGCAGCATTTTTCAAAAGCACGGTTCGCAAAAAGCTTGACTCGAAAAAATCTTAACAAGCTCAGTTGAACCGAGCACGAACAAGCCCGGTTCAACTGGCTCACCTCTAATCCGAAATAGTCTCACCTACCAGAAAAAGACTGACCATTCTCAAATTTCACGAGATAACTTAAACTTCTTGTCCAGATTATGCAAGCGAGTATAACAACGTAAAACGGGTTAAATGAAGTAGGCCATTGCTGATGGTCGACAAACGAATCGTCGACACCTATTTGGTCGTCAAAAAACAGGTCGCTAAAACAACTACTCGCCGATCTCAACTTGTCGATAGACGACTAGTCGCCGCAATATATCGGTTGACATGGCAAATTGGTTGCCAATCTCAATTGGTCGACAGTAAATTGGTCGACGCTAGTTAAAAGTTGTAACAAATACTAGCGACGGAAGTTCTGTGTATAAACACTTGATTTTGGTACAAGTTATCCAGAAATGTAAAATATTACACTTTTTAAGCCAAACGAATTTGCTGTGCGACCAGACTTACTAGGCATAGGTCGTTATCCACGACGAGAGGTAATTAAAGGTGAGGAGAATGATTGGTCAAGTGATGAGGATGGCTTACATGGCGCTGGAGAAGAATCAGGCAACAAAATCATTTGTGTTAAAAGCTTCCTGAAATTCAGGTTCGTCACCTCGTTTTGCGCCACGTGCAGATTTTGAAAAACAATCCATTTCTAAACCCCGAAAAAGCCGAAAACTCCGTTCGGCGATTTAGCTAAGCTGTAAAACCCCAAATCCAAACGCAGCATGGCCTATCTGTTAGAATCCAATTAAACAACTATCTAGAGACTAATTAAAACTGATTTGGGAAATATTGTAGCAAAAATGGCCTATGTAGATCTACGCATTTAGAAACCACAAACTTTTTTCCGCTTACTGCTGAAAAAATTCAGCAGTGCGCAGAAACGGGCGACGATGGTTTTGGTTTTGCTGTCATAAAAGATGAAGAACTCCCTTTTTAGTCATCCGACATTTACCGTTTGGTTTTTTTCGAATTTTTCATCGTGATACGACAACTTTTATACCGCTGAATTTACGATTTTTGGCGCATTTTGGTACGTTTAAAATAATTAGTCAAAGAAAACTACCCTAGAAAAGTGTCTGGAAGTTTTTTTGTCGAGCAAAAAGCGATTCAATCTTAAAGTTGAGGATAAGGGACGTCACATGCAGCAAGTTTCGCGTAGAAAAAGACGGGGTTGTAGGCTCGAAAACTTATCAAACCTTTCCACGAATAAATGAATCACCCTTCTGTAATACCTATTGTCTTCGCAGGGAAAAATGTTACTGGATTAAATTTACATCCTTTGCATTTGCATATGTCAAATAATAAGTTTGACGTCCAAGTTTACAATATTTTTGACTAAAAAAAGCTTCGAAGATTTAAATGAAAAATTAAACGGGCTCGCACACGCTTGACATTCAAAGCCGGGATACAGATTTATCTTCGCATCCTTAGTATCGTAAAATACCATAGAAATCAAAAGCGAAGCATCAAGCTTCATAAAACCGGTGAGCTTATAATGGTGAGACCTGAACTGGCTTTCTCCGATTTTGACGGGACAAATTTTAAACAGTTCGTGTGCAGCAATAAGTGGGTCTATCTTTTTTGCGTTTTCTTGAATGTGCGTAGTTTCCCCTTTGCCCGAATTTTTAACAAAAATGAGGATTTTTCGAAACGCTGTAACTTTTCCAATTTTAACCCGATTACCAATGTTAAACACAAAAAATACTTTACTACTAACTTTTAAAATTTGAAATTTGCATACCACCTTGGAAATTTGAACAATACAGAAAATATCAAACTTTTTAACTTTAACTTATTTTAACTTTTTAACAGGTTTTTCAAAGGAAAGTTTTCTTATAATGTTCATTAATTTCTGAAATCAGTTTACAATTGAAAAAGTTATTGAATTTTGAATGATTTTGATTTTGGTTAAAAATTCCGCTACAGGGGTAAATACTTGCATCTATGAAAATGCAAAACTGTATATATTTTCATTTTTGTGCGTCAACAATTTAAAATTCGTCCGATTCAAATCGTAGAAAACCATTTGGTGCTTACTTATAAACGTATTGTTATTAACGTGATTTTTTTAGTACAGTTTTACGACTCTTTTAGAATCTCTTAGCTGTCGTAATTTATTTTTCGATACAAAGATACTAAGGGTACGAAGTAATAACGAAAATGTGTAACATATAACTTTATGCGTAACTTACTTTTAATTTTTTAATTTTTTTTTATTTTTTTGCAATTTTTTGCAAGTATTTTTTTATTTTCTCGGGCTCTGGGGGGGCTCAAGCCCCCCTAGCCCCCCCTTGGCTACGCCGCTGCTATGTATATGCAATATAATACCAAATTGGCATATACAATATGCAAATATACGTACACATATAATATACATGATCTTTGTTCCGGATTAACATTTCCAACGATTTGTTTTTTGGGTGATTTAGCAACTCTTAGCCCTTAATTCGATCGAAAACATAAAATAGTCTAATAATTTGTTACATGACAAAAAACAGCGCAAGATCAAGAAGGAAAATGTCGCCTTTGGTCGATCACGAAAAAATTATTTCTCACATCAGAAGTTTATAAGGATTTTGCCAAATTAAACAAAGTACTAACGGTTTGGGATTAGGCATTCGAAGACTTCCTCAAAATTTGAAATCGCGTCTGGCATTGTCCACCAATGCCCAAATCAGCAATTATGTTTCAGCACTCAAAATAGTTGTGAAACCAAAGAATACCGTGTACTTTTAACTGAAAATTTTTTACATTAACGAATAGCTTGGTAATGTGACATAGTCTTTTACGTCGTTCATCGTGGGGTTAAAGCGGGTGGGCGTATCTGTCGACGAATTTTTCATTAAAAAACCAAAATAATTTTTTGATTGGGGAAATAAATAGATCCAGATAGCTGGAACTCAGCGCTATGAAGCATTTGAACGGACATGTACCTTTGAAAACTGAAGGCCACAAAGACGTGATCGATAATATTTGTGAAAAATATGAACTGAACGTGACATTTAATTTGCCAGTTGTCAATGCTTCGCAAATCAATTTCTCACTCAAGAAACAAAACCAAATTTCTGGCCAAGTTTAAATAACTTCTGGCCGAAACAAGAATGCTTCTTGCTGAACTTATTGAATTGTTAACCTGAAGTTAATTTTGGATCAAAATTTTTGGTTGCTCAAGCTCCATCTGCAACCTGAGAGAAAAATGTTCCTCTATTAAAAAGGCTCAAGACTTATTTGCAGAGTTGGTAGATTATTTTATTTTTTGCTCGGATTACGGATTGGGGATTGGAGACTAAAATTTTTGGATTAGATTGGGGATTAGAATTAAACATGGATTCGGGGATTGAAGTAGTTTAGGACAAGGTTATTACCAAAATGGTTTGGATTGGGGATTACGGATTGACAAATCTGGATTAGTTTCAAGATTAAGAATTTTTTTATAAATGTTCTGTTTCTAAATTCATTTTTTAACAATGTTTGTATTATTTCCCTGCAAAAAGGAAAACGGTTTAAAACATTTTAGGGCTATAGTAACAACACATTAAGTAGTTAACTGGACAAAAAGGTTTGTTTTTGTGTAAATATTTGTGAAAAGTCGAATGAATTGGCTAATTTTAAGAGAAATGTCGAATATAAAGAGCTAAGCATTCCGGAGTTAAGTTGGAAAGGCCGATTTCAAATTATGCTACGCAATTCGCTGAGATTGTTGTTCAGCTACATATGTATATTAGTTTTCTGTGACACAATTTCAAGGGCAACCAGCAGGTATAAAGCATTTTTTTGTTAAAATCGTTAAATTCAATTGTAATTGGGGTGAGGTAAAAGCTTCGCCAATCGAGTTTTTCTCAACCAGGAGAACGCTGTTTGACGGGACTCGAACAAGGCGTGGCAATCCTTCAAAACGGTAGAATGTCAAAAAACGGGAATCTACATGTACATTTACAAGTGTTACGATGACAAAAAGTGAAATTCAAAAAAATATTCAAGCTCAACTCTAGTTATAGGGACCCCCAAATCTTGAAAAACATTATAAAACTTTTCAGCACTAACTCCTCCACGTCAATTCGTATCACAAGTCTGGTACTGTAAATTTCAAAAAGTTTGTTGCGCAACATTAAAGTCCATAAACCGAGAATTACGGCAAAATTAATCAAAGTCTCGCAAACAAATGTTTTGGACTAAAAAACAGAGTTCAAAAAATTTGCAAAAAACGTGTCGACAATTGTCTTTAAAAATTATAATGAATGATGACGATGCTCACGTGGACGCTGATCCCTCAAAGACATCAGGAGAAACATTTTTATAATCATACAACCCTGCCAGTGTAGATTTTCAACAAAACTTTTATGTGCAAACTAAATTCTGTGTTAATTTCTTATGCAAAATAGATGCGGATCAAAATGAACGCACCCAAAAATTCACTATTGAGCTCTTGAATGATCGATAAAGGCTTTTTGCAAGAAATTTAACGCAAATCAGGAAAATGAGAGCAGCTAATCTCAGTATATTACGAAATCAAGATCCTGTTTTTTTGACGTTTCTTTTCGAGAAGTATGTCCCCGGTCAAAATCATCTTCCGCGGCCACTGTGTTCAGCATATTTATCATTTCTATAAAAGTATTTTGTCAGAAATTCTGGCAATATAATTTGAAAGACTTTTCTTATTCAGAAATGAGCTGAAGGTTAAATATAGATATTATGTTATTGAAGGAAATCATAAATTTTTTTTTGAATGCAGCAAAAGTTTCATGAAATATGTATGCGTAATTACAAATCGGACTAATAAAAGGGACGTTTTTACAATTACGAAACGATAAAATGCAAGTTTTTGACCCTCACATTCAAGCACCCTGTTCGTAGCGTAATACAAATTTAAAATTTTAAGAAAATAGAATTACACATCAGTCTCATTTTCATATAAACACGGGAATAAATCTCGTAGCAAAATATATAAAGTAGGCTAAAAATTAAAAAAAAACAATCATGTAAAACCGCGAAATTTGTGAAGAAGCGAACAACAAAAGTTACGCAGACTTTAAAAATAGTGTTACACTTTAAGTCGTAGGGTGTCAGAGGTTGTCAGACCCAGATTTTGATGTCCTTTGGATGTATTATATGAGTGTGCAAAAAGTGAGGGAGGGTTAAATTCCAGTAAAGGTCGACAATTTTGAGGCTTGCAAAGGTAGGAAATTATAAGTAAATATGATTTTTTATCAAGAAAATATGAATTAAATCGATAAAAAATAGCTCTGCAATGAGCTACCCCCCCCCCAAAAAATATATATATACAGTATGTAACTTATTTAATGCTACGATTTTCAATTTCAAATTCAACTTCAATTTTCCCAAGAACAGGTAGATATTTAAAAATTGTTTTCATACCAATTATTCACCATATATTGGACTATATTGAGGCAAATTTTCAGAGGAATGGATATAAAACTGTTGAATCCACAAATATTTTAATGTCAAAATATTGCAAATTGCACGTTACATAATTAATGCTACGGGGGTAGGAGCGGCTGAATATTTCGTTAGACCCCAATAACTGATTGAAATCGTTTGGGCATCTAATCCACCAACCTTTCGGTTATGCTATGGTCGATGTTTATTTATTTTCTGTTATCACGGTGTGTCGGGGAGCCGTGCTTATCGGTTTTGGTGTTGTCACCAGACGCCGCAGAGTTTTTGGGTTATGCTCGATCGAGTTGAGGTAAAAAAATTTTAGTGTCCAGTCCAAAACCTTTGTATTATTATCCTTGAGGCATTTAAGATGATTTTTGTAATATTTGTCTAATATCCGGCAATTGTTGAAAATAAATTTCTGACCAAAGTCTTTCTTTGTTGTGAATTGGCCAAGACTTATTTCTAACAAAGCAAGGTAAACCTCTTTGGTCATGATCCCATCGACGCACGTCAGTGCTACTACCCTGTGGCAACATATGCTGTCCCAAAACCTGACCTCCCTGCAAGATTTCGAAAGTTTCATACCAGGGTTTAGCGGTTCACACAGCTTAGATTTCCTTATCTCTGCTATGTTCGATAATTTGTCTCAGAAATTAATTCCTTGAAACTTCTTTGGGCTCCTCACACACTCTTACCGTTCCATCTGAGCTAAAAAGTTGAATTATGGTCTAATCTGGGAACAGAAATATTTTCCGGTAGACATGGGATCATCTTCGCTTTGCATTGCCCACCCCAAGTGTTTCTTGTGGTTGCTCCATAAGATGCATGTTGAAGAATTTGGAATTTCCCCGGATATTCCTGCGAATATCAGCCTGCGTCTAATCATTCATAGGTGTAGAGCAGTAAAACGGTCACTTTGAACATCTTTCGCAATTTCTGGCGCGGACAGACAAGCATTATTGTCACAATCGTCGCGTCCGCGTGTGGTGTTTTACTGGGTTTTCGACCCTGACGATGACAATTCGCTACAGCTTCTGTGGTTTTCCTTTCCTCCGCGAGTCTTGGAACAGATTCGGTGTGTATTTTAAATTGTTTCCAAAGTTTCCTTAAATTTAGACGTTATTAATGGAGACAGGTCACTTTTCCAATATTTTGATACTGAGAACGGTGTCCTTTGTTATTTATTTATTATAATTCGGCAGATTATTTTCATTTGTAGTAGAAATACTACAGAATTGTTTATCCATTCGAAATTCTGCTCCGTATTTAGGAAAAACGGCAAATTTGCACCGGTTGTGTATCGTAGCATTAATTATGTAACGTGCAATTCGCAATATTTTGGCATTAAAATATTTGTGGATTCAACCGTTCTATCTCCATTCCTCTGAAAATTTGCCTCAATGTAGTCCAATATATGGTGAATAATTGGTATGAAAACAGTTTTGAAATATCTACCTGTTCTTGGGAAAATTGAAGTTGAATTTGAAATTAAAAATCGTAGCATTAAATAAGTTACATACTGTATATAGTTTGTTGCGCCATTGAATTAAAACGTAAAACATAACGTGTTTACTGGTCTACATTTTATAATAGGTAAAGTACAAATTTAAACTTGTCTATTCATCTTGGCACAAACTGCGTAAATAATTTTCTGAATACAAAAATACCAAGATTTTGTTAAGCTTAAATTCGACAATTGTTTACATAAATATTCAATAAAATTGTAAAAAGTGAAATTTCAATCCGTCTCCGTCTTAATTACGACATCTTCCAGAATCACTTCATTTTTCACGCGGACAACGTCATCTTCATCCCCAGCCCCACCAGGGGATCCGTGTTCTTGGACGAGATGGTCGTAAATTGAGCAGTCCGATTTGACCCCACAAATTAAACACGCGCCCTTCCACGTGGCGTGATCCTTGACCAGGTGTCTCCTCAACCTTAAACTGGTCGGAAATGGCATCCAACACATGGACACGGGACACCTAAACGTGTCCCCAAATTGGCCCGGGAGGACGAAACATCTAGAAAAAAATATTAGGATTTAAATGTTATGTCACCTGTTTTTGAAACGTGTGTAAATACACTCTAATAGATTGTATGATCACCCTAGAGCTTGTTTTTTATTTATAAAAATAGAGTATCGCACTAGCCAAAAGTAAAAAATAAAGCCATTTTTATGCTCATATTTTGGAGATTTTTACGGTAATTTTGCATTCAAACTTTGAGGTTTTTCCATCATTCATATCCCACGTCTGTTGATGCAACTATTACTTTAAGATCATGTGACACACATACATATTTTGATAACTTACTCTATCCTGTTAGCCTTATGAGCTTTGAGCTTACGAACTTTGTGAAAAGATTCGCCACATTTGTCACATTCTTCCATATCACCCTCAGGTTGCTCCTTCTGTTTACATCTGTATGAATTACAAATACAAATTATATAGCTTACAACCAACCCTTTGATTCGTAAAGAAGAAAGTATCTTATTTTATGGGAAATGGTTTAATTCGAGAGGAAGTGTAAGGTTGGTCTGAAAAAATGTGGTCATGGAAGAGAATAATTTGTTTCTGGAAGGCCACCTTCTCCCCCCGGCGTAAAATTGGTCGAAATTTTAGGAGATTTTTCCTATCGCAACCAAATGTTTGATCATTTTAATCATTTGATAATTTTCTCCCCGAAAATTTGGACTAATATAGCGCAATATTTATGAACAGCCCACTGGAATTCCTCCTCACCGATTCATAAGTTATGAATCATAACTACAACAAATTAGTGCATTTTCTTCGCATGCATATTTTACTTAAAACTTTTATTAGCCTGCTTTCTCACCTGCCAGATGCCACGTGTGCGTCAAGGTCACTCTGTTGGGGCAACGAGACGCCACACTTTCCGCATTTATGCCCTAATTCGTCCGTCCAGTGGAGTCTCATGTGATTTTCGTAGTTAGTTTGACTTTTGAAATACGAACGGCACATGGGACACGAACGTGGTGTGAAAGTAGGTATTTCTGTAAATTAAATTGTATATACACTCACAATGCAAGTCTTTTAGGTGTACAACTCAGATCTGCATGGGACCAATTTTATTTTGTTCACCACAAAAAATAAGCATACCCGTATTTTTTCATTTTTCATAATGCGCTAATTTGAGCGCGAGGCGCGAATTTTAAACTGTTTTCCAGCCAAAACCACGGTTTTTAAAAATTCTGTAAATTTTCGAATTTTAGCGCGAATCCAAAAATTCGAAAACATGTCTCTTCAGAATGACTTACTTGACTTATGAAAAATGCACATGCACTATTTTTCGAAAAAATAAAAATTTGAAAGAGTTTATAATTTTAATGAATTTCAAAATCTGGAAAAAAATTTTGAAATTCAAATTTCGAGACAATTGGATTTTTAAAATTATGTTACATATGTAATTAATTCCGATCAATTCTGTTACCGGGCGGAGGTGGTGGCAGCGGCAGGAGTGGATCACGGTCTGGAACGGGAACCTCAAATTCGAAATCTGGCTCTATTTTGATCTCAATGAAGGAATTCGAGGGTCCAGAATGTATCAATCCTGCTTGATTGTCTGTGGATAAAGGACCCTCTTAAAAATAGTGTTACCCTTTTGAAAAGTATTTAAATGCAGCCTGAATTCTATACCAAGTAAACTATACTAAATCCAGAGTAAACACGGTTAAGAGCAAAGTTTACTCTGGATTTGGTATATTATGTAGTTTACTTAATTTAAAGATTTGAGTAGAGTCACTTTTCGAATGGATAACATAATGTTAACGTTTTTTTTGTATTAGAGTAAGAATTATTCAACTCAACAACGAGATCCACCACTGATTTTAGAATTTAGAGTCCAGTATTTTAAGATGTTACTATGGTCAGTGTGTGTTGATTGCACGATTTTTTTTGGCGGGGGAATTACCCCGGGGGGCCTTATAGATTTATAACATGGTGTACATAGTGCACATTGGGACACAGATTTCTCTGGAACGGGTGGATGGATCCGAACAAAATTTGTTGGTGGTAATCTATATCTAAGTACCTCCACCCCTTTTTGGTTTTTTTCAGAAATTCGAATTTTGAAATTTGTAAAAGAATATTACGAATATTCTAAAAAAACTAGAATTTTTTTGTTTCGATCTACAAATTCCATTTGTGGTTACATTGAATAATGGTGATCAAATTTGATAAAATATGATAAAACTGGACTATTTAATACTGCTCCATTAAAAATGGCCTCTATGGTTACAAACTGGTAATGTTTGTCTAACACGAAATACCATGAAATGAAACATAAAGTTGAAGTGAACAAAAAATAATTTAATTATATATTTAAATGTTTAAATTGCCTAATCATTTTGTTAAACATTTTGAAATCATATTTTGTCATAGTTGTTCAATGTAGAAACAAATGAAATTTGTAAATGGAAATAAAAAATTTCTGGTTTTTTCGAATTTCCGAAATATTTTTTTTACAAATTTCAAAATTCAAATTTCTGAAAAACACCCAAAAGGGTTGGAGGTACTTAGATATAGATTACCACCAAAAAATTTTGTGCGGATCCATCCACCCGTTGCAGAGAAATCTGTGCCCAATGTGCACTATGTACACCATGTTATAAATCCATAAGGCCCTCCGGGGTAATTCTCCCGCCAAAAAATTTCCGTGTAATCAACACACACTGGCCATAGTAACATCTTAAAATACTGGATTCCAAATTCTAAAATCAGTGGTGAATCTCATTGCTGAATTGAATAATTCTTACTCATTAGTATACTGAAAATTTCCAACTTTTCGAGTTAATTTGCACACACCACATTAACGAATGAATTAATGGCTAAAATGGACAAATTTTAATTAATTCTGAGAACTATAGTATTCTAAAATTTTAAATTTTGGACAACAAATTCATACTCACTCACAATGCGATGACGCCAGCGGTCTCGCTCCGATTTTAATGAAACCACACCACGATAATTATGTAGCCTTAGGTAAATCATTGAACACGTGTTTCGGGATTTTTCATAATGCTCAGTTTAAAAAAAAGATTTGATAGTATAAGTGGCCGAAAATTCGCAGTTTTCACGATCAAAAACAAATAAAGAAAAACTTTACGAGAAAAATGCGAATTTTGGCCACTTATACCATCAAAACTTTTTTTAAACTGAGCATTATGAAAAATTCCGAAACATGTTTTCAATTATTTACCTAAGAGTACGTAATTATCGATGTTTCATTAAAATCGGAGCGAGACCCCTAGCGTCATCGCAGTGTCAGTAAATATATACAATGGCGGTATGTTTTTTAAGCCAGTTTCGAAGACTTTCGACTTTTCTTCCTAGACTATCAAAGCATTCCCTCGTTGAAAGAGTGACAAAATCTGGAGTGCATATTTAAAAAAAACAATGAGAACGAATTGTTCCTCAAATTTGTAGTCCAGAATTTTAAAATAGTCGAGAAATCATTATAAACTTTGGCCGTGCGTCATTTAATCCTAGGTTAATTTAACAATTTATTTTTTCCATACCATTAAAAGCTTGTCCATTAGCGACGATGCCTCCAACCTCCGGATATAGATTAACGGTAGGGATTGAAGTCCATTTTAAATGGCGGGCAGAAATCTTGGACGTCCACTTGGCGACTTCTCCTTGATAATCCGATGGGAGGAAGTGTCTCGAACAAAGTTTGTCTTTTCGAGCAGGTTCCCAGGTTTGATTATTCATGACGTCTCGCACCACTTGGACCCACGCGGCTCGCACGTGTTCAAATCCTGCACGGTTCGGAAATCTAAATAAACGTAAGCTAAATATGAACGACCCTAAAGGAAGGATAACATAATTTTTAACAGTTGATGTAAATAAATGTCAAAAATTTACAAATGGCCTGCAATGTTGGAGGTTCTGTTCCACGTATGCGCAGAGCAGGTGGGAATGGAACACCTCCACCATTTCGACCCACGAAACCGCGGCACCATTGTATCCATCAAGTAGCTGCAACAATTAATTAAAATATGTAAATGTACCCTCTTAAAAATATGTACTGTTTAAAAAGTAAAGCCTAATCTTGTTTTTCTAAGTTTTTTTTCAGTGAAAAAAAAAGTCTTAGAATGTTCTGAAAGGTGCAAAAAAATTCGAAAAAAGATTGGTCCAGAAGGCTAGAATCGAACCCTAATCTGGGTTTGTAAAGTTACCTTAATTTCGAATGAATTTATTTACTTTACAAAGTGGTAGCATTACTTTTACAGTGTGTATTGATTTCGTTAAATACAGGGTGATTTAAATGTAAGGTTACAATGGAAAATTTTTCAATGGGAAAAATTCGTAAATTTCCATTAGGTTCGAATTTGGGATTGAGATGTTTATTAATTTTTCTCAAAACTTATGGAATAGTGATGACAAAATTCTTAAACTTGCCCTTGCATATTGAATTTCAGAGGCAAAATTTCGGTTCACTAGTGTAACTAATGTCTTTCCATCAGGAGAGATGATGCGTACTCCTGCTGGAGATACGCTTAGTTCACACTAGGCAAAAATTTCTAAAATTTCTAAAATTTCTAATTGGTATGTAACTAATGGAAATTTGCGAATTTTTCGCATTGAAAAATTTTCCATTGTAACACATAACATGACATTTAAACAACCTTGAAGTTTAGCGAAGAAATAATAAATACCTTCAGCACTAATTATTGTTCAGTTTTAAACATAACAAGGTATAAAAACTAAAAAATTAACCTATTCAATTATGTAAAAATTTGAAAATTTACAACACTCAACATTAGTGGAGAAATTGTTAAATAAATATACATACCTTTTCGCTCAGTCAATCCAGACCAGCGTAGGTGTTATTATGATTAAATTTAATGTAGTGGTGAATTTTACTTAATTAGTTCTTATTTTGAGAACTGGAAACATTTTCGGAACATAAAATCGTTTAAGCTTGTCGCAAATGTTGTTTTTCTGTCAGCTGGAAGTTTTGAGTTGGTGCGAGTTTTTCCACCTTCGTCTTTGTCTTATTACCCACCACCCACCATTGACATTGAGAATGCCTATGAAAATTATATACGTATGCAAATATTTACTAACTTTTATATTACTCGTGAAATAAAAAAAACTGTGTTCGGCTTATTTATTATTGCTTCAAAATTAAATTGTCAGAAACCTACCTGTTCACATTCATTCATTAAACTGATTTAGGGGATTAAATTTGTCATTCAAGTTTTCTTTTGAATGGATCAAAAGTTTCATGAAATATGTATGCGTGCGTTATTACAAATGGGACAAATAAAAGGGACGTTTTGACAATTACGAAACTTTAAAATGCAAGTTTTTGACCCTCACATTCAAGCACCCTGCTCGTAACGTAATGTAAATTTAAGATTTCAAGAAAATAAAATATGTACATATTCAGTCTTATTTCCATATTAAATACCGAAATAAATCTTACAATGCGATGGTGTGAAGTGTAACCTTCAGAATTGGTTGAAATTTGGAAATTATGTGGTCCAAGTCAATACAACCAACGTTTCTTCAGACGGCTTGTACGATGGTCTGAATTAGTCAAAATATTTGAGGGCAAAGTTGAAAAACGGGTGATTTTTACCAGGCGGATGGAGCAAGCTCAACTTCCATTCTCTTCCCGTGCTAAAAGTTGCACATTTTTCAACCTTGACCTCAAATATTTTGGCAAATTCTGACCATCGCACAAACTGCCTCAAGAAACGTTGGTTGTATTGACATGGACCACATAATTTCGAAATTTCAACCAAATCCGAGGGTTGCACTTTACATCATCGCATTGTTAGAGCAGGATAAATAAAGTATGATGAAAATGAAGAAAACAATCATGTAAAAAACACGATATTTATGAAAATTGCATTTTGGAGCGACCAAGAAATCTAAAGTTACAAAGACTTCCATCACACCCCCCTCTGCATAAGTAACGGTTCCTAACAAAATTTTCAAACCCTTTTTCCCTCCCCTTGAAGCGTTACGCAATTTTAGAACGTCTCCCAAGCAACGTAAATGCACAAGTCGCCAAAATTTTTATGGATTGCCATAAAATTCCAATCGGATAGTTTATGACGCCTATGACCTATTTTTTCTATTGCTTTGAGACCAATTAATATATATTACTTATTCAAGCTCGAGCTATAAATCAAAAGACAAACAAAATACTGATACACCCTTAAAAATAATGTTACTTTTTTAAAAGTAAAGGGACTCCGAATTATAAATTATGTAAGTAAACTATACTAAGGGACCGTCCATAAATAATGTCACTCGAGAAGGGGGAGAGGGGTCTAAGGGTCCAAGGATCGTGACTATGATAGGGGTCTCGAAAGTGGTAATTTTTGCGTGACATAATTTATGGATATCTACTAAATCCAGAGCAAACTTTATTCCTTGTCAAGTTAACCTTACTCTGGATTTTGTGTGGTTTATGGTGGGTGGGGCAGTTAGTTTTTAAAAGGTTAACATTAGTTTTTAGAGTGTCGGATCGTATTCATGCAAAAATATTTTTGCTTGTTAAAGTTTATTGATTTTAGGTATGTACGTCTTAAAAGACATAAAATTGTCTTATCGTTGGACAATATATGTATATGCGGCCTTCATTTCTTAGCAATTTAAATTTATATGAAATTTTCGTAATTAACGAATCGGCTTTTCTCCCTTTCATAAAATACACAGAAAACTTGAGGGTTTTGTAACTGAAATATTGACGTGTATGGAACCCCATAGTTTTTTTTTTCTTTTCTTGCCTCCTTGAGAATTCATTATCGATGAATGTACCCCCGGGCAGAAATCGTTGCATTGAATTCTGCAGTAATCAAGAATAGCCACAAGAATGTTGGATTCTGAAAACTCGTTCAAATTTTTAGTCAGGCAAGCTTATCCACTGTATTTATTTAGATTGTTATGTACACATTTGGAACATCCATAGGTTACGTATCAAGAAGGTGGGGGGTTTAGACTGATTTTGGTAGATCTTAGCTTACCTGCTCAGCTTAGCACGAGTCGGGTTGATAGGAGATGTTTATATGGTCTAAATAAAAGAGTTTTTTGATGACGTAATATATGAATGTTCCCTCTGTCCCTCTTTAAAATTTAACTACCCCAATCAAATTTATTTGGTTACACAAGCTTAAGTTGCGATTGGTAAAACTAATCGAAAATAAATTGTCCAGCTAAAAGCCAAGATTGATACTAAAAACTGGGTTTTGTAATAAATTTTAAAGTGCCCTCTATCAGATTAAGCATAACCGACTGTCCCTACGGGACAGTCTTCTCTGAAAACTGGACATGTCTACCAAGACACGACAAGTATTTGGTAGGCAAAAAGATTTATCTTCACCATCATCAAATATTCCATTGACATACGTAATATCCGAGATATTAAATTTGGGCGTGGCCTCCCTGCCTACCAAACAAGGCGGGCTGGCTTTAGTTCACATATTTAATATAATAAAAATCGGGAGTAAATTTATTTTTCTGAATGGTAACGTTATTTTTAGTATGCAGTTAAACGTAAGTAGTAAGTAGTTAAACACTGTATTTTATGACTAATACTAAAATTTGGGTATATTGTAATAAATATTAAAGTAGCTGGGGCATATCATATGAGGAACTCTACAAAAATGCCGACCAAAGGACGAGCATTATTTGCTTGGCTACGCAATTTATCTTCACCCTCTTCAAATATTCCACTGCTACTAAATTTGTCCGTAGCCACCCTGACGCTCAAACAAGGCGCAATGGCATTAAGAAACGAACAGTTTTTCCTCCCGGGTTCAAAAACTCTTCCGCATCGCTTCGTGGCACTGGTATTAATCCTTCTGCATTTTCTCGTTACAGTGAAGTGATTTGTAAACGAGTGGATGCACCCGATCTATCCTCCCTTGCAAACTTGGAAACTGATTCTGATGTCGTACTGTTTAACACTTTTTACCGGCACCTTAATTGGTTTAATACATTCTACAGTGCTCCAAAAGGAAATCGTATTACTGCTCAACTCGTCCCTCCATATCGAACGGGATTACAGATCTAAAGGTACCCACATTCCCACAAAATTTCAGTGGTAGGAGCTCCTAGGCTCTGGCGATAGTGGTTTACGCTTTGTTGATGGTGGTGCGCATCATTGTGATTGCGTGGCACGGAGTAAGTGATAGCTTATTTCCATGCGGTGACCATAGTGCGAACTTATCATATGGTCATTTTGTCATCCAATACATAGACTAACATGTATCGTCACCGATCGGTGATACTCCGGCAGTAGGGTTTCTTACACTGTGTACATAGCTTTCAGCGCAACAAGAATCCAAGTCGCGTCTCCTCGGGTCATGACTCCCCGAACTAATTTAGGAGAAGTGGGGTTAATCACCGTGTTCTCAGTAATGAATGTGAACCAGCAAATTATTCCCTTATTCCATCTTTGTATTAAGATATTTAACTATTTTTACTTTGCAGATATATTTATCGTCCACACATATTTCATTTCAATGATTGTCATGAGCATGGCAGCGTTGATCTTTCTCCCGGCAGCGATGTCAGTTCTGGCGCTTACCATGCCATGCATGCCACCCATCTTGACAAGTATGGTATATCTCGAATGTCGCTCTTGGGTGGACAATGGTCAAACTGGGGTCAGCTTCCGGGTTGGACTAGCAATTACGACGTATTATTACTGGACGATGGTGACGTCTTTTATTATCATCAGCATTATAATCGTTCTACTATATCCGATTGAAGTGAAGCTAATAATCCTCGAAGGAATTAAAAGGTTAGAAATCAAGAATAGTAATACGTATATATATTTATTTCTTAATCTGATCACGGAGGCCTTTCAGCCGGTGTTTAATAAATTAGTGCCAGTGGATCACAAATTTGATTAATATGAAAATTTCAAAACACACAATGTCCTTGGAGGTAAATTTCTCCACCAAACTTGACCGTTGAGCGATCTTATCTGCTGCAGATTTCGTCTAAATGAAGTCTGTGATCTGTTGGCACGAGTTAGATCAAAATCTGAGAGCATTCGCTGGGAGATCTCCTTTGTGAGCGTAGGAATGGGCTCGTTCATTAATTATGTAATGTAAGTGGGGCGAATGGGTCTAATGTGCCTATTTGGAAAATGGTAAAGGAGACAGAAGGACGTGCAGAAAATTGCAAATTTTTGCTTAACATAATTTATTAATGAACTAAAACACTTTTTTAGGAAAGTCCTAGAAGGAGGGCAACCAACTCATTCTAATTTGATGAAATACCGACTATTACAACTGTTGTCCGCCATGCACAATTTCATCTTCCGCCAGCCCGCCATGCCAGTTTTAGTCGGTGGAATCACCAGGTGTGAAAGTTTTGCGTTGTACATCCTCATAACTTCGGCGAGCTCGGTGCCACTCCCGGTTCTACTTTTCTTTTGCGTGCTAGCCTTTGAATTGTTCATCCTAATCGTGGGACCCTTAAAGGTCATGGCGAACCCGTATATCACATCTGTCGAATTGCTGAACTCGCTTAGAGGCGTCCATGGACCAAAATGGGTGCATCGATTTGTTAAGTCGTGCCCCCCATCCAAGTTGACCCTAGGCGATGGCACTTTCTTTGATAGTTCGGCATCTCTGGAAATTTGGAGTAAATGTGTCGACCTGCTGATTACGTTCATCCTTATGTAATTTATCAGGGCACATACATAAATTTTTCTGTTTGTTGCCAGAAATAATCTGTTCATTAATACTTTCAATTTGGTACATGTATGCATGGGTTATGTCCTGCATTAATAACTGATAAGAATTACATTACCACAAGGTAATAATTAGATACATACCTGGTAATTAAAGTAAATTACTAATTATTATTTCGACTTTCCTGGTAACTGATATCGTAGTTAATTAGAAAAGTAATTAATAGTTAATTTCAGAGTCCGGTTAAATATGTTCTTAAAAACTTATGAAATAGTTATGAAAATGTTTAACCTAATCGCGGAAATATGTAGATATAAAAACTAATTTAAGAATTATATTATACTAGAAAAAAGTTAAAATCATTTTAAACTGCTCCAGTTAAATTTATTTGACTGCAAGAACGCCAGCCTTTTACATTTCAAAGTGACAAACGAATAACATACATATTCTGGTGTCATATTTCTACGATGATGGGAATTAATATATGCATGCAACAGAATTTGGAAAAAGCTTAATATTTGTTGATTTATGTATATGTTAATTTTTAAGGTTTTTCTAAAAAAATATCTAATTTTTGAAAAATATATAAAAACAAATATATATCTGTATCAAAAAATGCAAATTTTTCACAAAATGGTGGAAACATGGGGAAGCATATTTATAAACCTCGAAATATTTATGTAGACAAAATACCAATGTCAACACATTTTTTGACCGTGTGACGTATGCCCGGCAAGAAGCAGGATGCAAAATTTCTATTCAATCGGGTGGTTATTAATAGAGTTTAAAATAAACCCTCCAAACGAATGTAAATAAGTGGCGTCTGACCGATTCAAGTTTCCTTTAACGTTTCCGTATGTGACCTCGTCCTAATGGTCATGAAATCAAAAATATTAACTTCCTTGAAATTGTAGTAAAATTTCCTTTAAAATAACACCCCATATGACTAGTATGAATATTTTGACCTCGTCCTCAAGGTCATGAGGTCAAAAATATTAACGTCTTCGAATTCGCGGTGGAATTTCCTTTAAAATGATACCCCATATGAAAATTAAGTGTTTTTTGACCCAATGACCTTGGCGTCGAGGTCAAAGGTCAAAAATATTGGCGTCGTTGAATTCGTGGCGAAATTTCCTTTAAAATGATACCCCATATGAAAATTAACGTGCATTTAATTTTGGACCACACCCCCTGGCGCTGTGGGGGGTGGTCCGATTGACCCCAATTTCGAAATCGACCGAGAACTAAAAATTAGAAGCACAATGGCGAAAACCGCTTTTGATTATGTTGAGGCATTCTAAAGATATATTGCTAACGGACAGACGGACGGACGGACGGACCGACAGACAGACAGACAGACAGACAAAGTGATCACAATAAGTAGCTGACGCTACTTATCTGACAAGGGACACTCACGACCTGTCGTTTGAGTCCAGGGTACCCACCATGTTTTTTAGAATCTACTAGGACCCCAGATGAAGGATTCATTCATATTTCCGTGTAAAACTCATATTTGGCACCGTGCCGTGACGCTAAATTCGCCAAATTTCAATGTTTTTATTTTTGAAACCGCCATAACTTATGAAATCCTGGGCGGATTTTCAAAATTTTTTTTCAAAAATCATGACAAGGAGTTCAACTTTCGTATCCCATAAAATTTTTTCCAAAATTTTCGCTTTTAAATTTTCGCAAAATTTCGTAATTTTCTTAGAAATGAGGGTTCGTCGGAAAAATGCTAAAAATATTTCAAAAATTCGAAATTTTTTATTTTTATTTTTTTCTCATAAATTTGGACTTGTGTGATCATTTTAAGCATAAAATTTTGAAAATCCGACATAATCTGCAAAAGTTATGGGGGTTTGAAATTGGTCGAAAATGCAAATTTTTAAGTTTGGCGCCACGGCACGGCGCCAAATATGAGTTCTACACGGAAATATGAATGAATCCTTCATCTGGGGTCCTAGTAGATTCTAAGAAGCATGGTGGGTACCCTGAACTCAAACGTCAGGTCGTTAGTGTCCCTTGTGAACTATATAAAGCAGGCGAGTGTATCGCTGCTGGCTGGGTCGGTGGCTTAGGAGGGGAGCTTGCGAGGTTGATAATAACAGATCTCGATGCCCTTTGGATATGTGATAGGGTCTCATGAGTGTACTAAAACCCTGAAGTGGTTTGACTCCATGGCCACATTTGCGCCCGCCACACCCACTCAAAAATACCCAAAAAACGCTTCCACTCCAGTTTTCACTCACTCAAAACCTCGCGAAAAATTCAATTTTACTCGGATTTTGAAATTTCTTTCACCATTACACTCCCAGATGGTTGCTTTCTTCAATTCCATATCAAACTCAATTTTGCTGATGATTATTTCGCAGGCGTAATTTGAGTTGTTGATTACTACAACAATCCTCATTCAGAATTTCAAATTTTAAAAATACTAAAAATTTCGAAAAAATTGGGTTTGATATTGGATTGAAGAAAGCAACTATCTGGGAGTGTAATGATGAAAGAAATTTCAAAATCCGAGTAAAATTGGATTTTTGACGTGGATTTGAGTGAGTTAAAACTGGTGTGGAAGCGTTTTTTGGGCATTTTTGAGTGGGTGTGGCGGGCGCAAATGTGGCCATGGAGTCAAACCACTTCAGGGTTTTAGTACACTCATGAGACCCTATCACATATCCAAAGGGTATCAAGATCTGTTATTATCAACCTCGCAAGCTCCCCTCCTTAGTTGAGAAGTTAGCCTCTCCTTTTCTCTCTCCACTCTGCAGAGAGAACAGGAGAGGCTAACTTCACTAATGTTGGGGTCACGGGCTTATCGACGGGCCTATATTGCACGTCGATTGACGGGCTCCTACACTAGTTAAATATATAAATAAGTTACCGTCACAAACAATAAGCAACTTTTCCTGTAAAAGAGAGGGGCCGTCCATAAATAATGTCATGCGAGAGGTGGGATGGACGGTCCAAGGTTCCAATGATGTCGTGCCTAGGTGCAACATGTTATAGGGGGGGGTCTAGAAATTTGCGTAACATAATTTATGCATTACCCCAGAATTCCGTCTGTCATTTGTACAAAAATCATCCCAAAACAGATCAGTATCGATCGATCCAACCAGCTAGCTGCCTGCCCTCACTCACTCCACTAACAACTCTAAATCCAAATACTCGTCACTTGTTGATAATAACAAAAAAATAATACTCCCAGAGATTCAAAATGAATTGGAAATTAGTCGCATTAATTATCGTGATAAGTGCGGCCGCAAATCCACTCTACTCGGAGAAAGATAACTCGTCCCATCCTTTCACTCCAGGATTAAATGAAAAGGTGAATTCAGAATTTTTACACATTTTTCTCTTTCACGAATTTCAAACCAATGCAATCGAATGCATTAAGGTTCCTTTGTGTTCGGGTTTTTTTTAATTTTTGAGTCTCAGCTTTCCCTTCTTCCATGTATGTACATACATATCATATGTAACATATGTATGTATGCAAATGGCGATATTGAAACCTGTTTATTAATCGTAATGCATTGCTTCTAAATAAAAATTTTATTGCACTCTTAACAATCCGGTAAAGTCGCGCAGGTACTGATTTCTCGGTAATGGATTTGGTTACAATATTTTATTACGTAGTAAAAATTCGTAATCATGATGGTAAAACTTTATTACCATTAGTAATTTACCAAGCCATTACCACACGGTACGACTTATCATTACCACTTTGGTACAATCATATAGATACTTGTGCTTTTCGGTAAGGTTTATTACCAGATTATTTACTGTGTGCATCTAAAAATCTAAATCGTCCCAGCTTTTTCCCCTTCAGGATTAGGTAAGAGGTGAAAAGGTAAATTCAAAATTGATTTAAATATTTCTCGTAAAACTAAATCAATTTCCAAACCCATCAAAGTTCGCTTGTATGCGGCTTTTGCATTTAATTTGTTTTTCTCAACTTTCACTTCCTGCATGTATTCAAATAAGACAGATCCACTAAGTTATCGGACCGCCGCAATCAAATGCTCAGAACTTTACACACAGTTGATGTAATCTCAAAAAAATTGCATATGTTTACTACCAAAGGGTCTGGATTGCCATACAGTTCAAATTTTAATGATTCAATTCCGCTATGTGCTACAGATTGCACTTTCTTCTTCAGATTTCGCACCAAATTCCGACCATCGACTGCACCTACTTTCAAGCTCATTTTCTTCCATCTGTTCTTAAATTTTCGTAAGGTATCTAGCGTTTCTGAAAGCTTAGAATATTTGGAGTTAGTTAGCGCCCAGAATTTCTCAATTGGTCGCCGTTGAGGAAAATTTGGTGGGTTTTAATTTTTCGGCACAAATTCGATTTTTTTCAGATTTTGGTTCTGAGTGACCTTTTTGGCGTCATGAGACCTTGGGAGGTCATGCCAAAACCAAACTTGATTTTTTATGATGTTTGGTAATAAACGATTCTAATCCCCCTTTAATTCAAGATTTAAGATAAACCTCCTGGTTTACAGTGCCCTCCAAAAGGATGGGATCGGAAACATGACCAATTCTAGACATGCGTTACCAAATTCTTCATTTTTTTGGGAATTGGTCTTTCTTTCGGACTTTGTCTTCATATTTTACTTCACAGGGGTTGGAACTATGGAAAAAATGCCTTCCTGGAAGATTTGAAGTGTCAGCTGTGACGTGGGGCTCATCGTCCGTGATGACCACTTTTCCCCAAATTTTCTCTCACAATTTCTTGCAGCACGCATGAATCCTTTCCTTTTGTGTTGGTTTGTAATTTGGTGCTGGTTTTTTCCCCTGGCTACAATCCCTAGTTTATGGACTTTGATTTTGCTTAGATAGCTTTTTTAAATGTTGACCTTCCTTTCCGCGCCAGCCGTTGTCGTTGATGCATGATTTTTGAAGATTTTTTTCATCCGATTTTTGACTTTTGTCGCCGCTGGCTTTGCAGGTCGACTAGTGGGGACTTTGAATTTGAGTTCATTGGATTCCTCGTACTTTTCTATGTAAGAGTTGACATTTGAATGAGGAATACCTTCTTGCTTGAAAAAGTGCCAAGTGATTTTAGAATCATAGTTTGTTCGATTTTTGCGAAACACAATCACTCTTTTTTTCAACTCTTGCCTTTCAACCCAAGATTTTCTAGTCTTAGCCATGACTCAATAACTAGTGATATATATCAATGGAAAGCTTATAACTTGGTCTATTCAAAAATATTTTTTTCGAAATTTAATTTCAATCTGCTCCCGCTCAGCGCGCGTTTAATGGGGCGGTCCGATAACTTAGTGGATCTATCATTTTGAAAATTCGGTAATTTTAAGGTTTATAAAGTTAGGAGGATAAAACTTTGATTTTTTTCCCAAGAAAATATTTGACTTTTACATATTATTTTTAATATACCTATTAAACATATTCTATTTTCCAATTGAAGAAAAAAATCGAAATTCTACCCGCCTAACTTTGTAAACCTAACAATTATTGACTTATAGTTTAGATGCTATAAAATCTTCACATAAAGAAACAACGAAGATGAACAGATTTCATAGTCGCCACTTGAAATACATTTTTTTTATAAAAAGGGTAAACCCTAAAATTCAATTTCAAACCCGTCACATGCACAAGAGAGCCTTAAAGACCAAATTTTGTCACAAAAATACCTATTTAACTTTTACACTCGAGACAAAGAAATTACACAAATGTGAAAATATTTCCTCTTTCTGCTAACATTTAGGAAATTATTACTCCATCCTGGATGAAGCAAGTGAACGGTCCAAAATTACGGATACTTGACTATCCTGAAGGTCACGAGAGGTCACGCTACGACGCCTCACCGGTCAAGGGGTTCAGCTCCGTCGGATTTTTCATCGGGTTGCTGGCATCTGCGATATACATCAGGTTAAGGCGGATTTCGAAAACGGAGTCCCCTCTGGAGAAGGACATTTTGCGACGACAACTTCCTCGCGATTTGGTGTACTTAGCGCTAATCGGTTTCGGCGTGATTTATCTAGTCGATTGCTTGTACGTAGGGATTCAAGGTGAGTTTTTTTAATTCATTCATTTCTTGATGAAGTATTTGTGTCTCTCTGCGCAGGAAAACGTATTTTAAAATTCTAGGTATGTTTTTCCGTACCAGGTCAGCTAAAGAGTATCTTATTTATCTGTTCAAAAAATTTTTCATTCACATTCAGTCATTTCCTTTCAAATTCATTTCACTTCATCGGACTTCATTCTTTACTGCGCCTAATGTCTCCTAGGCATAGGGTGAAAAATGAAAAGAATGAGAAATCCTTCATTTATAATTTTGCTTTCATTCACATTCTTTCTTTGTCATTCATCTGAAATGACGGAATCGTTCAGTCATTTTCATTCAAATGATTCATTTTCATTCACTATGATAACCAGTCAAATGAATGAAAGTGAACAGGTACATACATATATGAATATCCGGACGTTCATAAATTTATCATAGGAGAGGGAACTTTCGTAAAATGCATGCAAAACCATGGCTTTTTTTGGGAAATATATTTTTTTAAATTCCAGCCGCAATTTTTGACACGTGGACTTTCGCCGATAGATTTTCTCTCCAATTGGGTCCAGCTAATGAAAAAGTGAATTTCGACGTCGTATTTTCCATGAAATGGAGGAACCTCCCTGCCACCCAAAGGGGACCAGAGGGGGCTCATTTTGCCACATTTTTATCCAATTTGTTAGAAGATTTGGATACTAAAGTGAATAATCTAGAGGCGAAAAATGTAGGTGGACAATTTGTTTATATTTTTTATTTATAAATCGATGATTTATCTCAAAAATCGTCAAATTCTTTATAATTTCTCGCGTATGGGAATTTATTTTCTTAATTCTGGACAAAGTTGTAGTGCAGGCCATTGACAATTAAAAAAAACATGTATACACTCCAGATTTTGACACCTTTTCGTGGAAATCTCAAGTTGAAGAAGCCTTCAGAAAAATTGGAACTCATTAAAACTTTTTTGAAAACTCAACGCCATTCTAGTAATCATCTTAGCGCCTTACCGAGTACAAATTTGTCGTCCAGAATTCTAAAATAAATTCCCAGAGGCATGAAATAATAAAAACATGAGCTAATTTTGGCGATGAGTTATAAATCCTTGCCAAAAGTAAGTATAATTTTTCCGCGTGTCTTTTTTTTCCTTTTGTGGTCTAGAATTCATCCCATAAGGAGTTGGACGTTTACCTGGCGTCGGTTCGTCTCTGGTTGTTATCGCCCCCGTCGTCAGTGGGTGGTGATCCGGAAGTGAGGTCAAAATGGGTCAACTTCCTCAACGAAATGGGAACATTTCTGGAAGAACAAAGAAACCAATACGTAACAATTAGGGGCCGTCCATAAATTACGTAATGCAAGAGGCGGGGAGAGTGGGTCTAAGACTCCAATGATATCGTGCCTATGCTACGCGTGGGCACGATGGGGGTGAAGAAAATCGTAATTTTTGCGCTTCCTAATTTATGGACAGTCCCTTATTACTGATATGCATATGAATAAAGAAATCCAAGCAGCAACAAAATTCAAGTAGAGAGGTACCAAACCAAAAAAGGGTGCCCGATTAAAAAAAATGAAACTTTTTTTCCATAATATTGAAAACATTAATAGAATTTTTTCCTATTTTTTTGTATTTTTCCTATTAACCTTTCCCCCGATTATGAAAAAATCTTAATCGTATTTTACGTGGGAAATACAGCGAATTAAAAAAATCACTTTTATTTCTATATTCAAGGGCAGCATCGTTAAACATGCAGCCAGGAAATGAAGGATGAATTCTGTAACCAGTACAAAAACTAAATTCCGGCTGGACATATTTTTATACAAATTTTGTATCTATTTATGAATTTCACAAGTATTTATTGTTTTGTAATTAGTTCACATTCAACATTTCTTTAGAATATAAGGCCACTTTATTTGAAATAAGCAAATATATAAGTTTGTGCTTATCAAGAGGAGCACAAAAATTTTTGCACAGATTCTTTTATCGAATTATTATCACAAAAATTCAGCCTTAGTTTTTGTATAGCATTTATATACAAACATCATTCATTAAATAATCCACACAAACTATGTGTTACACAATTATCAAGGAAATCCCAAATACCAACTTAATTACTAACATTTTTACCACAATTTACCCCCCATCACCTTTTATTTATTGTCCCCCCACATTTTTTGAAAAAAAATAGAAGTATCATTCAGTAAATAATACATAAATAAATATCAAAACTGTAATGATAATCCGAAATACCCGGTTAATTACTTATAATCCGAAATACCCACTTAATTACTTATAATCCGAAATACCCACTTAATTACTACCATTTTTACCCCAATTAATCCCCCACCACCCTCTATTTTCCCCCACCTTTCTTAAAAAAGTCCCGGATTTCATCCCTCCCAAGATACACGGCCCCCATTCCGACCACGTGGAGAGCCACGATAATCCAAAATGTGACCTGGTACGAGCATTTCTTAATCTTGTGGCGGAAACAGACCTGCGCCATCAGACTTCCGAACCATCCTCCGAACAGTTCCAGGGTGTGAAGTTTGCACTCCGAAGTTCGCGAAGTTCCGAGCAGACCGTACATTTCGCCACTCTCCGCGACCCTTTTGTCATGCGCCATTTCGCCAAAACTCCACACGCCAAAAACCACGAAGCAGATGGCGTAGACGATGAAAATTACGAGAATGGGGTCCATTATTTTCGAGTATTCTGTAAAAATAAAGATTTTTATGAATGAATTATCGAGCACCAGCTTAAAAAGATAACAGCCAGGGAACTTTAATTTGTAAATTATGTACGTCACGTGTAATACCACGGGTGAAAAAGGGGGTGTAACGCGTGACAAGGGGGGTTCGAAAAATCGGCATTATTTATCCATTTAATTATTGTTTTGTCGTAAATATATAAAAAAAATACGAATTCTTTTGATTTAAAAATTGTTAAAAAGTGTTGTACATACATTTTGGTTCAACCTAAACCTAATGTTTCGAGGGGGTGGTGCCGAATTTAATGTAATTCTGTAGAAAAGTAGAAATGTTTCAAAACAAATGTGAAATTATTTTCACTTTGCTCTTCTTCAGCTGGACAAGGAGTTTTCAGTTGGTGCAAGTTTTCCGCTGTTTTGTCATCCACCACCATCAGTGAAAATGTCTATGCATTATGTACGTATGTATGTAGTTCGGTATGCAAATTGTGTTTATATGTAAATATATACTTATTTGCAAAGGTTATATTAGTTTGAAAATTAAAAAATCGGTATTCAGTATGTTTATCATTATTTTAAAATTATTTATAAGTAAAGTGGTAGATTAGATTAGGATTAAATAAACCATGATCTCGAGGGGGCGGTACGATTTACCCCAAAAGTTGATAGGATCCTCCCCCTGGGGTCATATGTATGTATGATGCCGCAAACTGATCTCGATTATATCGATCAGTAATCCTGTAATCCTGCTGACAGACAGACGGACAGACAGACGGACGGACGGACGGACAGACAGACAGACAGACCTTACTGGACTGAATTTTCAAGTTCTTGAGCAGTTTTTCTCTTCGAAGGGGCCAAGGAAAGATAAGTGACACGTGATTACTAATTTGTCACTTATTTTTTTACATAACCCGCTACAAAATCCCGCCGTAGCTTGAAAACAGTTTATCTATTATGAGTCGTTAGCAATGAAACTTAATAAAATATTCATTTTATTCACAATTAATCACAATATGTATTTATGTTTCCAGGGAATTTTTGTCACTAATTTTCAAAAATATACATAAATTCCCTACCTAAACTGCAAACAATGCGCTTATCGTATAATCCATAATTACATAAGCATAATCCGACATTGTGGAATTTCTACAGTGATAAAACCGAAATCCAAAAATACCTCCGTAAACTTGCAAAATTTTCGTGGCTCTCAACTTTCTCCTTAAATACTTCACATCTTCCTTGCAAAATGATGCGAGCACCTTCCACTTGCCATTCAACACCTTCGCCCCCTCATAAATCTTGATGGCCATCGGCAGCAAAATTTTTATCATGCCCGGCATCAGCACACTGATCGAGGGAAAATAAAGGTACAACGGCATCGGAACAGTGTCGTACATTTTGATCGAAATAAAATTGGCAGCAACGCAAAAAACGAAGGCAAACCCCATCAAAACGAGAATACAGGAATTGATAACGTCAAACGATAAGATTAAACAGATTTCTAAAACGGAGTAGATCGCTAAAGTTTCGGACAGCGTTTCAGAATTCGCGCCGTGTTTTTTACTTAAATTTTGATCAACCTTATCCACCAAATGCGCAATATTGCTCAGAAGCAGGTGCGCACCGACCGTTGCGATGCAGGTGAAGCATGCGCAGACGTGACAGGTTTGAATCGTGGGGAATATTTGGTTGAGTCGGAGGAAGGTGAATACCAATTTCAAGCTAATTTTGAACTCCCTGCCAAGATTTGGAGCGACTAAATGTTTATACAGAACGGAGAATGGATCCACTTCGAAAATACCGCCAAATAGGATTAAAAAATAGGGGTATACTCCAACAATTTTGGCGATAATGTTTAAAGAAATTCCTAAAATGTCAAGTTTTTCGGGGGAATCGTTTCCAGTTTTGGTACGAGATTTCAGTTTTCCATCCCAGATTCGGAGCCCGTTGAACGATCGTACCGTGTCTTTTGCCAGGAGAAGAATTGCTGTTTCGAGAACAACGCCGAAAACGGAGAGGCCCATGGCGAGCACCTGTTCAGAAAGTTTTAGTTCATTTAGAGTTCATTCAATTTAAAAATGGGAATACATATTCAGTCATTAATTATTTGTCGAAAATTGGGGATTCATTCATTATTAACGAATTTGAATAAACAATACATGTATTCAGTTTTCATTCATTAAATTTGTTTTAACTAACAATGGAGGTCTCCCAACGTATGCACACAGATTTGGACCAAACTAGTGTCAATCGATCACACATATAATTAGTTTGAAATATGCGAATGAAACTATCTGCCAATGCGCGAGTTTGGCGGAGATATTTGCATCCGAAACAGGAAAATTGTGCAGAAAATTCGGAAAATGAAAAATATGCCAGCCTTAGGGGTGCGTTTTCTCCTCTTTTTATGCAAAAATCTCCGCAAAACTTGAGCATTGGCAGATAGTTTCATTTGCATATTTCATACTAATTATATGTGTGATCGATTGACGCTAATTTCGTCCAAATCTGTGAGCATACGTTGGGAGACCTCCATTGTAAGTAGATATTTTACTCATTATCCATGAATTTAGAGAATAATTAATGGATATTTATTCATTATACTTTTTACCCATTTTATCTCAAATTCGCCTTATTATTTGATTCTTTAATCTACCCGATGTATCAAGCATAGCGTGAAAAATGAAGAATGAATGAAATTATTCATTCATTCTTCATGAATATACATACATATTTATTCAATATTCATTCATTCAAAAATTTCGAAATAATTATTCACTCAGACATGATTGACGAGTTTAGCGAATGATTAATGAATATTTTTTTCGCTCTATATATGTATTCAATGAATGAATTAATGAATGTGAACAGGTATTGCTAGAACCCACCACTATGAGAAATTGAGAAGGTGATGCAACGGTATTGTGTCGCCTTTCGCGAAGAGTTGGGACATCGTAACTATAAAACCGACAAAGGCTGTCGTAAGACTGAAAAAGATGGAGAAGGTCCAAACCCAGAGTTTTTTAAGGGAGTACGAATTGTGGATGAGTGTCTGGTCCTTAAGGGACCATTCCAACGGCCAGGTCCACAAGTGTTTGAATGCGATGGCAAAATTATCCAGGGATTTCCACATTAACGGAGTTACCACCATTTTCACTGGATAAGGTTTACTGATATTTTAAGATTTTATAGATAAGTCCGTCATAGATTTTTTTAAATCTCACTCTACCCCAGGTTCTTGTCGTTTTTAAATGTGAATGTCTAAAATCGCATTTCAAGTTATAGCGAATTTACTTTTTAGGAAGGGTATTGCTTATTGTAAAAAAAACGAGTTCGCTTTTTAGCAAATTTACCGTTTACTGTGAAAAATAGCGAATTCATTTTTTAGGAACTTTATTGTTCTTTGTGCAAAAAATAGCAAACGCATACATATACAGAAACCTGTGTGGTAGGGCTCTCGCCATGGGAAGTTGATCACTAGCAATTTGGGACACAAGTAGTCAAAAAATGATTCCAGAAATCTCAAATTTGTGTAGAATATTATAAATAGATTTGACTACCCAGATCCGCGAACAAATAAGAAATAAGTATATTATCCATCTCATATTTAACATTTTTCATAATGTCCATCATTACTAATTTTTCGGAAGACTTTGCAAATTCGTTGTTAATTTTCTGCTACCAGAACCAAAATTTGCTTGAATCAACGACTGTTTCCCAAAGCTGGGAGTATTACTTCGTGCGTAGAGTCCAAAATGTTTCGATAGGGCGAAGATAACGGAAACTTGGAAGGTTTTCATTTTTCAAAATCAAACTCCCATTTGATCACAGTGCATTTTGATGCCAGCCGAATCGGAAAATTCGTGAGAAATTTTTAACAAAATTTTAATTTCTCTTTGGTTTTCACTTGAGACATATATTTGCCATGAAAAAATTCCATTCCCAGAGTTTCTGTCACATTTTTAAGGGCGTAGGACTCGTCGTCGGTGACTAACTTTTTTGGTGAGATTTTGTTGTAAAGCTTCGGAGATCGTGCGATTACCATTTTTTCTTCAGCTCCTGTATGTTTTCCTGGAGATTTCGTTGCATACGCTTTGACCCCCACTTTATAGGCATTAATATTATACAAGTGGTTTGTATTAATCTTTGACTTCATGGCCGCATCAGGCACCGACGTGGATGGATAATTTTCAAAAAATGATTGAATCATTTTTAACTTTTGAGGGGTCAATATGATGGTTTCTTCAAATTGTAGTTATTTGAAGTTGACATTTTCGGATTCTCCATACTTTTGTATGTATGTGTTAATTTTTGTACGGCCACACCCTTCTCTGATGAAACGTAGCCAAGTCTTCTTCGAGTCTCTGTATCTCAAATTTTGGCACTTACGAAAAACTCATTTCGCGAGTTCTTCGCTTTGAAGTGGTGTACGAAATTTGTTTTCCAATGAAAACTTATGAAACTTTTGTGGCATGTGGCTAGATATATTTGGCGTATTCCACAACAATTTCAGATTTCAAAACCTATTTTTCGACCGCTCCTGTACGAAACTACCAAGTGATCAACTTCCCATGGCGAGAGCCCTAAATGAAAAACAATACCCGAAACTGGATAAAATCCGGCCAAATTCAATGCTATATCTGAATAACTTATGCCACCAACAAAGCCCATTCTTGGAATAATTCATGACCTGCAAGTTATGAACTAAACATATGCACAGCAGTTGCCGCGGAATCGTTGGGACACAGAGGGACAATGTGTTCACGGTTATTTCACGTCCCCATCATCCGTCCATAAACGCCTCCCCCCTCCCATCCGACAATGTTAATGTTCTCCGATACCCCCCACCGCTTCCGCGGCCAGTGCATATGTACATACATTAAATTCGAAGAAATTGAACGGATAAGACGAAAACATTTAAAGGGATGCATAAATATTTATGCACACTCACTCTTAAAAATAATGTTGCTCATTCGAAAAGTAAATGCAGTCCATATTTTACATTAAGAAGTCTACAAAATCTGCAGTAAGTTTGATAAAGAGCAAGATTAACTCTGCATTTATGTCGGCCAGCTAACTTAAATTAGACTTCGGGGTACATTTAAAGGGCAACATCATTTTTAAGAGTTTACAAATAAATGTATTCTTTTATGTACATAAGTTACATACCTATACAAAATTCCAGCTAATCTTAAGGGAACTTCCATATATTTCGTCATAAAAAAGGTTGGTATGGTTTGGTTTTGGGTCGCTTATCTTACTCGTGTTCAGATTAACATGAATAGGATAAGGAGGAGGTGGGTGGGTGGTTTAGAAATCGGCTTGTCTGATAACGTTATATATGAACGTTCCCTAGTGACATTAAATGCTAACTAAAAATGTTTGATATAGAGTAAAATTCTTTTGTCATTAATGGATAAGTCATCCTTTCATGTTTTAGCGCGATACCACCACATTTGGTATTGACTATGGTATTGATTTTCATAACCGGAAAGGAGAAATTTATAAATTTCTTGTAAAAGAGGCTGCTATATACATGCATACATTAAGCATTTCGATATATTTACATGGGAGCGATGCAAATTTACATGTATGCAATTCATTCGTCTCAACTCATTTATATAGGTTTCATCTCATCTCACCAGGCGATAAGATGAAATTAGATGTGGCCTATCTCACTGGTTTTATGAACCGTACCAGTAGCAATTTTTCACAAACCAGTATAATTCTAGTACCAAACGGTAGCAGCTTTAGTACCAAGATACCAATCCCTGCGTGACTATACCATTCAGATTTCTAGCAGTGTATGTATTTATTTATTAACTTTGAGAGCATTCATTCATTATTTCTTCATACCTAACAATTAGATATTGTCATAAAATAATTTACGAAAGGAAAAAAACATGAAGTCAGTCAAGCTTCACAAAAATCGTATAACGTTCGTGACATTGATGCAATTCAGGTCAGGCTTCGTAACCACGTAAACTTAGTAAACTTTTTACGAAGCTTGAGAAGATTTGTGCTTAACAACTCACAAAATCTTGTGAATATAAAAGGTATGTTTTTGGTTCCTAAGATGATATTCGTACATATGTAGATATAAGTGAACGTCCATATATTACGTCATCGGAAAAACAGTGCAGCGTACAGTGTTTTACCAACCGTTTCTCTATCCAAATCATGATAGGCTTAACACGAGTAGTCGGCCCAAAACCACCCCTTTTATGACGTATTATATGGACGTTCCCCTAGCAAGGACAACACGTTGATTAAAGTGAGTAAGTTATGCGAATTATGTTCATCTTTTATCCAAGCTCTTCCATTAAAGTATGAATCAAGACCGATTTTGCTTAAAGATAACAGCGTCCGGTAAGTTTGCACGGTCCGCTTCATTCGTAAAACGTGCTGTTTCAAAACCGACCCGTAGTTGCTCTCGCTTAACTTTAACAAATCTACTGTTTATCCAAATTATTGTCATCTTTGAATAAAAAACAATAAATACTCCCAGATTCAAGATGAATTCGAAATTAATTGCATTAATTTTAGTGATAAGTGAAGCCGCAACGGCGGAGAAAGATAACCCGTCTCATCGTTTCACTCCAGGATTAAATGAAAAGGTGAATTCATAATCTATACAATTTGTTTTCTCTTTCACGTATTAAAAACCAGATCAAATGGGTTAACGTTCCCTTATTTGTGGAATTTGAATTTTTGAGTCTCCACACTCCAATAATATAGATATACAAATTATAATTTTGAAACTAATTACAATGCATTTTGTCTAAATATGTAAAATTTTTGTTAAATCTAATACTTGTCAAGTTTTGGGTTTACAATGTTGAGAGGATAGAGTTTGATATTTTCTTCCCTAAAAAGACGTTGGTAAGCAATAATTTCGTAACGCCAATTTTTTTGGACACCCACCCCTCTTTGAGTTATGAAGTTTACTTGAAAAATATTTACTTTTTCCCTCTAATATTTATTTCTATTTTATAATGGAAGTTAAAATCCATAATTCTTATCTCTTTACTTTTGAAACCTAAAAATTATGGATTTTATATCCGATAAAACCATTTTTTTTTAATGAACAGTTCTCAAATTCAAAACCCACATACAAGGGAACGTTATAGATCAAATTTTGCTATAAAAAATATCTCAATTTCCCATCGGGAAATTAATTACAAATTACACAAATTTGAAAAGATTTAGTAAAATACTGCCAAAATTTAGGAAATCACTGGACCCTGGAGGGATGAAGATTACCATTCAAAATTACGGATCCTGAGCCACCCTGCAGGTCACGAGAGAGCACGCAACGTCCCCTTCGAGGTCAAGGTGTTCAGCCCGTTCGTATTTTTCATCGGGTTGATGGGGTCCGCCATATACGTCAACGTCAGATTAAAGCGGATTTCGAAAACCAAGTCCTCTCTGGAGAAGGAAACTTTGCGGAGAGAACTTCCCCGCGATTTGGTGCAGACAGCGTTAATAGTTTTCGGCCTAATTTACCTAGCTGATTGCGTATACGGCTGGGTTCAGGGTGAGTTTTTTTTCACAGAGTTAAATATCAAGCAAGAGGGATTTACTTGTGCAGAGACCAATTAATTTTCTCTCGGAGTATGTTCGTCCCTCTTTCGGGCTCCTAATTTTTTAATAAAATTTCCCTTCGGTACGATTTTGATTTCATAATTATACCTGATAGCAACCCATTAAAATTTTCCACCAGTTTTCAATATTCGAGTTTTTGACGAAAAACACCAAAAATCCACTTTTTAACATCGGTCGGTATAGGGAAAATTCCAAAATCTTGGGTGAAAAATATCGAAAAAATCCACTTTTCACCATCGAGCTTTCCACAAAATACCGAAGAAATATTCTTTTTTTAAATAAATTTTGGTGTCAAGGAAATTTCTGCAGTACAGACATTTGTGTATTTCGTCGTCAACGAAGAAATAAAATACTACACAAATGTGTGTACTTCGTTGTTAAGAGGTTAATATCCAATTCCGTGATTTTTAGGGAAACTATTTATTCATTTTGTACATGCAAATTCACAACTTGTTCTTAAATATTTCATCGATGCTTACTATTTCGGGAATGAAATTAATTCGACGACCTGGTTAGGGGTGCATTCACAAATTATGTAACGCGAGATTGGGGTGGGGGGCAAACGCTTCAATGACATCGTGCCCACGTTACAAATGTTAAAGGGGTGGGAGCACTATAAAATCGCAATTCTTCGTTCCGTAATTTATGAACGTCCCTTAACTCGAAGGAATCAACTTTTTATAGTTGTGCTTTTTGATGTCATGTCAAATTTTTTTGTTTTAGATGCCGCCTTTGACACGTGGACCTTCTCGGACAGATTTTCTCTCCAATTGGGTCCAGTTAATGAAAGAGTGAATTTCGACGTCGTATTTTCCATGAAATGGAGGAACCTCCCTGCCACCCAAAGGGGACCACAGGGGGGCAATTTTGCCACGTATTTATCCAGTTTGTTGGAAGATTTGGATTCTAAGATGAATAACCAGGAGGCTAAAAATGTGAGTGGACAATTTATAGTTTAAATTCTATATTAAGTATTTAGTAGTTGAGAACATATGTATGTATTACCAAAAATATACCTTTCTACACTCCGGGAATTTATTTCAAAATTCCGTAAGACAAATTCATAGTCAATTTCTTTGATTTACGGTGAGTTTTTAAAGCCATATTCGATAAGTTCCAAATTTGTTGGAGCTTTCTTAAACTTGAGATTACCTCCTTTAAAACCTGTTAAAATCTGGAGTGTAAATTTTTAAAAAATTGCAACAACTTTCCCTAGAAATTTGCCATCAGAATTTTTAAATATTTAACTTCCCAGAGCCCAGGAGTGAGTCAAAATTTACAGATTTCCATGTAATAATTGTCACGATTAGTTATCAATTCCTATGTAAATGAGTGATCCCAAGTTTTTAATTTCTCGACTCGAGGAATTTATTTTGAAAATTTTTCCCTACAAATTTGCGTGGCAGATCGTTTCAAATAAAAAATATTCACTTCAGTCGACTTCAGATTTTGAAAGTTTATGAAGGAGGAGATCTCAAGCTTAAGAAGCCTTCAGAAAAATTGAAACTTATAGAAACTAATTTAAAAAAACTCACCGAATTCCATCAATCAAATTTCTGAGTACAAGCTTGTCTAAAATTTTCAAAACCTAAAAATTACTAAAATAGTACTGATTTCTGAAAATTTTCCACGTGTTTTTTTTCTCGTGATGTTTTTAGACATCATCCTACAACGAGTTGGACGTTTACCTGGCGACGGTTCGTCTCTGGTCGATATCGCCCCCGTCTGAGGGGGGAGGAGATCCGGAAGTGAGGTCAAAATGGGTCAACTTCCTCAACGAAATGGCGACATTTCTGGAAAAACGGTAAGTTCCAACAATTATATACAATTATTACTCAAATATAAGCAAATAATGAACCGACTTCGTAACGCGTAGTACAAATTTTACTTTTTTATACATCTATTTGATTTTTGATTTATTTTATTTATTTGTGATCTTTTATAATGCTAATTTTTATTTTTTTAAATCTACTTTCTCTGTTTAGGAACAGCACATTTGCAGCTGCAGCCACGCCATGAAAGGAACGACTAGAATTACGTACTGAGTACAAACATTAGGATACGATCAAATACACTCATTTTTTATGTCCATAAATTTGTTGCATTTATAAAACATTCATTATTTTGTAATTACATAATTTTCTAAATTTACGCAACATCTAAAACTTATCGACAAGAATAAATACATAAATCCTTCCACGTAAAGAATGCATGTACTTAGAAAAGTGGCGAAACAAAATCTTATGTTTTGTAATATCATTTTGTCACTTTGACCGGTCGAAGGCCCAGAGTAACCTTCTAATTGTACAATGTTAAAAATCTGGTATGGTAGCGTAGGTCTTGAATCAAGACCTCCGCTATACCGATATATCAAGACTCTTGATATATCGGTATTAAAGTTGCTACCGCTTGGTATTAAAATTATACCGGGTCCGTACAATTTGCTACGGATACGGCAAAACTTTAGTACCGAGCATATATTTAACCGTTGGCGTCATCACCGTGACCTTGTTACTCACAACGCCTATCTTCGAACCTATCCCATCCCAAAAAATTAGAAACACGTTAGCGAAAACCGCATGTTGAAATTCGAACCCGTTCTACATAAGCATATCGTTGATACGGACGGACGGACAGACGAGACATTTTCCATAAAGGGATTTCGATTCACTTCACCCTTTAATAAGAGCACAATGAGAGGGGCATAATCAGTAATACTAATAGCCCCGAGTTCTCTGTGTGTGTGTGTGTGTGTATGTGTGTGTGCTTTTTTGAACTGAGCGCGTCACTCAATGACAGTCTCACGTTACCCATGCTTCCATGTTATCAATTAACACATACTGACAGATAACCCGTACATTACGCCACGTGTCGTTACCTTACCTTACGGTTGTGACCTGACCACACCCCCTGAGTTATGCCCCGTGACCTGACCACACCCCCTGAGTTATTTCCCGTGACCTGACCACACCCCCTGAGTTATGCCCCGTGACCTGACCACACCCCCTGAGTTATGTCCCGTGACCTGACCACACCCCCTGAGTTATGCCCCGTGACCTGACCACACCCCCTGAGTTATGCCCCGTGACCTGACCACACCCCCTGAGTTATGCCCCGTGACCTGACCACACACCCTGAGTTATGTCCCGTGACCTGACCACACCCCCTGAGTTATGCCCCGTGACCTGACCACACCCCCTGAGTTATGTCCCGTGACCTGACCACACCCCCTGAGTTATGCCCCGTGACCTGACCACACCCCCTGAGTTATGTCCCGTGACCTGACCACACCCCCTGAGTTATGTCCCGTGACCTGACCACACCCCCTGAGTTATGCCCCGTGACCTGACCACACCCCCTGAGTTATGCCCCGTGACCTGACCACACACCCTGAGTTATGCCCCGTGACCTGACCACACCCCCTGAATTATGCCGTGTCGCGTGACCTGACCAAACCTCCTGGATTATGCCACGGGTCGCGTTTCCTTACCACACCCTCTGAATCATGAAGGCGTCAATTAAAAAACAACGCATTTTAATATGTATGAATAACACATTATTTGAAAACGTTTTTATGACGTATTCATGCCAACCACAAATGCTAATGTTTGAAGTTACCGCTTCGGATTGGTAGTCTCACAAGGCCCTGACTATTAAATTCTCTGTCTTAAGATTTATTAAGTCTTGAGTATTTTGTTTTGACTGGTGAAATAGTTTTAGAAGTATTAATGTATTTAATGCTATTAATTGAAAAAATTAATTTATGACAAATTCAAGTTTGGTTTTAATTTTTCAATAGTGCTTTATTCAATAAAATTATTTCATTAAGAAAGTTATGCATTGTAAGTAAGGAACTTTAAAATAAACACAAACTTGGATACTTAAATAACTAAAACAAAAAATATGTTTGAAAATTTTTAAACTCAGCTCAGAATTAATTAAACTTAAGAATAATAACTTAAAAAGCTCCTTTAAGATTTTATTATTTTACTAATTTGCCACTTCCTTCCTTCATTTCTTCGTCGCCATCATCCCGTAGAAGAGATTCCTCCAACATCTTGGCGGCGGCAACCTGTTCAGCTTCAGCTGCGGCCTCCTCCTCCATTTTCTTCTGTTCTTCCTCTGCCTTCTTCATTTCTTTCCACAGCAAGAAATCAGGGTCCAGATGTTGCTTCTTTAAAGCTTCATTTTCCTCTTTAAGTCGCTTGGCTTCAAGTTGCTGCTTCTTGAATTCAATTTGTTCAAAACGACGTTTTCGGGATAGTGCATCTCGATTAACTGTTCCACAGGATTGGCAGTATGGAAAATCGCCTGTAATGAAATTACAAATATAAGGAGACAATGACAAATAGTTTGCTAACCGGTGAATTTAATCCAACTTTTTAATATTCAGTAACATAAAGTTTAACATACCATGAGTAAAGCTGTCACATTGTCGGCAGCGTCCCCATTTGCTGACGGAATCAAATTGGTTGTTCCTGAAGATCAAGGCTTGCTTGCAATTTTTGTGCGGACACACAGCTGAAAAAAATAAAATTTTTAACGTTAACATAATGATTATAGACATTTATTTTCTAAATATGAAACTTAATTATCAGATAATTAAATACTAGACTAAAAAAAGAATGTTAGATGATTAGTGAAATATTATTACCAGGTTTGTCGATTGCCTGACCCCGAATCACAAGTCCACAATGAACACAAAATCGATCATTCGGCGCCTTTAAAAGTCGTGTAGGGGACATGTCCCAACCAGCGGCGACAGCGTTTGGAGAAAATTCGGAAGCGCCTCTATAAGCCATTATTTTAAATAAATTGAAAACTCCGTAAAATTTACAAAAGGTAACTGCAAAAATTGTGCAGCCGGGATGACAGTTTACCAAGGACTGATGACCATAAAACTGCTACTTGCCTTTTTATTGTCTCAGTACGACGTAGGAAAAACGTTTCAAACAGGATAGTAATGTTGGTAATTTATCATTGCAAGATAGGAAAATAGGTTTGACCTATCTTACAATGTTCATTATACATTACAGGATAGGGCTGGTAGTGACAACCAAGTTTAAAGTTGTGTGATTGGCTATCCGTTATACGTGGACTCTACGTATAACGGCCGACATTTGTATCTGATTATCACTAGGTGGCAGCCGGGTCACAACGTTTGACAACGTTTTTGCCTATCCAGTAATGTATATGGACAATTTAACTACAAGGCATGATATTCCTGTTGACAGTTTGCAAAAACGTTTTTAGGGAAACGTTCAACGTTGTTAAGGGACGCTACTGCACAGGAATTTTAACATGGTTGAGATAGGCGACTTCACACCCTTCCATCCCACCCTTTGTATTTCCTGGACATTCCGTTAACGTAAAGTTGAATTAATAAAAGTGGTAGCAGCAAGATACTGTTCATCAGTTCGCCGGGTACTATCGACAAATGCGGTTGCCCAAATTGCACTATCCTTGCAAATTTATTTTGTGTTGAATATTTGAACGCAATAATTAAAAAAGAACTTAACTTCATTATTAGAATTTCCAGTTTATTATAAATTCATATTTGGTAATTTAGCTGAAGATTTGTTTGAATATTGTTTGGAAAGATTATCTATGGAAACTTTATCTTTAAAAATGTATTTTTTTATTTTGTTCATAGACATCCAAGCCGTAAATTCTGCTGTGCAATTCAGGCAGGTTACAGTCCTAAGTCGACTTATTTTCTGCCCTAAGTTGGCACTACCCATTCAGCATATTTATTGTTTAGTGATCCATTCGTAGACACATTCTGAGCCCTAAGTGGCAAATACTTGAGCCATTTTTGGCAACTTTGAGCCTAAGTTGGCATTTATAGAGGATGGTCCGGAAAAAGCAACGTTTGGATTGCAGAGATGATTTTGAATTAACATCTGATTCGGAAACTGAGACTCCTATGATGTTACGGCGAAGGCCAGGAGAGACTGAGTCGCAAGCATCACTTCGGAGAGAAGCTAATGCCCGACGAATCTCTGATAGACGATTGACTGAGACCGAAGAGGAAAGATCGGCACGTTGCTTGACTAATGCGCAACGGACTTATGAAAGGAGGTTGGGAGAGACAGAAGCGGAAAGGTCAGCACGCTGTTTGTCGAATGCGCAACGAAATTCTGTAAGGAGATTGGCAGAAACCGACGAGGAAAAGTCGACACGTTGCTTAGCGAATGCTCAACGAACTTCTGAAAGGCGATTGGGAGAAACCGACGAAGAAAGGTCAGCACGCTGCTTAGCGAATGCTCAAAGAACTTCTAAAAGGCGATTGGGAGAAACCGACGAAGAAAGGTCAGCGCGCTGCTTATCGAATGCTCAACGAACTTTTGAAAGGCGATTGGCAGAACCCGACGAGGAAAGGTTGGCCCGTTGCTTAGTAAATGCACAACGAATTTCTGAAGTGAGATTGGCAGAAACCGAACAAGAGACAATTCGACGACGAATTGAAGATAATCAACGAAATTTCGCTCGACGCCAACTTGAAACTGCCATAGACAGAGAGGAGAGATTACAACAAGTGCGCACAAATCGTGCCAATACTTCATATCGTATGCTACAGATGACAGTAAGATTGGCCATAGTTGATAATTTAGAGGAAAGTATGGTGGAGTTACACACTATGGGGGAAATGAATGTCCTCTGTGAATTTTGCAATGCCAAACATTTTGCTAATGAAAGACCAACTGATAAAAAGTTTACCGTGTGTTGCAACAAAGGAAAGGTTAAAATTCCTACGTTCGCAACGCATGAGTACATAAAACGACTTCTAATAGGGCAGGATCCTGATTCCAAAAATTTCATGGAAAATATAAGATCCTACAATAATGCATTTGCATTTGCATCTGTTGGAGCACAAATTAAAGCTCCACCTGGATACGGTCCGTACTGTTATCGAATCCATGGTCAGATCTATCACAGAACCGGGACTTTGCACCCCGATGATGGCGAACCACGAAAGTACGCCCAATTGTATATACTGGATCCCGATGAGGCAAACCGACGAAGATTGAACGAGCCATCCAATGTTGCCTGCAAAAATCATGTGATGTCTAACCTGTATGATATTATGAAAGATAATCCGTTTGCCAGAGCATACAAAATGCTTCATGAATTCGAAAAGGAGGAGAAGATTAGAATGCAAAGCGAAGAATATTTGGCCAAAGAAGTTACAATGGCTATTGTTAATGACCGAAATCTTGACAAACGTCGATACAATATTCAGACATGTAATGAAGTTGCAATAATTTTCAGCAATACCGATGGCGAGCCACCACTTGAAAGAGATTTACTTATTCATTTAAAATCAACCGGCGATGATTCCCCAAAGACAAAACGAATTAGTATTTTAAATAAAAACCTTGATGCTCTGACCTATCCTATTCTATACCCATCTGGGGAGCAAGGATGGGGAGAGGACTTAGCTCTATCTGTGCCGTCTAACTCAGCAAAAATTAATACAAACTGTAGAAAACGCGTAACGCTAAAAATGTATTACTCATACCTATTTTCAATTCGTGAAACATTTAATCCATTTTTAAGTGCCGGAAAGCTAACTCAACAGTACTTTGTCGATGCATATGTTAAAGCCGAAGCAAATGACCTTAATTTTGTCAGGCAAAATCAAAGCAAACTTAGAGCAAGTAACTATGACGCATTGGTTGACTTTATAGACTCTGCCGCAGAACAAGATGGATTGGTTCCCGGAAGACCAATAATTTTACCTTCGACTTTTCAAGGTAGCCGAAGAAATATGAATCAAAACTATCAAGATGCGATGTCAATCGTAAGAAAATTTGGCAAACCAGACTTATTTATTACGATGACGTGCAACCCCAAATGGATAGAAATTACTACCAATTTGAAAGATGGACAAAAACCTGAAAACAGACCGGATTTAGTAACAAGGGTATTTAATATTAAATTGAAATCAATGCTTGAGGATTTAACAAAAAAATGTGTCCTTGGACACGTACTTGCCAAAGTACATGTAATTGAATTTCAAAAACGCGGTCTCCCTCATGCTCATATTCTTATAATCCTAAAAGATAGTGATAAGCCAAAAACAGTCGAACTCATAGATAAGATTGTATGTGCCGAAATACCTAATAAAGAAACACATCCAAGGTTATATGATGTTGTTACAACAAATATGATTCACGGCCCGTGTGATAATATTAATTCAAAATCACCATGTCTGGTGGCCGGGAAATGTTCAAAAGGTTTTCCGAAAGCATTTCAGCATGAAACTTTAGCTAACGTTAACGGATATCCGTTTTACCGGCGACGCAATTTAGTACCAGTTGTGACTAATAAAAATATTGAAATTGACAATAGATGGGTAGTTCCATATAACCCATACTTAAGCTTAAAATACAATTGTCATATCAACGTTGAAATTTGCGCATCTATTAGAAGCGTAAAGTATTTATTCAAATACGCTTACAAGGGTCACGATTGTGCAAAAGTTGAATTACGAATAGATGAGATTAAGACACATGTGGATTCAAGATATGTCAGTCCTCCTGAAGCCGCCTGGAGAATTTTCAGATTCCCTATGCAAGATAGAACCCATTCTATATCGAGATTAAAGGTTGAATTACCGGAGCAAAAACAAGTGACATTCGATCCAAATAGAATCCAAGAAGCAATCCAAAAAGCAGAAAATACACACTCCACGTTAACTGCATACTTCGAGCTAAACACCCATGATCCGGAAGCCAGGCAATACAAGTATGCAGAAATTCCAGAGTATTATGTATTTAATGCAAAAAACAAATGGGTTCGTCGTAAAGATGGACACACTGACAAAGTTATAGGACGTCTGTATTCTGTGAGTATGACAGACGGTGAGAGATATTTTTTGAGGTTACTGTTACTTCATGTAGCAGGACCAACAAGTTATAACGACCTTCTTAAATATCAAGGACATGTTTACAATACCTTTTATGAAGCGGCTAAGGCTCGAGGATTGATTTTTGATCAAACAGTCTGGAATGATACATTAAACGATGCTGCTCATGCATCAATGCCACGTCAACTTCGAGAACTTTTTGCATATATTTGTGTATTTGGAGAGACCTCCGACATGACAGGCTTATGGATTGAACATAAAGAAAATCTTACTGAGGATTTTGTAAGAGTTCACGGTCATCCACCTGACGCAGAGTGTAACATGTGTGAGTCATATGCACTTAGAGATATTTCAGAAACACTTATTACACACGGAAAAAAGTGTTCTGATTACAATCTAAGAGACCCCCCCTCATATCTACCACTGAATTTAAATGATTTTGTAGATATTGAGATAGAACGTGGCATCGCAGAAGATCTTAAATCAACATTGAGAGAAGAACAACTGAATGCATTTGAGGCAATAGAACACTCAATGAACTCTGACGACCCTGTTGAGAAATGTTTCTTCCTTGACGGCCCTGGTGGAAGTGGGAAAACTTACCTATATAAAACACTTTTAAGCTACATTAGGGGTAAAGGTGAGATAGCATTACCTGTCGCATCAACAGGAATCGCGGCTAATTTACTAAAGGGAGGACGGACTTACCATTCCCAATACAAACTGCCACTTAATTTAAATGAAACATCTGTTTCATCAATAGAGATGACTACAAATGATGCGAAGTTAATTCGGACCGCAAAGCTACTGATTTGGGATGAGTCAACAATGGCATCAGTTCATGCTTTGCATTGCATTGATAGACTGCTGAAAGAAATTATGGGAAATGATCTTCCATTTGGAGGAAAAGTTTTACTCCTCGGAGGTGATTTTAGGCAAACATTGCCAATAATCCCACACGGTGATGCTGTCGCAATTGTCCAGGCAAGCATAAAATTTAGCCACCTTTGGAGGAAATTTCAAATTTTGAAATTAAACAATAATGTCAGATCGCTTGATAAGGAATACAGTGATTGGCTAATTAAACTTGGTAACGGGGAATTGACAAATATAGATGGATTACATGATAGTTTAATAGAAATTCCAGAAGCAATGTTGGCGTCCGAGAACATTATTAAAGATATTTTTGGTGATTCTCTAACTCTTGAAAATGTAGAGCAATTTTCAAAAATGGCGATTTTATGCCCGACTAATGCAGAAGTTGATAAAATAAACGAGCAAGTATTGAACATTTTGCAAGGAGAATGTAAGACATATTTAAGTACAGACTCAATTATGACAGATGAAGATTCTGATAAAGATGATTACCCTACGGAATTTCTGAATACTTTAAATCCGTCTGGATCAGCATCACATGAATTAAAATTGAAAGTTGGTTCCCTGATAATGCTGCTAAGAAATTTGAATACAAAACGTGGATTGTGCAATGGAACACGATTAGTTGTTGCTGAACTAAAGCCAAACTTAATTATTGCCAAGGTAATTACAGGATCCGCTAAAGGAAACATTGTCTTTATCCCTAGAATTGATCTTATAACAGATTCTGATCTTCCATTTCGCCTAAGAAGACGACAATTCCCAATTAAGCTGGCATTTGCCATGACTATTAATAAGTCCCAGGGTCAAACTTTGGACAAGGTTGGAATCTATTTGGCCACTCCAGTGTTCAGTCACGGGCAACTTTACGTTGCATTTTCAAGAGTTAGGCGATCATGTGACGTAAAAGTTTATGTACGAAATACGGCTGAACATGGAAAATTATTAGAAAATTCCAATAAGGTATTCACGAGGAATGTTGTCTTTAAGGACATACTCCAGAAATAAAACGAAATGATACTCAAAATAAATTATAATAGCACAACAACTGGGCAATGATTGTAAGACTGAGCCCGTTGTGTCAAAAAAACAAATTCTACATACAATATGTCATTTTAACCTTCTTCAATCTTAGTTAGTGATACACGCATAATTCGTATACAAGTGTTTCGAAAAACGGCATGACCTCCCTTATATTTAGTCGTCGCTGTAATATTAAGGTTGGACATCCTATGAGAACATCAGGAAACTATTAAGTTTGTTACTTGGATGAATTTGTGACAAAAATGTAATAATCTTTGCTAACAAATAACTATAAAGTTTTATACCGTTTATGTCGTAATTGTCTATCGGTAACATGACATTGGGTACCTGTATTTAATCACCAGAGATGTACTACCTTGCTAATGAGTTGTATGAAATGTGCAAGTTTACATAAATTTGTTCACCGAGTTACACTGAGAAGATTTGAGAAAAAATGACAGTTTGATAATTTATTGGAATTTTGATATTTTATTGTATAAAAATATGTATAAAAGTATAAAATAAACATGTGCGTGGTACACTGTGCATCTATTTTATGAACAACTGGACTTAATGGGGATGGAACTTGCCCAAGTTTTACATATAGAAATTTAAAAAAATTATTAATTAAAAAGGGATGGGATTCTTTTTGTGGTTCATAAAATGGATGCACATTGTTTGTGGCCTCGACTGCAAAAGGGTATAAATCAGAAGAGGAGGGCCCTCCCTGTGCCCACCGACCATGCATTTAACGGGACGGACCTTTGAAATTATTGGGGGTAAAATTAAAAATTAAGAGGGATCGAAAAGATTAAATGCATAATCGGTGAGCTACCCTTTTCCCACAAAAATACTAACCTATCCTTAAATACGTTGCCTTAAATTATAACTAAAAACTATTATAATAATTAACACCCTACTTCCACCCACGCACACGTACTAATAATAATGATAAACTAATTTACATGTTTTTGACTTGAACTTAACTAATTTGGTACTAAAGGATAACAATTAAAAATTTTGAATTTTGATGGAACAATAAAGAATAATTTTAAATAAATTTAAAAAACGAATACTAATAATTGATAAATCGAATCGAAATAAAATTTAAAAAGCGAATACTAAAGCTAATTCGGAGAGGAAGAGCCAAGTTCGCCGATGATGACAGCTAATGATGTCGTTCTTCGTGTCTGACAATTCCCTGAATGGTCAGGAAGTTCAGATCACATTGAACACAAGTATATTGATGAGGTGGGCAGCTGGGTTCCTCATGGACGGGGGACATCTTCTCGAACGGGATTACTGGAGGGATTTTTTCCTCCTTGCTAAGGATGCTCATGTAGATCAAATCTAAATAACAAATTAGTTCCAATTAGTTATATTAATAAAAGTACAACAGGAATTGACGGTAAAGTTAAGAAAATTATTAGTTTTACCTTGATAAACAGTTCCAATCAGTTTTTCATCCGTGTAAGGGTTTGTAATATTCCCAATAGTACCGTCGAAATCCTTTAGACGAATTAGTTGCAATGATGCTATACAATATAATTAGTAATTATGATTTTAGCCAGTAAATAGTAGAATTAGTAATATAGGAAGATGGTTACTTACAATCGGCAGAATCCAGTGGCAAAAAGCCACAAATATCCCGGACACAGAAGGGACATCTGGGTTGATGTGTCGACGTGAACTCATCCCCACTCACTGAAGAATTCACGTGTTTAATCAAACATTGTAGGCAAAAAAGATGGCCACAGGGTTTTGTTTCATCCCCAGCATCATTGTTCGCTGCGATTGTGTACGATGCAGGCAATTCATCGCAAATTAAACAGAGCTAGGTGGATCAAATAAATGTATTTTATGTCAAACCATAACAAATTTTTCAATTACTTACCGCCTTTGAGGTAGTCGACGAGGGAGGTCCAACTGATGAAGATGATGAGTTCATTTTCGTTTTTATAATTCAATTTTATAATAAAATTTTTAAATTTCTGAGCAATTCTAATCTTAAAATCGCGAGAGCTGTTTACTGCTCGGGTGCTCGGATCCAAATGAGGATTCACAGACAGCTCGCTCCGTGAGGTGTGGCATAATATGCCGATAAGCAAGCAAGCAGCACCCATCGTTCCTTAAAAAAATTTGGGAGACTGACAATTTTGTCTGCTGATCCAGCAAGCAAACAGAACCGAAGGTTCAAAGGAAATTTTGCGGACTGACAATAATGTCTGCTGATCCAGCAAGCAATGTTGACAAATATTTCACGCGGCGAGCAGCTCACCATTTTGTGGTTGGTCCACGAGATTACCAGTTTCTCTTTGTTATGCGACGAATGCTCAACTTCACGCGCCGCATTGCATGCGTTGTATGATAATGTTATATTACAGTGCGATTTAAATATGATATTTTAAATAAATATTTTGTGTATTTATGTATGTGTATTTATATAATTTATATGATTTAAATATGATATTTTAATTATGAATAATTATTTCAGTGTTATTATGTAAAATTAAATTGGATGCTCAAGACGTATTTATGATTTTTTGGAGAGTATTAATGCCACACCTTTTTATTCGCCAGGTCAAGTAATAACAGTTACATCAAGACGTGGTCACCACTACAAAATTTAGCTCAATATACCTAAGTTGTCATATTGCTTCAGGTCATGAATATTACTATAAGAAAAGTTAATTTAAATTTATGGTGGTGCGAATTTCAAGGGTGGAATATTTAATGGACATTTAAACTACATGCAATTTTGGGAAAATATTTTACCCTTCGAGTGTTCCGTTTGACAGAATTCGCACCCGAATATGGAAAATTAGAAATGTTGTCGGTACGACGAGGAACTTAAGAAACTTAAAAACAAAATTTAAGCAAAACTCGAATAGTTTCTACTTTGTACATCTTCATAGTAGGAAACTTTAATGTACATTATGAAGAGGGCCCGCATATGCGGGCTTTATAGACTAGTATTGGATAAAAAGTATTCAGTTTCGTGGGTGAAAGCCGTTTGACTTGGTGGTGAATCCAGTTCCAATTTATGCGATAAATAATCATGCATGCAGCTCCATTTCCTCACAAGAAATGAAAATTATGATTTTCTCCGAGTTCCATTGACGCAGGGGCTGCACACAGCGAAATAATCCAAAATTGTCGGAAATAATTCCACGAGCACATTTTTAAAGAAATTTTTGCATATTCCGAGCTCTTGGGGGCCAAGGCCAAACCTATAAAAAAAATTGAAGAGCCACGCCCACTTTGGGTGTGGTTTTTTCCTAGCAGGGTTAGAGCCAAATGTCATGTCTAAAATTGTAGCTCATGCGATGGTACATCTCCAGTAAAAATTTCATCTAAATCCGTTCACAAACAAAAAAGAGATTCAATGGCGAAGCTCGGCGAAGCTCGGCGAAGTCAAAAGGTGACGACTTTAGGGGCGTGGTTCTCCGAAAGGGGCAAGTACAATACTCTGAAAATTATTGTACATTGTAGTCCCCAATGGAATCAACGTATTCCAAGAAAAACGGAGATCTTGAATCTGCCCCTTTCAAAGTTATAGCCCCGGGAACATTGGGAACATTCATGGCGAAATTGTCCAAAAAGGGTGAAATTTGACATGACGTATCGCAGTAAAAATCGATATCTAGCTTCAGCGAGGTCCAAAAAGTGGGTCGCAGGTGAAATTGACCCATGTAAGGGAGCCATGTCGACATGTCGATATTTCGACATGGAGCTAGAGAGCTTAAATTTAACACTAATACTCCCATCCCCTCCAAAATACATACGCAAACACTTTTGATCGTGTCGACACGCCGTGGTCGACACGCACATTTAAAGGTCGATATCTATCGACATGGGTTGTCGACATGATCAAAAGTGTTTGAATATGTATTTTGGAGGGGATGGGAGTATTAGTGTTAAATTTAAGCTCTCTAGCTCCATGTCGAAATATCGACATGTCGACATGGCTCCCTTACATGGGTCAATTTCACCTGCGACCCACTTTTTGGACCTCGCTGAAGCTAGATATCGATTTTTACTGCGATACGTCATGTCAAATTTCACCCTTTTTGGACAATTTCGCCATGAATGTTCCCAATGTTCCCGGGGCTATAACTTTGAAAGGGGCAGATTCAAGATCTCCGTTTTTCTTGGAATACGTTGATTCCATTGGGGACTACAATGTACAATAATTTTCAGAGTATTGTACTTGCCCCTTTCGGAGAACCACGCCCCTAAAGTCGTCACCTTTTGACTTCGCCGAGCTTCGCCATTGAATCTCTTTTTTGTTTGTGAACGGATTTAGATGAAATTTTTACTGGAGATGTACCATCGCATGAGCTACAATTTTAGACATGACATTTGGCTCTAACCCTGCTAGGAAAAAACCACACCCAAAGTGGGCGTGGCTCTTCAATTTTTTTTATAGGTTTGGCCTTGGCCCCCAAGAGCTCGGAATATGCAAAAATTTCTTTAAAAATGTGCTCGTGGAATTATTTCCGACAATTTTGGATTATTTCGCTGTGTGGGCTGGTACGTTACGTTCTTGAATACAGATACCATTATTAATAAATATTTTGCTACTTTTTGCAAATATGTATCGTGAAATAAGTCGCCCATGGTAACAATTATTGTGAATAATTTATTTATTTCCGTTTCGTTCGTTCGACTAAAAGTACAATGATAATAGAAATCAAAGTCCAACTCGCCGCGGCGATGAAGCCCTTCGACACATGAGGGTTTTCCAGGCCCCACCCTCGCGAAACTATGGATCTGAAAGCCTCGTTCGGATACGTGGATGGCAACCAGTTGCAAACATAGGTACGATAAGACTCATATGCAACTTCCTGAGAGAAGAATACTCCTAAAATAGGTAAAATTTCACAGATTTTCATTCCACATTCTCAAAAATATCGTTACACTTTTAGAATTTAGGGAACGTCGGTATATTACGTCATAAAGAAGGTTGGAAGGATGATTTTAAGGCACTTATGGTACGCTTAACATGAGTAAATATGATAAGAAAAGGGTGGATGGATCCTTAGAATAAAACTTTTTTTATGACCAATATAAGAACGTTCCCTAAATGCAGGCCGAATTTAAATTAAGTAAATATACTAAATCCAGTGCAAAATTTACTACTTATCCATTCAGAATTACTTTGGATGTAGTAAAACTTACTTATTTTTAAATACAAAATGCGCTTACTTTTCACAACTGCTATCATTATTTTTAATAGTGCACACGATCTTACCCATTACAACCTAATTATGTACCTGTCGCAAATGTTTGATAAATGGCGATAAACACCATGCAAACGATGGCTTCAATGTCTGAATCTCGCAAAGTTCCGATCATCCAGCCTGTAAAAAACACACATATGTAAGGGGACGTCCAGAAATTATGTCGCGCTAAACTGACGATTTGTTTTACACGTTGCATTCCCCTTTCAAGGGTTACACCCGTTTTTAACATTTAACGGGAATAAGAGTGTATTATTGGGCACCCCATTGCAGGGCTGTTTAATTACCCATGAAACTAATTGATTATTCAATTATGTACATATTAATCACTTGTTGGCTAAGTAATTACATAACTACTTCCTATTTTAATTGCCATGAGTGAATAGTTCAACTACGTAATTATCTTAAATTATCTTAAGTAATTAAAATAAAATCAATTACTAAGTACTTTAAGTTCGGTAATTAAGTAAGTAAATAGATAAATACAACAGCCCTGTGCCAAGTATTTGCCCCAAATTTCTCGTGAATTATTTGCACAACCAATTTATACATAGTCTTACCATAAGAAGTGATAGTGGAGCGTAGTTTTTGAACCGGTCAACATAAAATTAAAAGGTCAGTTGCGGTTTGTGCATACATTCAGTGTCTATCATTGGTGTTGACCGTTTTTACTTGACGTGACTAGGTTAAAAGTAGGAGGAGCTTACCTACACGCGCGCGGCAATAATTTTTCACTTTTTGCATGAGAAAAAAATTCACAATGTTTGATGTAGTGTAGCAGTCCAAGTACAACTACGATCTGGTTGCCCAAACTATCAAAGTAATCCTAGGGACAGTGGCTATCTATGACAAAAAAGTTCCGGTTGCCCAAGGTCAAGGAGGACTACAATGATGTCCGAAGCTTTAAACATCAGATTAGCACAAAATCACTATCCGACGCCGGAGACTTTGCCCACACAAATGGCCTTTTAACTTCAGAGATCAGATTAGCACTGAAAAGTGACCCTAACATGATGGTCTTTCAGATTAGAAAGCGTCGCATGCTACAGATTTTCCAGGCCTAAGCAAGGGCTAAAAAATCGACCTCCCTCCTCAAACGGTACGGTAAAAAAAAAACAACCCGTTTACCAATGTTCATTTCTTAACGACAGAAACATATTTCAACAAAAAAGCTACTACGTTTTATGTAAAATAGTCTCAGGGTTAGCTGATTACAAAATAGAGGTCAAAATTTCATCTTATCAGGCTCCATTCACAGTTTTGGCGGGAATCGGCGGAATTCAGCAAAAAACGCCCAATTTCCTTGATTAAGGAGAGGAGATAGTTTAAAAAAATATTTGATAAGCGTCCTGGTGAAGAAGGAACACCCCCTCAGCAAGTCCATATTGGGTGAAAATCTACCACCCTATACGCAGGGCCCTACAGTAACAAGTACAGCGAAATTCGTGAAAAACTGGATTAAAATCCAAATTTCTGACTTCATTTGCACTTTAGGTTTGATCTTGTCATTTTCGAACCGCATTAAACTTCACCACCAAATATTGATTTAGGTTGAGGAAAAGGTCTGTTCTGAGCCCCATATAAGTGTCAGGGTCACAAAAAAATTTCTGACCCGGGAATGATACACTTTTTCAATAAATTTCGAGCGTATTTTTGATAGAGCTTTCTCCTCTCATGACCAATTTTTCATGGTCACAGGAGGAATATATTTTCAAGTTTAATACATATTTTCTATTTGAAATTTAACTGGCTTTTCAATGGAATAAAAATAAATTTGAAATTCCGTAAAACTTGCCTAATATAGTCGTCTATTCTACTATCACTTTTTAAGTTGAGACTATGTAATTTCCCCTCACCCATCGCAACTCCTTCCATTGCCGCCATGAAAACGATTCCTACCGCCAAAACCCATGACCCGTGAACCTCCATTTCATACACGGCGGTCATCGCACCGAAAAAAATGGTCATCTGGAGAACAATCTTGATCGAGTCGGTCACCACGGAGGCCAAAATGCGGTGTCCCAACGTCACCCCGGCCGCAAGGTCGCGATCCTCTAAGCCCGCCATGCGGTCTATACTCCACTCCAGACCCACCATGACGGACAGGAAGACCATCGTGCTGCGAAAAGAAATATTCAGCATATATAAATAATTCTGAAATCTACGTATGTTCGCACTCTTAAAAATAGGTTGCCCCTTTTGAAAAGTGAATCTAGTCAGAACTCTGACTGATACCAAATGTGAAAGCGTTTTTAAAGCTACACCGGGATTTTCAAGACTGACAATGGAGGTCTCCCAACGTATACTCACAGGTTTTGTGCAAATTGGTATTTGTGCAGCAAATTTGGAAAATGAAAAAATTTTGCCAGCCTTGGGGGTGCGTATTCTTCCCTTTTAATGCAAATTTCTCCGCTAAACTTGAGCATTGACAGATAGTGTCATTTACAAATTTGATACTAACTATATTTGTGATCGAATGAGTCTTGTTTGGTCCAAATCTGTGAGCATACGTTGGGAGACCTCCATTTTAGTTAACTCAATGTTGAATCCAGAGTACGTTTACTGTTCAAAATGATGATATTATTTTTAGAAGTGTGAATCGGTTTTTGAGGAAATTTTCAAAAAAAACGCTTACTTAATTAGCATCGCGGGTTGTGAGAATTTCACAATGCTCTCAACTCCAAGTCCTCCATAGATGGCGGTGTACTAGTACAAAAAATACGTCAAATGCTTAAAATTAATTTTTGTTCTCACATTTTTGGTGAAAGATTAAGACTTCCCCATTAATAGAAATATTTACGAAAAAACAGAGTTCACAATTTCCCCAAAAAAAATTGGTCTAAAAATTACAAACTTGCGAATTTGTAAGCTTAGTAAATCGGAATTTTGGTCAAATTTCGAATTCACTAGAATCTGAAGCGGAATCCCAAATGCTGGTTTCAGACTCAGAGTCGAGATATAGGCGAATATACAAAAACCGGGAATCCGAGTCTGACTCGGGTATCGAATCGGACTCGTGCGGAGCACTTGTCTAAATTACATTTGCACGCAAATATCCATGGCGACATAAATACCCCGATTAATTTGAATCTGACCGAAATGAACTACATATTTAAATCCAGCTCACCTTAACCGCAGGCTTGATCATGTCACTATCGTCATCTCCGCCACACGCGGTCCCGATCCTGTTTAGATATTGGATGTACTTCGTCGCAATGGTTTTCTTCATCCACGACGTTTTGATCGCATCTGGAGAAACAAAAATCAGCTGTAATCTCAAAAATTTTGGATTAACAACTTAAACATCTACGTTATCTGAAACGGGGATCAACGCCGACCAACTTGGCGCCAATTTTGGATGATGTTTTGGCGACGCAGCGCCTTAGAAATCAGATTTAGCGGATTATCGGTATACGATTGGCGGCGTTAACCTCTAATTTAAAAGGGTGTATGCTATATATTTAACAATTACTTTTTATAAATTGAAAAACCAATTCAGTGATTTTAAATTTTAAACGTCGAAATTTTAACTTAAATATCTAAGCAAATTTTCGATCACGGAAAATTTTGATATTCATAATGATTCATATTTTTTCTCTCGAATCTGGCCATGTCTTCTCTGACTCCCTCTATCTAAGTAATCCAACTCTGTGGGGTGACCCCAAAATATTAAAAACAATCTATTTACGTACTCGATTCATCCATCCTGATGGAAATCGTGGTTCCTGAAACGGTCTCGTTATCCGCAAAATTCCTCTCAAGTATCCTGTTCCTCATGTGAAACTCATAGTTCTGTGGAAAAGCCAGGACTGCAAAGGTTTTCCCGTCGTGAATGTCTTGTAACCCGCTTTCGAACGAATTTGTTGTCATCTGTCGAATTAAATGAAACGTAAAACAATGAAATTTAGGTCATCAAGGGTATCAACTTAAAAATAGAAACAAAGAAATATATGTGAAAAACTCAAAATTTAAGTGGACAAATATAAAAATTAAGAATAGAACGTGATCCAAATTAATAGATCAAAAATTTAATGGGCAAAATGCACCGACAATTTTTCGAAATATGAAACGATTTTCACAAAAAAATGTCAACATTAAAATTAAATAGGAAACACAAAAACATTAAATACGTATTTCTTACCCAAACAACCTCGTTTTCTTCGAAGGTTCTGACAAAATCGCAAAATCCCATGTTTCCAAAACATTTCGAGGTAACGTTTTGTCCACAAAATTCGAGCAGCTCCGCATTATTCGTGACGTTCGGATTTCCCGTGACGAACGAGACTGGAATGTCTCGGGGCTCCAGTCCGACCGTATTTTGTAACACGAAGAGGATAAGAACTGGCAAACCAAGCTCGATAAAGGGAAGTCTGTAAAGATTTACAAAGAAATGTTCAAAGTTCCCGCCCAAGAAAAGTCCCGCCGAAAAAACTCCTTTGATAAATTGTTAGAAATCAGACAGATATTGATTCTCCGATATTAAAGTTACTACCACGTCGTACTAAAATTACAAATCTTGTAACAAAAATGGTAAAACTTTAATACCGAGTTATTACTACGCCGTATTAGCAAAATCCATCTGCTTTGACACCCGTACCGAATTTCTAACAGTGTATCAAAAAATATTCAAACTTCCCGCCTTAGGCGCCCACCTCCAGTTTCGCCTCCGCCTTTGCCACGCCTTCAACACGAGCGCGTAAATGATGGAGGCATGGTTCGTTTCCACATTGACGGGCGAGTGGGCCACGTGGTCGTGCAGACTAATGGACAATTTACGATACGTTTTCGCCTTCACGACGCCACATTCTTGGTCGTCGTCTCGCCTGGAATGGGGCCATTTCCGGTTTCCAATGTCCGGTAGGGCATAGTTTTGCGGGTTTTCGTCATCCAATCGGGCCAAGTGGAGGGAGACATCTTCCAGAGATGGGGCGTCGTAGCGGGAAAGCAGGGAAGCGGGGGCATCTTCGGCTAACAGTTTCCCGCCTCTCATGAAACCCACCTATTCGATAAGCAGAAGTAGTTGATTGACTGATAACCGGGTAATAATTTAAATCGACCCACCTTATCGCAGCGTTTAGACTCTTCCACGTAATGTGTGGATAGTATGATGGTAGTCCCGCTACGGGAGATTTCGAACAAATGGTCCCATATTCTGCATTAAAATGTTCTGTTAGTTACAGGACATCCATAAAAATAAAAACTATAAACTACATACATAAATATTCATTAATGGTGCACTCAAAGTTGTGTCATTCGGATATCGAACAGTATACAACAACTCGTCAAAAGAATCCCACATGGGGCCGTACATACATAACTCATGTGATCAATTCCGGAAAATTTTTAAAAAGATTTCAAAGGACCACTTATCCATAAAAATTTGATGAACACAAGACACAAACACAATTAAGATATAGTTCTCAATAATCGAATTTCTTCAGCTACCATAGATAGGTAAATTTTAAAAACAATTTTATAATGTTTGTAAATAATGCCTACCTTTGCCTTAATAAGGGGTCCAGGCCTACGGTAGGTTCTGTGAATGGGGTCATCAGTAAGTTACATCATCTTAATCTCAATTATACATAAGTTGGCTCAAATTATTACCATCGAGGACGAGCAGGTTCGGATTGTGGATCATACAAGCGGCCAAAGACACCCGCCGTTTCTGACCCCCGCTGCAAATTATTTTTTTTTAAATTTCCCGCTTAAATAGTAGCTCAACGATTTTCTTTACCTCAAACACTGAACTTGGCTTGAGGTGTGGGGCAAGTCGAGAAAATTGGTGAGGAACTTGACCTTATTTTCTATCGCGACGTCCGACATGCCATAAATCAGGCCAAAATGGTGCAGAACTTCCCCAATCGTGAGAACATTAAGGAGCGAAATGTCCTGAAAAATTAAAATTTTCGATGACATAATGTATGTATGGTCTTTAATGCATTTTCTTGTAGATCCTCCTGAAAAGGGTAATCATCCAGAATATTTTAAACGTTTTACATATGTACACTCAAAACAAAACGGTGTCAATATATGACTTAACCGCCTTGGTTACAATTATGATTCCGAGTAGTAATGAATTTTTTCCGTCCGGTCATAACCTTATAACTACCGGTATCAAAATCATCATAACTCGGATTCAGCATTGTAACCAAGGCGGTTAAGTCATATATTGACACCGGCGGTGTTGATTTGACAAATTTTATTTTGAGTGTAAACTGAATACGTATGTATTTGATTACTTAATATAAATGATTAACCAAACTAATAAACCAACCTTTGATACATATGTGGGAATAAAATTTTATACCATGCAAAATTTACATACAAGTATGTAATTTAGATACCTAAAAACACAATTTTTTACACTGTTCATTTTAATTGTGAGAAAAAGCCTCCAAAGTTGTGACTGGAAGTTAAGTCTTATTCACTAAGAAATCCAGTCGTAAAATAATATAGCGCAATTCATATCGACACTTACCTAAGTGACATTGAAAAGTAACCGGTATTAAAGTCTGAACATACCGGTAGCAGATTTTTATGGACTGGACTTACATGCAAACTAAGTATAATTTTTGTACCAAGCGGTAGCAACGTTAATACCAACCGCATGCTGATAAATTGTATCACCACGCGGTGAAGTAACATATGCACACCGTTTGGGGTCGATTAGCACCAGGTCGTAAATAGTTTTGAGGCGAATCATCTCCGCCGGAGGTACATAATTAGTGCTCTATGATTGGGTAACGATTTGGAATACGTTTTGTCACCAATTGGAAAGAAGTCAAAAACTCGTGTAACAAACACGTAACGTCGTAGGTAAAAAAATTGAACATTTTTATCTGACTTTTTTTTACATGACAGTATTGATTGTTTTAAAAGCGGACGTCTCGTGTGCTTGGTGCGTGAGTTTTTGCCTTATCTATGGTGTGTCCACTATATAGTTGGATTGGGATCCATGACCTGTGGATTTCCACCTAATTAGAAGATTTTTATAAAACCTTTGGGGTAGTGTAGCCGGGAACCATGTCCGTCAGTTTTTGTCGCAGACGATTTGTCTGAGCCTCTTCTGGGCCACCAATGACAATTTCCGCACCAACCCTCAAATTAGCGATTTTCCACCCACTTGCGGAATGTCCTTGCTGGTTTTTCGCCATTAACGTTCGAAATTTTCCAGTTTTTTTGCCTTTGAGCGACGGTTAGAGTATCAACTTCTACACAAGGCCAAAAACTTTTCAATTTTTCGTAAGTAGGCACATTTAGAGGGTTTTCTGTTTTAAGCCCATTTGTCTCAATGTAAGCCTTGCTTGGAATTTTGAAGGGAATTTAGATTTCACGTACAACTTCTGTTGATAACCCACACTTACAGGGTTGCCTGAATGAAAAAATGTGCTTTTCGAAGTCTTTGGGGGATCAGCTTCGACGTAGGTCTTGTCATAAGCGATGATAATTTGTCATGACATTTCGCGACACATTTTTTTGCAAAATTTTTCGCATGTAATTTTTGGTCTTTAACGTACTTTGGGGAACTTGGTTTGAACTTTTCCGGAATCCTCAGTTTGCGAACTTAAATGTTGCGCAATAAAATTTGTGAAAATTTCAGTACCAGAGCGGCACAACGAGGTGACGTCGAAGAATTAGTGCCCAAGATTTTATAAATGTTTTTCGAGCTTTGGTGGATGGTCATGACCGGAGTTGATGTGGAATGTCTTTTGAATTTCACTCTTTGTCATCGTAATACTTCGAAATGTTAAGGAAAATTGTTGTTTTGGGACATCCTTGCTTTTTGATCTCCTGCCACGTCTTGTTCGAATAACGTGAAGTGGTGATTTTGTAGTTGTGAAAAACTCGATTCGCGAGGTCTTCACTTTGACCCTGATTTCTATTGAATTTAGACTTTCTGATAAAAAGGGCTTTCCACCTGATAATTGCCCTTGAAATTGGGTTTCCAAAAAATCATATAGCTAAACAACAACCACCACCAACTGCCGAGTACCATTTAAAATCCATCAATCCAACTATATAGTGGACACACCTTAGATTATTACCCAAAAATAAATTAGCTCCAATAGCTCCGCCTGGTGACGATTTGTCTCAAAATTATTTACAGTGAACATTAACTCATTAATGTATGTAATTAACTGTAATTAACTTAGCGTATTTGCATTTAATTGACAATATTTACCTGTGGCATGTACCCACACAAGTGACCGAGATAACCGTTTCTCTGTCTTCCGAACACGGTCAGGTCGCCACTGTCCAGGTGACGAAGACCAACGATGATAGACATGAGGGTAGTCTTTCTAAAAAATATATATTAAAAAAATATGCTTCATAAGTGATGATGAGTCTTTTATGAATTTATGAATCTCGGATTATTCATAAATTTTCTGTGACTTGTCATGCATTTATTTTCATGGAATTCCACTCACCCACATCCACTCGCTCCAAGGAGTGCATAACTGTGAATTAAAAAGCACATTTAAATTATGAATAATTCAAGTATATACATACATAAATTTTTATAATATCCACTACTCTTGCCGACGAGTTGTAAATGAGTTGGGCCTAAATGCACTATAACTAAGGAGTCACCAATTTGTGCAAATTTGAACTTTTAATAATTGTTAGACTCCCATATTTACATACATACGACATACGGCCCAATCTTATTAATTCCAACGAAATAAAAGAAATTGGAAATTCAACATTTTTTGCGCCAGCGGATTTAAGGCTTATTTCTGGCTCAATAAAATACAGTCTAGTAAAAAAATTTAAATTTTTGTCTTTATTCGAAATTTATATCATTTCACACAAACCCTATCTGAAAATCTAAAAATACATAAAAAATTCAATTGTGCACGTGTTGGTGACTTCTTTGGCAAGACTAATTTTTAAATAAAAAAGAGTTAAAAATCAAGACCACGCATTTGCACAATATTCTCCTTAACATTTCTTTCCCTAGTTGGAAACATTTAACATTTAACTGCACAAACATCTAACTGGAGAACCATTAATTAATAGTTAATTAACGCACACAAAATAACTAACATTTCTCCCCGGCCGACCTGCATGTTGAAATTATTGAGAATAAAGTTCCCCTTGGAGTACGATTTCCAACCGTTTCTCACTTCAACCGCAGCCATTTTTTAAATTATTATATTAAATTATTAAATTAATTATTTTAAATTTCACACTTTTGAATATAAATTTTCTTTAATAAAATCTAATTGCACAAATAAATTAATAAAAACCGCAAATAAAAATGAAGTTATGGAGGACAAAGCTCTCTGTCCTGTCCTTCATGGAGATCAACTAGTAATGTAGGCGAGCAAGGGAACAACAGGTTTTCTGTATGTGTGTGCATAAACAAAGTCGTGTTTACACGTGGCCACATACATACATATGTAGTTTTGCATGATATTTGCATGGATCGTAAATAAATATACACTCCGTGTGAACGTTTTTGCACATGAAGCAGATTGTCATGTATGTATATTTGTAGATACATATACCTAATTATATAATTTGTGTATAAGTACTCATTCGCTGTTGTAAGTTAACAAGAAATCGAGTATCTATGCCTCGTGACGGAATTGTATTAATTACATATATGTATCTATATGCAAATGACCACCGGTGAGTGACAGGGACATACATAAAGGTATCTATGAAAATGCAAACAAGAAACGATGAGTGACAGGGTTTCGATGAAGTGATATTACAACAGGGACACAAGTACAGGGCAAGAAATTGTGTGTAACATCAATTTTTCCATGCGTACGTACGTATGTACACATGTATTTATTTGCATATATCATAAATGTGTAGATATGTGATGGACATGTGTAGCTCGTCAATCTTACATAGCTATACATATGTAAATACCCAATGCTAAAACCTTGGCAAAACTTTTTAGTGAAACTATATAAATCTCGGTTCTGCTTCTTGTTTAAATGGCTCATAAATCACTTATGTATTTAATTATGCAATAATTATGCAATTGATGCAATTCATGTCATCAAAAGTACATATATGTAGAACACTGTGCATAGCTGAATTAGGGAACGTCCATATATTACACCATCAAAAAACGTAAATTTTTACATCACTCACCCCGTCACTTTCTAACTCATGTTAAGTTTAACGTTAGTAAGCGATCAAAAACCACGCATCCACCACTTTCATGACGTAATATATTTACGGACGTTCCCATAGTCCAGCGATTGTTTGGGGTTCACAGGTGAATACAGATATATAATACGATCCAAAAACTACTATTCACCTGAGATATATACATAGGTATGTACATCAATATCTACATACGACACATGTCTTGCCAAATTAACGATGTGCAGATTCCTGCATACATGTGCCAGATGCTGTGCAGATCTTGGCTTCGCCTTGCAGGAAGCTAAATGGATTATCTTATCTTTGTCTAACTTACAGCAGGTGCCAATTTTATTGACAATGGGGACCATGTTCCAAACCATGTTCAACCCAGATTATCTTTTGAAAGAGCAATTCTTTACAAGCAACATTTAGTGTGGCGCTTGAGTAGATGTGCAAAATTCTAAGTATTATGGGCCCAACAGTTTCGCGAAGTCTATAGGTTTTTCAGCGGAATATGTTCTTTACGGAAATCTTTGCGCGTTATCACGAACTTGAGGCGCCCAAAGCTTGCATAATTTTACGCATCAGGACAATCATCGGACTAAATGTTATTTCTAGGAAGTTGGTAGTTCAAACTATATATGTATGTATGTACCATGGTAAAAAATAATCTGGGTTGAACATGGTTTGCGTCCCCATTGTAAGATTTTAAAAGTTTCGGCTACACATTCAAGCACTGTTCGAAATCTGTTATTTTGATTTATTGCTCGGTATTACATTTACTATCGTAATGCAAATAATTTTAATGCTAATAAGATTTCTAAGATTGTGAAAAAGAGAATTATAATTGTGAGAATAGAAATCTTTGCAACCCGGTGACTGAGATCAGTGGCGTCTGAAGGCGCAGGGACATCTGAGGACATTGTCATTAAATGTGAAGGTATTTATGTACAATGTGGACAGATGATGGTGACATCGAATGACCGTGGTGACATTGTCCCTCTGTCTCTACACTTCCACGGCCACTGACTGGAACATGTACTTGTTGCTGGAAAATCCGACTTGTTTAAGCTGATAATCCCTAAGTGTCAAGGTGGCCATAAATATGCAAATGTACCCATACATACAATGTACATATGCATCCACGCAAAATTAATGACTTCCAAGAAATATGCAAACCTGAAACAGGAACATATGCCTTCACAACGAGTAAGATATACAAATTCACAACTTGATTTATTTTATTGCCTTGCTTGAGCGTAATTTTATTCAATTTATTTGCGCGTAGGCAAAAAATTAGGTGAGCATACTACTTAACTCATCCATAACAGAGTCTTTCCAAGTTCAAGAAACTGTGCTATTTTTTGCCAAATATGTACAAACGTCATTTTTACTACCGATATGGTTACTACCGATATGATACCAAGCTTGTTCACATATTTATACGGTATTGATTTGGCAATTATTTCCTACCGGATTAGTAGTAACTTCTTCCTGAGTGGTAAGTTTTTCATTACCATAAGGTTACTGAACGGCAATTCTCGTTAATACCAGTGCAGTTAATAGTATGTACTCCGGTCGGTAATGATTTAATCCCAGTTTTTTAAGAGTGTATATGAATCCCACCTGAAATTATGTATTTTAATCTCGGATTTCTAAGAGTGTACCAAAATTGTAATTAAGCAATTCATTTGTTGAAATTGGTCAAATTTGTATACATATGGCATACATAAGTCTGGCTGCGTTAATGTTCAAAAATGGGGAAACAATTAGACAAAAATAAGCAAGAAAAAATCAGCAAAGCAAAAGCAATCTAACAAAACTATCTAGGAAATGGTTTTTATTGCAATTTATTTATTTATTATCGTGAGAAATCTCTAATTACTAAATAAGGTTTCCAGGTTTGTTTGAACAGGTGCAAGGACGCCACGCGCTGAGGAGGCGTGGGTAAAATTCCCACAGAATTGTGGTTTTTCTTATAGTTGGAATTATTCCTATGTTATTAGCAATTTATCGTTTTCAGACGACTCTCTTTAAGAATTCCGATGATAGATTATCTACACCTTATCCATGCAACTTTGAGCCGTGGCTAAATATGTACTGAGCAATGTTAAAAACGGGGGTTTCTTATGGAGCTAGATTTAGCCATGGCTCAAAGTTGCATGGATGAAGAGTATGTATGTATGCCTCCACCCAGGTTATGCTACCCCGGGTTTTTGGGGTATTGGGGTATTGCGGGTTTTGGTGGGTTTTGGGTATCAAATTTGAGCAATACCCACGGGTAGTCGGGGTATGTATTCAGATTTTACAAAATATGATAACAGGGCATTACTAGCAATTCAACAAATTAATTACTTATTAAAATATAATTAATAAGCAGTTTTGTTGCGAAATTACTGAAAAACTGATTTTTTCATTAATTTCTGAACTTAATACATGAGACACTGACTCAGTTTGCCCTCAAAACCCCGACTACCCCGACTAGCCGCAAAACCCAGATAAAACCCCGGGGTATGGGTTTTCGATTTGGTGTAAACTCCCCGCCATCAATTCCCCGTCATTGATTCCCCCCATTGATTCTCACCCAACAAGTTCGCCGCTTTATCCATTCCCCGCCATCAATTCCCCGTCGTCAAGTTCTCACCCGTCTCGTGAAATGGACCAAAGTTTCCCCTGGTATAACTCTAAAAGGGGTATCGGCTATGGTTAGCCCATGAAATTCTATTAATGATAAAATAAGCCGAGGTCATGTGAGGTCGTAACCCTTTTTTCAAGAGGCCAAGGTCAAAGACACAAAAGTGCAATTCAATAATCAAACAATTAATAAATCTGACATAAATCATCAAAAGAAACACATTAGTTAAAAATTTGGAATGAGGTTTTGACGCTTGAGGTTTTATCATTTTATCATTGCTGGAATTTCATAGGCTAAGTATAGCCGTAGAGTTATATGGGGGAAAAACTTTGGTGCATTTCATTAGACGGGGGAGAATTTGACGGCGGGGAATTGATAAAGCGGGGAATTTGTTGGGTGAGAATCGATGGGGGAGAATCGATGACGGGGAATTGATGGGCGTAAAAATGCACAGTACCTGGGTTTTCAATAGCAAAACCCCGAGGTTTTCCTTACCCTGCCTCCACCGGCTCTGGTGAGCATGGATTTCGTCCTTTGTGGTGGTGGTGATGTGCTTTTGCGAGGTTTTTGAGTACCACTGACAATGCTATGGTGTGAAGTGTGACCAGAGTATGCAAAAAGGCGCCTTGTTGGGAAAAAATTCATGCCTTTTTGCCGGTTTGCCCGTTTCAATGCCGAATTGCCGTTTTGCGTGCCCTTTTGCCCGTTTGGTGCCTTTTTGCCTTTTTGAGTATGTTTCTATTGGGTATTGCCTGAACCATTTTACAAATTTTTCTATGGACAAAAAAGTGTGATAACAATACAATTGGCTTTACATTTCGGTTGTTCTAAAACGTTACCCACCTTACACTTCTGCACAATTAATCCACAACATTACTTCCTTATATACGCAGTCATGGTCATGATAATTTAGAGTATTTCTGAATAATTGTACACCTCAAGATGTGCATAATTTTTTTAGTGGTATCGACGATCATCCAAATCGGATTAATCGGATTAATAATTATTCACTGAATAATTAAGTTATGATAAAACCTGTAAATTGTGAAAGATTAAAACTAATAAATCATGGAATCGTATTATCACATTGCCCCGATTTTACCAAAAAGGCAAAAAGGCATTTCGGGTAATCGGGCATGGCCGAAATTCACGTGCCTAATAGGCAAAAAGGCATTTTAGGCACGGCATGCCTTTTTGCCCTTGCACACTCTGAGTGTGACCCTCCGATTTGGTTGAAATTTTGAAACTACGTGGTCCACGTCAATACAAGCAACGTTTCTTAGCGCAGTTTGTACGATGGTCAGAATTTGCCACATTGAACTGCGATTATATAGAACTATAAATTAATTTAATTGATTTAATTATCTTAATGAACTGGCAAGAAGTGTGGCTGTATGGAAATAGAGACGCGTCTATTTGAATAAGGCTACTAATTGGGCAAGGCTACTATTCGAGCAACGGCTACTATTTGAGTTTTTACGGTATCTAGCAACTTTGCGAATATTTTGGCACTTTTTTAAAACCATGGCCCAAACCCAAGTAATTCACACATTACATTGTTGAATAAAATTCGAATAATTTATTTATTTCCGTTTTCTTCGTTCAACTAAAACTACGACAAAAATAGAGAACAAAGTCCAACCAGCCGCGGCGATGAATCCCTTCGTCACGTGAAGGTTGTCAAGGCCCCATCCTCGCGAAACTATCGATCTGAAAGCCTCGTTCGGATACGTGGAGGGCAACCAGTTGCAAAAATAGTTGCGATAATAGTCCACTATAACTTCTAAAGAGAAGAATACTCCTGAAAAAATACAAGAGGCAGCATTTCTCAGATTTTCACTCTTCCTTCAAACTTAGCCCAATACTCAGGTCGGATTTTTCACGCGGAAGGACATTTTCGTTTGCTCTGTGTTAAATTACTTTTTCACTAGAATTACTTGAAATTCACGACAAACTGAACCAAATTGGAGTGTTTCTACAAATCAACTGCAAAATGTTACTTAAGTTTATTTCTTCCTCTTTTTCTCAACTTTTTCACTGAAAAATCCGTCCCAAGTACCAGGCTTATCACGACAACTTTCTAAATCAGCACATTTTAAAGTCTTTCTCGCCTCTAAGAATTCATTCTAAAGTTCTGTCCGACAAATTTGTAAGGAGTTGCCAATTTTGTAAAATATGTATACCCTCAAGATTTTGACACTTTTAGAAAGGAAGAGATCTCAAGCTTAAGTACCCTTCAGAAAAAGTGGAACTTATCAAAATTTAAATATATATTTAAACTTATCGCTATTCTATTAACCAACTACTCCAAATTTATCGTCCTCTGAAGTTCAAAATAAATTCTAAAAGCCGTCAATTGAGTATGATAATGGGTATTTTACATACATATGAATATCAAATTCATACATTTTTGTGCAAATACATAAATTGTGGATTTTGTGATAACATGAGAAGTTAATTACGTATGAAAATTACTGAAGATGACGTACCTGTCGCTGCAGCTTGAAAAACGCAGATAAACATTATGATAACAATTGCTTCCATTACTGAATCTCGCAACGTTCCAATCATCCACCCTGTAAAAAAATAATTCATAAAGTATTTCATCATACCTGGTCACTTTCATTCATTTGACTAATTATAATATTTATATTGAATGTAAATGAATTTTCTGTCATTAGAATCAAAATGAATGAAAGAATTCGTCATTTCAGATGAATGACTATGAATGAAGGATTTTTCACTCCCTTCATTTTTCACCCCGTGCTTATACATGGGGGGACGTCGAATAAAATGAAGTGAGAGGAAATGAATCTAAACTAAAATGGCTACCCGTGAATGAAAACCTTTCGTTAGAAATCGGAATGACTAACTTTTGAATGGAAATTAAATTTTTGAACAGGTATGTGCGGAGCACAAATTCATATGCATGGCGCATATAAAATTTTCAAATTTTTACCCTCACCAATCGCAACTCCTTCAAATGCCGCCATGAAGACGATTCCCAACGCGAGTGGCCACGCCCCATGGACCTCCATTTCGTACACGATGGTCAACAAAGCGATGAAAACGGTCATCTGAAGGACAATCTTGATCGAGTCGGTCACAACGGAGGCGCAGATGCGGTGTCGTAGCGTCACCCCGGCCGCATAGTCGCGATCTTCTAAACCTTCCATACGGTCCAGAATCCACTCCAGTCCGGATATTTGTGATAAGAAGATCATTATGCTGTGAAAAAATATATTTTTAAATCTTTGTTGATACCTGTTCAAACAAACTTTTTTCATTCAAAATTCAGTCATCCCAATTTCTGACTGAAGATTTTCATTCGCACTCAGTCATTTTCTTAAAGTAAGAGTAAAATCTACATAAAGTCTAAAGTGTGTTGATTTAATTCGTCCTGATTTTTCGTAAAAATTTGAAAACTTGTAGCTTAAAAGCCATGAAAACTTGGATTCTTCTGTCGAATTTTATGATCCTCATGATAAGAACTTATCTTAAACTCATGGTCAAAATTCTAGGAAACAATATCATTGTGCTTTAAAGTTTGTTTCAGTCCGTAAACTTATTGTCGGGACGAATTCAATCGACACCCTTTATATTATGGAAATTATACTATTAATTAATCCAGAGTAAAGTTGGCTCTTGATCAAGTTAGATTTATGCTGGATTTATTGTAGTTTACATAATATTGAATTTAGACTTGATTAATTTTTCAATTGGGTAACATAATTTTTAAGCGTGTGTATCAGTTTTTGGAAAAATTTTCAAAAAACACTTACTAAATTAGGAGCGCGGGTTGCGAGAATTTTATGATACTCTCAATCCCAACTCCTCCATAGATGGCGGTATACTATTTATAAAATTTATTGAATCAGTGTTTCATAATCTCATGAGTATTTATTATAGTTAATTACTCATTATCTATTTCTATAATGTAGATAATTCCGCCAAGAGAGAAGGTCTAATTAATTACTCATTTACTGATTTCATAAATCAGTCGGGTAATTGCCAATTACTAGACTTTGCATACATACTTTCTCGACTTTTCTTGTAATTAATTACTAGTGGTAATTAATTTTTAAGTAGTAATTTACTACACAACTTTATTAAATAATATGTAATACTAATAGTAAGTAGCCAAATATTGTATGCAAACTTTGGTTTGTCATGATTTTTTTTTCGATTCAAATAAATTTAGGGAATTTCAACCCTTTATTACATATATTTAAGATTAGATCGTACAATGAGAATTCCAAACACAACTATTCTAAAAAAAACGGAATAATCATCATACAAATGCAGCTATAATTAGGCCATGATTTAAAATATGCCGAAAACTTAGAGATATAATTTCGTATTCCATTCATTCACTAAAAACTGAAAGAAATGGCTTTATATGATAAGGAAATAAGAAGATTCAGCCTAACCTGACATGTAAGTTGTTGACATACCCACGACGCCAGGTAATAGGTTGGGATCCTCCCTGGGGCTGTGGGTATGTCAACGCGTCCCTGTTTGTCATGAATATTAATGCAAATTTTGCATTAAAGGAGTTATATAAATTTAATTCACCTTGACTGGAGGTTTAATCATGTCATTCTCGTCATCTCCACCACACGCGGTCCCGATCTGGCCCAGATATCGGAGATATTTCGTCGCAATAAGATGCTTCATCCAGGATGTTTTTATGAAATCTAAATTTTAAAAAACTCAGTTTTTGTCTCTACTATTTTATGTCATACAATTTATGAAAAACAACTAACTTGACTCATCCATCCGGATAGAAATCGTGGTTCCTGAAATGGTCTCGTTGCCCGCAAAATTTCTTTCGAGTATTCTGTTCCTCATGTGAAACGCGTAGTTCGGTGGAAAAGACAGAACGGCAAAGGTGTTTCCATCGTGGATGTCTTGTAACCCGCTTTCGAACGAATTTGCAGTGACCTGTGGAATTAAGCGAAAAGAAAAAAAACGTATGAAACGCACATAAGGAAGTAGCTTCAGTCTCACTTCGCCTCAATCCCGTGGACTCAAGACAGGAGGGAACTCTTAATTTCACTGGAGATATATTCAGATTTAATTTCCACAAGTTTATTAACCCGTCTAGACGGGTCTGGGGTTAGTGAAGCCCGTTTGGCATACTGTGATATCGCAGCGCCAAGTTCAAATGGTACCACACACACACCGCTACCCAATTCTTAGTATTGAAATGATTTGATATATTGCGTAACAGCAGTATGCAAAAATCGAAAATCTCATAATGCCCCAATCATTGATAGTCAAGGTAGGGCTCTTATGTTTTTTTTTAAATTTACAATAACATGGAATTGGGTCTCCTTTTTCCCCATCCACAAACAAAGTTCAAGCGCACACGTTCGAATTGGACAGACAAACACAGTCACTCACGGCTATTCTAAGTATTGACGATAAAAATCTCATTTTGCCCCGACCATCCTACTGACGGACAAACGGACAAAATTTTTATATAAAGTGGCCGAGTTACAAATTTGGAAGTACCAACATTGCTAAACATTTGTAAAAATTTCAAATTAAAATAAATCAAAGATTCCTTACCCAATCAAACTCGTGTGGTTCAAAGGTTCTGATAAAATCGCAAATTCCCAAATTTTCAAAACATTTCGGAGTAACCCTTTGTCCACAAAATTCTAGCAGCTCCGCGTTATTTGTGACGTTCGGATTCCCCGTGACTAACGAGACTGGAATGTCTCTGGGCTCCCGGCCGATCACGTTTTGAAACACGAATAAGAGAATTATTGGCAGGATAAGCTCGGAAAATAGGAATCTGAAAAAATTATAGGCGTGCATTCATTAAAAATGTGCACACTCTTAAGAATAATGTTAAGATTCTTTTACTTTTCAAAATACTTTTAGTATTTTTTAAATATTTACTTTTCAAAAGGTTACCAACATTTCTACGAGTGAAAACTAAAAAAATTAGTCACCCAAGTTTAAAAAAGTACATTGAGTGCAGATATTTATCATTAATTGCGTCTTATTTACTTCATGACCATATTCATGACCATTTTAAATTGTAAAGTTTTTCAAATCGGTCCTAACTCAAATTCGAATTTAACTAAAATAATAGGAACCTTTCAGCTAAATATGAGGTGCATTAAATACCACCTGATTTTCAACAGTTAATACATTACAATACTATCCAAATTTCCCTCCTAAAAAATAGGAACTCACCTCCAGTCTCTCTTCCGCCTCCGCCATGCTTTCAGCGCAAGCGCATAAATGATGGAGGCGTGGTTCGGTTCCACATTGACAGGCGAGTTAACCATCACATTATCATGCAGGCTTATGGACAATTTACGATACAATTTCGCCTTCACGACGCCAGATTCTTCGTCACCTAGCGTGAAATGGAGCCACTTCGTGCTTACAATGTCAGGTGGGGCGTAGTTTTGGGGGTTTTCGTCGTCCAGACGAGCCAAGTGGAGGGAGACATCTTCCAAAGTGGGTGAGTTATACCGGGAAAGTAGGGAGGCGGGGGCATCCTCGGCTAAAAGTTTCCCGCCCCGCATGAAACCAACCTGTTTGAAAATTAATTATTTCCATAAACCCACCTTATCGCAGCGTTTAGACTCTTCCACGTAATGTGTCGATATTATAATGGTTGTCCCGCTGCGGGATATTTCGAATAGGTGTTGCCATATTCTGCAATTATGAACAAAAACCTGTAGGTTAACTCACATAGTTACGAGCAGCTCATATTTCGGAAAGTTTTTGCAAATTTGTTGTAAAATTTTCTTGTTTCATAAAATTTTTTATGCTTACGTCCTTACCTTTGCCTTAATAAGGGATCCAGCCCTACGGTAGGCTCTAATAGGGACATCAGTATATTAAATACATCATCTTAATCTTAATTACTTATAAGTTGGCTCAAATTATTACCGTCGAGGACAAGCAGGTTCGGATTGTGGATCATAACGACGCCCAACGATACCCGCCGTTTCTGACCCCCGCTGAAATGTTGTCTTTAAATTTCTCGATCGATAAGCGTTTTTTTCTACCTCAAATGCTGAATTTGTCTCGATGTGTCCGGCAAGTCAAGAAAGTTGGTGAGGAATTTGACCTTATTTTGTATCGCGACATCCGCCATGCCATAAATCAGGCCAAAATGATGCAGCACTTCCCCAATCGTGAGAACATTGAGGAGTGAAATATCCTGCAATAATTCAAATTTATGTCAGACTTCAAACTTCTCTGTGATGTGATTATGTAAGGTACGAACAAAGCGATGGTGCGAAGTGTAACCCTCCGATTTGGTTGAAATTTTTAAATTACGTGGTCCATCTTGTCAATACAACCAACGTTTCTTGAGGCACTTTGTGCGATGGTCAGAATTTGATAAAATATTTGAGGGCAAAGTTTAAAAATATGCGATTTGTAGTGCGGGAAGAGATTAGAAGGTAAGTTTCCTTTTTCTGGCTGAAAACAAAATCGCCCGTTTTTCAAATTTGACCTCAAATATTTTGGCAAATTCTGACCATCGCACAAACTGCCTCAAGAAACGTTGGTTGTATTGACAAGATGGACCACGTAATTTAAAAATTTCAACCAAATCGGAGGGTTACACTTCGCACCATTCGCATTGTTGGTGCAGTTTCATAAATTTATGAAACATTCATATTTATATGAAAAACCTTTCATAACTTTTAAAACCCATCGGCCCTGATTAAACTCCGTTTTACATATGTGACTCTACCGCATGGTAATTAATTTATTATTGAGTGGTAGAAAATTAGTTACCAACCGGTAATATTTTCAAATTTCGTGACCGGGGTTATTACTAGTTTGGTAACAAAATGTCTACCACACAATAATAAATTAATTACTAGGCGGTAGAGTCACATAGATACTCCACCTGGTAATAACTTAGTTACCGGTTTCTTAAAGTGTAATTTCCCTTCCCATGTAAACACATTATAAGCATTAATTAACTCGTTAAGTTTATAGCGTTACGAAATTTAATTTAACGTTATATTTACATAAGTATTTAGAGTAGGAAATAACTAAATAAATGAATAATGTCTTGACGCAACTCGTATAGTATCTAATTTTAATGAAATAAATGCTACTTTTCCTACTTGTACATACATAAAATTGTTTTGTTTCCTGGGAACTTTTTACTTATAATATAAAATCCATCTATCAATAAATATATTTAATTTATTTAGTCTCTTTCCCTCTCTCGAGCTACATAATAACTTGATACACAATAATTTCGCATAAATTACATAAATTCGTATGTAGTACCTTAACATACATAACCAGGTGTGTGAATTTTGCAAAGTTGCAAATATATGTACCTGTTCAATTTCATTCATTTGACTGATAATAGTAGTAAATGAGAATGAAATCCCTGTCATTTCAAACAAAATTACTGACCGATTCCGTCATTTTAGATGAATAACGATACATGAAAGGATTATCACTTTTTTCATTTGTCACCGGATGCTAATTACATGGGGCGAAGTATGGTTCCATCGGTTTCATCGCTTGTTTGAATTTTGCAAATATTTAATTACATGCTTGCAAATATTTGTACGCACCTGTGACATGTATCCACACAAGTGACCTAGGTGACCATTCCTGGATCGACCGAACACCATCAGGTCACCACCGTCCAGGTGACGAAGGCCGACGATGCACGACATGAGAGTCGTCTTTCTAAAACAATTAGACTAGTATGCATTCCGAAAGTTTATCAATTCCAGATTTCGATTCATACATACATACATACACGTACAGGGCGGCTACAATGGAAAATTTTTCAAAAAGCCCTTAAATCTCCACTTGTTACAAGATTTGGAATTGGGATTTTTATTAGTTATTATCAAAACTGATGGAACATTGATAACAAAATTCTTAAAATGTTGAATTTCAGAGACAAAATTTCAGTAACTAATGGAAATTTACGAATTTTTCCCTTTGAAAAATTTTTTCCATTGTAGCGAGACATTTAAAACACCCTGTACATTTATGTAAAAAAAAATTCAAATTCATAAATTTACGATGAGTTCCTTATGTGAAATTCTACTCACCCGCACCCACTCGCTCCAAGGAGTCCATAACTGTAAATGAAGCAAGTAGACATACATAAATAATCCAAGTAGACATGCAGATTATCATGGAAATGATATGAAAACAGTTTTCCTGTTGTTAAAACACCTGCAGGAAATTATGTAGTGCATAAAAATGTTGTTTCACGTTTAATAATACATATCTGGATACGTAACAAAATTTCGAAAAAATTCATAAAAATATATTCTTGTACTTTTTACGAATCTTACCCTGACTTGAAAGGTTAGAAAAGTATTAAATTTCTTGAACATATGAAATTCCCTGGATAAATCGCTTTCATCCATTTTCATGCACTTTTTTCTATATTTCATGCAATTTTATGCATTTTATAGGCTTTTACATAGGCAGCACGCATGCATACAAATATTTACAATGAGCATAAAAACACACATCACAACGCCAATTTTTTTGGAACCCATGTAATTGAATGGCATAATTAATACATAAATTACTAACATTTCTCCTCGGCCGACCTTCATGTTGAAATTTCTGAGAATAAATTTACCCCCGGAGTACGATTTCGAACCGTTCCTAACTTCCACCGCCATTTTTAAAATAGTCAATTATCTTAAACTTATGTTACACTTGTAAACCAAATCTTTCTTAAAATTATCACCACATATTTCCGTACAATCAAAAGTAATAAACTTAAGCACCAAAACCAGCCCTGTTTCGTACAAAAGCAAACTACTATTACCAGCATGGGCGAAGTAGTTTTGGGTGTATATGCATCGATTGAACAAAGTCGATTAGGGAACATTCAAACATTACGTCGTGAAAATAATAATTTTTTTTACCCTACTCCTTCCTTATCCTACTCATGTTAAGCTTAACAATAATAAGATATGCGATGAAATAGCCACCTTTTTGGTGACGTATTGTCTGCACGGTCCCCCATAATTCTTACGTACGCTGTGAGAACTTGTCTAGACGTGGAGATGCATACAGAGAATGATAGATTGTCCCATTCCGTCCGTGTATAAAAACGTAAATACTTATGCTGCATGCATGTGATCTTTACACAGAAATACAAGGAAACATTACATGGAAAGATTCAAGAAATAACATGGAAAGATTCAAGATAAGCATGCACTATTATCACTCACAAGGGACATCTCCCAGTAAATGCTCTCCGATTTTGGGATAAATGAGTGACAATTGATCACAAACTTGTTTAATATGAAATTTGCAAAATCCCCAAAAAATTGAAAGAGATATTTGCATCCAAAGAGAAGAAAAAATGCAATAAGTTTGGAAAGAGTAAAATTTGTCAACCCCGTTTTATGCTTGTGGCATGCAAACATCGTCATGTTGTAGGGAGCATACATAAGCATTGTGGGATAGGATGAGGAAGAATGACTTATTAACATGGGCAAGATATGCTTTTCCTCCATTTCTAGAGGGATAATGCCCCCGTTTCCCCCGGCTTCCGACACCAATGGCTACAATTTAGCGTTCATTATTCTTCGCATCGCAAAATAAGTCAGATTTTTACGAAGCTTGGCCCCCTTTTTCTCTTCACAAACTATTTACGATACTAAAAATACGAAGAAAAAATTAATACTAACATAGATTTTTAAGAATGTAAAAATCGAAAATTATACCCTACAAAAATAAAAATGAACCCGATGAGCCGTGTTTAGATTGGAATTTCCCCTTGGTTCAGACTTGTTTTATCTGGGAATCCCCAAAGAGTCGATGTGACCATGTTTATTTACGTGCATGCATGCACGCAAAATTTATGAAACGAAGAAACAAATATGTAAATCTGAAAAAAACACAAAGGGATTCAGGTACATCTATTCGCAACTGGATTTTGTTTTATTGCCTTGTTTGAGTAATTTCATTGAATTAATTGCTATGTGCGAATGCATATATTAAGTCAAGTGACTATGAGAATAATATCCGTATCAAATCAAAGTCTTTCCCAGTTCAAGAAACTGGCTGTCTGTTTTTTGTTCCATTTTCCAGTGTGAGATTTCATGCTGGATATTTTCCACAGTTGAAACTGCACTTTTAACTTGTGCAGAAGGTTTGTCAAGAGGAATAAAAATATAGCAGCAATGCAGAGCTACGAGAAAGATTTTAACCTGTTAACGACCAAGTATATGTATGTATTTGTGTAGTATTTTATTTTCCGCGGAGAGCGAAATACACCAATATCTATATTTCCAGCATAAATTACCGACAACAAAGTTTCTAAAAAGATATGAATATTTCTTGAGAATTTTATGGAAGACGCGATTCTAAAAAGTTAATTATTTTCCATATTTTCCTTCTAAAATTTTGGAATTTTCTCTATACCTATCAATGTTAAAAAGTGGATTTTTCGTAAAAAAAACTCTAAACTTGGAAACTTGTAGAAATTTTAATTGGCTTCTATCAGGTGCATGTAATTATGAAGGCAACATCGTACTTGATCGAAATTTGATTAACAAATTATTAGTACGAAAAAGGTTAATTACGAAAATATTTTTCATATACGTATTTGCTATTGGAAGGAAATAAATATTCTTGGAAATTCCTCGGAATATGAATTAATGAAAATGCTCAAATAAGTAAATCCTCCATTGTTACAATTATTTTGAATAATTTATTTATTTCCGTTTTCTTCGTTCAACTAAAACTACGACGACAATGGAAAGCAAAGTCCAACCAGCCGCGGCGATAAATCCCTTCGTCACGTGTGGGTTTTCCAGGCCCCACCCTCGCGAAACTATCGATCTGAAAGCCTCGTTCGGATACGTGGATGGCAACCAGTTGCAAAAATAATTGCGATAATAGTCCAATGTAACTTCTAAGGAGAAGAATACCCCTAGAAATTACAAGATGCAAAATTTTCACTCTTTTTGTTCAAACAAGGGGAATAAATATGAGGCACATGCACACTCTTAAAAATAATGTAACCCTTTTGAAAAGTTTTTAAATGCACTTCACTAAACTGTACTAAATCGAGCTATATTTCATGAATTCAGAGTGCATTTGCTTTTCAAATTGTTGACATTACTTATTTTTAATAGTACATTTGTTAAAATTACTACCTGTCGCTGCAGCTTGAAAAATGGAGACAAACATAATGATAACAATTGCCTCCAGCGCTGAATCTCGTAACGTTCCAATCATCCACCCTGTAAAAAAATAATTCATAAAACATACATGTCAGTTTTGTTCAAAAAAGTATTTACTTTTTGATAGGAAAGTCTGGTGCGATTTTGAATATTTTGTAAATGGATATTTGGGAATCATTTCTTACTGTGAATATCTCAATCAATCGGTGATTTGAAAGATTTTACAATTTCGAAAAAATCAGTGCATAGCAAAATGTTCGTATGGAACCACTATAATGTGAAATTTTTCCTGTACCCAAAAATATCGGGGAAAAAGCTGCTTTTCAAAGGTGTTACACTTAAAGTGTGATATTCTTTTTAAGAGTCAACAACAAATCAGAAGCATTTTTTATTCTGTAAATTACGCAACATGCTACTGCACTTTTACGTAAAGCTTACTTAAAAATTGCACCCGAGTCATGCAAAAATTTGCATTCATGATAAATGTAAAAAAAAATAAGTCCCTCACCAATCGCAACTCCTTCAAATGCTGCCATGAAGACGATCCCTAATGCTAATACCCACGCCCCATGAACCTCCATCCCATACACGGTGGTCAACAAGCCGATGAAAACGGTCAATTGGACGACAATTTTGATCGAGTCGGTCATCATGGAGGCGCAAATCCGGTGTCGCAACGTCACCCCGGCCGCATAATCACGATCTTCCAACCCTTCCATCCGATCCAGAATCCACTCCAGCCCCGAAATTTGGGACAAGAAGACCATCGTACTGCAAAAAAGTTATTTTTCATAATTTGTCGGTAATTTTTTGCAAACTGCAAAAATATACTTACGTAATCAACATAGCTGGCTGAGAGAATATTATAATGCTTTCAATCCCAAGTCCCCCATAGATGGCGGTGTACTAGCAAAAAATGTTCATATATGTACAAAAGACTCTTAGGATTAGTCCTAAAATGGGGGTATTCACGTTGTACAAATCGTTTCTCAAAATACTGTTAGCGAAAACTTTTACTATATTTTCCGTTTTTTATGAATTATTCAAAGCATTAATTTTCCTCGTAACTAATTTTTCGCAAACTCTCTATTAAGTTAATTTTCATTTCTTATTTTCAGTTCATATATGTAGGACGGCCAATGAGTTGAGTTGAGCTGAGTTGAGGGTTAACTCAACTCAACTCATTAAGAAACATCACCGACTCTAACTCAACTCGACTCAAATTAATCTCAACTCAAACTCGACTCAGCTCAAATATTAACGACTCAAACTCAACTCATATCATATGAGTCGACTCACCTTTTTTAGAGTAAAATATTTATTTACATAAAGACGTTCAAAAATGGTTAAAAATCTCGTTAAACTGTTGATCTTTGAATAAATTTTCCCTTGAGAACGATATCGGTAGCTACCAATTACAATTTTCATGATTTTGTACATATGGAAGATTAGAATCTAGAAATATAAAATTGTTGTGATAATTTCCATAGGCTAGTCAACAAATCGGTACGTCATGACGACGTGTATAGGGAGGACAGTTTAGTAAATATGTGCATTTAACATTGTAATTTCTCGTTCAAAAAATCTTTCACAATTGCACCTTTGTCCATTTTTTACTTCGTCCAGCCCAGCAAATTCAAGCTTGAGATATCTGAAGAGAAAGTGCTTCACATTACATTCATGAGGATTTGAAAGTGGAAAAATCGAAAAATGTGAATAATTGTATCCCAAATCGCTGATTAGAAATTTATCAGCTTGCTTTCACCAAGGTGAAAATCTCGAAATGGACAAAGTAAAAAATCCTTAGTGAGTTTACTCATGAGTCAACTCGAACTCATTTTCCGCAACTCAACTCAAACTCAATATTTTTCAACTCACTCATTTCCAAGTGAGTCGAGCTAGACTCTCGACTCAAACTCAACTCAACTCACTAACTCAATGAGTCAAATGAGTTGACTCGAACTCATTGGCAGTCCTACATATATGTATGTATATCCATTTAAATTCTTAAATTCTTAGTGATGTGAATACCCCAATTTTCAACTAAGAAAGTTATCTTTGTTAGCACGTGTCTGGGTCAGATATTAATCTCAATATGTCGTTAATTGCACTCACTCCAATTGCAGGTTTAACTATGTCGCTGTTATAATCTCCGCCACACGCGGCCCCGATTTTGTTAAGATATTTGGCATATTTCGTCGCAATGATTTGTTTCATCCACGACGTTTTGATCACATCTAAATTTATAAAAAATAGTTTATGACCCAACAATTTTGAAATGCAATACGAAAATTACTTATTCACATACTTGACTCGTCCATCCTGATGGAAATCGTGGTTCCTGAAATGGTCTCGTTATCCACAAAATTTCTCTCGATTATCCTGTTCTTCATGTGAAACGCGTAGTTGGGTGGAAAAGCCAGAACGGCAAAGGTATTTCCGTCATAGATGTCTTGCAACCCACTTTCGAACGAATTTGTGGTGACCTGTCGAATTAAGTTAGTGAAACGTAATACTTATATAAAAGATAAAAATAAACTTTAGCCTTCCAGTGTTATAGAAATACTTGTAAAAATTATTCAATGCCCGTCATTTTACCAAAATTTGGAATTTTGGAACAATCACATCGATTTCAAATGAAAAAGTAGAAACATTCACACTTTGCTATGATTAAAGTTAGAAATTTACTAAGTAAACAAGTGGTCCAAAATTTAACAAGCTTTTACTACTTTTAGAAATATCAAATAATTTCGAAAAAAATATCAATATTATAATGCTAAATATTTCGCAATATAAACAGATTTCTTACCCAATCAAACTCGTGTGGTTCAAAGGTTCTGATAAAATCACAAATTCCCATATTTTCGAAGCATTTAGTGTAAGTAATTGGACGATCCCTTTGTCCACAAAATTCGATTAGTTCCGCATTATTCGTGACATTAGGATTCCCAGTGACTAGCGAGACTGGAATGTCTCTGGGCTCCAAACCCACCACATTTTGTAACACGAACAAAATTATGATTGGCAGGATAATCTCGGAAAATAGGAATCTGAAAAACGATTTATAAATCACACTCACTCTTATAAATCCAGTATTAAATTGATATCAAACCGTATTCATATATGACCTTACCAAAGTGGCATTGATAAGTAATGTTCACCATAAATATGTATATTTAGGAATAACCCGACATAAAAGTTTTACCTTATCTGTGGAAAACTTTTACAGCCGGCATAATCTTATTACTAAACGGTAATAACTTTAAGCCCAAGCAACCAATACTTGGCTGCGGTTACTAGATTTCGGATTTTGTGTTTTGATAAAAAATCAACCGACATCACAATTTGCTCGGCTTGCTAACTTTTAAAACTTTTAAGACTTTTGAAGACTTTTAAAACGTTAGTAACTAAATATTTGACATTAATTGCATGCGAGCTATTTAAATATTTAAATATATGAGCAATTTGAAAATTATAAGCACCCCCAAGAATAGCAAGTCAAATTTGAATTAGGCTAAAATAAGTGGCAGCTTTCAGTTAAATAAGAGGCGTATTAAATTTCTCGATATTTGTCGCAGGGTATAAAAATACTTAAATTTGTCGCTTTAAAAATCACCCACCTCCAGTCTCTCTTTCTCCTTCGCCACGCCTTTAAGGCTAACGCGTAAATGATGGAGGCATGATCCGTTTCCACATTGACGGGAGAATGGACCACGTTGTCGTGCAGACTGATGGACAGTTTACGATACACTTTCGCCCTCACGACGCCAGATTCTTCGTCACCTAGCGTAAAATCGAGCCATTTCGTGTTCACAATGTCGGGTGGGGCGTAGGTTTGGGGGTTTTCGTCATCCAAGCGGGCCAAGTGGAGGGAGACGTCTTCTAAGGTGGGTGCGTCGTACCGGGAAAGCAGGGCGGCGGGGGCATCCTCCGCTAATAGTTTCCCGCCCCGCATGAAACCAACCTGTTCGATAAGCATAGTTCATTGAATGACAACCATGTTATATTTAATTGAAGTTGACCCACCTTATCGCAGCGTTTAGACTCTTCAACGTAATGTGTGGATAGTATGATGGTCGTTCCACTGCGGGATATTTCGAATAAATGTTGCCATATTCTGTAATTACAAAACGTTAAGTTGGTTTAATTACAAGCACATCCATACAAATTAAAAATATAAAGGCTGTGTCATTCCTAAGTTTGGGGAAAACCATATTGTTAAAATATAATGGTTCCAAAGAGTATTAAATTTAATGCATCCCCTATTTCGTTGATAGTTCCAACTTATTTTTTCCGAATTAGAATTTTAAGTATAACCCTTTTGTTGAAAACAATTCGTCAAAAATATCCCATTAGAAGAATAAAATCATGCATTCAACGCCATATTTAGCACAAGATTTCCATTGGCGAAAACGGTGTCAAGTTTGGAGAATATAATCAAGATGGAATTATGTGTCAATAATCTAATTTCTTTAAATTTTGAAAGAATTTTATAATGTTCATAATGCATACCTTTGTCTTAATAATGGGTCCAGGCCTACGGTGGGCTCTAGAAATGAGACAATAATTTTCATCATCCTAATCTCAATTATCTCAATGAGGCTCAAATTATTACCATCAAGGACAAGCAGGTTGGGATTGTGAATCATACAAGCGGCCAAAGATACCCGCCGTTTTTGACCCCCGCTGCAAATTAATTTAAATTTCGCAGCTTTGAAATTTCCCGCACAAATAATGGCTAAAATATTTTTTTCACCTCAAATACTGAATTTGTCTCGAAGTATCCGGCAAATCAAGAAAGTTGGTGAGGAAATTGACTTTATTTTCTATCGCGACCTCTGACATGCCATAAATCAAACCAAAATGGTGCAGCACTTCCCCAATCGTGAGCACGCTGAGGAGAGAAATATCCTGAAAAAATAGGGTGAGAATTTTCCTCAATGTATTTAACCGTATAGATAAACTGCCTATTTAATTATTCAAGCTAATTAACAAAACAATTAAAAAAACTTTTAATAGGTGGGAATTTCTAATGTGTAGATTGGAATCCAATTTACCTACGGAATTTGGTACATTATTTACTTTAATTGTGTGAAATCTCTAAAGTTATGATGCCTTAAAATGCAATAGTGTTACGTGTTTACAAATAATTAGCCATACACACTTAAAAATGACATTAACTTTTTGAAACCTACATGAACTCTCAATTCTATACTAAATTTCGAATTAATTTTACTATTTACAAGTTTAACGTTACTCTTAATTTAGCATAGTTTACTTAATATCAAAATTCAAAGTGTAACATTACTTTTATGTAAGAGTGTATGCTTATTTACATGTTTATATAAATGCATACGCACCTGTGGCATGTATCCGCACAAGTGACCGAGGTGACCATTCCTCGATCGACCGAAGACGGTAAGGTCGCCACTGTCCAGGTGACGAAGGCCGACGATGCACGACATGAGAGTCGTCTTTCTAGAAAATACATTTTCCAAATCATAAGAGAAAAAGTACATCATAAATTATGGCAGTTGAATATTTTATAAATTTACGAATCTATAATTATGATTTCTAATATGGGATTATGTAAGCATGCAACTATTTTCAAGAAAATTCACTTACCCGCAACCACTCGCTCCAAGCAGTCCATAACTGTAAATGGATCAAAATATTTGAATTACAAAATAATTCGACTAAATTCGTTCGTAAAATATTCATGGAAACGTCGTTAAAATGAAGGCCACACATTTTACAATATGTTTAATAGTCCTTTAATAGGCATTTATTTTCAGGTGGGAAATATTTGTAACTAGTCTTGCACAACTAACGGAAGGAGAATAATTAACTTGGGAGACACTTAAGTGCCCTTGACATTTAATACGATTCTTAACTGAAGCACCATAATTAATGTGCATGAATGTGTAAATAACTAACATTTCTCCCCGGCCGACGTGCATGTTGAAATTTCTGAGAATGAATTTCCCCTCGAAGTACGATTTCGAACCGTTTCTCACTTCCACAGCCATTTTTAAATTTGTTATTTTTTTACACTTTACAACAAAATCTTCGTAAAATTAAGAAATTATTAATTTGCACGAAAGGAAAAACCATGATACAATTAAGGACACAACAGAAGCTCTCTGTCCTTCATGCAAATTACTATTGTCAGATTAGCCAAAGAAGTTTTGTGTATATGAACAAAGTCGTGTTTATTAGGAGTAGGGGACCATTCATATATTACGTCATCAGAAAACACGGATTTCTACGCGACTCATTCACCCCTTCACTAGTTATCCTGCTGGTGTTAAGCTTGACACGAGATGGATGTGCAACCCAAAACTATTTCTGTTGACGTAATATCTGTACGATCCCCAGTAGATTTTCATGATTTGTACGCTGTGAGAACTTTTCTAATACTTATGCACATAGATTGTCGCATTTAACAGCGTACCTGTTTGTACACTGTTAAAAATCTGGTAGTTACATGTACTGGTATTGATTTGGTAAAACCGTCCTCCCGGATTGGTAGGATGTAGATTGGTCGAGTCTGGTAAATTCTTGCCTGATTCAACACTGCTAAACGGTAATCATCTTTATTACCGTTTAGAGTCCAACACATACATACATATGTACCGTCGGACGGTAATGATTTAACATCAGTTTTCTAAGAGTGCACGTACCATGTACTTACGTAATTTTTGCAGAGAATGGAAATAACAGGGTTAAGGTACAGGAGAAGTATGCACTATCATCACTCAGACAGACAACGAGTAGGCCTCGTGACGGTTTTGTATTAGTTAGTTATGTAAATGTGCAGAGCAAACAATGAGTTACAGGGTTTCGTCGGAGTAAAATTAGCAGATATACACAAATATGTGCATATGTACTTATAGTGCAAGGAATGGTGATATTAATTTTACCCAACGAATTTAAACCGGGTTAATAAATGCACACTTCCACTTTTAGGAAGCAAGCAATAAAACAAAGTTACTCTGTGAAATTGGTACATGTAAATGGTAAATCAGGGTGATGGTACATATGTAAATTGCTACAGATAGAGTGTGGTCCAAAATAGCTAGTTTTACCAAATCGTTACAGGCACGATCTCCCAACGCGCAGGTTTGGCGGATAAATTCATTTACACCCAAACAGGAGAAAATCGGCCTTGAAATTGACAAATTTTTTAGACTGCTCAAACTTACTGTGCGTTTTCTCCTCTTCGGATGGAAATATCTCTGCCAAACTTGACCATTGGTCTTTTGGAAATTTCATACTAACCAAATTCTTCATCAATTAACAATGATTTGGTCAAAATCTTACGGCATGCGCTGAGACACCTTTAATATATTGTCACAAATTTAATGTACTTAACCTATGCATCTCCATATTACGTAGAGTGTGCTTCTATGTACATATATTTAAATGAATAGTATGGAAATCCCAATCAATAAATTTCGAATAAACTTAAATTCTGGAGTGAAGTATAAAAGTATGAATCAATGCAAATAGACATTACATGATTTATGTATTAATCTGGTACATACAAACTAAAAATTAGAGCCTGTAAATTAATTTAGGTTACAGATTTGAGCATGTGTAAGTTCTTAAATGACGTATAATTTGTGTCATCAAAGGTACATACTTGTGAAGAACATTGTGCATACTTTATCAGGTACAATTTTTATATGTATTTACACCTGTGATGATTTGGGGAGTTCACTTGAATGCAGATGTACAATACAAATTAATATAAAAAAGTACTACATTATCTACTACTTTAACCCGAAATACATACATACATGCAACATATCGTCTTGGCAAATGGGGATTGCAATCTAAGACGCTGTGCAGATTATATTTTGGTAGCCTTACAAAATACACCTATACCAAAATGACCACAATACATGACTTATTAAACAAACTGAAGGAATTTCCGTGTAAAATTCACTTTTCGTCATCTTGTGACGATATTTGTGACGAGCGTAAGACCGTGCTTGAGACCGTGACCGTGCGACCTGCGCTCGCTAACTCTTCGCTACCCATACGCTTTTAGAAATATTTGGGAAAACTTACCGTAGCTATTCTGATTCTGGGCCTGAATTATTTTCAATCGTAGAGAGTGGATGGTAGTGATGTTGAACAAAAAAGTGGTCGAAGCACAAGTGCAGATTACAATGTGCACTTTCAAAACGTTCCAGGACAAACTTTTCTACTTCTTTAAAAAGCGGAAATGTAGTGCTTGTCTTGTCAACATATTTTTTAATTCTTTGGATCGTCTTATAATGTCGATTTTTTTTAAACCTTCTCTTGGTTTGGTCGAATTTATTTTTCTTCGCCTTTTCGTAGAAATTAACAATGTTCACCATTTCTTGATAAGTAAAAGTAACACCGTCCACACTCTCTTCTTCCCATTCCTGAGATACTTGCTGCGAAAGGCCGTCAGAAGAATCGAGTTCCTCGACACCAAAAACTTCATCATCCTCATTTCCGGACACCAAGTCACTGTGTAAATTAGAATATACATCTATATCACCGTCAAAATCGAAATCTAATATATTTAAAGTTTCGAAATCCGTCCCGTTAACGATCTCCTCAACAATTGACAACACTTTTTCCGAAATCTTTAAAATATTTAACCCCGTACTTTGGGATATAACAGAACTGAAAAAAATCACAGCATCCTAAAAGTATTTGAAGTTTGTTATTTCATCAAAAGTTTGGTCAGAAACAGTGCGGAACATACCTTTTGAAAATTAATAATAAAACACCCACGTATACATATGTACTCTGTTAACAATCTGGTAGAGTGACATATGTGTGTACATATACGCAGTACTGGAATTGATTTGGCGATAACTTCTTAACCGTTTGGTAGTAGTTTGTGTGTACTTTTTGAAATCTGTCATAAGGTATTAATTTTTCCGTTTCATACACCCTTCATCGCTTGGTATTAGATATATGTATATGTACAAACAGGTAAAAATTTACTACCAACATTTAATCATTGACCTATTTTAACTGGGGTATTACTTTTCAATACACCTAAAGCAGTATTTATACGGCTTGTTACTTTGTTAATCCTACATTCTGTATTTCTAAGGGTGTAAAAAATGAAAATTACACTTTGCAAGAATAGACATCTTCGGAACCCGATGAGTGGAGTGGGGTACTTTTGATTGGAAAATCCGGTTCGAGTAGAGCTTGTTTGTTTGAGCTGGGAATCCCCAAGAGTCGTCCAGATGACCATTTTTATTTCCATGCATGCACGCAAAATTGACGACACCAAGAAATATGTTAATCTGAAAGAGGAAGGCCAGCAGAACGAGTGAGGTACTTTTCATACATATTCGCATCAAAGGTACCATTGGGTTTATTTTATGGCTTTATTTGCGTAATTTCATTCAAGTTATTTGTATGAATGTATGTACGAAGTTTCATAAATATGATAATAAATAATACCCGTATCAAAGTCTTCTCAAGTTCAACAAACTGCACGTGGTATGCTTTTTTTTATATATTTTAGCAGCATCTATTTTGCGATTTATATTTTATAAATCTGCTTTTAAGTTTTCCAGATTACGTAAATAAAGTGCATTGCGCAAAAACAAAAATTCTGCATAACATTACGGTATTTCTAAAAGTGTATGTGCTGAGGGGTTACTGTTTATTATGATTACAACTAAACCTTTGAATTTATGCAACTCTGGTTAAGTATGTAAATGAGTGTCGACGAAATGTATTTAGTAAAATTTATGCAAAAATAGTATGGAAAAATCAGCATAGTTCAAAAAAATCCACCCCAAGTGAGTAAATCATATATAAATATGTCTATGTAGGAAATGTTTTTTTAGTATTATTCTGGTGGGAAATCTATTTGCACAAAAGTACTGAATTTCCGTATCTGGTGATTATGAACATACGTCGGATATGAATGAAAAACGACTTTTTCCATTTATTGACCTACATTCGCAAAACTTTCTGAGAATGTTTATGGTCACTAGTAGGTCACGTAGGTCAAAGCATATTTTCTCATATTGGTTATATTTTCCGGTTTTGGGACATATTCATATTCCCGATCATATTTCGGGGGTTTTCGTTCATTTCATCATTTTTGGCCAAATTCTAAGATTTGGCAACAAATCGACAGAAAATGACAAAAAATGCAGTTTTCTCACAATGATTCATTATGAGAAACTTTCAGAAATTTACGTTCACTTTCGTCTAAGGTGATTTAATTCATAGGGAATGAATTAAATCACCCCAGAACTTGTTTAATTGATAAAAATTGAGCACTACAAGAAAATGTATCACAAAACTTAGCCAAGAATTTGAAACATAAAGTCATTTTTATGGTCATATTTTGGGAATTTTTACGGTAATTTTTCATTCATATTTTGAGGTTTTATCATTCATTCATATCCGACGTCTGATTATGAAGTACGCCAGGGGCTGTGGAATCATGGCGACTATGCAGATGTACCCACAAAAATATGGATTTTAATATTCTAAAAATGCTAATTTAGAGATCGTGCAATTGCCAATTTGCACGAGCGTGATTTAATTTCTTATCAAAAGAAATGCTGTTAACAATTTTTGTCAATTGTGCGAATAATTCAGTAAAAAAAGAGATTGTCAGATTTACAAGGAACATCCGATTTTGCAGGGGATTTGGTTGATAAGCACACTAAAGGAACGTAATTTTGAAGGACAATGCTCTCCAACAAGGTGTTGGCAACAATTGTCCATTTATTAAGTTTTAAGCATCGTGTATATCCAACTTTTCACAAGCAGTACATTATAAATTAATATGTCGAAAGAATTCAGTAAAAAAGATTGTCGGATTATAAGAAACATCCGATTTCGGAGGAAAGTCCTCTCCGATTTAGCCGAGGGGGCTGGCGGATAAGCACGCCAGAGGAAAGGAGTTTTGAATGCAAAAGCTCTCCAACAACTGGCTCTTTTCCCGTTTTGGACGTCTTTTTATACCAAATTTTTAACATGTAACAAGTTGAAGAATAAAATTGGGGAAGAAACCAGATAAGTTTTCTGTGGTGAAAAATACAGAAACATGCACTATTACATGCTAGATATGAGTATGATTAACGTAGGGCCAAGTTGCTTTTAAAATAGGAATGTTTCTGAAGAAGGTTTTGTGATTCCTGGAACTGAAAGTGATCTTTTCACAGATTTTCTGCATTTGTTCACTTACAACTAACCTGCTCTAACCTATCTATGTACATATGTATGTATGCAATCGTAGTACAACTATTTAATACACATAATTTCATATAACAGACGTGCTTGAGTAAAGTAGTAAAGAGCAACATGGGAAAGATTGAGGTTGCAGTCATGCAATATACACTAGTTTCACGTTGTCGTGGTACATAATACATTACGTACATGTTCTCTCGCATGTACATAGGGCCATGAATTAAGTATACCGACTAGTTTTTTTTAGTTTTCACTGTATCAGACCCTGTCCATCTTCTTGATAGCACGTCAAAGCTCGTTGGGTAGAAATTGATATCAATCACAACCTTTATGCATGGTCCCTCATGAAGGGTAACGCATTGGTAGTGTACATATGTAGAAGATTCAGTTGTGGGTACACTTCCTCCATGAAAAAATATGTTTATTGTTTTTAAATTGTTTTAACCTTTGTAGCGATTTTTTAGATTATATATAGTTCCGAGTTTTGTAGAAATATTTATCGGGTTAATAATTAATGTGCAGCAACGAAATTATACGTACTTGACGTATAGGGAAATTAAGCCACAAAAATTTGTAAGATTAACGGGATTTAACCTAAGTTAATTACACTGAACCTACAATAGTTATGCATAGTTTCATGGATTGTATTTTCACGCAATTATGCCTCCCAAGTTTATGAACAAGACAAAATATTTAATTTTGTTTATGAAAAACGGTGATGGATAAAATAATTTTTCCTCCAATTGCATAATGCATACGCACACAAACGGTGAAAATAATCAAATATTCAAACCAAAACAGATCCAGAAAAACTTAAGAAGCTAATAATCCTTGCATGTGTAAAATTTTATGCAATTCAATGCATTTTCAAATCATGAATTTGTAATTAAGCCACACAAATAAAAAACCGAAATTAAAACTTTCATCATGGTTAACGATTATGCGAATTAACATTGTTTATGATTATATATATGTATGTATCTATATATATAACCGGAAACTGAGAGTGGGCCTTAAGATTCTCTTCGAGCAATTACAACCAGATATATAATTTTTTGATACATAATCCAAAATATTCGAATAGCCATCATTTAGGCCATCATTTTTCTAAAAAAATCATCCGGGCGAATTTTGGCCAGATCTTAATCAAGAATCGATTACAATCTGAATAGTTAGTTACTAATCCTTAATTCCTGTGCAGATTAAATAATCCAAAAGAAAACATACGTAAAAAGTATTTTTTAAACCAGTAATTATGTTTTTTATGTATATGTATAGTATGCACGTAAAAATGCGTATGTACACACATGCGTCCATGTACAAAATTCATATGTATGCGTTTACAATGCAACGAACTAATGTACATAATGACAAAGTTTAAGTGTGTAAATATCCACACAAGGAAAGTAAATAAATTGATTAACTTACAAAAAGTTGTGATTTTCTAAACAAGGAATTTATTTATAAATTTAAACACGCCAATTTCTTCCGAATTGAAACATAATTGATTCACAATTTGAATTTTTCCATACTTTAAAAACTTTCCAATTAATGAATAATCTTTAACATTCCAATTCTCTCCAAATACATTGCAAATTCAGCAAATAATGATCAAATTCTACGCAAATTTTGCACAAATAAAAAATCCAAAGTTTCTCTTAAATACAATCTAAGTCATAATAAAGCTTTCAATTTTGATTTCAAATTTTCAACACAATCTTAAAAATCCTTACAATTAGGTTAACACTTCTTACATGCTAATTATTACTCGAAAGATATCTAATCAACATTCCAGCGACACTCGAACATGAATAAAATTTTTTCTACATACTATGTAATTTCAAAAATCTAATTTTGGAAAACTCAACAATCAACTGGTATTCTGAAATTTGTACTTATGGAATTAATTACTTAAGAGTGTGCATAAAATTTTTATCTGGGCTGCATTCCCTCCATTTTAAGACGCTGCTTTCTTGGTGGTCTTTGGTTTCGGTGCTTTGGGGGATTTCGCCTTCTTGGCGACCTTGGCCTTGGGCTTTTTCGCCTTCGCCTTCCCCTTGGGCTTCTTCACCTTGGCGGGTTTCGCCTTCGCAGGGCTTGCTCCTGCGGCCTTTGCTTTCGCCATTTCTGCAAAAAAAACAGACAAAAAGTTAGTACAAAGAATTCAAATTTTGGTACAAACATTTTTGAAAATGCTATTTTTTTTTATAAAAGCCTATTCCAAAATGGTTTTTGTCTATGTTAACTTAGTCAAAAAGCTGACGAAAAACGCAATTTCAATACGTTTCAATTCCCCTAAAAAATTGCAGTTTTAGTACAAAAAATATAAATTGAAGTTCAGAACCGTACACTTTGGTACAAAACCTACTAATTTTGAGTACAGAAATTCGTGAAAAGGCTATTTTCTACCCAAAATCCTATTAAAAAAGTCAGTGCTTAAACTTGGTCAGAAAATTCCTGAAAAACTCAAAATTCTGCACCAAATTTCCCCAAATAAATCCCCCCAAAATACAAATTACTTAGCAAAACTCGATTCCAAAAATATTTCCAAAAATCCTACCCCAAATACCTCTCCCAAACCAAAATTCCCTTCCCTCCCCAACTTTCTCCCAGAAAGACAAAGAAAATCTACCCATTCCTTTCAAAAACTCTTCAAAAATCCCATCCCCCCTCAAATTTCCCCCAAAACCTCCCCCATTTCACCCTTTCCTTCTCATTTCCTTACCTCTTTTTTACCTCCTCTTTTCCAACTTGCTCAAAGTTTCCCAAAAATCTGGCCCTCTTTCCTTTTCCAAGGTTTGTTTATTTCTATGTTTTGTTGTCGACTGACAGCTTGGCAGTTGGTGTTGGAGGGAAAATGGGACGCAAGCAAGGGAGACGCAGGAGGGAGGGTGGGTGGTGCTGCTGGCTGCTGATGCTCAATCTTGTTGCTATGCGCTCACGGGGAGGAAGTAAGTGGATCCAAACGGCATATAGAGTAGGGCAGGAGGCGAAGCGAACTACGACGTCGTTCGGGTCCCACTTTTTACATGGGATGATATACGAGCCACGCTCTTCCTTCGTATTGCCTCGCCATACGAGGGATAACACAGGGAAGAGCGGATTTTCAGTGGGGGACGCTATGCACCATTTTCCCCTCAACGGCTACGCGTAGGTACGAATAGAAATACATAGCGTGGGCATGATTACGTGCATGAAAATGAAAAAGGGGTCGAGAGTGCGTATTTGAATCTGCGACGCACGTTTTACTCCAACAACGCTATGGGATATTCAGGGAACGTTGCTTTGTGTATGAGTGAGTATAATAACCATGGTATGTTTGTTCGTTGGTTGGGATGGTTGCCATGGGAACGAGGAGAAAGAAAGTAAGCTACGCGTGTTGTTATCCGAGGAACACACTAAATAAGAGATGGGTAATTAGTTGTACGCACAAATTTGGGGTATAACAGATGATTTATGTAGTAATCTAGTGCATGAGACGTTACTTATTACCGATCGGTGACAATGAATGCGTTCATAATAGAGTGCGGAATAATATGAGAAATTGCTTATTATTTAGTCAACTCTGTGATTGATGTTAGTCAATATTAAGACCAAAGTGAACACAAACAATTGCCAGCTTGGTAGTAGCATGTTTTATGCAGAATTAGTTACATTGTTCATAATATATAAATACGCCAATTACAAGGCAAACTCGGTAACAAAATATTACCACTATCGTATTTTTACAATGTACACAAGAAATATGAGGCAAATTTGTAGTGTGATACATATGTACTCGATAACAAAGTGTTACCCCAGATTTTTTAGTGCGTACAAGCCACGCCACGCACATTGAGTGCCTATTCACCTGACAACAAAATCAGGCAGGCAGGAGCTTACCTACGTAATATTTCTCCCCAATTTCTGGCGACGGGAAGGGTGGAGTGGGATCCAGTTTTTTGCTAGCCTTGGATAGGAAATTAACGGTCGATGATGATCTCGTATGATACAAATCCTTAATGAAAGGGTTGACTCTGGTCCTGAATAGGGGGGACCCCACGTAAAGAATGGGATCGATTTTTGCAAGAATTTCCACAAGAATGACCTACATTTGTGTCCCACCATAGCACGTGGCGTGTGCAGATTTCTTGAAATTAGTCATTTCGTATGTTGATGACATTCTTTATGCACGGTCCCGCAGGCTCGTTGGGGAGAAAACAATGGAGAGAAATTTCGACTGAAAAAATGCAACGAACATTCATACGAGGAAAAGTTAAGCTGCAACGGAAAGTATCATTTTTTACAAGATGTCCGTCCTGATTACATGTTTAATGTATGTATCGCTATCTGGATACATATGTTTTATCCACCGTGGGAATTTATTCCAGTAATTTTTTCAAATTTTTGAACGTAATTTTTTACGTTTCTAAATAAATCATGGTAATATGCAAACTCATAAATACTGGAAAATGTACACGTTTTTTTGCTCCCAAGGAATTTATTCGTTACATTTTTGCAGCAAATTACAAAATTTGTGGTAAATATAGATAACTGTTTCAAAATGTTTGTGATAAATACATAACTTGCATGTAAAAAGGACCTCTGGATTTGGTCATGAAATAAATATTCATTCAATTCACACCATTCTTAGTAACTTCGTAAAAAAACTGGATAAAATCCAAGTAACAAAATTTCTAAAGGATATCAGGCTGCAAACCTAACGCAGATAGAGTACGTCCACGTGGCGTAATTATAATTTCCAAACGGTGTTTTGCACAGGGTATACTAATTTTACAAAAGGTTCAGTCTTTATGAAGCTTGCGTGAACAATGTCAGCGATGATGTAAAGTGTGTAAACTACGGAAGTCCTTCTCATCTTTATTACAAGATTACGAAGCAACTAATGCTCATCCTCAGATCAGCTTGCACGGTTGACGTTCACTAAATTTTTTTTGCAGCCATTTCAGATATTTTGTAGGCAATATTTCCCATAAATTTCAAATTTCTGAATTAAATCTATCAGTTTCTCATGCCTTAACATACATATTTTTGTATTTGTTAATTATTCAAATACTTGCGTAGGCATTTGGAACATGTACATATGTATGTAAAAAGTTTGAAAATTTCTTATACGAATTTGTTACATAAAATTTTTGTACATAAGGCTTGTCATTGTCATACTAAAATACGTTGAAAAATTTGCAAATTTGCTAAACTAGATTCTAAATCTGACACAGTCGCGAAATACTCATTTCTAAAAATTATTTCGAGTAATACAGGTAAATATGACCAAATTTGGACCACTTTTCGTCAAAACTAAAATTTCTGAATACAAAGGAATATGTAGTCACTCACTCACTCTGACCTCTTTTCACAGTATGTATGTATGTACATATGTAGTTAACAATGTGTTAATCAATCAGGATAAAATGCACTTATAAGTATGTCAAGAGAGTCACTGTAATGATAAGATATAATAATGTTCATACTTTAATTCGCCAATGGGCAGAAAATAATTTACATTTACTTCAATAAAGATAACTCAGTTCAATTAAACACTTTATAATTTACCTGTCCTGATTTTGTAATTTAATAAAAATCCAGCATAATGACCAAAAGCACAATTCTTTTCGTCCTCCTCCTTGTTACCTGGGTTACTTGTAAGTTTACAAAATACTGGGGGTATTGTTTATGACTTTGCATGGTTATAGTAACGTTATAGAAAACAAGTTGGGAAGTTCAGAAAAAATTTAAATAACTGGATTTTTATTGCGAACTTGGCTAGACTTTGGTTCATATATTTTTTCAAAATTACGGTCCTATCCGAATATGTAATGAATATCCCTACTGTGTTGAAACATATTATTGACAGCAGTCTGTTTAAAATCAAAATCTTAATGAAAATTATTTACATACCAAAAATAGGTGTTAATCTAGAAAATGAGAAAATTTAACATCTTTAAAAAGTTATAATTTCAGGCCTGCCTCGAACTTCTCGCCGAGTTCCTGGCGGAGGGAGAATAATCGGTGGTGAGGACGCGATCGAGGGTCAATTCCCTTATCAACTGACACTAATTCGGTACGGGTCGCATGTCTGTGGGGCATCCATAATTAACCAGAATATCGCAGTTACTGCAGGTAACAAATAATGCAAATGTATAATTTTACACTTCAACCATGTTTTTACATCTTCCAAAAACTTTTACGACTTAAAGTTCCTAGATTTCTGTACATTGGAATCAATAAATCTTTACCAAACTGGTCAAAATTAAGACATTTTTAATCATTACGTTCTTCGAGTTTATTTTAAAATTCTGGACGACGAGTTTTTTGAAGCCGGTTTCGACCAGTCCGAATTTTTCTGAAGGCTCCTTCAACTTGTAATCTATTTCAAAAATAGACTAATTTTAGCTTGCATATTTTTATAATCGTCACCGATCAGAGGTAAAAGTTGGTCGTCCTGAATTTTAAAATAGATATGTTCCCAGAGAAGAAGAATAATGAAAAATGTGTTAATTCTGCCGAGATGAGTTGTTGAGTCCCACATACTTTAAAACTATAAGGAACTCGAATAATTTGGCAATTAAAGTCTTCAACAAATTTTTCATACCCATTTTTTGCCCATCAGCCCACTGCGTCGACGGCGGAGCCCCCTCCAATCTACGCGTCATCGCAGGAAAGCTCCACCGTCTCATAACCGGAAGTCACGAGCAGGCCCGAAACGTGGAGCGAATCACGGTCCATGAATCCTATGATGACTCCACTTACGCCAACGACATCGCCCTCCTCCACCTCGAAGTCGCGCGTCCCTTCATTTTTGACGATTTTGTGTCTCCCATCCCTCTCCCAGTCCAAGGGCAGGAGACGACCGGCCTCATCACCGTTTCCGGTTGGGGCGTCACCGTTGAAGGAAGTATACAGCTCGCCAATATTTTGCAATTCGTCCAACTTCCGGTTATCAATGATACCACGTGTCAAGTCATGTATCCGGAAGAAATCGTGGAGGAATCCATGCTCTGTGCCGGATTTCCGGAAGGGGGGCGAGATTCGTGTCAGGGCGATTCGGGTGGACCCCTAGTTTCTGTGGAGGGTGGATATCTGGCCGGGTTGGTGAGTTGGGGGTATGGTTGTGCACTACCGGGTAGGCCGGGAGTTAATACGGAAGTCGCACATTTTGTCGATTGGATTTTGGCAAATTCAGGACAGACCTAATGGTTAAGAATAAGCTGACTAAATATTTACATACATTTGTTTCGCATAAACTGTCACTGATAATTTTTATTAAATACTTTGGAGTAATTTTCTTTTTAGAATGAATAAATTCAAAATATTTATTAAGTTGTTTTGATATAAATAAGTAATTGGGCAGGGGAAAGGATATAAATGCTGTTTTTTCGCATACATACATAAATACGTTCAAATTTTATGAGCAGCAATGTTGCAGAAATCATCAAATTCTTAAAAAACAATTTAATCCCACAATTAAAACCATTAACGAATTCAGCCAATCTTTACTTTATTTTAATGAGGAAATTGGTGACATGTATGTATGTAGTCCAAGCTTCTTCAATTTCTCACGAGTCATTTCTCGGTGTACATATGTGCACAAATGCGTGTAGCATAAATTAATCACAACGACGGACATCAGTGAAATTTGATTAATTCCATAACACAAGCAATAAATTTAAATATCGGTTATATGTATGTACACCCTTAAAAATAATGTTAGCTTTTTGAAAAGTTAATGCAACCAAAATTGTATAGAAATTTATTTACTGAATATTTATTAATCATCTGTCTCTAATCCGGAAATCTAGTATTGCCATGCAGATATTGACTTCTCGGTATTAAAATTGTTACTGCTTGGTATTAACCTCATACCGGTATGTAAAAATTCGCTATCGGTATGGTCAAATTTTAATACCGAGCAACTGCGACACAGTACTATTACTTATTAATTCTATGTTGATGCATAGAGCCATAAAGAGTCATGTAAATACTCGTATGAATACCGCTTGGTACCATTTTGACACCGGATTCATGAGATTGTGCATATTTATTTACATAGTTTACTTAATTAAAATTGATATATATAAATATGTACTCCGCAAAGGGGTGACAGTTCTTTAAAGAGTGTAATAGAGTATCAGCTCATATGAATAAATAATTCTCCTACTTTACATAGCTCTGCTACACAAATACATTTGATATTTAATTTACCCTTTAAAATTTGTAACCTCGGTCATGAATAAAGGATGAATTAGTTATCCGCCGTAAATGTCAATTTCTGTACCACGATAAGTAAAATATGTACCTGAAATTAATTAGCTTTAGTAGCTATCGTAATAATGGAAAACATAATATGTATGTGAACCATAACAATGCAGGTATTCCAGTGAATGCTCTCCGATTTTGACGAAAGTCGTGTCTTGATTAAAATTTTAATTAACATGAAACTTTCAGATCGTGTTTGGTTGGAGATATTTACAAATAGGAGGAAATACATTTAAAAGATATCGTAGAGAAATTACAGATGCAGTATTTACAGATAAAGTGTTTGAAGAAAAATCCAATCCGTGAACATTCAGGATGGAATAATAATATATTCTGGTCACCAGTTGCTGTTCCCCTCATAAAATCTTTATAAATTTTCTAGGGAAACTTATCGTAATTAATAGTCAGTTAAAAGTTTTGAAGTGGTGTTCGGGCATAAAAATAATTTATGTTTGAGACCCTCATGAAGATAATGTTAGTTGTAAGAATCTTGGAAAGCTTGGATCAAATGGAAATATTACTTTTTAAAAGTTTTTAAAGTCTAGTTCACTTTTAGGATGGACGTATCTTCGCCAAATTTTGACTATGGACAGATGATGCATTTTGAAAAGTTCATACTAATTAACTTTGTGATCGAATGAGACCAATCTGGTCAAAATCTGTGAGTCTAAGCTGGGGTGTCTATATTGTACAAGTCTGTAATGTTCCAAAGGGAGAATTTGAGATAATTAAACAATACATAATTATTACTAGGGTTGCCGCGGGTAGCGAAAATGCTACCCGTTACCCGACCCGCTACCCGCAGCAGAACTACCCGTGCGGGTACCCGCTACCCGCTACCCGTTATGAGAATTAAGTTAAAAACTAACCAAGCTTCAGAATAAATTTGATTTGATCAATTATTTCTTCATTTTGGTTTATATGTACTTTGAGATAATGCTATGCAAGTAACGCATGCCATAATTTGCTCGTAGATGTCTTACGTTATTTCCGAAACCAAACTTTTTGGCTTATATTGGATCGTTTTTCAAGTTATACCGGTATTTCTTAGCGATTTATGAACATATGTCAAAAAATTAAGTCACAAAATATGAATTACATGACACTTATTTTTCCGTTGAATGGCCCATTTAGAGGAAACCATTGCTGGGGCAGAGTTCAAAGTCCACCATGGTTTTCGTCCAGTGGAGGAAAAAGACACAGAACATTTACAGAAAAATTGAACTTTGCCGCTAATATTTGTCTTCGAAGGGGCCATTCAACAGAAAGATGAGTATCACGCGATTCCTAATTTTTTGCCTGACTTTTTGATATTCGTTGAGCAATCTTGGTATAGCCTGAAAAAGGTTGAGTTGTGAGTTTGATTTTTTCAAATTTTAATTTAGATGAAGTTTTCATTCAAAAAAATTGTCTGCAAATAATTTTTTGCTTTCAATCGGATTCAGGCTTTTCATCTTCAGAGCACAAATTAAAACGTGGTCAGTCTTATAAGACTGACGTCCTTATGTACTTACCCCTAAAGACACACAAATACAAGTCAAATTATTACTTGTATTTTAGGGCAGGCAAACTATGCTTGAGAAACAATAATTGACCATTTTCTGGACGTGAAAAGTATTTGAGGCTGACATAGGCTTGTGTGGCTTCCGAAACGTGACGCTAGCTATAAACGCTTTTTGCTGGCAAATGACAAATTTTGAAATGGAAAAATAATAAATTGACGCTACTGTTGGTAAATGGACTAACTTGCTGCGAACTTTCTTTGTGAACTGATTTATGTAGAAAATTAAATAAAAACTGAACTACCCGTTACCCGTGCGGGTAGTTCTCACTACCCGCAGGTAACGGGTACCCGCAAGAATCGTGCGGGTATGCGGGTAACGGGTACCCGACCCGTTACCCGCGGCAACCCTAATTATTACTATTTTCTCTCATAGCAATCAAATATGTGTCTTGTTTAGCGATAATAAACACGCGCTAAAATTTATTCCTCGCGTTATTTATTTATATTATTTAAGACCAGTACGGTAAAATTCTCACTGAAAGTGCTAGCAACGCCATGGAACTGCTACATTTTGGAGGTATTTATACTTAGCCCTCAGTCTTGATCAAATGAAGCCATAGAGCTAGCAGTATAATTTTTGTGGTTATATTCTAAATAGCGTTAAAACATTGTATTGCATTTAATCTTTTTTGATTATTCCAAAATCCGCTTCGTCAACAAAATGTACACAACCCACTTTCTTCCCTTTCTACTGCGTCATTTAAAAATATGCCAAAGACTGAACTCCATTCTGTTCGATTTTGACCACAAATCTGGAAACCTTGTCATGACCAAGAATTCCGCTAAGATACGGACATTTCGTCTGCAAACCGTTTCCCATCTGGCGTATTGCATTCTCACGCTAGCTCATCTTATCTTGACAGATTTACCACGGGCCAAAAGGTTACAGGGTTTCGCTTTCTTTTGCATCTACTTTGTACTTTTATGTGCACGATGGGATTACGGCAAGGATGTTGCCGTTGCGCAGATAATAAATTCGTGTATGGATTTTGAAAAAAAATTGGTTGCAGGTGAGTATCTACGTAAGTATAACCAATTACTTGTTACGCTGGATTAATATTTATCTAGTAACAGGTGTAATATGTAGCAGTTTTCATGTATTTCTCCGGAATAAGATTAAGGAGACAGCGCATCAGTAAAATTAATTATAATGCTACACACGCTACTACAAACTTTAATCGCACGATGATGTACAATTTGTATGAATTTTTTAATAGGAAAACGCTCCCTGAATGAAAACTTGGAGTCAAAACTGATGAAATTGTTTCTCCAAGTCACCTTCTTCAGTGTTATTGCGACAGCTTTTGCGATTATTGGACTAATCCTCTTGGATCCTTGCTTACCCCCATTTCTGCTCTCAGTGCGGGACGATTGCGGGTCAATAACTTGGACGAGTGCCTTAGGTGCCCAGCATCTTACTTTCCTCCTAGACACGTGGATGGCTTTCCATGTCTTACCCGGCGGTACATTGGAAATCATCTACATCCTTTTCGTCGGAATTGTGAGCATGCTGAACTATTTTGCTGTGATTAGGGGGTAAATCTAATGCTAAACTGTATTGTAGAATAAATGAAAAATTGTACTGCTGAAAACAAATTCTTTTTTGGTCAGTGATATTCAAGAAGCTCAAGGATCCGCCGAGTTTGAAACTTGTACCAAGGTGTATCGAAATATTCAAATTCTGGAAAAAATGTTCAACGGATTTCTCATGGTTTACCTCATTCCCGTCTACATGTTGTTGTTGCCTACCTTACAGATCCTTACGCAATATGTGTCCCTCATGATGCATGACGAAATTCCGATGCCGTCCTTCCTGATTTTCCCCCTTGTCTGGCTGAATGTATTCGTGAACAACATTTTCGTTATCACCTTGGCCTCCTGGGTCAACAATGTATCGACAATGACGTTTAAGGAACAGGTCAGGGCTATTGTGCACAGCGGTGTGGGAACGAGAAGATCAGCCCTTCGGAAAGGGGCCACGGCCTGTGCAGTCCTGAAAATCAAATTCGGCTCCAATTTCATCGACAGCGCGACACCATTAGTGATTCAAAATTTTTGTCTCGCTCAAACGGTGACCCTTATCCTTATCGGGGGGTCAAAGAAGGGGCGCTAACATTATTTAACAGGGACAACTATAATACGATATTACGTTATGTACGTGGGATGCCTATCCCACACAACCGACATTCTGACTACAAATTTTTAGCGATTAACACCACCACATTTTTATGGTGCAACATTGATAAAAATGTGCCAAAGCCTTGTTACGCATAAGTTAAAATTTCAAATAAAAATATTAACGTGTCTCAAGTTTATGTATGCTTGAATGTGGTTTGAACCCAAAAACTCATCATCACGACGATTTAAATCAACACCTTTTAGTATACCATGCACCGTGCCAAGTAACCCACATAATCGCCAAGGTTTTGTATAAAAAGTCTAGTAGTTTCTAGGATCGCAAACTTGCACTCCCCCAATAAAGTAATAATCGCCACGGCTATAATCGTTGCACAAAAACCGAGCACATAAAACAGCGCGGGGAACGCTTCCTCCTGAGAATTAGAAATTTGAACGGCTGGCTCCTTAAAGTTGGAAGTAAATTGAAGAAATAACTTTTTGGTCAAATCTGGTCCAAGATACTGCATATCCTCAAGCTTCCAAATCATCATTTCGATCTCCCAGGTATACCCGATTCTGTGAATCGACCAATACAACGGGATATTGGCACCCATACGTAATTAGCGCGTGCAAGCTGTCGAGTACTAATCGCTTCCCAGTTATTTTAATTGCCGAGGTCAACAAGATCAGTTTATCTTCGCTGTCTATAATTGCAAATGTGGCATGCGTCGGAATTTTCGCTTCCCTCGTCGTAATAATTTCCGAGTTGGAAATTTTACTCGCAGTCACATTAAAGTTTTGCGAAATGTAGAATACCCGGCGAACAAAGGTGTGTAGAAAGGTGACAAACTTATCTTCCTCGCCGGCAGGTGATAAATCCGCCTGAAGACGTGGTAGTACGAACCTGTTAAAAGAACCTTTTTCATTCAAAGCTCAGTCACAATAATCGCATGCGAGTGCATTGAGGTGTCTGCAATAGGTCCAACTGGTGACCTGCGCAGCTGGATGTCTACCCCTATGGGTAGGAATCCTCCTCACATAATACATACAAAGCTCAGTCATCCCGGTTTCTGAGTGAAGATTTTCATACACATTCAGTCATTTTCTTTCATACTCATTTCATTTTACCTCACTTGTTCCTTGTAGTTAGCATAGATATGTACATGTTTGGCAGGATGACCATTTCACTGAAATAGCCCATCTGCAGAGATCACTCAATTGGATCTATTTCATATGCCTCTTACTTTTACACCGTATGACAGCGGCCTTACCTCTCAGGTTTAGCCCCCAAATCTATTGATGAGATAGGAGGACCAAGAAACCAATTAAGGGAACTGAGGTAAGCAATGGGCCAACTCTGTGGGTAGATGCAAGCCCTGGTTGGGAAGTACATACCACATTGCTAAACCCCAACCCATCACTGCCTAGCTATATTATTGTGTGTCCATTTGGACGCGAATAATAGCATAAAAGGATAGTACGCTAAGTCCACTCTACCGGGTGGACAGCTGCAATGACCTCAACAGACACGAAGCGAGGCGCCCGAGTTACCGAGCTGCAGTGAGGGATTGAAACTTACAATGGAGGTCTCCCAACGTATGCTCACAGATTTGGACGAAATTAGTGTCAATCGATCAAAAATGTAATCAGTATGAAATTTGCAAATGGAACTATCTGCCAATACGCAGGTTTGGCGGAGATATTTGCATTCAAAGCAGAAAAAATCCGCAGGAAATTTGGAAAATGAAAAATATGCCAGCCTTTTGTGCGTTTTCTCCTCTTTTTATGCAAATATCTCCGCCAAACCTGCGCATTGGCAGATAGTTCAATTTGCAAATTTCATACTAATTATATTTGCGATCGATTGACGCTAGTTGGGTCCAAATCTGTGAGAATACGTTGGGAGTCCTCCATTGTTAGATCTCCAAACGCTACATAAAGCCACCGGTTCCAACCCCCAACCCAAGCAGCCAAGGACATCTATCAAGCATATGCTTAACACAGGGTGGAAAATGAAAGGAGTGTAAAATTCCTTCATTCAATCATTCATTTGAAATTACGGAATCTTTCACCCATTTTTATTCCAATGACAAGAAATTCATTTTCATCACGCATAATCAATCAGGTGATTGAAAGTGATCAGATATGTGCGCATTGTGGTAGTACAAACCTGATGAGGGGTTCAAGTTTCTGGAACCCCAAAATTGGCGCGGTCGTAACCACTGTTAGCTTAGATTTCGCTAAATCTTCCAAACTTCTAGGAACCAAGGGAAAAGGCGTAACCGTCAAATCTGACGTGATTGATCCTTGGTACAAATTTTGCATGAGAATGTAGCATCCCAAAAACCACACGGTCAATATGGGAACAGCTTTTCTCCGTTTTTGTAACGAGTTCACAATATCACTGCTATACTGACTGAGCAAAATTGACGTGAATGTTATTAAATCACTGAGGAATATGACGCCATATTCTGCCCTGCTTTTAGGGAGATTGCGCATGTCCCGATTAAACTGAACCACAAGAGTTATTAAAATGCAAGCAGCTAAAATTAAGGTCCACGTGGAAACGTCGAATGGGGTAAAAACGTTTCCAAAACTACTTTCCGCTCTGGGAAATTGGGTTATTACGGAAAATCTAAACTTTTTGAAAGTCAGGGTGAACACCATTTTATCTCTGCTTATGCGTGTGAAGCCCTGAACGAAATCGCCATCTAAAGAATATTGAAACTTATATACGAGATTATCATTTTCGTTCTAAAAGTCTCTAAAAGTCTTTTGTCCACGGTGGTGAAATTTAGGTGTTTTCCAATCATATAAATGACACAGGCTTGATAAGATTCTGGGGAGTGGAATTTGCTTAGGCTCGGGCCACAAGAAGTCGTTTTGTCAAATTTTACAACACCCCTGTTCAGGTTGATGACAAGTAATATACTTCCCTGCATGTCTATCTCGTTTTTGTCGGTGCCAAATTGAGTTGATCTTATGGAACGAAATAATTCTCTGCTTGCTGAGCAAAGTTCCACGTGGAAAAGTGCGGCAGGGAAAGCACGGTATGAAAATTGTATCTTCCCAGACAAATATAACCTTCGGAATTCCGATATCCCTGGAAACTGTGTTCATATACCGGGATGAATGGAACGGTGTAAAGAGAAAGAGGATTGAATTGAATGAATTTGAATTTGAATTGATAAAATTTAATAGTGAGAGGGTTGAAATGATTAATATTTCTGAACGAGTGGATCTGGTTTTAAGCTGGTTTGCGATTCGCATGAAAGCAGTCTTATTTATGAAATGATTCTTATAATTTCGTATCGTGCTTACACTGTGATGATTCAAAAGGGGTGAGAAGGTTTGGAGGTAACGATCATCTCCGTTTTTCAGGATGATATTCAGGTCAAAATTACCCAGCCCTACACTGTTTCTAAATCCTAAGGTGCATATAATAAGTGATATTGCGATGGGATGCATTTTTTTCTTGGATGTCGTTATATTTCAAGTCGAATAATGTGTCCAAAATAAATATTCGCGTCAGTTTGGTGTGTGTAGACTACCCAAACAAAGTATAAGTATCGAGCAAAGGTAGTAAGGGAGATTAATAAATAAATATATCGAGTAAAAAGCAGGGTTCGTTGACTGCATGAATGCTTTTAGAATTTGTAGATAGGGTCATGTCAGTCAAATTGTTCCCAAAATTAAAAGAATGTATATTTTTACAGTCTTTTATAAGCATGTTTTATTTATTTTACGAAAATTATTATATCACACATATGCATCAGAAAATCCGACTATAAAGGAGTCGAACATTCAATTCCCTTACCTTAATAATAAAAAGACGTATATTTATATTTCGCGCTGGGGCATTGTTTACACGTGGTGCCATTCTATTACCAGATTTCTTAGATTGTGCCCATCCAGTGGGATTGTGCACTGCACAGGCACTCTCAGATATTAAATAAAAGCCGATTAATTTTTCATGTGCATATCGGCCTAAGAAATGGTGAACTCAAAGGTTGGCATTTTAAGACCATAGGATTCGTATCGTGACAACTGCTAAACACGATTTCGAAATATTTTGCCGTGTACATACATCTGTACATCAAGCCTTTAGTCCAATGCGATTAATTAAATATTTATGACAGTTTCCCCGTGCAGAATACGCCCTTAAAGCCTATTTTAATCCTTTAGAGTACATATGTATGTATGTAAATGGAGTCACAATTTGGTATATTTCAATATCTAAAGTACGTATCATGCCACATGGGTGGGAAAAGTGGTAAATTTTTAAGAAGGCGATAACTAATTTTCTACAAATATATGTTTCATGATGACGAATGCAAGGAATCGGTGTAAATTTACATCCAACAATTGCCACCCACCAATTTCCACTCGACAATTGCCACTCTTTACCAATTGTGATCCACCAATTTCAACTCAATAAGCACGATTTCAAACCTTTTGGACATATATATTTATATATGTTGCACAGAGAAATTTATTCCCCCCAAAATGACGTGTTATGAAAGAATTCTTTACAAAAAAACTTCGGTGAAGATAAAAAAATAGAACAAGACGTTGTCATCGTAGCACGACAATAATATCATAAATACATAAATCAGTGTTCATCTCACGATTAATTAGTTATGGTAAGCAAATAATTTCGAGCAGATAAGTAAATAATACAGATCTGCAAAAATCGCTCTGAAAAATCCGTTATTACATATTCATCTTGGCCATTTTCAACATCTTTAATTAGATACTCATCGGCATTGGATTTCTGTTTATCCCTTCCACATTCGTAGAATAAGTATAACTAACATTCATTTCAACTTTTATGTTTCTACTCTTCAAAGGATCAACGTTGTTTTTAAGAGTGTACAAGTACAAGGGTGAATGTAATTTTTGACGTTTCGAAATAAGTCTTAACAATGTGTAATTAATAAGTACTAGAAAATGTTGATGGTTGATTTGCATTGATTACACGCACGGCACGGAATTAATTAATTTTATTTTTGCAGCAAATTTTAAAACGTGTGATAAATATAATTTCCTTTCAAAACGTTAACAATAAATAAATAGTTGAAAAAGTTGATACTAAAATTGCACCTAAACCAACACTTTCTCGTAAAAGTAATAAATCTTCACTCAATAAAATCCATGAAGTAAAAATCTCAAACGGTACGCAGACGTCTACAAGACTAGAAAAGATTGCGTAACAAATGACGATCATGATGTATGTAAAACGTGTAAACCACTGAAGTCCTTCACATCTTTGTTACAAGATTACGATGAATATAATGCCGAAATTAGCTTGAAGCTAACTAAATTATATTTTGTACCCAGCTCAAAAAATCACACAATATTTCCTATAGATTCCAAATGTCTTAATCTGTCAGTTTTTCGTACCAGTATTTTTTAATTTATAAATTATTCAAAACCTTTACTTGCGTAAGCGTTTGGAATATTTATTAAAAAGTTTGAAAATTTCCTAAGCAAATTTGCTACACAGAATGTATGTACGTACAAATGCCTGTCATCGTCATGCTAAAACACGATTTCATAAACGCGATAAGAAATGTTGCAAAATTGAACAATTTGCAAAACTGGCTATTAAATTTTGAACAGCCGTGAAATTTTGGGAATGATTTCCAGTGAAATAAATATGTCAAATTTGGATGACTTTTGGTCAAAACGTTAATTTCCGAATAAAATAGAATAAAATTTCCGAACTCACTCACTAAATACAGATATGACCTCTTTGCACAATACTTAAGTATGTATATATGTAGTTAATCAATCAGGATAAAATCTTATCAGTATATCAAGAGCGTCACAGGAACGATAAGATATAATGGATATAACGTTCATACTCTCATTCGCCAATTTGGCCATAAATAATTTACACTTCAATAAAGATAACTCATTTAAATTAAACACTTCATAATTTACCAGTTTACTCTTTAATTTAATGAAAATCAAGCATAATGACCAAAAGTATATTTGTTTTTGTCCTCCTCCTTATTACCTGGGTGACTTGTAAGTTTATAAAAATATTGGGTGTATTCATTTTGAGTTCGGATCGATAGAAAACAATTTACAAGGTGGCAACAAAATTTAGGCTTGGAATTTTTTTTACGACGTTGCGCATTTCCTAGCCTAGTACTACATAAATAGGTTCGAAAATTTACGATCAAAATTATGTTCCGATGCGAACATGTAATGAATATCCCTATTGTGCTGACAAATATATTATATGTAGACAGCAAGTTGTTTAAAATGTTACATAATCTTACTGAATATTGGGCGTACTCACGACAACGTCCTATTTCTCATCGCAACTCATTTAGAAAACTTGCGAAGATCAAAATATTTCTGTCGTGAAGGGATTCGCAAAATACATATGACTTCGCAAATCCCGCCAATCTCGCAACTCTACTGAAAAAACGTATTTTGGTACTGTATCCATGGATTTCTTTAATTTCTCTTGGTGGCTATAGTGAGTATGAGTTGGCAAAATAATTTTGCGAAATAAGAACATGCCCAATTGCCAGAGGTGGGCAAGATCATTATCTCAGATAGCAGATCAAGATCAAAGATCAAGATAATATCTTGATCTTTGATCTTCGGATCTAGCTTTTGATCTTGATCTTGATCTTGATCTTGCTCTGTAAGATCTTCGATCTTGATCTTGATCTGTAAGTTCAAGATCAAAATTACAAATATGGAAAGTAGTATTTTAAAACATAATTTTGGTAAAATTTCATATTTTCTTTATCCATTACTTAAAGTGCATTCAAAGAGACGAAAAATTTAGTTTTTTTTACTGATTAGTGGAACCAGTTAGAACGACGATCTATTGCCTAAATGCGAGTATTACTAGCTCGTCAACAATTTGCGACAATTTGATACTTCAACTATTGCTTAATTTTTCAAGACATGAAGTATAAAGGCAACTTAGAAAATCCCGGCAAACGTTTTGTTAAGCATTATATAACTATACGAAATTTTAACAGCGTCGATGCTGTCAACTTTGAATAACTGAAATTAGTTAGAAAACCAATTTTGGCTATCTAGTATTTGTAGCGTGCACACTACACGCATGTACAATGTATGTACGTTAAACGTAGTTGTATGTATGTATTTATCGGTTTATATATATAATATCTGCAACATAGTTGGAATTTACATATTTGATCTTATGATCTTAATCTTGATCTGGAATTTGATCTTGATCTTGATCTTTTATCTTTAGTATTCGACAGATTTATCTTGATATTGATCTTTATCTTGTGCGGCGCAAAAATTGATCTTGATCTTTTATCTTGATCTCCGAAAACTTTGATCTTGCCCACCTCTGCCAATTGCTGTGTAAATTTGAGAAAAAAATCCCATGGTTTTCCAGCAAAATTTTTGCGAAATCTCGCATATCTCGCAAAACTTCGCAAGTTATGTTGCTATGCTAAATTTGCGAGATATGCGAAATATGCGAAGGTTGATGTGCGTACGCTCATTATCATAGGGCGGATATGTATGTACTTAAATTCCGCAAAATATGTATGTAATATGTGCTTAAAAAACTCGAGAATATGTACATAAAAAATATTTTTCACCGCAATTTTCCGCGGTGTTTATATGTAAATAATTTTCCAGACCTTTCACATTTTTAGCACTCTTATCAACGAATTATTAAATATTTCTTGTTATTATTCATCTAACGACCCCTAATGCGACATTAATTATAATTATAGATTTTCAGGGGTATTTTTTGGCTTGAAAAATGGGACAAACTCGATTTGCTAGTCGTTCACATGAATTGAACACCATTATTATGAAAATATAATTTTGACAAAACTTTAACTTCTGAAAAAAGAAAAATATTTGTACGATAAAAGCCTCGAAATATGTATTAAAATATTTATATTTAGAAAAGGGCTCGAAATATGTCAGGAAATATGTGTATTTCTGAAAAAAACTCAAAATATGTGTGAAAATATGTATATGTACGAAAACCCTAAAATATGTAAAATATGGAAAACTATGTTTGAATTTTTGAAATCATACTTCGATGGGATGTCAGTATACGAAGTTTGAGTACGATCTGATTTGATATGAAAAAGTTAGAAATACATACATATCCGCCCTCTGCTCATTATTTACATGCAATAATTTAGTTTTGAATCCATACATAAAATAAAGAAAATTAAGGATCTTAAAAAAGTTATAATTTCAGGCTTGCCTCGAACTTCTCGCCGAGTTCCTGGCGGTGGGAGAATAATCGGTGGTGAGGACGCGGTCGAGGGTCAATTTCCTTATCAACTGACCCTAATGCGGTATGGGTCACATGTCTGTGGGGCATCCATCATTGACCAGAGTATCGCAGTTACTGCAGGTAACAAAAATTCATAAATTTTTTCACGTCACTAATTTATTTTTTATTTCCGCAAGAAATTTTTCCAAAGTTCTAAAATATATGTACTTATCCATCTACCTCCCAATTGTGTTTCAATAAAATTGCTCATGATTACTATGATGTTATCATAGATAATTGCAATCAATTAAAGTCCCATGATTTCTTAAATACGGAATACGTGGAACAGCCATTTTAACATTTCCGACACATTTCCGAGTTTTTTTTCAGACAAACACACAAAATTTATTCTAGCTAAAATTTCCAAATTTTAAAAGAAAAATACTAATAAAAATGAACTTTTTACCATGAAGTTCACCATAACAAAAAACAAATTCTTTTGAGCTTTAACTCCTGAGAAAATTTGGTATCGGTTCAGAATTACTTACATACAGTCAATGGAAAAAGTATAGGCAACCCCCACTCAAGCTAAATAAAATTGGCTATAATCTCGGCATGCATTATCAAATAAGCGCGAAACTTTGAACGCATTTGATAAATCTAATGTAGTGTTCGATTATAATCGTGTTTCTGATTTAAATCTAATAAACATAACGCAATCCAAATTCTGACCTAAACTAGTGAGGTACGAACCTGCAAAAAGTATTGGCAACGTGTGGCTAAATAAATTACTCAAAACAATTTTCTTAACCATCTTCCACATTTCGTTATGGTAAGTTAATTAGGTGACAAAATATGACGTTAGCGACATTTTAAGTCTACAGTTGCGTTGTCTGGACCCTAAATGGCGACACCAATAGAGCTGTATTTGGCGCGTTGAGAAATAATTATGTCCCTTGCATAAAAATGCTATGCAATCGAAAAATCAAGGAGCAAACATACTTTTCCATATTTACGATTGAAAACGTAGCAAAGAAATATAAAATGGCGATCTCAGGTTCTACTTTTCGACAATGAGGAAGAAAAAGGTCACCTAAACCCAAAAGCTACTGATGAATCAAGCAACAAATCACTCGAAATCGGAAGATTTCAGCCTCCAAATCCATGTTGAATTTGAGAACCAACTGTGGCGTCAACATATCATACAATTTGCTGATCAATCAAAAATCATGCCGTGGGGTTTCAGGGTCCAGTAGCCCGACAGACGCGAGAGTCTCCAAAACGAAAGAACTCAATAAATCGGAATGGGCTAAATATAAGCCTAAATAGACTTCCAATGAACGAAAAAGGGTCTGCTGGTCTCACACAAGCATATTTTACTTATTCGGAGCTAATTAATTGGTTCAAGTCTGGCGGATGGCATAAAAGGCTGAGAAATACGAATTCATTCTTATGGCAGTTTTACACATCGGAGGACCGATTATGATTTGGGGTTAAATGACTAGATGGCGGCGTGTTTACCTGGTCATAATCGATAAAATCATGAGCAGGGAGGTGTAATTAATCATTCCAAACGATAATTTGAAATCATTTAACAAAAACCTGACATAGGAAGAAATTTCATATACCAAAAATGCAGTGATCCCAAACATGCAGCTAAATTAACGATGCAAGGTTTTGGAGACCGAAAAGGTTGAGGTTCGTTCGTTGGCTGCACAGTCTCCCGATGTCATTCTGATTGTCCGGGCCGAGAAAAGAGAGACTGTTGGGAAACCACTCGTCGAAAAACGAGCTTGTCGAAAGTTCGAAAGCTGTGTGGGCAGCCATATAAAAAACGTTATAAAGAAACTTGTCGAATCAATTCCATGGCCAATTTCTGCTCTTATTGCGTCGAGAGGAGGTGCCACCTAATACTAGAAGCTGTTTATCGCAATAAAGTAGGCGTTTCTTTGCTCTATGATTTTTTAAGTTAAGGGTTGCCAATACTTTTTGCGCGTTAATTTTGCAAATTTTCCAACAAATTATTTAAAAACTGCGTTTATCTAATTTTAATCAATAAAACATGATTATAATCGAAAACTACATTAGATTTGCTAAATGCGTACAAATTTTCATGGTAATTTGACAATGCATGCTAATGTTATAGCCAATTTTATTTAGCTTGTATGGGTGTTGCCTATACTTGTTCCATTGACTGTATACAGAATTGTAGAGTCTTCAGACTACTTTAAATTAATCTAATTTGGGGTGCGGTCATACATACATATGAACTATGCTAATGTTAAGCTGGGAGGCAAACGATCAAATTTAAGAGTTTTAAATAATTTAAAAAAAATGAACCTCATCCCCATTTTTATTTGCATTTCTTAAAAAAAACTATGAAATTTCATACATTTTCCTCTTCAGCCCACTGCGTGTACGGCGAATCCCCCTCGAATTTAAGCGTCATCGCTGGAAAGCTCCACCGTCTCACAACCGGAAGCCACGAGCAGACCCGAAACATTGAGCGAATCACGATCCATGAATCCTTCGATGACTACACTTTCGCCAACGGCATCGCCCTCCTTCATCTCGAAGTCGCCCGTCCCTTCATTTTTGACGATTTCGTTTCCCCAATCCCTCTCCCGATCCAGGGCCAAGAGACCACCGGCCCCATCACAGCTTCCGGATGGGGCGTCACCGTTCAAGGAGGTTCGCAGTTCGCCAATATTTTGCAATTCGTCCAACTTCCTGTTATCAATGATACCACGTGTCAGGCCATGTATCCTGAAGAAATCCTGGAAGAATCCATGCTCTGTGCCGGATTTCCGGAGGGGGGACGAGATGCGTGTCTGGGCGATTCGGGTGGACCCCTAGTTTATTTGCAGGGTGGATATTTAGCCGGGTTGGTGAGTTGGGGGTATGGCTGTGCACTACCGGGTAGGCCGGGAGTTAATACGGAAGTAGCATATTTTGTCGATTGGATTTTGTCTAATTCGAGGCAAACATAATTGAAGGCAACTATTTTTATTTACGTCAGATAAACTACACACTTATCAATGATAACAGTACATACTGTTTGACAGGAGTAATATCCTCTTTTAAAAATTTTACTAAAAATATTTGTAGTGTCATTGCGAAATAAATAATTTAGACTTAATGCATAAGTGAGTAATAATACAAATTATCTTGAAGTTGATTTATTTGTTAAAGCAGAAGGCAATTATCATTTCACATGCATATTTTATTGTGCCCGGTTTAGTTACCCGTATGTAAATATCTAGATCCTCAACGTCATTAGAAAAATCAAATCTAAACAGTTAAATTCCCATGAATTAAGATATATGACAGGATGAGCTACATATGTACATATACATGCATGCTTTCAACATATGACATACCAAACCAAACGATTATTATTGCAGTGCACTTACATAAAACTTATCATTGTGTTTGTGTAATAAACACCCCCATTCGTCACAATAAACTTATCGAGCAATATGCTTTTTACGGGGTTTATCCACACATGTACAAATACACTAAAATTTTGCGAGAAACAATGCTGCATAAATCATGAAATGTTTTAAACACAATGCAATGCGAAAATTAAAACCGTTATTCAATTCGACCCAGCTTTGTGCTAAGGAAATTGGTGATATTAATTCCAAAATTGTTCAATGCATCGCAGGTACATTACCCGAAATTGGAGAATATTCAGTACAGCATAAATTAACTACAACAACAGACCGCGATAGAATTTAATTAATTCCTGAACTCATATTTACACCCTTGAAAATAATGCTACCTTTTCACTCGCAATAATTTTGTGTTACGCTTGGGGTGGTACTATGCAATTGTACCGAGTGGTAACACTATAGTTTCAAGTTGTCTTCTGAGGGTAAGAAATTGGCTTAGGGGTCCGTAATATTTTTATTGCTAGAATGATGACATTTGGGCTTTTCAGGATTTAGCGTCTCTGATCATGTCACCTTTAGGTAATAAATTATTACCGAAGCGGTAGAATTCCATACATACATACATAACTCTGGATTCAGTTTATTCTCTTGATGTTGAATTAAGAGTGTATCTGGTTTTCCCAAGGGTAAAATTATTTTTACGAGTGTAGCATCAACTCATACTCTTTCTTCTACTTTAGCTTCACGACACATGGAATTTAATTTACGCTATAGGATTTATGTACAATCGCGACTGTGTTGGATAAAGGATGAATTTATTATCCACCGTAAATGTCTATTAATCATAATTAAACATGTATCCAAAATTAATTAACTCTAGGAACACTATTGTCATAATAGATAAATATGTGTAGAAAACACATACTATATGTGAGGACTGACAATGTAGGTATTTCAGTATATGCTCTCCGATTTTGACGAAATTCGTCTCACCCTATCCCAAACTTGATTAAGATGTCACTTGCCGATGCCAATATGTGTAAATGTTTACATCCAAAGAGGATAAAATATCCAATTTTTCAGTTTTTAAATTTATTGCGAGTTGAACAATGTTTTCGGTCAGATGAAAGGCTACAAGTCGTTGGGAGGAAGTCATCACGAAAGAGATGAAACTATAAGAGCAAAGATTTTAATATTTTACTGATTAGGATTTCCCCAGATTTGGTAATTAGTTTTGGTTTTGCACATTCTACCCTTAATAAGCGATTACGAGAAGCGATTATGCATAATTTAGGAACGAAAAGTGGAACACTAACTTGGATTTGACGCTTTATAGACCAACCTCGAATGTTGGAGAAAGATAAAAGGAACCGAAATTTTGAATTTTTATGATTTGAGTGGAAATAGCAAATCTGTGGTTGAGACATAATATAGAAAAATGTTTTGAAAATACTGATCGCTCTGAAGATACATACATATGTACATATTTAAATATTATGACTAAAGATATTTTAGATTTTACAACCATTCTGAAATAACAACAGCAATTTTATCCGATTTTCAGTAAACCTTAGTGAATATGTACTATGCAATCTAAATTCAGGTTTATACTCATATCTACTTTTTTATCACATCCATGTTTTCTCATCTTCAAGTATTTCTGCCAAACTTGACAATTAGCTGCTAAGGCCTTATGAAAAGTTTTTATCAATTAAATTTGTGATCGAATGGCACCCATTTGGTCAAAATGTGATAGTCGAGGCTGCGGGGTCTCCATTGTAAGAGTCCGTCATGTGCAAAAAAGAAAATTCCAGATAATTAAAGTATGCATAATTATGAGTAGTTTCTCTTGACATTTGAAGTGTATTATTTAGCTATAATAAATACGCGTTAATGCGAACACTCAAAGTTATATTGTTTAACATCAGTAAAATACTCACGTAGAATTATAACCGAAGACGCTCCATTCGCTGAACCGTTGTTTTGTGACCATGTGTACTGATGAAATGAACAGATAGAACTACCATAATTTTTGGCATAACGTCCTGTTCTAGTTTTGAAATATTCTCTTGTCTATAATTTTTCTATTAGTGCAAAATCTGATTCTTCAAAAATGTACACAACTCACTTTCTTCCTTTTCTACTGCGCCATTTAAAAATAGGCCGAAGTCTGTACTCAGGTCTGTTGGAGTTTGATCACAAATCTAAAAACCTTATTCCGCTAAGATACGGATATTTCGTCTGCAAATTGTTTCCCACCTGGCGTATTGCATTGCTATGCTGGCTCATCTTATCTTGCAGGATTTACCAAGGGCCAAAACATTTCAGGGTTTCGCTATATTTTGCATCTACTTTGTAATTCTATGTGGACGATGGAATTATAACAAGGATGTTGCCGCTGCACAGATAATCAATTCGAGTATGGATTTTGAAAAAAATTTGCTAGCAGGTGAGTATCTACGGGTGACCAATAATTTACACAATATTGTCTTTAAAAATTACTTATGTTTTTATATATTTCTCCGTAATAAGATTAATGAGACTACGAATAAATAAAATTAATTATGACACTACACACATTACGATAAATTTTAATCGTGCAATCTACAATCTGTTTGGAATAGGAAAACGTTCCTTGAAAGAAAACTTAGACTTAGAAAACTTAGGGAGACAAAACTGATGAAATTATTTCTTCAAGTCACCTTCTTCAGCCTCATTGCAATAGCATCCGCAATTACTGGACTAATCCTTTTGGATCCTTGCTCACCCCCATTTCTGCTCTCAATGCGGGACGATTGTGCGTCGATAACCTGGACAAATGCATTGGTGCTCAACATCTTACTTTCCTCTTTGATACATGGATGGCTTTCCATGTCTTACCCGGTACCTTGGAAATCATCTATATCCTTTTCGTCGGAATTGTGAGCATGCTTAACTACTTTGCTGTGCTGAGGGGGTAACTCAAAATACTGTTTTGAAAAATTCGCAAACAATTAAACAATAGAAATTTGTTTTTACAGAGAAATTCGTGTAGCTAGGAAATCTACCGAGCTCCAAAGATGTACCGAAGCGTATCGAAATATTCAAATTCTGGAAAAAATTTTCAACGAATTTCTGATGGTACGCCTCATTCCCGTCTACATGTTGTTGTTGCCGACATTACAGATACTTACGCAGTACGTGTCCCTCATGATGCATAACGAAATCCCGATGCCGGCCTTCCTTATTTTCCCTCTTGCCTGGGTGAACATGTTCGTAAACAATATCTTCGTCATTACCTTGGACTCCTGGGTAAATAATATATCGACAAAGACGGTGTAGGAGCAGGTCAGAGCTATTGTGCAATGCGGTGAGGGAAAGAGAAGATCTGCCCTGACTAAAGGAGCCAAAGCTTGCACCGTACTGAAAATCAAATTTGGGGCCAATTTCATCGACAGCGCGACACCACTGGTGATTCAAAATTTTTGTCAAACTCAAACAATGACTCTTATCCTGATCGGTGGGTCAGCGAAGGGGCGCTAATAATATTAAGGACTAAATAAGTATAACCTTTGCTATACCTGTAGTTACAAAAGGTTAAATCGCCTAATACAGTACAAAATTCTAATTTAGGGCAAACTACATGAGTAGAATTAATTTTGCTGATTGCAGGAAATAGCATTGGATTGTAATTTGTAGTAGATCAGGTAATAGAAGAACAATTGAAGTAAAGATGCTTGATATGGACCTACGTAATGCGTAATAGACAGTAATTTATGTAATCTATGTTATGTTACTAAAATAATCACACTAATCAAGATAATAATCAAGATTTATTATAAAAATTACAAATTATTGAATCATTAAAATGGTCGCGCTAGGTCAGTTAGAGGCTACAGTTACAAAAAGGCAACTAAATATTAATGTGGACACATATTTATATAGCCAATTTTGAAAACACGGCATTGTTTGTGAGAAAATACAAGTAGTTTTGCCGAGTAGTAATTATTTGTCATGGTTATTTTCAACCTCATCAATCGGATCATCATCTGCCACGGGTTTCTCTCTCTCGTTCCACAATTCTTTTAGGTGAGGGTAACAATTATACGTTAGTACAGTACCAGTCGCCTGATCAGCACCTATTACCGACCTGAGACTAATTTGCAATTTTCGATTCATTCTAATACAACGTCCACAAAATTGTTCAAACAGCACACGCGATTTAACATTGCGGAGAAAAACGACTAGCGTGACACATGCATTGTCATACCCTTCACGAAGCATTCCAAAAACCACAGCAATTTTCTTCTGGTTGCTGTGAAACAATTTTAAATTTGCATCTCCTTCCTTGGTTGAAACTATGAATGTTGCGTCTTCTCCCAGAGCTTCAGCAGTGTCTTCGGCTTCCCTTTTGGTCGTGACGAGAATCATGGCCTGTGGTGCGTGCTCTCCAACAAGTCTTCGTTCTTGACCGACGTGTCTTAACAAAGCTTCATCAATATCTTTTCGAAGATCTTGGAAGAATTCCGGATGTTTGAAAGGTGTATAACTCTTTAGTTCTTTCATCTAAAAAATGCAGTTCCGAATTGTGATTCCTTTGGGTATAAAAATAATTTATTTGACATGGAGGGAAAATTAAATTAATATGCATTTGGTTTTGTTCAGGGTATGCTACCCCGGGTTTGAGGGTATTGGGGTTTTGCGGGATTTGTTGGGTGTTGGGGCAGAAAATTTGAGCAATATCCACGGGTAGGGGGGTTTTCAAATATAAGAAAATTTAATAACAGGACATTTCTAACAATTCAACAAATTAATTAGAGAATATAATTGAATTAATATATAAGCAGCGTTATTAGGCAAAAAACAAGAAACAGGAAAACAATTTTTTTCACAAGTTAATACTTGAGACACGGACTCAGTTTACCCCCAAAACCCCGACTACCCACAAAACAGAGGTAAACCCCCGGGGAATGGGATTTCAATTGAAAAACCCCGGGGCCCACATTGCTATTATCCACCTTACACCTCTCAATTGCTAAGAGGGATTTTTTCACGTGGAAAAGTTTAGAAAAAACAAGAAATGTAAGTAACATCTTGAGCCTTTAATTTTAAAAAAACTTCCATTGGTATACTGGAAGTGAAATTAAGTAATTTCAATGAAGAAATAATTTAATTCAGAGCGAGGAACGTGTCGTTTCACATGAAAAATTCGTCCTGAGTACTAGGCTTAATCACGTTTAACAAGATAATTCCCTGTCTTTCTAATGATTAAAGAGAATAAATATTATCATAAATACATTCAAGTATATGCTGAAACACATCATTTACTTAATTTCATTGATTCTTTATTTGCATCGAATTTAATTTAAAATTAGTTTGTCCAATTTGCATACGATGAAATATTGACAATGTTTTGATATGAATTCCAATATTCATAATTAGTGCACAATGATTTTCTATATCTCGTTCCACACTGTCGAATATTTTCTCGTGCCGCCCAAGTTTTCTGGAAGTTGATCTTTTGCAAAGTGAGAGTAGACCGCTTTGCCCCATTCCTCCTTGTTCGCGCCAATTACCTTCAATGAATTCAGAGTACTTTTTGACAGGATGGGATTGATCAGGGAAAGAACAATTTGGAAAATTGAAGGGGCTGAAAAAAATGTAAAAAAAGTTTACATCACACACTCTTAAAAATAATGTTACCCTTTTGTAAATTACGGATAAATGCAGTCTGAATTCTAATTTACACAATCTATTCTAGTTCCAGAGTAAGGTTGACTTAATAAAGAGTAAAGTTTACTCTGGATTTACGGAGGTTTCGTTAATATAGAATTAAGTGTGTATTTACCTTCAAAAAGGTAACAATATTTTTAAGAGTGCACAATCTAACTAGAAATAAGTAATTTATTTATTTCGGCCATTTATTGCACAGTAAGCGAGACCTAAAATGTTTACGGGCCCAAATAAATTTAATACTTGTTCGCATCAAATTTAAATAATATCGAAATAAAGACTGTGCAGAAAGCACTTGATCGGTGTGAAGAGGGGTGGTATCCTTCCCATATTAATTATAACATGGGGAATATATGTAGGTTACGCACGGGGGTAGGGGTAAAAATTCCCCGAAAATCGATCACAAGCTTTATGTACGGCCTCCAGCTGCCTGACTATTCAAAATTTCTAACAGTCTGTAGTAAATTTGTAATCAAAGAGTTATGTACTTTTACTATGGGGGTGGGGCTACTTGTACTTATGGTTGGCATTTTATAATTAGACGTTTTTTTGATATTAGAAACATTTTTTCCTAATTCAGAGTTTAATGCTCAGACCATTGTTACCATCGGTAAAAATAGAATTCTAGAGATTGCTTTGACTTACAATTCACAACGAATAGTTTGTCACTTCCTCCCGGATAGCGGGACTCGAGAATGAGGGCGAGCTCAGTGTAAAATCGGAGGCATTGGATACAGAGGTGCTGCTGACGAGAGAGCTTATCCATGTCCGCGATAACGTTCCACTGGGTTCCGTTCGTCTTGCCGAGTTTGTGATATTCGATGGATTTCTGGTGAACGTCATCAAATGCTTTAAAGAACCAGCGGATCACGCGGTTCAGCCGGCCCTGGACTGCGGCCCCGCGAAGGTCCCACTCCGCAAAGGCAAAGACAAATGCTAAAGATGGGATTTGGGGGAACATAACGTTACAAAAATATACTTCTGTTCATAAATATTACCTTGATTAAAACCCAATTGATTACAAGCTCAAGAAACAAGTATTCATTCATTACTCGTTTATTCAAAATTTGGAAATTAATAGATATTTATCCATTATTAATTTTTTATGAATTGTATCTCAACTTTCCCCTATTAGGTCAATTTCTCAAGATACCACATAAAGATGTTAGCTTTAGTGTGAAAAATTAATATTGCATACAATTTTTCATTCTTTGTTAATGAATGACTGTGAAATGAAGACATATGCATATCTATGAATTTACGCGGTACTAATTTTTTTTATTTTTTTATATAAAAATTCTCACCAATTATTCATGAATTTACTGAATAATGAATGAACAATGTGTTTAGTTCTTTAAAGGGATTGTGGTGCAAGAGTTTTTTTTATTTATTGAGAATTTGTCCCAAGAAATTGCTTCATGGACCGCCCTTTTATTTTGAAAAAGTTAAAAACCCTGCTTACCTGGTTGTCCAAACTTATCGACTCCGTCCGTGTGGAGGGGATAATCTTTCTCAATACTTGTCCAGTCCTCGTTATGAATGTCTTTCATGTTGTTCTCCTCCCACCAGGCGACCGTCTGTAGGGAAACGAATTTAATTTATGATTGGAAAATATTTGGTGGCAGGTATTAAGTTTCCGAAGAAAACTCATTTAAAGTTTAAAAATTTGTTTGCTATCATTCCTGACTATTTAATTATGTAGTCCCCAATATGAAAACCCCGTGCAGAATTCTGGGAACTTTCGCAAATATTCTGCATAATCATGTTTGTAGGATCCTACACAAATCATTCCTTGCAAAGTTTTCTTCCAGAAAACGTATTCAACTTTGTGTCCAAATTGTTATTCGTGACACGTTTAATTAAGTGCATACCTCTTGCAGCATACTCTTAGCTCGTTGAACGTCCCATTGTCGAGCTAAAACATAAAGATAACTTAACCAATCTTTGAACAACAGAATCGATGTTTTTCGCCCGACCCTGAGCTTATGTACCTGTGTTGTCTTTCTGTTATCGATAACTCTTGTAAAATTTACCCTGCCAGCTTGAAATTATGCACCCACTAAAAACATGACAAATTAAGGGTTTAGTATGAAAAGGACTCGAACAAAAAATTTGCTTGGGAAAGAAGGGGCTAAAAAAGAAAAGCTTTTTGTCAGGATTTGTACAAACTGACCTATGTAAATGATTTGAGGTTGCAAAATAGTTTTTTGTAAAGCTTGGGTCGGGCTCAGCCTGTCCTATTTACATATTTAAAATTGGCTTAACCTCTTAGATACCGAACCAGATTCAATTCCTGTTGCATCCACTCAGCCGGGAAGGAAATTTTGGAAACGGCGTCTTTAAACTGAAATTCATATCGAATTAACACAAGTTTTTCAAAAATGCTTTGCAAAATTCTGGAATGAAATATTATGTATTACCTGGTCCAATTTTTGTTTCTCTGCTTTAGTCAGACTCAAATTTTCACGGGATAAAGTTATTCCAACCAGTGAAACAATTATAATGACGGTATAAAACAATTTCGAGTCACACATTTTGTTAAAACGACGGAATATTTGAAATCTAAGAAATTATTTATTTGTCGCTGATGGGAAATTTAAAAAAAAACAGTGGCCTGATTGAGAAATTTCAACACTTTTATTGTGACCCTTGGTCGGGAGTGTGGGCTGGAAGGACGTAATCCGACAAAAGGTGAAAATCCTTTCTTTTTATATGGACTTGCATTTTTATGAAAAATGACATAAACTGGATCAACTTTTGTTTAACATGCAATACGTTGCGTTGGTCAGGTTTAGGTACATACTTTTATTACTTTTGATGCAGATCTTTAAGTGAAAAAGATTTAATGTCTCGGAGCGAAACACACCCAATTTTTTATCCATTCGACAGGGTTTCCAAATTGCATTAATTATAAGTGTTCACTTTCATTTGTTTAATACAGAATGAATGAAATACATATGCATTTATTGTAAAATCAAGTCGTGAATAATGAGTGAATGTTTTTCTGAAAATTTTTTAATGAATGCATATTTATTAAGTATTTATTCATTTCATATTCGTAAAGAATAAATGAATAATTTTGTCGATTTTGCTGTGCTTAATACATGGCGTAAACTGAGAAATGAGGGGAATTTGGGCTAAAATGAATACCAACTAAATCATTATTATAAAATTTCGAATAAATGAACAATGAATGAATAATCTTATGGCCTAAAATATTTTGGCAAATTGTAACAATCGCACAAACTGCCTCATGAAACGTTGGTTGTATTTGGACCACAATTTCAAAATTTCAACCAAATCCGTGGGTTACACTTCACACGATCGCGTTTTAAGCTGTATTTAAACGAGAAATATTTTTTTTAATGATATGTATCAGACATTTATTTTATCGAATAGTTGGTCTGCATTATATAGACACAGATACATATCATATCAGAATATCTGGTTTTTCCACCCTTTTAAGAAACAAATAAAATCTTAATTTGCACGCCTTGTAAGCATGTTGCCAGGTGAAAAAGTGTATCCACACCGCAAACGAATGCACTTACGTATTCACAGCGTCTTCTTAGCCGGACTTTTTTTATAAAATGTGTCATAAACCGGCCCAAGTTCACATAAGCTTGTCTATTATTGTCTTGGTCAGGTTCAGGTACTTTTATTGGATATAAAAAGCCGAAATTTGCATATGTCATAATAACATTTTTATTATTATTATTACACCATTAAGCTCTTAAACAAAATATTCCCCTTTTGGAATGATTGGTGAAAACGGCAATTTCTGAAAAAGATTTTTCGACAGGTAATAAAACTAAGCATGGGTTAAGGCAATCTATTGAATGTATTCATACGTTTATATTCACAATGGTACTGCCATTAGATTACTTGACCTGATTACATATTACACAAAATCCTCCATAATTTCAATGTGAAAAATATTTAGGAAATTAGCAAGTTGTGGTTTCTGAAATTTTAGGTTTAACTAAGTTATTAACACTAGAATTCTTTGTTATTATTTTTATTTGCACATACAGTCAATCGAAAAAGTATTGGCAACCCCAACGCTAGCTAGATAAAATTGGCTATAACCTTGGAATGCATTATACAATTGGCATGAAAATTTGTACGCATTTAGAAAATATAATGTAGTTTTCGATTATAATCATGCTTTATTGATTAAAATTAGATAAACACAGTTTTTTAATAATTTGTTGGAAAATTTGCAAAATTAACCCGCAAAAAGTATTGGCAACCCTTATCAAAGATACGACAATTTTATTTCGATAAACTGCTTCCAGTACTGCGTGGCACTTCGCCTCGATGCAATAAGAGCAGAAATACGCCTTGGAATTGACTGGGAAAATTTCTTTATAACGATTTTGGATATGGCTTCCCAATCTTCTTTCGAACTTTTGACAAGCTCGTTTTTTGTAGAGTGATTTCCCACCAGTCCCTCTTTTCTCATCCCGGACAATCAGAATCACATCGGGAGTCTGTGCAGCTAACAATAGAAGCTTAACCTTTTCGGTCTCCAGAAATGTGCATCGTTAATGTGGATGCATGTTTTGGGGCCACTGCATTTTTGGATTATGAAATTCCTCCCTTGGTCAGGTTTTTGTCAAATGTTTTCAAATTATCGTTTCGAATGATTAATTAGACCTCATTGGTCATTACTACATCGATAGTGACCAGCTAACTGCGCAACGACCTAGTCATTCAACCCCAAACCATAGTCGATCCTCCTCCGAGCTTGACTCCCAGACGGCAGCAATCATTTTTGAGAGCCTCATTTTACATCCTCCAAACTCAAACCATCCCACCCGCACCGAATAAGTCAAATTTACCTAGGTGAGACCACTAGACCCTTCTTCATCAATTGGAAGTCTATTTAGGGTGGTATTTAGCTGATTTAAATACCTTGAGTTGGTTCGTTTCGGGGGCCTTCTCTTCTATGGGGCTACTGGACCCTGAAACCCCATGGCATGATTTTTTATTGATCACCAAATTGTATGAAATATTGACTCCACAGTTGGTTCTCAAATTCTAATTCGTTTTGGGTATTGAAATCTTCCGATTTCAAGTAATTTGTTGCTTGATTCATCATCTGCGTTTGAGCCTAGGTGACTTTTTTTCTTCTGCATTATGGAAAAGCAGAAACTAAAATTGTCATTTTATATTTGTTGGCTACATTTCCAATAGTAAATATGAAAAAGTATGTTTTTTATTGATTTTTAGATATCCAAGTTTTTTTTGCGAAAAATAAATTAATATTTCTAATTAAATATAGCTCGTTTGGTGTCGCCATTTTGGTTCCAGACAACACAACTGCTGACTTAAAATGTAGCTATGGTCATATTTTGTCACCTAATTAACTTACCGTAATGAAATGTGGTAGGTGATTAAGGAAATTGTTTCGCGTAATTAATTTGGCCACATGTTGCCAATACTTTTTGCAGGTTAATTTTGCAAATTTTCCAACCAATTATTAAAAAACTGTGTTTATCTAATTTTAATCAATAAAACATGACTATAATTGAAAAACACATCATATTTACTAAATGCAAACACATTTTCATGCAAATTGTATAATGCATTCCAAGGTTACAGCCAATTTTATTTAGCTGGCCTGGGGGTTGCCAATACTTTTTCCATTGACTGTATGTATACATACATATATGTACATTACATACGGCCGTCCTCAAAAGTATCCGTTATATGCATACATATTTGTAATTAGGACATTGTAATTAGTTTCTTGTGTACTTAGATCTTTGAAACTCTACCAAAACGCCCTAAACTACAATTCTTAGTATTCGTTTCGAATAGGTATGTACATACATATGTATTGTCATGATTAATGAAGTTTCTGCATGCTATTTACACGCAACGTGTTGCGATTAATAATTTACTCATAATAAATTACTCATGGCAGGACAATGTTTTTGTGAATACAATTTGAACCGTAAGTACACTCTTAGCAAAACGGTATTGATTCACATTGTGATAAATCTTCCCCAAAATGTGTAAACGTAACACTGAATAGTGAGGATTTAACACATTGTGGGGTAAATATTATCACAATTTGGTTAAGTCATGTGGGCTTCCCGTTTGGTGATGATTCAATACCGTTTTGCTAAGAGTGTAGCTATGTTAATATAAACACTCTTAAAAACCATGTTACGGTTTTCAGCAGTCAACGTACCCTCAATTTGATACATATACTAAATTCATAGTAAACTAGATAAATAGTAAGTAAATTTTTTCTTGGGTCAGTACGCTTTATATTTAATAGTGCATTTACTACATATTCAACAAAGTTATATTATTTTTAATGGTGTAGCATATTTATGAACGAAATTAAACGAACTGTCGAACGGACGTACGAATACGCGATGCTGAAATCGATTTAGTTTTTAGTTCCGAGAATACTTTACATATGTATAAACTGCAAGATTTTTAAAACATCTAGAAAAAATATGATTCCAGTTTTCCATATTCTTGCATCGTTTTATTTTTTCGACTTTACCCCTCTCATATTCGCCTTTAGTTCCCCACACGACACGATAATTACCTACATCTCCAACTTTTTTGAAAACTCTGAAATTTACTTTATTCACCAACAATTTCTTGGCGATCACCAAACTTCCTCAGGTGTTAAATATTTTGATACCATATGACAGAAAAACCTTTATTCACCTCAAACTATTCAAATGAGACATTATAAAAACGGAAGATATATTTTTACCAATAGTGACCTCGAACGTTACAGTTGGCGAGTAAAATTTCATCGGGTTAAGGTAACATTCTTGAATTTGGCGGTAACGTTAAATAATCTTAAACACGTCGAAACTCCCCCACACCACCAACTATTGGCCGCAGCAAAACAAACTAATCCGAACTTTCTCTTCATCTCGGTTAAGTTTCCTGCTATTAGAGAGTATTACTTAAATTATGCAGCCGAATCGACGTCAAAAGCAATCCTGTTATTTTTTGACCTCTATAATCCTAAAGTAATGAGTATGCCATGTATTGTATGCATTACTTCGCCTACTCCGATTCTAGTCAACCGTATCTCATCTCTATATGATCTCGCCGCTCTGTGGGACGCGACAAACACTCAAAATCTCCACCGTAGTGTTATGCTAACGTTGATCAGATTCAAAAAGCCCGACAGAATTTGCGGCTTTAGTCTCAGCGGCTTTGACGTAAACGAAACTTCCGTCGACTGTACTTTACACCTTTTAAATCAGCGCTATAATTTCACATATGACACGAACATAGGAGTCTCCTTAGGCGGTATTAACCAGGATAGTCAGAAAATCGTTATCGGACATATGGATTTCGACAACGCTTTAACGGAAGAATTTATCTCGCACATAGCATCGGAAAAGTTAATCACTTATGACGTCGAATTGACTACAATTCATTTCGTCATTGTTACCCGGGGGGGAATTCAATTGTGACATGCGTAAGCATAGATTTTGCTTACGCATTGCTGAGCATAGATTTTGCTCAGCAAAAAACGCGATTCAATAGATAAGCATGCGGAAGTTCAAAATTTGCGTATCTCTTGTCTTTTGCTTAGCACTGCGCAAGTTTTTCCACCACAAAACAGTGTCAGCTGGCAAAACTTATCAGAACAGTTATCTAGGTCGGAGTTTGATTATGTAGCTAATTGTCACAACAAAATAATATTTATGTGGTATGGATTCGAAAAGTTCAGTTAAGATGGAATTAGTTGACACAAATGGAAAGAGTAAGAAATTATAATTATAAATATTTATTTTGGGAATGTTCAGAAAACACGAAACGCAAAATTAGTCATTTTTTTACACATCCCTCGTAGAGGGATATAGTCCATTTTTACACCCCATTTTTTTAACTGATCAAGGGGACCAGTAACACAACAGCCTAACCCCTCCCCTGCTTTGCGTTACGTATTTTATGAGCTTTCCCTCTAATAAAAATAGGTCAATTAATAAATACTTTGTAGGACGCCCAAACTTTTCCACTAAGGAATGTGAGGCTTTGGTCGACACCGTTGGACTTCACTACGATGCACTCTTTGGAAGATTTAGTTCAACCTTGACCAACAATCGGAAAAATGAGCTATGGGATGATGTCACCGAAAAAGTTAATGCTGTCTCTTCCGTTAACATTCCTAGAAGCGTAGCCGAGGTGAAAAAGAAGTATCAAGTTTTGAAAAGTAGCGTGAAAAAAATCGAGACCAACAATTCGAATGAAATGAAAAAAACTGGAGGAGGGTCTGCGATTCTACAACCCCAAAATACCGTAGGAGAGAAAATTTTGGCACTTGTTCCACGGGTCGAAATTTCAGGAATTGAGGGTGGAATCGACATTAGTAAAAGTTAGTACGCTTAATTCAATTCCCGTCAGTCAAGCACAATTTTTAAACTCTTTCTTAAAATATTTAGTGTCGACCGTTGATACTGCGCCATTAAACTTGATCTCGGTAACGGGCCTCATCCCAATTGGAGACACGGGCTCAAGAACAAACAAACCGGCTGATGCTTCGGAAGAAAATGCTCCACATTTTTTCAAGAAACAAACGAAACGTCCTCTGGAAACTACTCTTTTCGCATTACAAGCTAAACAAGTTAAATTATTGGAGACTCAAACAATGCAACTGGCACAAATAGTTGATTTATTGGCGGAGCGAAACTCAATTGAAAAGGAGAAGCTACAAATTATGAAAAATAATTAATCCTCATCATTCATTTCTCTAATTATTTGATTATAAATATCTTCATCTTCGTTCAGTAATGCGATATTAGTCGTATGACAAAAGTTGTGAAGCGTGATTGTTGAAATAATTAGGCGACAAACTTTTGTTGGAGTATAGCAAAGTTCTCCCCCGGTCCTGTTAAAATGTTAATCAGCGATACACTAATTTTTAAAGGTTTAATAAATCGTTTAATTACCTGTGCATGGATCTAAACCTACTTTTCCATCGTCCAATTGTGCATTCAATGGCACATCGAACGGACGTTAACCTTTTATTGTAATCGTTCTGAAAAGGAGTAATAATTCCCCTAGCATAAGGAACCTCCATAAACGGAGAACGAGAATATCCTGAGTCACCTAAATAGATACAAAATAAATACATTAAATTAAAATTCCACTTTACTTCTTAGCTATTACCTACCTATTAATTTTCCATTCCCAAATTCTCCTGTCAAAAATCGGTGATGAATGTGAGAATTTCGGAACACAAACGAGTCATGTGCGCCACCCGGATTACTTGCCACGGCGTCAATGAATCGGAATTGGTCGTCGCAAATAATTTGGACATTGATTGAGTGGTTTTGTTTTCTATTCACGAATGACCTTTCGTCTTGACTTGGCGAAATTATATTCACATGTGACCCATCCATAATTCCTATTATATTTGGAAATCTACTCTTGGCATGAAAGGCTGTAGAAATTCTTTTCTGTTCAGCTGCATCGGGAAAAGATACGATTTTTGGCGACTCCGTAACAAGAACTCGGCTGACCTAAAATAAAATCGTAGAGAGCGATTGTAATCTTACAACATAATATAAGCGAGTGTTAATATTACTTAATATTAAAACTTTTACCTGCTCTATAATTCTTGACGCGGTTGGTTGGGATAATCCACAATCTGACCCCATTAACCATTGAAAACCTCCTGATCGAAAGAACCCCAGTGTCGTAGGAACTTTAGATTCCGCCGTCACAGCATGATTTGTAAATTGTTTCGGTTCCACATGTGGTTCTAACCACCCCAAAATCTCTCTAGCTCCCCACCATGGCAAGCCAGTGTGCTTTCTAATTTCAAATTCGGAGAGGCTCTCAAGTAACTTTCTTTGGGGATAGCGTCGATTACGTTCATTCCTCAAAACAAACAATGGCACCGACATGTTTCTTTAACCCTTTAAGAAGTATAATTAACTACAAGAAAGTATTTATTTGGGGACGTTATAAATATGTTGTGGCGACAGTGCGGGAGGAGGAAAGTGATTCACTGAAGTATTGATAAATATTAACTTTGGGCAAGGAAATGTTCAAATTAACATTTGGTTAAGAAAAGAGAAATCCCTCAAAGTTACAACAGATTTTACGCCGCGGAGAGAAAATCATGAAAATCAATGACCTCCTAGAAACGACCACAATTTTGCAGGACGGCTTTAATTTTTCTCTCGAGTTAAACCATCTCTTATTAAATGACGACAATTATCGTTTCAAATCAAAGGGTTAAAATGATAAGGCAGACAGGTACATACATTGGCTATGGAAGTTATTTAAGCAAGAGATAATACTGCTCCTGAGTACTTTAAAAATACGCAAGGTTTAAGAATTATATTTCTAATTGAATAAGATTTTTGGCGTAAGTGTATGAGTAAGCAAATTCCTAAATTCGGATTAATTGAATCCAAATTTTCCATTGCTTAGCAAAATCTATGCTTACGCAATGCTTATCTTCGAATTGAATTCCCCCCCCGGTTTCCTCAAGCGGTTAACAGCATCTGGGGTGTATTTACCCCGTTTGCAGGTGCCATCTGGTGGTCGATTTTGGTATCTTGTATAGGAATAAGTTTAATTCTGCAATTTGAGGGGAAGGGGTCACCCAATAATTACAGTGGGTTAAGATCCGTCCAAGATTTCATTATGGTTCAGTCACTCCTTTTTGGACAAGCGATTGCGGATGAGATTATCAAAAAGGTTAAAAACAAACGAATCTCCCGCCCACTTTTAGCAACTTGGTTCTTTGTCTGCTACATCCTTATGGATAATCTCTATCAAGGAAGTATCTACTCCGACTTGACAGTGGTATCTCCACCCCAAGTTCCAAAAACGATTGAAGAACTTGTTGCGTCGAATATGACAATTATCACGACTTCCAGAATCTTAAAATCTAACAAAATTGAGGAGGGAACCTCGCTGCTAAAGACGTACTTAATTCCAGAAATTTTCAACAAGAATTTCAGCGAAAGGTTTAATAAATTAGTGAAGAAAATGAATTCTAAACTTGAGTATATTCATGGCGGCACTGAAGACGTGTCAATGGTTAAAAATATGTCAAAGTCGTGTAAAGTTAGATCGAATAAAACCTCAAAATGGATATCGACAAAAGAGACTTTTGCAATTATGGATACGACTTTCTATCTGCAATTGTGCGTAGATTCCTTACATATTCTTGGTACAAGATTGGTCGTCAAGAATAATGCAGATGTCTCATTGGGCTTCAGCACATTGTCATTTGGCCGTCGAAACTTCATTTCTCCAAAGATTCGAGGGTTTCTGAGGCATTTGTCCGGAACTGGTATTCTGGGGCGGTTCAAATTCCTTCATATTGCAAATCACAAAATATACTTTATAAAAGGCTTGAATTCAAACTCAAAGGGGGCGAAACTGGTTTATGAAAGCTGGAATGAAAATGACGACGAGAAGGCAATCGGAGCTTTGTGGTACGTGCTAGCGTTATGTTCCCTCGTGGTTACGGTTGCTACTGCCATTTTTATGTGGGAAATCGTGTCGGCAAAAATTACAATAGAAAACATTAAGTTAAGACAGATGCAATTAAGTACTGTTAGGATGGTCGGTATCCGTCTTATTAAACCGTAAGTTAAAAACTGTTTATTAAAAAAAAATAAGTTAATGATCCAATTTTAATTATTCAAGCTGGTAATTCTCTAATAACGTTCTGCAAATGGATGGTTCTATGATTGGAATTCTGGATCAGCTAATACATTTTTGTATTATTTGCGCGTTAGTCACATGGGGGGAGTCATAATCATAATTTAACATAATCATAATTAATTTGAGATCATAATTGTGTCATATAATTTGCCAAAATCATAACAGACTTAACCAGCCTGATTATACTAAAATTATGCTAAAATTTGTGGCTTGGGTAGGATGTAGACTGCGGAAAATAGGGTAGCAAGTAAATTAATTTGACAAAATGTATAATTTAGAATAAAACGAGGAAAGTTATGTAGATATTTACTAATCTAATTTATAATTTATGTTATTCGTACTCAAGTTCTCAGCATTTTACTTTAAAATTGTCATTCCTTTCAATAATTAAGTATCCAAACACATATATCTATACACAACCTCTTGTCAAATTTGTTAACAGGTCTTTGTCACGAATTGTTTGATTTAAGCCATATGAATAAGTATAACCTCTGTTGGTATGAATACCAGGAGAATATTTTTGAACCAGCTTCAACGAAGTGTTTGACCCAATTGAAATTAGTAATTGCAATGTATATCACATTAATTAATATAGATATAGATGGTTTATTTTTTAATACATATGTAAGCTTAGACGAACTAATTTCCGATTTCCTGTAAAGGATTTAATCGCCAACCACATTTATAAAGAGGCAAAGGACATCATCTAGATAATTCGTACAATTTCTAATTTCGAAAGGTACTATTTGAGTAAATCTGGTTGAAAAATCAGTACATAATAATTACTGCTTTCCTAATTCTGGTTGTACATGTTTATTTCTTCAAATCGATTCCTTCAACATTCTTCGTTTCTCACCTGCCACTGCCTTTATAAATTTTTGCTTTTAATTTTGTTTGTTAATACTGAAATTTACTCGACAATGAGTTCTTAAATGATAAGTCGATAATAAAACTTTGTATAAGTTAACAAATGCGATACAAATGTCACAGGTCGGTGGCCAAGGTGGGCGACATTATGCATGCAGAATTTTTGTTTCTTTGTCAATAAACTAAAAAATTGGAAACTGGTTGACAATTTTAAGTGGTTGCTAGCAGGTGTACACAATTATGAGATCAGCGTCATACTGAAAGGAAATTTTATGAAAAATCAATAGTACAAGATAGGTTAAACCGACTTCTGTACATACATTCACAATACTGCATGCTCTATGTAATCATTTATAATACTGATTATTTATTAAGGACGGATGTAATGCATAATTAATGCAACACGTCCGGGGAGGATATCTTGATTTCCTTTACATATTGTAACATTATCCGCACAAATCAACATAGTTAACTGGCCTTATTTATTAACGCTTATATATTAACGCATATATGTAAACAGATAATATTTATTAACGCTTTTCAATCTAAAACTAAATTCATATCTATATAAATATGCATAAGTATTTTTCATCCATTAATAATAACATGCAAATAAAAATGTGCATAATTTCGATTGTCTAATTCATTTTGATTTTATGAGCATATAAAGAATGGCTTGAAGCTTCTGCCTTTGATTTGCACACTTTGGGACACTTTGGGCATTGGAAGCACTGCAATTAAAAAATAATCAAGCATAAATAAATATCCTCAGCGGAACGAAGTACTTAAACTGTAAGAAACCCGGTAAATAATTTATTACCAGGCGGAGTATCTATGTGACTCTACCGCATGGTAATTAATTTACATATTATTGAGTGGTAGAAAACTAGTTTCCAACTGGTAATATTTTCAAATTTCGCGACCAGGGTTACTACCGGTTTGGTAACAAAATGTCTACCACTCAATAATAAATAAATTATCATGCGGTAGAGTCACATAAATACTCCGCCTGGCAATAAATTAGTTACCGGGTTTCTTAGAGTGTATCTAATACAATCTTGCTTTTATTTTCGTTAAACTTACCAAATGTGGATGGCTCTTGAGACGATGATAATGCAATCCTGTCGTGCTAAGAAATCTCTTCGTGGGACACTCCTCGCATAAAACCACTTTCTCCAAAGTGTGTTTTACTCTCATATGATACAATAAGGATTCTTTCCGGGTGAGAGACTCGTGACAAAAATAGCACTGCCAATTTTCTCCTTTTCCCGAATAGAATCTTCTCACATGTCCAGCCAACGTGTCCCTTGAAATGTACAGCTTGTTGCAAAATTTACACGCGAATTTTACTCCCTTTTTCCTGTCTTCGTGTCGACGTAGGTGTGTGGTGTAGGTTCCTTTCTGGTTAAATCCTTGCCCACTAATTTCACAGGTGTGGGGTCTCTCTCCAGTGTGGGTTCTCAAATGCATGGCTAAAGAATACGTGTCCCGTACCACTAATCCACAGAAGGGACACGTCTTTTTTCTCCAGGTTTTCTAAATTTGACAATAAATTGTTTTTAGAATAATTATTTCAGTTATTTACAACCAACAATGGAGGTCTCCCAACGTATGCTCACAGACTTGGGCCAAACTAGCGTCAATCGATGACAAACATAATTAGTCTGAAATTTACAAATGACACTATCTGCTAATGCGCAGGTTTAGCGGAGATATTTGCATAAAAAGCGGAGAAAACGCACCCCCAAGGCTGGCAAATTTTTCATTTCCCAAATTTACTGTCAATTTTTCCCGCTTTGGATTTGGATTGCATTGGCAGATGGTGCCATCTGCAAATTTCATACTAATTATATTTGTGATCGATTTACGCTAATATTTGGTCCAAATCTGCGAGCATACGCTGGGAGACCTCCATTGTGAGTTTTTAATGATAAATGACCACAAATTGTCATGCTGCCTCACCCAATGAACCTTGTAGGTAGGCTGTACAGTTGGTGTTTCGAGTAGAAAAACTTTTCAGTGCATTTTTCACAGGGAAATAGTTCCGACTTTGTGTCCAAGCTACGGCCGCAAATCTCCACGTGATGCTTCAAGTTTCGCAATCTTTTGAAAGATTTCTCACACATTTTACACCACAGAATATAGATTCTACCAGAAGAATCGATCTGATGTATTCGAGTGACGCTTATGGAAGAACGGGGAGAGCCAACCAAATAATTCGGTGTACATTTGGCCCACCTGGGGGATGGCACCTCCGCATCATCATCATCACCACATCTCCTGGCATCAAAAAATGATGATGAAAGCACATGGGTGGCGGTGGCACCTCGATTTGTGCACCAGAACACACCATTCTGAGTATTTCTGAGCTGCGTCTCCACAAATTTGATGCTCTACGAGGGTGTGTTCTGGTGCACAAATCGGGGTGCCACCGCCACCTATGTGCTTTCATCATCATTTTTTGATGCCAGGAGATGAGGTGATGATGATGATGCGGAGGTGCCATCCCCCAGGTGGGCCAAATGTACACCGAATTATTTGGTTGGCTCTCCCCGTTCTTCCATAAGCGTCACTCGAATACATCAGATCGATTCTTCTGGTAGAATCTATATTCTGTGATTTTACACTTAAAGAATTCCTGCTCCTGGGTGTGGCGAATGATATGATCTCGCAGTGTCGCGTGGGATTCAAAACACCGGGGAAGTTTGATACAAAAGTAACATTTGTATCTGGGACCATTATGTTCAGTTCTGTCGTGGTTTCTGAGGGAGTAAACATTGTGAAATTTCCGGGGACATTTTGCACATTTGTGGGTCGGATCTCGATGTAATTCCTGGTGGTTGAGGAACGTTCCAAAGTTGGGAAAGTTTTTTGAGCAAATTTTGCAGGCAAAATATTTTCTTGGTTTTCGTGGTTCTGTTTTAATTTTTTCCAGGTTATGCACATTTTTCATGTGCTTCGAATATTCAGTCTGATAAAAGAATCCCCTTGGACATTGGGAACATTTGAAGGGGGGTTCTTTCAAATGGATGAGCTGATGCCGGGCGAGGGTAGAATGGCTCGGATAAACTTTGGGGCATGATGCACACTTTTTCGGTCTTTTCCAAGTCTCCATATGGACATTGCTTTCGTGATACTTGGCACTGCGTTGGGTTTTGAAGGTTTTCGGACAAAATGTACACTTAAACTCGCCATCAGAGTAATTAATGTGGTATTTCGCGTGAGATTTAAGACTACTGGAAGTGGAGAATTGTTTTCCACAATCTTCTCTTGGACAGGTGTAGGGTTTTTCTCCTGTGTGAATTCTGGTATGGACGGCCAGGGCGTGGGTATCTTTACACAGTCGGTGGCAGAATGGGCACTCCTTCGCCCGGTAGCAGGGTGGGAGTAGGTCCGTTTTCTGCGCTCGACTCGAATAATGCAAAAATGTGTCGGAGCACGTGCGACAATTGAAAACAGCTTCGTCCGTGTGAATCCTGATGTGATCAATTAGTCCGACACGAGTGAAACTTTTCTTGCAAAAGTAACACTTCCAATCCCGCCTCCCGTGAACCTTTTCGAGATGTAGTTTCAAACATCTTTCGGTTTTCAACTTGACGTTACACTTTGGACAAGGGTATCGGTTGAAGGGGTCGTGATCCTTGAGGTGCAGGTTTAACTGGCCTATCCGCTTGTACGAGGAGGAACAAAGGGAGCACTTGAAGGGTCTTTCGGTCGTGTGTACGTCGAGCACGTGACCTGTTAAGGTGCTCTTAGTTTTAAAAGAAACCCCACACTTGTCACATTTCCAGGGTTTTTGACCACTATTCTCATGCTGAGATCGGTGGGCAACGAGTTTTTTATATGTTTTAAACGAGTTCTTACAAGGCGAAAATGGGCATTTGAACGGATTTTCTTTAGTGTGGAGTCGCATATGGGTACTTAATTGAAATATGGACGGTGTTTCTCTTGACCACGTTTTGGAGCAGAAGTAACAAGAGTTATACGCCTTAGGAAGTGGCATTTTAATTTTTTTAAATGTTATTTAGCTTAAATAATTATTTATTAAGGGGATAACAATTTGGATAAGATTGTTAAATATGTAAAACTACTCTTGCTCAATTTTAGTCAAGTGATGGGATGGGAGTGTAACTGGGCCATAAAGTTAATGGCTGATAGACAAAACTGGACTGAATAAAATATGTAATACAATACGTCTGCATTCCATCCAAATGCTGTCCTAGTCATGGGCAAATGTAGTGAAATGGTTACATTGGGTTATATGCATTCCTCTCATACTTAATAGGTAGACACGGATACAATGTATGCTATACGTGCACACATCGTCTCTCCTCCTTAGATTAAGATTAAAAAGGCTGAGGGCATTTGTACATATTCTAAAACATTCTGGCCACCAACTTCCAAGAATTTTAATACAAAAATAACCTAACCCATAATAAAGAAGATGGACATACCTATACATACATAGCTAGTGGATTAAGTAACCTACATAGATACATAAAAATACAAGTGTGCACCGTAAATAATTTTGCAGAGTCATATACGTTACGAATTTTGTTGAAGATTTTGCACAAATTATAAGCTTTTAAAAGATTATTACAGACCAGGTAGACATTTATTACCAAATCTTTGCAGCGTCAGAAAAGTTATTTATGCGCCTCAAGACTCTCGAAACCACGCATAAAGCTTTTTTTCACTGGCAATCTTCCAATGTTTTGTGTGGACAAGGCTAATCATAAATTATACATACACACAAAATAAGGTAGTAATGAATCATTACCATGCGGAATGACTATGTGGCTCTACCACGTCGGTTACGATTTGTCATAGAAATGCTAATAATAAGTTCAGGGAAATTCAAATTCATTACCAAATATTAAGGAAGTTAATACCATTATGTATTAAATTTGAATTTCCATGAACTTATTATTACCATTTTTACGGCAAATCGTAACCGACGTGGTAGAGACACATAGTCATTCCGCATGGTAATGATTCATTACTACCTTATTTTGAGTGTACTTAAAATTATATCTATACAGGGATGGGCAATCCCAACACTTTCGATGGATTACGGATTACAGATTAATTAATTTCAAAATTATCATGGGATTACTGGATTGGGATTACGTCATTTCTGAAATAATGTGGATTACTTGTTGGATTACTGGGATAAATTGATGATGTGGATTACGGATTACGGATTACAGTAATCAGATTACGGATTATTATGTGGATTACAAAAATCTACATTTATGTATTAAGAGGTGAAGCGAAGCGAAATCCCTTAATGGAAATGTTTTGTCCGCCGGTCTGTAATTAACCACGATAACTTTATAACGATTTCGAATTTCATCATGCGGTTTTCGCCAATGGGTTTCTAATTTTTTGAAGTACGGATGAGTTTGAAAATGGGAATTGTAGGTCATAAGGTCATGGCCCCAAGGTGATGATGCCACGAATCAAAGGTGTCGAATTTTTTGTTTTGGCCATTTTAGATATAGTTTTGGACAGGGATTACAAAAATTTTCATAGTTTTGACGTGGCATTACCGCATGACCGTGTCGACGACGCCAACGTCGAAAATGTCGTATTTATGTTTTAATAGTTTTATACGTAGTTCTGGGCGGGGATTTTAAAAATAAAATCTAGACATAGTTTTGGCATGCCATGACCGTGTGACCGTCTCGCTCCACCCCTTTGCTGCATTTCATTTGGAACAGTTCATTCTGAATAGAGTCACACTTATATTTCATGATGATGATTAGTGTAAAAAACGAACGTTGAATGATTCATCCGACAGTTGGTTTCTTAGAACAGACAAAATTATCTTATGGCAGAACTAACAAGACCTTGTGCAGGTGACGATGCTGACAGAGATGTGTTGAAGTAAATCAACCCCTACTCATTTTTCCAAAATTCTCTAAACTTTGCACTTTGCTGAAGAATCCAGACGGTAGTTTAAGCACTCAAGTTCAGCAAGTGACTCAAACTCTGGAGAAGTTGCAAGATGGAGCTGTCACCCCGTTTACAGGTGCAAAGTAATCTAACAAAGTAATCCGTAATCTGATTACATTTTCCAATCTCGAAAATTGGGGATTACGGATTACACATCATTTCCAGACCTAGTTAGGATTACGGACTACGGATTACTTTAAAATGTGAATTTTTCGTGGATTACTGGATTACGGATTACATTCAATGTAATCTGATTACTTAATCTGATTAAAGTAATCCTGGGATTGCCCATCCCTGTATCTATATTATAATTTTCGTAGTACCTAATAAAAGTATCCAATGTATCTGTATAAATTATCATTTGCATCTACTCCAAGGTATGACGTAATATATATATGGATAGCCCCTAAATTTATAAACTCGGCATTTCCGTAGGCGTGGAACCTTTCTATAAATAACCAAACATTAGCTTGATTCCAAGAAAGCACTTTACAAATTAAGGTACCATATTATTGCGTTTAGTTGCTGGAATTTCTCGAGGGTTAAAATCCGTCGTCCACTCGAGGTTAAACTTTTGGGCTTATAAATTTTACATATTTACCAAACACAAAAACTTGTAGGTGTAACGTGTAACTAAAAAATTCAAATCTGAAATTACAATGTACACTGTAAAGAATCTGGTAAAAAACATTACCGAAAAGTGCAAGTATATGACTCTACCAAAGTGGCAATGACAAGTTGTACCGTGTGGTAATGGCTTGGTAATATAGTTTTCCCATCATTGTAAAGAATTTTGACTACCTGGTAAAATATTATTACCTAGAAATCATTACCTGCATGACTTTACAGGATTATTAAGAGTGTACCAGTGTTTTATAATTTTGTAGTGTGCATACCTGCTGCCCAATTTAAATACTTTTTAATGGTAAATTACATATGATTGAGACCTCAAAATGTGAAGAAAATTGATTATTTATATAGTAAGAATCTAAGATTAAACATATTTGGATTTTAAAAAAAGATTCGAGGCTTTTCAAAATTAAGGCAAACCAAGTTACAAATACATAACCGAACCCCACTGAAAGAAATAGAATGGAATTTCCATTTTTTAATTATATTTGTTTCCATAATGGAAACAGTGGATTGCACCCACTGTTCAAAAACATTTAATATAAAGACTAACCTAAAACGACATGTCGTTATACACGACCCAGCAGTAGCGGAACTATAGATTCGGGGCCGGTATGTGAGCTCGATATAGGGGCCTAAATCTAAATTAACTGTTACAAGTGGCAGTCAATTTTTTCTGAATTTTAGTTAAAAAGTTTATAGCAACACTGTAATTCTCCTAGTTAATATAGATACTCGGACCATAAGTTGCTGGGGATAAATCAGAAAGTACTGTTTTAAAATTTTAATGTATGAATAAGGTACTAATATTGTTGAGAAATCATAACTTGGTTTTCACTATTCCCTGCACGGGCTTGTACACAAGACACAAGTCGTGGCGGAAACTGCACGATCGGCACGGTTTTCATTGGAAAAGCGACCAGATCTTGAGTTGGTATGACTCAGGCCTTTTGCACGTGCGAGACTTACAAGGGAAGGTCCCCGACTGCTTATCGTGTCCAGGGTACCCACTATGTTTTTTAGAATATAAATTATTCTCAACTGGTCGTATTGATAACCAGTGGGTGACAGATTTTGATATAGCAATACAAATATAAGATTAGAGTAATATAAAGGGTGGTTTAAATATCAGGTTACAATGGGAAATTTTTCAATGGGAAAAATTTGCAAATCTCCATTACTTACCGAAATTTGGCTCTGAAATTCAATATTTTAAGAATTTTGTCATCAGTGTTCCATAAGTTTTGATAAAAATTAATAAAAATCTCAATCCCAAATCTTTAACTAGTGGAAATTTACGAATTTTTCTCATTGAAAAACGTTCCATTGTAACTTGACATTTAAACCACCCTGTATATATTTTGGCTATAATGGTAACCTGAATTTTAAGAGTGTGCTTACATATATAAATCAAAAAATGAGTTTAATGAATTGATTTTTTCCTGCTAAATTGCAGTGGACGCATCAAGAGAAATCATCAGATCAACCAATGTTCCCGTGCCAAGAATGTGATCGGACTTACCGGGACAAATCCAGTCTTATCTTTCACGTCAATATTTTTCATGGTTCTGGAGCAAGGAAACATAATTGCCGGTTTTGCGGCTACACGACGTATCACAAATCTCATCTAAACCGTCACTTAAAAAAGAAAAATAATTGTGTACAAGTAAACTACGAATGTTATTTCTGTGGAAGCAAATTCTTGACCTATTCCGCCCTGAGGAATCATTATGGTAGGATTCATACGATGGAGAAATAAATGTGATAATTTTAGTAAACTGTAGTTTTGACGTAGGATGAATTACATTTTGTTCAATGTTTTTTTGATAAGATTTTGAAATATTTAACAAAGTGGGAAACCGTTAACCAAAAAAATTAATTTGTTGGACAATTAGTTACATTTTAAGACACAAAATATTTATATTTTTGTTGCTTATACTGAGGATTGGTTACGTAGATTTTGAAGGTTAACAACTCCTAAGCTATGTGTAGTATCAAGAACTTGTAATACATACTTGTAATATAATTCAGATACAGAATATTGCTCCGCAGCTCAGAACCTAAGTAGCTGAGTAGCATAGTCAGTTTTCGTACACAATTTCTTAGTGGCTTACAAACTATTTAATTTATTACATATAAAATGTAAAAAAATAATATGTATGCAAAGTACATCAATTAAATATACTTAGCGTATACATACATAATTTATGCATAAATATGTAGTACGAGTACAGCCCCAAACTCGTAAATTGTATAGCCATAAAGATTACAATTTTACTTGCACTATTTATTTATAAGGTATTAAAGTTCCAAATTGTCGACAAATATCAAGTATGTAAAATGTTACACAATTCGTTGAAATACATAAAGTCTTTTTATGCGAAGAAAGGGTCAATTTGGCTTTCGAGCTTCAAGTGAATATGCATTCTTCTCTTATTTTGAAGGTAAGTGCAAAAAATACCTAAGTGCTTTTACATTAGTGCAAGTAATCCAATTTGTTTAGAGGTTCAGTCAATTACTTTGTACCATATGGGAAGTATGATTAAAGTCTTTCCATATGAATTGGACAGCGCTCAAGAAGTGTTCAAAGAGTTTCGGCTTTAATGCACTTAATTTTAATCCAATCGAAATAAACTGTCGTAAACGCACATAAGATAATAGCTTCAGACTCACATCACCCCAACCACTCCCAAGACATCTGGGGAACACTTAATTTCGCTGTATTTCATCTATAGATTAAATTGCATTAAAAATCTCATTTTGCACTGACCACACCCCCTGGCGCCAAGGTGGGTGGTCCGGTTGCCCCCAAAAGTTGATAGGATCCCCCCTAGGGTCATGTGTGTAATGTCGAAAACCGATTTCGATTATCTCGATCCGTTCTCCTGCTGACAGACAGACAGACGGACGGACAGACAAAGTCTTGGCATAAAGTAGCTTAAGGTACTTAATAAACTAAGTTTTGTCCGAGTTGTTCTCATAAAAATTCTTAGGCGCTATGCTATGCTACTGAGACAAGATTACTTCCAAATTTAAAATTTCCTAGAACAATGTATCAAAAAAATATATTTAGCCTAAATGTCTCCAAATCAAAAATTGAAAAATCACCTCAGGTCTCAAATATCTTTCGTACCAATTTCATTATCTGTTACTACACGGCTAGCTGTCCATTCAAGATTAATTTTGATTTATCCGTGTCATTCAATTGGTTCGCCAAATTAGTTTGCGGGCTTACCTTTTTCCTCGGGTTTTTGAAAAACTTTTGGAAACTTATTTTACGACTGAGATTGAACCATGGGAACAACCCGGTGGAGTATATTTACACTTTGAAATCCGCTACGTCCCTTTGGATGGCTTTAAGTTTCTTCACCATTATTTTCAAGAAAGGAAAGGAAATTCAGAATATATTTTCCCACCTGGAACAAATGCAATCTAAACTTTGCTGGAATCTTGGTAATAGTTTGAATTGGAAACTTAAAATTGTAAGACAAAGAAAAATGTGTTAAAATGCCAAAATTAAATTGGTTTCCTAGTTTAAATTAGCTTTTTCTTCATCATTTCAGGTCTGTAACCCACCTTTATTATACATTTTAAGGATAATTTGGCAAATCTGTTCACTCTACGAGGGAATAATGGTCGCCCTCCCGCCCAAGCATAAATTCCTATTTGCCACAAAATTTTATGATAGCTTTGCAAACTACCTGACAGGCACTTCAAATTCAGCGGTTGAATCAAATTACCCCGTTTATATGGATTCATTTCTGGGTTTGGTCGACATTGTCAGCTCCATCTGCACAATTCGCATTCCTTATAGCGTGGATTCTCTCTTGTTCACGGTAGCTCTGGGGCTGTGGGTTCCTTGCAAATATTTTTCAGAAATCTTAGAAAATGGTAATCTCGAGGTAAAAGATATACTCGACATGTTTGAAGATTTGCGAGTTTTGTCAGATCTTTTGAACCAAGTTTTTAACGGATTGGTTGTTTCTTTCGTGTTGAACACGATGTTATATTATTCCATTCATTTGATGGACTTTGTTCTGGCGCCGTCAATTATTGATAGGTTGGTATTGACAATTTGTTTGGTCGGAACGACTGGGACGTTTTATTTTGCGGCAGAATCTTGTGCAAATGTTAGTCATTACGGAGTTCCAAGTTCGTAAAGAATCGTTTTTTTTCGCTCTTTCACAAAACCCTTCCGCGTTCGATTTCGATATTTTGCTAATATTTTAGCTTAAAAAAAATCAAGATTAAAGGAATTTTATTTTTAGAAAAACTCGTTTTGAGAAAAGAGTGAAATAGCGGTTTTTTACAAAGTTGGGAGTTCCTATTGTATGATTTACTTAAGGTGACATTTTATTCAATATATCAATGTGGTTTGAAGGTTGACACGTTAAAAAAGTGGATATCCAGACACAAGAACAAATTGGATTTTGGGCTTTCATTATCGCAGATTCAGCAAGAGTTGACAGCTTATCCAGTCGGACTTTGTGGAGGAGGGATGTTTACCTTGGATTATTCCTTGGTTATCTCGGTAAGTAATGACATGTTGATATGAGCAGATCTAAAATAATTAATTAGTAATTAATCTTCGTAATTACTTTGGTTCAGGTTCTAAACACAATTTTCACAATTTTCATTCTCTGTGTCCAATTCCAAGACAAACAATAAAGGGCACAGAAGTAAACCATAACGCGATTTATCTGTGGCATCAATAACAATTTATTTGATTTTATACTTCATATGTAAGAAATGATTACCCAATTAAATACATTAATTGTACTTAAGATGTCGTCTACATTGTTAGTCATAGATAATTATCTCCTACGCCACAAATTCTTCCCCGCAAGTGCACAAAAACTGCTGTAATTTTGTACAGTTTGCATTGGCAACTTGGCAACTTGTTAACTCACGAAAGATTAAACTAAATATGATGTACAAAAAAAGATTTGGTGAATCAAATTTGTTTTCGTGTCGATATTAACATATACAGGTAGTATCAAACTATAGGACACTCTTAAAAATCCAGTAATAAAATTTTAATATCGTTTGTTACCGCTGGTGTGATAAGCTATTACTATCAGCGGTAGCCAAGTGTCTCAATTCGTCCCTCACCGCGATATGGAAGTAAATATTTAGTCTCGTGCCAGCATTACGAAGTACAGATTGGGTTGTTCCTATGGCGTAATAGTGCGGCTACGAGCACCGTAGAGTCATATGTGTACACCGCGTGGTAATACAATTTCTTAGAGAGGAGATAATTATGACTCACCATGTATATATATATATGTACATATTTACCAAAGGTTTATTTGCCATTACTTCATTTAATTAAAATTCTGCGAGCTATTTATGAAATTTTATTGCAATTCACTTATTTGACAAATCCCATTCGAATAAATTTTGATTTATCGAAGTCCTACTACCCAAACATATTGCTCTTTTTGACACTAACTTTTACTCCGATTTCTATAATTATTTCAAACCATTCTCAAATTCAAACTCAACCAACATTCTTTCAAGTTATAATAATAATTATCCCGTATATTTAGACGTACCCCTCGGCATTTTGGACATTCTTAGTTCCTTTTTCCGAGCACAAATACTTTCTGCTGTGGACTATTTTCTTCTTTCGGTGGCTATCGGGCTGTGGGTGCCGTGCAAATATTTTTCTATTGTTTTAGCAACAAGAAAGGATCTCAGTTTGCGGGAAGTTTTGGAAATTTATGAAGATTTAAAGGTCTTGTCAAACCTGTTAAATGAGGCCTTTGATACATTATGGGCTCCCTATTTGCTTGAGGTTTTGCTATATTATTCAATGCATTTGATGGACTTGATGATTCAAGAATCGATCGTGGGTAGAACGTGGTTGGCAATATGCACATTAATGAACGTAGCGATTTTATATTTCGCAGCGGAATCCTGTTTAAACGTTAGTGATATAAACTAATTAATTAATTAATTAATTGGGTTTATTTTAATTGAAGGGTTTTTCATATTCTTTAGGTGTAAACGTTGAAAAAGTGGATTTCTAACAACATAAACGGATCTGATACTTTGTCCCTGAAGGGACAGGCAGTCGCACCTGGGTTTTCTTTGATTGCAATGAAAGTTCAGCAAGAGTTGGCGGATTATCCGGTAGGATTAAGTGGACGGGGAATGTTTACCTTAAATTATCCTTTGGTTATTTCGGTAAGAAAAGCCTAATGTTTCAATAATTAACGCAGTCAAGTATGATAATTTAAAGATCATTTTTTATTCCAGATGTTAAACACAAGTTTTACAATTTTCATACTTTGTGTTCAATTCCAAGATAAAATATTAACCTGATTCAATTTATTAAAATAAATATGTAATTGCATGCTATTAGCGATCTCTAGTTAATTAAAAGCAAATTTTGAAGCACCGTGGCGTTAGTGAATTGAAAAGTGTTAGGAAAGTAGGTGTGATTTCGTTTAAATTGCGTTAAAACTAGGTGATATATATATCTGTCTTCTACATACATATATGCATAATGTCCTAGGTGTGACATATATTTGATCAAATATCTTGAGATATATGACGCTACAAGATATTTACATAAGTTATGTAACACATACATTATGTATACATAACACACACGTGTTTGTCAGTGTGTCCCTCATGCAATTTGAAGCGGGCTGGGTGGGCAGCTTTAAGTGGTTTCAGACTATCATGCACCCATTTAGGCTGAATAAATGACCCACTTTTTTCATGATTGAAAGACATAAAATGTTTTTTTCCAATTTTTCTAATGGCACAGGGATATGTTACATATGTATATTTATTTAGCGCAAAATTTGGTCAAAAGTTAGTGGGACAGTGACGTTGGTGTGTTGAAGATTTAATTTAATATTAGACTTCAAAGGGAAGACACATCTATTTATTTCGCTAATTAAAATATTGCATTTGCCTTAGTTCGACCGGCTATTTGAGCACTGACAACAAAGTTTAATTAAAAATGCAAGACGATGTCGCTTTCAAACACAATGAATCCCATTGGTTCATGGTATTGTTATTTTTTACCAAATTCAATAACCTATCCGCACGTCGTGATAGTGAATTTATCTCGTCGAAGGTAGCATCTAATAATCGTGAAAATCAAAGATTGTCACATATCGCAGATATATTTGTAAACTGCACAACAGTTTTTGACATGAGGAATGGCAGTCGTGATTTTGCCCTCAATGGAATCAAAGAACCTCTAATTCTTGTAAATCCGGAACTCGTGGTTACAAATATCGACACTGTTCAGATATCGTTGCCAAGACGGAAAAACATATTAGGGAACTGCTATGCATTTATTCTCACGTTCCCCGAGAATGACTATAATTTGAGAATTGGGATTGAGAGCGGCGGCAATTTCAAAGAAAATTTAATCGCCCACCGTAGCAGCGTGTGGTATTATATTAGACAATTCTATTTTCCACAATATTTCGTTTGGGTGACAAAATTCAGGTCCGAGTTTCAAAAAGCAATTCAGGCCTTGGGCTTGGGTATACTACGGCAATATGAAAATGGTAACCTGGGGGATTTTGGATTAGTGAACTTTGTGCTGATTGATGTATTAGAAGACCGTGGGGAAAGTGGTGAAGAATTTACTTACAATTCCGATATCTTACTACATTGTTATAATCGATACTATTCGGAAGAAACGCAAAATGTTTTGCCACCTTGGACCACCATTTCATGCAGAAATGGCTATTATCCCAGCTGTTTTGAGGATTTGATTATTCTCACCGATAAGATTGCCGACTTGAACAAATATTTCTGGACTCTCGAGGCCTGGCTTAAAATGAGTAACGCGGGTCCATACGTTGACAGTGAAGTTGTCCACTTTATCAAATCCAAATATTTAAGTGAGAATTCCGAAAGCTTTGACATGCGTGAAGTAGTTGAACTAACGACATTCGAAGAATTCGTAGGATTCTGGATATTTCAAGATGTTTTGTTTGATTCGGTGAATAAAACGGAACCGCAGGAAATCAAAGTACTTCACCTCCTTCCGCAAATAAAGGAACTAATGTATCTCACCTGGTACTATCATTCTGTCTTACCGATAGAAAGAAAATCTTGGAGTTTCTTGTCATGCGATGGGGTTGGTTATCACAGTAATATGTGGTCCCCACTGGTTACACCTTTCCAACTTGTCGTCTGGGCATTGGTTTGCATCAATATTTTGGTTATCGTCCTTTTCCTGAGGGTACCTGGGTCGGACATCAATGTAAAACTTCTAGTTGTTGGTATCCTCATGGAGAATTCTATCCTTTTGAATGTAGATAGCAAAGTTAAGGATTTATGGTGGAAACACAGTTTTCGATTATCTTCCGGATTCTTTACAATTCTCTTCGGCACTATATTAACTAACTATTACAAAACCAGCTTCACGATGGAAATGATAGTGCCGGCGGAAAAATTTGCAATGTGGCGAACACTCATGGATATGAAAAATTTCACATTTTACATCCCTTATGAAACCGTCTTTACTCACGGCACGATTGAAGGACTTGAGGCAGAAAACCTGCTGGACAAGATGTTTTACCCAAAATTGCAGCTCCGTCTATTGACCAGAGGATTGTGCAATGCGGAAGAAAAGTTGATCCCATCGCTTGCGGGGTATTGTGGTATGGCGGAATTACTTACGTATAGTATAACTCATCGACCTGGGAGTCACACTGAATATATCAGTCCGTTCTTTAAGCCGACACGCTACCGGAATTTTACACAATTCGTGAAGGAATTAGGAACTTGTGATAAGGTAGCGTATATGGATTTTTCTGGAAATGTTGAGAGTGCAATTGATCACCTTAATGATAACCAAAACCACAAAGTTTACAAAAAGGGAGCAGATGGGTTTATGTCTGTCATGCATGGTTGGGAATCTCTTCCCGTACAGAACAATTTTGTTTTCAAGAGGTTGAACGTCATGATTTCGTCAGGGATATTTAAATATTGGGATGAGTGGTTTAAACGTGTCAAGCCGGAGAAGCTATTTAAGCACTATGCAAATTGGAAATTTCCTGAATTCCGTCATGTGATACTGGAACAATTTAATTCTAAGATTTTCACGGCATTTTACGCATACGGGATTTGTGTTGGGATTGTTGTGATTACTTTTATGGTTGAAGTAGTTTTTCGTGTTTTAAAGCTCTGTTATGGCTTTTATTCGTCTGCACTACCCAGGCGGTGTAAATCTTACGTTTTGCATAAATTGTGCACTAGTGTAAGTGGTCACCCACGGAAACTGTAAATTATGTGTATGAAATGTTTGATAATAAATGCGTATCATTTTCTTCTAGGATGACCCAGCCAATTAAACTTTGTTAACCTTGATTTATTATACATGCTTGCACTTTGTGAAATTATCCGCATGATAAATTATTAAAGTATGTAATGCTTTGATGACTTGATAAAATGATAATTAAATAATAAATTTGACATTTCCGTCTCATTAATTTGGATAAATGCATTCACAAACACTGGCGGCGAATTTTTCATTTTTACTGCGCATTTTGTCGCATACTGCATCGCAAAAGTTTTTAATGGAGTTAATGAATCGTTTGTCCAAAATGATATGCACTTAACTTAGGCAATCTGTTGGATTTGCTCATGCCTGTCCAAATTATGCCGTCAATCTTAATCTGGATTTCTTGGAATAATAAAAGTGTCATTAGTCAAGTTAACAGCCGGTCCAGAATCTAGTGGTCAAATATGTGCCATATTTAATTTATCCTCTATAAATACATACTTGCAACTAAAACTGTGCATAATAAAATTGTCATAATTGTGTCAACTCAACCCTTAGTGAATCCCAGTTCGCATCCAGTTCTACAGTGGGTCGTACATAACTAAACAGAAACCTCAGAAAACTTAAGCTTTCCCAATAATGGTTAACAAGGTGACATTTGCTGAAAATCTTAATAGCATGTCAGCAATATCAGTTGGTCCATCATTTCCGGAACCAGTTCGGGCTGGTTTTCCAGCAATTTTGGGCGAATTTCCGTACCAGGTTTCTTTACAAGCCTACCACGACGATGAGTCCTGGAACCATTGTTCTGGTTCAATTTTGACCAACCTTCTAATTCTCACGACGGCCAGTTGTGTCGTACATTCGAGTCCGGAGGAATCGTACATCGAAGCAGGACTGGTACGGACGGAGGACCTGCGTGTCGATATGATCCGCGGAGTCTTGAAAATTTTGACGCACAAAGAATTCAACGTGGGAGGAAGGTTGGAGAACGATATGGCGATTTTGGTGTTGACTTCGCCCTTAGAATTCTATGACTATGTACATAGAATCAATTCCGAGACATATGGGGACGGAGGAAATAGCGGGTAAATTAAATTAAACTGTAGCTCACCCTGTAATAAAAATTTAAATGTAAATGTGCACCAACAGTGCAGAATAATTAGATGCATAAATTTTGATGTAATTTTGCATTACTGGTGGAAAATGAGTGGACAAAATATTGCGCAAAATGCATACATAAAAATTGGAATGTATGTACTGTTCACCTAACATTTACCAAAATTTCAAGTATCTCGAAACTTAAAATAGCGTCCGAGTTTTCAAAATCGTTCCAAATTCACCGACTCACTTTTTATTATGAATACATACATAAATATGTGCAAATTGTGCGATTTTGCAATTATTTTCTGGTGTTATTTATACCAGTATGGGCTTTGACAGCTTGCATTTTGACAAATGTTTACTATTTACTTTATTTCCTTCGTCCAGTCGGAACACCCGCTATTGTGGCTGGATGGGGAAAACCATTTATGCCTCAGGAGAACCGACATTTGTTCAAAACAAACGTGTCCGTGGCCTCTTGCAATACTGCGGATTCAGAAATCTTACCCAAAACAATGATCTGTGCAGGTCACAAAAAATTCGGGGCCTGTCACGCAGATTCGGGAGCTTCCCTTATCCTCGACGCTGACAAAGTAGGTGGGGTCATCATCGGGGTTTTTTCATATGGTCTCGAGTGCAAAGAAGGTGGTAGAAGGCTAGGCGTGTACACGAATGTGGCCCATTTTACGGATTTTATTGAAAATGCGATGGAACGATATAAGTGAGTCTGGACTTTTTTTTATATATTCGCAATCTGCAAAAATACAGGGTGGTTAAAATGTCACGCTGCAATGGATAATTTGTCGATAGGAAAAATTCGTAAAGGCCCCTACCATATAAGACTATCAATTTGGGCTGAACTTTGACCGCATAAAAATGATACACGACAAAGTAAGGGATTTTTGGTGCGCTGGAGAAAAGTTTGGAGAATTAACAAATAATTGATTAGTCCCGATTTTAGCAATCCCTTATTTTGGCGTCATGGGGTCACCCCGATGCTTCCCCAGCGGGTTTTTGCATGGAAATTGAACGAAAATTGATTTTTTTGCTGAATTTTTGGTAACCATGATGTCTCGCGGCACGTAAATGAAAATTCATCCATAAATATACCCATTCATAAAAAAAGTTCTAGCTTGCGGACTTATCTAATCATCGTGTGTCTGTCTGTCGATAAGTCCGTAATTGATCTCGTATGTTTGATCGGCTTCAAATTTTCCTGAATATCATGCACATCTCGTCTAATGTTAATATTCCCACGAGATATTTTTAAATACTACTATCTAATAAAAAGTTTAAGGTGCAAAAAGGTATAAAAGTCCCCATGGACACATAATAGAATGAGACACAGGTTCGGGCTTTATGAAGTTACGCTATTGACTATTTTATGCCAATGATTAATTTTTGTTGTCAAGGGCTTGATTTTCGAACTAAAAATTCGTAAAAACACCCATTAAAAAATGACCCAGGAATTATTAGCTCACCCTGCGTAGCACGAGAGCTATTGGATTCCTCCTGTCCGTCTGTCCGTCCGTGTGTTCACGAGTTTTTTGCATCAATTGATGCTAATTATAAATCCCCTTGTCCATTATTGACTCAATTAGTTGCACCATAGGTATCGAACAATCCATGACGCAATTGGTGCGAATCAATACAGAAAATCGATAGTGAAAGGACTACAATTTTAGCAAAACTAGCACCTTTGGGGTCGAATAATCGGTTATCGAAAATGATGCGAAATAATTGGGATCATAGTAGTATACCTGGTGTATAACCAGACTCCAAACGCTATACCCAGCCGGATATAGGTATATCCGGTTGAGTATAGGGCTAAAAAACCTGCTTCACGCGCTATAGTGGTTCGGATATAGGTATATCCCACGCTATATATGGCTAAAAATAGAAAAGGTAGAGGACGAGCCCATGTATATGAGTGTATATGAGACCATGTATATGAGTATATGCATGCATATGAATATAGACCACGTGATATGATCTTGCAGATGTATTTTCATGTGCTAATGTCTCATATTACCCCAAAAGTCTCATATCACCCCAAAGGTCTCAGGTCACCCCAAAAGTCTCACATCACCCCAAATCTCAATGTACCCCAAATTACACAAATTATGTTACAATATATAAAACTTTATTCACAAAAACAAAAACAAAAAAAGCAAATTATAAATTATTTCGAACCTAGAGAACTAATAGTAGTAGAAGAACTGGCAACTAATGGTGGTAGTGATTCAGTAACTATAACTCCTTGTTTGATAAGTCCTGGTATGGATTTAATAGGCGGTGTGTCGTGGATAATGGAGCCAGTTCGATATCCTACAAGCGCATCATGCATTGGTTGTGTTGCAAGTTCAACAGCGTCATCCAAGGTGTAAGGCTGATCGTTTGCCAGGGTATCTACGATTTGGCTCCATATTTAACATAACCATGGAGTTCGCCATCATCACCATGAATTAAAACTTCACTTCCAGAAATAAGTAAATCCATTGCAGCACCACCAGCAGCTCCACCCACGGCAGCGCCTGCAGGTCCTCCAGCAACAAGCTGCCTTGCTTGATTTATAGTGTGGTTGATGTATTGTATGCCAAGAGCACACGTTATTTGCTCCTTAAGTACTTTTTCAAGAATTTTGTCAATTGCGACAATTAGGGCAGTATTGTTATTAACTTGAAATTGGCTATATGAATGTTGATTTTCAATTACGGCGTAAAAACACATTACAACAAGGAAAATTAAATTCGTTACTAAGATTATGAAACTTAGCCAAAATAGGTCTTTTGGAGCGCAAATCAACGCCATCTTTACTCGTTGAAAGTTGGATTAAGACTGATCATTTAAATAAAGGTTGAGACCACGTTAAAGGCATTTGTCAGCTAGATTTACAAGTGACAACATGTCGTCGTTTTACATTCACCTGGAAAGTAATTCTTCGTATAATCATTTCCAGGACAATACAGTAACAACGTTTAGGAATTGGATGAGCACGCCTATAATATTGGAGCCAAACCAATTCGAAATAGCCTTGGTGGAATGTTCCTATCCATCTACACCAATTCAATTTACTAAAGGGACAATATTATTCAGATTTCAGAAAGAAAGCAATTCACTTTACATGGATAATTCTGACAATTGGTTCAATATATTTGCTTCCATAGACATTAAAACAATTGACGAGCTAGTTCAGTGTCTCAATTGTGAAATCAATTTCAAATTGAAGGACGGATTTGTTTGCCTAGAGCCTGTTAGTGAAGTGTTATACAAACTAATTGAAAATCAGTATATTGGCGATACAACAGCGCCAATGCTGCGTTCATTTGTGCATGTGCCCACTCAACAAGATGTCATAGTTTCAAAAAGTTTCAACAATTTACAATATGTTTCGTTGGCCAGGAACGAATTTGACTCTATACAAATGTATATAAGGAACGAATTCGCGAAACCCCCACCATTTACTTTTGGTAGTTTCAGTGCCACACTTCATTTTAGAAGAAAACGTATGTAGTGAAAATGTATTCCTGTCTGGACAACGTGGATGACGACTTTTATGAGGTGTATTTACCTCAAGTCGGAGGTTCGCTTGCCTATAAAGCTAGTTATTATCGACAGAAGGGAGCAGGTCTTGGAGGTATATTTGGAGCCATAGGAAGAAGGCTATTGCCCTACGTTAAAGCAATCCTGCCACATGTAATACCATCGCTTAAAACTGCGGTGAAAAACATTGCTTCAGACGTAATTAACGACAAACAGTCGTTTCGCAGCTCTTTAAAATCAAATGCCATGGAAGCTTTAAAAGGGGTTGGAAACAGTTTAGTGTATCAGTCTGGTAGTGGAGTTAAACGACGAAGGACAGTGAAGCGGAACCCTAAAAAGCGAAAATTTGTTCGCAAACGTAAAACAGTGAAACGTAAACCTTTAAAACGGCTCACACGAAAAAGAGCAAAAGGAGTTACACGAAAACGGAAAGCAAAGCCAAAACGAAAACTAATTTCAAAAAACAGCTTATTTGACTAAAAATGGCGAAAGCAAAGAATGTGGTTAACTTTATCCGATCAGAGACAGATCTCTTTTCGGAACCAGGATACGATTTAACTCTTTCAAGCTCTAATCGAGTTGATTATCATCCAATTACAAATATACAAGACCGATCGACGCCGCTAACATTCATTATTCAAGGAAATGATTTGCAGTACATTGATTTCTCAGAAACTCAATTGTACATTCGTTGCAAAATTGTTGACAGTAAAGGAGCTGGAGAAACTTCAGCAAATATTGCTCCAGTCAATAATTTTCTACATTCAATGATACATCAAGTAACCATTCTTTTAAATGATGTACAAATTACTCCACCATCAACCTTATACCCTTATAAAGCGTTCATGGAAACTTTCCTTTCTTTTGGGAAAGACTATACAAAAACCCAAGCTCAAGCAGCTCTCTACAGCAAAGAAATTGAACCTACTACAGACGACGCGGGATGGATTAGTCGTGAATCTTTGAGTCATAACAGCAAAGTGTTTGAAATGTGTGAAAAATTGAGATGTGACATTTTCAATCAAAATAGGCATTTAATTCCTGGTGTTGATGTGAAAATAGTTTTAAACCGATCGCCAGATAACTTTTGTCTGTTGGGAAAAACACCAACCGCTGGTTCTACGCTTGATCAAGCACAAGTTCATATCGTTGAAGCCAAACTGGTTGTTCAGAAACATACACTCTTCCCATCGATTACGCTAACTCATTTAAAACTCTTAGATAAGGGTCAACCAGCTTGTTATCCTATGCGAAGGGGGGATATCAAATCATTCTCTCTTTCAGCTGGAACGTTACAATATACAAACGAGAGCTTAATCACCTGTCTGCTACCCGATCGATTAGCAATTGGAATAGTTTCAAGCAAAGCTGTTCATGGAAATTATCTGGAGAACCGGTTCAATTTCATGCAAGCTGATATTTCAAGCATTTCGGTGACTGTAAATTCAGAACAAGTTACTTCTCAAACATTTGAGCTTGATTTTAACAACAAGAAGAGTATTGAAGCCTACTTCAGTGTGTTTTCTGGACTTGGTCTCTCAAATATTGACGCAGGACTCGACTTGACATTTGAAGTTTTTCAGAATGGAAAAACTATATATATTTTTGATCTACGACATCAACATGATGGGTTCGCTATTCCACGACATGGAAGTGTTAAAATTGAAATTAAACTAAGACAAGCAATAACATCAGCTCTAACTGTAATTTGCCACTGCGACTATCAATCAGTGCTCTATATTGACAAGAATTGACACGCATATTTCAAGGACTTTACAACATGAATACTGTACAAATCTACAAGATTTTATCTGGACTTTTTTGCTCAACCAATGTTACGTACAATGTCTTGGCTTGTGATGAATTGGATTCGTTTGAAACAAAAAAATATCCCATTGCACTAGTTGTAAATAGTAAGCCTTCTTCTCATCCTGGAGAACACTGGCTTAGTTTATTTAGTGCAAGTTCCACTTCACCAATTAACCTGTTTTGCATCTACGGACTAGGGATTGAAGCTTACTCGCAACATTTTCAAGATTTTGTGGACCGACACGGGAGAGGTGTAATTCAGAATAATGTGCAGTTACAATCGCCAAATAGTGCAGTGTGTGGTCAATATGCAATATATTTTTTATGGAAACGTGTTAGTGGTTACTCGTTGGCGAGCGTTTATTGTAATTTTTCATATGATTATGGTAGAAATGATAGATTAGTTAAGCAATTTCTAAAGAACAAGTTGTATTTATTGAATCGAAAGTGTAAACATTGTAACATTAATCAGAATTCAATAAAATATTTATTAAATTAAAATTTTGTCCATCGTACAATTCTTGGCATCCTTTTGGCTCTTTTTTTGGCTCGTTTTATGCTAGTCATCCTTCCGCCTCCAACCTGTTTCCTGTTAAGAGTGGCATTAACGCTTGCTGGGAATAGATCGATGGGTGGCTTTTTGCTCTTGATGAACTTTAAAAGTTGCATGACTGTGGGATCAGTCAAAGCAGTTGATTTTGCACTTAATCCATTGCATAAAGTAATTAAGCATGTATTCATTTTCTCGAGGAAATAGCTCACACCACCAACATCAACTTTATCGCTGCTAATAACGGCTCCATGCTCCTTCAGGAAATCCAGGATTCTTGATCCGCGTGCAGTTGTCTTGTTTAATAGTTTGTTTATTGTAGTTGTAGGTAGAGATTTTTTAATGTCAGCTGAAAGTGTAGGTTTCTCCTCTTCTACGTTCTTAACAAGCAGTGGTTTCTTGTCTTGCTCATTTTTTGTCAATAATCTGTCGATTTAAGTTCTGCAGCAAAGGTAGCTTGATGTCATCAGTCAAATTGGAATCTTTAAACAGCTGATTTCTCTGATCTTTTAACTTATCTTCTAGATAAGTTCACATTCCGACAAGTTCGGAATCCTTTTGTGAGTTGAGTGCCAAAATCTTGGCACAATTTTCATTTTCTGGGCCATAATGCCGGTCCGAGAATTGCAAGTGTTTTAACAATTGTCCCCAGCAACGGTAGAAATCCGCCAGATTGGTTCAGGAATTTCTTCCTCGTCTTTATACTTGGCTTTTTTGCAGTCAATTTAAGTAAGCTCGATTTGAATGGCAACAGCTTGTTCTTTTTGCAAGGCGTGACTGGAATGTTTTTCTTGCACAAATTGACGCACAGCTCGCAAATTGAACGTATTTCTTCTCCACTGGCCTTATTTATTAGTTTCTTTCGACGCTGCGGTTTGGCGCTACATACGCTTTTGAGGAATGCAGCGTTAGCGACTATACGATTCTTAGCCATCTTGTTCAACTGAACTCGTCCAGTATAAATACTGCCCTATTTATACGTTGGAGATTAGTTCATCATGGAACTTCAGCCAATATGGAGTCAAACATTAAACGTGCCTATCTTAACCCAAGATTCCCATGCAGCTTTAGCGGACTGACAGGATTTAGAAAGTCTGGAAACTTTATAGAATCCGTGAAGCAAATTGAAAACGTTTTGAAAACAATTCCTGCTAACACTTTGCATCGATCAAGACGAATTCATTTCCCTAGACGAGTTGTTTATGCTCCTTATATAAACGCACAGTGGGGAATGGATTTGATGGATATTTCTAAATTCGCCAAATCAAATAACGGAATGCATTTCCTTTTGACTGCAATTGACATATTCAGCAAACGTGGTTATATCCAGCCTCTGAAGAACAAAAGCTGAATTGTTGTGAAACAAGGAATTGAAAAGATATTTCAACGAAGTTACGGAATCCCTAATCGAATTCAAACAGACATGGGTTTAGTATTCTATAATTCTAATTGCAAAGACTTAATGGACAAATATAAAATTAAACTATTCTCAGTTCAATCAGAATTAAAATCATGTGTTGTGGAACGTTTCAACAGAACTATTTTGGAGAAGATTTATCGTTTTATGACACATAACAACACTCAAAAGTTTGTAAATAGAATTAGAGAAATAGAAAATTTGTACAATAAGTCATATCATAGAAGTATAAAGTGTCGACCGATTGACGTTGTGCCAGCAAAACAAAGTGAAGTGTATAAGAATTTATATGGACATCTGACTGATATGAAGGACTTGAGAGCAGAGATATTTAAAGTGGGTGATATAGTTTTAATTTCTAAAGTGAAGAAGATATTTGAGAAAGGAGCAGCAACAAATTTCCAAGCGGAAAAGTTTATCATTCACAACATTAGACAAACTGTTCCCCGCACATATATTCTTAGTGACCAGTCTGGTCAGATTCTGGAAGGTGGTTTCTATAGAGAGGAACTACAAAGAATCCGCCATTAGAACCATGGCTGCGTTAAGAAACTATTTCGGAACCATTTGTGATTCCATTAAGCAATTCAAATCAAACTGTTGTATTTATATTAGATCTACCTGTTGTTCGTCTACATCTGTACTAAAATCGGGTAAAGAATTGAATGTTGCTGAAATGGAATTTGCTGTCAATCCCGTTAGAAAGCTAAAATCTGATTTTTGTTACAAATCCTGTCAATTTTACATTAGTGATGAGGAAGAACCCAGATGGATTCTCATGTGCTTAAAATGTCGAGTGGTCTACATGGAAAAGTACCCAGAGTTAAAAATACCTTTGTGAGCAAAAACGTTTTAGTTAGTAGTATAAAAAGCTGACTCGCAGCTCATAATCTATCAGTCACAATGGCGGGCCCACGCAGCGATTTTGGAAGGAACACTACAGCAAAGGAGGAAACTCCGAAAAATCCATTTGATCCAGCTGGAATTGTACTTGTTGTCGACGAAGGAATTCGCGATGGCAGACCAACATTTCGTCTCAAAAGAAAGGGGAGAGTTGTGGAGCTCAATCGCTCGGATTGTTTCAATTTGATTGAAAAAATACTACTTGGAAGACTACGCTCAATGGAAGGACTTGATCAACTGTTTAAGCTGATGAACGACACATTTCCAACAAAAGTTTCAAAATTGTTGTTTGGAGAAGCTGCGGCGAACAAATTTGAAGAAAAGAAAGCAAGCAACACAGAATACGTCGTCTGGCTAAGTCATTTCGACCACATGGACTATGTCTACGTGAAAAGTGGAAATTCTGTCGTAAACTTTAATAGTTTACTCGTTATTGAAACTCTGAAGAAGATTGTGCAAATTTGCTTCACAAATCTGGAGAAGGACATTGGATGTTACATTGACTTCTTTTCAAAATTTTCAAATTTGTTGACAAGCGTTGTCACATATTTTCCAATGATTGTACAATTGTCATCATACAAGGAACTTCAAGATATACCACAACATGGGACAAAACGAATTTCGTGATAAGGCTCCTCCGATATTTTACTTGGTCAATGATTGGATCATGCCAATTTCTCTAACTCCAAGAGTTAAAAAGAAAAAAAGAAACGGAAGGACTCGCTTATCCATGGGGACAAACAATTCTTCGCGCTACAGACCAACGAGGACAAGAATGGATAAAGTACCTCGTAAAAGACCCGTTTTCACTTTACGGTGTGGCATTTGATGAAGTTGACATGTTTTAGCTTTTTTGTGTTTTGAAATAAAAAATCAATTTGAATTGTATTTTGCATTTCGTTTCAAGAATCTCATTTTAAGAATATATACTGCATACATCTCTCGTCACAGTTCATTCTTCATTTGACTGTCAAGATGGATAGTGCTGCTAAATCATTCTTTTGTCATCCACTAATGTTTATTTTTGGAGTCATAACGTATATCTGGATGACGATATACATGTGCGCGTTTGTCTTCTATAGTCACTTATTCATTCTGTGCTTACAACAACAGAGGAATATTTCATTGTGTAACGCAACGTTTTTCTTCAACGAAACGTTTTTAAAAAGTTAGTCATCGTTCAGCTATCGGACAGTAAGCATCTCAAAATAGATCCGCTCACGAGCCGAGACGTATACCAAAATATTGGAAACCAGATAAAAAAACGAAAAAATAAAAAAGATCACATGGACACGAAAAAACCAAAATTGGTGCAACGAGCCATGGAGGACTTACAAAAACTCAAATTGACTCAAACCCAGATTACTAATATGGATTACTATTGGAGGGGTGTTGCAGTTATACATGAAAACCGGCCGATACGGTTTGGATAAAGACGAACATCCAACGTTTATTCCAAAAATAAGTTTTGTGCTAGTGAACGACACTGGTAGCCTAGAATTTGACAAAAAACAGTTATTACATTTATCAATCAATCTACTAAAAGCCGCTATGTTGGACCCTGAACTGGATATAACTGAATATAAGACAGCCGTAGACAAGATTTTGAGGGGAGGAAAGCATCATCTAATGAGCCATCAAACAATGGTGCTACGTTTTGACGACCGTCGAGAAGCGCCATTAGACGGAGCTCAAGCCGTGCTCAAAAGTATGTTCAACATGTATAATCAACGTATCCAGAAACAACCTGCTGAGAGCATGGCTACAGTGGGACCACCCGCTGAGAGCATGGGTACAAAAGCACCCGCTAAGAGGTTGGCTAAATATAAAAAAGCACCCGCTGAGAGCATGGGTACAAAAGCATCCGCTGAGAGGAAGGCTAAATATAAAAAGGTACAGAGGATGCGCCAGTATAAAAAAAAGGCACACGACGAACGTCGGGGCTCAGTCGTGCTCCAGTAACCACAATGAGTAGACTGGAACAAGAACATAATCATGGCGCCTGCTCCAAAAAAAATAAAGACAAGATACAGTACCGACATGGACCGTCTCAACCAAAGAATTAAGTCTTTCATTGGAACGGAATTTCCCCATCCACCTAATGTACTCGCAGAAGCTGGTTTTTATTACCTGGAGTGTAAAGAACTCTGCATGACTTTTTGCTGTGGACTACTTGTTGACGGGTGGATGCCTGAAGACGATCCATTATTCGAACACGCTTTACACTCTGAGGATTGTAACTATATAAAAAGGAAGACAAGGAAATTGAAAATAATTCAGAACGTCACTCAGCCGACTGTTATCGCACGAACGGATTCTCTTTGCAAAGTGTGTAAAATCAACGAAGCAAATTACGTGAACATACCGTGTAGTCTTTTAGCTACCTGTGCAGAATGTGTAAAGAAACAAGAAGAAGGATGTGTAATTTGTAAACCCTCCATAAGTTGTTTTTTAAATATTTTTATATAAATTGACATTATGGATTCTACGGAGGCTGTTGACATGGATTCTGAAGACCAGCCCATTGTCACAGATCCTCAACACAATCTCCTATTTCCCTTAACAATTAACAGATATGAAGCAATTTCGCATCCAGACATGATCCTCCTTCCCTCAAGATTAAAATCTTTTGAAGGAAAAATTTCAAAAGCCAAGCAAACGCCACAACAACTTGCTGAAGCTGGTTTTTATTGCGATATCGATGGTGGATGTATCTGTTATTATTGTGGTATTGGTATTTATAAGTGGAAGCCAGAAGACGATCCATGGGTCGAACACGCTTTACTTGCCTCTCATTGTGGATTTTTAAACTTGTGGAAAAGTGAATTGAAATGTAAAATCGGAGAAACTCCTCCTCCTGTTGAGACCATTGTTGAACCAATAGACATTTATCTATGTAAAATTTGTCAAACAAACGTAGCAAATCACGTGTACTTGCCGTGTCGTCATTTGGTTAGTTGTTTAAAATGTGCAACTACACAAGATAATTGTCCAATTTGTCGTGAAAAAATAATTTGGTTTCTTAAAATAATCTTATAGACAAAAGGTACAAAAACCTTTGTATTGTTAACAAGAGGTCAATGGCCTTCATTGTTTAGAAAGTCCTTATTGTTAAAATTAGAAACCTTTGTATTGTTAAAATTGGAAATCTATAAATAAACATAGTCCAAATCGTCAAACGTTTTTGTGCGAGTATAAAAGTAGCCGCAGAGCTCAACTTTTTGTCAGTCGTGTACCGGCATCATCATGGAGAACATCAAAGGACAAATTTTACCCTGCAATACAGGTGTGTTCGAGTCTTTTGTAAAGAGTAATGCTTTCAAAGATTCGCCCTTTGGACCTGTTCACTTTCTTGTGGATCGTGTTGTTATACGGAACAATCTTGGACAAATTGAAATTGAAAAAGAGAAAGTTTTACACTTGGCCCTGAATTTACTGGCAATTGCTCGTGATACACCAACACTTCAAGACCATCTCGGTTATTTTGTGAGTGAGTGTCAAAGCTTGGTTGAAGATCACAACAATTTCAAAATCAAAAAAGGTGTTTATGCCAACAAACCGGATTTACCTCAACAATATTGCCCGAAATCGTTTTTGTTTTCAAAGTGGGGTGAAGTTTCAAAATACCAGCAAAACGTTTCTCCACCAATTTCAAAAGAGGAGAAAAAAATCAAACACAAGTTCATTGCTGCTCGACTGCTCGTCATTGGCGATATTGCTGGCTATCGAGAACACAGGGGCTGCCCTTCAACTATCTGTACCGAAGACGTTGCTGGGCGGGTTTGTGACGTTTGCTACCATATGCCAGAGGCTCACTCAGCGTGGGAGGAGCCTGCACGTATGCCAGAGGCATAACCTATCTCTGATATATATGCCGAAGGCATAGCATATGCGAAGCATAGCCTATCTATATGCCAGAGGCATAGGCGTGTCTACCCCCTCCCCCCTTTACGTTGATCATTTGTGTCAGGATGGCGAGTTCAACATTGTTTGACTAAGCACTAAATCTATTTGACGACTTAATTCAACAACCAAGTGACGAGCCAAATAGTAAAAAACGAAAATATTCACCTCGGAAAGACTCATACTCTATGAAGACCGAAGTTATTCAAGGAAGTACGTTCATCACAATCAGTCAAGTGTTTGGTGATGCAGAAAACAAGATTCATATTCAACCGTCAAGCGTCCCTCTTCTTTTGAAAAATTTGATGGATTTTTCGGTCATTGCCTACCGTAAATCTCTATTGGACCAGGTCGGACATGATATAGTCGTCCCCAATGAAAAAAGTACGAATAGGACCCGCAATCCTGTTCTACATTGAAGACGAGTATGAAATTGAGCAACAGCGCAAACAATTCAAAAAAATCTTGACAAATCGTTTTACAAGATTTTGTGCTTGGTGTAGAAAAATGTTTAAAAGACGTTAAAATTACAAATTTACAATTTATTTATTCAAATTTGTATAAACTGTACAGTTTTCTGGAAATAAACTAGATCGTATCCTTAACTTGTCATCCTGTGTTTGGCTCAAGTCTATTACTAAATATCCATACGACACTTTCATAACATCAGTTAGAGCATATTGCAAAATTGGGTGATTTCGTCCGCCATTCATTTGCCGACCCAATTTGCTAACAAAAGTTGTATCTCGTGGATTTTTTAGAGCAACAATATATTTCAAATTCAAAGTAATACTTCTAGTTTTTCCCTTTTCAAAAAAGTTTTGAGTCAAAAAGATTATTGAGACATTATTGTGATGGGAATAAACACTAAAGGCTTTCACCATTTCATCTGAACGAGAAATGTCAGTCATTAAGTCATCTAAAACTAAAATTAGCGCCTCTCCATCATCATTAATCACATTGGGCAGTCCTTTTTCAAATTCAATATGTGGTATATCCTCTCGAATCTGCTCAAATAACTTGGGCTGATACTCCTGATAACAGTACTTCACATTATTTACTGGCGGATCCAACAGTTCCATGCGGCGAGAAAGCAGCTTTGCAGTCAAGGTACTTTTTCCTGATTGAGTTCCCCCAACGATCGCCATTGTAAAAGGGGTTTTTAGCGTAATGTCAATGTCACCCTCTATCATACATACAAGGGAATATCTTTATGTCCGTGTGCTAACGTAGTCAAATGATCAATGACACAACGTTTCGTATCAAAGCCATTTAGACCCTTCTTTATAGTTGCACTCGTTCGAAGCACATGTTTCCGGCTTAGAATTGATTTAATCACCACACTGGTTTGAATATTTTCGTCCAATACTTTCCAATATTGGTCAAACGTGATTTGATTGGCGATTGCGGCTTTCTTGATCCCCTTGGCCACTTTTTTGGTATATATGGTCATCTTTCCGTCTTCAATTGAAAGTGCTTGAGCTCCGTACATTTTTGGTTTTGATGCCGCAAATCGAAAAATTACACTTTTTGGCATTTCGTCCTTCATCTTGCCGAGGCGCTTCTTGTTTTCTTGATTATTTAAGTGAGAATGCATTCCAGCATAGTCGCTCAAATCAAAACGTTCCTTGTTCTCCACCATGTCTTGATACAAATCCTGAGTTTCCACGTGGTAGACTAAGGAATCCGTGTCACCGTAGAGAACTCTGGCCTTGTCGCCGTACTTTTCCTTCGTGTAATCATAATGGAACTCATACATGAAACACTTTGAAATCTCTAGAATAGAGATTCCAACAGCAACTGGTTTATCCAAAAGCACTTGAGTCACTTTCTTCACACCCAGATGCACTTTATCGTTAATGGTAATTATTCGCTGATAAGTGGGTTTGTTGACAATCTTCTTGAGCTGCCTTTCTGTGGTGACGACTGTTATTGACGTTCGTTTTCTTTTCTGTTCTATTGTTTTTCCGAATGAAGAATTGTTAAGCTAAAAGGGCAAAAAGAATGCATAAGTATGACAGTCAACATAGTTAAGATGAGCAGTTGGTAATAGGTTACTTACCAACTTGAAAAAGTCTTTTTCAAAGTCTGTGATTGCCTTCTTCCTCATTTCGGTGTTGAACAAGATAAACGGTTTCATCCAGGCCCTCTGCGTAAATTTGACCGCACGATGAACTTGCGTAATGACAAGTCCAAGCTTGATGTACATCTTCAAGTTACGATAGTGTGTCACATAGTGCTGTTTGGGCAGCAGGTCAGCTACAAGTTTTGCGTTCTTGAACATAGATTCAGGTACTTGGAGATCTTGAATCTGCTGATGCTGGTGTGGGGCCACTTCGTCCTTATTCACACATCTCTTGGTTGGGGCTGGCGGGTAGTCGTTTAGCTTGTTATGAATCTCTGGCGGTATCTCAAGATTCACTTCGAAGAAGTAACCAGTCTCTGCATCGTCTTGCAGAGAATTTACGAAGGCGTTTGGATTGGCCCGTACTCTGCTCAGCTCATATTCAGTTAACCACTTGTAGTCTTTTTCAGGAAGAGCAGAACACATTGCTGATCCGTAGAGGTTATTAATATCGAGGAACGAAATGTAACTGTCAGTCTTTGTCTCATCGTACTTCTCTCCCATATACTTGTTATTCGCCTCGGCTGCGCGAACTCCACCAACACCGCACACACCACCTCGAAGTGCTGTTTCGAACCAACAATGCATTGTAACATCGACATAGTCCAGTTTGGCTTTCCCCATCTTGCAGCATGCATCATACGCGATCATTGGCAGACTAAAATAGTGAGCCAAGTCCAAGTTGTAAGAGTCCCAGAGAATTTCTCTGCTCCTCTCCATACAATCAGCTAGCAACGTCACATCTAGGAGTACGTAGAGATGCCAATCTCCAAGATTTTGCACGTTGAAACTCTCCCAGACTTGTTTAGCATGATCATATACTTTCTGATCTAGTGGCTGGTCATTCAGATCGTTGTAAAACTCCCTGATTGGTGGAAGTTGGGTCTCCTCAAAATTCGCAGGCGATTGCATATGTGTATATGGATAGGCACCTTTCTGTAGCAGCAAGTCTACATTGATTTGCTGTCCCAACTCTTGAATTTCTTGATCAGTTCCTCCACGGTTGTAAAGTTTCATTACATTTTCTGCTTTGCCGAAAATCTCCTTGGTAAGCTTGAAATCGTCCGTGTTGTTCTTCTTTAAAGTGTTTGTAAGATTTTCTAACGAGGAACTCAAGAATGAAAACGAGTCACAAAATCTAATTTGTTTATTCACTGTAAACGACATAAACTTTTCTGAAGAACACGGTATTATTGTCGCCTCCATCGTCTCGTCGAATGCTTGCACAAGGAAGTGGGAATCGTAAGACTTGAGATTGTGAATGAAACATGGAGATATCGTGCTGATTGATGCCTCCAAGTTGCATCGATTGTGAGCAAGGGCAACGAACTTTCCCGAACAGTGATCATGGTGGAATACAGCCATGTTTGGTCTGTCTTTAAACTCCTTGGATATTTCTTCTTTGCTTAGCCTCTTAAACTTTTCTCCACAAAAGTAGCATGGATCAAGTTTAGTTGGGTCTTCACGGATTTGCTTCTTAAGACTATCTCTCAGTTGAGGGTTAATTATCATGGATTTAGAACTTTGTTGCTGAAGTAGTTGTATGACGTCTCGTCGTAACTTGTGGTCTTGTAGTATTTCATCAAAAAATCTCTTGGCAACATTTTCTTCTTCGTCATCCGTACGGTAGACACTCCACTTAACTTTGCTTGCCAATCAACACACACCCAAGCGTAGCCGCACGGAATATGATTTGATTCTTCCACTTCTAGTCCGTTAGCGTTCCGTTTTCTTGTCTTTGGTTTGACAAAGGCCTCGAAATCTCCGTAATAGCGATATGGAGTGCGCACCATACGATGATACTGGTTGAAAAAGTAGAAGGGTTCTTCGGGCACGTCGGTTTTCTGAAGTTTCATTTGATAACAGAATTCGCGATGGTCCATGGCAGACACGAGTGTAGTGAAGCTATTTAGACAATTCCGGCAAGGATGTTTATACAGAGTACCAGTTCTTAGAAACGATGATAATTTTCTGATTAGGTTGAAATGCGAATTGTTTCCATCTTCGGTTTCCTCAATCACAAGCAATAAGTCAATTTCGATTAAGTTTGACTCCCTCACCGATTCGCTGCTCTTCTTGATTCTGTCTTTGAGTTCAAATTCCGCAAGTCTCTGAGACATGTAGAGCGGGAATGGAGAATTTCTTATGGCACGATGAACTGATGTCTTTTGAAGGTTGGTCAAAGCACTAAATGGTTTATCGCGATACTTGAAATATTCTGATCTTGCAGCGTCGCCCTCTTCGTAACCGAACACACTGATGGCAAAACCAGGGTTTTGTTCTTCGAATTTAGGAAGTTGGCTTAATGTCATCGGAAAGACAAGGCCGTCAAAGTTTAGTTTCTTCTCATTTAATACTTTTTTGTATTCTTCGATTTTACCATCGTATCTACAACTATGCGCGCCCCATTTCTTCTTGAATCCACACACTTTCTCGTGTGCTAAACACGAATACATAAAGCACCTCATCTTGTCCATATACACGATTGTCAATATTGAGGAGGACACTTTTGTCTTTAAACTGTAGCAAATTATTGTTGGGTATATAGGCTCCAGCTCTGAATGGGGCAAATGGAGAAATGCTGAATTGAAGTTTGGAAATGAAGTCTAAAATCCATCCACTTCCCTTGTGAATAAAATCATTACAACTTTCAATCAACTTGAAGGCGATGCTGTTAATTATTTCAGGAATGAAATGGCTCTGGAGGATAGTGTGTGGAAAAGCATGAAAAACTGGATCTGGTTTGGTATGTTTCATTAGATCACTTTGTTGTTGCTCAATGTCCTCAAAATCGACAACATCCGCAGCCAAATACGGGCGGTGAAAGTGGGCGTGCATCTCGGTGGCTATCTTCACGCACTTGTGTTCATCCAACTCTGTCTGGACGATGGATTGGAGTTCACGGACAATTAGTCTAAACACACTGGCTACGTCGGTGTAAGTGTGGCTAGCAGTGTCCAAAGTATAAACTCGTACGGTATTTAATATGGTGTTGGATAGACGAAGTTGGTTGTCCAGACCTTCACCTTCCTGGTTAAAGTAGAGTGGTTCGGCTGCCGTTGATCCATGATGTTGTTGGTAATATGCATCCAATGCTCCTTTGTAGGTGAACACTTCCCCGCATACTTTGCACGTACCCGTCCTGTAATCCAGTCTGGGTTGTTTTTGAGCGAGCGATGGTGAAGGGGCGATAGGCGGCGGCGAATCTTCAAAGTCAGCCAATATAATGGTACATTTACTGGGGCAACGTGATTCAGAACAGAACGTGCACTTTTCACTGTGATGATGGTTACAGTCACTACATAATTTAAAAATATCGGGATATGGGGCAGGAAGAGAATTTTCAAAGTCGTCCAGTATATAGTTACAAACACTAGGGCAGTGCTTTTCTGAACAAAACGTACAGTTTTCAGTATGTTGTTGATTGCAAGATGAGCAAAGTTGGACGGTGCATACATTTGCACAATGAAGTGCGGCACAAGTTTCACAGTGAATAATGTGAAACCCGCCACAAGCATCGCAAAAACTCTCTCAGGAATCCATGTTGCTGCAATAAAGTCTGAAGCTTGACTGACCCTTTTCTTGCTTGGTGTCGAGGTGCTTGGAATTTCTAGCGAATTCAGTTGCTCCAAAATTCTTAGAATTCAGCCGAGTACGTTTCCCCTAAATTCTTGGAAAAGGGTTGGAGTAGAAATAAAGTGTACAATTCTTGGAAAATGGTTGGGGTAGAATAAAGTGCTCAATTCTTGGAAAATGGTTATGCTAGAATAAAGTGCACAATTCTTGGAAAATGGTTATGGTAGAATAAAGTGCACAATTCTTGGAAGTCAGAAATATGGCTTTATTCAAAATCCTTGATGCAAGAAAAGTGACCCTAAAACAGGTAGAATCTATAAATAGAATTCTTGGAAAATGACCCTTTTTTCATGCGGTCAAACATTGACTCCCCAACTCTCGGAAATGCAAGAAAGGGTTTTATAGTCTAAGTTAGACCTAGGAGCGTGCAAATGCAACGCTTTTGGGGGTGTAACACCATTTTGAAATTTTCCCTGCAACCACTATGTTGCTTCTAGGTTTTTATTTACACAATGGCATGAATGAACTAATTTCTCTAAATTTAAGTTCCCAATTTAACACACAATTATTTTTATTTATTGCTAGTTGTTCCAGTCCGCCACTGTTGCCATTCTTCGTCGTGGTTGGGGTCAGGCCTACCTCAATGACCTCACGACCACTATCTTTGGAACCCCAAACCCGAAGTGGTCACCTTCCAACAATCTTTTGTGGAATCGGCTTCGTTGGGATGAATACGACGAACTGACTCATGTGACTACGGACAGTCAAGATCTTCTCAAATCATATGATGTTACCTCTCCAAATAATGACGACTCAGAGGGGGCTCTTGATTCGAGCACGAACGCTTTTCTTTCGTCTCGCGTCACCCCACCCAATGTGGAAATTTCGTGTACGTATGTCTTCAAATTTTTCTGTGTAGATACTAAAATCCGTTCAAAAATAACTCAAAGCCAACATTTCTTTTTTACGAACTACGACTTTCTTTGTGATATGCATGCCAATCACAAAGATTTTCTATTTATCCCTGTAACCTTTATTGCTGCATATTTTCGTGATTTCTTGCCTAAGTATTACTCTGGCTGCGGTCATGCCGCCTTTATTTTCGTTGACACGACGCGAAATATACTTGCTTATTACGATTCTAACTATATCGACGCCGACCGACACATTTATGACCGTGCAATTTACTATGCTGCTGAACAAATAGGAAAAGTTTGGGGGAGAAAATTTACTGTTCGTGACTCTACGGATCCCCATTATTACGAACAAATTAAGGACAAGCGTGGTGGCATAACATTAAAAAAGCATGACAATGACCTCTGCGACTTGTTCCCTTACATGACGGCGGGTCGGGGCGACTGCGCTTTCTCTGTGGCTGCTAGTGCTTGTCTTTTGTATTCTTCATCTCCACGAGAAGTCTCTGATATTGTTGGCTTAATAAAGCACAACAGACGAGTATCTTTAGACCCTGGTCGATTGGATGAGACGTATACCACTCACACTTCTGTATATCACTGGACCGTGTCTTTCATGCATTTAATGCGTTGCACTATTTACGATGTAAATTCCATCTTTCAGGATCAAAGCTATTGGCATATGCTCCACATTTTTGGTTATGACGATGACGGTCTTTGCAACCGAGCTTACGTCCGAGACTTTTGCAAAAAAGTTCGTAAAAATAAAAAAAAAAACTTTAGCTAAGGTTCAAAAGTATAAATGTATGCGTAGCAAAGAGGAGTGCTTGGCCCGCTTAAATAATAAAGCTAAAAAGCGAGCACTTGAGGGAATTGACCCGAGGCCAATTTCTTCTCCAATTAAACGCGACCCCAACGAACCGGTTTATTTACGTTTAGAACGGGATCGCCTCAACGCTGACTTTTTTGCCTCTCACCCTAATAAACGGGTTAAAATTGAATTGGCTTAATTTTTTATTCTCTTTTTGCGATCGCGAATTCTACTTCTTCGCATTATTTATTAGGTAAAAATATTCGAGTGTAACTTTACACACTATTATTATTTTAATATTAATAATTTTTAAATACATTTTTACACACTATTATTATTTTAATAATTTTTAAATAATTTTTTATTAAAAATCTTACTTTATTATTATTATGCGTCTTACTTTAATTTGTAAAATATTTTATGTAAAAATTTTTCGAGTGTTATGAAAAATTGTAATTTATGCGTCTCGCCTAAGGTTTATAATTTTGTACATTTTAACTTGTGTGTTTTTCTTAAAAAATATAAAAACTTGTATATTTGTATTTCACTTGTCCTTCACGTGCTCTATATTCATATTCATATGCATGCATATACTCATATACATATATACATGGTCTCATATACACTCATATACATGGGCTCGTCCTCTACCTTTTCTATTTTTAGCCATATATAGCGTGGGATATACCTATATCCGAACCACTATAGCGCGTGGAGCAGGTTTTTTAGCCCTATACTCAACCGGATATACCTATATCTGGCTGGGTATAGCGTTTGGAGTCAGGTTATACACCAGGTATACTACTATCATCTATGCAAAACGCACCAAAAGTGCAGAATAACTGGAAGAAATAATTACACAATTTTGATTAATCAGTATGCAAATGGTGCGACGCAGCTTGGAAAATTGATCGACGGAGGACTACAATTTTTAAATAAGTCGCACCGTTAGTATCGAACAATCAGTTGTCCAAAATGATACGAAACAATTGGGAAAATCGATGTAAAATGCACCAACATTGCAGAATAACTGGAGGAAATAATTAAAAAAATTTGACATCATGTTTTAATTCGTTCGTGCCAAAAGTCCAAATTTCGTAAAAACTAAATATTTATTTTCTTGCGTTATCCTACACTATTGGTGCAAAATTATATGATTACCATAAATATCTAATTTCCGTGATTGCTCTGCACCAATGGTGCAAAATTGGATAACACGTATGCACTTATTTTGTTGGCTAATTCTGCACCTTTGGTGCAAAATTATAGCAAATCATTATTGCAGGGTGAGCTACTTCTAACGTTACTACGGTTTATTAGCTCACCCTGCGTAGCATGAGAGCTATTGAATTCCTCTTGTCCGTCTGTCTGTCCGTCCGTCCGTGTGTTCACGAGTTTTTTGCATCAATTGATGCTATTTAAAAAGTCCCAAAACCATTTTTACCCTAATTGGTTGCACATTTGGTATGCCTTAATGTATGTCAAAATTATTTAACAATTTTTCCCGCTTATTTTCCATAATTGGTGCATAATTGTATCAAAGTTATATATCTAGTTTGTATAGTGCAAAACAATGGGGGCAATTGATGAATGTGCAGTGTCACTTAAGCAATCTTGACACCTTTCTGGGGTAGCTGGATAAGAGTCCAAATTATGTTAAAATTATGTATGTGTTTTTCACGCCTACGTCCCACTATTGGTATCAACTTGTGTCGAAACTATGTATCTCCTATGTCGGCTTATTCTGCACCTTTGATGCAAATGAAATCCAAATTCTGCCCGTTTTGATCGTTTATTCTGCACCTGTGGTGCAAAGTTATATCCCTATTATTATTCCAGGGTGAGCTACTTCTAACGTTACTACGGTTTATTTACGTTTCTGGGGAAAATTTACGATTTTTGTTCGAAAGTTAGCCCACACAGATAAGCTTAACCGGTAGGGGCCTTTCCATTACTGAAATTTTGTCTCTAAAATTCAACATTTTAAAAATTTTGTCATCAGCTTTGATAATAATTATAAAAATCGCAATTCCAAATCTCGTAACTAATGGAGGTTTAGGGACTTTTCCCGTTGAAAAATTTCCCATTGTAGCGTTACATTTAAACCACCCTGTACATATATTAATGCATAACACAACCGAATATTGTATTTGATCCGGAATTGTTACGTGATTACAAATGTGATATTTTTTTTTACCTATGTTAAGTACCAGCAAGTGTGGTCCCAACACATTCTACTGTATCAAACAGGATAATTGCATCCCACGATGGAAGCTCTGCGATAATATAAATGACTGCCGTGATTGGGCGGATGAGGAACTCGAGTGCGGATGTAGAGATTATCCCTGCTCTTCTCAGAAGGTTGGAAAATTTGTCTTTGTTCGGGACAATTTTATACATAGTGCAACGGAATTTAAGCTGAAGATTGCAATATTTTCGAAGAATATTTGGTACATGGTTGGCTCCTGGTTCGGGGGGTGATGTATTGCTTTCAATCAGTGTTTGCAAAAAGGCTGGCTTTTTGCTATTTCTTCATGCCTTTCTCCATGCCTGTTTGATGCCTTTTTGCTCGATTTTTGACGATTGAACCAGATTTCTTGTCGTTAATAACGTATTGAAGATATTGTAGCATCTACGTGGGTGTTTTATTATTGATTTTCAAAAGGTATGTTCCGCACTGTTTCTGACCAAACTTTTGATGAAATAATAAACTTCAAATACATTTAGGATGCTGTGATTTTTTTCAGTTCTGTAGGTTAACATTAACACTAGCAATAGCTCATCAAAATTTACCTCTAAAATATGCCAAAATTTACGACTTGATTTCGTTATCATCAGAAAACCGTTTCCCCCTGATGTCTTTCTTTAAGTTTCGAAACGAATAATAATCACCAAGGGTCATGTCTGGACTGTACAGGAGGTGGTTTATCTAGGTGAAGCGATTTCCGTCTGCAGCAGCCCTCGTAAAAGCCAGGTATGAGGTGGCGCTTTGGCGTGCTAAAAATGCACCAACTCTTTTTTTTGACCCCACGTTTTTCTTCAACCACAGCACACAGCTCCTTCTGGATTCCTGCATAGGCTGCCCCATTTATCATAGTATTTTTACCAATAAATGTAATAAGGAGGCGACCTTTGGTATCCTTGAAAATGGGAATCATCAATTTTTTGGCAGGTTTTTGCACTTTTGCTTTCATGGGCGGTGGCGACCCCCCGTGCTTCCATTGTGTGAATTATTATTTGGTCTCGGGGCATAATAGTAAACCCAAGTATCATATCCAACTATTAAAATATAAATCAAGTTCCAGGTTTCATTTGAAAGGGCAAAAGTTTCATTCCAAAAGTCGATTCGATCCAGTTTTTGAGATGCCGAAAGCAATTTTGGTACCCAACGGGAGGAAGCCATTTTCATACCGAAGACTTCAGTTAACATGGAACAAATTGTTGGTTTTGGAACACCCATCTCATCTGCTAAATAGGGCAGTTTCAATCGCGGATCTCTCATTATTGGTTCCTCTAGTTTCCGGAGCCTTTCTGTGGGAGAAACAGATTTTGGGCGTTCTAGCGGCTTTTTGTCCCAGACTTTTTTTCGCCATCATTTGAAATTATTAACGCAATTGAATTTGTGTTTTGTGTTGGGCAGTTTTCATCGTAAATTTTAAGCATTCGATCATAAATCTGCGACACGTATTGCCCCTCCAGCATTAAAAATTAAATCACGCTAGGATATTTAATTTGCAAATCTGACATTTTTTCCGTCGAGGTAAAGTTTGCTGATTTATTTCTAGTGTTCATGTTAACCTACAGAACTGAAAAAAATCACAACCTCCTAAATGTATTCGAAGTTTGTTATTTCATCAAAAGTTTGGTCACAAACAGTGCGGAACATACCTTTTGAAAATCAATAATAAAACACCTACGTATTTAATGTTTTTAAGATAGTATTGGAGTGTTCTGGCTTTCAGCGATACTTCAAATTAGTTGAATAATTTTCCATAGATATGTTTTAGAGATGTTTTTCAGGGTTGGGCAAAATACATGGGTTGCAAAATACAAAATGAAAATACACTATTGTGAACCTTCAAAATACAATTACAAAATACAAAATACCCGAATCTCATCAAAATACAAAATACAAAATACTTTTGCCCAAAATCGACGAAACTTCAAAATACAAAATACGAAATACGTACTTAAAATACATTTCAAAATACAAAATACTACTGCCATATTTAACCCGGAAAAATGCAATTCAAGCTCAAATTTCAAAAGTTTTGCTAACTGATTTTATTTCACAGCGTTATTTGGAATTTAGTAATTAATGTAATTATGTTACTGGGCATGTGTGATGTCATTTGAATTTCATTCTATATGAAATTAATTATATACGAAAAAATTATATATGAAGAAGCCCGCAAATAATTTCAATCTATCTAATTTTAATCTTTCTCACACTACAAAAAGACTTTATCGTACGACATAGCGTGGACAATGAAGTAAAAATATAGAAGTTTTAATTACGATCTTAATACTTGATAAAAATTTTAAAATGAAAATTAGTCACCCGCATATGTAAATATAAAATATTTTGTGTAGCTTTCTGGCACAGCCAGAGTCCATTCTTTCTATTCTATGGAGTCCAGAAACTGAAAATAACCGATGAGGAATGGTAGCAATAGATATATTGCATAGACCAACTCTTGTTCTTCTCATGAGTTCGTCTCATATTTCTCAAATGTATTTTGTAAAGTATTTTTGTATTTAAAATACATTGACCGACTTGAAAAATTAGAAAATACAAAATACCCGGCTAGCTTCAAAATACAAAATACTTTCATCTGAACCATGGCCCTCAAAATACAAAATAGTATTTTGTATTTTGTAATTTGTATTTTGTATTTCAAATAGTATTTTGGCCAACCCTGATTTTTTTAAAACATCGTTATCAGGTTAATTAATCAAATTTTGGGCTAAAGATTAGGGATGCACCGAGTGGTGAAAAATAAGACTCGGCCTAGCACCGAGTACTCGACAATTCTTGAAAGGAGTACTCGGCCGAGCACCGAGTACTGAGTAATACATAAAAATCGGGCAACATCTAATAACAATAGACATCTCGTAGCATATTCTACTTAATTTTGGAGATACTAGTGTCAATCGATCACAAATATAATTAATACATCCAATTTGTGAAGGCGCTACAATAATGTAGACAGGTTTGTCTGAGATATTTACATACAGAGAGGTGTAAACGTGTCTCAAAGTTAAAAATTGCACACTTTCCAAATTCAATGCATGTTTTTTCTTATTCGGATACAAATATCTATCCCATCCTTATGAGATATAGTCGCGTGAAAATGTGACATTAACTACACAAATCTGTTATCGGTTGAAATTAATTTGGTCAGAATCGGTGAGAATACGTTTAATGATATCCATTGCTAGTACAGTTTTTAAAAAATCTTTAATTTCGTCGTCGCTCATGAATTTCGACTTAAAATACGCAAAAATGTTACGAAGTATGCTTTACAAAAACCAGAATGCAAGAAAACTTCTTGAAATCAGTTTCATGGACAAAATAATTTGTTACAAATTGCCAAAAAAATTGAGAAAATACTCGGTCGAGTGGTTCGACAATACTCGGCCGAGTCCGAGTAGTAAAAATACAGGCCGAGTCGGCCGAGTACTCGGCCTGGCCGAGTACTCGGTGCATCCCTACTAAAGATCATATTTAAGAGAAGTATAAAAAACGAATGAATAACTTTCACTTTAGTTTTATCACAGGGTTTTTGTCTCATCTCGCTCCAATTAGCAAAAGGCAAAAAGGCACCCATTTTTGTGGGGCAAAAAGGCACTGCCTGCCTTTTTGCTCTGCACACACTGCTTTCAATGTTGTGTAATTCTGTTTTAGTATTTAGTTGCCAAGGCTTAATCACAATAGAGATTTAACTTTTTAATCTGGTTATTTAATAAATACAATTTATGGAAACTAAACACAGCGAATTAATGGAGGACGAGCATGTGCATACATATGTACCTGCCATTAGTTGTACATATAGAGCAATAAAAAATGATGCCTTTCTGGACACATATGTTGCCAGCTACTTGCGTTCTGGTTTTTTTAGTAAAGCCTAATGGCATAGAAAATTATAACCTAAATAATCCTTCATTAGTTAGGACTATAATATTATCCAGGGGACATTGGATAGTACATAAGGTTGTTCAGTTGATAGAAGAACAAGAAAAGCAATAATACATACTTTTTTATTAGATACATATGAATTAATCAAAACTATGAGAATTTGCTGAATATCGTAGCGAATTTTAAATTAGTTTTCTCAGCAGTGGTATTGACAAAAATTTGCCAGAATTTGATGACACAAATTCCCACACGTGTGGTGTTCGGGTACAAACAAATTAATCGAATTACATGAAAATTGTTACGAAACGGTTATCATATTACATAAAAGTCAATAAGAGAATTAATCATGATTCAAATTAATGGTTTATTACACTTGTTTAATTTTGTACATCGATAAATTTCTTACCGAACCTAACATTTTCAATATCGTTTGCGGTCACTTAATCGGTGACACGGGCCATCGAGAACTATTTAATTGCTTTGCCAACCTCCACCTTGGCAAATTTGGCCCATTATCTGGCACGCTTATGCCATGAGTTATGTTAAATTTGTACAATCTTGTCGTGAATTTATAATTAATAAGCGTTCTGACGACTATTATTATTATCTATGAAGTAAGAGTTAGAAAAAATGTAGTTAGGTATTATTATGCTTCTTATATAGTTATAGCATTTTGTGTCATGGTTTGCAAACCAGTTATTGTTAACTGATATCCATTTACACGTGAATAAAAGTTGAAATGAAATGAAATGAAATGAAAATAATTTCAAGGACAATGGAGCAATTAGCCGTGAATAAAAAGAGCTCGCAAAATTCTTACCCCGACACAAGAATCTACCCCGAGAAGACATTAGCATCATAATTATCTGAAAACTTACAAAAACTTGGTAAGAAATACATGATTATTTATAATTATTTATTACTGAATTTTAACACTTTGGGAATTAAAAATGCTGAAATTTCGTCAGGTTCAGTATATAATTCTGCACACTCTTAAAAATAATATCACCCTTTTGAAATGTAAATGCACTCTAAATATTTACTTATGTTAAGCAAAGTATACTAAATCCTGACCAAAATAAGCAAATCAGCAAGTCAATGTTACTCTCAATTCAGCATAGTGTTCTTTCTCAACATGGAATCCAGATTGAATTTATTTTTAAAAATGGTGACATTATTTTCAAGAGTGGACTATTTTAATCCCTAAAATTAACCGATTTATGTATGTAACCGAGCCGTAAAATATTTCTACATTTTATGCAAACAAATTTCTTAATTTCAAACTGTACATATTAAGTTTCCAGTCATCATGACAACGCCATCCAAGCCGGTCATCTTTTTCGCCGCGGTGCTGACGCTTTCGTTCTTCCTCACCTACGCCACGGCCAGGCGTGCCTGCAACAACGGGGCGTCAAACTGCCTGGCCTGCGTCTGCAACGAGTGGGACGACACGGCCGTCTGCTGCACTGGCGAATTTAACGAGAGCAACGGCAATTGCGAGGGCATCCTCAAGGGAAAGAACGGACCCTTCAAGAAGTGCTGCGGAGGAAAACGTGGCTTTGGAAGGTGCTGGTAGATACATACATAACCACGCCAACAGAAAATGTTTGTCTTAAATTTCGTTTCATTTGAATAATTGGAGATGCAAGAATTTTAATATGCAAATTCTCATTTTTGCAAAAACATTAAAAGTGTATGTACCAAGTTACCACTAATTGGTAAAAGTATTGGACTAACCAGTCGAAATAAAATACTATCTTTGAATATGTAAATAATGTGAATATGTACTATTCTGTCTTGTGCTCTTCTTAACCGGTTGAATCGTCTTCTCGTCAATTTGAAATTAATTAAATAATTTCCTAAATATGTAAGTACATATTTCTGAGACCAAGGGGTTAAATAGGCACAAGTTTGCTGTTTTACTTATTTACAATACCAATCTTTTATTGGAGCTCGTATATAAGTTACCGCTATTATGTATAAATATTTGGTGGTAGTATACTTCCGCCTGGTTATATGAATATGTACATCCTGTCACCGAGTGGTGGGTGTTGCCAACACTGACGGATTCAACTCCGCTGTAACCATGTGGTGACTTATTATTCCTATTCGGTAAAGCCACGTAAATATGTATGTATACTCATGGGGTGGTACAATTTGTTATGTAGAATGAACACATTTGTGACCTTCTGTTGATTTATTTAAATGTCCCCACAATCTAAACATTTAATTAGAAATTTGAATATTGATTAATATTTAAATACAACGTTTGTAATGTAATGAATTCACAGTATTCGTAATTATAATATATATAAGACGGAAGATCAGAGAAGCAACAAAACCATACATAAAGTGTGATACAAAACAAAGTTTTACGTTTATCTTGTATCTTAACAAATCATGCCAAGTTTAAAGGAAAATTTATTCCCGAAAGGATCCCAAAAATTTAAAATTATTTCCCTTGAAACTTATTTAGATTTTCGTCTGTGAAGTTTAACATCTCCAGCTGTCGAGAATACTCCAACAGTCCATCCAGAACGCGCTGGAATACGAAAACATCTGTCCTGTCCAACATTACACTGATTAATCCAATCACAGCTCTTCTGAGATGATGCCCGTCGAGGAATTCATGCGATCTTGTAACAACTTTAACGAGCTCAAAGTAAATTCGAATCTGACGCTTTCTAATGATATTCAATTCCACGTCATCATCATCAATAGCCAATCTCAATAAGTTCCAAATCGAATTTACGATGCCTGCACACTCCTGCACGATTTCAGTATTACATTCCTCTCCTACAAGCATGAAGAGTAGTTCCCCCCAGAATTTATCCATCTCAGCTTTAGGCTTAAGGTGGAGACGTTCCTTTACAAACTTTCGAACCTGTGGAAGATTTAAATTACAAGATATAATAAAATTAGTTCATCAAATTTAATAAGCAAGGGTGACGCATGAGACAATTCTGGGCTGTTGATTTCTCGTAAAATTGAAAGCATTTAATTCCTTACATAAATTTCGACATCATTATTTCTACATAAATTCATATTTATTCCATACAATCAGTAAAATTTTAGCAAATTTTGAATATTAATTTTAAACTAACGCCATCCTAACGCCACGAAAGGTACCATACCTGATTCTCCAAAATATTTCTCCGTTCGCGATACAGTCCTCGATTCACCAGCCAGGTCCCTATAGTTTGACAATGACGGCATTCTTCACTTCCCTCCGATGGAGGGACGATCACTATATTATACAACGGTTTCCACTCTTTTTCGTGCAAGGCGGGTACGTTTGAATAAAATTTCGCTAGTTTTCCAGAAGTGAATGGCCCGTGTTTCGATGAATTTATAAGTTCCTTGTAGACTTGGGATGTTAAGTGATTCAATTCCGCTATTTGAGTCACAGCCACATATCTGGGGTCTAATCCATAAATGACCAAGACCCCTTGGGCAAGATCAGATGCCCAGTCGTGCGCCTTATCGCTTGCATCACAGCTACACTTGGCACAATCATCAACCACACAAGAGGCGCATGCGTCAGCGTATCCAATAACAGCAGTCCGACCGCCATACCTTGCTGCAACGGAAACACTGTTCATTGGTTCTCCATGAAAATCGCTGATCAGGTCGATAATATCATTGCTGAGAAGGTATAAATCGAGACACCTTCTTATAGAGGGACAAATTCGGGTTCCAATCGGATTGAGCCTGTCATCAACTGGAATTCCAGCCCCATCTGCAAGCACAATGGGGAACTTGAGGAATTTGGCCAGAAACCCATCCAACCATCGGACTTCGTTATATTCCAACGGCGATGGCGCTTGGTCATCAGTAACCCTTGGCAAGATATCACCATTCTTAGCCCCTGCCGTGATCTCATTCTTATACACCAGGAATGCCGCAGTAATTACGACTTGTTCCATAATAGCGGCGTACTTCCCTCCGCCATAAAGCGTAACAGAGTCATTTAGCGCGGCGCGGTATGCCTCCTTAGTGGCAAAATTGGAACCATCATATACATCGAGAAAATCCATGCAGAATGGGAGACATTGGGCTGATGCGGCAATAGAAAGGTCGCATAAATCAAAACCCCTGGTGAAAACTAGGATGTAACCGTTTAAGACGAAATCTCTGATACTACGGGCATACAATTCTGCCTCGTTGGTTACACCCATTTCGGCGTAATACTCCTTTACCCCATCTCGCTCTTTGATGCTGTCCTTTTTCAACTGAAGAGGGAACGGTTGTATTTGGTAGAGCGAAGATGTGAAATCTTTTTGAACCTTTTCGGCCGAAAAATCATGTATGATACGAAACAAGTTTGCTTCTACCCTGGTATTCTTGAAACATGCGCGTACAGCGGGGTGACGGACCCGAGAAATGATGGCTTCCACAAGGGGCGAAGTACCGCCAGAATTAATAATCAACTTGTCCCCAAAAGAAAGATATGGTTTCCCTAGGCGAGTTATTGATTCATCCACATGTTCAGTATCAAAGTGCCCCGCGATGGAATAAATTTCCTCTTCCACGTATCCCAAGATGTCTCCAATAGATGCCAAAGTCCATGGTGTGTCTCCCAGCGAATCAGGGAATGAGGGATGATCGTTTATATTCCCGTCTACTTGGGCAATCGCTTCCCACATCTTTTGAAATTTAGCTGAATACACGTGATACATGATGGACCAAGTTTTTCTCAGGTTGTCTCAGTCTGGCAGTTTAACTTGAAAGGGGAGAATATTTTGCGAATAAATTGGTCATGATAATGATATAGATAAATACTAGACATACTAGACAATACTAGACTAGATAAATACTAGTTATACAAATGCGTTACGTTATGAAAATTTCCGTAATTCTCCCAGTATCGACTTTAGAGTTTATAAAAATCCAAATTTTCGGACAGAACGTACAAAGTTTTTGTATGTAGGCCAATTATAATTATGCCGCCAAAATTTTGGCGGCACAAACCTAAGCTAGTTACGAGATTCAAAAAATATCATTGCAAACTGTCTATCTAATTTAATGAAATCTAATACTTCTAAGTATGCACATCAACCATTATCTCGTCAATTTTCCACTTACCTTCCACGCACAGAGCGGTAAAAAAATATGGTTACAAGACAACTAATTTCCAGAAAAATTCAGTAAAATGAACAAACTAAAGATTTTCACTGGATGCTAGGAATTTTAATTTTTTAATTTTGTTGGAAAACAAGATTTGTTATCAAATTTCTTAACCATTCCGTAGACTGTTAAACGTATGAATTCACGCAAATTACCTTAAATCAGGAACAACAAGGGACGACTCGGTTGTTAAGTCTCGACTTAACGAAAATCTGAGCAAGCCACGCATTAAATAGGCAGAAAGAAATGCAAAATTTGATATTCTGATACACTTTTCCGTCCCACAAGGTACGTGTCTGGTATTTTTCTTACCGATCATCCTGAAAATTTCAAGAAGATCGGCTCTGCTTAAAGGAAGATCCGTGCGAAACATGTCTTACATGCGCATTGTCAGTAGATTTTTAAAAAGAGAACCTACCCGAAAAATGCTTTCATGTTAAAAGAGTGTCTTGTTTATAAAAATCAAACCATAATTGCACAATGATAGAAAGTTTTATCCTGCATTGCTCAATGCTTTATTTCGTTAACCATGAAATATTTTCAAATTATATTAACATTTTTTTATACAAATATTTATGTATAGTACCCAATTATTTTAATTGAACATAAGTCTTACCCAGGAAAAAATGGGAGGAGGAACTCACTTTCGTAGAGTTGGTGTCCAAATTGTAGGCCGGGTGTGGTTGGGGGAGGTTAAATTGCCAACGTTTCGAACTCTTGTTCTTTTTCAAGGCGGCGGAGGGGAAGAATTTTGAGAAGTTGTGACTTCACGTGCCGAATTGTGAGTGAGGAAGGAAGGGTAAAAAAGGGTAAAGGAAGACCGTTAACGCGTGCGTAACGGTACTACGGTCTGCAACCACTTCATCCGCAATCACGATATTGATGATATCATCATCACTGCCCTCTGCAACGCTCCTTCTGATGAAAGAAAGCGTTTAACACTTGAAAATAAAATCATCTTTCTTTTCCAGTCCAACAAGCCCCCTGGCTTGAACGTTAACTTCAGTTTCCTTCTAAAATAGTTTTTTGGCAAGTTCTACATACCCTCAGGGCGGTTTGCATTGCCGACGGGTGTTTGGGCGACCCCGAGGTACCTGAGCCTGGACCGTTACGCACGCGTTAACGGTCTTCCTTTACCCTTTTTTACCCTTCCTTCCTCACTCACAATTCGGCACGTGAAGTCACAACTTCTCAAAATTCTTCCCCTCCGCCGCCTTGAAAAAGAACAAGAGTTCGAAACGTTGGCAATTTAACCTCCCCCAACCACACCCGGCCTACAATTTGGACACCAACTCTACGAAAGTGAGTTCCTCCTCCCATTTTTTCCTATTATTTACTCACTATGCACATTCTACCAAATAAGTCTTACCCAGTATTGTCTTGTGGCAGGTTTAGGTCATCTAATTGACAGAATTGCATTTCCTTAATAGACTGAATTTATTCGCGCAATTCAGAACAATTGTGCTAGCCATAAATGCAACACTGGTGTGTTGTGTGCCTTTGTGGTCTTCCTCAAACATGGCACTGAGTACCTGAAACATGCACACTGCAGAAACCCAGACGATTAAGAGTGCTGATATAGCTGAAATTCCCACAAGTCTGGAGTTCTTATCCTTATGTAATTTGATAAAAAATAAAGGGAAATGCATTTAAATTAATGCAGGTACAATTGGTTATGATTTTTGACTCACAACTAAGTTGACCGATAGCGAGGGTGAGTCTGGTTCTTACATCCTTGAAGTTTGTAACTGCAGCGTAATTAATAGGCTCACAAGGAAACATACCGAGGTGTCCAACGAGTTAAGGGTCGACACCTCTACCAAAATGACCACAATATATGACTTATGAAACAAACTGAAGGAATTTCCGTGTAAAAATCACTTTTGGTCAAGTTGTGACGATATTTGTGACGAGCGCATGACCATCGGGTTGCCAGCGGGAGAGGTCGGCCGATGAACGATCAGTTCGAACACAGAGAAGCGTCGTCGTCTTCAGAGATTTCAAATTCTTTCAAATTTTGAAAACATCTTGAAATTTTGAAAAAATTTGAAATTTTGAAAAATTTTGAAATTTTGAGAAAACTGAAATTTTGAGAAAATTTTGAGAAATTTTTGAAATTTTGAGACATTTTTGAAATTTTGAGAAATTTTTGAAACTTTGAAGAAATTTCAATTTTTTTTCAAAATTCTAAGATGTTTTTCAAAATTTGAAAGAATTTGAAATCTCTGAAGACGACGACGCTTCTCTGTGTTCGAACTGATCGTTCATCGGCCGACCTCTCCCGCTGGCAACCCGATGGTCATGCGCTCGTCACAAATATCGTCACAACTTGACCAAAAGTGATTTTTACACGGAAATTCCTTCAGTTTGTTTCATAAGTCATATATTGTGGTCATTTTGGTAGAGGTGTCGACCCTTAACTCGTTGGACACCTCGGTATGTTCCCTTGTCAGTCCAATGTCAATCATGCATTGCGTGCCATATCTCAGATTTTATGGCTAATTTTACGATAAATACATAATATGTAAGTACTTCAATAAAGTCAATAGTGAAAAAATACAAATTCTAAATTCGACATTGGCCGAAATTTCAAATTCTTTGGAAAACATAAAATATTTTTCTGTTTGAAGCACTGGATGTCACGTAATTTTGGAAAGGTTTACCTCAACGTAAAAGTTGTTGTAGGCACTACAAACTAAATTCTAAAATTTGATAAATTCGAAAGATTTGAATCTTTGCCATTTTCTAATGCTAACTTCAAAACGCTCTAACTTTTTGCACCCTGTCGTCTGCAACCCAAATTTCATAAATTTGAATGCCATCTTAAATTCCTAAACTACCATAGAAAAATTAGGTTGTAGACGAGAGGGAGCAAAAAGTATATTGATTTCTGAGACAGATTAATACATGTGAGCTTATGGATGTGAATATTAACAGAATCATCGAAAAGCAAGAGGCGTAAACAAAACTTTTAGTGAAAAAATTTAAAGTCACATCGATCAAGACTTATTTTTAATATTAAGTTCTAGAAAATGTAAATACAAAAATGTACAGCCTTAACTGCGCACAATGGTTTCAAATGAGATTTCCATTCTCAAAAATAAAATTTTGAGAATGTCTAACTTTTCTTTTGCATATTTCGAAGGAGTGAGGCACAAGGAGTATTGGAAAAATAGTTCCATACTGCCACACCCCCAGGGGAGGAGTTTCTCCCCCAGCCCCCCCTAAACGAGTTGCGTGAAAACTGATTACGGCGTTGTATTCTGCATCATTTGTTATGACAAAACTGGATATAATCTTTTTTCGAAATTCCGCATGTTTTCCGAGATATGTATTGGGGTGCAGAGTTTCCCCGCATATGATCTTTAAATAGGTCCATTTTTTACCTTGTTGCGACGAACGTGGAAGTTAGCTGAGGAGGACAACCCTTCACCGACAGAATCACCGATCTTGATGCCCTTTGGATATGTTGTAGTCCTAGGTGAGTCTAGCAAAAGTGAAGAAGGATTTCATTCCATGGCCCCATTTGCGCCCGCCACACCCACTCAAAGGTGCGAAAAACACGAAAAATACCTTGTTTTCGTTCATTCAAAAAATCACCAAAAATCCAATTTTGTTCGGATTTTCACAATTTAAGCGTTTTTGTGATCTTAGATAGTTGCTTTATCATATCCAATAGCAAACTCAATTTTTTTGAAATTTTGATTTTTTCGAGGGCATACCCCTGGTCAGGAAATTTCCGAAAATATTCAAAAAATTAAAAAAATTGGGTTTGCTATAGGATATGATAAACCAACTATCTAAGATCACAGAAACGCTTAAATTATGAAAATCCGATCAAAATTTGATTTTTGGTGATTTTTTGAATGATCGAAAACAGGGTATTTTTCGTGTTTTTCGCGCCTTTGAGTGGGTGTGGCGGGCGCAAATGGGGCCATGGAATGAAATCCTGCTTCACTTTTGCTAGACTCACCTAGGACTACAACATATCCAAAGGGCATCAAGATCGGTGATTCTGTCGGTGAAGGGTTGTCCTCCTGAGTATGATGTCTAATGCTACTCTTCGTAGAGTACGAAGACCAAAAAGAAAATCGCTGCGAGCTATTCAGGTTTCAAAAATATTGGTTTGGGAAAATTGAGACGACGTTGTGTGAAGGCCAAGTTAACTTTTTGGGGGCTTGTGGGCCATTGATTTTTTTGCACTTGATTTGGGCTTAACTATTGGCTTCCTGGTCAGGGTAAGGAAAACCCCGGGATTTTGCTATTGAAAACGCATACCCCGGGGTTTTACCTGGGTAGTCGGGGTAGTCGCGGTTTTGGGGGCAAACTGAGTCAGTGTCTCATGTACTAAGTTCAGAAATGACTAAAAAAAATCAGTTTGTCAGTAATTTAGCAATAAGACTGCTTATTAATTATATTTTAATGAGTAATTAATTTGTTGAATTGCTAGCAATACCCTGTTATCATGTTTTTTTTATTTGAAAACCCCGACTACCCGGACGACCGGTCGGTATTGCTCAAATTTGCTACCCCAAAATCCACCAAAACCCGCAATACCCCAATACCCCAGAAACCCCGGGTAGCATACACTGGTCCTGGTGCACCTACTGCCCTTGTAAGTCAAATGAAATAATAACCCCATGGGGGGTTCCACAGTTTTTTAACCAAAAATCTCAAAGTAAATAAATAAATAAATTGAAAAAGTAAATAAATTTGTCATGTATTTAAATATTTTGTTTCCCCTATGAGATAATGGATTAGGGTTGGTTTTTTTATTGACATTATGTAAATGCCTTTATTTCCCTAATTGGTTGAATTAGAGATTGTTTGTCATGTCTTGCATGTGCATTCCCAGTAGGTAAATACTGTTTGATTTTTAAGAGGAAAACCTGTCCGATAAAAGCTTTCATGGTCAGAGAGTGTCTTGCTTAAAAAATCAAACCATAATTTTCGTACAACTATAGAAAGTTTAATCCTGCCCTGCACCTGCCTTTCGTTGAGGATACAATATTTTAAAATTAGGTTAATAGACATTTTTATAGACAAATTTTTATAGGAGGCAATTGTTTTAATCAAGCATAAATCTTATCCTGCATTGTCTTGTGAAAGGTTTAGGTCCTTCAATTGGCAGAATTGCATATCCGCTCTAATTTTTTTGTGCAATTCAGAACAATTGTGGTATACACATTTATGTATGCAACACTGGTGTGTTGTGTGCATTTGTGACCTACCTCAAACATGGAACTGTGTACCTGAAACATTTCACTGGAGAAATCCAGACGATTAAGACTGGTGATAAAGGAAAGTCACGCAAGTCTGGAGTCTTCTCTTATCGAATTTGATGTAAAATTCAAGGAAATTTGTTCAAATTAATGCAGGCAAAAATCTTTATGAAACCTATTTTGACTTCTGACGCAGAACTACAATTTGTAATTTGGCAGATAGCGAGGGTGAGTCTGGTTCTTACATCCTTGAGGTTTGTAACTGTAGCGTATTTAATAGAAATCATGTATTAATTTGAGCTACGATGACGAAATGTTTATATCGACATGAAGCCGTAATGTTTCAAGTTTGAAACTCCGTACACAAATGTCAAACGTATCTGCCGATAAGATCTTCTTCGGTAATTTCTAATCTCGCAGATAGGCTAAAGGTCAGGATTATTGTTTTTCTGAAAAAATTTGAGGCGTCGAATTAAATAAAACGTAAATTATCGCATGTTTTTGTCATTATAAACTGGTATTACGTAAATCATTACCAACCGGAGTACATATATATGATCTAGACACAAAGATTTCAAAATTTTAGCCGGGTCTCTAATTATGGCCGGGTCCTTAATTATGGCATGTCTTGTCCGCTGTGTCCCCGTTCATAGCCCATTCAAGAAAAATGGTGCACATTATGTTAATCAACGAATAAGTTCAATTACTAATTTTTTCTATGGATTTCAAGTTAAGAATGGACATATCGTGACAGCAAATTAAAAAGGCCTACCAAACCTAGTTTTAAAATGTAGATTTAAAGTGAATGGGTAACTGGTGGCAGCCTTGCGAAATAAGAAAACTCAAATTGGGTCAGCATGATCTTGTAAAATTTAAAATTTTTGGCGGAACAAAATTTAGCGGGTCTCTAATTGTAGCCGGGTCTGTGGCTTTGGATTTTAGTCCCGGCTATAAATAGAGTATTTACGATACTTATTTACATACACACTTCCGCTTTTGATTCTTGTTCTTGATACATTATTTATTTTATAAAAGACATGAAGACTCTAAGTTTTGTTCAGTGTGAAAGTTTCACACTGAAACTTTAATTGTGAGATTATTTAATAGGGCGATTAGAGTTAAAATAAGTCAGATATTGGCGCATCAAGGAATAACAATATATGCGTATTCAAATTGCGCAATTTTTTTCATCAAAACAAAACCATTTCGGTTAGGCAGTGGCTTTAATTAATTCGCAACATTTTCAAAGCACTGTAATTGATAAAACGTTGGCAGAATCTTTTGTATGCACATATGTATATTGGTATTACGACACATGCTGATCGGCTAAAGACGATTAATCTAATGATGTATATGAAACTCGTTATCAAACGGTTAAAAACAGATTGTATGTTATATATTTAAAACTTTGTTCACAATAAGAGAATCTATCATGATTTAGACCACAAATTGAATCTCTGGCCATTTCTCTTCTTTATTTTGCCACATCAATAAATGTATTTCTCCAGCAGAATGAAACCACACGTAGAAAACTTAAGTGTCGTTCGAGGTAACTTAATCGGCAACAAGGGCCATCGGGAACAATTTCATTAGGGTTGCCGTTTTTATCCGATATTATCCTATGCGATACGGATATCCGACCCTTGTTATAACATGCATCCTATCCGAGGCTCGGAAAGGATAATTATCCAAATTAATAAATTAATAAATTAATTTCGGGTTATCCGATCGGATAGGATAGGATAGAATCGGCAAGTTGCCGACGGCAACCCTAAATTTCATTGCTTTGCTACCCTCCGCTTTGCAAAGTTAGTTGATATGTGGCACACGCTTTTCCCATAATTTCAAGGACAAAGAGGCAATTAACTTTGAATAAAAAGAGCTCGCATAATCCTTTCCTCGACACAAGAATCAATCACGGAACAATATCAGATTCACAATTAAACTTTCAGTAACTAGGTAAGAAATATTTACGTGATTATTTATATTTAGTATTTAGTACCGAATTTTCAAAAAAAACAACCCGTTGTGTACATACATATGTACACAACGGGTGGTACTAATTCGCCATACTCTTAAAAATAATACCATCCCTTTAAAAAGTAAATGCACTCTGAATTCTACCTGTATGAAGTAAAGTACCTACACACTATTTAAATGTGGGCCAAGCTTAACTCTTCATCAAGTAAATGTTACTATGGGTTTAGCATAGTGTTCTTAACACAGAATTCAGAGTGAATTTAGTTTTCAAAAGGGTAACATTATTTTCAAGAGTGCACTATTTCAACTTCATTCCATAAAATTAACCGATTTTTCTTAGCCGTTATGTTTATTGACACTCTTAGAAATAATTTTACCCTTTTGTAAAGTATTCTAGATTTCAATTCTAAATTAAGTAAATTATACTAAATCCTGAGTAAGTTTTACTCTTTATCAAGCTAACGTTACTATAGATTTATATATTATACTTTACTTAATTTAGAGTTAAAATCGCTATTACTTTTCAAAAGGGTAAAATCATTTCTATTTCTAAGAGAAGGGTATGCTACCCTTGGTTTTTTGGGGTATCGGGGTATTGCGGGTTTTGGTGGGTTTTGGGGTAGCAAATTTGAGCAATACCCACGGGTAGTCGGGGTTTTGAAATTTTACAAAATATGATAACAAGGCATTACTAGCAATTCAACAAATTAATTACTTATTAAAATATAATTAATAAGCAGTTTTGTTGCGAAATTACTGAAAAACTGATTTTTTCATTAATTTCTGATCTTAATACATGAGACACTGACTCAGTTTGCCCCCAAAACCTCGACTACCCTGACTACCCCGACTACCCGCAAAACCCATGTAAAACCCCGGGGTATGGGTTTTCAATAGCAAAACCCCGGGGTTTTCATTACCCTGTCTAAGAGTGTACATTTTATGCAAAAAAACATTTTTAAATTTCATACTACATTATTTTTTTCAGCCATTACCACGCCATCCAATCAGGTCGCCTTTTTCGCCACGGTCCTCACGCTTTAGCTCTTCCTCACCTTCGCCACGCGCCTGACGCCCAGCGGGGCGTCCAACTGCTTGGCCTGTGTCTGCAACGAGTGGGACGACACGGCCGTCTGCTGCACCGGCGAATTTAACCGGAACAACGGAAATTGCGAGAGCATCCTTAAAGGAAAGAACGGCCCATTCAAAAAGTCTTGCGGAGGAAAGCGTGTCTTTGGACGTTGCTGGTAACCATGAAAATACAGATATAATTTTAATGCAATTTCATGTAAATAATTTGGCCTGCCAAACAATATGTATGTAATTCGTAATGTTGCAAATGTATTAAACTTGTTTACTATGATAAATTAGGGGTACAGAATATTTATGTTCGAATTATTTAACATATATTTTTGAGTTCGTTCTATAAGTATTGGTCCGACGGTCGAAATACTTGTATTTCGTGTTTCCGGCTGGTAAATTTTTTCCCTTGCAAAAATTAGCGGAGCGAGCAGTACCGATACTTGATAATACTCTAATCAAACCTTATCAGTGCGTTCATTAACTTTTTAACTTTTGCTTTTTCACTAGCATCCAACCAAGTTTCAATCTCTTCGTTAAGCTCTTTTTTATTTGCAGCGATAAATTTCAGCACGTTATCTTCCAACGTTTCCAGCCGTTGATCTACCTCCAACTAGAAGTAATCACATTCATTCCAAAACTATTTTACATGGTACCTTAACTTTCTCACCTTGCTGTTATGGGTCTCCACAAGGTTAAAAGTTTCCATTGCGTTCCTAACTGTCAAACCGTGCATAATAGCTGTCTGACAAGTAGTGACAAGAGGTTCCTCCTTGTTGATTTGGCACAACCGGAGGACATCTGCAGATAATAGACAAGCTGAGTTTCTGCATTAATATCAAGGAACTTTAACTTCACCCAAATTTTGGCTTCCGATTTCGTATCCTTACCATACTAATAGAATGGGAAGGATACCAGCGCGGGATGGGAAAAGAAAAACTTCCTTGGTATTAATTTAGAAAATTATATTAATTTTACCCATAATATACTTCACGTTTGACTTTCTACAATTGAGTTTTCCGGTATACACAAGAAAAATATATGCGTCGAATGTTGTGTGCTCGATATCGGGTATCACACTAACGGATTAACAGATACAAATTAAATATGTTACATATTTGTACAAAATGAATAGTTCATCCTATGTACATACATCTCTGTTTCATTAGTTTGGTATGCTTCCAAAAGACATTTGAAAAAACCGCTTTTTCTTATCAAAATGTCTCTATGCCCGGCAATGGTTACTCCATCAACGATGAAGAATAAATCGGCCGTCACCTGTTAAATATAGGTATACCTATATAATTATTGTTCACAATAATTATCAATTTTGTACTTAATTTGCGAGTTTAAGAACCTTGAAAACTTATTCTCTTTACCACATGGAAAATAATTTGGTACCCCGGCCATTGCAAGTACTGACTATTTATGTATGATTACCTCCATCATGACAAATTGTAGCCGACCGGAAGTAAATAAATTTGCCAGCACGATGTAATATGCCGTCTCCTCTGACCGTTCATTTATTATTACATTAAGCGTAGAACTTAACCCACCCTGCGCTCGTATCCTATCCATACTATTTGAATGTTGGGAAGTAAACCTTATGGATTTTCTTTGCGCCAAATTTACGTCCCCGCTTGATTGGGGGCTGGCTGAACTTCAAATCAAAGCCAATGGTTGATTTCTCAACTTTCCAATCAGTGTATACCCGTTGGGTATATTGTTAAGGATACGAACTCGGAAATAAAATTTTGGTCGAGGAACGCTCACAATGCATATTAAAGCGTGAAAAAAATCCGTAAATACTTGTATGTAAGTTCAAAGCCGTAGAGTCACAATTGTGATAACCGTATAGAAATCCGGATTATTTTAGTTTGTGGACGTACATATGCGTGTGCAAAGATGCATGAATTGGTACCTGTGTAGCTACAGGGATTGGTCTTGCAATTGCCACTGGTATTGATGATGTAGTTGGTGTTGAGATAGGGCGTGGACTGACCGAAGGGATTGATCTCACGGTGCGAGCTCTAGCAACCAAAATGGTTGCAAAGTATGCGTGGCATAACTTCTTGAAAGGGTCGACAATATTTTTAAAATATGTCACCGTTGGTCTAGTTGCCTGGTCTATTCCCCAAAGGTATAATTGGTTTCCTGCTTCGCATACACTCAAGTTGAACATTGGATGTGAGCAAATATCTTTTACAGGTTGTTGAAACTTCAGCGGGACCGGATAGTGTGCAGGTTTTGCTGCTTTATTACCAAGTTGGGAAAACGAATTGTTCCCCCAAACATACAAGTCTCCATTTTCACACAACGCAATGAAATGTAACCGCCCACATATGACCTATTTTTAAAAAAAACAGATAAGAACGTATAGAAAGTATGAAACGCATATAATAAAGGGCAAGATTTTGGATGGTGTGGTTATTAAGCAATAACATTGCTACAACATCAGCAGTGTATGCTCCCAGCTTATACAGAGGTTGCCCCATTTATTTGTGTGCAAATTCGACAATTTTTCTAACCTACAACCAGACCTTTTTTAAATGGAAAAATTGCTCAACATGACGACTCATGTTCTTAACTTTAACAATGCATCGCTTTTTACCCGATAAAATTACTTCCAGGCAGTTTTCTAGGGTGTCTTTCGTTGACGAATTATTTTAAGCGTTCCAAAATGCGTCAAAAATCGTAAATTCTTCGGGATAAAAGTTGCCGTATCATGATGAAAAATCCTAAAAATAATAATTGGTCAACGTCGGATGACTTACAAGGGACTTCTTGATTTTTAGGCCTTTTAAGATGGCCTTATAGATTTGTCAAGATGTCTGTCTGTCCGTCCGTCTGTCTGTCTGTAGGCACGATAACTCTCTTTAAACAAAAGCTATCGACCTGAAGTTTTGCATGCTTTTTCTTCGGGTAAAAAGTAAGGATGAGTTTGAAGATGGGCATGATCGGTCAAGTGGTTGGCCGGTGGGGGTCTTTTCCACCCAAATGTGTTGCCCTTAACCAGTGCCCAAACTTGCCTGGCCCGGCCCTGGGAACTTTTCCTGGCCCGGCCCCATTTAATAATTTACTATGAGTTTATGCATAACATTCTAATTCTAAACTTGTGTGCTAAATCAGATCAATATGATGATAAGCTTATTAATGACGTCCAAATTAGTAAAGGTATGACTTTATTAAAGAATATTTACTACTTCGACCACTCTATCTCGTACTTCAAGGTTATACAATCTTAATTTTGCGACATTTTTGGGAGGCGAAATCATTAATCACCTCATCGAAGTCAATATCATCTGCAACCTCTCTTCCAATAGAAATTAACGCAAGGGCGTTAAGCCTCTCCTGACCCATTGTCGACCTTAGGTAATTCTTGACTATTTTCATCTTCGAAAACGACCTCTCATTTGACGCAACAGAGACGGCAGAGTCAGAAATATCCTAAGTGCTGTCTCGCAGTTTGGGTAGGCAGACGCTAAGCCATTGGCGTAAAGAATGTTAAGGACATCCATGGGTCCCAATTGAGCAAGGTCTCTGCCAGTTTCGTTAAATGCAGATATGGTGGTCTCCAGACTCTGAACTTCATTTAACAATGTAGGACCGGAAAAATCGGAAGGATATTCATGACACAAATCCTGCATGCATTTTTGTTTCTCTTGAATTTCCATCTCTTTAGGGTTTCCACCCCACAAAAATTCAAAAGTCTCCGTGCACTTCTTAAAGGCGTCGAATCTGCGGGAGATTTCGGAAATGAGCTTCTCCATTAATTTGTCAAAAAAATCGGCTTCAAATCGTTCATAGTTGGTTTGCTTTTGCGCAACCAGAGCATCCGAACGGTCCATATAACGTGGATTTATCCCTCTTCCCTGACGAATATTTTCAAATCCACTTGACATCTCTATTCCCATGTTTTCGGCAATTTGTTGCGCCAAGACTTCGGATGACTGAAATCCGGTTTCCTTGAAATTCTCCAACCAAGTTTTGAGGACATTTAATTTCTTCTTGGCTATACTCACATCAATTGTTTTATCTTGCAGGTTGAGATTACAGATGTTTATTTGGAACAAAATCTGGTTCCAAATAGTGATTCCAAGTAAAAATTTATAGTTTAGCATGTCCCGCAATCTGCTAAGGGCATTGGCATTCACATCCGAAGTGAAAGACTCTGAGGTTGAAATTTCGGTAAGGGCGTCAACGATTTCTGGGTACTGGTCATATAATGCAGAGACGGCGGCGGTTTTTGATGACCATCTTGTGTTACTTTGATATTTCAGGGTTAGCTTGACTATGGATTGAAGAACATCCCATCTTGATGTTGATCCGGAAAAAAATAAGTAAATATTTTGGACGTCGCCAAGAATCAGCTTTGCGGGAGGAACTTTCTCCGCTGCATTAACCCCCACCAAGTTCAGGCTATGTGCCGCACATGGTAAAAATTTTGCCTTGTCATTTATTTCCAAAATTCTTGCTTGGACTCCAGAATAGATGCCCGCCATGTTTGCTCCATTGTCGTAGCCTTGTCCTCTGCAATCCATCAAGTCCAATCCATCCATTTCCAGCTTCTCCTGGATGACTTTAGAGAGTCCAAGCCCGGTTTTATTGGTCGTAGTGATAAAGTCTATAAAACTTTCAACAACTCGGCAACCCATTTCTTTGCATTCCACTGTGCGAATAACTTGAGAAATTTGATCTTGTCGAGAGGAATCCGGAGTGCTGTCGAATAAAATTGAAAAATATTTTCGTTCCTTAATGTCATTGACAAGTTTTGTTCGAATTCTTTGGCCACAGCAAAATAAATTCATTTTGGGAGATGGCACTAAGATAACTTGGGCTGTTTTCTTGTAAGTGATCGACGTGGGCGGCCAAGGGGGCATAATACTTCGAAAGCAGCTTGATGAGGTTCAGAAAATTTCCACAATTTGGATCGGTTATTTTTTGACTTCCACCTTGGAAGGCCAAATTATTCTTGGCTAAAAAAATATTAGGATCAATTATTAGGACGTAAAATATAATGATAGAGGACTACCCACCTAAGAATAGTACGGCGTCTACTATTTCACGCAAAACCAATCTCCAATGATTGATGTTTTCATCATAGGTTTTCACACAAGTGCCTGTTAGCGATGTGGGATCCTTGACATTTTTTAGGAAACATTTCCATGTCCGCGTCGCGTCGAAATGGCTAAGGCTGTCCTCGTGGTCTTCAACTCCCCGCTTCGCGTGTTTTAAATCCTGGAAACCGATATTTCCAACCCCCCAATTACTCCATGGTGATTTGTTTCCAGATTTGGAGGAGAAAAAGCAACATGGAAGACAAAATGCGCTATTAGAAATCTTGCTGAATCTCAGCCAATCACGAAAATATGATTCGCCATTCTTCTTTGATCCAGTAAAATATCTTCCCGAAAATTTGTGACCGTTAACTGGGACGAAAGTAAAGGTAGACTCAAAATTTGGCACTGACTGCAAGATTCTGTTCCGATTTTCCTCGTTCAGGATTTGGGGCCAACTACTCGGATCAAACAATGAAATTGCAGCGTCGTCATCAGCATCCATTTCGACTTCGGAGGTCGCCAGAAATTCTTTATTTTCAATATTTTCATTAGGAATTTTAACGGGTAGAGAAGACGCTTCCAAATCAATCTACATTAAATACATTTGAACAGTATTATTTATTGGTCAGCTTTGATGCCAACTTAATTTTGCTCAATAAAAAATGAGCTTGGCATAATTTTTTTAAAGTTCAGAACCTGAGCAGACACGATTGCTTCCTGATTACGTGAACCATCCGAACGTACATCGTCTACAGAAATTTGCAATGATGTTGAAGTTGTTGCCGGCGAATCCGTCTGCTTAATAATTTCATTAATTTTCAATTTAGCGATTCTAATTTTAATGAATTTTACCACAATATTTACAATAAATAATCGTTCAGAAAGTGTCACAACTTACCACTGAGATATCCGAATGAGGCTGTGTAGGTGACTTATCTTCTATTTCTTTCTGTTTCTTACGTTTTTGAGCTCCGGAGGGTTCTTTCGACACATCACTAATCGGTTTCTGGTTATCCAGTTTATGTTTCCTCGTCATTGCGGGATAGTAGTAACGATAGAATTTGTGAAATTTAATTGTAACAAATTTAAGCTTGGATTTTGATGGTGAAAAGAAACCTGGCAATAAATTCCCGCAATAAGTTTGTCGGATTGGGAAAGTTGAGAAGCGTCTCAAAAAAATTTTGGTTATACTGTGCAGAGTAAATGAAAAGATGGAAAATGACAACATGTGCAATTGTTAACATACAAACTTCTAACTACTTTTTTACACAAATTACTTAGGCTTCCTAAGTAGGAAGCACACACAATTTTTTCAGGTGTTTGCTTAGTGTGTTAACTATCGATGCGCACTTAGGATAGGTATATTAGTGTCAATGTTTAGGTTTTATGTTTGGTGTTGGTTACTGAAAAACTATTTTTATTCATTTTAAAATCAACTGCAGTCTGAATATTTTTACAGCTAAAAAATACATGCATACATAATTATCCATTGTTGCCACTCGTGTAAAAATGAAATAGCCTACATAATAGCCCACAATATGCCTGAACAGTGAAGGATGGCCTCAGGCCTCTGCCTGTTTTAGGATTTTGAGGTCGACCTCAGTAAGACATGAGGTCGACTATTATTTTGAAAATGAAAATCTTTAAAACTAATCGTTAACCAAAGGCTTCGGTAAGGTCAAGGCCGATCGCGCCATGGCTTTAGGTTCACGATCTGAGGTTTGGACAGAAATTATGAGGCCTTGAAATCAGTGCTCTTAACTAGCAGGGCCAAGAGAGCTTTTGGTGTGCTGGACTCGGCTCGATAATAACCGAGTCGAGCTGAATTATCTCAAACCGGACTAAAGTATTTGCTTGGCTCGAGCTCCAAAGTTAACCAGCTGGGCCGAGCCAGCTCGGGTTTTCCTGTAGTAGTATGGAAGTGGTATGAAACATATACACGAAAAATTTCAAATGAAACAGAATGTATCGATAGATGTATATTTCGCAAAACATTTTACATGATCTAGTGCACAAATTGACGCAATTGTTATTTAACCATTTTGATACTGATATGCGCATAAATTTATATTTTTTGTTCTCAGTTATTGTTTATTTTAGGTTCAACATTAGCACGCTACGCCACTGCTCAAAATCTTCTAAACACTTAAATAATCGCCTGTGCAATTTTTTTGATGGACACCAGGGCCCGGCCCCCTTCGGGGCCCGGCCCTGGGAAAAACCCCCACCTGGCAGCCCCTCGTAAGGGCCCTGCCCTTAACTACCAAGATGGCATTAATGCCATCTTAAAAGGCCCCGCAAAGTTGCTTGGAGTAGGTTTTTAGGACTGCAGGACCAAAATCACCGTCATCCGTTTTTGCGCACTGCTGAGATTCCTCCGCAGAAAGCGGAAAAAAGTTTGTTTTTTTCTAAATGGGTCGACCTACTTTTGTCATTTTTGTTATAATATTTCCTAAATCAATTTTAATGGTTCCCTGGATAGTAGGGTTGCCGCGGGTAGCGAAAATGCTGCCCGTTACCCGACCCGCTACCCGCAGCACAACTACCCGTACCCGCACGGGTACCCGTTACCCGCTACCAGTTATGAGAATTAAGTTAAAAGCTAACCAACCTTGAGAATAAATTCGATTTAATTAATTATTTGCTCACTTGGGTTGATATATAGTTTGAGATAATAGTACGCAAGTATCGCATGCCATAATTTGCTACGGGAATGTCACTAGTTGTTCTGAAACCAAACTTTTTGACTTGCAATGGAACGTTTTTCAAACTACATCGGGATTTCTTAACGAATTATATCAGAAAATCAAGCCAAAAATTAGGAATTATCGCTGATCTTTCCCTTAAATAGCCCGTTTAAAGACAGCTATTGGGGGCATGGTTCAAGGACCACCATGGTTTTCGTCCAGTGGAGGAAAAAGTTGCTGAACATTTACTTACAGATAGAACTTTGCCGCCAATATTTTTCTTTAAAGTGGACATTCAACGGAAAGTATCACGCGATTCTTAATTTTTGGCTTTAACTTTTTAATATACTCGCTAGACAATCTTGGTATAGCTTGAAAAAAGGTTCAATCTACATATAGTTTGATTTTTTTAAGTTTAGATTTAAATGAAGTTTTAATTACAAAATTGTCTATAAATAACATTTTTGCTTCCAATCGCCAATCGGATTCAAGTTTTTCACTTTCAAGGTAGATATAAATTAAAATATCGTTAGTCTTACATAAATACATACAAGTCAAATTGTTACTCATATTTTAGAGCAGGCAAATTATGCTTGAGAAACAATAATTTCTTCGTATTCTCGGGACGTGAAAAGCATTTGAGACTGAAGTAGGCTACTGTAGATTCCGAAAAGACACACACGCTATAAACCCTAGTTGCTGGAAAACGGCAAATTTTGAAATGGATATATAATAAATTGGCGCTTTTGTTGGTAAATGGGCTAACCTGCTGTTGACATTCTATGTGAACTGATTTATGTCGAAAATTAAACAAAAACTGAACTACCCGTTACCCGTGCGGGTAGCTTTCGCTACCCGCAGATAACGGGTACCCGCAAGAATTGTGCGGGTATGCGGGTAACGGGTACCCGACCCGTTACCCGCGGCAACCCTACTGGATAGTTATTTATTGTAATCTAACGGTTAGACCGTGCTGCAGTGGGATAAAGGATTTTGGTGGCTGGTTAAGTCAAATAAACCAAATTTTCAGATTTTTGGGGCGTTCAGCAGTAGGTAGTTTCTCGAAGGTGATAATGATGTCAGACTATTGGATTGAGTTTGAATAAGTCTACCATGCACTATTTTATAAATTAACTGCACATTTAGTTCATTACAATATAATTTAAGCTCTGTTTCATAACGATTCCTGTGGAAAATCGGCTGGAAAAGTATTTCACTTGTACCTCTGCTTCAAGTGAGCACGGTGAGGGCATTTTTTAAAATAAGGTTACAAAAAATTTCATAAAACTATTTTTTGAGTTGCTCTACCCGATTTTGGCGACAGGTTTGAATTTTATTTACCCACCACTGAGCATGGATGTCTCAAACTTTCACACAAATAAATGGGGCACCCTGTACTCTACGATTTTGGCTACATTACTGTCAATCGATCGATAATTTAGTTAATGTGAAATTTGCAAAAGGCACGGTATCCAAATGCTCAGGTTTGGCAGAGATATTTTCATCCGAAGACTAGAAAACACTGACAATGGAGGTGCAAACCATGTTCAGCCCAGATTATTTTTTGACCATGTTAGTTTGGAAGAGTAAGTCTCTAGAAACAACATTTGGTTCACCACATGAGCAGATGCGCAAAATTCAGCAAGTTATGGGCGCCACAAGTTCGCAAAAAGTGGTCGAGAGTGACGCGCTGGACCTTGCATCAAAAATCATGCGTTTTTGCGAACTTGTGGCGCCCATAACGTGCGGAATTTTGCGCATCTGCGCAAGTGGTGAACCAAATGTTGTTTCTAGAGACTTGCTCTTCCAAACTAACATGGTGAAAACATTATCTGGACTGAACATGGTTTGCGCCTCCATTGTGAGTAAATGTGGATGGTATAAAATTCGTTAACTTTTGAGCGCATTTTCTCCTCTTTGGATACAAATATCTCGGCCAAATCTTAGAATTTTCATGTAGTGTCAATTTCAAAGTCCATATTAATAAAATATGGAATCGATTGACACTGGTTTGGTCTGAATCGGAGAGCATTCACTTGAAGACAGTGTGTGTTACTTGCCTTTTTAAGACTATGAGGTATTCGTATTCGGTATCCCGTACTCGTGCGGGTTGACCTCCATGAAGTAACCTTTCAAATAATGAAGACTCAATATCTTTAAACAAAATCAACCGGACTAAGGTGAAAATATTTGTAAAAATTTGTCGCAATTCTTAAGAGACCTGTACAGTTATGTGGCCTAACAACAATCACATTTACGCTCAAAATAAAGTACGTATTTACAAATCATCATCTACCGGAATTACAACACATTACGTTCCATCATGTTGGTTCGATTTGTTAAATTTACTATAAAACCTAATTTCAACAACCGCTATCGGATCACGCTGCACGAAAAGACGTATATTTCCAAAAAAACAGTGCTACCAGTTGGTAAAATCACAACCAAAATTGTATTGCATCATAATAAATAATTCTACTAGCTAGATAGTCGTTGTTACTAATTTTATGTGCGGATATGTATAAAAACTATTGACTTCAAATTTTCATACTCACCTGTCCTCCCTTTGAAAATGCGGCGAAACAATTATACCCCGCAGATATTCCGTCAACAGTCATCCAATCGAATAATGTGGCGGGCATAAAAATTTTGCTCTTGTACTCGAAAGGGGTGTTGTTTATTTGTAAAGACAACTCGCCAGATATGTAAACCATTTTTTTATCGGACATGGCGAAAATAAAGTCCTTACAACAAGCGACACTAGTTATCCTTATTGATTCCAATCCCCTTACGTCAAATTGTTCAATCTCGCTGTTACTGTCTTGTTCTTGGACACCTTGGGCGTCAAGATCCTCTTGGACTCCTTGGTCGTCTTGGTCGTCTTGCTCTTCTTGGTCGTCTTGGTCGTCTTGGTCTTCCTGGTCGCTGCCCTCTTGGTTTTCTTGGTCACCATCGTAGTCTTCGTCCAAACTGTCGTCTCCGTCATTTTCGTCATCGTCTTCATCAACATCGATCTCGTCACTTACACATTCTTCAATACAACCACCGGGTATATTAGATCCCCACACATACAGGGTGCCAGATTTAGTTAACGCCGCAAAGTAGTTACATTCGTGTGAGTAAAGTTCTAGGTCAAATTGAATCATTCATACATATTAACCCGCAGGAAAAGAACACAGTGAGTAAAAAATCTGCCTTACCCACAATATTTTTACCACATAGTGGTCCCAGCTTTTTAGCGAGAATATTATTTCCTTCAGTAGATTTCATGTTAGATGTTTCGGTTGGTTGCAGCAAAAAAACCTCATCTTTCTTCGTTACTATAATTGCCGATAGAGGTCCCATAACATAGGCTCGCTCAATATTTTCAATAATTTCTGACTTTTTAAAAAATTTAAACACGGTCCAACTCGCTAAGCTCTTTTGATTAATGGTCAAAAGATTTTTGAATCGAGGATCCCGGGACGTTTCAGGTTCTACTTTTACAGCATTCATGTCCATTTTATGAGACGCTACGCTACTTGAATACTTAAAAATGTAATATAAATATATATATATATACATATATTTATTCTTTACTCTGTTTAAACGTATTTAAATTCTATAACATAATCTCACAATCGAACCTTTTTTCAAGCCACGCTGGGATTTTTCAGTGAGGTTTACATAAAAACGTCGAGCCAAAAATTAGGAATCATATGGAACAGAAAAATATTTGGGTTGTGGTGCAATTTTTTTAGTAAATTGCTCTCCGTTTTTTCTCTATGGGGTGAAAACAAAGGCGGAAATTAGCCCCCAATACAGAGCGTCGCTTTTTTATCTGATAAAGAATTTGACCTTGAATAACCCCGGAACGGTTTGTCGTAGCGGGTCAAAATTTTGAACAGAGGATCATGTTATCCTCTGGTAGTTGTGTGCCAAATTTCAACTCTCTACTTTCAAAAATGCCTCCCCCACAGCCCCCAGAAGGTGAGGCAGTCATAAAAACTCGTTGCAAACTTAAGTACCCGTCTAGCCTAAAAACAAAACATCTTAAAAGTGAAGGAAAAACATTTGCGAAATCTAGAATCAATAAGGTATTTAAAAATATAGGTGAAAAGCGAGAAATTTTGAGCTAAGGGCAACCACCACCTCCTCTAAGAAGGCAAAAAAGTGTTAATTCCGACTGTGCTTAGGAAAATTTACCTATTGACCTCCAAAGACAATCGACCGACCCAAAAGGAAATTTCCCTTAAGGTTGGGGTGTCTAAGCGTTGAGTGAAATGAGAAATTAAGATTTTGAAAACACGACTTCGTCGGAAACCTCGTGTGCATCAGCTGACCGAAAAACAAGAAAAAAATCGCGCCCGCCTTTGCAAAAAAATTTATTCAAATTTTCTGTCAAGGAATAAGAGTAAGATTTTGGTGACATTTGACGAAGCACTAATTTCTCTACAAATTACTAATTGGGTTCCAAGAGCTTACTACACGACAAATGCCGAAAACAATTCACGCAAGTTGGTGCTTGCCCGTGAGGAGAACTTTTGTAACAAGTTTATGGTCGTGGGTGCAATGTCGGGTCGTGGTGTCCTCCCACTTATCAAGTCCCCCAAAAAGTGAAGGAATCTTTGAAGTATTATGTGGACCGGGTATTGAAACCACTTTTAGAATAAAATTTTACTAAATTGCACGGTAAAAAAATAATTAAGGTAATTTTTCATCATGACGGAGCGTCTTCCCAGACGGCAAAGTTGACCCCAGATAATGCAAAGGTCCTTGAAGCTATATTGGGGATAAAAATCATTTCGAATAGTGAAATACCTGTATAGTCCCCCGATATAAGTCAAATGGACTTATTTGGGGTCGGATACTTGAAAAGAAAATTTTTTCTGCGGAGACCGAATTTTTTAGACGGAGTTTGGAAAGAGTAAAAATGAGTGTTTCAAGTTCTGGGGGCTGTGGGGGAGGCATTTTTGAAAGTAGAGAGTTAAATTTTTGCACACACCCAGTGTTTCGGGTGCAAGTAACCACCTGCAAGAAACAACCGCAAGAAATTGGTTTCTTGCAGCTATTTTGACCCGCAAGAAATGCAAAGTGCAAGAAACTCCTTCCCGCCGCCATAGTTGTGTAGGCGCGTCGCTAGAGGGCGCCGTGTTTCTTGCACTTTCTTGCATTTCTTGCACCTTGCATTTCTTGCATTTCTTGCTTTGCAGTGCAAAAAATGAGAAAAACCCGCAAGAAACGAAATACTGCACACACCACCCTGAGGATAACATGCTCCTATGTTCAAAATTTTGACCCGCTACGACAAACCGTTCCGGGGTTATTCAAGGCCAAATTCTTTATCAGATAAAAAAGCGACGCTCTGTAGTTGCCTTGAAAGGGACCATTCAGACTAACGATAAGCCCCATGCGATAGATAGTTTTTGGTTCGATTTCGAAAATCCCAAGCCTGGCTTGAAGAATGGTTATATAGTGAGGATAATTTATGTGTCGTATCTTACTGGCAATGAAGGAAGCTGGAGTGTTAATAGAACTGGTCACTGACATGTAGTCGCCGTTACCCAGGAATCCGTATCTTATCAGGAATGATATTCACAAGCTAATCCCTGTCTGACAATATTCGTACAAGCAGGATAAAAAAATAGCATCGCCCCTAAACTGAATATGTAAGTATGCTTAAACTGTGTATTTATCTATTTACATACCTACACAGGTATGCATTTGAATTTGTAGGCCAGACAAATTTGTCAATAATCTAAATCTGTCAGAATGACCGGTATTTAATCAATACATTTATCACCAAAATGTAAATATGTAGGATGGTTCATCCAACCAGGAAATCCACTTTACACTTGTACACACAAGATTGCCACCGGACATTTATCGTATCACATTTTATACAAAGATAAATTTGCAAGAATGCAGGAAAGATTTTTTTTGCTACAAATACAAAAAATATATGTGTGCAAATATTTAGTATCGATCTTTCTTACATGTAATTGTCTGCTCATAAACATCTACTGTCTGTAGACAAAATTACTTTGACTCTATTTAGAATTTGTCATTCCTTATAGTGGGCACCGTTATACCAACCAAATGTTAATTGCCATATATGTGTCAGAGGTCAACGCCGACAAATTTTCGGCGGCGGCTGCGCCAGTTTTTGGTGATTTTTCGGCGGCGTCGGCGGCGCGGCGCGGCGTCGCAATGTTAGAGGAATAGGAAGTACAATTTTTCGGCGGCGGCGCGTAAAATGCATCGGCGTATGGCGGCGCGGCGGCGTGAGATCGGCGGCGTCGACCTCTGAGATGTATGTATGCATAATCACACAATTTGATCTACATACATATTTATGTCCGGTTACGGGCTGGAAATGGTAAGGATTATTTTTTTTCATATTTGGTTGCATTTTTTGCGTCTTGAACTTTAATTTGAATCAAACATTTATGTAACATAAATTATGTTTAACATTCTGGAGCATGATTTTAATATTGAGGGTTCGGGTTCACGTCTCGATGTGAAGGATTAACATCATGGTTTGTGGGATACTTGGATGAGAATGCAACGGCACATCTGAATTTTATATAACTACTGAACTCTTGGCGCCGGTCCGTTAACGAGATTTTTGCGCCTAGAGACTAACACTATTTTGATCGTCATTCCGAACATACAGACTTTGGGATGCAATACAACATTTCTTCCAGGCTATTTACCTATTTAGCGTTGCCGCGGGTGGCGAAAAGTCTACCCGTAACCCGACCCGCTACGCGAAGCACAGCGACCCGTACCCTCACGGGTACCCGTTATGAGAATTAATTTAAAAATAATAGGGTTGCCCCGGGTAGTGCTACTACCCGGTACCCGGCCTAAAATGTTCGGCGGGTACCCGGCTACCCGGCCGGGTACCGGGTAATATTTATATATTAAAAATAAAAGGAGTCTTTCCACTTTTCTCTAGAATTTGTAACACTTTTACCAGTTTTAAAAAGTTGCAAGTTAAAAACAAACATAAAGTACAGATTGCGCGTACTCACGACAATGTCTTATTAATCATCTCCACCCATTTAGCAAACTTGTGCAGCTTGAGGGGAGTCGCAAAATATCACCTTGAAATTCTCGCAGATCTATTAAAGACGCTTATTTTGATCTTGTTTTCATGGATTTTTTAACTTTTTTTCGCTGATAATCGGGAGGATGAGTTTGCTAAATTATGATATGCCTAATTGCTGGACAAATTTGCAAAACCAATGGTTTTCTAGCGAAAGCTTTGAGAAATGTCTCAAATTTCGCAAAAAATCGCCACTTATGTGGCCATGGTTAATTGGGAGATATGTATGCAAGGGTTGACGTGAGTGCGTTAATATCTGGATAATAATTTCCACCTAAGAATTGACCTAGTTTGTACGCATTTTTCCAAAATATATTATTTTACACCAAGGAGAAAAATGAAATTCATCGGATTATAATTTTTTTGTAAGGTTTTGCAAAAAATTGAACATTTAAATTACCCGGCCGGGTAGACCGGGTAGTAAAGTCTACCCGGCCGGGTACCGGGTATCCCAAAACAGGCCGGGTATGCCGGGTACCGGGTAACTACCCGGTACCCGGGGCAACCCTAAAATAAACTAACCTTCAAAATAACTTTGATTTAATCAATTATTTGCTCATTTGGGTTGATATATAGTTCGAGATAATGCTATGCAAGTAACTGATGCCATAATTTGCTATGTGGATGTCATAAGTTGTCTCTGGTACCAAACTTTTTGGCTTGCAATGCAACGTTTTTCAATCTACGCCGGATTTTTTAACGAATTATATGAATGTTCCAAGCCAAAAATTAGAAATTGACACTTATCTTACCGTTGAATGATCTTTTCGAAGAAAACTATTTGGTTCAAAGTCCACCCTAGTTTTCGTCCAGTGGAAGAAAAAGACGGGGAAAATTCACTTAAAATTGAAGTTCGACGCCGATATTTCTCTTCAAAGTGGCCAATCAATGTAACGATACGTAATCCCAAATTTTTGATTTGACATTTTGGTATAACTCGCTCCCAATGTGGCTGGATAAAATGTTCCATTGTTAATGTAATTTTATGATCGTCTACAAATAAAATGTTTTTAAATTCAACCTGATTGATGTTTTCCACCTGCACAAATTAAATATCGTCAATTTCGCATAACTACAACAAAAAACGATTCAAATTAGTAAATATATTTTAGAGCAGATAAATTGTGAGAAAATCTTTTCTGCGTATTTTCTGGACCTAAAAAGTATTTGTCGCTACCGTGGGCTTCTGTGGGTTCCGAAATCACAGGCTCACTATAAATGTTGCTGGCAAATGCCAAACTTTGAAGTGGATAAATAATAAAATCATACTTCTGTAAATGTAAGACCTGAATGAGCTTCTAACTTCGTTTGTCAGCCAATTTATGGCCAAATTGAATAAAAGCTGAACTACCCGTACTCGTGCGGGTAGTTCCAGCTACCCTCAGGTAACGGGTGCCCGCAAAAATCGTGCGGGAAACGGGTACCCGACCCGTTACCCGCGGCAACCCTAATACCTACATACAGTTGTATTTATGTAGCATTTTCCAAGAAATATTTTTATCCAATTGCTTTGTTTATTAGATCAATAACGCATTTATGTATCTGCAACTCTTACTGGAGCATATTCTCATCAATTTTCCTACAATTGGTTTATGCAGGTTTAGGGGGCTTCCTATTGAAAAATTTTCTATTGTAGTGTGAAATTGAAACCACCCTGTGTATATTACACGTGTGCAAATTTTGCAATTTTTTCCATCAAAATAAAACCGGGTCAAGGGTGTCAAATTAGTCGCAATATTTTCCAAGCAATGCTATTGATAAAAAGTTGTCAGCATTTAATGGTATGTATGCACATTCATATTACGACACATGATGATTGGTTAAAGACAATTAATCTCGTTACGAAACTGCTAAAACCAGATTTTATGTTATATAAAAGTAATTTGCAACAGGCGAGAATCTATCATGATTTAGACCACTAATTGAATCCCTGACCAATTAATGTTCGTTATTTTCCTTCATTAATAAATTTCTCCAGCAGAACGACACCACACCTCGTAAAGTCCAGCATCGTTCGCGGTCACTTAATCGGCAACACGGGTCATCGGGAACTATTTAATTGCTTTCCTAGCCAAGTTGGTCCATTATCTGGCACGCTTTCCCCATAATTTCAAGGACAATGAGGCAATTAACGGTGAATAAATAGAGCTCGCAAAAACCTTTCCTCAACACAAGAAAAACCAATCACGGGATAACACTACATATACCACCGCAATTAAACTTTCAGAAACTTGGTAAGAAGTACATGATTACTTATCTTTATGTATTATCGAATTTTCACCCTTGGGAACTAAAAAATACTGAAATTTTGTCAAAGATAAACAACTTCCCGTATACCACAGGTGGTACTAATTCGCCACACACTTCAAAACAATATCACCCTTTTGAAAAGTAAATGCACCCTGTACACGACAGTATACATACATTTTAACAAGAGTTATTTTATTTTTCAAAAGGGTAACGTTATTTTTAAGAGTGACATATTCCAAACCATTCCCTAAAATTAAGCGATTTGTCCTTGTCGTAATATTTACTTTTGCACATCTTATTTCTCAACGTCCAACTTTGCTAATTTTTCAGTCACCATGACAATGTCTAAGCAGATCATCTTTTTCGCCATGGTTCTCACGCTTTCGCTCTTCTTCACCTGCGCCACGGCCGGGCGAGCCTGCAACAACGGGGCGTCCAACTGTCTTGCCTGCGTCTGCAATGAGTGGGACGATACGGCTGTTTGTTGCACAGGCGAATTTAACGGGAGCAACGGAAACTGCGAGGGCATCCTCAAAGGAAAGAATGGCCCCTTCAAAAAGTGCTGCGGAGGAAAGCGTGGCTTTGGAAGGTGCTGGTAGATGCATGACCATGCCAACAGAAAATGTCTGTCTTCAATTCCATTTCATGTGAATATTTGGACGCAAAAATTGAAATGTGCAAATTACCTTTGTTGCAATGATATTATAATTTTATGTATCAGCTCAACACTAATTGATAAAAGTATTGGTCCAACCAGTCGAAATGAAATATTATCCAATATTATCCATAAAATATTATATTATCTTGTGACAGAATTCTTAACCGGTTGGATCGTCTTCTCGTCAAATTGATTAAATAAATAAATTTCCTAAACAAGTATTTCTGTGACTAAAGGGTTGCTAAATTTTTCTAACTATGTACAAGATTGCGGTTTCATTTACCATACGGTATTGTAATGAGTGGGGTTTTGGTGGTAGTATGCTTCTGCATGGTGATATAAATACAATTCGATTGGGCTGTAACCAAGCGGTGACACTACTCCATCTGGTAAAGTCACACATGTACATTAATCGGGTGGTAAAATTTCCCATGTAGAGTGTACACATTTTTGAGTTTCTGTTAATTTATTGAAATTTCTCCACAATTTAATTAGAAATCTGAACATTGATTAAGACTTTAAGCATCTTCAATAAAATATACACATTAAAACGTCAGCAGCAACGTAACCGTCGAATCTGTCACTGCATTCGCCACTTTCACCGTCCATTTATTCGAGATCATCCCGAACGGACCGCATCTCGCTCCAATCGGTCTCAAAGATCTAGCCACCTTCCTCTCAAACTTGACGGTGCACATCTTTCTCGCAAATGCCACGAAATCCACCGACTTTTCGTACCCTTCCGCCGCCTGTGGGAGCAGGGTAAATTGGAACGCCAACGCAAATCCAGCCGTGGCCGGAAGTAGTGGATAAACCAAAATGGGAAGGGCAGTATGAATTTGTAATAAATTCCAAATCTACTGCATTAGCAACAACCGAGCCGTGTACTTTGTTTTGTGCACAAACCCAATATTACTTGATAAGTGTGTTGAAATTGCTTTCAAATTATTCTCGAAACTAATCTTCATCGGGGAACACGACCTGATAACCCTTATCAAAATAGTCCTCTGCATTTTCCCACCATTATTCCCACAATTAACTGAATAATTCTTCCGAAATTTGGATATAGATTTCGTCAACCATTTTTGCACAAAGCCGGCAAACGTGCCCAAAACAATGGTAAACATGGTTGAGAAAGCAGTGGCTAAAGAAAAATGCAGTCTGAAACTATGTACACTGAATCCAGAGTTAACTTTATGCTTATCAAGTTTACATTACTTTGGATTTATGTACATTTTCCTTTAATTCAGACTCAATTTATTTTTCAAAAGGGTGAAATTATTTCAAACAGATTTCCAAGAAGGATAATTAATGTACTTAGCAAATTTCCGTGGATATTGTCTAATATAAATTTCTGGCTTGCTCAACAAAAGAGCCAGGCTGGACCCTGTGCCTTACTCCCCCCTCTCGCGTTACGTAATTGATTACCCTAATTTAAATACTTAATTTACAAATAATACTTAATAACGGAATATTCCAAATTTCATAAATATACGTCACAAAACCAACAAATCCACAATTTTCATGAACAAAGATATATTTACGTAGTGAATCATAACTTATTTATAACACGAAGCCGAACGTAAAGGGACCTAGCGTAACTAATGTTGCTTATTTCGCATAAATCCTACCTCTCAAACACGTGGTGGTTTAATTACCATTTATTTAAATCCCGATTAAAGGATATCTTGTCTGCTCCCTTCTTCGAATCACGTCCCTTCTGCACGTTCTGAAATAAAAGGGGAGGTACATACGTTAAGCATGTGGTCAATTTTCGAATTTTGACCCTTCCCATCTTTGTGTGACCTTTACTTATTCCACATGTCATAATTACCACGGGAAGCATTGACCCCAACGCTCCTAAGAATGCATGACATCCTGACTGCACAGGCCCTACGCTTATGCAAACAAAAGTCCAATCCTCTCCATAAATGTAACCCACATTTTAATCATATGATGTGATTCTGAGGCAACAAGTGTTCTCAATAAAATCAGAAAAAAACAATACAAACGTTTACATTTCCGTTTAATAATTTAAATTATGTTAACATTAACTGAACAATTAATTAGAAATCTCAACGTATTTGATCAAAACTCCTTTAATCGTTACGTTTATTAATTTGAACGGTAAAATGGATTAAGTACATATTTGTTGTTATAATATTGAATTTTTGCAGTGCACCGCCTTTTTTTCTTTGTTTACTTCATATTCAAAATTATTTGTTTAATGTGAATATTTTTTAAAAATATTCTTAGCTTTCAAAATACAACTTTCTCTTCCTTTTCACGACAAATCCTCGGCTCAATGGAATTTCAGCAAGAAATCATCAACCCGCAAGAGCTCGCATTCAACAATCCGATCGTATTTATTTTCCACTGATTACAAATAATTAAAAAATTAATATTAACAAGGGGACGTTCGTAAACTTGAGATTTTTTTTTATTTTTTGGATACCTACCCACTCACCTTAAATATTTGATCTACTCTCAATTCGCACAAAGTTGAACTTTTACAGAAATTGACAATTCTGAGAAACTATAGCATTGTCATTCTCATTTTCCCCAAATGTATGGTGCCAGGGGACTTTGAGATTTACAGTGCCATAGTTTCTCAGAATTCTCAATTTCTGTCAAAGTTCGACTTTGTGGGAATGGAGAGTAGATTGAGTTATTAAGTTTACAAGCGTCCACTGAAACCTCTGGTTTTTGAAGATATTTTAAAAATTTTTGAAACCTTCATTCCAGATTTTAACCCAAATATTAAACAACAACCCAATTCCCTTGAAAGATGCCCGACTCGTTTCTCAATTTTGGAATAGTGCCGTCCTCTCTCTTCCGAATACTAAACTCGCCTTAAATCTACACCCCCAGAACGACCCGCTTCCCCCCAATCCTGACCTCGTCCCATTTTTCGAGACAACTTCCACCTTCGATGCCCGCCTTGCTCGACACATCAGCCCCACTTGTCCCTTCACCACGTGCACCGACGAGCCCCGCCACATTTACTCCTTTGCTTATAAACTGCTCCATTTCAGCGATAAATTTAGCGACAGGATACAAACCTTAGAGATTTTCTTGGCGTACGAAAACTGTCTAAAATTCGTACATCAAGTCGTGAAAAATTGCGGCCCTGCTTTGAAACAGTATCGGCTCACGTGCAAATTTCAGACATCCACAGATTTGGATTTGACCCCAGAAAATAAGCTAATTTTGGAATCCTCACTCCAACAAAAGCCTAATTTGACCTCGTTCTCACTCAGTTCAAACATGGTGACCCCATTTCTCACAAGTCTTGCTCAAGTGGTTGTTAACTCTGCGCCAAACTTAGGGGAGGTCACGCTTCCCTGGGGGTTCTATCCGGATTTAGCTAATTCTAAAGGTATGGACTCTTGCATATTTTTGTACCTGTTCAAAAAATATTCTTCAATCAAAATGCATTCCGTTTAAAAATCGGAAATAATTATTCATTTATTATTCATTCACTCACAACCTGAAAATTCAATATTTATTCAAAATTTATTTTTATTAATTTGATCTCAAATTCGACTCATTGCATGGATATCTCAATATACTAACTTTATTAGGAATTAGGTGGAAATTGAAACATTAATCAGATTATTCATTCCTCCTTCATGAATATCATAGGAATAAAGATTTATTCAATTTTCGTTGAGTCCAAACTTCTGAAAAAATCAATATTCACGACTTTTTCAAATAATGAATGAATATGAACAGGTATCACCTCTCTCACAATCACACTGTACGGCGTGCACCTAAAGACCATCCCTTCCGCGAAGACTTACCTTTCTCACCTCACCCGCATGTTAACGCAAGTTCGAGATCAACTCATCTCCCTATATTTTAGCTGTCTCGATTCCACCTCCGGGATAAAAGGAACCGACGAGGAAATTAATACCCACTCAGGATTCCAGATACCAAACAGGATGATAAAATTACGCAAATTTGTGAACGAGTTCGTCGACATTTTTCCGTGCGAGGATCTCCTACAAGGAAATATTTCCGGCCTGGAAACCCTCGTGTTGGGAAAAGCGTTTATTGAGTCGACCCGAATGGACGAACTTTTTAAAAAAGTTAACGATACGAACAATATTTTGGAAAACGTAAAGAATTTAACGCTTTCCGGAGTTCACGATCCAAAATTACTGGATGACCCAAAGCTTGATTTGAGGAGGTTTTTTGGGTCCAACGTCATGGGGCCGGCACGTGTCACTTTTCCCTTGGCTCTGAAAGCGTGTATTGGTTGGGAGAAGTTGAAACATTTGAATTTGGCGGTGCCATCCCAATACAATTTCTGGATATTGTAAAACCTCTCGTGGATAACAGGGAATTGTATGACTCTGGTGAGTTGCAGAATTTTTGATAAAATTGTATTAATTTTTGTTTGCAAACATGTAGAGGTGTGTTGCGCTAAACATTAAACCCGACCCGATCGGGATGAAGAATAAATAATGAATAAAATTATTCATGCATTCCTAATGAATAATTTTACTCATTTTTATTTTTTATGAATATAACGTTACCACCCGATTCCACTGGAGTGCCTAAAATGAATAATATTATTCATTCATTCTTCATGAAGATGAAATGAATCAGTATTTATGCAATATTGGTTCAATCCAAACTATACAGAGGGGTCTGGTTTTGGTTTAACCTGGTTGACCCGTAACCCGACTCACCTCTATTGCAAACACCAGCTTACATAACCCTTCTTTTTGCAGGATGCATAGTTTCTCCCGGTATTATGTATGATAATTTCCTGAATTGTAGGGCTCAAAACGTTAAAAGTTGGCAAAGACGAACAGTGTCACATGGCTTATAAGTTAACAGAGGAAGAGATTTGTCTCTTCAAACGATTAGTCAAGATTATCAGTGGAATGGACCGGGTCACAATTTCTAACCTTTACGTGAGTCTGATTTACTTATTAATTTGCTCCTAAATATTGTCAACTTTTGACATTTTAATCGCAGTTGAACAAAGAAGCGGCGGACGCAATATCCGAGTTCATTGTGGAGAATGACATGCCCTTATGGAGATTTGACATATTTACTTCGAGTGAAGGTCTGATTTCAGAGTGTAAATGCATTGCTTGTATCCATGCAACATAAGCATGTATTTTTCTAAATCTCCCCACGTGCGGTTTTCAAGAACGTCCTTCCATAAACCTAAATATTTAAACATTTGGTCACGCACAGACTGTAAACTCAATCTATATTTAAACTAACCGTGTCACTAATTATGTAATCTAGTTTTGTAAACTAAAGTTTCTAGAGCTTACATTTGATCCACACTCTTAACATTATTTGTACAGGAACTCTCCATAACCCAACACTAAATTGTATACATTAAGTGTATCTTAATGGACCCGAAGAAGCTTTGAAGGATAATTCAATAAAGCTTATATTATCATCTCTTATTCATATACAATTTTCTAAAATGCGATGCACTACAGCTCATCTACCGCGGCGTTATTAGCTGCTTCGCACTAGCTCAACACTTCAATGGATATCCTAGCGAATTATGAAAAAAATCGACATAATGATGCGAGAATCCTCTCAAACATGTCTTTCACACCAAAAATGAACAACTTTCAAGGGGTGTCAATTTAGAGGATTAGAAGATCTACCCCAGCGGCAGTTTTGTTGCACATGATTGTAGCATATCTTTAGTAAAGAATAAGAAGCAACATCTTAAACATTTCTTTGATTTTGACGTTTTAATTTATTAATTTTTGAATGTTTTTCATGAAAGAGTTCTACAATCGGTGAATAATTTTATTACCTAACTACAGTAAGTATCTGTCTAAATAAACAAATATATTTGTACTCGTAAATAGATTTTGGATTTTTATTAACTTAATATTTTTAGCTTTTGGAAAGAAGACTCATTAGTGATAATTGAAATTAAAAACTTAATTCAATTTAGTTTTTGTAAGGACCTTTACAAATTAGCAGCCAATTCCAATGCCTTTGACAAATCTACTGCATTAACAGCACACGAACCGTGTACTTCGCACATAAACTCAAGATAACTAGCGGAGTCGAAATTCCTACAAAATTATTACCGAATCTGATCTTCATAGGGGTACACGATCTGATAACTCTTATCAAAACAGTCCTCTGCATATTCTCATTCTTACCACAATTAACTGAGCAATTCTTCCGAAATTTCACTATGCATTTCGCCGACTACTTATGCACAAAGCCGGCAAACGTACCCAAAACAATGGTAAACAGAATCGAAAAAGCAGTGGCCAAAGGGAAGAATAGATTTCCAAATGATCAAGTAATCTAGCGCCTAATAAAATGGATAAACTTAGCCCCAAAGTGTTTGTTACAACTATTCCAACAACGAATGTGGGAAGAGACACTTTACGCAGACAAACTTTGCGCCACGATAATTTGCAGCTGGTTGTAAATGTGTAGCGCTAAGGTCAATTTTATCCTACGAAATGGGCCTTCCGATATGAAATACACATGATTAAACTTTAGTCGAATACTCGTAGGTTTGTACTAGAATTAAATTACACTCTAAATAAAAATGCGTAAAATTTACTCAAGGCTGAGTAAAAAAGAGGACGACAACAACAAAATGGTAAAACTTTTCCAACGTTGTGCAAAACTCACCCACCATTTGGACAAATTCTATTCAACCTTGGACAAATTTTGCACAACATTAAGTAAATATTACCTTTTTGTTGTGTCATCTTCTGTTTGACTCAACCTTGAGTAAATTTTATTCAATTTTGTTAAGAGTGTAGAAAAAAGAGATTATTAGCTGGGAACGAAGATACACTCATGGACAAACGTGAAAGTTTTACCTCTTTTTTTACCTCTTTAGATAACAGAGATGTTCAACAACACAATACAACGAATCGCAAAGGACGGTAAACATAAAGTCGGTTATAGACCAACCCAGGCACAAGATCGCCCACGCCTGCATCACCAATAAAACACCAAGCCCAACTTGGCTTGATGCGAATGCACAATCGTTCCATCGGGATCCTAAAAACGGCTTTATTCCCGCTTCGATAACCGTAAGTAGTACTAACGCATAGGGTTGCCGCGGGTAGCAAAAATACTACCCGTTACCCGACCCGCTACCCGCAGCCCAGCTGCCGCTGGGCCGCGGGTACCCGTTACCCGCTACTCGTTATGAGAATTGAGTTACAACCTAACCAGCCGTAAGAATAAATTCGATTTAATTAATTATTCGCTCATTTGGGTTGATATGTAGTTTGGGATAATGCTACTCAAGTAACGCATGCCATACTTTGATATGGGAATGTCACTAGTTGTTTGAAACCAAACCTTTTGGCTTACAATGGAACGTTTTTCAAACTACACCGGGATTTCTTAGCGAATGATATCAAAATATTAAGCCAAAAATTAGGAATTATCAATTATCTCTCCCTTAAATAGCCCGTTTAAAAAAACTATTGGGGGCAGAGTTCAAAGTCCACAATGGTTTCCGTCCAGTTGAGGAAAAAGATGCAAAACTTTTACTTAAAAATTGAACTTTACCGCCAATATTTCCTTCAAAGTGGACACGCAACGGAAAGTATCACGCGGTTCCTGATTTTTGGCTTGACTTTTTAATATTCTCGCTGGACAATTTTGGTATAGCTTGAAAAAGGTGCAGTCTAAATACAGTTTAATTTTTTGAAATTTTGGTATACTTAAATGAAGTTTTCATTATAAAATTGTGTACAAATAACATTATTGCTTTCAATCGGGTTCAGGTTTTTCACCTTTAAAGTATAAATTAAAATATATACAAAGTATAATATAATATACTAATTATAATACACCATAAAGACCCTTTCATATCCTTCTGGAAGCGGTACGTTGATGACACCTTTTCCCACATCAAAGAAAATAAGAAGGAAGTCATCCTGGCGAAATTAAATAGTTTTCATCCGAAAATCCAATTCACAATTGAGGAGGAAACAAATAATCAACTACCATTCCTAGATGTCCAAATCTACCGAAAAGATGACAACACCTTTGGACACAGAGTCTATAGAAATAAGACCAGTACAGATAAGTACCTCAATTTCTCTTCATATCATCACATGTCACATAAAATTTCAGTCATAGATGCCCTTTCCTACCGAGCAATCAGAATATCTGACAAAGACTCTTTACCATCTGAATTGTCTCATGTCACAAATGTTTTAATTTCTAAAAGGATATCAACTATGAGACACAAACTAAGCCTACCCAGACAACCGCCCTCTAGTGATGAACCGACCCCAAGATTTGTGTTACCATTTCTCGGACCCGCAACTGGAAGATTAACAAGTTTCCTCAGAAGGAGAACAAATTTCGATTTTGGCTACAAAACCGGAACGAAACTTCACAAATTCTTCACCTCTCACAAGGATAAAAACCCTCCGATAACCTGTGGCATATACAAAATCCCTTGTCACGATTGTGAAGCTACATATGTTGGTCAAACCGGAAGAAATCTAAAAACAAGAGTCAATGAACATAAACGAGACCTCAGAAAAATGTCAGAATCTTCGGCTGTAGCACAACATATTTCTCAATATTCATCCCATCAAATTGATTTTGATTCGGCAGTACTCATTGAAACAGAACAAAAATACTTCTCAAGAATATTCAAAGAGGGTCTCTACATCAATGCCGAGAAAACAGCAATGAATCAAAAAGATGGAATGAAAATCAACCCGATTTGGACATCCGCATTATTACATTTACTGTAACATAACAACCAGTCTCCATTGTTAGTCATAATTGTGATCTTCATGATTTGTGCATTCTCATAATATCGGTGTATCTTAAATTACATTTTTACCATCTCCCCTGATGAAGACAAAAGTTTATTGTCGAAATATTGGGAAAATAAAGTGTTCTTAAAATAACGTCAACACACAATGTCCGTCTCAACGTCATCTAAAAATAAATTAAAATCTCATCAGTCTTTCTTGCACACAAATACAAGTCAAATTATTACTCATATTTTTGAGCACGCAAATTATGTTTGAGAAACAATAATTTCTCCGCATTTTCGGGCCGTGGAAAGTATTTGAGACTGCCGTAGGCTTCAGTGGCTTCCGAAAAGACACGCTCGCTATAAACCCTAGCTGCTGTAGAATGACAAATTTCGAAATGGATAAATAATAAATTGACGCTTTTGTTGGGAAATGGGCTAACTTGTTGCTAACTTTCTTTGTGAACTGATTTATGTCGAAAATTAAATAAAAACACAACTACCCGTTACCCGTGCGGGTAGCTCTCGCTACCCGCAGATAACGGGTACCCGCTAGAACTGTGCGGGTATGCGGGTAACGGGTACCCGACCCGTTACCCGCGGCAACCCTACTAACGCACTGGGCGCCGTCATCCTTAGAATGTCTGATGAGATGTTGTTAAACTTGGATATAAGTTTCCACCTTGCAACTAAATTTGCTGGAGGATCTGTACAAAGTATTATGGAGATTTGAAAATTTCAATGACTCTTAGTTTTATGACATTATTAATTAAAAGCATTCCAATAAAAATAATTAACTTACTTAGTAAATTTGCATGGATATTTTCGAAGTAAAATTTTTGTCTGGAATTTAGTAACGATACGAAAGGATCAGGTTCGATAAGCATGGGAGAAAAGGCTAGGAATAACAAGGAAAATGCAAGTAAGACAAATAGGATGAAAGTAGTTTCCTGTATTGCTAACTTGGTGAATAATATCGAGTAGAAACCATTTAAGAAAATGCCTAACAGGATGGAGATACATGCGCTAATTTTGATACAATTGTATATCGTGTTGCGCCTATTGGAAAATTTGCTTAGTTTTGAATCGAAATAGATTAAATATAGGTGAAAAAAAGATTTCGCTTTTTTGTACAGGTTCACCATTTCAAACTGGTAATTATTCTCGAAATGTTCCTCAAGTTTTGGCGTCCGTTTCGTGCAGGAAACATATATAATGTAGGGTTTATAGAAAATTGATGACTAACCGGCAGGTGTTAAATTATTGAACAAGTCAATAATCTGGACATGGACGGGGCATGTTTTTTGGTGAATAATGAAAATACATAGGTGCATACATGTACATATACATACATATTTATTCGAATGTAAAGAATTCCTGTGGGAGGGACTGTAACATTATGTAAACGTTCATACATATATTCAGATTTATCTTCTTTAGAACTTTCCCTGCTCCACTTAAGCCAAGACTGAGGACGGATTTTTCACGCGAAGAGGAAGTTTCCTTGTTTCTTATCATTAAATTACTTGCATACATATTCACTGAAATTTCTTGAATTTTCCCATAAGAAGTGCAGCCCAAATGTAAGTCTCCTTTCAAATAAATAGCAAATTACTGTTTATTCCTGCTTTTTTTCTAATCTATTAGAGCCACTACTGTTACGGAATTACGAAGGCTGACATGCAGTGCTTATATGTATTTTTACATGCATACAAGTCGCTTTCTTTCACGTTCCACGTTACCTATCTATGCATTTATAACTGGAATGCTACCAAACCTGACACAACGTAGGTCGAAAGAGACAAATAATACGACAAGAGGTACGAACTTTGCACGAAATTTTGCTCCGTCAACTCCAAACCGAACAGTTGCAGACTTTTTGCAGCTATGCGACCAATTTTGTCCTCCTTGCTCATCCTCATTTTCACTAATTGTCTCACCTGTAACCTATATTTTACGGCAAGTTTGAACTGATACGCACCTGGAAGAAATATTAACAAAGAAATTATATAACTATTGATAACAAGACAGGGGAAGATAAGGTACGAATCGAGCGGAATTTTTCTCGGTAAACGAATCAAACCAAGAGAACCGACCAACAGATATAAGAATAATACGGCGAGAATGAACGGAGTGCTTATTCCGACATGGGCAGCATTCATGTATTTGCACAGGAGGCGAAAGTGGCTATAGTCTCGGGCAGAGGAACGTTGGGTCTGATTAGTTGAAATGTTTGAAATCCTGGTAAAAGTAAAATAATTCTGTATAACAGACAGCAAAAACAAAGACTCAGATAGGCTTAGTTTTACCGATGAGTGTATTTAAATGAGTTAGGCTGAAACCCACAATGGCTAGATGGTTAATACATAAGTTGTGATAAATTCAGTTTTAAAAAATTTTAAACTTGAAATTTTGTAATTTCTGAATTTTAGGTAAATGTGTGATAAATTGTACAAGTTTAAAATACGTACACTAACGTTGTTATACTGATCGGAATACCAAACAATAAATCAGCGGTTAATGAGTTTATCGCAGGCTAAAGATTGTCAATTCGCATTTTTTGATTTCCTTAGAATTTAAAACATTGAACCACAAATTCGTCTCTGAGTTAAAAATAATTCAAAATTCAATTCTGTCGGTATATCCTGGTGACTAGCGATATTAAATATATATAATTCTCCAACTAATTTAAATACATACAACTCATCGGCAACAGTACATAACCCGATTCTTAAAAAAAATCTTCTTACACTCTCCATCTGAGCCAGTACGAGTGGATTAAGAGCATCGCCATAAGGAAGTATTGATCCCAAACGACATGAAATAACACCGCCGTTTTTGACCAGGCTTCAAACGTGAGGAAAAAAATGAAATACATCCATTTGTACGAGTTCGATACCAAAGAAAATATGAAGGCGTCTTTCTCCTGAATTTTGTACAGGATAATTGCCCACACCGTGAATGCAGTCAAGAATACGAAGGCCATGACGAACGTTAGGTTTTCCAAGAGTTTATACTTGTCCCGTTGCTTTGTGGAGGCTGCATACAAATAAACTCTAATAAACATATTCTAATAAACAAAACTATTTAGTTCTGAATATCAAGTCCTCATACCGTAAATCACACTAGAAAATAAACTCTGTTCAGCCACTTATGCAACAAATCATTCCATGACTACACTGGTCTACATAAGTGCATAAGTCATCGTGCAAAATGCACAATTTACCGCTACCTGTGACCACTTACATACATACATACATACACTTTCAGAAATGGAGTTACGATTATAACCAAAAAGTAAACGTGTGTGACTCCACCGCCGTGGTTATGAATTTGTCACCAACTGGTTATAAATGTATTATGGTCCATCCAGAAAAGACGGACCATCGGCCAATGTTAATAATATTGTAAGGCTAAATGGCCGACCTTGCCATAACTAACAACATGTAAAGTTTCAAAATTAATTGCACGGTCATTTCTTGATGGATTTTCAAAATGGCGCACGTTTTGGAAACCTTGGACCCTTGGGCGAAATATATATTTTCAAATTTTTGAAATTTGGCCCCACCCACCAGTTATCGAGGTCACAAGGTCAAAAAAATCAAAAGACATTGCCGTATTGAATTTCAAAATTCTGCAAGGGAATTCGAAAGACCTGGGTACAGATTCTTGGCGGATAGTCAGGTCATCGTATCCAGCGGTTATCTGGCCGCACCCGTTCATTAGGGGTCAATGGTGGGTGTGGTCAAAGGTCAATTCCCAAGAAATACAATAGAAAAAATTCTTACCACCGTAGTTTCTGAAATTCAACGTCACCATTATTCATAAACTTCATCGTGCACCCCATCTGAATAACCTGACCTTATCGTAGACCTCATGACGACAAAGGGGTGTGGCCATCGGCGCTTCTGCGAATACCCAACTCATATACGGCATGCGACATATCATTCTTCTCAGCTCGATGGGGAGATCAAGATTAAATATTTGAAATTTGGAAACCACACCCCCAGTGGGTGTGGTCATCAGCGACTTCTCCATTTTAACGAAACCACGTCATGCGACATATCCTTCTTCTCAGCTCAATGGGGAGATCAAGATTAAATATTTGAAATTTGGAAACCACACCCCCAGTGGGTGTGGTCATCAGCGACTTCTCCATTTTAACGAAACCACGTCATGCGACATATCCTTCTTCTCAGCTCAATGGGGAGATCAAGATTAAATATTTGAAATTTGGAAACCACACCCCCAGTGGGTGTGGTCATCAGCGACTTCTCCATTTTAACGAATCCACGTCATGCGACATATCATTCTTCTCAGCTCGATGGGGAGATCAAGATTAAATATTTGAAATTTGGAAACCACACCCCCAGTGGGTGTGGTCATCAGCGACTTCTCCATTTTAACGAAACCACGTCATTTGATATATCATTTTTCTCAGCTCGACGAGGAGATAATGGCAGAATACTTAAAAATTGGAGACCACACCCCCAGTGGGTGTGGGCATAAGCTACTTTTCGATTTTAACAAAACCACGTCATGTGATATATAGGTTTTCTCAGCTCGATGGGGAGATCACGACTTATACCTTGCAATCTGGAAACCACACCCCCAGTGGGTGTGGTCATCAACTACTTATCGATTCTATCATGCAATAAATCATTTTTCTTAGCCAGATGAGGGGATCTTAATTGGATAAGCAAAATTTGGAAACCACACCCCCAATGGGTGCAATCATCAGGGAGTTTTTGATTTTGACAAAACAATGTCATGTGATTTCCCTCGTCAACGAGAGAGGATTCAAACGATATACTTCAAATTCACGATCCACACCCCACTGGGAGTTGAACTCGAAGGCTTTTCGGTTTTAACATGCCTTGTGATACAATTTTCTCAGCTCGTCTGGGGGTTTGCGACTGAATAAGTAAAACGAGGAGAACACGTTCCCCTTAAGGTGGCACATTTTTCACTTTCCAAATTTGCTGGGCTCCCCATATTGCAGGAATATGTCACCATTTGCCAATTTCATTTTTGACATTTTGTAAGTCAGAAGGATTAATTTTGGAGCAATTTAGAATGAGTAAAAAAAAATTTTACCCGAAAGATTTCGGGTTTTTAGGAACAGATTCAAATGGTCTCTGGTAATCAGACCCATCCTTGACACGAAATTTAAACAGAATTATGCAAAATTAGAGGCGACTTCCATTCAACAGGAGGGAAATTAAGAGCATTAAGGTGTGAAACGTATTCCCCCTTCATTGGTTGGTTCAATCCCAATGTCCCTCTACTACCCGGTGAGCCAGTTCTCGTTCGCCTTATGACCCTTCATGCGGATGATGATAGTGTGATGACGATGATAGGATGACTATGATGGCGGCGGGTATGGCCTGGCAATAAGAGCTGGCTGGAGGATGAAGAAGGTTGTTACTTGTCCGAAGGTCGATTTATTACTGAATTGACTTTGGCAATGTGCAATACTTTTATGATACAAAATGTTTACAAATTAACTCCTCCTTCATTGCCATATCACCAATTCTTCCACTTGTGCACGTAGATGCACACAGAGGAAGCGCGAGAGCAGAGTAGAGGTTGAGTGGTTTCAGATGTTGCTTTCCACTTGGGAAATTTGTTACATTTTTGGACGGTAATTCCCCTTGTATTAAATTACAAGTATTAAATTGTATTAAATTGTATTGATACATTAAATTACTTCCTATTTGTGACCGACTGATTCCAGTCTAGTAAAAATTTGTGAGCATACGTTGGGACTCCCAACTTGGGAGATCTCCATTGTCGGTAGACATCCGATTTGAAAATAAAAATTCAGTCTAATTTTGCCCAGCTGTATATAAAGAAATTCTCGGGTGAATCAGTAAGTTTAGAATCCACGTCCAGTGGGCGAAGAAAAAAAGTCACCCCAAGTCCATGACTTCCGCAAATATAAGAATCATGCAGACTACTTATCAAATTGCCGTGTCCACCAATTGGTGTGATTCCGAGGAAAACTCCCAGTGGGGTGTGGATCATAAATTTGAAGTATATTATTTGAATCCTCTCTCATAGATGAGAGAAATGACATCACATGACATTGTTTCGTTAAGATCGAAAAGTAGATAATGACCACACCCAGTGGGAGTGTGGTTTCCAGATTTTAATTATGCAATTAAGATTCCCCCATCTGGCTAAGAAAAATGATATATTGCATGATATTGGTTAGAATCGATAAATCGCTGATGACCACACCCACTGGGGGTGTGGTTTCCAAATTTCAAATATTTAATCTTGATCTCCCCATCGAGCTGAGAAGAAGGATATGTCGCATGACGTGGTTTCGTTAAAATGGAGAAGTCGCTGATGACCACATCCACTGGGGGTGTGGTTTCCAAATTTCAAATATTTAATCTTGATCTCCCCATCGAGCTGAGAAGAAGGATATGTCGCATGACGTGGTTTCGTTAAAATGGAGAAGTCGCTGATGACCACATCCACTGGGGGTGTGGTTTCCAAATTTCAAATATTTAATCTTGATCTCCCCATCGAGCTGAGAAGAATGATATGTCGCATGACGTGGATTCGTTAAAATGGAGAAGTCGCTGATGACCACACCCACTGGGGGTGTGGTTTCCAAATTTCAAATATTTAATCTTGATCTCCCCATTGAGCTGAGAAGAAGGATATGTCGCATGACGTGGTTTCGTTAAAATGGAGAAGTCGCTGATGACCACACCCACTGGGGGTGTGGTTTCCAAATTTCAAATATTTAATCTTGATCTCCCCATCGAGCTGAGAAGAATGATATGTCGCATGACGTGGATTCGTTAAAATGGAGAAGTCGCTGATGACCACACCCACTGGGGGTGTGGTTTCCAAATTTCAAATATTTAATCTTGATCTCCCCATTGAGCTGAGAAGAAGGATATGTCGCATGACGTGGTTTCGTTAAAATGGAGAAGTCGCTGATGACCACACCCACTGGGGGTGTGGTTTCCAAATTTCAAATATTTAATCTTGATCTCCCCATTGAGCTGAGAAGAAGGATATGTCGCATGACGTGGTTTCGTTAAAATGGAGAAGTCGCTGATGACCACACCCACTGGGGGTGTGGTTTCCAAATTTCAAATATTTAATCTTGATCTCCCCATCGAGCTGAGAAGAATGATATGTCGCATGCCGTATATGAGTTGGGTATTCGCAGAAGCGCCGATGGCCACACCCCTTTGTCGTCATGAGGTCTACGATAAGGTCAGGTTATTCAGATGGGGTGCACGATGAAGTTTATGAATAATGGTGACGTTGAATTTCAGAAACTACGGTGGTAAGAATTTTTTCTATTGTATTTCTTGGGAATTGACCTTTGACCACACCCACCATTGACCCCTAATGAACGGGTGCGGCCAGATAACCGCTGGATACGATGACCTGACTATCCGCCAAGAATCTGTACCCAGGTCTTTCGAATTCCCTTGCAGAATTTTGAAATTCAATACGGCAATGTCTTTTGATTTTTTTGACCTTGTGACCTCGATAACTGGTGGGTGGGGCCAAATTTCAAAAATTTGAAAATATATATTTCGCCCAAGGGTCCAAGGTTTCCAAAACGTGCGCCATTTTGAAAATCCATCAAGAAATGACCGTGCAATTAATTTTGAAACTTTACATGTTGTTAGTTATGGCAAGGTCGGCCATTTAGCCTCCCGAGAATTCCGATGGTCCATTTATTCTGGATGAACGATAGCTCTGGTGATAATTTGAAACCAAGTCGGTTTAAACTTAGTAATTAGTCGATGACCACTCGATGACAAATTTATAACCGTGGCGGTAGATTGATATGCGTTTACACTTTGGTTATAATCGTAACCCAATTTCTATGAGTGTACTATGCATACTTAAAGGTGTAAATGTTGTGGTATGAATTGTACACCTTTAAACTCACCTTCCATTCCTTTGTCAAACCAAACGAGTTGATTAAACGTGTAAACCATCTCGTCCCCTCGGCAGCGAAAATTCGACATTGCAATCACCCCCCACAAATAGACCAGTCCCCACACCAGCATTATCATCATGCCGTAAAAATCACGAGAATTCGATCGAAAAGCGAGTACTAATCGGGCCAGATCGTAAATTCCGTATGTCACATGTGTCAGTAGAGTAAAATTTAGGATGAAATATTGATATCGCTTCAGTTTTCTGACTTGAAGCAAACCAAGTTTCAGGTCATATTTCAATGTTGTAGCACTCCAGGATGCCGCAAGATTTATAATTTTGGCAAAATATTTTAGAAAATTGTACGTAATCATTTTTAAAATACTGTGTGACAATTCAAAGATTGTTTAGAACGATGCAAAATTGCGTTAGTGACTTCGTATCTTTCGACTTCTTCTAGCAGAAGGACATTACCGACTGAAATATTTATTATTATATTCTACCGCCCACTAATTACCAAGTGGCATTAACCGCTTAATGTGATCGTTTTGTCTGTCCGTTTGTTTTCTCGGCTGTCCGTCTGTAGGAAACATTTCTCGAGTAGGCCACAACATAAGCAAACGCTGTTTCCGTAATTTTTTAGCTCTTAAATTCCTACTTCTCTGCCTAGTGTAAATCGGACAGTGCGAGTGGGTGGGGGGGGGGGGGTGGGGTTCAAAGTTAAATCTATCTTACCTTTCATATGGGGTATCATTTTGCGAAGGTCGAAGTTCGTGTATGTATGTATAGTGTAATTTTGTAAAAGAAATTTCAAACGCCATGTATAATGCCACTTTTTTATCTTCGTTGGCACGGTTTTTGTACTCAAGGATAGGAAATGTCAAGGAAACCAAACCCATTCACATGCGCAAGTTAATGCCATCCAGTTGCGTAAATTTGTATATATGTATCAAATAGATTATTAGTATTTATATACATATTCCAAAGAAATGTAGGGCAATCGTTCAGCGAAAATGTCAATTGTTTGCATACATATAATTCGTAGGCTTCCACTTGTTTTTTTGATTGAAAGGGCAAATATAAAGTTTATGCTTGCATATATATAGATACTCTCCCCATGCACATAAACCTACTTAATTGGTGACATTTGGAAACATAACGATGGTTAAAAAACTCCTCAATACACACGTATCCTAAGTACTGGCATGGACATAAGGGTGGAACATAACTCTACCAGATCGTTTATGCGATCATACGCCCACAGAACTTGGGCGTCTTATGCAATTTGCCATTTGTTTCTCCTAATAGATGAAATATAAGAACCTAACTTGGTTTGAATTGATGGTTTTATAATTGCTAATGGTAGCTGCTACTAGCAGCCTGCTAAGTAGTCCTAAGCTCCATACATACATACATACCTATGTATGTATGTAGGTGGATTAACCATGCTGTAGCAAACCTTACAGTGTGTGTATATACAGTCAATGGAACAAGTATAGGCACCACTCACGCAAGCTAAATAAAAATGGTTATAACTTTGGCATGCATTATCAAATTAACATGAAACTTTGTACGCATTTAACAAATCTAATGTAGTGTTCGATTATAATCATGTTTTATTGATTAAAATTAGATAACACACTTTTTAAATAATTTGTTGGAAAATATGCAAAATTAGCCCGCAAAAAGTATTGGCACCCTATAACTTATAAAATCATAAATCAAAGAATTACCAATTTTATTACGTCACACTGCTTCTAATATTACGTGGAACCTCCCCTCGACGCAATAAGAGCATAAATAGGCCGTGGAATGGACTCCACAAGTTATTTTATAACGCTTTTCTATATGGCTGCCCACACTTCTTTCGAACTTTTGATAAGCTCGTTTTTCGACGAGTGGCTTCCCACCAGTCCCTCTTTTCTCAACACGGACAACCAAAATCATATCGGTAGACTGTGCGGCCAACGAAAGAGACTTAATCTTTTCGGTCTTCAAAAACTTACACCGTTAATTTGGGTACATGTTTGGGGTCATTGCATTTTTGGAATATGAAATTCCTTCCTAGGTCACATTTTTGTCAACTGATTTCAAATTATGGTTTGTAATGATTAATTAGACCTCCCTGGTCATGATTTCGTCGATAATAACCATGTCAATACGCCGCGATCAAGTCATTTAACCCCAAATCATAATCGATCCTCCTCTGTGCTAAACAGCCACACGAAGATATTCGTATTTCTGAGAATTTTATGGCATCTGCCTGACTTGAACCAATGAATGAGCTCCGAATAAATAAAATATACCTATGTCGGACCAGCAGACCATTTTTCATTCATTGGAAGTCCACTTAGGGTGATATTTAGCCCATTCCAATTTATTGAGTTAGTTCGTTTTGGGGACCCTCGCGTCTGTCGGGCTACTGGACCCTGAAACCCCATTGCATGATTTTTGATTGATAACCATATTGTATGATATGTTGACCCTACAGTTCGTGCATAAATTCAACATGGTTTTGGGAGCTCAAATATTCCGATCTCGAGTGATAATTTGATTTATTAACCCGTTGATTTTAGGATTAGGTGACTTTTTTCTACCGGATCATTGGAAACCAGCAATTAAAAATGTCGCTTCATGTTATTTGGCTACGTTTCGAATAGTAAATATAGCGGAGCATGTTTTTTATCTGAATTTTCGATATCCAACTTTGTTTGAGGAGGCGGCAAAATTATTTCTCGCTCCACCAAAAATAGCTCGTTTGGTGTCGCAATTTTGGGTCTAGACAATACCAATCTGGACTTACGAAGCAGATAAAGTTATATTTTGTGATCTGATTAACTTACCGTGACAAAAGGCAGAGGTTTATCGTTATGAAAATTTCGCACAAATAATTAAGACATAGGTTGCCAATACTTTTTGCAGGTTCCAACCTGACGCGTTCGTGTCAAAATCAGAATAACGTTACGGTTATATAATTTTAGTCGGGAACATGATTATAATCGAAAACTACATTAGATTTGCTAAATGTGTACAAAGTTCCATGCTAATTTGATAATGCATGCCATAGTTATAACCATTTTTATTTAGCTTGCGTGGGTGGTGCCTATATATGTTCCATTGACTGTATAAGCTAAATATGAAAAGAAAAATTGAAATGCAAGTAATCTCGGTTAAGAAGCTTGTTGTTTTAAAAAACCAGCTTGTTCCTGATTTTTTTCACCTATTTGGCCTAACCTTGTAATTGTATTTTTATTATGTAGCGTCAGCTACTTATTGTGATCGTTTTGTCCGTCCGTCCGTCCGTCTGTCCGTCTGTCCGTCTGTCCGTCTGTCCGTCTGTCCGTAAGCAGGATATCTCCAGAACGAGTCAACATAATCAAACCCCGTTTTCGCCATTGTGCTTCTAATTTTTAGTTCTCGGTCGAGTTCGGAAATTGGGTCAATCGGACCACACCCAACGGCGCCAGGGGGTGTGGTCGAAATTAAAATGGACGTTAATTTTCATGTGGGGTGTCATTTTAAAGGAAATTTGACGGAGATTTCAAGGACGTTAATATTTTTGACCTCATGACCTTGACGACGAGGTCAAAGGTCAAAAAATGCATAATTGTCATATGGGGTGTCATTTTAAAGGAAATTTTACGGCGATTTCAAGGACGTTAATATTTTTGACCTCATGACCTTGAGATCCAGGTCAAGGGTCAAAGATACGTAATTGTCATGGGATATGAGATAATTTTAAATTAAACTTATATCGCTCTGACGCTACTTTTTTATATTCGTTTGGAGGGTTTATTTTAACCGAACAACTCATCCAATGGGGAATTTATCCATCTGCACGGTTTAATCTGCCGGTTTAATTGAGGCATAAAAACGTATACTTTTCAACTCTATTAAATTTTAAAAAATCACATGTTATACATATGTACAAACCGGTGCGGTTAAGTTTCCAATCCTGCTTTGGGACCATCCATACGTTATGTCATCAAAAATTCTGGATTTTATCACCCACCCACCAACCCAACGTAAACATTAAGGGATAGGGAATTATAACAGGCGAAATATAGGGAGACCTAAACCACCCAGCCACCAAAATGATGACGTAATATATGGACGCTCCCTTTTGAAGTCGCCATTTATATTCATTAAATAAAGATAATACCCGAACATGCATAACTTCCTTGGGGCATGACAGGTCCCAATTTTTCACCAATTTTTGCTGCGAGGTTGGATATAAAGGACGCCACGGTAGCTTGTCTTTACCAGTCGACGACTAACTTCTCCTGCAGCGTTAAGAAGTTACCTCTCCAACAAATTAGATAATCGCCATGATACTTATTTCAAAGATAACCTTGAGCTTGGTAATATTTCAGCGTAATTTTAACCAGGGATGCGGTAAAATAAAACGTTATTAATTTTCAAATTTATGTATATAACTTTTAGCTTATCGTGCTCGCCCTTGTGAGCAATTGCGTGGGAAAGCCAACCACCGACGAGGTAAGCTTAACAAATTTAGAGAAAAATAATATGGGCAGGTTTACAATATTTTAAAAATATGTATGGCACTGCTTTAACTAAGCATGTACATTTGTATGTATGTAATAGAAAAAAATTATCAGCACGGTAGACGGCAGTGACCCCTTAAGACAAACTTCCAACCGAACCCCGCGCCAAGGGAGATGGCCGTTTATCATTTATGGCGGATGGTCAGTAAACTTTGCTCAAAATTCGTCTTTTATCCAAGCCGAAAGAATTTAGAGACATCTATCTGACCTTCTATACTTTACATAATTTGAAGATACACGCGGAGGTACTATCTATGGTACTCATTTTTCAGGTATTGGTTAAGGACACGTTCTGTTACCAACAGGAAATAAGTCAGAATTCGCGTACTAAACAAAGTTAGTTAAAAAATGAGCATTTTTACCTTCTGATAGGATTTGTTTGCAGTAACATTTTAGGTGTTTACATAAATAATGACGTCACGTTTGTTTCGTTTACTATTTAATTTTGTACTTATTTTCCGGTGGTGACGAAATGTCTTGTTTATCATTACTCAAAAATAGAGTACTATATATGTTACCTTGGTGGGTGACGAGTTGTCACCAAATTATTTGAAGTGTATGTATGTTAACCACGTTTTCTCCTCTCCTCTGCATTAATTTACCCGTCAATTTTCTTATCAAGTTATACACTTTTATGACAAATTGAGTCTCACTCACATTAAAAAATTCTATTTATTTAGTTCACCTCCGACCCGGCCGACTGCTCTGTCAAAATGGAATCCGTATCCGGCAAGCGGGACACCATCTTTCTGGGAGACTGCACCTCGGGAAGGTGATAACACGAAATTGATTTTCATGCATTTTCATATACTTTTCTCAAAATATTTTACGGGTGTTATTAAAGGTTTAAAATCATTTTTGTGCACTAATTTCGTGCAAGTGTTATTTTATTAACAGTAGAAACACTGGTATACATACTTCGTGATTAAAATTGTGTCCGTATTTTTCAGTGCTTTTTTAGGTGGCGAATGAAAAGTATTGAAAAAATAAGATATTACGAAGTATGTATTAGTTTTTATCGAGATTTGGAATCACACCCCTACACGACCAAATATCTTCTGGTTACATGTTTTTTAATGTTCTACATAACATTACGGCTTGATGTAGATATTTTCATGCTGGATTTCCAAGAGTGGTTTAGGGCGTGACAAGATTTAATCTAACATCTTTTAACGTTTATGTATGTACCCGTAGGAGGAACATGCAACTTCTTGGGAGCACCAGTTCCAGGAACGACATGCAAACTAGTGTGTTCCGCGATACAGGCGCCACCAATGCTCACTTGTCCGCCGGGCACAGCGTGTTGCATGCTGTAAAAGATGGGGGATGTTGAGACGCCCTGATTTTTTTTGGAGGTGTTAATATGTTTCCCAATGTTGGCTATATTTAATGCATAATGTTGATAAGTAATAAGTAAGTAATAAGTAAGTAATTTATTATGTATAATTAGCAAATAAAACTGCAAGTTTGTATACTCGATTAGATAAATTGCCTCAATAAACTTCTGTTTTCTGTCATGAAAATTCCCAATGGTACAAACTTCAACTTCTTACATATATTTAAAAATTGTTTTGTTTTTGTTCATGAGAAACTAGTCATACGAGATTTTGTGTAAGTTTAAATGAAGGGGGGAGTTTTGGAAATTATTGCACTAGCAACAAAGAGGTTAATATTTGTAATAATAGCAACGTTGAGATTTATTTACTGTGTTTAAAATTAATACATATTGTCTTCTTGTACTAGCTACTTAATTACTGTTTGGGGTAATATGATACATAGTTTAATTCGCAATCTCATTTTCTCATTTTGCGGAAAGTTGAGATATGCGCAACAGTCTTGTGCAGAGGTTGCAAGGCTCTGACAAATATCGGATGTTATTTCGGATCTGGTCCGTGGCTGGCTTTATACTACAGGACGGACCGACAAGCACCCGTGTACGTACGTGTTCAACAAATAATTATTCATGCAAATATTCATTTATTGAGATGAAATAGTGGCAACGTTCATTCAATTATTCATTCATTGACAAAGTCTATATCCACAAGGCTTTCAACATTTGAAAATATGGTTTGTTCTTAAAGATGAAATTTTGCTGGGTATGTATACTTAATATTCTTGGGAACTTAGACAATCTGTTGATAATTTACGTCCTCAAGAATGGTAGAAATTCTATGCAGTCTAAATCATAGGGAAGTTTGTCGCTTCAACACTGGTGTGTTATTGTGTCAAATTAAAATAATAACTAACTGTATGTTCCACTAGTTTTAAATAGTTTATGCAATCATACGATTTACAAAAACACAGTTTAGCATAATACGACACATACGATCTATTGTGCAGTTCAATATGACATCAGCATATGCCAGTTGTGCAGTCAGACACGTACGTGTTTGCCGGTGAGACACTTATAGTGACTATGATGACAGCATGGAAATATGGGGTTTAGTCCCAAAAGTTATTTACCACTGTGTAAGTTACCCAGCGTATGTAGCTGCATCATGGTAGTGCTCCAACTGTCCATTATTATTATAATCTTTTCTCATAACTCACCGTATTGTTTGGTGCATATATTATTACAGAAATTGCAGAAAAATATTTTTCCTCAATTCTGCATTAATTATTTTCTCGTAAGAAAAATATTTTGAATTACACACCCTCCATGAAAACATGGGCCTATGCAGGTATGCACTTCTGTATAAATATGACGCACAGATACCCCAAATGAATCATTCCAACACACAAGAACTCAACTATATTTCCAAAAAATATCTAGCAAAACGTTGAAAATGCAAGCAAAAGCATTTTTATTTATATCTCTCTACGCCACCGTCACGCTATTTGGTAATTCCCTGGGGTCAAGTGGGGTCCCCCAATATCTCCTTCAATACGTTGGTGACGAGAATTGCACAACAGGAAACCATTCAGTAAACGTTACCGAATTCGAACACGACTTGATTGCACCGGGCGACGACGAAGCCGTTTATTTCCAAGTGATGGGATTGTAAGTCACATTTTTTGGTTACAATTTTGTTCAAATTTTTTGGTAGGTCGGTGCCAATGAATATTTACTGCGAGGAGGTAAAATTTTGAATTTTTATAAATATAGTTGGAGGATTACCCAATATAATGAACTCGGTCATCACGCCAACCTCTACCTGGACGGAATTGGGGATGAATGTCAGCATATGTGGATAATTTACAATTACCGATGGACCGCAACTCGACTCGGTGATCCATTCCAGATCGAGAAGGAAATTCAACTCTACGGCGGTTCATATTTTCATGGCGTGCCATACAAAGTCAAGGGATCGATGCCGTCAATAATTCCACCGGTGAACGTTGGATCCTTTTTCTTCAGCGGCAATTACTCTTGGGGATTGTTTTCAGGGCCGAATTACACAGGTGACACGGTATGCTTCATGCCAATGATACAAGGGAGGGATTGGGGAATTACGACATTTCCACTGTTTGCTAACGATTTTCCTCTAAGAAGCTTGAAGGAGGGGTGTCATCCTTAAGAAAATGTGTGTCCATATTTGAAGTTTTTGAGGAAATAAATAAATGTCTTAAAAATTTTATATTTGTACATGTTCTTTTAGGAGAAATTTACGATTCCGCATAACAATCACACCTATTTACTTATTATATGTATGAACACCAAAATGCTCAAACTATACATTTATCTATATAGGCAATTGTATTAATAACCTAGCGTATAAGCCCGTCTACCGCCGGGCGACGGAGACTTTTTAACTAAATATTATTATTATACCGATACTTACATTTCACTCTGAAAAAATGGTCACAAATAAATCGTGGTATGTAATTATATATCTGACTCGTTTTTAAAACGCATTGTCTGAATTCGTAACCACTATGTTTTTTACTTGGACCCCAGATGAAGGATTCGTTCATATGTCCGTGTAAAACTCATATTTGGCGCCATGGCGTGGCGCTAAACTTTAAGATTTGCATTTTCGAAAAATTTCAATCCCTAATAACTTTTTCAGTTTACAATGGATTTTCTAAATTTTATGCTCACAAATGATCACAAAAGTGAAAAGTTTGGAGAAAGAAATAAAAACAAAAAAATTATAATTTTTGTGATATTTTTATCATTTTTCGACGAACCCCCATGTATAAGAAAATTACGAGAATTTGCGAAAAGTTAAAAGCGATTTTTTCGAATACTTTCATGGGATACAAAAGTTTAAGTCCTTGTCATGATTTTTGCCCAAAATTTTGAAAATCCGTCCAGGAATTCAAAAGTTAGAAATAAAAACATTCAAATTTGGCGTATTTTGAGCCACGGCACGACGCCGAATGGGAGTTTTGCACGGAAATATGAAGGAATCCTTCATCTTGAACCCTAGTAGATTAATAAAACATAGTGGATACCCAGGACACGATAAGCAGTCGGGAACCTTCCCTCGTTAGTTCAAAAATTCTCTATCATGTGACACCAAACTAAATGCAAAAAATACAAAAGACCCTGATCTATGTAGGTATATCGGAAAATCTGACCACTATTTCTCCTACACTAAAGATTCTTAAATATAAAAAAAACTCGTAACCTGAATTTAAATAGAAAACAAAAATATGATTCGGTTTAGCCAAGTAGTTGATTTAAAAAGGCAACTTGTTCTTGATTCGCTCCTCTAAATTCGCAAATGTATGCACATATGTACCTACATATCTCGTTAAGATCCTATGGTTGGATTGAGGCGTAAAAATGTACACTGTTCACCTCACTTAAAATTTTGAAAAATTACGTGCTACACAAACCGCATTGGGTTAAGCTTGTGGTGTATATAAGTTTCCAATCATGTTTTGAAGCCAGCATTAACATTCATTAAATAAAGATAATGTCCCCATTCACATAAGGCAAGACTGCTCCAAGTTTTTCAACTTGTTGAATATAAAAGACATCTTTATAAAGCTTACCTTTACCAGTCGTCCGTTAATTTCACCTTGCTTTACAACGTTTAGAAATTGCTTCTCTGACAAATTAGATCCATAATAGCCATGAAACTTATTTTGAAAACACCTTGGAGCCTGGTAAGACTTTAACTATACAAGTTTATTTATTTTTTACTGCGATCAACTGAAACTTAAATACATCAGTTTCAAATTTATAACTTTTATGTAGCTTATCCTGCTTGCAAGTGTAAGAAATTGCGTTGGGAAATCAACCCGTGACGGAGTAAGCTAAATAAACACATTTACGGGAATCAAATTACGGCAAACTTAAAGTGTTTTAAAAAGATGGCACTGCTTCTAATATTCAACAGAAACAAGTTCCTATCAGCATGGTCAAACAGAAAAACCTTTTTACGCAAACTTCTACCCGAACCTCACGCCAAAGGGACTGGCCGCTTATGATTTATGGCGGATGGTTAGTAAACCAGGGGGGGAATTCAATTGTGACATGCGTAAGCATAGATTTTGCTTACGCATTGCTGAGCATAGATTTTGCTCAGCAAAAAACGCGATTCAATAGATAAGCATGCGGAAGTTCAAAATTTGCGTATCTCTTGTCTTTTGCTTAGCACTGCGCAAGTTTTTCAACCACAAAACAGTGTCAGCTGGCAAAACTTATCAGAACAGTTATCTAGGTCGGAGTTTGCTTATGTAGCTAATTGTCACAACAAAATAATATTTATGTGGTATGGATTCGAAAAGTTCAGTTAAGATGGAATTAGTTGACACAAATGGAAAGAGTAAGAAATTATAATTATAAATATTTATTTTGGGAATGTTCAGAAAACACGAAACGCAAAATTAGTCATTTTTTTACACATCCCTCGTAGAGGGATATAGTCCATTTTTACACCCCATTTTTTTAACTGATCAAGGGGACCAGTAACACAACAGCCTAACCCCTCCCCTGCTTTGCGTTACGTATTTTATGAGCTTTCCCTCTAATAAAAATAGGTCAATTAATAAATACTTTGTAGGACGCCCAAACTTTTCCACTAAGGAATGTGAGGCTTTGGTCGACACCGTTGGACTTCACTACGATGCACTCTTTGGAAGATTTAGTTCAACCTTGACCAACAATCGGAAAAATGAGCTATGGGATGATGTCACCGAAAAAGTTAATGCTGTCTCTTCCGTTAACATTCCTAGAAGCGTAGCCGAGGTGAAAAAGAAGTATCAAGTTTTGAAAAGTAGCGTGAAAAAAATCGAGACCAACAATTCGAATGAAATGAAAAAAACTGGAGGAGGGTCTGCGATTCTACAACCCCAAAATACCGTAGGAGAGAAAATTTTGGCACTTGTTCCACGGGTCGAAATTTCAGGAATTGAGGGTGGAATCGACATTAGTAAAAGTTAGTACGCTTAATTCAATTCCCGTCAGTCAAGCACAATTTTTAAACTCTTTCTTAAAATATTTAGTGTCGACCGTTGATACTGCGCCATTAAACTTGATCTCGGTAACGGGCCTCATCCCAATTGGAGACACGGGCTCAAGAACAAACAAACCGGCTGATGCTTCGGAAGAAAATGCTCCACATTTTTTCAAGAAACAAACGAAACGTCCTCTGGAAACTACTCTTTTCGCATTACAAGCTAAACAAGTTAAATTATTGGAGACTCAAACAATGCAACTGGCACAAATAGTTGATTTATTGGCGGAGCGAAACTCAATTGAAAAGGAGAAGCTACAAATTATGAAAAATAATTAATCCTCATCATTCATTTCTCTAATTATTTGATTATAAATATCTTCATCTTCGTTCAGTAATGCGATATTAGTCGTATGACAAAAGTTGTGAAGCGTGATTGTTGAAATAATTAGGCGACAAACTTTTGTTGGAGTATAGCAAAGTTCTCCCCCGGTCCTGTTAAAATGTTAATCAGCGATACACTAATTTTTAAAGGTTTAATAAATCGTTTAATTACCTGTGCATGGATCTAAACCTACTTTTCCATCGTCCAATTGTGCATTCAATGGCACATCGAACGGACGTTAACCTTTTATTGTAATCGTTCTGAAAAGGAGTAATAATTCCCCTAGCATAAGGAACCTCCATAAACGGAGAACGAGAATATCCTGAGTCACCTAAATAGATACAAAATAAATACATTAAATTAAAATTCCACTTTACTTCTTAGCTATTACCTACCTATTAATTTTCCATTCCCAAATTCTCCTGTCAAAAATCGGTGATGAATGTGAGAATTTCGGAACACAAACGAGTCATGTGCGCCACCCGGATTACTTGCCACGGCGTCAATGAATCGGAATTGGTCGTCGCAAACAATTTGGACATTGATTGAGTGGTTTTGTTTTCTATTCACGAATGACCTTTCGTCTTGACTTGGCGAAATTATATTCACATGTGACCCATCGATAATTCCTATTATATTTGGAAATCTACTCTTGGCATGAAAGGCTGTAGAAATTCTTTTCTGTTCAGCTGCATCGGGAAAAGATACGATTTTTGGCGACTCCGTAACAAGACTCGGCTGACCTAAAATAAAATCGTAGAGAGCGATTGTAATCTTACAACATAATATAAGCGAGTGTTAATATTACTTAATATTAAAACTTTTACCTGCTCTATAATTCTTGACGCGGTTGGTTGGGATAATCCACAATCTGACCCCATTAACCATTGAAAACGTCCTGATCGAAAGAACCCCAGTGTCGTAAGAACTTTAGATTCCGCCGTCACAGCATGATTTGTAAATTGTTTCGGTTCCACATGTGGTTCTAACCACCCCAAAATCTCTCTAGCTCCCCACCATGGCAAGCCAGTGTGCTTTCTAATTTCAAATTCGGAGAGGCTCTCAAGTAACTTTCTTTGGGGATAGCGTCGATTACGTTCATTCCTCAAAACAAACAATGGCACCGACATGTTTCTTTAACCCTTTAAGAAGTATAATTAACTACAAGAAAGTATTTATTTGGGGACGTTATAAATATGTTGTGGCGACAGTGCGGGAGGAGGAAAGTGATTCACTGAAGTATTGATAAATATTAACTTTGGGCAAGGAAATGTTCAAATTAACATTTGGTTAAGAAAAGAGAAATCCCTCAAAGTTACAACAGATTTTACGCCGCGGAGAGAAAATCATGAAAATCAATGACCTCCTAGAAACGACCACAATTTTGCAGGACGGCTTTAATTTTTCTCTCGAGTTAAACCATCTCTTACAATCCATCTCCGACAATTATCGTTTCAAATCAAAGGGTTAAAATGATAAGGCAGACAGGTACATACATTGGCTATGGAAGTTATTTAAGCAAGAGATAATACTGCTCCCGAGTACTTTAAAAATACGCAAGGTTTAAGAATTATATTTCTAATTGAATAAGATTTTTGGCGTAAGTGTATGAGTAAGCAAATTCCTAAATTCGGATTAATTGAATCCAAATTTTCCATTGCTTAGCAAAATCTATGCTTACGCAATGCTTATCTTCGAATTGAATTCCCCCCCAGGGTTTTGCCATCCAACGGGAAATACGCCAAAAAATTGATGTACCAAGCAAGCGTGATGTGGTGTTTTTAAAAAAATTGAGCACTTTATCTGAATACAAGATCTAGTTACATTAAAATTTTACACTTTTAAATAACGTCACATTTACTTGGTGTGCGATTTAGTTTTTACCCGTTAGTGATAAACCGGCTCCTTCATAATTACCTAAACATAGAGTACTACATATATACCCTGGGCACATATCTTATCTCCGCCGGTGACCATTTATCTCCCAATTATTTTTATCACGTTTCCTCCACCAAATTTAACTACTCTTTGATATTCTATTAAATTATAGTCCCTCATACTAAATCAAGTCAAACTCAGATTAAACAATGCTATGTATTTACTTAGTTCACCCCCTAAACGACAGGCTGCCCTGTCAAAATGGAATCCATACCAGGTCAGTAGGACGCCATCATTCTTCGAGACTGCACCTCGGCTAGGTAATAATTTTCCTTTTCTTGATAGCTTTACCTCAAGAGAAAAAAATCAGCTCACTTTCCAGACAGGTTTTGATAAGCGACTTTTTTGCGGTACTGAAAAAGTTTCATTTTTGCAATATAATGACATGCGAAAATTAGTATTCGCTATAGAATGCGGTTATGTACATACGTTTATAACCAAAAGGCAAACATGCAATCAGCAACCTTACTGTACTCTGATTTATGCGTGCTTTAATTTTATCCACGTCTTTTTTTCTTGAATAGCGTGCATCTGTTTAGCACCCACTTGTTACGGTGATGGCGATACTTCCACCTGCAACAACCAATTTCTAGGTCCCCAGTTTCTTGGCAGGTCGGCCACCTGCCAATTTGTAAGTGAACAATGCGGGTTTCGATGTCAAGGTGGATACTTCAATGAATGCCTCTCGATTTAAAAATAACACTGTTACATAACCTGGATCGATGTGTTTTTAAAATAAACTCACAATTGAATGTTGATTATAAATTGATGTGTTAATTTCATTTCACGTCATTTTTATTCTGACAACTTATACTACAAGCAGCTAATTAATAAAAACTGGATGGTGTAAAAGCGTATTTTTAAGTACATCATCAACATCAACCGCTTATTCCTATGGATTTTTATATGGTAGTGCATACATAAACACGAAAATTAAATTCCATTGGAAATCCACAAAATACAGAGCTTTGGATTTTATCCACCAATAAATATGCGCAACGGTATTAATACAATTTTATTTGTATTTGATTATATTAGTAGTAATCAATTCCAGCGTTGTTAAATATGTACATAATTGACTAATTACTTCATTAACAATACTCGAACCGTGTACTTGGCGCAAAAACCCAAGATCACCAATGGTGTCGAAATTACAATGAAATTATTCCCGAATCTAATCTTCATTGGGGTACACGACCTGATAACCCTTTCCACCACATGCCTCTCCATCTTCGCAGTAGGAGCTGTACAATTTTTCCGAAATTTCGTTACACATTTTGTCGACCATTTATACACAAAGCCAGCAAACGTGCCCAACACGATGGTAAACATAGTCGAGAGAGTCGTAGCCATAGGGAGGAATAAATTTCCAATGTGATCAAGTAATCTAGCACCTAATAAAATGGTCAAACTCAGTCCCAAAATGTTCGACACGATTACTCCCACAACTGTTGTGGGAAGTGATACTTTACGTAGGCAAAGGTTAATCTGCGCCACAAAAATTTGCAGCTGGTTGTAAATCTGTAACGAAATGGTTAGTCTTGTCCCACGCAATGGGTCATCTGACCTGAAATACAGAGGAGTGAAGGCCTTAGACTCGAATTTGCATTAAAGTATAGAATGAAATTATAAACTGGAAACGATTTAATAACGTGGGACGCGATGAGTAATCGCCCAAATTATTTAATACATTTTTATCACTTGTCGAATCTAGTAATTTATTCTAAAGCTCTGAACAACTAATTTGTAGTTAGTTAGTTAGCTTAGCTTACTAATAAAATCGCCGTGAATTTCTTTAAATTAAGGAAAGCAAATTCCGAGAAGTAGTAATTCGGAAATGGTCTGATACTAGGGATCTGCTACATTCCCTACAAATTAGTCGTCCAGAATTGTAACATAAATTCTAGGAGCCGAGAAATGATGAAAATGTGCTGATTTCGACGATTTAGGCGATGATTCATCCAGTCGTACTTTAACATTGACGCGATGCTTCAAACCATGTTGCAATGATAATGATATTATCCTTTTAAAATATTTACCTCTTCAGATAGGAAAGATGTTCAATAACACAATGCAGCGACTCGAAAAGGACCGTGAACATGAAGCACGTTAATGACCCAGCCAGGCAAAATATTGCACACCCTTGCACCACCAGTAGAAATACAAACCCAACTTTGCTAGAAGAATCATTCCATCCACATCCCAGAAACGGCTTCATACCCGCTTCGATAACCATGAGTAGAACTAGCACACTTGGAGCCGCTATCCGAAGAAAGTTGGAAAAATTGTTGTTCAACTTGGATATGAATTTCCACTTTGCGACAAGATTTTTCGGAGGATCTACAAATAGTAGGAATATATTAACTTATCGGTACTCCGCATTACTCGATAGTTGACTCGAGGACTCATCCCTAAAATAATCAAAATCGGTATTTTTAAACCATTTTCGGTTTTTGGGATGTATTTAAAAATTCTGGGCGAATATCGTTCTAATTTTTAGCCCGAGTCAGGGCTTATGGAACCGTCATGTCCGTCCGTCCGTCCGTCCGTCCGTCCGTCCGTCCGTCTGTCCGGCACGATAGAGCCAAAACGGCTGAACCGATTGACTTGAAATTTTTACCATATGTATATTGGACAAAGTTAGGAAACGAGTTCGAAGATGGGCCAAATCGGTCAAGTGGTTGACCGGTGGGGGTCATCGGAGTGGTGGGGTATTATGCACCAAAATTTCAAAATTGTCGTAGAAAGCTGAAATTTGGTACAGAGGTTGCTAATGCCTCCTAATATATAAAATTGACATCAAGTTGGAAAAATTTTCATCTGGAGGGACCCTGGAGGGTGACCCATACCGATTTTTCAAAATTGTCATATCGAGCTGAAATTTGATACACAAGTTGCGTGTGGGTCTTAATGGAAGAATATGAAATGACATTTGTAAAATTTTTATCTGGAGCGACCCTATGGGGTGACCCATACCGATTTTTAGAAAGTGGTTGAAAAAGATGAAATCCAGCACGGTGATACTTAATGGCTCCTTATGAAATAATATGAAGTTAAAAGTTTGCAAAATGCAACCAGAGTGACCCTGGGGGTGACCCATACTGATTTTTCGAAATCTTCATATCGAGCTGAAATTTGGTATGGAGGCTGGACTATATGCAACTCAGTATGTATTTCAATTCAGACAAGAAGCGGACTCGGACTTATCGAGTCAAGGACTCTGTCCCTGACTCGGGCTATATGGAGTCTGCACTGTAGGTTTTTAAAAATGTGTATGCACTAAAGATTTTGACACATTTTAAAGGAGATATGAAGTTTCTGAATCCTTCTGAAAAATTGGGCTGAGAGAAACTGACTTTAACAACTCCCCGTTGTTTTATTAATCAACTTACTCCTGTAAATTTGTCGTCTAAAATTTTAAAATAAATTTCCAGCGTTAAAAAAATTGAGTAATGAGTCATCAACCCGAACATTAAGAAGATACAAAAATCTATATAATTCTTAACTTAAATATACGTAATTATTAATTTACTTAGCAAGGTTCCGTTGATATTTTCCAGTATAAATTTTTGTCTTCCGTTCAGTAAAGATATAAAAGGATTAAGCTGAATAAACATGGGAGAAAGGATTACTAATGATAAGGAAAAGGTAAGCAAGACAAATAAGATGAAAGTAGTTTCGTGTATTTCTAGCTTGGTAAATAATATCGAGTAGAAACCATTTAAGCAAATTGTTCCCAGGATGGAAAAACATGCACCAATTTGCACCCAACTATATTTCGTGGTTGGTCTTTTTATAAATTTACTTAGCCTTGAATCGAAATAGATTAAGTCCAGGTGAAAAGGGGATTTCACTTTCTTGCAAAGTTCCACCATTTCTAGAAAGAGTTTGCCTCGTGCCGGATTCATGCTTAATGCAGGGGCGATACTTAATTAATAATGAAGTTATGTGTATGTAGGTGATTGTTGTTAAATTATTAAACAAGTCAATAATCGCTACATTGACGGCGTCATGTTCCTTATAATGGAATAATGGAAATACATAGCTAAGGATGTTCTATTGTGAGCAACTTCATTTAGTGCTACGACTCGACTGTCATATTGTCATATTTAAATTAATTCGGCTTTCGATTTACCCGTCTTTTCTTATGTAGGAGGAGAGCTTCACTACTTTACCTTCTCAGATTTAGATGTTCGACTACTTTGTAGGACACGTTGACCTACAAATAGTTTGACCCCGCAGCCACATTTGCCCCTACCACGCCCACTCAAGGGGGTAAAAATTACTCCAATAAATGGCTCCATGTTACAGGGTCAGGCGCGTAAGATATAACGATTTTGGCCTTGAATAACCCCGGAACGGTTTGTCGTAGCGGGTCAAAATTTTGAACCGACGAGCATGTTATCCTCAAATAGCCGTGTGCAAAAATTCAACTATCTACTTTCAAAAATGCCTCCCCCACAGCCCACAGAAGGTGAGGCAGTCATTTCAACTTGTTGCAAAAAAAAATTCGCCGGTGTTTGCAAAAAAAATTATTTAAATTTTCTGTTGAGGAATTGGAATGAGTTATTGGTGTCAATTGACGCAGAACTATTTTCCCTACAAGTTACTAATTGGGTTCGAAGAGCTTACTACACGACAAATGCCGAAAAAAAATTCAAGAAATTTGGTGGTTTTCAATGAGGAGAACTTTTTCAAACATTTTATGGTTGTGGGTGCAATGTCCGGTCGTGGTATCCTCCCACTTATCAAAGTTCCCCAAAAAGTGAACGTATCTGCAAAGTATGATGTGGACCGTGTTTTGAAACCACTTTTAGAATAACACTTTCCTAAATTGTACGGTGAAAAAATAAATAAGGTGATTTTTCATCATGACTCAGTGACTTCGAAAACGACAACGTTGACTCAAGATAATGCAAACGACCTTGAACCTAGAATGGGGATAAAAATCATTTTGAATAGTGAAATACCTGTAAAATCCCCCGATATAAGTCAAATGAACTTATTTGGTTCGAATACTTGAAAAGAATATTTTTTCTGCGGAGACCGAATTTTTTAGACGGAGTTTGGAACGAGTTGAAATGACTGTCTCACCTGGGCTGTGGGGGAGGCATTTTTGAAAGTAGAGAGTTGAATTTTTGCACATGGCTATTTGAGGATAACATGCTCGTCGGTTCAAAATTTTGACCCGCTGCGACAAACTGTTCCGGGGTTATTCAAGGCCAAAATCGTTATATTTTAAGCGCCTGACCCTACTGTAATTATCAATGTCACTTATTTCCCACACCAAAAAAAAACTCACAAGGCGTGACAATCAGAGATAGGCCAGTGGCGAAGCTCTCCTCCTTGTTCAGTCTAAATTAGTGATGTTAGTGAAAAATGTTGCCTGTACGTTGCACGTGGCAACATTGACTTAAGTGTATTTGTATTTATATTTGGAATAGTGTCAAACATTTACGGCTAGAAGTCGATTAGAATTAGGTATTCATATGTATGTCGCATTCAAACCTCCCTCACGACTTGATATTCAAAATTATATATGTTTAAATAATAATACTCTTGAACGGTTATATCATAGAGAATGTTCCGACATCATAAATCAACACAGCGGAAAAAAACTAAATCCGATATATAGTCTTCCATAATGCTACGCCACCTTAAACACCCGGGACAACAATTATAAAAACAAAAATTATTGTAACTATCATACATATTTACATATATGCCACATACCATGTTTTGATTTTCAAATATTTTATCCCTAATGATGACAGGAGTACAGTGTCGACAGCTTGGGAAATAAATTCATTTCCTTCTTTAAATAATGTCATACGACAATTCCTCTTTAAACTATAACTAATATGTCGGCCGTATGCAGTATTTATGCTGAAAAATTGTAACATAATGGAGAAGATTTCTAAAGATTTATAAAAATGTATTTCTGGGGTCTGCTGTATGTACTATTTTCGGGTAACATATTGTCTATTGCAATTATCTAATCACAATATTTATAAATAATTTCGTTATCATTACATATTCAGATAGAAATTTATTGAACAATAATTGACCATAAGTTTATTTACGTTACCCCAAAACTTACATTTTTTAAGGCGGATGTAACTGCGATTATAACATAATTATTTATGGACATGCTTACAACATGGCAAGTCAAACTATGTATGTATGTTACATAACTCATCTACACGTTTGATAAAAAGTACATTAATTGCCTAATTTTTAATGCTTGTATGTAGGTATCCCATCTGGAACCAATTTTCAATGGTAATTACAAGAGGCCTTGCAATGTCTAGTGCATGAAATTGACGATGACTTTTATCGACAAATATTTGGCGAAACGGTACTTATTTGTGATAAATGTAATAATTTGTGTTTAAAAACAACACGATTTATGTTGATTCCAAGACTGGGTGAGAATGTGGGCCATGAAAAAACCGCTAGGTTGCATATTAGTGTTATGCCTGAAAATATTACATGCTGGTACGTAAGATCTATGGAGTCATCATTAAAAAAAGAGACTTAAGCTTTGCATGTAAAGTCTCTTTTTCAAATGATCACACCAGCCTATTATAAGTTTTTTGCTTATTCTATTTCAGCCCTTGCTAAAGTTTGATTAATTCTCCCAAATGGAAAGCATATGTTAATAGCATAGCATAGCATATGTTATGAAGAATTTATGTTAATAACATATGTATGTACAAGTGAGGCATTGAACTCAGACAACGGGGAATTAATATTAATTACGTATTTATTGGTGAGGCATTGAATTGAGGCGAGTGATAATTAATTAATATTAATTACATACTGGTGACGCATTGTTAATCATGTAATTGAGTTGATCAACCACTGTAATGTAATTTTATTAGCGTTTTCCTGAAAAACTTCAGAAATAGACCGAATACATACATACTGGTGAGGCATTGAACTCAAGAGCTAAGAGCTAATTAATGACACAATCATACATAATTTATGATACGCTTTCCTATTTATCACCGCATTCCTTCGTCATGTTTTTTGTGTAATTTTTTCGTTTAGTGAGGCTATGCATACTGCGTCAGTATTTAGAGATTTAGAGACCAGTGGCGGTATAGCAGATTGCAGGCTAATTGCTAAGTTCTAGACAATAATCAAAATGGAACTGTGCTTCATATTGCTTACAATTTTTTTTTCAAACTCCCTGGGCCAGGAGTTTCCACTGGGTGAAATATCAGAATGGGGTGAACACGAAATTAGCTCTGGGGAAGCCACTCTTCTCTCCGATAAGAAATTGCAAATTACCAACTTTCATTATGACGGAGAAGGTAAAAACTGGTTGTTTTTTATAACCAGGGTTGGGCTAATCCCGAAGGATTGCCTAATCCTTAATCGGTAACCCACAAGTTCCATAATTACAGAAGGGTGCCAATTTAACGCTCTAACGAAGTTATGTTATTCCAACCAAAACTATTAAATAAATAAAAGGTCAATTTATTACACCCAACGAAATAATTAGATTTTTTAGATAAGGAAAAATGTACTTTTCAAACTATTTTTCGACCAAGTTTGGATTTTATTCTAAAGCAATATCGATTTTTCAAAATTGGAACAGAAGTGGGTTTTAGGCGAGCTCTTGGAGATTTTTTTAAAATTTCTTGTTAGACGAGAAACACGTAGTAAACTCACTATTATTTGGTTGGATTGGTTTATCATTTTGGTTGGGTAACAAAATACACTCGGTTGCCATTTCATTATTGGAGAAATTATTATTCGGGTTGGATAAGATTATATTTTCGTTGAGTGGTATAAAATAAACCCTTTACAAAATTAATCCCATTCTCCGGACGTTCTAGAATTGTAAATCTTAAAAATGGATTAATCACCCAACTCTGGTTATGACCTTATAAAAAAATGTCAGGTCCGGCCGCTTGGTTTATGGTGGGGAAAGAAAAGGATGGATACACTGAAGAGAGAGTTGAACTGGACGGACTCATCATTCCTAATGAGAAGGGAAGGTAAAGAAATCCATTATTTAGATACATACCCGGGTGAAAAATTTAAGGGCTTTTATGAAATATTTGGCTGGGGTTTTATGTAGAGAATTGGCTGGATTTTATGCAGAAACAATTATTGCACAAAATATGCAGAATGATGCATAATTGTGCTAAATCTACATAATATACATGTCAGAAGTTTTATGCAGAATCGTTCATACTTTTTCTGCAAAAACCATTATTCCCGTCACTTGTGCAGAATTATGGCAAATTCGACATACGATTTTTTCACCCGGGTAGGTTTACAAATATTTATAAACAATTAACTCTATTTAGCTGCGACATCCTGGGAGCATATGATGACGAAAACATCACCCTTACAATTCCGAAGGGGATGAAATTCACGGATTATTCCTATCTGTCTGTGTACTGCATTGAAAATAATCACAACTTTGGATATTTCCGTATAAAAGATGAATACGCTTTTACAACCCCCGCACCTATTTTGTTGGTTAACGTTGTAAGTTCTTTTTCACGAGCATACATATTTAGTTGGAGGGTAGAATTTGTATTTATTTAGTAAACGGTATTGCAGACGACGGGTGAAATTACGCAACAAAGGGATCTATCAGAGGATGACGCACCAGAAAATTGTAAGCCTATGATAAAAATGTATATATTTAATAAATTATATTTGTAGGTGGGAGGTAATTATGGTTAATCTTTTTTAAAATATAATTAACTGCCATGTATTTAGTTGATCCACTGTTACTATTAGGGACTCTCAACTCTGTAAAAAATCGTTTTTTTCTCAAATCACTTTTTTATTAATTCTGTACGCGATTTCGTTCTTTTCTTACTCTTTTGGTCCAAAATAAAATTATCGTAGCCTTGATTTTGTTTTTAAGCAAAAATATTGGAAAAAATTTCGAAATCGCTAGCGGAATTGAGAACAAAGCGTTTTGTGAAAGAGGGTAAAAAGGATTTTTCTTACAAAGTTGGAACTCCTTATTATTTCTTTTTTAGGTGATCAAGAGAATCTTGTGCGACGGCGGAGAAGGGATCTGGGAACTCCATATCGCAAGTACCAACTGAGATAGCCTTAGATGCTTTAATGTATCCCAGGATTCATAGGTGTAGTTTCAAAGAAATAAAATTTAAAATGACACTCAAGTTATACATACATACACACCGACGTAAATTCCTGGAGCCATAAAATCATACTTTGTGGCAACAATTATTCGAAATAGTTACATTATAATGAGCCTACTCAAGTCAGCCTTCGCATATTTCGCAAATTGAGCATAGCAACATAACTTGCGGAGTTTTGCGAGATATGCTAGATTTGGCGAAAATTTTGCAGGAAAACCATGGGAGTTTTTTCGCAAATTTACCCAAAGATTTGACATGTTCTTGTTTCGCAAACTGGTCCTCACCATCTCCAGAAATACAAATAACAGAAGTCCAGGGAAACAACATGGAAGTACTTATTTTTGGGTAAATTTGCGAGATATGAGAAATTTGCAGTCAGATTTTGCGAATCCCCTCATGACAGAATTACTTATGTTTATGTATCTTCACAAGTTTGCAGGATGAGTTGCGATACGAAATAAGACGCTGTCGTGAGTACGCGCAATATATTTTTTAATTATGGATATGCTTGATAATTCTAGGCTAATTAATTAATTACTTCCATGTGTTTTGAGAAATTAACTAAATTTTCGTCAAATAACATATCGTCGCATTAATTCTAGAAAGACTTAAGTGTAGTGAGTACTTAATTTTAAAAAGACCCAAGTGCAGGCAATATTTAATTTTAAATTTCTATTAATCTATCGAAATGGCTTTGTCAGGCAGAGAAAAATTACATATAACATGTCAGGGTTCTATTTAGTTAAAACTAGGCGACCAGGACCACAACCCCTGAGGGTGTAGTTTTTACGTTCCGAATAATCTGCCGAAATTGCCTGGAAAAAATGTTATAGTGCACTTCCGAATTTCAATTTCCTTAATTAATTCGCCGATAACCACACCCCCCTAAGGTGTTGCTGTTAAATTTCAAATTTTCTTTTAGTACTAGAATCGTGGGACCAACAAGTTCATACACATTTCAGTTCACCGTAAACTTTTGAATAAGTAATTGACTCTTCATAATTTTGGAATTGCAGTTAGGCCTTTTTCTAGTTTTTATTGTGCAGTTAGGTCTTTTTAAAATTAAGCAATGCACCTGTCTTTTTAAAATTAAACAATGCACCTCTGTTGTTAAGAAAATTAAACATTGACTGCACTTCGGTCTTTTTAGAATTAAGTACTGACTGCACTTATGCCTTTTTAGAATTAGAGCAACAATATTTATTTAACTCCTTATTTAATTCTTTATCCTATTTCTAAGCCAAAAGTAAGGCTGAGTTTATTACTTTTTGTTCTATACTCAAGAGAACGTTCCTAACCTAACCTCATAACAGGTACAGTGTAACACATAAATACATACATACATACATAATTGAGTAACTGCGAAAGGCATAAGTTTTATCCAATAAAATGTCTTTAACACCTAACATGAATTACACTGTGAATTAACTTGTGCAAATTTTCCCACAATATTAAATTATTGCTTTATAAATGTGTACTCACACTAATTTAATAACGAATCAACACCGTGCCGAGTTACCATGGTAACTCAGCATTGCTTTTTATCATTGAACGGTATCAATAAATTCAAATTTGTAAAAATTTGGGACTTGAGAACCAAATTTTAATTTCGTTGAAATTATTGCTGCTACTTGGTATCACATTCTGACTCCTCGTGGTATTTATTCGTTACCAAATTATTTTGAGTCTGGCGTAAGCCTGAGAAAGGGTTGAGGCATTTCATGTTTTCACAATATTGCGTAAATTTTGCACAAATTGATGTACAGTGTAGAAATGTCTATGTAAGCCGAATATTTAATGTGGATATTCAGAACTCCAAGTTCAGTTGGAGTTTTTCTTATTTTTTGAGAAGCAGGTTAGCCTTTTCATTGGCAACGTTTATCCTCGTCACGTTCGACTCGGCCTAGGAAAGTGGAATGATAATTTGTAAAATATTGCCCCTCTCCCTTGGAGAAGGCGAGTAAATTTAATGCATTTACCATCATGTTGATCCTGTCAATTTGATTATTTTGATTTCCAATCTCTCCTCCCATGTCGATTGCCATATTTCTCAAATTTCCCACCATGATAGAAACTTCGTCCATGTTTTGCTCCATCTCGTCCTCCCTGGCATCATTGGAGTACCTGTAGGAGTAGAAATGTGTAGGGTTTAATTTGCATTTTGTATGATGGGTTCCTAATAGTATGATTGACAAGCGGTTTGGCGAAAATTTATTTTCGCCAATACGCAATAACATGCTAATTAAAATATAATGTAAAGAGAGTGGTATTATCTTTATCATTTAGCGTGCTCATATAACTGACATTTTCGCCAAATGTGACATTTTTTCGCCACATGGTATTTCAAAAAAATTGTGCTAAAAATGCCTTTAATGGATGGGTGAAATATTTTTTCGCCACATGGGACTTTGTTTTGGCGAATTTTTTTTCACCAAAATAGTTTTCGCCAAACTGTCCGACTTCCTAGGATTTTTTTGTGTTAAAATACACATCTTTCTAGTTTTTTTGTGTTGTCAATTTGTATTAAACACAGACAAAATACAGAAAAGAAGAAAACACGGTGTTTTAAGAACCCTGTTTCTACACTTAATTATATCCCATCATACTTGGAAATGAATCCTCCATATGTTGGAATTCCTGCCCCGTCCAGTCCTCTTCCCGGGCCTGGACCCCCACTTCCTCCTACGCCGTCATCGTTAACCTTGAACATGGCGTCGTCCTTTGATTTCCTGAAAAGCAGAGGTGAAAGTTCGGAGAATCATCCCCACAAATTACTATATAAGTTAACAGTGAGGTTTAGAAATCAGTCGAACTTTGGGTTGCCTCGACTCAACGATTTTGCAATGAGACGAGTCGAGTAAAACACAAATTTGACTGACAATGGAACCTTTTTTCAAGCTACACCGGGATTGTGTAGCGAGTTATATCAAAAAATCAAGCCAAAACTTAGGAATCATATGGCTCTAATCATTCCTTTGAAGAAAAATATTTAGGACAAAGTTCAATTTTTTATTAAATTTTCTCTCTCTTTCTCTCCAAGTAGTGAAAACCAAGGCCCTCATATGTACTTTCCCCCCAATATTTTTCTTCAAAGGGGCCATTCAACGGAAAGATAAGCGCCATGTGATTTCCAATTTTAGGCTCGATTTTTTTATATAACTCGCTAGAAAATTCAGCTTGAAAAATGGTTACATTGTGAGTTCTAAATCTCCCTAATAACTCACCCAGCACATATAACAGAAAGCGGAGGACACAGGCCAAAACAGCAGCCACCCATTCCTTGCATGGCTTTTTCAGCTTCCACCATGTCCTCGTTGATATCGTGCATCCCCTTCTCGATGTTGTCGAGCTGCTCGCCTTGATCATCCAGTGCGACGAGGGTCTTAATCCCGGCCTCTTTGGCCTCCTCACACAACAATTTCATCCTCCTGGTACTCGACAAGGACTAAATATTCAAATTATTAATTAGTAGCGCCCTTATTTATCGTCATGGAAAACTTAAATATTCATAAATATTCCCACTGATGAAGGGACCCTTAAAGGGAAGAGTTTGCCATAAATAAGCAACAACTCTTCAAAATGGGATACTCAAGTCAAGGAAAAAAATCCGGTATACAGAGTCTCTAACCCGGTCCCCCATTAATGATACCGATTTATAACATAAGCTACTGTTCATCCAGTATTATTAGTCGCAAAAATTTCTTAAAGGTTACCTGACAGATTATTTATTTTTCAATTAGCAATCAAATAACCTCTCAGAAAATTTTCCAAGAAATTGCGACTATTAATATTAGAAGAACAGTAGTGCCATTGTTATTACTTGAGGGTACGAAATTATGCTTTAGGCATTTGAATTAAAGACATTTAAGATTGTATCTTGTTGAGAGGCTTATCGGCCGACCGTTGAAAACTAAAATTTGCATTAGGTGCAATTAATATAGAATGACAACAATGTTAACCTTAATCTGGAGGGCCAGAAAAAATTGATTTTGGGCGTACTCACAACAATTTCTTATTTCGCATCGCAACTCATTTAGCAAACTTGCGAAGATCAAAATATTTTTGTCTATCAAAATATTTGACAAATTACAATTACTTCTCTAAAAAATTTGCTTCAATTACAATTTCAAATTATATAATTGAATTGCATCACAAATTACCAATTACTATTTAATATTCAAATAATTTCAATACTTGCTCACTTTTAACAATATGTACATATACTAATAAATGCCTTTACATAAAAATTTCCACCTAGAAAAATAATTTACAACGAAAATTTTGCAAGTAAAAGCATTTATGTATTAGTACATATGTGTATTCTTAAAAGTGAACAAGTATTGAAATTATTTAATAATGAATGTTCATAAAAGAATCTCAATTTTAATTAGTAATTTGTCTTATAATGTGTTGCATTTACGTATTTTAATGCATACGGCCCAATGTGACAAAGGAGTTACATGCATACATATACACCCTAGTAATTAATTCTGATTCAATTACAAAATTGTCTAAAGCGAAATAACGCTTATTTTTATCCAAAATTCAGCGAAATGTTCACATATGTATGTACAAAAGTACGGCAAATTTAACAAAATCATAGGTGGTAATTTAGTAATTGTAATTGAAAAAGTAGTTGAATTAGAATTACACCATGTTGAAATGTGCAATTACAAATTACCAACTACATTTAGTTCAATTACAAATTTCAATTATAATTACATTTTTTGAATCAAGCAATTTGTAATTGTAAGTGTAGCTGTCAATCGTAAATTCTCCCAGAAACTAACATCCGTTTGGCCACCCCAGATTTATTGCAGTTTCCGTATATACTAAACGTGAATGCATTCCGTGGGATAAAATCGGGCTGACTTTTCCTGCTATGCACTCGTTGTAATGTAACGTTTTGCAGAGAAAGTGAGCCAGTAGGGCAGGAGAGACGGATCGATAAATCTGCTCAACTTTCTCTCGCCCTCTTTCTCTCTCTCTTTCTCCGTGCCAAATGTCTCGCCCTGTGTAATCTTCCCTGGTAGGAAATCCCTCGCAGAAATTCACAACAATAAAAAAAATATATTTATGTATGTATTTACCTCATCCGTTACTTGACTAGCCTTCAGCTGTAAGGATTCCGCTTCATTTCTTGGTTGCGGTGGACTTTCTGGGGGTGGCGGAGGCATTTTCTGAAATTTCAAAAATAATTAATAAGAGAGGGGGCGGGGTCCAAGCTCCAATTATATTGTGGCTATGCTAAAAGAGGGGGGTGGGGTAGGGGTCAAAAAATCGGGTTTTTTTGATAACGTAATGTATGAACTGGCCTTAAGACGAAAAAGCTAGTGAGATAAGTGAATGATTAAAAAAATTAAATCTAATTTAGATGAAGATTTAACAATTAGTTTGACAAAAACTCCTTAAATTCTTGAATTATGAAAATATTTAAAAAATTATGGACTCACAGCTTAAGAAATTTAAAACAATTATCACGTATGCACGCCAAGAAGGACACGGACACTTAATAAACCAAAATATTCAAGGGAGATTGATGGGATTAAAAATCTGTTTTTGTAAAAATGTAATGTTGAGCAAATCCGAACGGGAAGAAATTGAGCAGAGCTGGATCAGAATCGAGCTCCAGGCCAAGGCTACGAGAACGCACTGCAGCAACTGCAGTGGTCGAGGACTGAGTGTTAAAGACACGAGTCGGAACACGAAGAGAAAGTATTGTGCTCGTGAGCAATGTATGTACCGAAACAGGGTTCCCGTGTCGCATTTGCGGCGTAAATTGCGTGTTGGTAGGAAAATCGGAGCAAAATAGGTTAAAAACGAAGAAATATGCAATGTTTTGATGGCCTATTATCGAACAGGGTTTCCAGCATGTGGGATGTTTTGCAGCTTTTTATGTAGAAAATATGTAGGTACACAAGCACATGTGTGTTTTTATGCTTTATCAGAGTTAAACGTCAACGTCATATCGTAAATTTGTGTTAAACAAATAAAAAGACCAAAAACACGATGCGAAAAAATTGTGTTAAATGACAGTTTATAAAACAGGGTTTTAGACAGGGTTTCGTTGTGTCGAATTAAAACCAAATTTGATTTTAATATGAGAGGAAATAATTTTAAAAATTATTTTAGACTAGAATTTTATCAGCTATGTACCTTGATTTCTGACCGTAGTTTTCTAAATTTGGTGAATATTGCAAAATAATTGCAATTTCGCTATTAGTTAAGACTAGCGTGTAAGCCCGTCTCCCGCTGGGCGAGAGTGAATTTATTTGTTAAAATTCTACCGAATTAGATGTTTTGTACATTATGAAATCAAATAACCACCACCCTAAGATAACCACATCCCTAAGAAATCACCACTCTGAGATAACCTCAACCCCCCGATAACCATAGGACCACGCCACAAAGAGCATCTGACATTTAAGTTTTTGAATTTAATTTGTTTTAAATATTCACGCCACTCGAAACTTAACTTTCTTTGCTTTCACTTCTGTTTTGGAAAATTACTTTCACTTCCGTTGCAGAAAGACATTTCCAACTTATAATATAGATCGATATGTACAATGAAATCGTGTTTTTTCATCTTCCAACGCTTTCCATGTTTGATAGCTCAAAATTTCCGTACTTTTGTGTACATGAGGAATCCGTAATAATATGGTGGGGGAGGGGGTATACCAGCAGTTTTCGGGATTTGAGCCAAAGTGTGCGAATTTTATGCAAATTTTGAGTTTTGTTTCATATGCATTCAATTGTGGTTAAATACCACTGGAAATAATTTTAAAAATTGTATTGTGCCAAACTTTGGCCACTATCTCGATTTCGGACCCCATTTTTCCAATTGGTTGAGTATTGCAAAATAATTGCAATTTCGCCATTAGCTTAGATTGATATATATGCAATACAATCGTGTTTGTTCGGCTTCCTACGATTTTCGAGTCTGATGGCTTAAAACGTGCGTAATATCGAGTATATCAATAATCCGTAATATAACTTGGGGCACGCTTACCCAGTTTTCGAGATAAATGCCAAAATGTGCGAATTTTTTTGCAAGTTTTGAGCTTTTGAGTCACGATTAAATTATGAAATTTTGATATGCAATTTAGGTTAGCCCATAAGTTAGTACATAGAATGGATTTATTGGATAAAATCCGTTACTTATGCCCAATTTTAGCAGTAAGCAACGGGAAATTTTGTTAATTACAGGTCGCCTTGTTTTTAAACTCCGGTGACTTTTCCACCCGGTTATTGGTTGCTACCTTTTGCGTCTGGGAGTTTTGTTGTGCAATTTTTTTTGCAACATCATACCAAAGGTAAAGCCTTCTCGCAGGCACAAGGAAAAGAGTATGCTAGCAGTATCCGATTCAGGGATGCTAATAAGTCCCCATCAAATTTCAGATTAATATGACAACATTTAGTAATCGGTGAGGGTCACCCCATAGGGATCGTAAATAATAATATCTTAGCAATTTAGCCTCAAATTAACTGTTGCATACTCGGTATCGACCACCATGCAAATTTTTAGCTCTGCACGGCGATTCTGTTAAATCGATATATATGGGTCATCCCCTTGGGTCCCTCTGGTTGAACATTTTGAAAATTTGTCTTCACATTCTTCATTACAAGTCATTATTGACCGCTGAGCGAAATTTGAGCATTTTACGACGATTCTGAAATTTTGTTACACAATAATTCCACCATCAACATATGTACATGACCCCCACTGACAAATTTCGCTCATCTACACACGAACTTAACCCCACTTTTGACGTTACATATGAACGCCAAATTTTAAGTCAATCGGATAAGTTTAAAAGGAGTTGTAGTGAACACGGAGAGCCAGAGAGACACTCGAGCAGACATGATGACTACACAAGCCCTGGCTTGTGCTAAAAATTATTATTAAGTATTGATCCTTTCAATGTAAACGATCAATATTTCATGTAAATCTGGATTGATGAATAAAATGAATAAATGTAGGGAAAAAATGTTAAATTTGGTGGTAATTTCCTAATTTAAATTAATTCTTCTTTCTATCCTTAACCTAAAACCTACAATGCAGACTTGCCTAGCCCGAGCCAGGGGTTTGATTATATTTCTTAAATCATTACGGATAATTTTACATTAAAGTTGGACTGACCTACTGTATATTAATAATAATTTATTAGCAAGGTAACAATTTTATAGTACAAACTGATTTATGACCCAGACCGCGTCAAATTCGATAACATGCATACATATAGCTATACGTATACAGTATGTCACTTTATTGTAGATGCAAGGCATGTATGCATTATATAAATCACAAATACTCCACAACAGGTTAATATTTCAAATTCGTTTTTAGACCAATTATTAGCAATATTTCATACTACATTTGTGCAAAATTTCAAATGAATTGGGCTAAAACTGGTGAAGTTATAGATACTTAAATGTCAAAAAGTTGCAAATTGCATGCCACAAAATTGTGGATGCAGCTGAGTTTGATAACGATAATGACCCAGTCTTTCAGTCTACATAGAAATTTTGTTGGGGAATGTTTATTTTGGGTAAGAACAGTTGTTTATATTGTCAATAGAAAATATTTAGTAGAAATTTTATTCCAAAATCGTACATGACAACGAGGTCAATCTAGGATTTCTGGTGGAAAATGTCGTGAGTTATAAAAAAGGGTTAAGTTGTGGAAAAATTTTCGGAGAACATGAAATTTCACAAAATATTGTCAAAAGAATGGGATTAGATGAAAACTCTTGTGAACAAGCACGACCGTGGTCAAAAACGCAGCACATCGCCGAGTGAGGATGACGCAATTATAAGAACAGTGAGGATAATCCTCGTCTGCTCAAACCAAAAATTGCGAAAAGTGTTTAAAGTGACCTTTGAACTGATGACCATCTATAATGGATTAGAAACAGGCAGATATTCACTGAATGATCGGGAGATTTGGCAAAATAATCTGTAATAATAATAATATCCATAATAATAATAATCTCCATAATAATCTGAAGGAGAGGCCATAAGGAATACTTAGCCTTGGATAGGCAGAAGTCAGGACGTCCGTTTGTGAGAGGAAAAAATTTTAGTTTCTAGATTACACCAAAATTCCATTTCCTGGTTCAGATGGAGTGGCCAGAGTGTGGTGGAATCAAAACGAAAGTTCGACAAATTAATTTCTGGGACCAATTGTAAAAAAATAGACGTGTCAAGGAAATCTTAGCTGTGGGTACATATAGTATATGGTGTGAAACCTCTGACTTTTTGCAGGAATGTAATTGTTGGGCGCAGTCACAGTTAGGTCGGGGTATTAATATTCAAATCTGTCGCTTATGTCATCACAAACAAGTCTTATCTTGATTTGCTGAAAATAAATCTTTGTCGATTTATAACAAAAGCTGACTTTGGTCAGCGATTTATCCATCAATATGGCGAGTATTATATCAATATTTAAAAAATCTTCTCAAAATGCTTCAAGGGTAACGGAATAAAGGTGTTGGGTTGGGTTTTTCAATCCCCTGGCCTCAGTCCGACCTAGCATTGCGGCAGAACGGAAACCGACAAATGGAGCTTCTCTGAAAACCATAGTCACAAAAGAGTGGTGGAAGATTGACCAAAGTGTCACTAACACTTTGGTAGATTCGATGTTAAGACGAATTCAAGCCGGCATTGCCGCTAAAACTAGGTCAGCAACATATTGAATTGGCAGTTCAGCTGCATCTACAATTTTGTGGCGTGCAATTTGCAACTTTTTGACATTAGAATCTCTATAGTTTTGTCAGTTTTAGCCCAATTCATTTGAAATTTTGCACGAATGTAGTATGAAATATTGCTAATAATTGGCCTAAAAACGGATTTGAAATATTAACCCGTTGTGGAGTATTTGTGCTATATATAATGCATGCATGCCTTGCATCTACAATAAAGTGAGATACTGTAGCTCGTAAATTCTCGTCAATGGTGTACAAGAAATATCAATGCTTAATTATATGATCATTTTTTCACCATGACCATCTTAAATTAATTATTAAATTAATTATTTATCATCATATTTTTTTCCGCGGAACAGTAATTTTCTCGAAAATGCAGTTTTACAACTTTCCCCCATAAGCGCAATGTTATAATTTTACAAAAGTGCATTTTCAAAAACATTACTTTTGTGCAAACAAAATTATAATTGATATAAATTATAATTGTTTTGATGAGGGGAAAGTTTTACTTGTTTATAGTGGTATTGGTAATTGGGTAGTTATTTAGTGTCGGAGAAAGTGACACAAGTATAAAAGGGATGAGGAAAGAGCCATAACCATGCGGGAGCTTTATAGTAGCAAGAATCCAAGGAATAGTTTTTTTGTGTTGCATGGAAAAGAAGAGTTAAAACCCGGGTAAGTTGGGTACCGCTTTAACGTGAAGGTGAATATACGTTGTGGGCCCTCCGTTGTTTGTTACATCGGGCATGAGTCCAAGCCTTGATTTGTGCTGAGGGAAGGGTAGGATCACGTTTACTCTGTTGCTTGTGCATCCAGTCAATGTTTGTAATAACGCATTACGCGAGCACGGGGATATGGGTTGGTTGCCGGTGATAATATTTTCACATGATTTGAGCAGATTTGCAGTCGCTTTCACCGACGTATGAATTCTGCCTCTATATCAGAGCGTCGATTGGACAACTTGTTAAGTGAACGCCGTGTATAAGCATATTAGAAAATTATTGAAAATGTATGATTTATTTTGTACTCTATCAAGAAAATGGCTGAAAATCAAAACAATTCTGATCAATCTGAGAAAAAACCTTTTACTTTGGTGAATATTTTTGAGAACCGAATACTTGTCCATTTTCAAAATTAATGTTGGTATGAAAAATTTTCAATGTTGGTATGTATGAAGGTATCCTTTCGAACAAATTTTCATTAATAATAACAATAGGCCGTGAAATGTTCAGTTCATGAAATTAAAGAAGAGTTTCACCGACAAATATTTGTCGAAACAGTACTTATTTTAGATCAAGGTAGGAATTTGTCTTTAAACATTTGCACATTTAACAAAATTGGTCTAACAAGTATTATCAAGTTACCCTTAAAATTATATAAATGAAACGATGTTGATGTAAATGTCATAACTGGGTCATGCTAACCCTTCAATTTCATGTCCATTGGTTAAAATATCATAGCCAGGTACAAATTTATTCACATTTTTACGTCAATCTTACATAGACTGAAATTTCATACCAAAATTTACTTGGAATTGGGTTGCAATCAAAAGCACTCAAAAAACTCTAAAATCGAATATTTTGTCATTCGGGCAAACAATTACTTGCCCAACATTATGCATGACGTATGTGAGAAGTATCGTCCCATTGTTGCCACAGAAGTTCTAGTCTGCATATTCATCTGGAAAACCAGCATGTCGACTTATTCAAATCGAGGAATATCAATTATCGGTTCAATCCTTAAGACGCTCACTCCATTCGAGGCATTGAAACGATTTGCAAAATTAAGTGAATCTTTATATCCGCAGCCACTAACTTTTAACAGGACCTCGTGGGACCCCTCTCCCACCGTAAAGTTAAAACTAGTCCCGTGGTATATTCTCTCCTTTCTCGTGGACATTATTGCAACGAGTTTTTACCTCGTTCTTCTACAACAATTGCTCTCACTCAAGAAAGATATCAATATTTCGGTTGCACTGTGCCTCCTCTTGGTACTAACATGTGCCGTTGCCAACATTTCGACAGCAATTTTCTACACCTATCACTCCCGTGCTGATGAACTGTGCTTTGTGATTAGAAATCTGTGCAGAATGAGAGGTAATTGAATTTTTTAAATACGAGCATGGAATTAAAGGCTTCATGGGGACACCTGATCACATTGATTCATTGGTTGTCAATGAGCGAATTAATGTTTTTTTAACAAATGAACTATGATCAAATAATCTTTAAGTGCAGAAACATTGAATAAATCTTACTGCATTGCATTCCTATAAATAATTAAGGAGTATTTAATTATGTCAATTACTCAATTTTCACCCAACGTGTATTTAGTGCATGTGGTAAATTGAGAAAATAATCTGCAATCGCGAATTTCATATAAAATGAGTGATTTGTAAATATGTATTTTCAAATTTTTAATAAAACAATACTTAATGCACGACTATAAATTGCTCAAAGTTGAAATGAAGATTTTTTTGTACTCGCATGATTGCGAGACTTTCTAGTCCGTATTAATTTAAAATAAGCTGTTTGCAAATGTAAAATAGGAATTTCTTTTATTCACAGCAACTTTAAAAGAAACGTCCAGTCTGACTGGTATTTTTCTACACGGACTTATCAGCGCTATTATCATAACACCGCTGGGTGCTTGCAGTACAACAATTCAAGATCGAACCTTGGATCCGACGTACCTCTGGTTTCGCAACATTCCCAATATTTCTCCCAGATTACAATTATTTTTCAGAATTTTGATCGTCTTCTCGCTGGAACTTCACGCTTCAATTCTCATATTTGGGCTTGGAGTTATAGGCGTTAATATAACTGTATTGATTCTGGAATCATTAGGTACTCGCAGGAAGCGATGGAATATTTGCAAGTTTGTTGTTCGAATTCAAACATATTGTCAACTTCAGATAATCATTCAGGTCCTGAACACAATTACGTCGTTCTTTTTACCTGTTTTCACCTTAACAGTTGTGGTACTTGCGGTAGTGATGGGACACATGATCATAAAAATGACTGGAAATATACCTCACGCTCTAGTTATTTTAGAGATAATAACAACTGCGGTAATCGTTGGGTTTATTCTTATAGCGTATCCCATATTTGCAGATGTGTTGAGGAAATCAACAGATTTTTTAAGGAGTTTAGAATTACAGGGTGGTTCGATTTACAAGAGAAGACAGCTGCGCAGTTGCAGACCCCTTAAGATTAGGGCCGGTTCATACTTTTATATCCACCAGGGCACAGTCATTAAGTTACTTGAGTTGATTGCATATTACACAATGTCTTCAATAATTTTGGTTTGAAAAATGCGATGCAAAGTTTGCATATGTATCTGTTACTTGACATGATTGAATAGTGCCTTGGGTAGATTCGGTGTAATGTATTTACATTACCAGGTTATTTTTTTGGTAGGTTTTAGATTTTTGAGGTAATTCAATAAAATAAAATCCTTGTTCTGAAATTAATACGCAGCTGGTTATGTATATGTGTTAGCCTCGTACGAACTACATTAATAACAATAATAAGACTGCTGCTTTTACACCAGAGTACACGAACTTGAAATCTTTTAAATTCATAAGGAAAACGGGACTGACGTATGCAGATGTTGGGGGCTGTTCTTTGGAAGAAATAAAACCGAGAAAATGCAGGTCAGTCTTGTTTCGAAAATGCTCCTTAATTTTGATGCGAGGGTACATAGCCTATGTAACATAGGACCGAAAGTTTGGATAGTAAACGGCTCGTTAAGAGTAGGTATTACTCGTTTTTTAGTAATTAACAAATGCTATGTAGTATTTTGCATAACACCTCTATTTATAGCCGGGGCTAAAATCCAAAACGGAGGGTCACGGTCCCGGCTACAATTAGCGACCCGGCTAAATTTTGTTGCGCTCAAAATTTTAAATTTTGCAAAATCATGCTGACTCAATTTGAGTTTTTCAGTTTTTTTATTTAGCAAGCTATGTCATGAGTAACCCATTCACTCTAAATCTACATCTTCAAACGAGGTTCTCTTAATTTTCTGTCATGATTATATCCATTATTAACTTGTAATTAATAGCTAAAAATTATTAGATCAATCTATTCGTTGATTAGCATAATGTTCAACATTTTTCTTGAATTGGCAATGAACTGGGAAACAGCGGAGAAGACAGGCCATAATTGGGGACCCGGCTGTAATTTTGAAATCTTGATCTCTAGCCCCGGCTATATTTGGAGACCGGCTGAATAGGGCTATAAATAGAGGTTTTACGGTATGTATATACACACTTGTACTTGTATATACGTACGTGTGCACATACTTACACATACAATACATACATATGTATGTACATGCAAAGAAGTTATAAATAATGAGCAACTAGCAAGGTAATACTTGAAATGTGACGAAAAATATTTATGGCCAGGCTGTAGTCTTCTCTCTATGCGTCGATGTTTTAAGGTTTTTTGCGATTGGATTTTGTGCTGTCACAATACTTCGGTTTAAGGTGAAATTGGATGACGACATTCCTAACACCCCTATTCAAGTTGGACTCGTCCCGCCCCATAAGCATGCATGTATAGTTTCAATTGTCATCATCTCCTTCATTTCTGCATCAAAATTAGTGAGGTGTGTTGCAATATGAGCTTAATTTATAGGTGAACAAACAAGTGTAGTTGAAATTTGCTAGAAATGAATTTGAGCTGAGATAAATCCTTTCTTAATTTATTAACCTAAGAAAGGATTTATCTCAGCTCAAATTCATTTCTAGCAAATTTCAACTACACTTGTTTGTTCACCTATAAATTAAGCTCATATTGCAACACACCTCACTAATTTTGATGCAGAAATGAAGGAGATGATGACAATTGAAATAGTTTTTATTAATTTTTGTCGAGATTGGGGTAAGCTGACCCTGCCAAGCCCACGGCGGATAAGTCATAATACGTGAGTTTTACTTCATCACGAGGAAGGGGCAGTTTATTGTCATGCCCAGGACTCATTCTAGTTTCTTTATTTCTAGCGTCACAAACAAGTCGATTTCAAATTTCAAATTTTTCAAATTTGACAGAGGTACACCTTCGTATCTGTGTCAAATTTGAACATTTTAAAATTTGAAATCGACTTGTTTGTGAAGCTGAAAATTACATTTTTAAAACATTAATCAAAATTAAAATTAATTCAAAAATGAATGAGTTGATTGCAATTTAATCTGTTTTTTTATCATTTTTTTCCCAAAAATGGGGCAAAATGGTACGCCACGAAGCGTGGTAAATGTGGTTGTCTTCGCTGTTTTTTCCCATCACAACCAAATCTTCATCATCAACTAATCAAGCTTATCACCGAGTTACTCTCCACAAGCTTATCATCTCTCTCCACCAGCTTACCGAGTGGCAAGCTGGTGGAGACACTAAAACCACAAACCGGTAAGAAAGTCTTATCTTGTCACGAAGCAGTGACCACGAACCACGACCCGACTTCCGTTCGTCAAAGAAGTTTTACTCTTTGTTCACATCTGGTAAAGAACATTTATAAATTTCAAGTCAGGAATTTAATAATATTTGAATTACTATATAAGATTGAAGTGTGACGATGGCCGTCCCTGCAAAATTCCTGGTAACCCAGCTCTCTGATGAGAACTATAATTCTTATTTGTGCGAGAAAATTCAAGAAAAATGGGACATTTTAGAGGTGGGTCATCATATTCATCAAGAAGTCATCAAGAAATTTTTAACGAATATTCGTTTGATAAACCGGTGGAGAGTAGCTTGGTTGATAAACAGATAAGCACGAGAAACTCAGGATTTTTTGAATTTCGCGGTGGAAGGGTCCACTTTTTGTAGGGGTGTGGGGCATTGTGTTACATGAACAGTTTAACATTGTGCAAAAGGCCCCTTAACACAAAATTCTGTATACTCAACACGTTATATATATCCCAATAATATTGAACAGAGAAATGTGATCTTGTAATTAAAACAAGTTTGGTCGTTTGTAGAGTCAAATCCAGTTGCTCTATTTAAAAAGGCCACTGCGCAGTTTTTATTTAAACTTCATGCTGCAGCATGGTTGTTAATTGCAAGATCCAAGTCGGAAAATCTGACCAATATTTGTCCAACATTAATAAACCTTATCCTTAACAAACGTTGATGGCAAGTTTGCAAAGTTGTAGCCTTTATCTACATAAATATGAAAAGAAAAATGCATTAAAGGAGGTTCGGTTAGCATTTAAAAAAAGGCATCTTATTCCTGATTTTTTCGCCTATTTTGCAATTTTTATTTTAACCGAACAACTCACTCAATAAGGAATTTATCTGTGTGTATGGTTACGATCTACTGGTTTAATGGAGGCATAAAAACGTATACTTTTCACCTCACTTTAAAAGCTTTAAAAAATCACATGTTGTATGTACAAACCGGTGCGGTTAAGTTTGCAGTGTAAGTTTCCAATCCTGCTTCTAAAGTCCCCATTTACATTTATTCACGAACGATATGTAATGTCCGAATATGTATTCATAACTTCCTTGGTGCATGACCGTTCCCAATTTTTCGCCAATTTTTTAAGGGGGTTGGATATAAAGGTCGACGCGGTAGCTTGTCTTACCAGTTGTCCGCTAACTTCTGCAACGTGAAGAACTTCCTTCCCTAACAAATCAGATAATTGCCATGATACTAATTTTGAAGATAACCTTGAGCCTGGTAATATCATGGCTAAGCGTATTGGGCCGTCCATAAATTACGTAACGTAAGAGGGGGGGGTCCAAGGCTATAAGGATATCGTGCCTATCTTACACATGTTAAAGGGGGGAAGGGGTTCTAGAATATCCCGATTTTTGCGTCACGTAATTTATGGACGGCCCCTATTTACTTAATTTTAATTGAGGATGTTATAATATAAAACCGTATTAATTTTCAAACTTGCAACTCTTAGCTTATCCTGCTCGCCTTTGGCGGCAATTCCGTGGGAAAACCAACCACCGACGAGGTAAGCTAAACACATTTCCGGAAAGACGATTTAAAGAATTTTAAAAATATGGCACTACTTTCGCTCACTATTCATGTTCATAATAGAAAGAAATTCTCAACACGGCAGCTGAGGGTGACCCCGTAAGACAGACGTTCAACCGAACATCGCGCCAGGAGAGATGGCCGTTTATGATTTATGGCGGATGGTGAGTAAGCCTTACTCAGAATTTCGTCGGTTAGCCAACACGTTCGAAATAATCTTAAATAATTTCATCTGACGGTCTATACTTTAAATAATTTGGAGATATCCGCGGGGATATTATGGTACTCATTTATGGGGAAATAGCTAACGAGACATTCTTTCACGAACGGGAAGTTAAGTAAAAATTCGATTACCAAACAAAGGTGTCTGTAGTAAAAACAAGAATTGAGCATTTTTACGTGCTTTATTTGTTTACATCAAAAACGTATTTACATAAATAATGATGTTTGGTTTAGTATGTATTTAATTTTTTACTTATTTTCTTTAATATCATTATCCCAAAATGGAGCGCTACATATATTACCTCCGTGGGTGACGATTTGTCACCAAATTATTTAGAGTGTATTTTTACCACGTTTTCTCCTCTCCTCCGCATTTATTTGCTCATCAATTTTCTTCTCAAGTTATACACTTTGATGACAAATTCAGTCTCCTCACTAACAATGAGGAGGTGTCAGGTGGTTATCGCCAATGTGGACCGGACTAAATTTAAATTGTTCAGGCCCAGAAATAAGCCCACCCGTATTTTTTCGTTTTCCTGAATGGGCATATTTACGCCCGTGGCGGAATTTTCAAAATAAATTTCAGCCAAAATCCTAATTTTTAAAAACGCTGTAACTTTTAGAATTTTAGCCCGATTTCAAAAATTGAATACAATTTGTGTTCAGAATTACTTCCCTGAAAATATAAAAATTCAATTTCAAAAATTTTTCGAATTTAATATTTTCATGCCATTTCTGAGTTTTTAGAAATGAAAAAAACGATAATTTTTGGAAAATTAAAAAAAATTTGAAAATGAATTTTTATATTTTCAGGGAAGTAATTCTGAACACAAATTGTATTCAATTTTTGAAATGGGGCAAAAATTCGAAAAGTTACAGCGTTTTTAAAAATTAGGATTTTGGCTGAAATTTGTTTTGAAAATTCCGCCACGGGCGTTAATATGCCCATTCAGGAAAACGAAAAAATACGGGTGGGCTTATTTCTGGGCCTGAACAATTTAAATTTAGTCCGGTCCACATTGGCGATAACCACCTGACACCTCTCCATTGTAAGATTAAAAAATTGTATTAAATTAGTTCACCCCGAGAAGGCAGACTGCTCTGTCAAAATGGAATCCGTATCGTAGGACACTATCCTTCTTGGAGAATGCATCTCGGCTAGGTGATAACACGAAATTGATTTTCGTGCATTTTCATGCACTTTTTCCAATTTTTGATAGGTGTTAGTAAATGTGTAAAAACATTTTTGTGCACTAATTTCGTGGAGGTGTTATTTAACAGGAGAAAAACCGTTACATATCCTTCGTGATTAAAATTGTCCCCGCATTTTTTAGTGTAGATGGCGAGTACAAAGTGTTGAAAGAATAAGATATTACGCAAGTATGTATTAGTTTTTATGATAATTTAGAATCACATTCCTACATGACCAAAATATCTTCTAGTTTCATGTTTTTTAATTTCCCACATGGGATGTATTTTAATGCAGGATTTCTAAGAGTGGTTTATGGTGTATTATAATTAGTGACAAGATTTAAGCTCACATATTTTAAAGTTTATGTATGTTGCCGCAGGAGGAAGATGCATCTTATTTGAAATGCCAGTTCCATTAACGACGTTCCTGCCCGAGTGTTTCACGCTGCAGGCGCCACCAAATTTCGCTTGTCCGACCGGCACAAAGTGTTGCTTGGACTACTAAATTATATTGAACAGAAAACTGTACCCTTGTAATTAAAACAATGTACTACGGTTATCTCGAATAGTGGCATGTGAACCAAATCGGTAAAAAACAGCGTTGCACACTCCGTACCTGAACTTTATCCGTTGCATGATTTCTAAGGACAATTTTCAATGACGGAAAAGCTAACCAAGAGTATTTTAACATTAAGAAACTAACTCTAACCCTGAACAAAAGTTTGCCACGAGTTTGAATATTCGTAACCTTAGTCAAAATAAAAATTGAATTGATTAATCCCCGTTTATGTAGCTTGTTGTTTTAAAAAATGCAACTTGTTCCTCATTTGCTTCGCATATTTAACAATCTTCAAAGGGACCGTACATAAATCACGTGACCGATTTTCCGGAGATTTTGACCCTACCACCCGGTGTGACGTATGACTGTGACTTATGACTTGTGACTTATACGCCACATGTTATAATTAACATGTGTAGGATAGGATGCCTTGACTCCTACCCTCTCCCAAATCGATCACATGAATTCTGCACAGTCCCAAATTCATGTTGATAGAAAATCTATTTTTATTTTAGCCCACTCAATTAGTTTGTAAATGATCTGGTTAAGATCCTTTTGTTGGATTGAGGAGTAAAAATGTATTTCACCTCGCCTAATTCTAAAAAATGAGATGCTGTACAATGTAATTGCATTTTTGCGGTGTAAGTTTGTAAGGCAGGATTTCTTGCAAATAAATATTGATGCAAGCTTTAACCACTCCCACAGGCCTTGGGTGTGGCCGGAGAGCATAAGTGATAAGGACTAAAGTTGAAGCTCCGGGATATTATCTTTCGAATTACACCATTTTTGAGGGGGGTAAAGAGGACACATTTGTCGTCCATATGACCTGTTACCTTTAAGGTCATGATCTGGGACCTTACACCAACATTTTTTTTCAAGATCGTATTTTATATAATTTTTGGAAGCAACTTCAAAAATACGAACCATTATGATTGCTCCCACGTGGGGTTTGAGTCATTCAGTACGTGATTTGGAGGTTGCTTCGTTGCAGTAGGGTTGAGTCCCACAAAGGCCGTGCCTTAACCAGTCTGCCGATAACCTCTCGTGTTTCTGTAGTGTTTAGAAATAACCTCTCCGGCCAATTAGATAATCGCCCTGATCATTACTTTGGAAAGGACTTGGAGCCTGGTAAGATTTTAGAGAAGTTCTCGATCTTATTCTTGAGTGTGGTCAAATAACTTTGAATAAATTTCAAATTTATGAATTTTAGCTTAACGTACTCGCTATTTTCAGCAATTGCGTTGGAAAACCAACCACTGACGAGGTATGTAGGTTAAACACATTGACACAAACCACATTGCGGTAGATTTTAAATATTTTTAAAATAGGGCACTTCTTCCACCACGTAATACAAACAAAAGGGGTTGACGAATTAGAATGAAATTTGCCACACTTATTAACAACTATCTAGTTCATCTTTTAATAGCCCCCAGTGCTCTATTTCGTTTTATTTAACCATAGTTCCATTTGGTTTTTTTAGTATATATAATGCTGCCCAATACTACTTTTCGCATGCCTGAAACTGAATGGTTTGTAGCTATCGTCCCCCGAGGGATTTGCTTCTTTTGTTATACACAGTACCCTCAGTCCATATGTATCTTAATACGTATGTACTCATAAATTTGAGTACATACAAGCGACTTGAGTTTTGAGCGATTTGAGTTTTTTTTATTAACAAATTAATATTTTTAGCCTTTGCAAAGGAGTCTAAATAATGAACATGCTTGCCAACTTAAGGTAATTATGCTTTGTCTACCATAAATATGCGCGTGCAAAATATTGATTCAAGGTTTATTGTTTTTACATTTTACATAGACCATGGTTAATTGGTACACTCAAAATAACCTGGTGTCAATCCAGCGCGGTGGTGTCACATATAGACACCGCGCGGTCCCGTATTAACACCGCGCGGTCCCGCATTAACACCGCGCGGTCCCGCATTAACACCGCGCGGTCCCGCATTAACACCGCGTGGTGTCTATATATGACTACACCACTCTGGATTGACACCAGGTTATTTTGAGTGTAGTTAAATAATACCAATCAATTAGCTACTGCATTAATAAAAGGCGAACCGTATACTTTGCGCACAAACTCAGGATAACCAATGGTGTCGAAATTGCCACGAAATTATTCCCGAATCTGATCTTCATCGGGCAACAGGACCTGATAACCCTTCCCGTCACGCTTCTCTCCATCTTCCCACAATGTGCTGTACAATGTTTCCGAAATTTGATTATACATTTTGTGGACCATTTATGTACAAATCCGGCAAATGTGCCCAACTGCCCAACACAATAGTAAACATAGTCGAGCAAGCAGCAACCAAAGGGAAGAATAAATTTCCAACGTGATCAAGTAATCTAGCGCCTAATAAAATGGATAAACTTAGCCCCAAGGTGGTCGTCACAACTGTTCCCAGAAGGAATGTGGGAAAGGACACTTTCCGCAGGCAATGGTTAATTTGTGCCACCAAAATGTGCAGCTGGTTGTAAATCTGTAATGCTAAGGTCACTTTTATCCTACGAAATTTTTCGTCCGACCTGAAATATGTGTAATTAAACTTTACCAGCGAACATTTTATGTAGATTGGTGATGATCTTATGGTCGCACTTCCGCTCCGCTGGAGCGGAAGTGCGACCAGTGAAAGAGAGAAAGTTTACAAAATATTAAAATGAAAAAAAGTTTCTTCTACTAGCAGTTTCTTCTACTAGCGAGGTGCTTCCGTACCCTAGCGTGCGGAAGGGAGACCAGTGAAATAAAAGCTCCACCAGGAGAAAAAGTTTTCTCTCCGAGCAGCTGCTGCTACAAGGAGCTTGCTCATTAACTAATGTAAGCCATGCACGTTATTCACTACTACTAATATCAACTTAAATGCAACGTGCAATTTGCAAAGAAAATATTCACATTTGAGAGGAGATTATTTTCAATATTGCAATAAATACTTGCAAAAGTGTGTGTGTGTGTGTGTGTGTGTGTGTGTTTGTGTGATGAAGGGTCATACAGGATGGAGATTGATATCAATAAATTGTAACAACAGCACCAAAGATAGGATGATAAATGAAGGTTTTATTTTCTGGTAAGTGTGTAGGTTACATGAAATATATGTACATATGAAAATACGCATGTTTCATTGCAAAATATTTGCAAAATTAAGCTTGGTATGCTTAGTTCATTAATTATTTTAGATTTTAGTTATGATTTTCATTATTATTTTTTCTTTCTTTTCAAGTTACATATTCCGTCTTACTGCAACATTGTGTCTTACAGCGGAAAGTGAAAGTAACTCGACCAAGAGAGAAAAGTTTCTTCCACTAGTACCTCCAACAAGGAGCTCGCCCACCAAGTAATGCAAGCATGTTCTTCAGGTACAGTTCAATATAGGAGACATTTTATGTAACAAATATTAACATTTTTGAGGACATTTATTTCAGTTATTAGATTAAATATTTGGATTAAGTTTGTGCGTGCGTTTTATTTATTGAATCAAGGGTCGTGCAGGAAGGATGGTGAAATTTTAACATTAGCTGCGAAAATATTTAAGTTGAAGTAAATTTTACTTAGTTTATATTGAATATAGTAAAAATTGCTCGTTTTTATTTTCCAGAGGAGCCATATCCTTTGGCTCCACGCCGAGAAGCAACAGGTGCTGTGGTGGTAATAATTTCATCAAACGTAGACTTCTTCAACGGTCCATTATGGAGTTTTATAATCAAGAACTGAGCAACACGATCCCCAAGTTCAACTTGATATGGAAGTTTCCCATGGTTGATTAGCATAACCCCCAAAGTTCCTTCAAAATCTTCATCGACCACGCCCCCCATGACGTCAATTTTATGCCGCAACGCTAACCCAGACCTTGGTTTAATCAAACCAACATGGCCCAACGGTAATTTAACTTGAATCCCAATATCGATAAATATCATTTCCCCTGCTTTAAGTAACGCTCCGGATTGACAGTACAAATCATAACCAGCAGATTGAGGGTGCAACTTTGTTGGAAATTTACTTTCAAAGGTCTTCCTAATAAAGTGGACCGTTCTATAGTCATCTAGAAGGTTAATATTTATACATTTTTTATTTAAACTTCAATTGTTAGTCAAACTATTATAATTATCGACTTATTTTTATATATTTGAAATATGTAGGAAATCAGCTACTACATTCAATCCATATAATGACGAGATACCATCAAAACGGGATACCAAAAATTGTCAGGTAAAAGAAAGCTTTCTTTTGCTTGGAAAATCGAAGTCATAGCTACGTTACATGATTTAAGAAATTTTAATTTTCTTTGGAGTGTTATAGGCAAGAAGTGAAAAAACTGTGTATGTCCCATTATATAATCGTTATTTGAAATAATTATAAGATCTTCCGAATTTTTATAGACGCCCTGATTAGAATCTACTTCCTCTGACCAACCAACTTGTTCAGCTTAAGAGAGGTAAAGAAAAAATAGATTTCAGTTTAATTTTGAAAGGATTTATGGGATCCAGGTAGTATAATCAGGGTCAGTGTCAATCTTTGCTTGCAGGGTATTGCACGCTGCAATCAACGATTGAAAATATTTAAACGACAGGTTTGCCACTGTGGTTTGATTCTTTCTGATGCAGACATAAGCCTGCCCATTTTTTCTCCAAGTTTGGAGTTTTAGCCAAAACCCCTGACCTAGCTGGCCCTCCCAATGGACAATATTTTGTCCACTAGGATCGTCACTCCTTTCCCCTTCGGGAGCAAAATTAAGCGAAATAGGACCTTTGTAAGATGATGAAGGCACATATGCTTCATGCTCCGGAGCTGATGATGATGAGCTTGCAGGAGGAATCGTAGTACGAGCAACAGGAACAAGCGCCGATGAAGGAACAGGAACAGCAGAAGGCGGAACACTCTTGACTCGACCTCTCTTCTCCGCTGGGGACTTTTCTGCAATTAATAGAAATAAAAATTTAAAGCTTATGATTACAACAAATTTCCCTATTCACATTTTAAAATAATTATTAACATCTTACCCTTTTCAGCCATCTTCCTCTTGTTAGCGGCGGCAGCAGCCTTGACTGTCTTCTCTTCAGGACCAGTGTAGAACAAGCTTAACGGGTTTCGACGAGCGGCATCTAGCTCCTTCTTGGAAGCAGCGTCAACCTTCTTCGCATCAGCTGCATTCTCCCTTGCTTCCCGTCGTCGTTTCTGCTCCGTATATAAATCAACTTTTTTCAGTTTAACAACTGGCTCCAGTTTCTTTGATTTGGTTGCAGGTTCTTTGCGCTTTGACTTAGGCACTGCATACAAATCATCCACGAGGTTCAGCCCTGATAGTAGAAACAATTTACAATTAAATTAAAAATGAACAATAAGTATATGACCTAATAAATCAAATAAAATATCTTACGTTTTTGCGAATGTTCATTTGCAGGAACAAAATCAGGATCCTCCTCTGGCTCAGACGGAGAATCCTCGTCCTCTTCGTCTTCATCCTCCTCCTCATCAGTGAAAGGTCCGCTTGGTTCCTCCTCATCATCGTCTACGACGAATCCAGCGTCAAAGACTTCAGGTTGTCGACGGTGAGAAAGAAGAAAAGCTCGTGCGTCCTCAGACTCTCGACTTCCTGGCTTAGCCTCCTCTAAGATTTTTCGTGCTCTTGCCACTGCGTTTATCCCTGCTAAAATTTACGTAAATATTGGAATTTATTTAAGATTTCAAGTTTATATTTTATCAACATTTGAAAATTTTCCTAAAGCTTGTTTAGTTTCTTAAAATTATTTTATTTGTGTTTTAGGAAAACTTACCCATAGACATTTTGGAGTTTTTAAAGTTTTTATTTCTTCTTTGGAAATCCTTTGCACGTAATGTTGAAACATTGACTAACTTGCTCATTATTTTGCCAATTGTTTTTATAGTCTTAGTAATTTACAAAAAAAAATTCCAAAATAAGTACATACCGTAAAAATGTAATAACTCCCTAGGGGTTACTAATTCAATTATTTACAAAATACGGTTAATAGTGGTAAGTGGTAATTAATATTTTTTACAGTATTGGAGTTGAAGTGATGGTATGTTTTATTATATGTAAACACATTCTTGGTATTAAGATAATGACGTCACGCCGAGATATAAAAAAGATGTTGTTATACATATTTTCTCACAAGCATTTTTTAGAATACACACTTCTTGACTTGATTTTGGAAATTTTGGTAAGTTATTTTTTATTTATTTATTATTTTTAAATTTCCAAGTTTAAATTTATACAATTAATTCTCAAAATTTGTTTTTTTTTCTCCGTGCTTAGTGTATGAGTACTTCATTCGGAGCAACCTAATAATAGTTGAGAGATTTACATCACAAAGAAAATGGTGAGATCACTTAGACAAGAATGTGTATAAACTGTTGATAGTTACTGAGATGGTTGCTTTATTTTGGCAGGCTCCTCGTATTAAGACGACAACATTCCAATGCTTGAAATGTTTTAGGAGATTCTTAAATCGTCAGCATTTTGCGTCACATTTACTAAGGCACCGAGATGAAAACAAGAGAAAATTGTGTCAATATTGTACCATGTCATTCAGGTCGTCTAAATTGTTAGAAGTACATATGAATACTTATCATAGATGTGAATATTGTGACTTCTCAGCCAACATTTTTGATCTTATAGAGCACAATGAAGCTCATAAAAGAGGAGTTATAAAATCCATGAAATTTGATCAAAGAGGAAGAGGGCTACGACTGAATGCTTTCCCTTTCTCTGAAATTGAAGCCTTTAAAGGCTTTATGAAAACTTACAGATTTAGAAATACACATGAGGATAATAATATTATTTCTGTTAGAGATTTTTTTAATAGATTTAAGTTTAAAATTAATCAGATTCTATTTCACAATGTTTCAATTTATAATAGCATTAAGTTTCAAATAACGCTTTTGTGTAAATTTAAACGTATGCATCCAAGCGTGGATGAAGAAGAGGTAGAATTCATGGAAACAACAGAACAATATTTTAATTCTTCTCTTAAAATTATCCTCAGTCCCCTCTACATTAATAGAATCTTTTGTGACATGGTTAATGAAATCGATAATAATGTGGAAATCTTCGAACGAAATGGCAGTGGTTGGATATTAGATGAAGTGAAAGGCTGTGATATACGAACAGCTCAGTTTGAAATATTAAAGGGTGGATGTTCGTGCATCATTCCCAGCCATCTGAAAAATAAGAATGCCATTGTGAATCCCGATATTAAGGAAAATGATTGCTTTGCTTCAGCTTTTCTGATCTGCATGCATGGAGATTCAGTAGATAACAGGCATCGTGGAAGAATATCTCAATATGAAAAATTTAAAACTCACTACGATTTCTCTTCGTTAAAGTTTCCAGCATCGTTGAAAGATATCATAGCATTCGAAAAGCGGCACAAACATATTAAAATTGGTATTAATGTGTTTGGTATTGATCAAGAAGAGCAGCTTAACGTTTTACGCCTAACACCTCATGCAAATAGCAGAACGCATAAAATCGTAAACATTCTATACATTCAGGATGCTTTTAAGCAACATGGGCATTACATGTCTATCCTGAATTTTTCTCGCCTAATCAACAGACAGGGACATCATCGAAAATTTGTTTGCTACAATTGTTTGAATACTTTCGGAGATGAAAAGCGTCTTGATTCACATCAGCAGTTGTGTTTTGAGTTTAAAACTCAAAAGGTTTCTGTTCCTTCAGTCGTTGATGGAAAAATTCCATTCTGCTCTTTTGAGAGTAAAAAACTTTGTGATGTATGGAGATTTTGAAGCAATGCTCACAGACGATAATACCAGTACGACCTCAATAGATAAACACAAAATTTCAGGATATAATCTTGCAGTAATTGGCCCAAATAAGAAACTGGTTCATATATCGAAATATCGTGGTTCAAATAGCATTGACAAATTTATAGATGAAGTGAATCTACACGCTAGCTTTTGCATACGAAGGAACAAAATCCATATCGCTATGAAACAACTTTCTCTAGAGGAAGAATATGATTTTTCTATGGCAGATTCCTGCCACATTTGTGAGCATGATTTTGATCACCAATCTATAAAAGTTCGAGATCATGATCACAATACTGGATTATTTAGAGGAGCTGCTCATAGAGAATGTAATGCTTCGTATATTCAAAAAGTCAAAATCCCTGTACTTATGCATAATTTTAGAAATTATGACTCTCACCTGCTGTTAAGTTCAGCAACGAAATTTGGTTCTGGGAATACGTTCGTTATCCCTCAAAACTCTGAAAAATTTATAGGCATTATTTGTAATAAGTTCATGTTCATAGATTCTTTCATGCATCTGCCCAAATCTTTAGATACTCTTGTAACAAACCTTCATGCAAAACCCGAAGGCTTTGATGACAAGTTTGGTATAATGATACAACATTTTTCAAAAGAACGGGCTGTAAAACTCTCAAGGAAAGGTGTCTATCCATATTCTTATTTCAGTTCTTGGGATAAATTTAAGGAAACCAAATTTCCTGATATTTCAGAGTTTTATAACACCCCCACTTGTGAAGGGATTTCACAAGAGGATTATGATTTTGGTAAGTCAGTGTTTGAAACCGAATGCACTGACCTGGGTTCGTACCACGACATATATTTAACAACAGATGTACTTCTGTTGGCATGCGTTTTTGAAAGCTACAGGGATATGGCAATTTCTAACTTTAAGCTTGACCCTTGTCACTATTTTAGTCTCCCAGGCTTCAGCTGGGATGCTGCCCTTCTGAGTACAAAAGTTAAGCTAGAACTTGTTACTGATCAAGACATGTACAATACTATAGAGTCTGGCATTAGAGGAGGAGTATCTATGATATCTCATAGATATTCTGAAGCTTACAACAAGTATATGGAAGATTATGAAGAAGGAGTCAAGGAAGACTCTTTTCTTCTTTATATTGATAAAAACAACTTGTACGGTGAGGCGCTTCAGCAGCCTTTGCCTGTTTCTGATTTTCAATGGGAAAGTCAAGAGTTCATTGATAATTTAAGTATAGACGATATTTTGGCATGGGGTGATGAGGATGAAATCGGTAGAATTTTGGTTGTCAATTTAGAATATCCCTGTGAGCTCCACCTGTTGAGCGAGCACAACGAATATTCACTAGCTCCGGAGAAAATTACAATTTCCATGAATCAACTCTCGAAGCATCAGCGGGAGCTTTTAACTTCCTATAACATTAAATATTCAGAAAAGCAGAAAAAATTAGTTCCCCATTTAGGATCTAGAAAAATGTATCCAGTGCATTATAGAAATCTCAACTATTATTTGGAGAAGGGAATGGTATTAACAAAGATTCATAAGATAATTAAATTTGTTCAAAGGCCCTGGCTTAAAGATTTTGTAAACCTTTGTTGTGATTTACGACGAAACGCTACAAACAAATCTGAGCAAAACTTTTTCAAGCTAATAGTTAACGCAATTTTTGGACGTAGCATGATGAATGTTAGGAATCAGCAAAATGTATATATAGTTAATAGTATTGAAACAGCAAAATATTATTCCAGGCTTTCGAACTTCAGAAAATTTGAGATTCTTTCTCCAAACTTGGTACTTGTTTTCATGAGTAAACCTAGTATTGTATTGGATAAGCCAATATATACGGCGTTTTCGGTTTTAGATCTCAGCAAGTTGTTTATGCAGGTTTGGCATTATGACAAGATCAAAAAATGGTATGGAATTAAAGCCAGGTTCCTTTTTACAGATACGGACAGCTTAGCCTATCAAATTAAAACCGCTGATCTTTATGCTGATTTAAGACTGGTGAAAAATGATTTTGACTTTAGTGATTTTGGCCACACTCATCCACTTTATTCTACAGAAAATAAAAAAGTGATTGGTAAAATGAAGGACGAGAGTAACGGAAAAATCATGTATAGTTTTGTGGGTGTTTCTCCAAAAATGTATTCCTTTGCAGGCAAGAATATCCATAAGATTGCTATGAAAGGAGTCAAACAATCTTTAGTACGAAAACATGTAACTCATAAAGCTTTTATGGAGACTTTGTTTGAGCAAACAAAATATATGTGCAGAATGAATTTGATTCGTTCAAAGAATCATAAACTAACAACTGCAAATTATACAAAAGTAGCTTTGCATAGTTTTGATTCGAAACGTTTTATTTTACCCGATGGAATTAGTACACTTGCTCACAATCATTTTTTGATTCCTACGTACAACAAGTAAAATATTTAAAATTAACAAGTACCAATTATTTATTTAGTGAATTATTGTACAGTTTAAACATAACAATAAAATGATTACAATTACAAATATATAAATAATAAATAAAATATGTACAGTTTAAGGTTTGAAAACTTTTGTTATTCCCTTAATTTGGCATCTACAAATAGGACATAGGTCTTGGGTAGTAGAGCATGGAAAGCAGGAGCAAATGTGACAACATGGAGTGAACATGTAATTAGCTTCTTCGAGTTTACACACCGAACACAGAAATGTTTCCATCAGGCTATGAAGGAGTGTAAGAGTAGCATGTTCTTGATTTTCACCATTCTCATCCTTTGACGAATTTATTTGTTTGCATAGACTCTGTAATAAAAAAAATAATAAAACAAAAAAATAATTATTTTGATAAAACTGAAAATATATAAGAGCATTACAAAATTACATTATATTTTTGGTAAGTATAACTTTGGTCTAAATCCTTCGATAAAATAGTCTGAAATTTAGGTTTGTGCAAAGAGAGGAATGGACAGTCACTTGAATGAATAGAGTGTTCAATCCAGGGATCATCACTTGGCAGCCAATTATGGATTATTATTCCACAATAATAACAAGAAAGCCGATCTCCATATCCAGTAGAGTAAAATCCTGCTTCACTAAAATTTTTGGGATTTTGCTTACATTTTCCGGTCCAGTTTTTGAATGTTGCTAAACGATCACTATTTAGACACATATCTTTGTTATCAATATCGTGTGGTTTATAGACCAGAGTTGGAAAGTTTCATCTTGGAGAACCATGTTTAGTATTTAAAATAAATACGGAAAACCTTATCTGATTAGAACTGAATCGCATGAGCTCTGACACTACAATGAACATATCACTAATATGTCGTACTACTTTAGCATAGTTTATTAAATTATTAAAACAATTTTTTACACAAACCAGACCTCAAAGTTAAGAAGGAATTTTTTTGTTGTTGTTGTTGTTCAAAAACGAATACCTCAGTCAAAAGCCATTCTATCATGTGGGAAACCATATGAAGTCTTCTGTCTTGATGTAACGTCCTTAGTGTTGCGAGGTCTTTGGGGAATTCCCGTTGGAGTACGATATGGGTCAAAGGTTTTATTCAGAGCATCATTTTGGTTTAACGGTTCCCATGCACTGAAGCTCGACAGCTTATGAGCACTGAGCGTAGCTGTTTGTTTTAGAGGAATAGAATCTAAGGTACCCATAAGATCATTTCTCACTACAGTTGAAAATAGAGCGGCAGGGACATTTAACATTTTACACACTCTCAGGAATCTGTTGATTCCGTTTGGGGATGTGGTCCATTTCAAATCTCTAATGGAGTAACTCATTAAATCCGAAATGTTAGAGTCAGGTTCAAACTCACTTCCCCAGAAAGTTATCTGATTCAGATAACGTGAATTTTTCAGGGGAACCAACTGGAGTAGACTCTGTGCTAGAAGGAGTTACAGGTGGAGGAGTTTCATTAGTGGAGATAGTATTACTTTTTCCTATGGATGATTTATCTTCACCAGAAACCATTCTAACGGAAATAGGTTTATCTAAAATGTCTTTCAACTGATTATTTACACGTTTCATTAAACTACTATACAATTGGACTTTAATATCCTCCGGAATTAAGGATCCCAAAACTGATGTAGCTTCCTGATCCTTGTCCGTAAAAAAGTGAGTTTTAGCATGCTCCATTGTGTTGGTTTTTTTTAGAAGCTGGGAATACTCGTCTTCACTAACAACTCTCATTTTTTTCGACATTTTAATATTTAGTTTTTAAAACCCTAAGTGTGAACTAATCGCTCGTCCTGCTATTGCACCAAGAGCTGAAAGCACGGGTGTTATTAAGAATGGAAGAAAACCTCCTTTCTGTACTAAATGTTCCTTCTTGCTTTTATGTGATTTTGACTTTTTTGATAATTCCCTGATTTGATCTTTGTGTTTGTGTAATTTCTTTCTTGTTTCCTCGTCTACTTGAAAACGACCTTCTATTATATTTACAGCAATTTCACTTAGTGCTCGTATCTCGTCCGGGGATGCTTCCTGAATGATCTTCTTCCTCTTCAACCCCCTGCATGTCACAAGTTTCTTCAGAAACGAGAGGTTCCGATTTAGGCAGTGACTCATTTCTCATGTAGCTTGATAAATCGTTGAGAATTTTTAATGCTTTAGCATGTGAGCATTGCGCGTTGTCAATATGGAATGAGAGCGGACATTCAATAGAATCTTGTATAGGCAGATTTTCAGAACAGTTTCTGTATTTTCAACCAATAAATCCTCTGTGTTAATAACAGTCCAGTTAAATCCCAAATTCTTCAAAACGTTTGCCTTTTGTAGTCCTTTAGTGTATACTGTAGCATCATTTAAAGTAGACAAATACGCCAGAACACTATTAAACTTGTCCCGCCCAGCAAACCAGTAAATTTTATGAAGTTTATTTTCACAATACTTCACTATACGCTTTTCATGTACAGAGAATTGAAATGACAGGGGGGTTTAATAAAGAAATGTTTCTGAAAATAAGTGGGGTCTTCCGTACACTTAATATTACAAATTGTTATTTCTTTAAACACAAATCCTCTTGGAAGTAAAAATCCTTCAAATTCAATAACGTACTTCATTTTGGTATGTACACGTATTTTGGCTCGTCTGAAAAAATTCCCTGGAGCACTCTGGTTCTGTCGTTACACAAAGGGTGTAGATTGAGGAATAAGTACGAGTATGGTTGCTCAGTTGCTCTTTTATAGGCATCAGATAGAAAATTCGTATTATGTGGAAAAAGCTGTTTACCTAAATATTGTATTTGAGATGCGAACGTAGGAGACCTCATAATTACCATATAATGACAATTGAGTCGTATATCGCGTCCGAATTTTCCTTGAGGATATAGATTTTGTGTTAATAGAATTACTGATACTGAATTGTGATGAATTCCTCTTGTGAATAACGTTTGAATTTTTTCATTCGTGAGCACATCCTTCATTTGATCATCAATTATTAGCAAAGTTGGGTGTTTTTTACTAAATTCAGACATATCAAAATCCAATCCTTGTCTAAATTCAATCCGATTATTATGTTTAGCCATATCATCATAAGCAAGTTGATTTTCTGTGTAAGAAACAATTATCCGGCTTGGGCAAGGCTCAATTAATTGTGCATCATGAGTCAGTAATTTTTTAACAAACTCTGACTTTCCTGATTGAGAAACTCCGGAAATAATTAACGAGAAGGGATGTAAAAGCTTTAGAGAATGACCTTCAATTTCCATTCTGCTGTTTTCGAAAATGCAACGTTACTATGCACTGTCCTTTTTCAAACTGAAGTTCATCGCCAAATTCGTCACATAGAAGAATTTCAATTGTGTCAAATTCAAGCTGACTTAGTGGTAAATTATAAGGACGAAATTCGTGAGTCACGGCTTCATTTTTCTTTGAACTTACATTAACCATTCTTAGTAGGGGACAAAGACAGTCTCCTACAATTTGTCTTTTAATTATATCACTATATATAAAAATATGATATATTCCCCTAGATAGGTTGGGGGTGTTCGTTGCTATCCTACTAACGTCAAATCGACACGTATCGTCAAGGGTATATAAGTCAAACCCCAACATGTTAGCTAAACACACATTTATATAGAATGTTCCACAACCCTTTAAAAAATGTACTCTATTTGTTTCAGGGTTATATGCAAAACTTGCATAAACTTCCTCATTAAGTACTAAGCAGAGATTGATTTCTTCAACAAGTGACTGTACATCTTGGTATTGTTTATTTTTAACCATGCGATGACCAATATTTTTTTCTGGATCATTTGGAAATAGTATTTTTCTTGCGTCATCTTGCTGAAACGTTTTCAAAGAATTTACGTAAGTAAACTCTGTAATAGCTACTTCATATTCGTTAGATATAAAATTCAAACGTTTTGGTAGTTTAGTTTTATATAACGACATCCTGTTATTAGGATAGTACCGTGGGCTAACATTAGAAGGTAGGTGTAGGTAAAATGACATGATTTTTCGTTTATAAGTAAAGACTTTTCTTGATAACTTCCATTATTCAACTGCTTAGCGTACGAAGCTTCATACAGTTTTTATCCTTTTTCCAGGGCACTACTAATAGTCTAAAAAATGAAGCATGTTCATGTATTTCACCACGAACACTATCACCGTGTGTTAGAGAATCAAATTGGTAAAGGCATACCCGTGTTTAGAGGTTATAGACAGAAAGGAGGTGGTCTAGGAAGTATTCTGGGATTTATCGGTCGATATGGATTACCGCTCATTACCAAATATATTCTACCTCATGCAGCGCCTGCAATTTTGAGTACAGTATCTGATATTACAAATGGTCAATCAATTAAAACAGCCCTAAAATCCAATGCTATTAAAATGGCTAAAAAGGTTGGAAAATCTATTCTTAAACCCCAAGCAGGAGCTGGATTAGGTTCTAGAAAACGAAAAGCTTTACTCAGCAACGTCAGAAGAGTGTAAGGTGTTGCACGAATCACATCACTCGTCCAACCCAAAGAAATCTAAAGCTTCATCCGTAAAATCGGGCAACAAGAGAAAAACACCAACTGCACCTAAGAAAAGAAGATCAATTTTTAGTAAACGGGATATATTTGGATAATGGCATTAATTAACGAATTCTCTCAACCGTCTATTAGGGGACAAGTAGAGTTATTTGGTCTTCCACCTACAGACACAACGGTTGAATCCAGTTTCTACGCAGAATATAAACCTGTTGTAAATATACAAGATAACGATGCAAAAATTGATTTTCGAATTACTGGAAATGCATCGCAATATCTTGACTTGTTTGACCATTTCTGTTATCTTAGAGTAAAAGTTGTTGCATCGGATGGAAAAGATTTACCAGCAGCAGCAGAGGTTAGTACTTCTAACTTATTTATGCATTCCCTGTTTTCGCAATGTGATGTTAGTATAAATAATCAACTTTTTTCAACCAGCAATAACTGTTACATGTACAAAGCTTATTTAGAAACAGTTTTGACATACGGAACTGATTACATAAATTCCCAAGCGACTTGTCCACTATTCTACAAAGACACTGATAATGGATCGCTGAAAGATACTAACACAGGCTACAAAAAAAGAAAGCAATGGATTCAAGCCTCGAAACCGGTGGAATTAATTGATAAATTAAAATTTGACCTTGCTTATCAACATCGATATATTTTGAATGACCCAACAGTTACCATTAGCCTAGCCAGAGCTGTTGAAACGTTTTCCCTTTTGTGCGGGGCACTTGCTTCAGGTAATCCCGCGATTAATCCCAAAGTAAAATTCCTTGATGCGAGTCTATTTGTTAGAAAACATGTTTTATATCCTAGTATTGTCTTGTCTCACCAAAAGTTACTTGAAGGAGGGCATAGTGCTCGATACCCCTTCAAAAAATCAGAAGTAAAATTTTTTTCAATTCCAAAATCGTCACAATCCTTTATCGAAGAAAACGTTTTCCTTGGTACAATCCCAACTAGAATTGTCATCTGTCTAATTCCGAGTAAGGGTTTTGTTGGGGACTATGACGTTAATCCTTATGTATTCCCCCATTACAATCTTAATTATATATCATTAAGTGTGAACAATGTTCCCTATCCTATTAAAGGTTTACAACTTGATTTTGACAGTGATATTAAGTTATTACCATATTATTTACTGTATTGTTCTCTTGGAACAGCAGGACAAGATCAAGGTTTGACTTTTGACAGAGAAGAATTTTGTAGTGGTCAGACATTTTTTGGATTTGACATTAATCAGTCTACTGGGTCAGATTCTGCACTACAGTTGGAAAAAAACGGATGTGTAAGAATCGAATTAAAATTTGCTAAGGCACTGCCTGAAGCGGTAAATTGTTTAGTTTATTCTGAACATTTTAAAATCTTGGAGATTGACAGATTTAGACAAATTTCTGTACAATAATGAATTCTTTACAACTTCGATATGCACAGATCAACTCTATGAACCTTTTCATAGCTGTTTGTGCCAAAGATCAGTTAGATAGTATTAATTCAAAAACGTTTGCAATTATTAGTAATAACCAATCTTCAAACGAGGCAGGGATGCACTGGTTAGCTACAAAGAAACTGAATCGTCTGTTCTAGAATTTTTTGATAGCTTTGGAATGCCTTTAGGTTTTTATGGAAAAAATTTGAAGATTTTGCATTAAGAAACGAGAAAAAGGTTAGACAGTCATCATCTCAATTTCAGTCAAATTCCAGCAATCTGTGTGGAGGGTATTGCTTATACTTCTTAATTAATCGAAACCGTGGCTTGTCCTACGATAAAATTTTAAATAAATTCAACTCAGAAAATACTCTTGTGAATGATAAAATAGTATCAAACTTTGTAAAAACAAACCTTTACTTTCCAAAATGTTCCAAATGTGGAATCGAATGTAGCGGAAAATGTGCAAATAGTCTCAGCGATATTTGTATTCAGAAAAATAGACATTGCGTTCGGATATTTCAAACAATTCAATCATGAAAACAGACAAACTTTTGAAAGAAATCTACTTTAATCCAAAACATATTGGAAGTTTTGGTGGACCACATCGGTTATCTGCAGCAACGGGAGTATCCCTGAAGGATGCTGTAACTTTTTTACAGCATTATGAAACATATACAACAAACAAATCTGTGAAGCATAAATTTTTTAGACGTAAAATGACTTCCCACGAAGTTGATTATTGTTGGCAAGCTGATTTAATAGATATATCAAAATATTCAAGATTAAACAAGGGAACAAAATATTTATTAACGGTAATAGATACTCTAAGTAGATTTGCTTTTGTTAAACCTCTAAGAAAAAAAGATGGAAAATCAGTAACAGAGTCTTTCAAGGAATTAATCCTAAACTCAAATCGGAAACCAAAATTCATACAAACAGACGAAGGAAAAGAATTTTTTAACAAACAATTTTATAATTTATTTTTATAATTTAAGGAACAAGACATAAAATTATTTCATAACCATTCGCCACTTAAAGCAGCAATGGTCGAAAGGTTTAATAGAACTCTGATGACGAGATTACAAAAAGTTTTCACATATAGAAAAACAAATGTGTATTATATTTTACAAGAAGTAGTAGATTCATATAATGAGAGCAAACACAGAATTATTGAATGTTCGCCTAGGTCTGTCAACAAGTATAATCAGATGGATGTTTGGTTTCGGAGTAATAAAGATGTTCTTATGATGAAGCCTCAAAAACCGAAATTAAAATCAGGAGATTTTGTTAGAATTAAAATAAATAAAGCGCTTTTCAGGAAAGGCTATTCCCCTACTTTTACAGACAAGATTTACAAAATTAGCGAAGCTCATAACAGCAAACCTATGACATATTCCATAATGGATAATTCAGGGGAAAAAGTGTTACGAATTTTCTATCCTCAAGAACTATCTAAAGTGTTAACCTAAGCTATTTACATGCAAAATTATTTGAAAAATGAAAGCGGTCCCCATTTCCGCTGGTGCGGAAATGGGGACCGAGATTCATCAGATTGGCACTCATTGAAGTAAAATAATATTAACTAGCTGAAACCTGAAATACAAGGACATTCCTTTACACACGAAAAACATTTACCTCTTTAAATAGTAAAGATATTCAACAACACAATGCAACGACTCGCAAAGGACCGTGCGCATGAAGTCGGCTATGGTCCAAGCCAGGCAAAAGATTGTCCACGCCTGCATAATCAGCAAAAACACAAGCCCCACTTTGCTTGTTGCGAATAAATAATCGCTCCATCCTGATCCTAAAAAGGGTTTTACACACTTTCCGCTAATCATTATTAGTACTAACGCGCTAGGCGCCGCTATCCTTAGTATGTCGAATAAAATCTTGTAAAACTTGGATATGAATTTCCACCTTGCAACCAGATTTGCTGGAGGATCTATACAAAGTAACAAAGAATTTAAAAATAAGTTCAATCTTAAAAATAACATAAGTTTACGCTTGATCAAATGTACATTTGCGTCTCAAAACCTGAGTGAATAAATAATAAAAATGGTAAGTATCAATATATATACATATATACTTACTTATCAGATTTCCATGGACATTCGCAAGTATAAGTTTATGTCTTGCATTCATTAGCGCTACAAACGGATCAGGTTGAATAAGCATTGGAGAAGGGGCAAGTAATGATAAAACCAAGATAAGCAAGACAAATATTATGAAAGTAGTTTCCGGTATTCCCAGCTTGATAAATAATATCGAGTAAAAACCATGTAAGCAAATTGCTACAACAATCGACAAACATGTAATAATTTTCACCAAGTTGTATATAGTGTTGCGCCGTTTTGCAAATTTATTTAGATTTGAATCGAAATAGATTAAATGTAAGTGAAAAAAAGATTTCGCTTTTTTATAAAATTTCACCATTTCAGTCATTCAATTCTTGGTAAAGTTATCGGGGATCGCTGATTACCAACTTTGATCATTCCAGAGAAGTGTAGGAAATATATTTAATGAAGGGTTGGTAGGGAATTTAGATATAATTATGTAACTGGCAGGCTTTAATTTATTAAACACTTCAATAATCGGAACATGGACGGTGGCATGTTTTTGCAGAGCTATTAAAATATGTACATACGTGGGTATGTACATAGGTATTCTTATGTTGGAGAACTCCAGTTGCGTGAAAATATGAAATATTATGTACAAGTGCCCATGTTTATTTTCAGTGAGGCAAATACCGAACAAAGTAAGACCGGGGCCAGACGGAGATGTACATATCTAACTCAAGGGCAATACACCCTATCAAGTATAAAGAAATTTGGGATAGAGGAATGCCGGGGAGCGACCATACCCAGACGATCATAGCTAGGTTTCTCGACTTCATCTACTGTAACAGGAATAGAGTTATAATTATTAATATCATCAACAAAGTTGTTATTATTATGAGATATCGACATGGTTTCAAACAATTTGGTTTCACGGATAAATATGTCGGACATCACGATAAATTATCTTAATAATAGTTCCTGACGATACATACATACGTAAATACATTATCCATCAAATAATCTTGTAACCTTTTCATTCACGTCATGAATATAACTATGTATACATTCATGACAATTAGATACATTACTTCCACAATCCACATGTTATATTATACCCAAAACACACCAACTTGGCCATTTTTCAATTATCCGACGTCCGGCGGATATCCGATAGACACCATCGGATAGTCCGAGTCGGATAATTTGTAAAAATTGTCCTATCCGTCGGTTATCCGATTCGTATTTTTCCTTATCCTATCCGAGATTATCCGATCCTATCCGATCGGATAAGATAATCTCGGACAAAGTGGCAACCTATGCATATTTACTTATTACACTCAAACTTTCAAAGAAGACAACCTTCTGAGGATGATGGAACTCAAGGGATTTAAATGAAACGCTATTAATAATGCTCACATTTCAAATTCTCAATACCTTTATTAACTCGAAAATGATAAACCTAGTCACACATGCATGTTTAATTATTAGCACCCTTCCTCCACGCTCTTAACAGGAAAGACAAACATTGAAAATGCCGTGATTCCCCATTCTCTTCCTTCTATCCGTGGCAGGAAGCAGATCGTATCTCCCGTGAATTTCGGTCCGGTAAACAGTCCCCAAGAATAATTGCCACTGAAGTAGAAAGACCTAACCTTCAGCGGTGGAATTATTGATGGGATCGATCCCTTCACTTTGTAAGGGACATCTTGAAAAAATGACTTGCCGTAGAGTTGAATTTCCCTCTCGATCTGAAGAGGATCGCCAAGTCGTGTTGCCGTCCATCGGTTGTTGTACGTGGTCCAAATATGTCGACATTCGTCTCCAATTCCGTCCAAGAATTGGTTGACGTGATGGCCAAGTTCGTTATATTGAGTTATACTCCACCCGTAAAGAATTTAGACATGCACGTTTTATTTACACATGCAGCAAGAAATACAGGTCATCACGAAATTAATAAGCAACACACTGAGCCTGAACTAAACGGTTTGACTTACAATCCCATGACTTCGAAATAAATTTCTTCCCCATCACTCGGTGCGACCAAGTCTTGCTAGGATTCGGAAATATATAGGGAGTGGTTTCCCTTGGTGCATTTCGAGTCACCAATGTATTGAAGGAGATATTGTGGCACCCCGTTTGCCAGGCAGGTACGAAATAGCGTTATTGCTGCGTAGAAGGCGATTAATAAAAATGTTTTTGCTTCCATTTTATACCTTTTTTAAATAATTAGATATATATGTTGGTGAATGGGTGGTATTTCTTGAGAGAATGATTGATGGAATTCGAGCGTATCACACTTATACAGAAATATGTGTAAACATGCTTAGCCGCACGTTCTCATCTTTTCAGTTAACCTGCAAAATTAAAAAAAATATCAATCGGATTCGAAATAGAGTTGGGTGCAAAATATTTGTCTGTAATTGCTCACGTTCCGAGTATAATGTTAATACATATAATTCAAGTTAAAAATGTGTATGATAATGATCATTTGAAGCATTGTTAAATCATCAGATTAATAATACACTTATGGATTTTAGCTTAGGAATTTCCTAATAGGAAATGAACTATTTGGTTAAACCCATTATTTGTGTCATGACAAATTTTCACCGTCACAAATGTATGTACTTGTCTGAGTGCACAATTTTTACATGTTTATATCATATTCATTGGCACAATGGTCCTCCTGGCGTCGAATTATGGTGGGCTATTATTATACAAATTGTCTAGTTAAGTATGCAGTTTTGCAGTCACAACTGAAAAACTCATTTATTGACTGCACAAATTGTACTTAAACGGCAGCCATCCCTCGTATTTATACCTAATGAGTATTTTTTCATGTTGATTTAATATAACTGACTGATCATGTAAAATATTATCACATTGTGTCAACATGAGTTTCCATCAAATAAATAGTGATAAGATGAAAACGTGCGGCTAAACTTATACCCATTTCTGTATAAAGTTGACCCACTCGGATTTCGTATAAACTATTCCCTCAGAAACTATTAGTACCATTATTATTTAAAAAAAATTATTACCATTTTTACTGTCAAGTAAAAATGGTAATAATTTTTTTTGTTTTTCACGGTATTGCAAAAATTCTGCAATCTAAATTTATTTATTAATTGTGATTGAACTGCCTCGTTAAATTTGCAGTTTTTTTGGACCATGTATATATCAAATATCGTGTGCTCGAAAATGATTTTCATGAATTTTCATGCACCGTTCTGAATTTTTTTATGGGTGTTATATATTAAACGATTAAAAATATTTTGTGCACTAATTTCGTGCAGGTGTTACTAAGGGGTGAAAACCCCTTTATGGAAATGTCTTGTCTGTCTGTCTGTCTGTCTGTCCGTATCCACGATAACTTTAGAACGGATTAGAATTTCCACATCCGGTTTTCGCCAACGTGTTTCTAATTTTTGGGGACGGGATGAGTTCCAAGATGGGCGTTGTAGGTCGTAAGGTCACGGCGCCACGGTGATGACGCCAACGGTCAAAGGTGTCGAATTTTTTGGTGCAACCGTTTTAGACGTATTTTTGGGCGAGGATTTCAGAAATCGCCATTATTTCGACGTGCGATGACCGTGTGACCGTGTGGGAGGTGTCGACTTTTTTGATGATTATTTCGCAGGCATAATTTGGTTTGTTGATTACTACAACAATGCTCATTCAGAATTTTAAATTTTAAAAATACTAAGAATTTCAAAAAGTTGAGTTGGATGTTGGAAATAAGAAAGAAACTATCTGGGAGCATAATGGTGAAAGAAATTTGAAAATCGGAGTTAAATTGGATTTTTGGCGTGGTTTTTAATGAGTGAAAGTTGGAGTGAAAACGATTTTTGGGCACCTTTGGGTGGGTGTGGCGGGCGCAAATGTGGCCATGGAATCAAACCGCTTCAGCGTTGCTGTACATTCATGGCACACTACAGCATACCCAGAGGGGATCGAAATCCAGTAGTTGATAGCACACAACCTCCCCTCCTAAGTTTTATCTATAATTCAAATAGATAAATCAATAGAATCAGTTTGCAGGTGCATTTATAACTCGAATTAAGTACTCTGATTAACATTCCGTAAATTTCTCTTTTTATTTCGAATTTTTGTTCATGATCTAAAATCATAATTTACAGCTTAACTAGGAGTTTGATCAAATTTGTATTTTTCTTGTGTTCCTTGCATTTTGAATTCAAGGTTTTTGATAAATCTTGAGAAAATTCAATAAGTTAACAAATTGACGTAACATTGTTTTATTACTCCAACCCAAACATTGGATAGAACCCAGTAAAATTCTGATTCTGAGAACATTCATTCTGAGATTCTTCATTCTGAGAACCCATACTACAAGCAGTATTATCCGATTAAAAAAATCTGGGTGGTGTAAAACTTTATTTTAAACATGTTAAACATATTTAAAACTAATAATATTTTAGTATTTTAAACAATTTTATGCATGTTGCAGATATGAAAGAATTTTTATTGACTAGGTTTCTGCAACAATTTAAACACAGCTAGGATTCTAGTAATTATTTATCCACATAATTATTGAAGCAGATGCTTACAAAATGGCAAGTTGTGTCGCATAACTGATCTGTACATAAAAATTAGAATTGTAGTCTAACGTTTAAGGTCTTTATGTAGGTAGGTGTCGCATTTGGAACAAATTTTGCTTAGTAATTAAGAGAGGCCCTGAAATGTCCAGTTCATATAGTTAAGGAAGAATTTCATAGACAGATATTTGGGGAACCGGTACTTATTTTAGATAGTTTAACTATTGTAGGTATAAGGCAGCGAGAATGCACTGGCGATGGACTGCATACTTTGTCGTTCGGCATGGTAGATATAGAGTCAAAGCGGTGCATAGTTTAGAGTCCAGCATGGCAAAAGTACCTCACGCCGGCGGCTGTGGAAACGCGAAAGGATGACGGTGCTGGATGCGTTATGCACGGCACGTTCTTACATTGGGGAGAGAAAGTGTATCTAGGGGGTGACGTGGCTTACTGCGTTCGCTAAATATTTTTCCAGCAGTAACCCAACCAATTCGAGCAAAACCAAGTAATGAGATAATCTAATCCAGAAAAAATTGAGATACATAATTAAACCACTCCAGTGAAATAATTAAACTGGCCTCCTAAAACAAATTTTGATTTGATTTTTTTGATTTTTTATTAGTAATCCTTTCTTTTAGCCTATCGGGCTTATGAAGGAGCATAAAATTGTAGATAAATAAATAGATAAATATTTATCTAAAACAAACTAACTACCCTCATAATATTTACTAAAGGACCATCCTCGTAAAATAATTCATCGGCCCTAAAAACTAGAAGAAAACATCAAACAGCATTGCACCACTTATTCTCTATTCCCCACTTTTCTACACAAATAGTTGTAATGTTGCACCACTTCTCTCATTCCCATCACTGTGTAAATTTGTTTACAATATGTACTTACCTTTTGCTAGGACCTGCCGCTGGCCCCTTTTCTTCCTCCACGCTGTGGAATTCTATGTCCATCACTTTCCCAACTTTGTAGCACTGGCTCACATTATGTTGTTCACTACAATATTCACACACCTCTGTTATATTCACTACTGGTATTTTCTCGCACTGCCCCATGCTATGAAAATTCCCACACAATTCACAACTTTGTGTATCTTCCATCCCCTCCACTGCTTTATTGCACATACCAATATGGTGAAAACCCGACGAGACTCACAACCTTGCTCCTCTTGCATAATTACGTATGTACGTATTTCAGATGTGTTTCTAACGACAGACTGGATGAAAGATCAAGTGCATACTGCATTTTCCTCCATCTCATCTTGTCGTTTTTAAACTTTTGGAGACGTTTCTGATTTCTTGGTTTGCTAGCGGCTTTTCATTGTATTCGAGATCTCAGACACTTTCGTCGTCACTCATTTCTAAATTACGGTTCTTTCATTCCGTTCCATTTCATCCTGTCCCATTATTAATCCCATTAATAAAAATTAACTCTAACTTCCTGCTTTCCTAAATTACTTCTACATCATTTTTCCTATACATAAAACTGGAGGACAATGCACAAGTTGAACATATCCTGTTGCTCATCATAAATAACGGTACTTTGTTTTCGTCGTTAAATTCAATGACCTTGCACGAGCAAGTACACAATTGCATTTGTAATTCGTAGACTACAGACATTCTCTTTTGCATTAAAAAAATCTTTTTCCAGTCGACGTTTATTGCCTGAATATCTAGCCTTTTACATTTCTTGCCAAAATAGAAGAGACCAATGACCTGTTATGCACTCAACTTTGCTTTCGAAATTCTGACATTCTCCTTCCATAAATAAAACAACCTTTTTCCCCTCAACTTTACTAACTGAATTTTTTAATTGACCTTTTACTTTCTATTTTCCAAAAATAAAACACAATGGGTTTTGTACTCAAAGAACTTTACCATCTCTTCTTCATGAATAAGAAACTGTTTGAATATCCAGTTAGTCCGTTTTTATCAACTGCCAATCTAATTTGTTCATTATCATATTTTCTTGAATTTTTGTCTTAAATGTTAAAATTTGCTAGCTATCAAAATGTCTATTATATTCGTCATTTCCTGAGAACCAACCACGGAAGAACGGGAGCGACTTGTGACTCGCCGGGACAAATTCTATGTGCTTCCTATTGGAGAACAACATTCCGGTGAGGGATGCCCTTTGAAAAGGGCAAGTTTCCCGTTTGGGGACAATCCTCATTATAAATTCCATCCCATTCTCCCCTTTCTATACAGTCGTGCTCACATCACGACAGTGATTAATAGGGCTGTTTTTTTTTAAATACACCTCATCATATTGTTACTCTCTCTTCCCTTCTTGACCAACGGATCAACAATCAACTTATAATGAAGTAACTTGGGATAAGTGTTATCCGTGTAATAGTTCCATATTGTAGTATATACACGACAGCAGCCGCAGTGCATCATTTGTAAGACAGAATCCTGCGTCTGCTGCTGGTGCAACTAAATCCGACCCGATAATTGTGAATAAACTACTTGTCTAAAATTTTATCTCAACCAGCCTCAACTATCTCTTCCAAGTGCTACGAGTTCTGCCCATTTGTGAGGTCATCGAAATAGTCTTGTGAAAAGGGACATTTCACATTCGCACCGTAGACACTTTGCGTGTAAGTGGGAATCTCGCGAAAAATCAGGTAGAAATCCTGGGCATAATTTACCGAGAAATGTCATTCGTTAATATTACACTTTTTACGGATCAACTGACTGAGAGACGGATCAACATGTAAGTTTTAATATTTGCTTTTAATATTCGCTCTTAAGTTTTTATCATTTGTATGCATGTATGTATTTTATATGCATGTATTTATATGTTTAATTAATGCAACTTTAATTTGGTTTTTAAGTTTTTCCGCTCTGTACTGACCAATTTGTTTTTCGTAAACCCTACGATGAATGGACAACGCCACGGAGATTTATTCATAGAAGGGTTGGACCACTCACATCGGACTGATATCCTGGGGATACCATTTCCTGGGCATCGCGATATACTTGTGGAACCGATCCCCCATTAAGGAGGCGGAGTGGAACAATTTCGGGGACGAGACCGCACCGACATCCACACACACCACCTGGACTTCTTTCTTCGCCACCATTACCAATTTCCCCGAGTAGATTTCCATCACACCCACACAGCGTTCTTCATCGATGTGCTTGAGGAGTTCCCGAATTATGGCTACGATGCTTCGTACATCTATCAAGCAGCTGAATCTGCGCAAGTTAAATTTCTAATTATCTTAGTGCGAGCGACAAGATATTTACTTGCATGCGATAAAGACAACAAAAGTTCACCCCCCAGTACGGGGAGGGGAATTACTACCCACCATATATCGCCTAAAGTAGCTCAGAGATCAATCAGGGAGCAGCGTGGCTCTCTTGGAGAGCCTAGCGTCTCAACTTGTGTGGGAAGAGGGAATGCGTTTCATGCGTTTGATCAAATATTTTTATGTGAAACTGGGTAAATTCGACACAATTTAAGATAGCAGTTTCCAGTAAGAGTATTATACAAGTGAGTCGCTCGAACCAGTTTGGAAGTTTGTCGGGACAAAATATCGAACTAAAAACATGTAGATCACCTGGTGGTGATTTTTTCGACACTCAGCGTCACTAATCAGGTCGAGGTTCGTGGCCCAATAGGGGGTCGAATTCGAAAACGCGTCCCCCCTACTACGAGTTTAGAAGCACCTACTGGCGAGAAAAATTCATGCAATGGTTGCAATAAGCCTCGAGCCCGTGAATTTATTATTATGACAGTGACGAGCAGCTTGGACGCATACAACAGAAAAATGTTTTTTCAAAATTTCCAGAATTATTATCAGATTTTTTGCTTCAAAATTTTTTTATAAATTTTTCATAATTTTGTCGGGCATTTTTCAGAATTTCTACATATTATTATTGAAAAGTTTTTTTGAAAATAAATAATATAAATGTTTGAATTGCGTTTTTGTGTTTCCCCATTTTTATTTTAGCAAAAAAAATCATGTTTAACATGTTTTATTAAATAAACAAAAATGTCTGGTAACCATGCCAACACATCACCGTCACCCCTTTCACTCTTTTGTAGCCATCAATATGCATTACCATCACCAACATCGCCCTTTTTCCATGGTCAGTAGCGTGCATAACGCATCCACCACCGTCATCATTTCACTTTTCCATAGCCGCTGGCGAGAGACACTTTTGCCACGCTGGACGCTAAATTATGAACGGCTTTGGCTACTCTATATCTACCATGACTAACGACAACGTACGCACTTCCGTAGCAGGTACGTTCTTGCGGCCCTATAAACTGGCGGAACTAGGGGTACGCAGGGTACGTCTCACGTATCGGCCCCCGCTAGGCGACGGCCCCCGGCCCTCGGAGCGTCGGGGCCGTACAAATCTTACAAAGTCGGAAGGCCGCCCACCGACTTTGTAATATATGTCTTACTTAAATTTGTTCAATAATAAATGCAATAATTTCCAGAGAAACTCAAACAATGATATCATAATTAGTTTAATAATTAACTAGGATTTATTTAACTAGTAAATGTGTTAAACTTTTGGCCCTCAATCACGTACGACCCTTTACGTCACGTTACTGATTTATAATTTGCCGGAATTTTCATAAATCAATTTAAGTATTTCGCTACTAAGTATTTACATTTTTATGTATTTTATACATTCCTAATTGGAATTTCGCATCTATTTAGCATGACATCAAAACTAGATGTCACCGTTATAGAGGGTGTTCCGGAAGTAATGCAACTTTGGTCAAATGCACATATAAACTCAACGAATGAATTTTTTAAAGCGAAATTTTGGTCAGAAAGGGACAAAGGTTAAAGCTAATTAAGTTTTGCTTCCAATGGTCCGTACACCCCTTCCGCCAAATTTGGAGACGTTTTTGTTGGGCGCTCACAATTAGTGCTTCGCCACTGTTTTTGGTCACCTTTTTTGAGATTTTTGACCACATGTGTTGAAATAAGTTCAAATTTTTGACTGCAGTTTTTCGATTACAATATTTTTTCTAGGATAGGAACTAAAATTTTTCAATAGGTCTTGTATTTGGCAAATTTGGGAACGTTGTTCACCTCTATCATGTTAATTGCATTTGATCCGTTTTAAGGCGGAGCGTGATACTTTGGCTTATATTTAATTTCCAGTTTTGCATAAATGGTTTTCTTGAAGGTGGGAGAGTTGTATTATGTGCAAATAAAAGCATTTTGATAATCTGAGCAGTAAATCGTCTTGCACAGGACGATCAATTTTGGTTAATTTTAATTACTTCAGGTCAAGGATTTTTTCTGCCCTCCTGCTTGCTACTTTTATTTTACTCTTGACTATATTTATAAGCTTCTAGAACCTTCTAGGATTTGATGTCCAACTTCTAAGCTTTCAAATAATGTATGGTGTTCGGTGAGAACTTCAAGTACTTCAGCGAATTTCGCTCCGACATAACAAATTTCTATCTACACGAAGTTTATTACTTTCGGGGCTGCCACACGAATGTACCGACCAGATATTTTTTGCGATTAGTCGTTTTTTGCAGCTCATACCTTAGTATAACACAATAAATCGTCACTTTTGGAATTTCTTATTTTTTAAAGTGAACACAGCTCAATTTCTTGGAGCGCGTAACCACTTTTTCGAGGTAGTGGCAGACGATGGTTGCGAGTTGCTTGGTGGTATTTGACCTCATTTTGGAACGGATAGAGATATCGACTTCTGGTTTTCGGATTCTACTAGATAAATGTGTGGACTACAATATTCACCCAATTTCGAATTTGGGGCAAATTGATACCCTTGCATATATGCATTTTACCAAAGAGAAAATCTAATTTCGTGAAAGGAGGGATGCTAAATAGACGGTTACTGTGGGAAGGGTTTTTTGAGTATTTTAAAATAAATTTTTGCTCATTTAAATTATTTGCAATGTGATGGTATAGAAAATTCAACACGTTCACAATTTTGTATTCGAGTGTTTTTTTGTGCAAATTTGATCAAATAACTAGCAATTATTTTATGATTTAAAATACTATCATGGGTTATGAAGAGCGAAAAAAATATTTTTAACGAGGTCTATTGACCTCCTCCCGCAGTGGAGAAAAAATTTGCTTGGAGGCTAAAAGACCTCCACCCGCACCATAGCTACAAATTCGTGGATGTTTATTGACCTCCTCCCGCAATAAGCCAGAAAATTTTAGGAGACTAAAAGACTTCCTCCAGCAGCAACGCAATGTTTCCAAGGAGGCCAAAGAGCCCCCATACGCTTTAAAAGGTTAAGACGCTCACTCCATTCGAGGCATTGAAACGTTTTGCAAAATTAAGTGAATCTTTATACCCCCAGCCAGTAACTTTTAACAGGACCTCATGGGAACCCTCTCCCACTGGAAGATTAAAACTAGCCCCGTGGTATGTATCTTCCTTTCTCGTGGTCATTATTGCAACGAGTTTTTACCTCGTTCTTGTAAAACAATTGCTCTCACGCGAGAAAGATGTCAACATTTCGGTTGCACTGTGCCTCCTCTTGGTAATATCATGTGCCGCTGCCAAAATTTCGACAGCGATTTCCTACACGTATCACTTCTGTACTGATGAACTGTGCTTCGTGATTAGAAATCTGTGCACAATGAGAGGTAATTGAATTTTCTAAATTACTACCATAGAATTCAAGGGTCGGGAAGACAAAGGTTCACATTCATTAATTGGTTGGGTGAAGTACCATTTTTCTAAACAAACGAACTAGTATCGAATATTTTTTAAAAATCTTTGAATGCAGGAACATTGAATAAATTTCACTCCATTTAGTTCCTATGAATAATCAAGGATTAATTGTGTCAATTACTGAATATTCACCCAATATGGTAAACTGATAAAATAATCTGCAGTAGCGAATTTTAGATAAAATGTATAGTTAGTAAAGATTTATTTTTACATTTTTAATAAATCAATAATAGATAAATGCATATTTATAAATTGCTCAAAGCTGAAGCGAAGATATTTTTTGTATGATCGCGAAACTATCCAGGCTGGTTTAATTTAAAATATGTAAGCTGTTTGCAAATGTGAATACATATTTTTGTAATTTACAGCAACTTCCAAAGAATCATCTAGTCTGACTGGTATTTTTCTCCACGGATTTATCAGCGCTATTATTACCACACATGGAACTTCATGCCTCAATACTTATATTTGGGCTTGGAATTATAGGTGTTAATATAATCGTATTGATTCTGGAAACATTAGATACGCGGAGAAAACGATGGAATATTTGCAAGTTTGTTATCGGAATGCAGACATATCGTCAATTTCATATAATCATTCAGGTTGTGAACACAATTACATCGTGCTTTTTACCTGTTTTCACTTTAACAATTGTGATACTAGCGGTTGTGATGGGACATATGATCATAAAAATGACTGGTAGTGTACCTCACTCTCTGGTTATTTTAGAGATCCTATCCCTTATGTGCAGATGTATTGAGGAAGTCCGCTGATTTTTTAAGGAGCTTAGAATTACAAGGTGGTTCCATGTACAGGAAAAGACAGCTGTACAGTTGCAGACCACTTAAGATTAGGGCCGGTTCATACTTTTATATTCATGACGGCACAGTTGCTAAGTTACTTGAGTTGATTGCGTATTATACTATGTCTTCAATAATTTCGGTATAAAAAGTGTGATTTAAAGTTTTTATATCTGTTACTTAACATGATTGAATAGCCCCTTCGATAAGTTCTGGGCAGCAAAGATCATGTCTATACATTACCAGGTTATTGTTTCTGAAAATTTGTATTCTTTAGGGTAAAGTTATAAAATATTCCTTATTTTGAAATTAATACGTAGCTGTTGATGTATATGCATTAACCTAGTGGGGACTTAGGAGGGAACCTTTAACGAGACTACTGGTTTTACACGGGATTACACGAATTTGAATATTCCTTAATTATGATTTGAGTGTAGGACTGATATATTGGATAATGACAGATATATTGGATATATTGGATTATATAATTGCCCGATAAGTTTATTACTCGTTTTTTAGTCATTAACAACTACTATGTAGTGTTTTAGTATAACACTAAATTTCTTTCTACATGCATACACCCATGTAACCAGATACGTATATTGTTCTCTGAGGATGAGACGTACTGAAATTAATCTGTGTAAATCATATCATTCTCTAAGCTAGCTTACTGTTAATTCTCTAAATCCTCAGATAATCTGTACAATCTTATCATCTCGGATTATGCAAACATGAGTGAATTAGTACTTTACTCGTTTGCTCTCAGCACAATAAAACTGTCAAAACCAATGTTTAATATTTACATAACTTGTAAATTATAACTCCCTTCAACAACAACAATGCATACTTGACGTCTTTACACATTGACATTATATTAAATCGCAGGAAACGAGATTGTGAAACTATGCAATTATAAATCATGTTTATCAAACATTTTAATTTTTGTAGTTGTCACGCCAAGATAAATTTATCTATTGTGAATGTTAGAGCACAATCATGGCATAATTATTTCACTGTCGAATACTCCATGGTACGCTAAACACCGCAATTTTTATAAAATTACGACCACAAAAAGCTGTAAAAATATGGAAACTTTTCATATATCAAGCTTCCTAACCATAGCGCTGTATGGCGTACAAGGGACCCCCTTCGGTCTATCGGATCATCCTACCAGGCACGGTGTTGGTGTCCCGTGGCATGTCCACATCCTCGTGAAAAATAACGACATTGTGAGCATGACTTACCCGGGAGTTCTTATCTCGCCCAGCATGGCAATTACCCGAGCACGTGAATCAATACATGAAGGAGGCAACAAGTTCCACATATTTCCCTATAATCGGTACCATGCCACGGTAGGGACCTCCAATCTGGGCGATCCCTTCACACCAGACGATGACAACGAAAACGGCATTATCCCGATCAATGTAAGTGGATTTATTTATTTATTGGCTGTTCACCAGAAGCGCAAGTTGCAATTTTGCCAAAGTAATTTAATATCTCTCCAAAATGGGGCTCCTAATAATGCAGGAGTCACCTCTTGGCGTCCTTCCCCGATATCAATTTTAGTACATCTATTATGTAGCTTCTAAGGATGTTTTTGCTTCCTGGGAGACGTTTCCTTTCAATTTAAAATTTCTTCCTTTTCTGAGTTTTGACAAATGTAAGAAACATAAACTTTTTTGAAAACTAAGAATTTTACAACTGCATTTCTGAAAGAAAACCGAATTTCAAGAAGTATAGCGAATTTCTGAAAACCATTTTGAAGTTTATCCAATGAAAGTTCAGACAAAATTGTGTCTAATTTTTAAATCGGGTTCAAATTAGAAAAGTGGCAGCGCTTTCACAAATCATAGTTTTGCTTGAAAATGCATTAAAAAAGTCTACCTGATGTGAAAACACACATAGGTATTTACACAGTCTGTAAACCCCAACGATATATATCTTTGTGTTTATCCCCGCTTATTTTGTGCTTGAAAAGCTTCAAGTTATGTATTTTGGACAAAATAGAAGATTCCATACACCTCTGCATTGATTAATAAGGGAATCTTACATAACCCTAATGAACAAAATGCATACCCTTCAGATCACACATATCCGTATTCACCCCAACTTTGACGGTGAGGATGACCAAAATGAGAACAACTTTGCCCTAATTCACTTCTCCAAACCTGTCACGTTATCAAGTCGAGTCGAACCGCTTTGCCTCCCCGACCATCTGGAGCTTGATGAAGAGGATGATCTCGTTGTCACGGGATTCACAGATTTGGTAGACAATCCGTTTCTAAATTTAACCACGCTCTCATCCTCCAGATGTGACGAACTGTGGGTTCAATACTTTAACGAGAGTAACACCACATCGGCAGGAAAGGACGTGTGGTGTGCCGCAATTGACAGTAATTTATGCATACATATTTACATAAAGCTTATAAAATCAAGGGTGTTGATTTAATTCGTCCCGACTGTGTGTTCGCGCGAATTAAATCACTACTAAAATTACTTAAATAAGAATAGTTAAAAGTTTTATTTTTTTAGGAAACAGTCAAACCTGTATTCTTGGCGATGTTGCAGCAGCACGACGTATCAATGGATCTTTTTATTTAAACGGCCTAATCAAACATTTTTACAGTAGGATCCCAATACCTTACTGCTTCGGGATTCTGTTCTACTTTGACCCCATATCCAGCCAGACTTTGGAATGGATCGAGAACAATCGACGGTAAGTATGATTAGGTAACCATAAATGCTCTATTTTTTGCCGGGGCATAATTTAGTGTCACAACTTGGCAATAATTAGAGGCCCGGCTAAAATTTGGAAATCTTCGGCTCCAGACCAGCTATGCTTGGAGACAGCCTAATATAGGACATTAAATAGAGTACTTACGGTACTTTGCAACTTTGCAAAATATATTTATATACATAATGTCTATTAGCCTCGTTTAGACCAGAGTCATCATACATATAACGTATTTTAATACACGTCCTAAATGCACCATATGTATAGACGCTAAATAACCTCTGACAAATCCGCGGAAGTACTCTACTGCTCTATTTTTGTGTAACGATTACTTAGCCAAACGTTTCGTCACCAATCAGGAACTTATACACTAAATACACATGACGTCGCTTTTGACAAAAATTTAACATATTATCAGGATTTCATTTGAAGATATTTTGAATGAAATTGTTTAATTTTTAGATAACCACGTCATGTGGTTTGGTACACTAGTTTCTTTTTGCTATTACCCGTTTGTGACAAAACTTCTCCCTAATCATTACGCGAAACTAGAGTAGTATCATAACTCCGCTGGGTTACGATAAGTTGGTTAGAGTGTACATACATATGCGGCTCCGTTATGTCCATCGCCATTTGTGTATGTTTTTTTTGTTATTACAGATGTGGACCTGCCCAATTTACCTGCAGAAATGGAGATTGTTTCCCATTATCTGCGATTTGTCGCGAAAAACCCGCCTGTCTCGACTGGTCGGAATATTTGATATTGAACTCGGATTATTGCGACCGCTTAAATTACTGTGAGGAAGGGTCCTTTCCTTGCGGTGAGAACGGAGAATGCATTCCTGGTGTGGAAGACTGCAGGGTGGTCGACCCCAGTGGGAATGGATTAACGGGTATGTACCACAGCTAACGGTGGGTTTGTAGGCATGAAGTGGGTTTCTCTGAATTTCTCCGATCTTCCTCGAGATTTTCTAATTCGGATTGAACCACCAAGCCTTCAAATTTTTATAGTCGGGTCAAAAGTCAAAAAGTTATAGCATTTAAAAAAAATATTGATTTCAACTGAAATTAATTTTAAAATCAATTCTGTCACATGTAAAACACAGGTACTCAAAAACGGTACAAATTCTGGTTGATTTACAGATATTACAGATACATATATATTTCTGTGCGTGAACAGTTTAAAATAAGCCCCTTAAAACATGAGAAACCCACTTCATTCCGACGTCTTATAAATAGTTAAGTATCAAAGTTTAATTAAACCCCAACTATTGGAATCTACTTAGTATACTCAGGAGGTACTGATTTCTCGGTGTTAAACTTGTTACACACCTCCTACCACTAAAATTATACAGGAAAATAATACTGGATTTCTAAGAGAGTACATTTGCATTTTTAGTTTACACTTCTGTTGGCATTGTATCCTCCATCGCGGTTCTTGGCATTTGCGGAATTTTAATTTTGTGGAGGAGACATGTCCTGAAGTTAAGGGTACATATAAAGCATATTTAAAGACACGGATTTGATTTCATTGAATTTCGCACATTTTTCAGAGTGAAACAAGAGACCTTAATAAACAAGAAGTACGAGATTTTATAAGTGGAGTAACACCAGTTCCAGAAACTGCTGTGTGAGTTCAAATATTTCATTAATTGCATTATGGGAACGTCAATATATTACGTCATCAAAAAACGCCGACTTTTAGACGACCCATTCACCCCTTTTCTATCCTATTTATGTTCAACGTACACTAGACAACGCAAAATCACCCACCCATCTTTGATAACGAAATATATGAACGTTTCCTGAATCAATTTCCATCACGGATTTATTAATTAAAAATGTGTAAACCTGCGCAAACTAGGAAACCTCGTCTCGGAAGTGTTAGCAAGTATGTCGTCAGCCAGATTGAAACACTTCCTTGGCTCGAAGAATTTGACATTTTGATGAAGCAGTTGCAGATTGGTAGGCACTACACTAAATAATCGTCACCTCTGGAGCGACTTTATTGGATCATGACCCTTTACATACTAAATACCCGATACCTGAACTCATCTTTTTGTCCTAACAGAAGATGAAATTAATCGTGGTTCTTTCGGAATCGTATACGCTGGCTGGCTCCACAGGGACGATGGAAATATAAAGGTTGCCATCAAAACGCACATTGGAAACCTGGTCACAGAATTTAAAGCTTTGCTGTGCGAGGTAAAAATATTGGCGTATCTGGGACATCACGAAAATATTTTAAAATTTTATGGAGCCTGTACTGAGAGAATTAAGAAACGTAAGGTCTGACAGATAAATAAATAGTTACGAGCGATAAAGGGTGTACATACATATGTATGATAACATGTTCTTCTAGGGGAGGTTTACATGGTAATGGAAATTTGTGAGAACGGGAATCTTCGTGATTTTCTGGCGTCAAATGCTGAATATTATACTGATACCGAAACCAGTGATGAGGGTGATGTCTGGAATTCAGATGCAATCAAGGGGTTAGATCACGCATTAATTAGTTATTAATTAGCTTAAGCTACATAGTTTCTGCATTTATTTTGTCTGCCTGTTGTCTCTTGTCTCTCCATCCATCTGTAAGCAGGATTGCGCGAGATTTAGTCGAGATCGGCGTAATTATGATTCATATCGTATACAGTCACGTATTTGCGATAATCCCGAGATAAAGTTACTTTAACACGGGAATTAAAGATATTTCTTGGTTCTATAGATTACTCTCATCCGATTTTAAGCGAACAATTTTCATGGGGAAGAATAATAATAATAACTTGTTTATTAAGGTACACGCTGAGCGATTCTCAATTCGGGGTTGTCAACAGGAACCAACTCCTTCTCTGGGCGAGACAAATTGCCGGTGGGATGGAGTATTTAACTACGAAGAGCAACGTTAGTTTGCGTTGCTACATATAAACGTTTGACTTCTCAATACAGTGCTTAAATAGATTTGATGTATAAAATATTTAGATTGTACATAACGACTTGGCTGCGCGGAATATTCTCCTGGATTCCAATCTCGATGCAAAGATAAGCGATTTTGGATTTTCTCGCAAACTTGATGATGGTGGAATATACCTGAAATCGACTAATGTAAATAATTCATAATCTTTGATACGTACTTTATGACTAATTATTTTTAAAGTACGTACGTATTTACTCTAAACATGGAAATCTCCCTCCAATTTTTATAAAGCTATGAAATTTGCAAAACAACACGATCTCCTAGTTTGGAAGATATACATATTTGCATTCGAAGAGCAGACAACGTGCCCAAAAGTTGACAAATCTTATACTTTACACATTTCCTGTTTGTTTTCTCCTCTTCGGATGCAAATATCTCTTCTAAGTGAGACTATTAGGAGATCATATTCTTCAAATTTCGTACTACGAGGGCCGGGCCATAAATGCGTAGCTGGACCTGGACTGGATGATTTTGCTACAGTTTTCTATTTTGTGCGAAAGATAACCTCATACATATGTACATATGTGTCGCAGATTTAATAGCTTACAAATTTGCTATCAGATCCAAGTCAAGGATAACCAGATTTATTATTCCTTCATGGTCAAGATACGTACTTATGGTCCGGCCCTTGTAATTAAATTTATAATCAGTTCACGCTAATTTTTTTTTCAAAATCGGTGAGCCTGTATACCCTGGGGGCTCTCCATTATTAAATGTTTCTTGATTCAAGGAACCCATTCCATGGAAGTGGCGTTCACCAGAAACTTTCACGTCTAAAACATTTTCGCAAAGTTCGGACGTATGGGCGTTCGGGATCCTGCTCTGGGAACTGTTCAGCCTAGGTGATGAACCATATGAAGACAGAGAATGGAATGACGGTTTTCTTAACGACCTGGTTGGCGGAATCAGGTTACCACAGCCGGTTCTCGCTTCTGAGATAATGTGAACTTCATAAAATAAATAATGAGGGAACGTCCATAAATTTGGTTACCCAAAAATTCCGATTATTCAACCCATTGTGCCCGCCTACTCATGTGTTTAAATAGCATTATGCGTCCATAGATCCAAATGGGGCTGTTAGACAAATTATTTATGGTCCCACTCCTCGCACTCATGACATAATTTATGGACATCCCCTTGAAACAAAACTTACAATTTTTTATCGAATACTTTCAAATTTCAGATACGAGATTATGCTTTCTTGTTGGAACTTGGACCCTAATGAGCGACCAGAATTTTCCGCTATTAAAGTTAATCCCAACTTATTTCAGTAATAGTATAAAGTAAAGTACCATAATTATAGTAGTTGACACAATTATTTATTTGACAACCCAAAAATGTGAACGTCAGCCGACAAGTAAGTATTTAATTTGTATTGGAATAAGGCTTAAATAACACTTGAAAATTATTTATTGTTTAAACATGTAAGTTCTAATCAGTATTTATTATTTAGAGAATCTTCAATTTACGGTTTTGCTAATATTTGAATAATTTGTCATTGCTAGGTTTGTCATAATGTCGGCAAGAATTCGGCTTTGCCTAAAATTGTAGGAGCTAAGACTCAAGAAACTTATTCATTAGCTATATTTGCCAGTATTAATGCAATTAATTAATTAGTATCTATGTATGTATGTTTGTCACCTGTACTTCGATATGTATTAAGCGGAATTGAGCTATGTATAATTCTTTATTAAAACCCTCGTCTTTGGAATTTCATTACTACTGAAAAATTCTAAAAAACTCAAGAACTTTTGAGTTAGGACTAGAGGTGATCTGGATCGTCATTTCTTGAGATCCAATCCTTCCAAATCCATTTCACCCAAAAAATTTCAGATCCGTTCCATCCAAATCCAGTTGGATTGGATCGGGCCATGCATTATCCAAAAAATGGATATCCAGCTCACCTCTGGTTAGGACTAATTATGAAAAACTAGACTTAAGCTACGTACATAAGCAGCGTTTCATGCGAGGCAAATAACGTAATACGTATCACCCTTAACTTTACAGTATTAAAAATAATGGTGAACATTTGAGTAGCAAATGATCTTAACGTTCTATAAAATAATCTACACAACATAAACAGTACTGATAAAGATTAAAACTTACTCTGGATTTAGTAATTAATAGAAAATATCTGCCTTACCATTATTATCGTTGTCGTCCAAGCAAGATCAGCTTAAATTTTTTTATTGATCTTGTTGCTTGTGTTACAAATTTACATAGTGTGCATAACACATATCATACAGAAATTATCGAGGACATTGTGTAATACGAAATCAAGTCAAGTAACCTAATGCCTGTGCCTTTATGAATGTAAAAGTACGAACCAGCCCAAATCTTGATGGGTCTGCAGCTACGCAACTGTTTTTTATGTGTATAGATCCCCCTTGCAAGTCTAAAATCCTTAGAAAATTAGACGATTTCTCCATCACATCCGCCATTAAAGGATATTCTATCAGAACACCCCCAAAGATTACTGCACTTAGCAGTATCTCCAAGATAAGCAGTGTATGTGGTATTGACCCCGCCATTTTTATGATCATATATCCCATTAAGGCAGCAACAACTACTATGATGAAGGTGAAAATTGGTAAAAAATACCAGACAATTGTGTTAAAAACCTGATTGATTATTTCAAGTTGACGATAAGCCTGAATTCCAATAAAATTTTGTCGAACATTCGTGCAGATTAAAGACAAGTCCATATCCAACTTCTTTAAGATCCATATAAGGATCGGTCACGATAGTATGACACTCACGTAATAAAATGCTCATAACTTTACACACAGTTAATGCAATTTCAAAAAAGTTGCATATGTTTACTACCAAAGGGTCTGGATTGCCACACAGTTTAAATAGTAATGATTCAATTCCGCTATCTGCTACAGATTGTATTTTCTTCTTCAGATTTCGCATCAAAATCCGCCCATAGACTGCACCTACTTTCAAGCTGATTCTCTTCCATCTGTTCTTCAATTTTCGTAAGGTGTCTAGCGTTTCTGAAAGCTTAGAATAGTTGGACATAGTCGGCTCTCAGAATTTCTCATTTGGTCGCAGTTGAGGAAAATTTGGTGGGTTTTCATTTTTTGGCACAAATTCAATTTTTTTCAGATGTCGGTACTGAGTGACCTTTTTGGCGCCATGGGACCTTACGAGGTCAGGCCAAAACAAAACTTTATGTTTTTATGATCTTTGGTAATAAACGATTCCAATCCCCCTTTAATGCATGATTTAAGATAAACCCCCTGGTTTACAGTACCCTCCAAAATGACGGGATCGGAACATTGACCAATGCTAGACATGCGTTGCCAAATTCATCATTTTTTGGGGAATTGGTCTTTCTTTTGGACTTTGTCTTCATATTTTACTTCACACGGGTTGGCACTATGGAAAAAATGCCTTCCTAGAAGATTACATATGCAAACATATAGGCTGCTTTATCTGTATTCACAAAGTTTGATCCGTACTGACATAAAATTGAGGAAACAATGATAAAATTCTGGATAAAATTACCTTTGAAAAATAGTAGCGAATGTTATTTACTAAAATATAATAATCTATGTAGGTTAGTGACAAATACGTATATGCAAATCTAGCATCATTGTAATACAGACATATACCTATGTACGTACACTCTAAAAAATAATGTTGCTTGACAAGTGTACTGTTAATAATAAACTCTGTGCGGTGGCAAAAAGGAGATGGGCGATCCATGAAAAGGTCACCTACATACAACGTAACAAAAAAACTTTTAAACTTTGCCAGTATTTAGAAAAAAATAATAGAAAATTATTTTTCCCATAAAATTTTTCGATATTTCACCTCTGTGACCTGTTATTAAGGGTGAAACTGATTAATTTGAATACTTTTGTTTGCTTGTGTGCATGATAAGTTGATAACGATTTAGTCGAATTTAATGAGGGATTGGGTTTATTGTCCTGGGAATTTAAGATTAACAAGGTGTACAATACATATGTATGTGTGCCATTTTTTAAAAACTCAATCACCACAAACACTGCAGAAAACAAGGGATTTCGGTGGAACTAGATTTCGGGGAGCGAAGAAGAAGAGGCGTGATTTGGCGATCGCGCTGCGCAGGGCCACAGTAATAAAATATTATTTAACACCAGTTTATTTCTATTTTGACGTAAAAGTCATTCAATTTTGTATAAGTTGTACGTCAAAACAAAAATAAAGTGGTGTTAAATAATATTTAGTGTAGCCCTCCGCGCTCCCAACCAAATAACCGTGTTTCCTCCGCAAGTCCGAAATCTAGTTCCACCGAAATCCCTAATTTTCTGCATTGTTTGTGGTGATTGAGTTTAAAATTGACCTTTTCATGGATCGCCCATCTCCTTTTTGCCACCGCACAGAGTTTATTATTAACAGTAAGTTAAATTTTAATAATATATTTATAACTTATTTCCTAAAGCAACAAAGATGACACTGATACATGTTTTTACATATATACATAGTTTAACTAAATTACGTAACTTAATATGAGCTAGAAATAAGCACCATGTTGATTTCACAGTTATACCTGATAGCAACGAATTAAATTTTCAAAAAAGTTTCGAATTTTCGGGTTTTTTGACGAAAAACACGAAAATCCACTTTTTAACATTGGTTGGTAAAGGAAAAATTCCAGAATTTTGGGAGAAAAATATCGCACAAAATCCACTTTTCACCATCTAAATAGTTTTCCACAAAATACCGAAGAAATATTCTTTTATAACGAAATTTTGGTGTCAAGGAAATTTATGCAGTACACATATTTGTGTAGTTGGTCGTCAACGGGAAATACAATACTACACAAATGTGTGTACTTTGGTAGCCAAGAGGTTAAACTATTCCAAACGTTAATGGTAAGGTAAACCCGTTGACAACTTCATCAATCACTTTCGCTAGTCCAAATTTGCTCACAACGGAGGGGGAAAGGCTGACACAGTTTTTGGACACATTCACCCTGTCAAATTTCGAATGACCGTGATACGGCAAGACCGGCATTGTATAAGATTGATCCATCTAAATAGTGATAGATCGTATGAGTGAATGCAATTGTGATTTGTCGTTTGAGTATATTATTAGAAAATCGGTGGAGTTTACCTCGTTTTTACAGATAGATAAATTTTTTGAGGCTTACGTACCTTTCTTGGATTTGCGTTGTGATTCTTTATATTCAGTTGATACCAGTGTTTCTCAGCGGTTTTGTCATTTCCAAGCACTGTTGCCCATAAATGCACTACTTTCTCCTCCATAAAGAAATGAAACAGGAATATCTCGCCGTGTTTTTTCAAGACTATTTGGATCCAGTTAATTGCAGAACCTTACAGAAATAAATTAAACAGTTTTATCTGGGGCCACGACTTTTAATTTTTTGATTTTGACGATTATGATGGTATAAGAATAAATCAGTATGCTAGACCTGAAAAAAGTTATCTTTAACAACTTTCATATGCCAAAAACCGAAAATGTAGCAATTACAAATTTATACACAAGTTCCAAAGTTAATTGAATTCCTAGTGAGGCTTGATGAAACCACAAATATTAAATACATTTTCAGGAACAGCATATTTGCATCACTACTCTCCAAACTATATACATACAGTATGTAACAAAAGTATAGCTACGATGACATATTTTTTATCTCGACATGATGCCGTAATATTTCAACTTTGAAACTCCGTACAAAAATGTCAAAACTATTTGCCGACAATTTCCTCGTCGCCGATTTTTAATGTCGCAGATAGGTCAATGGCCAGGATTATTTTTCTAAAAAAATTTGAGGCGTCGAAAAAAAAACTTCGTGGATAATTTTTTTTGAACTTTGCAATATTTTTTACTGGATGCGGCATGCGTTTTGAAGAATAATGAGCTTTGGTCGGACCGTGTACGATTTTTTTGGCGCCCACAGGAATTTTTCGCCCAGGACAGGTTGGAGGTCTAAAATCGCCGCCTTGGCGAAAATTAAAAAACTGAAATATACGTTTGCATATAGAGGGACCGGATTTCAAAAAAATTATCCACGAAGTTTTTTTTCGACGCCTCAAATTTTTTTAGAAAAATAATCCTGACCTTTGACCTATCTGCGACATTAAAAATCGGCGACGAGGAAATTGTCGGCAAATAGTTTTGACATTTTTGTACGGAGTTTCAAAGTTGAAATATTACGGCATCATGTCGAGATAAAAAATATGTCATCGTAGCTATACTTTTGTTACATACTGTATCTATTCTCACATTTGGGTTTATAAAATTAATCAAAAGCTGAAGGAAAATAAAAATAAGTATGAATAAGGAGATCAGGAACGTCATTTTATGTGCAATTTAGACGAATTCATTGAGCTTAGACAATTATTACCTTGTGTTAATATTTACTCCTGTTAATTTCATTCAAAAATTTGTAATTTAATAAGTACATTTAATTGCAATAATTTTAAAATAATTCAATGATTTATAATGACCTTGCTTCGAGAGTGATAACCCGAGCCTCACTGAGGAAGACAAGAGGACGACCCCTCACCGATCTCGATGCCCTTGAGTACTAGGTGAGTCTAACAAAAGTGAGAAAGGATTTCATACCATGGCCCCATTTGCGCCCCACCCATTCAATGGTGTAAATATTCCTTCTTTTGGTTCATTAAAAAATCACCAAAAAATCCTATTTTGATCGGATTTTCACAATTTAAGCATTTTTGTAATCTTAATTGCTTTATCATATCCAATAGCAAGCTCATCTTTTTTGAAATTTTTATTTTTTCGAAGGCATTCCCCTTGTCAGGAAATTTTCGACAACATTCAAAAAATTTAAAAAAATTGAAATTCATGTCGGATACGATAAAACTGGGATTTAAAAAGTGCAAAATTATCATAATATCATAAAAAGTGAATTTTTGGTAAATTTTTTAATGCGAACAGTTCTGCATATGATTCCTATTTGAGTGGGTGTGGCGGGCGCAAATGAGGCAATGGAATCAATTCCTTCTTCACTTTTGCTACACTCAGCTAGTATTACAATATATCCAAAGGGCATCAAAATCGGTGAGTCTGTCGGTGAGGGATTGTCCTCCTAAGAATACAACTTTTTTAGAATGGAACGTTGTTTACATACATAGTCAGAGCCTAAGTGAGTAGCTGCGGGATGGGTACTTTCCCCAGGGCCGGGCCCCGAAGGGGCCGGGCCATTCGGGCTTACTTAAAAATTTGCATAAAAAATTATAATTTCTTTTAATAGCTTGGACTAGGGCATGCAATACCGGGGTAGTTTTCCAAAACCGGTATTCGGTATTTTCGGTATTGGGACCTTCGGTAATACCGGTATTACCGACAATATATGTTAAATATGTATTAAGTTATGGAAAATGATCATACGAGTCAATACATAGCAAAAACTCTGCAAGGCATTAAATGCTGATGTGTAATAACATGTCACTTCCAAATCACTAAGAAAAAAAGGTTGGTCATATACCTCTTAAGGTACCACAAGAGGTTGAATATTTCAATTTTTTTAAGGACTTAGCAACATGATTTTTTAGAGAACATGAGTCAAGCCATAAAGTACAGCTCCGCATAGAAACAAGGGCATTGGGGTATTTTTAAGAGCTCCCCGAGATGGAGGGGGAGGACTTTGAGGTCATAATGATTGTTATTTGGAGTCATTATATATTTCTGCAGGGTGTATAATCGGTTTGTGGGCTCATTTGTGTCAGGTAATGAGATGTGAACCATTTTTGTCCTCAGAAACATAAAATAATAGGGAGGGGCAAGTGTAGAAATACTATTTCGAAAAGTATGGAAAACAATATGGAAATGAGACCCATTATGCTCCCCATGTAAAACTATTTCGCACGATGTGGGAGTCGTGTCACATTTGTGCTCCGTATGGTCTTGACGGTAGGACGTTTTAAAAAAAATTCATCATGTTCGACTATTTTGCCTATAAATACGTAAGTATAAATAACAGCAAAAAGGGACATTTACCAAAATTTAGAGTAGTATATTTTTTACAAAATTTGTATTTGAACCAAATTTCTACCTACTGTAATTTCTGAGAAAATTAGTATCAAAGTGAGTGGTATAATTCCTTGCCAACTCTCTTGTGGTACCTTAACAAACTACCTAGTACTGCCATAAGTTTTGACCACTACACAAATAAATGTAGTGGACTCAGTTTATCGAATTTTGAAAAAATAACGATGTCACGAGAAAGCCCATTAAATTCCCTACAAAATATACTGGGCACTTTTCCAAATTTCCTCCTTTCGAAGCTACAAGAGCCAAAAGTTTAGGTATCAAAATCCCACTTGCGGTACGCACTCATTTCAAGGAATATTAGTCTGATTTCTAAGCGACAGATTTTTTCTCGGATTTCAAACTTGTGTGGGGTTTAGCACATGTATCTAGCTTCAGTTTGGACCACATGTCATATTCCAGAAGCTTGAGGTTCGGCGACAGTGAATTTTGTTCTTGATCCGAAATGGAGTCAGAAATTTTGGAATTCTACCCTCTTTTTACGAGTTTGGCCTTATCAGAAGGTCCTGAGCCCTGCTTCAATGTCCAGTCGCTATTTTTTAACAGGGTGTGGTCAAGTGGTTCTCCTATTCACTCGATGACTTCAAAAAATATTTTTTGACAAGAAATTTCCCCCCAGAAGAAGAAAATTCACTTTTATGATCAAATCCAATCTACTCCGAATAAAAAAATCACAGAATCTGGATGGTGGGCCCGATTACTATTTTTAAAAATTTTACGAATAATATGGACTGGTGTGGTGTGGACACAGCGCTTTTGCTTATTTTATATGGCCTCAATTGTCAAAGTTTACTTATCTTTTAAAAATACTTATTTCCAATTTTCAAGCGCGTACCGCATGAGCAGTGCTCGGCTTTTGAGAGTTCTATTTTTACTTGGCATAAAGTTAGCAAGCGTTTCTCTTCACATCTTAAAGACATAAGTCCAAGGTCGAGTTTAGGGGACTGGGACGTAGTTTGACTTAGCCCGTTCATTTGTAGGGAAATTTTTCTTAGGGTGTGGCATGAATTCGGCCGAATTCAGGTTTTGCGCGCCTTCGGGATTTTTTGTGACCTTTTTAACCGTTCCCTTCAACTCGGTTTTCGGTTATCAACACCGCCAATGTTAGTGTATCATTTTATGGTACGGTCGACCATCTTGCGATTAGTGCCGATTTTTAATGAGCTATTGAAAAATGCCGGATTTTTATGGTTACCAAAATGTTTCTGAAAAATTGCAACACGTCGATTTGTCCGATCTGTCATTTTAGCAAATTGTATCACAAAAAATTTCGGAACATGGTTTCTGACAGACAATTGCATGGGGAATTCAATAAAAAATAGTACAACTGGCTAACGTAACTGCTACTGATGTTTTTTGTGAGCGGAATGCGTGAGACATAATATATGGCAGTAGTAGGTATGAGGTTCAAAGCTCCAGTGTTTGGCAAAGACAAGCAATTTCACGTGGGTTCAAATCAAATCAAATCAGCTACTGGTTCAAATTTTTAACTATGAATTATCTGCTATGCCCACTCTATTGGATCCTTAGGTCGCAACTTTTACAAATTCATCAAGTTTTCTACATACCTAAGCAAGTACATGAAACACGTACATGCACGAAAATTTCCAAAAACTCTAAAATTTTAACATTATCTGAAAATACATTTCGTGTGTATGTAAAATTACTCAAATATGCAAAAGATATTTTCCGTGAATTTAAAAATTTCTGCTTGTGTCGTAAAATGGTTGTTAGTTGACTCATTCGAATTATCAGATTACGGTATCGGTGAAGCATTTCTGGGGGTTGTATCTTCTTAACAATAATGATTCGGCTATTTAAAATTTCGTATCTTTTTGTATGATTTCTGCAGATACGCAGGTCTTTTATGGGTCTTGTACACGTACATAAAATGGTTTACCCGGATTTTGAACTTTTTAGAAATTTTTATACACGACCATTTACATGAATAAACATCTTATTTAATATTATAAGTTATCGAGGTGTCAATTTCTCAAGTATTTTTTGAAAATTTTCGGAAACTTTAAAACTAACTGTTCCAGAATATTCACAAATAAAGTTAAACGTATGTTCCGTGTGCGTGATAAATTTCCCATAATTTTTATCTGCCAAACATTTGAATTTGCCTGACTGAAAGACGGTATCAATATGCCAAATTTTTAACTTGAATACCGGTATTGAGCTCGTCAATACCGGTATTCGGTATTCGGTAATGCCGGTGAATACCGGTACTCGAATACCGGTATTGCATGCCCTAGATTGGACACATCTAGCTTTTGCGAATTCCTGTTAGGTTACAAGTTCCACGAACAACGAAGTTTTCGGGAAACAGCCCACTTCACAATTTTGGCATTCTTACTTAGTTAACAATTGTCTTGTTTATTTATTATTCTTGACGCTTGTTGAAGTACATGTACATTGTACAGTACCGGTGCATGAATCGGAATCAGAGCTCCGCGTCGGTGAAATATCGGCCGCAGCCGATATTTTTACCCTTAATTCTCAGCCAATAATTGTAACAAATATGTTTATTCAACGTGGCATTGGATGCGGGTGTTGAGTTTGAAAATTTGTTGTCTCAACTTTCCCTTCTTCCATGTATTCAAATGGCGATTTTGAAGCTTATTCATCCCCGTTCGTTTTTTGCAATATGAAGATAATAATGCACCTAAAAATCAGTAATTTTCAGGCTTACAAAGTTAGGAGATAAAAATTTTGATTTTGATATCTGCATATTGTAAAAAACGAACGGCGATGAACATGTTTCAAAATCGCCATTTAAATACATGGAGGAAGGGAAAGTTGAGACAACAAATTTTCAAACTCAACACCCGCATCAGCCAGCATGCTATTCCACCTTAACTTTGCGATATGAAATATCGAGCCGTTACTCAAATATTGAACGGATCATTTTTAATTTTTTGTATGGTATGCATCATATACATATTAATGAGTAGATCATCTTTGCATAAAATTTCATAGCTTTCACAATGACAATTTTTCAGAAAAAGCCAAAATATGCACAAAATTCCCAGTTAGATATTCTCATTTTTTTGCGCATATTTTGCATATTCACCCGTGTGAAATCTAGGAATTTATTATGTTGAGATGATCCAATAATTTTAATGGATAGATATGTAAGGTACATCTACTCTTAAGTTAGACCGAGGGAGCTTACGCTATTCGGCGCAGGTAGTGGAGATTGTCATTTATGAATTTAATTTTTCGGGACATAATTGTATGGGCTACGAGCTGGTGTAAAGCATTTTTTGTTAAAATTGCGACGTTTATTAGCAATCGCTGTGAAAGTGAAAACCTGGCGAATCGAGTTTTTCACAACCACAAAATCCCTGCTTGTCTTAACCCGAACAAGACGTGGCAGTGCTTGAAAACGGAAACACGTCACAAAACGACAATCGACCTTTATATTTCGATGTCTTCAGATGACAAAAAGTAAAATTAAAAAAACACTCGAGGCCACCACTCGTCATAGCCACCCATCAAAAAGTGGAAGCCATAGAAAAACTCTTTACCACGAATCCTTCCAGATCAAGTCCTCCGGATGCTCAGGAACTGAAAATCTCAAAATGTGTGTCGTGCGGCATTCAAGTACATAAACTGGGGAATACAGAAAAAATCAAACCAAGTCTCTGAAAAAATGTTCAGGGCCGAAAAACCAGGGTGTAAAAAAGTTGCAAAAAAACGAGTCGACAAATGTCATGAAAAATTTTCATCAATGATGAAGATACCCACGTCGATCTGGAAGCTTCAAAGACTTCGAAAAGCACATTTTTTCAATCAGGCAACCCAGTGAGGGTAGATTATCAACAGAAGTTGTACATGAGATCTTAATTCCCTGTAAAATTCCAAGCAAGGCTTACATACATTGAGTCAGGTGGCCTTAAAACTGAAAACCCTCTAAATGTCTCTTAGAGTTGCCAACTCGGCTTGGCTTGAATCGGCTTATCGAGTTGAGTTGAGTCAAGCTGAGTTGAGTTGACCTCAAGTAAGCCGCTGACTCAATAAGCCGGCTTATTGAGTTGTGAGTTGGAATGAGTTGGACTTGGCTTGACTCAATAAGCCGCTGGCTCCGCCTCCTCCTGCTTACACACGTATGTACAGATATATTTACTCCGCTCCACTTGTATTGACATGTTATTTGCACTTCAATTATTAACTATATAAATTATTATTCCATTTTTGATTTTTCACAATCAAAAATTTAAATTGAGACTAATATTGATAATCTACTATAAACTCAGCTGTTTTATTTTTATTGACATCATAAAATTTTAAAAATTTCGTAGGTTTTTTAAATGTGCAAATTTACTGAATTTATTTTATTTTATTAAACTACCTTACCATAATTGAACAAGGAAATATTTATTTTTAACTGTGAGTGTGACAATGGTTGCAGTTTCAGTTGATACGTGCTGCATTTAATCACACAAATTACTATATTTACATACATATGTATGTAATTGTGGAGTTTATCATAAATTGATATTACTATGTGTAAGTTTAGTATTGATTTCATTTGGATGTTTAACATTTTAAAAGTCAGCTTTTATTGTTCTAAATGTTATTTTGGTTATACATAATTATTTAATATCCATTTATTTCAACCAGAAAGCATGTCCATAAGCAGACTCGACTCATTCGGCTTAATGAGTCGAGTCAAGCCAAGCCGGCTTATTGAGTTGTGAGTCGAAACAAGCCGGCTTGCTTCTGACTCGGCTTGCTTCGACTCACAACTCAATAAGCCGGCTTGTTCTGACTCACAACTCAATAAGCCGGCTTACTGGCATCTCTAATGTCTCTTTTTGCGAGAAATTGAAAAAATTTGAGTCTTTTGCAAAAGAACGCACTCCAACCTTCGCCCCAAGGCGAACAACGTGGTAGGATTCGAACGTTAATAGCAAAAAATCAACAAGGACATTTCGGAAGCTAGTGGAAAACCGCAAATTTGAGTTTTGGTGCGGAAAGTAGGTTTGGTGGCGAAGAATGAAGAAAAATAAGTCCTCCGCAGCAAAAACTAGTTGGCATGGTTCCTACCTACACTACTTAAAAGGTTTTATAAAAAACTTCTGAGCAGGTCGAATTCCACAGGTCGTGGATCTCAGTCCAACTTAAGAGTAGATAACCTATATTTATATATATATTTATACACAATGAGATCGTATTTTTTCGACTTTCTATGATTTTCGAGTTTGATGGCTTAAAATATGCGTAATATTGAGTAGATCGGTAATCCGTAATAATATCGGGGGGCGCGCTTAATCAGTTTTAGAAGTAAATGTCAAATTATGTGATTTTTTTTAAATCTCGCGTTTTGTCTAAAACTCGTCCAAATTTGGTTTTGTACGACTAGAAATACTTTTATAATTTATTTGTTCGTGGAAGCATTTATGACATTTATTATTCTTTGCGGCAGTAAACCAATGATTAACTTATAGTTAGAAATGCTGTCAAACCTAGTTTCACTAGTTTATAGTTTTAGTCTGATGATATGTTATTGAATTTTTCAATTGACGCTAAAACCCTAAATTTGATAAGGTTTGTGAGGTAAAATGACCGATATGTTCCATACCCGTTCGCGTCGATTTCATCGAATTAAATACAAAACATTGCAAGTGATATTGTGGATACAAGGATAAATGTAACATAACATTTCTTTAATAATGTCCCACCACACCCCCTATAAAAATATAGGAAGAAAATTGGAAAAAATGAGAAAGCCAATGTACATCCTGTAGGACAAGAGTTAGACCTATACTTGCATTTGCAATTTGACTTCCCCCTTGAATACGAACATTTTGATGCATCAAGAGTTTCAAAATTCGAAAATTGGCGGTTTTTTGACCTACACATAAATCTTTAAAAATCTCATGGTCCCAGCGTTTCCCTTCGGGCAACAAAAGGCCAGATTTTTCTACTTGGGAAGAGCTACATTTTCAGCTTTTGTTGCCCGAAGGGAAACGCTGGGACCATGAGATTTTTGGGGTCAAAGTTTCTGAGGGAGGGTCTTATACGGCAAGTGCCGTAACAAACGAGGGCTAATGATGTACCAACATGTAAGTTTTTTGTATTTTGATAAGCCAACATTTAACCCAGTGTAGATAATTAAATGAAGCGCATGATTGAGTGAGCGCGACAAAGTGCGAAGGATACGCCACTGACGCGCGATGGTGCTGGCTACCCACCAGAACCCGAGTTTAACACTTTATCTCGCGAAATACGGAAAATGCTTTTATGGAACGCTTGGTCTGGTTTTCCTCTTGTATGTGTTGCTAGTTTAATATCAAATCACTATTGCTCAAAAAATAAAGGGTAGAAACCTCCAAACAATTAAATGATACATGTTTAACCTTAATTGGCACTTACCGGATGCACATTGTCACTTTTCACCTGCAATCTGGTTTGAGAAAATCTGTCTGAAATGGAAGCAATGCCGCTGCTCGTACCAGATTTGACGTCACATTCCGAAAAACCATGAAAATCTTTACGGCAATTGGAGCAGAAAATATAATCACAGGGTTCACATCTAGTCTGGAACCACTCCATTTCCGAGTCCATACCGACTTTTGTCACCTTTAAGCATTTAGGACATCGTACCTATGTACATATTTAACAAAAATTCCAAACTATTAATAAATTTCCTTATTGTTTAAAAAATTCAGGCCAGTTATTTAAATTGTAAATGGATATTAGACTCTGTCACTCATGCATTGTGGGCCACGTTTCAGGAGGAGAGACCCTCTACATGTCATCTTCAGATCTTGATGCCCTTTGCATATGTTGGAGTACATACATTATGAGTCAACTAACACCCTGAAGTGGTTTGATGCGATGGCCCCATTGGCGCCCGCTACAACAACTCAAAGGTATAAAAAACACGAAAAAAGCATTGTTTTCATCTACTTTAACTGTCACAAAAAATCCAATTTTGCTCAGATTTTCATAAAATTTACATTTTTGTGGTCCCAGATACGCTCATCGAAAAAATTCAAAATTTCAAAAAAGTTGAGATTGCTGTTAGATATGATCACACGGGTATCTGGGATCACGAGAATGTAAATTTTATGGGAACTCGAGCAAAATTGGATTTCTGGTGGGAGCTGAAGTACATGAAAACGGATTTTTTCGTGTTTTTTACACGTTTGAGCGGGTGTGGCGGGCGCAAATGGGGCTATGGCATCAAACCACTTGGGGGTTTTAGTAGACTCATAGGGTACTCCAACATATGCAAAGGGCATCAAGATCTGAAGATGACATGTAGAGGGTCTCTCCTCAGATTTTAGGGCTAATTTTACCATAAGCTAATTGAATGAATGGGAAAAAAGTTGCGAGCTGGCAGGAATCGAACTGACAACTTTTCGGTCTGATCACTACCGAGTTAACACTTTTCCCACAAAGCCGTGTGAATGGCTGATGCTTATTTTTGTAACATTAATAAGCATCAGCATAAGCATCGATTTACATTTTTTTACATTCCCATCAGCGGTTTCTCCTTTCTAAATTTACGATTCAATGCCTTGAGACGGGGTGAAGAGGATAAATGTCCCTCCCGTCCTAAAAAAATAAGCATCAGCCATTCACAGGACTTTGTGGGGAAAGTGGTAACTCGGTAGTGATCAGACCGAAAGGTTGCCGGTTCGATTCCGGCCAGCTCGCAACTTGTTTCTCATTCATGGTTCAATTGGCTTTTCAAAAATTCAATGAGTTTTCCTTATCTTCTTCCTGCATATGATTCACTCATTACCATGCTTTTCAAAAGCTAATTTTACCATAAACTAATTAGTGAAAAAATGGAAATTCTATTTTTGAAATTAAAAAGAAAGGTGGAGAAATTAAATTTTAAGAAAAATTAAAACAAAAATTGCATTTGATAAACTGAGGTTCACATTGTGTTGGGAAGGTTTCTGCAAACCTAGAAGCTGCTGCACAGTGTAATATAATGCCAGGGCAGGTCCCAAAAGTCCCTAGGGGTGTAACCCGAACTGTATATGCATATGTGTAATCAGGGGGACTCAATAGGCGCATGCCAAAATTTTTAGTGACCACACCCCCTGTGGGAGGAGTTAGCCCCCAGGGGGTGTGGTCCCTGAAATTTTTATATTTTCGGAATCAGTAACTCATACTGACTCCAAATCCAAAATGTTTTGAATTTAAAAAATTTTTTGGCCAAGATAAAGCCGTGAATATAACCAAAAACATGCGTATTTTGGAAATTTTGAAGGGGCGCAACTTTTTTTAGATCAGCCACCCTGGCGAGTTATTAACGTTCTTTAATACATATGGGGTAGTACTACAGGCCGCTACAAAAATGGCCGTCGGGAACCTGCTCACTTGGCGGTTATCCAATTTCAAAATTCCTTGAAAAACGTCTATCTGCGCCTTTTTGTAAAAGTCCGATTTGAAAAGTTTTTCTGAGTTTAGCGAACGTAAACTATAAAACCAGAACAGAACAAACATTCTAAGTATTGGTCATGGCGAAATTGCCAGAACATCCAAACATTGTTGCCTATCGAGAAGCCTGGTTTGAAGGCACGTTACAACAAACATTAACTGAATGGCTACGACGACCTGAATGTAAGACACAATTTGCTCTTTCAATGTATATTCGACACCTTTTATGACACGAACATGATGCATATTATGAAGCTAAATTAATTTAATCTTATTGATTAGCCATGCCACCACCAACTCCTGTTCTAAAAGATGCCCCTGTAAGTGTGCTCGTGAATTATTACGACTTTAATATTCGTTCGTCCTAAACAGCGATAGACACAGTAATAATTTCAGAAATATTTAGAAACGTCAAATCGTTGTCACTGAAGCGGAGAAGAATACCTTCATGTGCATAAAAATGGAACTAATGGACACCAATCTTTACCACTGGCTAAGATTGGTGTCCATTAGTTCCATTTTTATGCACATGAAGGTATTCTTCTCCGCTTCAGTGACAACGATTTGACGTTTCTAAATATTTCTGAAATTATTACTGTGTCTATCGCTGTTTAGGACGAACGAATATTAAAGTCGTAATAATTCACGAGCACACTTACAGGGGCATCTTTTAGAACAGGAGTTGGTGGTGGCATGGCTAATCAATAAGATTAAATTAATTTAGCTTCATAATATGCATCATGTTCGTGTCATAAAAGGTGTCGAATATACATTGAAAGAGCAAATTGTGTCTTACATTCAGGTCGTCGTAGCCATTCAGTTAATGTTTGTTGTAACGTGCCTTCAAACCAGGCTTCTCGATAGGCAACAATGTTTGGATGTTCTGGCAATTTCGCCATGACCAATACTTCTCGCATAAATTTTGAAAAAAATTCGAAAGCATCGGCCGCTCCAGAAGTTTTCGTGAGTAAGAGAAATTGACCCACCGAAATCCGTTTGATTGCGTATTCCTTGTTATCAAAAATGCTGCGCACTTTGAAGACCTCGCTCAAGGTCCCTTGATCCAGGCGTTCAAGTACGACAAGATTTCGCTGTTGCATCCCCTCAGATGCAGCATTATCTTGGGTGGACATTTCTATTGGAATAGGCCTGGTTTGCGGGGTGGATGCAGCACTTCGTTTCGAAAAGTCCTTCAAAAGGTCTGTAAAATTTTATATTCTCTTGAATTTTGCATTATAGCATATACATAATTAATTATATGTGTAAGTATACATACCAGCAGCATTTCGTAAATCTTCGCTCTCTAAAACAGAAATAAGCTTTGCGACCGTTGCCACGTCGTTCCCATTTCGACCCCGCCACGTTTCAAGCATCCATTGGATAACATCGTACATTGTCGCATTGCCGCTGTTGAGCTTGCTGTTCATGGAGAACAAATCCCGAGCTGGGATTCCTAAGGCGTCGCTCACTTGCTTCCATTCGTTGAGAAATGTGGTGTCTTGAAAAAAAGTATAAATATATTTTGTTGAATGAACGTAGATAACCAACTTTTTTTAAAGAGTTTACTTACCTTGAAGGAGTACTTTGATGTGTTCTAAATTTACTGGTTCCGCCATTATTATTATTTCTTAACTATGCAATATTATCGTCTCTTAACTTTGTTCTGACGACGCGCAGTTAAGAAGACAAATTATAATGATGGCTGACTTAAATAATTGAATGAGGACAATAGATAAATATGACGAATAGTTTTGGTTTATTTATTGTGTTGATCAGTCAGGCAGGATGTTTGAGCTGAATTTTATCCAAGTGGAATGGTGATAACATAAGTCAATTTAACTTTGCTTATCTAATGCTGTAAAGGATTGGATAAGTCATCGTGCTTATCATTATGCATAACTGAATATTTTGTTTACACAAAATATAAAATGCATCGTTGAAATTAATTATGAAATGGATCTGTAAAATCCTGTAATTTAAGATCAATAATTGTCTCCCTCAACCGTGGAAGGCTTGGGGTATCTATCCTTTATAAGATTTACTCTACTATCCATAACCAACCTGTCGAATAGTCCACCTCGCTTATCGGACGAAATTAAGTAATTAAAAACCTGACCATAAAATTAAATCCAATGAGTAGAAATCCGGTCTTTTGCTGCATTTTACACCCTCAGCTCCAACAACTGGAGCTCGATAGAGTCGTGACGACGTGACCTTACCTCTGCGGTTTGAGTTACCCCATTCTGCAAGGGTCGGCATTGGCCAAACTCTCCAATTTTATGGGAGGAACCAAACTATTCACCGTTTTCTTGGCCTGAAGAAAATTTTGACGGTTTGAGATCGTAATGACCTGGAGATATTTCAACCTGTCAACAAATAAAAATAACATAGGATGAGTTACGAAGATAACACTTGCATTTTGTAGTCTTTTCGTAAACTAATTAATCAACTTGAAAAAAATAAAGAGTAAAAAATGTTGAAAAATTATCCTTCATAAAGTTCTTTTTTAAGTTACGGGTGCAAACAATTTTGCATCTTCTTTATTAGTAAATCTTTGTAGCATTTGTGGACATAAAATATGTACGTGCCCGACGGTTCATAACGTGAAATTTATAGCAGGTACAATTGATAGTACGTTCATTTCGTATCTATTATAACTGATATCTTTGTACGATTCATGAAAATAAAATTTTACGTGTAGCATGCAAATAAATTACCAGGATGGATGGAGAATAAACTTGGTCTTTGCATAATCAGCAAAAGGTTCTATGATTCCATTCGAAATTTAACCTCTTTGGACGCGAAGATACAATTGTCAATAAATATAAAGTAGATACAATTTAATTAAACTAAAAAAAAACAAAATTTAAAATCGTTAAATATTATTTTAAACTCCCATCATCTCTCGAAACAAGGGGTTAATGACGTCCACCCACTTTTCATACCCTTCACGAGTAAGATGCAGTTGGTCGTCTAGGAATAAATTGGGTTCTACCACACCCCACTCGCGAGAAAAGTGGGTCCACAGGTCCAAATATCTCACTGGAGAGGTTCCAGGGTTGGCTTGATCTTGCCACTTTGAAATTCGTATGTTCACGTCGGTTAGTCGAATCCAGCGATCCGTAAAATTGTTGTCCCTGGGCATGAGACCGTTTTTTGGACCCATTGAAGCAACTACTTGGTCGTTTAATCCTAAATTTATCGAACTTGCGTCATCTCCGGTGTCCAAATATCCTGAATGTTTTTTTTAAAAATTTCGTTTATTACGTTATAACATAAAATATTTTGAATTTATTTGTAACTACCAAATGCTCCCATCCTGTTATTAAAACTATATCTTCGTCCATAAAAAATTTTGGGTCAAAGTCAGCTTTCCCAAACGTCAATCCGCCTGGGTTGAACCAAACCATTACCGGAAGCTTTTTCCCATTTTCCATGATGTCAATCTTCATCGTGTACATATGCAGAGCGAAATTAAAATTTTTCATAGTTATGCGCATGAGCTTAAAAAATAATTTTGCAACCGTTCAACCCACCAGAGGAGAAATTACAATTAGCCTTTATAAGTCTGTTATAAAGTCCTAGTCTGTGTCATACATTTTTATAGTGCTGAAGATCGTGTCATCAACATTTTTATACGACAATTTGCCTACCACTTTCCCTACTTCATAATTCATAACGCACAAGGCAACATTGACAATGCGTAGTAAGAATATATGCTTAAATTCGTTGAATAATACGTCGAAGCATACATATGTATACTAATTTTTGGAGAAAAATTTCATTTTTTATACAAACAAATTCCAGTCAGGCTTGGTAGTTTGCATGCTAGCTGGACTGGTGGTTGGAGTCGGGCGAGCAAGCATATCAAAGTTTACGTCAAGTATTTCATTTTTTTTAAATAGTCACTGTATTAATTTTAATTAAAGTTTACGTAAATATTATAGTCATCATAATATAACAAGTTAAGTTTAACAACATCAAAAAGTAAAAAAAATAATTGTATCAATTCTGAACCTGAATAAATACAAGTTAAAACACGTCTTTGTGTGAGAGAAACCAAAGCACTACCCAAGTCTCCTCTCCAGCTCAAACAAGCAAGAATGTCAGAGAGTTGTTTTTTCTACGTCAACTAATCGAAATTGTTTTGAAATCCCAGTGATCAATTTACAACAGTGGAGTGTCAAACACTGGGAGTGGTTGAGTTGACCTTGGAGTTTGGTCATGAAAACCGAAAAGAGGAAAGGCGGCGGAAGCCACAATAACGAGGTAAGAAAGTCAGGTCGTAGAAATGGGAAGGCTAAATTGTCCAGGAAATTAATTATCCTCGACCGCTGTCCTAATTAATTCTTGCAATTAATGCCTCAATTTCAGCAAGCTGCGACTGGCTCTTTGTATGCGGACATGTTATCGGATGAAATGGAGGAAGACTATTTTCTGGATTTGGAGGTAATTAACAGTCAGCAGTTCTTTTTCTTTAAATGATAGTTTATTTGAATATATTAGTTTAACATTAGAATTACTTGATACCAAGTTAATGTTATTGAATTATTAGGAGGATCTTTTGGAAATTTCTGCGGCTGCTGAAAGACCTCGTCAAAAGCCGGCCTCTCTGATCATGCACGAAACACAAGAGTCGGCAGAGTCCTTTGACGCAGACGGCAACACGAAAAGAAAAAGCTTGGAGACAAAGGTGACAAATTTCATTTTATAATTAATTAGTTTACGTAAATATTTAATCTATTCATTCATGAAACTCATAATAATGTATAATTCTGTATTTAAAACAATTCAAACAAGACGTTGTATTTTATTTACGAGTAATATTAACATAAAGTAGATAATTAAATAAAGTAAATGATTACTAACCGCATTAAATCATAATTTAATTATTTGTCACCCACAGAGAACGAGTGAAGGAATACGGAGCTTCCACTTCCGTCCACTGCAGAATCTCTTATTTCCTGACGAGGATGAAGATGAGCCAAAGAGTTCCAGAAGCTGGAAATCGAAAACAAACTCGGATTACTCGTCTCAAAACTATAATCAAACAGAATTACTGAATCGCGAGGATAAATCGAAAGATAGAAAAAGCCGACCATTGGTAAATTTCATGTTTATTTCTGTTGAAGAATCTACACGGCAGTCCAGTAAAATATGTTTACGTAAATATTTATACTAATAACTTATTGTTTCAGCAACGGTATTCGAATGCAGATAAAAAGGTGGGACTGCGTCACGGTCATCAGAGTCCAGCCAGCAAACCTGCTGATGTTAAGCGCCGTAAACTAAACAAAAAGGAGGAGGTAAACTGTAAAAAACAATTTTCACATACGAATTTACAATTCATCTTTTCATAAAATAAAATTACTGTAAATCTAGTCCTATGCTGTCATCGGAAAAGGGCAAGCCAAACTCCAGCTCCAGTTTACGAATATCAATCTGATGAAGGCAATGACGACCAGGACAAGAGTCATCGACAGTTGACGTCAACTTCAATACTCAAGGTCAGCTCACACTGTGTCAGTGTGCACTGTTTACGCAAATATAATGATGTAACTTTTAAAATTACATACTCTGTTCCCGTTTTTAAGCAGAACGATGACTCCACCACCTCTGCAAGTAACCAGGCGGCATACAAATTTTCCCAGAGTGTGTTTCAAAGTCAACGAAAACAGAATCATCATCACGAGCAAGTCAGCCCAAAAACTGTCACTAATAACTCATCATTTGTTATCGAATCTCATGACACTCAAAACGGTACAGCAATCTAAAACTTCAAATGCATGTATAAACAGTATGAATGCATGAACATATATTTTTAATTACAGATGATGGAGCATTAAACGTTGATGATGAAGATCGGATGGATGTTGATGACATGATAGAAAATGCAAAGGTGTGTTGTAAAGTCAAGTTTATTGAATTTGTTCAAATTAACTTGTACAATTTCATGTGTAGACTAACCTAAACGAGTGGAAGATTGACGCTGTTATCCAACGTGTGACCCAGTTCAAACAAAAGCTAAATAGTGCTAATGGTGCAACAAAGAGGGTCAGGAACAATGTTGTCCACGAAGAGTTAAATAAGGTTTTAAACTAAGTAAATGGTTATAATGTATCACGCAATTATCAGGATCAACTTTGATTATTATGTAGATTCAAGAAATCTTAAATTCGGAGGAAATACAAATCTTAGGAAAAGTAGACGACTACATTGAATATGTTGAACCACACAATGATTCCTTGGATCAAGCCATTGAAGCCATGAGGACACTACTACAAAACAGAAAAAACAAATCTCTTGACTCCGTTCAATGTACCACGGATTGCTCATCCATGTTTAATCATTTGGGACACGCTAGAAAACATTTTCTGTCAGTTCATTTAAAATTGAATTGTTGGAAATGCCGAAAATGTCAAACAATGTATGCACGTCGTGAGAACCTTCTGATTCACATCTCAGCCTTTCATTTTGGTAAGATAGCAATTACGTTTCACAACTACTACTTCACAATGATCAATGATTACTTACTCATTATTGCAGAAATAAAGCACGATTGCGCCGATTGCAAAATGAAACTTAGTTTCAGTAGGCTGTACAACCATACTCGTCTGGGTCATTACACGCCAACCGGACAACAAGTTTTATATTCTCCTTCTCAGAAAGTAATACAATTTCGGCTTTTTAAATCCATCGACATCACAGGTAGGGAGTAAATTATATTTCACACGTTTGTATAAAATATATGGTAATTACGCGTGCAATTTACAGAGAATGAAGGATTTACATTTAACCTGTTCAAAGTAAACTGGATAGATAAGAATGACGTACCGTACAATGTGTCAATAGGAATATCAAAGTTCGCAAACCTCCCTGAGGTTTGCCGGCTATTATGGAAGGAAATTGAAAGAGCCTGTACAGATCCGGACTCGTATCCGGAGTGGGTGAGAGCATGCGGAAGTGCAAGAAAAGAATGGTACAAAGGAAATAGGATCGACTGTACAAGTGCCGTTTCTCTTGAAATTCCTGCAGTGGGGAAGGGTGTCGCCAATCAAGTAAAGGGAGCCGCTCGTCGACACTACGACTCCATCAAAATTCTAGCTACAGATGAGTGTGAAATAGATTTACGTTATCAAATGCCTGCCATCGTTACACAGCTAGACACGTTCTTGGATGATCTTCCAGCTTACAACCGCAACTATGTCCTCGGAAAAAGAAAGTAATCAAATGTTGTAAAACGTATATTCTAACAATTGAAGTTGGTATATTTGAACTACTAAATAGTCATGAAATGTTACTCTTATTTAAAGTCAAATCTGTCTCTATTAAATACAAATCTTAATTGAATGTTTTTTATTCTTCTATTTATTCGCGAAAAAGTGAGCGAAGCCTCAGAATCTATTTTCTAAAATTATTTGCTTTCATGAATTTTCACCAAATTTGTGTCGAAGAAAAAGAGGAAAAACAGATTAATTTAATGATTTAGGATTTATGCTATATATAACGGCCAAACTAGGAAATCCATTTTATATTCCAGAAATAAGTGCGAAAACATCGATAATTGCTTTTACGGTGACCATAAATGGCAAGCCAACATTAATTCAGGATTTCACCATTCTAGGCTTTCCAACCGGATCCACCGTACCTCCATGTTTATTGGAGAGGACCCATGAGAAGGACTCGAGTGTTTGGGAGTGCTTGTCGAATCCAGTTCAACGTCGCAGTGTAACCACGCGAAATTTCTTCAGCGTTATAAGAACCAGCGCTGTTTGATCCGCAATCGGCGAAAACAATGAGTTTCAATGAATCCTGGAGTCCATCTACTTCTCCGTTTTGAATTCTCCAAAATGCGTGCTCGACTCCATCGCCTGGTTTTAAAATATTGTAATTTATATTTTTATAAACGGTTATGATTCTTTAATAATAGAAAGCTCTCAATACTAAATATATGTAAATAGTACCGGAAATGCCATAATTGACAGCTCCATATGTAGAAAAATGACGAAGAAAAAGATCATCCGGCCACCAATCAGTAATAGAAGCTCCTAGGAAAATTGCTCTGATCGTTCCATTACTGTTGATCATTGTTTGGACATAAGACTGATGTTGGGCAAGCCAGTTGGGGTCATTTCGTGGCTCGGGCACCCACGGCACACCTTTAAAAGCATCACAATACAATTGGGTAGAAATTAAAATGGGTGGGAAATAATTTCAGGGCACTTACAAGTCAATTTTGGCATGCGTCTATTGAGTCCCCCTGATTACGCATATGCATATACATTTCGGGTTCCACCCCTAGGGACTTTTGGGACCTGCCCTGGCATTATATTACACTGTGTGCTGTGAGCACCACAAACTAAGTTTTAAAATTTTCAAAATTTTCAAAATTTGAATTTTACATGCTTCTAATGGTAACTTCAAAACACTAGAACATTCTGCAACCTATAGTCTGCAATACAAATTTCATAAATTATAACGTAATTTTAGATTTCTCCACCATAAAAAAATTAGGTCCAGACGACCGGCTAACGCTGAGTTGAAAAAATGTGTCTAAAAAACTTGTAGCTCCGACCGTCTTGAAATTTGTAAAGTAGTGTCGTTTCGAGTGGAGAGACAACATCTCCACTCTCGACCTTAATGACGTGGACAGGGTCGTCAATTAATGAATCCGAGCTATCGTTAGAACTTATATAAAATGTTAACCATAAAACCATATTCATTTCGTGGAAAAATCATAAACCGTTGTAACTTTAGAAGTATCTATGTAGCTCATCCTGTAATGACAGCATAAGTTGGTACATAAAATTCTGTACCAACGGTGCAAAATAAGAGGGAACAGTGCATACATAATTTTTATGTAATTTTACACCAATGTTGGCAAATAAGCGGGGAAAATAGCCACATACCTTGGCCATAATCTCGGCTTTTTCGACGACATATTCTTATTCTGTCACTTTTATAAGTACTTATTACAGGGTGAGCTACTTCTAACGTTGCAACGGTTTATTTTTCATCAAATATATTCAGGATTACCTCGTTTTCCGCTAATTCTGCATTTCCTCCTTCACTACCCAGTTTGAGTACTGGTAAATAATGGAAATCATCGTGGGTCAGGCTACCCAGCTTAGACATTGGTAAAGGCGTACGATCCTTCGGGCACTGCGACGAGAATCCCTTGGACTTTGCCGGAGCAGTTTTTATCCTTACCCAGCACGGTTCGCAGAGCGCATGATTGCAGGATTGGAGTACGTAAAATTTGGTGTCTACGTTACAATGCGAACAAATCAAACGTTTCGAGGAAAGAGCTCGTGGAAGCATTTCTTTAAACGGGCAACACGGATTTAAGAGCTGGATCGGTTTGGAGTTATTACGCCAAAATTAAGCTCATCAGTTGAATGCCAAATGAGGTACTGATCTTGATTCATCGTCCTCTTTCGTCCTCTTTATGACTGCTTAATTAACGTAATCTAATCAACAATGGGTGTTAATTGAGATATCAATTCAGTTTGCATTGCAATCATGATCTACAAGTTGTAGACTACAACATTCATTAGCCGCTCGTCCGATTCACGATATGTGCGATGACGATGGAAAGAATTTTGTTGGTATTAATCGCAGTAATTATATATGCATGTATATGTACGTCAAAGTGATGATATTTAGATCTATTCTCTTATCAATATGGAATTTATTTTATCACTTGATATTTGGCAATATCATTCTCTCAAAGGACAAAATCTGGTGCACAATTATTCACATAGGTATTTAAGATAGATACATATGTATCTAGTTATTTACATACACATATACACATGTTCAAAATACATATATTCATATGAATTGATATATAAATATGTAGAGGATCCTACCGATAACCAATACGTAAGCTTTAAGTGTGTAATTGTGCAAATGCAAGGCCTGTAAACTTCGAAACTGTATTTTTCAAATAACATAAAATTAGAATGTATTACATATTTAAATTCTTAAAAAAACTAGAGGAGAAACTAAACCACGAAATACAATTAGGGCTTTTAAGACATATTCACAGCTATTAATTAACAAGCTAACTAGCAATTTAAAGAAGGATATTAGTTGAGTAATTAGTTTAACTTATGTACAACCGGTCCCCAAAAGTATCCGTTATTTTCATATTTGTACTTTTGATATGATCCAGTGCACTTAGGAGCTTTGAAACGCTGCACATACATAGTTGCATAAACTCATTGGTGAATAACCCCTCGCCGCCCATTTTTCAAATCACCGCCCGGTCAAAGGTCAGATTTTTTAAGCACTTTAAATGCGAGGCCAAAACTAAAATTTCATGGATAATTTTTTTGGAGATTCTAATATTTTTTATTCGGTGTGGCAAGGCCTGACAGGTTTGAGCGCTAAAATCGTGACCGCGGCGAAATTCAAAGAACTGAAATATACCAACCAGATTTGGAGGCACTGGTCACATCCCTCCAGGTCAAGATGGTCATAAAAGGTCGCACAAAGGGACAAATTACTCAAGGCTAGGGAATGAAGGTATTCCTCCTTCGCTAGATTAAAATAGCGCTTGTCAAGGTTGAAATACAATATTTTGACAAATTCTAAATATGTGGGTACCTCATACATACACCGCGACATACATAAACACTAATTTTATCCTGTTAAATTCGCACTAATCAGAGAAAACAGAACCCATTAATGAATGCAAGTACATAAAACTTTTCACACGGATATTATCGAGGACATTGTGTAATATGAAATCAAGCCAAGTAGCGTAATGCCTGTGCCTTTATGAATATAAAAGTAAGGACCTGCCCAAATCTTGAGGGGTCTGCAACTACGTAGCTGCTTCTTTCTGTAGGCAGAACCACTCTGTAGTTTGAAAATCCTTATAAAATTTACCGATTTCTCCAATAGATCAGCCACTAAAGGAAAGGCTACCAGAATACACACATAGATCACCGCACTTAACAATGTTTCTAAAACTAACAACGCATACGGTATGTACCCAGTCATTTTTACGATCATGTATCCCATTAAAACGGCTACCACTATCAGTATTAGAACGAAAATGGGAAAAATGTACGAGTCAATTATGTTCACGACCTGATTGATTATCTCAAGTTGACGATAAGTTTTTATGAAAACAAAATGTTTGCCAATTTTCCTCTCCGATTGAGATGCCACCCTTTCCAACGTTTCCAGGAGGGCAAGGATTATACTAACACCTACAATTCCAAATCCAGATAAAAGTATGCAAGAATGAAGTAGAATGACGAAGGTGAGCACAACTCTGAAGAATAATTGCAATCGGAACGAAATGATGGTAACGTTGCGAAACCAAAGATAGGTCGGATCCAATGTTTGATTCATAATTATTATTAATTATTATTATTCATAATTAATTCCGATGAGTAGTCCGTGTAGTAAAATACCGATCAGATTTGAGGATTCTTTGAAGGTTGCTGCAATACAAAGGCATATATTTAATGAAATCAGGAGTGAAGTCTACACATTATCAAGATGCACGTCTGGTTGTATTAAACTTGTTTACTCGAGGAAACATGTTTACGTACATATTTATCTACGTACATTATACACAAAATGATAGCATTTATTTTTATGTTCCATTAGAGTGGCTTTATTTTTTAGAGTGCATCAAATGATTGGATGCACTCTTCGATCAGTGTGAAGAAAATGTTTCAGCAACATGATAGAAAAATTTTGAAACTTTGTAGTATATAACGAGATGTCAGAATTGGAATAAAGTTCTGTATTGAGAATCTCTACTCCTAAACCAACAATATTTTTTCTATCGATTCCATAGAAAAAGGAATTTTCGGGTTCATGATTCGTAAAAGTTCGTGCATTCCACAATCCCCAGTTCTATCTGAATACATAAATAACCATTTTGAATTGAGTTACCTCTCATTGTCCACAGATTTCTAATCACGAAGCACAGTTCGTCCGCACGTAAATGATAGGTGCAAGCAATTGCGGTGGAAAGGGTGACCGTAGCACATTTTATTACAAGGATAAGGTACATAACAACAGAAATGTCGACATCTTTCTCGTATGATAGCAATTATTGTAGTAGAATGAAGTAATAGTTGGCTATAATCATGGCGCAGAGGAGAGAAAAAGCAAACCAGGGGATTAATTTTGATTTTACCGGGGGATCAGTGGGTACCCATGAGGTCCTATTAAAACTTAGTCGCTGCGGGTATAACAAGTCACTTAATTTTACGTAACGTTTCAATGCCTCGAATGGAGTCAACGTCTTGAGGATCGAAAGTATAAGTGGTAGCCTATTTAAAAAGGTGTGCACGCTTGATGAATTATATACATTCATCTGTCGAATCTTATTTTATGCTAATGATAACACGAAACTTATCACATATTTTGTAGGAAATATACAAAAAAATTTGATGCACAAGCGAAGTTATGTTCTAGACACAAGTTATGATTGCTGGGTGTCCAATTTGCAAGTAAAATTTGGGATGTTAAACCAGTCTTCAACATTTACGTAAAAAACGTAGCAAATAGCCAAATTATGTGTATTCAAAAGCACCCATTTCAAAGTATATGTACACAATTAGTAGCTTGACGGCATTTGAACAATTTAAAGAAATTATAACTTTGGCGAAAATATTTTAACCAACGTATAAACTCGTAATGTAAGGGCCAAACAATTTGTATATGCATTTCTTGCATCGGTCATTTAATTTACCATTAATGTCAGTAGAAACACGATATTTTTAAAACAAATTGAGTTAGCCACATTCTGTTTTATGCGTTTATACTAAATCCTTCATTAACTTGTTCAGTACTGTCGTTATGTAATTTTCTCTCATTTCTATATTTTTTGTTATGCATGTAAATGTATTATGGAACTTTCCTGAGAAAAGGTGAAGTGGGCGACGGAGAGCAGTCCTCTCCGTCGCCCACTTTACCCAGAAATTTTAACTTGCCCCACACTCTCAGGCTAGACGTCAGCCAGCACGGAAGCTAAATTATTGCACTCATCAGTGATTAATTGACATGCATTTTGAGATTCAATGCGGTATGATTTGTGACAGTATTCTGCCCATTGAATCCGAACTTTAACATCAAAATTAAACACCCTATTTGTGCTTCTCACACATTATTTAACATCAACCCTTCCACTATTCACATATACATAACTATACTTCCATCCAAAGGCACACAATTACCATTAACAAAGCGCACCCTTCTTCAAAACTGTTTGTGAGTACAGGTTTAAAATGATAACACCAACTAAATCCCGAAGTGCATATTTCACCAAAACAAAATTTAGGAAATTTTTTTTGAAAATCAAGGTTTAATTGGTTTTAAATCTATAGTAGTGTATTTATACTTATAAAAAATTCTGATCATTTCAAGCACTTGCAAAATGAAAATCATTTATGAATCGAAGGATTGCCAGTCCACTGAAATTTATTAGGAATTACGATTGAAAATTTTTTATACAAAGCATGCATAATAGGATAACACAAAATATATGTATGAAACTAAACTACTATCATCCTTAAATTTAACTGCAGTTACACTCTACCGCCTTATTTATATGTACAAAAAGAAATAAAAAATGAATCCGGACACTAAAAAAGGGGACTCTAAATTAAATATTTTGTCAAATTAAGTAACCTGCCTTAGCTTTGTCAGTTTACATGATACCTAAGCCAACACTTTTACCATTACATGAATATTTAACAAAATTATTAAGTCTCAACTCAAATTAAGTTTGGTTGCCTACCAAGACTGCTGAAGTTCGGAAATTTAAGATTTATACAATTATAATTTCATAACTTAATGTGCGTTCTGAGCGAGCTAATTTAAAACATATAAAGAAGTCTGGAAAGCTACAAGCAATACAAAAATATATGGGTCACTGCAGAGTTTCCATAAGCCGGTGCCATATCTGCATACGCTAACATATGATGATTGGGAAAGTACTACTTTAAATAAATAGTAACGATTAAAGCATATATACATAAATATATCATATACCACAAATTTCAAACTACCCTACTAAGGAGGGGAGCTTGCGAGGTTGATAATAACAGACCTTGGTGCCCTTTGGATATGTGGTAGGGACTCATGAGTGTACTAAAACCCTGAAGTAGTTTGACTCCATGGCCACATTTGCGCCCGCCACACCCACTCAAAAATGTCCAAAAAACGCTTTCACCCCAGTTTTCACTCACTCAAATCCACGTCAAAAATCCAATTTTACTCGGATTTTGAAATTTCTTTCACCATTATACTCCCAGATAGTTGCTTTCTTCAATCCAATATCAAACTCAATTTTATTGATGATTATTTCGCAAACATAATTTGTTTTGTTGATGACTACAACAATGCTCATTCAGAATTTTAAATTTTAAAAATACTAAAAATTTCGAAAAAATTGAGTTTGATATTGGATTGAAGAAAGCAACTATCTGGGAGTATAATGGTGAAAGAAATTTCAAAATCCGAGTAAAATTGGATTTTTGGCGTGGATTTGAGTGAGTGAAAACTGGGGTGAAAGCGTTTTTTGGACATTTTTGAGTGGGTGTGGCGGGCGCAAATGTGGCCATGGAGTCAAACTACTTCAGGGTTTTATTACACTCATGGGTCCCTACCACATATCCAAAGGGCACCAATATCTGTTATTATCAACCTCGCAAGCTCCCCTCCTAAGTAGTTTCTATTGCTATATTACGATAAGACGGGTTCCGACCATCCTGACGTCACTTAACCGCATCTGTTTTAACTGATTATTTTCTTTACTTACTTTTACATATTCTGACACCATTTCATAAATAAAAACACAAATAGCCAAAGCAATCACGGCGGAACATAACGCTAGTACGTACCATAAAGCACCGACAGCTTTATTGTCGTCATTTGAATTCGAGCTTTTATGAAACAATATTGCCTCCTTAAAATTGGAATTCAATTTGGCGACAAATCTTAAATGCGTTTCTTTCCCTAATTCTTTTATAAAATTTAATTTTCTGTTTGCTTTTTCCAGGAAATTGAACCGAGCCAGAATACCAATCTCTCTCAAATTCCGCAAAAATGCTTGAATCTTTGGAGATATGAAGTTTCGACGCCCAAAGGCCACCACGCTGAACCGAAATGAGGCATCCGGATTGTTCTGGATGACCAACCTTTTACCGAGAATACGTATTGAATCCACGTACAACTCCAAATCTTTGAGGATATCCATAATTGCAAAAGTCTCTTTAGAAGTTCCGGCAAGGGTGATTTGGGAAGTCATGATAATTATCATATTAGACGCGACAAGTTCTCGAGCCGTTTTTGGAACACGTGGAGGATACATGACCGTCAAGTCGGAATATATACTTCCTTGATAGAGATTCTCCATGAGAATGTAGCAAACAACGAACCAAATTGCTAAAAGGGGGCGTGCGACTTGCTTGTTTTTAACGCTCTTAATTATCTCGTCTGCAATAGCTTGCCCAGAGAGCAGCGACTGAACCATCATGTTATGTATATATAATTATACATAAATAAGTGGTACACAGTGAGAGGAGACAGAGGAGAGTATTTATTGGAAGAGAGTTAAAGCTGGGGTGAGTACAGATTCATAACTAATTACATATACATATCTACGTAGGCATACATATACCTAACACTACCCTCTCACGAAAAAATTTTTCTCCTGAAAAATAGTCTGAAAGAGTGTGTAGGTTTGCAAACTAACAATTTCAGTAGTCACAATTTGAATTAGAAATTTTGAGGGTTGGAGACATAGGTAAAATTCATGGAAAAATGAAATATGAAATGACCCCGGAAAACAAACATGAACAAAGATTGTGCATGAATAACACTGAACAATTTAATACACATATCGAATGACGCAGTAATTTTGCAGGGCTGGAACTCGAGAAGATGGTATGGCTCGCAATCGGTGGTGGAATTGTGTCATCTCAGGCGTGGTGGTGGTTGACTCATATAAAACTTGCAGATTGGGACAAAACGATGAACAAAGAAAAATACATTTTTATGGTCGTGGTATGTGGTCCATCGGGACATCGGAGATACATAAATACGCAGACTTGTGAGGGTTTTCTCTGGGTGACCCATAACCGGACAACTCGAAGACGCAGGGTTTTGTGTGGGTGACGCATAACCGTGACTCGTTAAAAAAGGGGAACTATGTACAATGTGGATTTCCATACTTGAACACGCAAATAATATGTAGACGTTGCTCATTACAAACATTAATCTCAAGGCGTTATATTTCATTCTCAGCCTGGGAAAGTGGTGACAACGCAGATCGAGCATAAAAGTTCAGCAGAATTTTGAGACAAGGTGAATCAGATTACATTTTTGCAACAAAATTTGATAAAGAATTGGGACAATTTTCCAGACGAAATGAATAAAAATGAGTTTTTTGCATATATTTTGCAGAAGTTTTGCAAATTTTGAACGAATTTTGATGAAAATTTTTCAGAAATTAAAAGGAATTTTTTACATTTCTTTTACGATTTTTTTACAATTTTTAAGGACAATTTTGCATATATTTTTTTGACGTGTTTAAAACAAATAACGGAATTTTGAATTTTGCATATTTGCTCGAATTATGAAATGTAAATTTTGGACTGGAGATTTGGAAATTTTAAGAATGGAGGAAGATTTTCAGGGTGGTTTAGAACCAATTTACAGACCTGATAGCATCCGGGAGGATAATCCAATTTACAGACCAGATGACGAAAATTCACAAAAAAAGTTTCACAGGAAAATCACACAGTTTACACAAGGTTTGAGAAGAGAGATTTGGGAAGTTTCCCTATCGGAAGCAAAATGACAATGCTCTAAGGGGCGTTGGTCAAGCTGCTTAGTCGTCGGAAGAATTTTGAAAATTTTAAAATCCATTTTGAGTGGGAGGAGCGAAAGAAAGTACTCGACGATCCACCAATGTTATGTATATATAATTATACATAAATAAGTGGTACACAGTGAGAGGAGACAGAGGAGAGTATTTATTGGAAGAGAGTTAAAGCTGGAGTGAGTACAGATTCATAACTAATTACATATACATATCTACGTAGGCATACATATACCTAACAATCAAGAAGTCCTGAACGGATCTTAACCCCGAAAAATTATTGGGTAATCCTTTACCTTGAAATTGCAAGATCATGCTAATTCCAAAACAGCTTGCCAAAGTGTACCACCATATGGCACTATCAAGCGGATAGAAAACTCCCAAAATGCTGTTCTCCGCGTGCGGAAATTGAGTTACAATTACGAAATCAATAGCTTCCAGGTCAACGGAGTAAATTAATGATTTCCCCGTTTCGATTTGATCGAGCAATTCTTCGTTTAAAACAAATTCAAATTCTATCATTCCGATGATTCCTTTTATACCTTTAATTTCTTCCGAGGTATTCCACATGGTCGTCACATATGTGAAATTGTAGCGTTCACCTAAAAGGTTCAACGTACATTCGACGGTTGTATCGGTTACGTTGAACCTGCCCAGACTGAAGCCACAAATTAGCCCGGGTCTTTGGAATCTGGCCAAAGTAAGCATGACACCACCTTGTAGGTTTTTAGTATTTACTGTTTCCCACAATCCGGCTAGACCAGATGTTGACACCATATAGTTGATTGGTATTAAGGTAGGTGAAACACAAACGATGCACGTATACAAATGACTTTAGGATTTGAGAGGTTCACCAACACCAGGATTGCTCGTGACGACTCTGCCGCATAATTTAAGTAGTATTCCGCAAGCGGAGGAAACTTCACGTAGATGAAGAGAAAAGCAGGATCAGTAGTGCGGGTTGCAGTCAATAATTGGTTGTGGGAAGCAACGGGGTCGTGCAGTTCATCTTGTGATGAATTCTTTTTCGTAATTACTAAATTCATAAATGTGACTTTAACCCTGCTAGATTTTCCGGGAAGAATATGACGTTGTTCTCGGCTATGAGTGAAATCACCCCGCTTCCCGCTTTTAAGATATTTAACTTGAATTGTTAGCGGTGTATAGAGATTTTTCTGTAGTATTGTACCAAAGGCCTTATTTATTGAGGAAGTGTTATTATTGTCATGACTCCTTTGGTTTATGAAGTAAATTTCACAGCCTTCAAAAAAGTTTGTAGTGTTCAGAAATAGTTGATCAGGTGGGGAACCAAAGATGAATAAGGGAAAACTCAAACTTAACAAGTAAGAAAACGATGCAAGAACACAGAAATAAGGGATCATTGTGTATAGATTATTATTTTTCAAAACTGGACATAAATAGTTGTGTAAATTATTTTCAACACTAAAAGCTAAATCGATTTTAGCACAGGGCATGTTCATTCGGTCTTTGACAAGTTCCTTGTTCGTGCAATACTTGACGTTCGTCCGTCCCTCTGATAGCTCTTTTTAGCTTGCTCATTAATATGATGTACACTTAAAAACAAGGGTTATCCTTTTGAACGTTAATTAACTCTGAATTCTAAATTGAGTAAACTATACGAAACATAAAGTCAACGTTACTCTACTCTAAGTTACCAATAGGCTGAATTTAGTATAGATCACGTAATTTAGAATCAAGATTGCATTTGTTTTTCAAAAGAGTAACATTATTTTTAACAGTGTATTAAAGTATTAACTTATGGTTTAAGTTGTGGCCTCGAACACTTCGTGACGGCACAGACGTAATAATAAGTTATCGGTGGTAGTACGAGGCATTGCGTGCAATATGTCGAAACTAAATAACTGATGGAAATACATATTCTAAAAGAATACATTTATACATATACGTATATAGAATATTTTGTATGACATTTTAGGACGATTAGCTTTCAGAGCTAGAAAAAATTTTAAAACTGGAATTTTTTAAGTGTTAAACACCTGATGTTTTGATGTTTCAAAAATTCTAGCTAATATTCTAAATTTCTCTTTTCAACATTGTCTATTTACACAAGTATGTTTTTTTTAGATATTTTATTTTGGGGAATTCTTGGTGCGAGCAGACGAGGAGTATCGTTAAAAACATTATGTACCTGTTACATTATCGGATTACTTTTCCTGTTTATATTATTTCTACTGAAAAATTATAAATAGTATGTCAACCTTCTATTTTGAAAGTTTTAATGAGTAGTTCTTGAATATTTTTAGTCATACCGCGGAGCAATTGACTTGCCACAACCCACAATCTGCAGTAGAGGAAAGTAATCCTAATTGTAACCGAATTAATCTATATTCCATTAAGACTGTTGGGATTGCCGACCCCTATGTATTAACCAAAAATCTGCACTATCGACCAACTTTAGAACCCCGTAACTTTTGCAGTTCACGTCGCAGTAAAAAATCACACCATAATTATTTTTTGTTGAAATCTTTTTGAAACCTCCTTGAAATCTTCGTGAATGTTCAGGCATTTTGTGCACTACGTATTATGCATCATTCAAAAAATAATACATACTGTGAGCAAAAAACTCACTGGTTGCTGAGAAAAAACCAACTAATATTTTATGTACGGCATTCAAATAAGTCCTTAATAAATTGATTGTGAAATGTAAGTAACATGAGATTTTAATGCACCTTCCGTTCCTTCACTGATAATAATTAATTAATTCATATTTCATTTAATTTAGACGAATTAGCATGATTAAAAATTTCACAGCTATAATTGTCATGTTTCGCAATAGTTACATGCGACTCACATGATGTTGGTATCAATCCTAAGGAGATCTATATTTTATTAGAATACATCTTTAGTTCATGAACTTGTTTGCTTTCACCAAACACTGTTTGGTTGATGCAGAAATTTTGCACAGCCAATGGCGTCCCTTTGTCGATAAAATTTGACCCGAATTTTATCTTGAGGACCCCACATGCTGTCACCTCTCTCTTAAAGAGGGATCTTTTCCCAATTGGGCAGCAAATTATTTTTTGATTCAAGGAATAAAGCACCCTTTCTGATGAAGTATTCACCATGGAAGCCAACGTAATGACGAGAATGTTGCTGATCCCCGAAGTAATTGTCAGCATTGGGAACATTGCGAATCCAGGAAGAGCAATTTCTCCATGCAATGTGATGCACACGTACAGTCCGGATATTTGAATTATTGGAAGGCAGAATATAATCGTGGGTACGATTGTCTGGGTGACATAAGCGTTGAACGATTTCTCCAAGACTTGAGCATATCGGTACAGCCGGATGCAGACGGTGATGTCGGCGTCGTCCGCGATTTTCGAAATTTCCCTTAATTTACATAGGGATAATTATGTATGAACTCGAAATTGAATCACGTCGAACGTCAAAATATATGGATCGCCTGATTGCTTAACCCATTAAACTGTGACGACGACAATTGTCGTTTTATACGAAATGGTTTAATTCGGAAGTACGACAAAAGTCGTTCTGAAAAATCGTGGTCATGGTGCGGAAGGAAGACAATTGTCGTTTCTAAGAGGTCATTGATTTTTGCCATTTTCTCTCCGCGACCTAAAATTTGTTGAAATCTTGAGGGATTTCTCCTATGTAAACACAATGCTAAATTTGAAGATTTTCTTCTCAAAAATTACGATATTTCCCTATTCAAGGCAATGTTAAATTTTTGATTTTTCAGTTTTTCGAGTTATATTAAAAATTCCTGAATTTCTACTCTCGCGCCATGACCACAACATACTTATAGCTTCCCCGAATTAATGCATTTTCTTGTCCTTAATCATACACGTTAAAGGGTTAAAAGCTTCACCACCTTATATTCTAAATTGTTTAATTACTTGTTCAGGAGCTGGAAGTAGTGTAGCAGTGAAACTATTCCGACAAAGAGGACATATAGAATCCATGTAGTTCCCGAGTACTTAATATGAAGGGTCATCCAAGCTTCGAACATGTGGACTGCAACCATTACCTAGTGTCTAGTTTCTTCCATCAAAGTACGCCCACAGGTTGCAAACATGGACAAGATGAATGGCGGCGTGCAGGGAAGAAATCGCAATAGAAGAAAGACAAAAATTGGATAGGTGAATAAGCTGATCTCAAGCAAGTAGAGAAACACCTTAATTGCTCTCCCTGTCACAGCAAGACGCAGTGTTGGCAGATCTGTGGATAAGAAAGTTGTGGTAAGGCTTAATTTTTGAACAAATTGCATATTTCGAAATTTGAAATATTTATGCAGTATTGTAATTGTAATGAATTGAGGGTACAATAACAAATATCGTCGCACTAATTCATAAATGACCTAAGTGAAGTCAATGTTTAATTCAGAAAAGACCTAAGTGTATAGGAAAAAAGTAAAAAAGACCTATGTGCAAGCATGTATTTACGTATGGCTATATCTTGCCAAAACGATTCTTCATATATCGCGCGATTTAGCCATAAGTAAACACATGCTTGCAAACAGATCTCTTTTTACTTTTTTTAACAGTTAGGTCTTTCCTGAATTAAACATTGACTTCACTTAGGTCTTTTATAAATTAGTTCGACGATATGTAATGCAATACTATTTTTTAAATTGATATCCGACTCGTATTAGATAAGCTAGATGCCGTGGAGTTGTATATGTATACAGGAAGTTGGAGTGGGAAGTTGTGGTTGGAAATCAATTTCAATAATAGTATCTTATGTTACATATTAGGGTACCAAAAATTATAATATACCTCATAAAATATTTCAAATTTCGAAGTACATATTTGTATACGTACCTATACATTTCTGAGGCTGATACACTTAATTTCTTTGTTACTTAAGAATCACAAATCTGCTTACCAGACATAATACGTTCCTCGAAATCCAGGAAGGCATTAACAATTTGGATCGGGGCGATATCTATGGAATAATTCCATTTTAGAATCGACGCCGAAACAGTGGCCATGAAAACTGCGAATCCTTGCAACCTCCGGGACGTAGGTAATGGACCTATGCAAATGTTCAGAAACATTGCCGTGCAATAAATCGCTGTTAGGATGCATTGCATTCTGAACATGCGAATTATTCTGGGAGATTTAGTTTTTACTAAACGTCCTGATTTATGATCAAATTCAAATGGGATGCATTTAAGTCGTTTACACATCCTTAGATGAAAATTCAAAAGCGGGATGAATTCTTTTTGATACATTTTTCCTGCTCAGCTCAGTGTGAATGATAGCAGAGCTTTGTGCGATGGGTGTTAAAATTAGGCCCTAGATATACTTAAGACTAAATTGGCAAATCGCTACATAAATACGTGGATTTTCGTAGGTGTGGGCAGCAGAAGATTTTATCAACTGATTGAACCGTGTTGGTATGTAATATGTAGATACTAGTGTAGAAGCCCGTCAATTGACGTGCAAAATAAGCCCCTCGATAAGCCCGTTACCCCAACATTAGTGAAGTTAGCCTCTCATGTTCTTTCTGCAGAGTGGAGAGAGAAAAGGAGAGGCTAACTTCTCAACTTAGCCACCGACTCAGCTAGCAGCGATACACTCGCCTGCTTTATATAGTTTAGATTAAGTTTTGTCAACTTAGGATTTGCACAGTGGCGTAAACATAATGAAACAAGTGAAGATATGGTGGAAATTTCAAAATCAAAATAAATGACTTATTTTGATGGTTCTTCTTATTATCTTACAAATTTTGCCATTCAACAAGATTTACGTTGTTACAGAAAAAATACGCGGCTTGTTTTTAATCGATGGATGGAATCACTACATTACCAAGTAAACACGGAAATAAGACCAGTTATAACAGAAATATACCGCAATAATTTAATTCATATCATCCAATATCTTCTGACATTTGCCGAAAATAATTAAATTAAGTTATGTTTGCCGATATGTAATCCCTTGCAATCACACCGAATCACAACAAGTAATATTGGAAAAGCTTTAATTAGAGAAACTGTTCAGCTTTTACTTAAACGCATAACAAGAAAATGAAAATGTGTAGGTTGACAGAAGAATATATACGCCCTCGGTAGATAAGCAAAGCCTTCAGCACATCGAACCAATTAAGTAAATATTTGAGTATGCTTAATTCCGAGAGCTGATACCTGGCTACTGAATGTGCATAATTATAAATTAAATCCACGGTGATAAAGTGCTTCTGCTTTAAAAAAGGACTTCCTCGACATGTGGACAAATGATTTTAAACGTCTCCAAAAATCACAGAAAAGGCATGAAAATCACTATCGGGGAAACTAATATTGAAACATTGCCTTCTTCGTCAATAAATATAGCTCCTTCTGTCTAAATATGCCTGTATTTAATTATTATTACTACTGCAGATACTAAGCATGAGCTACCGTACATATACGTACGTAGCTCGGAATTCTACAATTTAGATATTTGATGTGTCTTTTGTAACTTTTTAAACATTTTGGAATCAATAAATGCCAGCCAATAAATATGTACATACATACATGGTATAAACCCTTATATAAATTTTATAACGTATACATTTAAGAAGACAGATATCAAAATGTATAAACGAGATTATTAACATTGGCTTCCCTGATACATATATAAATCGTTCGTTTGAAAATTAATTGTACATCTTCAACAAACACATTTTCGACAATCACTTATTTACAATTTCGCCTACTATGTTTCTTTCTTATATGAGTGTTGGTTCTTCAAATTTAATTTAATGCAATTTTTAACATAATATCTAATATTCTATTACTCTTTTCCAGCTACTTCTGGATCGAGCTGATATTACTTTCTGGATAGTCTAACTCCTCTACAGAAATGTATATGGACATTGTTCTATTGAGTAGGTTTAAAACTATGCTATCTTCAATGCAATACATTTATGCTCCTGTATTTCTATAATTACACTCTTAGCAACTTGGTAAAGAATTCCTAATAAGCGTCTTTACCGGGCTCTTGGTAAATACGCGTCCTACAAAAATTATACGGGATTATTACCGTATCAATACCAAACGGGTAACTAGCCTTCTACAGCAATATTGTAAGTTATCTTTATAATTTTGGTAATGAATTCCTACGAACCGGTAATTATATCCTTCAAATTTAGATAACACTTTTTACTATAATTTTAATTAAGTGTAGTACAAATTTTTTCCGTTGTGGTTATGATGAGATCTACATTTTGGTGTAGTTTATTACCATAGAGGTAATAATTTTAATACATTTGGTGTGAATTGTGAGACGCTAAACAGTGGCGCGGGTACCGCTCAGCTCAAATCAAGTCAACATGGCGAAATTAGTCCGCGTGTCCAATTCTGCCCTTAGGAAAAAACTTCTGGAAATTATATAGAATTTTTGGAAACAGGTAAGTATCAAATTATCAAATGTAGGTGCCTCATCAAGATTGTGATGGAGCACCATCTTAATACATATAGGGACGAGTAAATAATAATCTTGTGTTTATTTTTTCAGTGAAACAAAAATTTGAGTTGGAAATCGGAGAATACAGAGAGGGTGAGTCCTTAAAGCATTCTTAATATTTAATAATATATTTAATTTGACAAATTAAATTTCAGAGTTTCTCTTATATCCTCCAATTAGACACACTGAGCAGCTGCAATAATTAAGCTACTGCCATCATTGAGATATTCAAGTCAGTGGAGGGTCTAGTGAGTGAAAATTTCGTGAATTATTTAAATGTGCTCTTGTATTGAGAATTTCTGGCTGCTTGATTCGGAGCTATCCAGGCAGAGTCCTGATCAAAGAAGGGCTGAGATTATTATTTCAGGAATTAGTCATACATGGGGATAAGTATTCGGTACATTGGTGGTACTACGTAGTTTATGATCTCCAGGGCTAAAGGTGTCACGCATGTTAATTTCGATGTTAAACGTAGCTTAACAATTTGTCTACTGCTTAGGATCTACATACATCATTTGTATCAAACATTGGTGAAGACATATAATATGTCGAACCTGTAATATTCCTTTCCGGCAAACATTGCTCAACTTCGCGGCTTCCAGTTTTATATTTCAAAATTCACCCTCGAAACGATTTGCTCATTAAGTAGCTTCAGCTACTTTATGTGAAGACTTTGTCTGTCTGTCTGTCTGTCTGTCCGTCTGTCAGCAGGATAACGGGAGAACGGATAAAGATAATCGAAATCGGTTTTCGCCATCATACATAAGACCCCAGGGGGAGGATCCTATCAACTTTTGGGTGCAACCGGACCACACCCCCTGGCGCCAGGGGGTGTGGTCGGGGCAAAATGAGATTTTTAGTGCAATCGAATCTATGGATGAACTAGAGTGAAATTTTGTGTATCCCTTATGTGCCACACCCCCCGGGCGCCAGGGGGTGTGGTCGGGGCAAAATGAGATTTTTAGTGCAATTGATTCTATGGATGAACTGGAGTGAAAGTTTGTGTATCCCTGATGTGCCACACCCCCTGGGCGTCAGGGGGTGTGGTCGGGGCTAAATGAGATTTTTACAAAAATTGAATCTATAGCTGAAATAGAGTGAAATTAAGTGCTCCCGAGTTGTACCACACCCCCTGTGCGCCAGGGGGTGTTGTTGGGGCAAAATGAGATTTTCAGTGAAATTAAAAAACATGGATGAAATACACTGAAATTAAGTGTTCCCCCGCTGTCGTAGGGGTGGAGTGAATCTGAAGCTACTTCCGTATGCGCGTTTGCGACGGTTTATTATAAGTATGTACTGAGGATCACAGATCGTACTTGCACAGGTTTTAAAATTGACCTCAAACCTTCACTCGGCGTCAATGAATTTGTTTCGATTACTCAATACGTTCCTCAGACCTTTGGCTAGCCAGCCTATATCGCCGTTTTCACGAAGTCATTAGTTTTCCTATATTTTGGAGAGCAATCTTCTTCAACTCCACCTAAAGGTTTTTCCGAAACACCAAAAAAAACTGGAGCTCGTCTGAGAAGAAGCTATGGTTTTAATAGTTTAAACCCATTAAAAATCTGAAGGAGTGGCATAAGGATTTGTCATAGGTATCTGAGAGTTAGGAACAATTGAAATCCCTAGCTTTTGTTTTTACTCGGCTGCATACTGGGTCGTTTTCCCAGAGATTTTCGTTGTGAAGTTTGTTTTCACGTGAACTTTGGCCTTTTTCTGACCTGTCTTTAAAATTTGTTGTTGATGACGCTACTCACATGCAGCTGACATATTTTAACAACTTTTCCAATTTGAGTGTGGGTCAAAAGATTTTCTCACCTTGTCAGGGCGTCGATTTTTCGAAAAACGGTACGCGAAAACTTTTTGGGGGGCTGCAACTTTATTGGGGATGCCAGTCCCGCTAATTTAGATATTGGTCTAATTAAACTAAGTTCACGATATGTTGAAGAACGAGTAACATTGCATCCGGATATGTTCTACTTCTCCACAATTTTCCCACGTGACAATTTTCGTTCGGAAAAATGAGGAAGGAGATGGTCGACTTCGGATGTCCATTTCTTTGTCATTTGTTGACCGATTTTTGTCAACCAAACGTCAAATTCACCCCAAAGAACTACGTTTTGAGAGTAAAATTGCAAAAGTACAAAAAACCTTATCCGCTCATGAGTTTGGTCAGTTTTTCTCACTGTGCAATTAGGATCTGTGACCCTGTAGGTGCAAATTTTGACCTGTTATCATCAATCGTTTCAGACAGTAAATCTAGACCCCCTCGTGTACGAGTGGCACTACCATTTTGGAAACCGGATTCGTTTCGAGCGTAAGAGTCCGACTATGAGAAATACCGACCTTTCGAGAAAACTGTGCCCCAACGAAGAAGAGATTCGCATCTTGTGGGAAACTTATGACGTTTGCGACTACGTCAAAACTGGGGACGACGGGAAGGCGACAAACTTGAGGAGGATGGCGTTGGCTGGCGTTTGTCAAGGTATCGCGGACCTTCTCCGAAACCGCGCCATGTTTGGAGCACAGGGTGGTCTAACATTCGGTGGGCTCCAATTAGCGGATGATCTTGAAGCAGTAAAATTTATTCGGGACCAGGTACAAGTGTAAGTTGAGGAGCTATTTTAATAATTTAAGATATTCACTGTCAAAAATAAAGGTATCCTTTTCAAAAATTTACTTTCAATTCTACCAATTCCGTATTTGTGTACCAAAATACATTAGGTAAACTATGTGAGGAGTAATTTTTTACTTAGTGTATATTCTCAAATTTTTGCAGCATAACGGACCAAGGAGGCGCCACGTTTGCAGAATATATTCGCTATGGCGAAATCTTTGCTGGAATTCTACACTTTCAATTTAGGGACTACAAAATGGCTGAAAAGTATTATAAAGTGGCCTATTCAATGATGCCGCTCAACAGCAAACTTAACCATAAATTGGGATGTCTGTACTTTATGTCTGATGAGGTAATACCGCGGGAGACAGGCAACAGTTAATTAAATTAGTGCTCTGTAACTAAGATAACAGCGGGAGATACGAATACCGGATTTAAAATAAACTCTTAAAAATAATATTACCCTTTTGCAAAGTAAATGGACCCTAATTCTCTGTAAACTAACTCCAAATTAAACGTTACACTTTGTCAAGTTGAGGGAATTAACTCAAGATTTAACATATTTAGGTACATACATTGACAAATATAGAATTGAGAGTGGATTTAGTTTTTAGATGGGTGACACTTTTAATTTTAGAAAAATAAATGAAGTCCACCTTCTATATTAACTAAGCTTTACGAGGACCAGAGTAACGTTAACTACTCAAGAGTACTGTTTAATCTGGAGTTAGTTTAATAATTAAATTATTTAAATGAATACACTTACTTTTGAAAAGGGTAACATTATTTTTAAGAGTGTCTGACAACTCTCTAAACCTAAATATTTTGCCTCTTTTATCACAGCTCCGAGATATCCCCGCTGCCATTGGGTTTCTTCGTCGTGCCGTTAAGATCGAAATGTCCAATGTGGTTGCTGCCCTTGACATGATAAAAGTTATGTCAACTTTGCCTGCCGAGTATCTCGAGGAGATTGGCAAAGTCGTCGCAATGTATTTGAAACGGATCGAAGTCGGATTACCGAGCCCGGCCGGAAGTGAATTAAAATGGGCACACTTAAAAAAGATGACCAGATTCGGTGTTAAAGCTAACAAAGTGGCGAGTTATAGTTGCTCCCACACTGAATCGAGTCACAAACAGTGTAACGCTGGAAAAGTACCGCAAGTGACTCTAGAAAAGTATACGAGTTACTCGCATAGGGTTCCCATTGACTTTGAGGTATTACACTGATTTGAGTCACATTTAACACTACAGCCAGTCGCAGCATACTTAGCATCGTGTTACTATGTAACTTTATGCGTGGTCAACTAAACTACACTGCATTTAGCTTATCATTTTATTTATTTTTTTCGTATATTGTGTCATAAATAAAATATACAAATAATTATTATGTAAAATATTGTTAAGTTAATTAACAAACTGATTTCTGTAAATGTTCCTAAAATGTTTTACGCGACGTCTAAATGAGGGGATGATACGAAATCTAGATCCATGTTTGTTTATTGCTCCGATGTATGGTTCGCTGCAATAAAAACAATAACGGATTACTTATTATCATGTGCGTGAGAGTATTCGTCAAGTATTCATGTACGGAACAAACGTCCTGATGAATATTGTTTTTTAACTTATGCTGAACTCAAACTTACCCTCAAATTGCTCAATGCAGGTGAATCCAGTAATAGCTTGAATTCCTCCATGACAAAATTGGGGTTTATATTAGATTTTTAATAGATAACAGATTAGTTTGCAACTCATTGAAATATTTTTTAATCCGATCAGAGAACAGTAGAAAATTCGTGTGACCAACTCAAAAACAATACTGGTGGCGATGATGCAGCCCGCCCAATTCAGAAAAGTAAAAATTACCACTTCCCATTGTTACATTGACGCCTATTTAGTACGCTGAATTGAGCAGCTCACCGTGTTACACTATCCTTAGTCTTAAAATCCTTAGTATCTTAGTCACGTCAACACGACGACGTGTTACTTTCACCATTGTGACTCACTAACGTGTATTCTCAAGGTTACCATTAATACGAGTATGCAAAATGACTCGTTGCACACTCAAATTTTACACTGACATAGTAGGTTCGGTTTTTACATCTCGTAAAGTAACCAGCATTTTTAACAGTGGGTGCTTGGCTGTGCCAAATACATGTCGGGACCAGACATGAAGCAAGACGCTGTTCAGGATTGGATTTCCGGTCAAAAACTAAGCCCAGATAGCAACATATTTTCTGTAAGTCGTATTTATTCACACCATTAAAAATAAATGTTACCCTTATCAAATTACCCTTACGCTGGACTTATGTACAATGCTTAGATGTTAGGTGATAATCTCCGATTTTATCAATTTTGTTTTATTTTGTCGATTTTGTTGACGAGTTTTACATTGACTGCAGAAATAAGTTTTGTTTACTAATTTCTTTGTTTTTTAGCATACGATGCAATTTGAAAATAATTTTTCAAGATTTTTCAGCCCATTCTTCGTAACTTTTCGAGTTTTAACCCAATTTCAGAAATTAAACATCATGTTTGCTCGTAATTGCACAAAATAATTTTACAAATCTACTATGTAGATACCCATATTCCATAGCCTTTCAAAAGAGTTACATTACTTTTAAGGGAATAACACTAAAAGTTTCTTTTATCCAAATTTGTCAAAGCCTGGCTTAATTCAAAACATGAAGATATAAAGTTTCCACCCTTTCATGGTAAAATATTTTTACTCAGAATATCATCCCCACGATGAAGAGGTATCACTGGGGTACAAATTTGATCAAGTTGAACGAAGTGAAATCACAGCTGCAAAACTCGATGGAAACTCGAACTGATCGCGATGAAATAACCGTTTTACAAAAGATGCTCGCAACTTTTCCAGCATTTCAAAATAGGATTTTTGCCAGTTCAAGGACCATCTTAAGGCCAGCAAACCCGCAACCACGACGGCAAGAAAGCGACGCAGATAATAATTGGAGATCGGGTGCGAGAACCACACCTGCGCCACGTGACCCTCCCACGTGGTCGGGTGGTAACCAGATTCGTGGGTATAACAATCGCACGGCTCGTCCTCCAAGTCCTAAGAATTGGCGATGAAGAATGACACTGGAGAAAGATTGATCCATATTTCTTATTCGTTACAATGACTTTTACAATTCTTAAATTCTTAAAATTTTTTAATCGATTTGTGCGTACAAAAATATAAAATTTGATAAGTTCTTGTTTTACAAAATTATGTTGAAATTGTAGTAATTTTAGGAAAATCCAAATACTTTTAGGTAATAAGTTGATCGAAAAATATATAGACTTTTCTATCTATGTATCCGCTTTAATTGTGTCCAACATAAATATTTGTAGGTTAACTATTTCAAATGGTCTAATTGATATGAAATATATTTTTAGTTTTCTCGCCTTAATTGAGATTTTGATGTTAAATTATTTAATTGTTTATTGCACTTCAATACTTTTTGGTGTATGCATACATACATAGAAGCATGAATTATTTAATAAGATAGCTAGAACTGTTGACGTACAATAAATAATTTGAACAGTTGAAGGCTACAGAGGCCCACCACAAGAGCCTTTTCCCAGAACCGACAGCGAAACAGCAATTGCTATTCTTGGGGGGTCATGCATGCAGTAAAGTGAAAGTATTTTTATAAAATCACTCAAGGGGAGAGAAACAACTGCCAATTGAAAAAAAGTTTTTAAAATCAACTTTTTCTCCGCTAAAGTTCAAAAAACGGGAAGTAAACGTGTTTTTTGTGGTAAAACATTAATTTTATGTGGCGAAAAGCATTGACCTGTATTTGTTGAGGCCGAGATGATGAGAAACTCGCGGCCTCCTTCACTCTATGGTCTGGATGGAGGTAAAGGTTTCTAACTCATCCGAACCGTGCATAACTTACTCAATCCGGCTTATGAGAAGGGTCAACCACTAATTTCAAAATTTTTCAGAATTTTGACTTGCACATCAAAAATGTATAAATAATTAGGGGGAATACAGGTCAATGCTTTTCGCCACATAAAATTAATGTTTTACCACAAAAAACACGTTTACTTCCCCTTTTTTGAACTTTAGCGGAGAAAAAGTTGATTTTAAAAACTTTTTTTCAATTGGCAGTTGTTTCTCTCCCCTTGAGTGATTTTATAAAAATACTTTCACTTTTTCATCAAGATTGCATGCATGACCCCCCACGAATAGCAATTGCTGTTTCGCTGTCGGTTCTGGGAAAACTCTCTTGTGGTGGGCCTCTGTTCCTTGCCCTTAAATATTAACTGCATTTAAGTCTTTATTTTCAGACTGTGCATCAATTACCGACAGTCATAAAGCTATTTATTTATTTATTGCTCAACCAGAAAACTTAATATGTATTTAAAACTTCAACAATATCACATTATATAAAAATGAAATACATTAGTGCAGGCAGAACATTCAACGCTTTCAAATTTTACGTAAAATTGCGCAACTTTTTGGTAAATTATGTAAATGTATTCAGAAGTCGCTATTTAAAAGTAATTTCTGATTTTGCATAATTGCAACAATTTAAATAATTTGACTTTGGCCTGAAAATTTGAACCTGTGGACTCCTTATGGAATGACAAACCTGACGAAACGACTTGGTCGAAAAACTCGTGTGCATCAGCTGACCGAAAAAAAGGAAAAAATCGCGCCCGTGTTTACAAAAAAAATTATTCGAATTTTCTGTGAAGGAATTGGAGTGAGTTATTGGTGACATTTGACGAAGCACTAATTTCTCTACAAAATACTAATTGGGTTCGAAGAGCTTACTACACGACAAATGACGAAAACAATTCACGCAAGTTGGTGCTTTCCCGTGAGGAGAACTTTTGTAAAAAGTTTATGGTCGTGGGTGCAATGTCGGGTCGTGGTGTCCTCCCACTTATAAAAGTCCCCCAAAAAGTGAATGAATCTTCGAAGTATTATGTGGACCGTGCATTAAAACCACTTTTAGAATACCATTTTCCCAAACTGTACGGCAAAAAAATAAATTTGGTGATTTTTCATCATGACGGAGCTTCTTCCTAGACCGCAAAGGTGATCCAAGATTATGGAAATGACCTTGCAGCTAGATTGGGGATAAAAATCACATCTAATAGTGAAATACCTGTACAATCCCCAGATGTAAGTCAAATGGGCTTATTTGAAGCCGGATACGTGAAAAGAAAAAAAATTCTGCGGAGACCGAATTTTTTAGCCGGAGTTTGAAAAGAGTTGAAATGACTGTCTCGACTTCTGGGGACTGTGGGGGAGGAATTTTTGAAAGTAGAGAGTTGAATTTTTGCACACAACTATCTGAGGATAACATACTCGTCTGTTCAAAATTTTGACCCGCTGCGACATACCGTTCCGGGGTTATTCAACGACAAATTCGTTTTCAGATAGAAATGCGAATCTCTGTATTTATTAAAGGGTGAAAACCCCTTTATGGAAATGTATTGTCCGTCTGTATCCACGATAACTTTAGAACGGATTCGAATTTCGACATCCGGTTTTTGCCAACGTGTTTCTAATTTTTGGGGACGGTATGAGTTCGAAGATGGGCGTTGTAGGTCGTCAGGTCACGGCGTCACGGTGATGACGCCAATGGTCAAACGTGTCGAATTTTTCGTTTCCACCGTCTTAGACGTATTTTTGGATGGGGATTTCAGAAATCGCCATCATTTCGACGAGCGATGACCGTGTGACCGTGTAGAGGACGCCAAAGTCGAAAATTGTTGAATTTTTTGTTGCTACCGTTTTAGACGTATTTTTTGGCAGGAATTTCAGAAATCGCCATCATTTCGACGTGCGACGACTCCATGAGCGTGAGGGAGGTGTCGAATGTCGAAAAAATGACTTTTGTCGTGTGGGGTGTCTATTGAAAGGTATTGTCGTGTACGTTTTAAGTACGCGGGTGGGGTGTCAAAATGGGGCAAAATGAGACGTGGGGTATTGTGAGACAATGACAGGAAAGTGCTGAAAGACGTTGTGGGCATGCCACAAAGACAATTCCGTGTGTTTTTACCCCTTTGCTACATTTCGTTTGCAACGGGGTATTTATAATCATGTACAAAGTTTGAAGAAAAGCTTGCACTTAATTATTTCTAGCACTTGAATTTTCACATTGTCTACATATTGTTAATTGCCATGATCCATCACGTTATTTACATAAATGTTGATTAGCCGGCACACATGCTTATCCCTGAAGATATAGCGCTCGAGTTTGGCTGGTCTAACTACCTATGTAAAATGCCTAAATAAATGAAAGATTATGTACACTATGCAGATTGTATAATGCTTATGCTCATGATTAGAGTAAAATCATTTCCTTATTCCCAATTTTTCAGATAAAATCTACGGACAAAAGGAAATTCAAATTTCAAATATGAGAAATAACCTAGGGTGTTCGAGGTTCTCAAATTTAATAAATTGCATCATATATGAAACATAACATTAATATTTAACAATCTTACGAATTAATTAGTTATTAAAGATGAATTAATAAGCGACTCTTCTGCCAAGTTATGAAAACCACATTGGATTCACAATTAAGACCAGATACTAACTTAGTTTACCCCCAAACTACCCTGAGTACCCGTAAAACTCATGTTAAACACCTTGGAATGTATTTTTAAATAGTAAAACCCTTGAGTCTCCCATACCTTGATTTTGACCAAACATATCATTTCACACCGAAATTACCAAGGACATTGTGTAGTAGGAAATCAAATCAAGCAGGTTAATACCGGTTCCATTATGAATAAAAAAGTAAGGACCGACCCAAATCTTGAGAGGTGTGCAACTACGCAACTGCCTCTTTCTGCTAGGAGAATTTCTTTGTAATTTTAAATTCCTTAAGAGATCGTTCGATTTCTCCAACACATCCGCTAGTACCGGAAACCCAATCAGAATGAACCCAAATACTACTGCACTTTGCATTATTTCTAAAATTACCAGTGCAAGTGCTATACTCGAAGTCATTTTTATGAGCATATATCCCATCAACACAGCCAGTACTACCATTATTAAAGTAAAAACAGGTAAAAAGTGCAAGAAAATTGTGTTCACCACGTGATTGATTATCTCAAGTTCGCGGTAACTATGTAGGCTGACGACATATTTACAAAAATGCATGCTAGTTGGAGCTTCCATCGAGTTCATTATCAATACTATAACATTTCCGCCAATGACTCCAAACCCAAATATAAGCATGGATGCCTGAAGTACCATGAGGAAAGTGACAACAAGTCTGATAATTAATTGGAATTTGAAGGAAATAATTATAATATTGCGAAACCAGAGGTGCATCGGGTCCAATGTTTCATCTAGAACAATACCACTACAAACACATAGCGGTGTGGTAATAATAGCTGTGATAATTCCGTGGAGAAAAATGCCCAACGGCGTAGACGAGTATTCAGAGATTGCTGCAAATAAAAGTAAATCATTTTCAACATTGCAAATTAGACGGATGGATGCCACCGAGACAGCAACTTGGAAGGTTTCGCAATGTCCCAAATTCCATTGTCTCTAGGAAGTGGAACAGAAAGAAATTGGTGGATGCAAGATTATCTTATAATTGATTGCCGTGGGGCAAAATGGCTAGTCTATATTTATCAAATCTAAATTTTTGTAAAACCAATACGATAGGCCAGAATTTGGACATTGCTAGACTACCAGTATCTGTGCAAGAGGAGCTCCGGAGCATGGTGCAAAGCAGGGGGACAATATCCGAGATCTAAAATTCCCCTTCACAGGGCAATAGAAGAAAAAGCGTGCAATTCTGGCCTTGCATTAGCGTACACTTCGTTGAGATCATTTTGGCACCAAATTGGAAGGATAACCGTCTTAAGAATAAAGTCCTGCATGTCAAACCGTGGTGTGACAAATCATCCATAAAGAACGAATTTCAACTCTTTAGTAACTTAATTACTGCGAATTACTGCGAATAATTAATGAAATTGTGTTTATAAAAGAAGAATACATAAAATATGTAGCAATTAAAATTGGGTGAAGTCATTTAAATTGTCCAAACGATATCGAAATGCCAGAATTGGTACATAAAGTTACCCGCTCCATATACTATTAAGCTGTAAGTTGTTTCTAACTTGCATTACCTCTTGTGGTCCACAGATTTCTAATCACGAAGCACAGTTCATCAGCATAATAATGATAGGTGCAGGAAATTGTTGTAGAAAGTGTGAGTACAGCACATGCTAATACCATTAAATTATTTAACAGGTTTGGTTGACAATATCAGCCAGTCCCTCCAAAAATTTGCTCCTTAACAACGTGATGTCGATACCCAAAACTAGTTTCCAAAAATATTGACCCATTCCTAAGTTTTCCTGCTAATAGACAGATGGACGGACAGAGTTTTAGCATAAAGTAGCTGAAATTATTGAATAATAAAGTACACTCGCCTCTTGCATATTTTATGCCATGCTTATGCTCACGATTTGACTAAAATTACGTGTTTCCCTATCCGCCATTTATCTAAACATCTATACACACGCGTATCCGTCAATTAATGAAATTTACTAAGTAAATAATTGCGACGCAGACAGGCCAAGGTGGAAAATTACGCCTCAACAAGAAATACACGATCAATAACCCAGATTCTAAAGATGTCGCAATTTATAACGCATGTACAAACATAAATCGTCCCTCAGTTGGGTATTACACTTTCAGAACGATAAACAGATATTTTCGATTGACGCGATCTTTGATAACTTTGTAAACAAAATCCATCATCAAATCCGAAAATTTACAAGTTTTTTTTACAAAACCTTATAATTATTTCTAAGAACGAAATTTACAAATTTTTGCAAACTTTCTAAGATCATGGGTGTAAACAACTTAGTTGGTCAAATTAAAATGATATAATTGGTAAAATTGGTAAAATCTTTGGAACTTGCGGATTTCCCAAGTTACCAATGCCTCCTTGGATTGAATTAATATTTTAATTTTCTGTACAAATTGTTCTCCTCTAAACATAAAAAATGTGGCTAAAATCTTTCAAATCGCCGCTAGTTCATCACTTAAAAATATGCAAATTTTTAAGGTGCACTATATTTGAATGGGATCCAGCTTCGGAACAATTAGTTGTAGCGAAAAGAAAGTACTACATTCATTTTCGCAAATTTCTTCTCTTCACTCACGTCCTATACGTGGTTGCAATTTCGCTAAAACTAATCCTTGGAAAAGACCCGATAGCGGCGAAATGCCAGGGAATCGTTTTCCTTGTAATGTTATTCGGATGTTTGGCGACGCGATGGAATTTCTCCGTGATCAGTGATCCATGTCAGAGTATGAATTATTTTATCACGTGGGAGAAATCAATTAGGAAAAATGGTAAGCAAAGGAAACTCGTAATTTTTCAAGTTTGGAATTTTGGTGCGTTTTTATCTATGACAAATTCCTTCAAGCTTCAAATTACCTTTAACTTTGAGCTCCAATATTTTTCAAATTTGAAATATTCCCGTAAAATGTTAGCCTACTTTGGGAACCAGGTCTCAAGCTTACTGTGAGATTTAAGGTGCCGCGCCATCGGCTAAATTTTTCAAATTTGAAATTTCCCGATATTTTAGCAGATTTTTGGTACTAATTTTTGTAAAATCTTAAATTTGCTCTGCAACTTAAGGTGCCATGATACCAGTTTCAATCCCGGAAAAAATTACGACCCTGTTCCTCAACACGTTTGAAGTATCGCTCCTCCTTCTGCATGTGTTGATAGTTGTTATCCAGCTGAATTATCCGTGCGCAGTGCCCTTCTTCGGGTCGTTGTCGCCATACTGTCAAAATGGTGTGTGGACGGCGCCCTGTTGGCCAGTTCGTGTCTTCATGCTTGCTGGAGAGGTTTGGCTGTGGCTGCAAATCGGTTATGATGGCACGTTCTATGCGTTCTACGTCTTTTATGCGGCAGTCGTTTGCATGCTGGGATACGTGCGAATTGTTGAACGGTAAGCTTTCGAAAGCCAAATATTCAAGTATGAATATACCATTTACGAAAATCTTTCATGGCCCAAAACGCATACAATTTAAGAATCTCGAAAAAAGTAATCATTTATTTTTGATTTGTTTCATATCCAATAGCAAATATTCATTTATTCATTACTATTTTCAGAACTGGGAAATTAATCAATTTCTAAATTTAAAGTTAAGATTTAAGATAAAAAATTCCCGAATCAGAGATAAAGATTAAGATTAAACTTATCCTTCGGCTACTAAATTAAGTTTTTAAGATTAATTAATCTATTATGATGACGTGGATTTAGCCTTAAGATTTGAAATTAATTAATTTATACTGATTTATATTTTCCTGTTTTCATACAACTATAAAAACAGGAAAATATAAATAAACTTTTATTTGTGGTTATCGCAACCTCGATGGAATCGCGATTGAAGTGGAAGATTACAATTAAAATTAGAACTAATTAAGTTGACATACGTCAATACTTTTGATCAAAATTTCAACATGACCAAATTTGGTGATTACGATGGATTAAGATTAGCTAATCTCAATCTTAATCTAAATCTTAACTACTCTAATGAAAATTTTCCTAGTTCTGATTATTTTTCGTTTTTTATTCATTTCATCTCAACTTCGCTTTATTGTCATTCATTCTTCATGAACAGAAAATGAGTAAATTTTTAGTCAATATTCATTAATTCAAAAATTTTGAAAAAATTACATGCATACTCACCATTTTACCTGAATTTATTGAATAATAATTTATTCATTCTCTACTAACTCAAATTTACCTTAAGTATATAAATTCGAGAATTACGCAACAATTTATAAAATTTGTGCGACTAAAGTTTTAAAAAGAATTAGATGTAATTTTCCAAATTGTTGTGCCATCCTCAAAATATTTTAAAATTACTCAATGCTGCGTAAGTTTTGCAAACAATTATTTCGAGTTCAAACCACTTTTTAATTTGTATTAATTCCATACCAGTCGGTTTCTCATTTTTCCCATACCATTATTCCCACTGGTAATTACCACAGTGCAACCCTACCAAGTGCGTAGTACGTATAAACCTTCTATAATGACGACTCCTTCCACGCACAAATAAAATGTTCTTCCAGGATAGATAACAATGTAAACAATGACTCAAAGTACATACATACGCACATTTGTTGCATAGTCTTTAACTTAAAAATAATGAGTCACAAGTCACGAGTTGAGGAAATTAAGCTGTGTCCAGTAAAATTCCTAAACCTTTCCAGACAAATTGCTGTCACGCTGCACTCTTAAAAAGAATGTTACCCTTTTCAAACGTAAATACACCTGCAATGCCAAATTAGATAAGTGAACTGTTTATTTGTGTAATATAGACTCAACTTTAGTCTACCAAGTTCACATTTATATTTATCTAGTAAAATGTTCTTCATACGAAATTCAGGGTGCATTTAATTTTCAAAAGAGTAGCATTATCTTTAAGAGGGTATTGTCACGAGATAACACTTTATTCCCGAAATACTTTTGTAGGTACATATATGCATGTATTAAATTGATGTCAACCTGCATATGCTAGAATTTAAGGCATATGTGTAGGAACGTGTGTTTGTGCGTATTCATATTTATATGCATTTTTATCTAGTAAATCCTTAAATCCTCCCTTTAACTTGATTCATGCAGTGTGAAAATGGATCTATATTTTGATTCTAAAATGTAATTTTTTATGTGCATTTTTGAACGTGATTCTAAGTCGATTTTCAACTTAAATCATCGAATTTAGCCTAAAACCAGTGACCTAAAATACATTGACAAAATTTACGTCGCTTCTAACAGACAGTGCATGCATCCATCCATGCATCACAACAATGGATTTCTTCATTTTCAAAATTTACTTAATAAACACGTACATATGAAAGTACTTAGATACAGTTAATAAAAGTATTATTTGGACAGAGATGAGCAGGTTTTTCAAATGCTCATATTTTTACGGTTTCTTAGAAAGTTGGCCTAATTATTCATTTGACTTGACCCATATGTATGTGGTTATTTAAATCCATAAGCCTTTGATCAATATTTATTTCGAGACGGAAAATTTTAAGCATTTTCCAAGTAAAAGTGAAAAACTCACATCAAAGTATTATTTGGACACCGAGATGCTTTTGCAAATTCGCCACAATAATATACCCATCAATATTAAAATTTGAATGAATAATGCAAGAGATGTGTAAATCTTTACTCCAGCAGCTTTTCGCGCCTATATTCTCGGTTAGAGATCACCTGCAATCATCATTCCTAAAATACTGCGAGCCATTAGTAAATGTGGGGAAATTATTATCTCAAACCACCAAAACTATCTTCCAGAACCCATAATTGATGATAAAATTATTCACAACTGTAGTCCACAGTAATGTTTTGTCTCAAATTGCAAAGAAACCAGTAGAATTACCAGACAACCTGGAGATGCCCAGCCCACAAATCAAATATCGTTATGATTTCTACATGTTTCGAAACACTACCAAGAATTTCTGCACCAAAATTGGACCAAAACCTTCAATTTTTATGTGGAATAATAGTTTGCGATCAAAAAATCTTCAATCGAATCAAAAATCCAGGCTTTAAAGGCCGAACAGCAATAAAGAGCAAATTTATTTTAAGCTTTCTAAACTTTTTCTTCACTACGAATCTAACCACTCAAAGATTTTTCTTCACTACGAATCTAACCACTCAAAGATTTTAAAAAACTCTCTACCATTTAGTCAATCTCTCCGTATTAAAAAAATATGCTCTGAAGATGCAGAATGTCAAACTCAACTTAATGTTTTATATGAAAAATTTATACATAGAGGTTACCCGTTAAAAGTACTACTCGATGTAAAAAATAAAATAGACAACATTCCACGACGACAAATTTTAAAACCAAAAACCCAACTTGTAATCAGCTCATTATCTAAAAATAACCCAAACGTACTGTTACAATACCCCGATATAGTCATAAAAGATATAGATATCTCGAACAATGTTTACCTGGTCATGCCGTTTTATAAGAATATGTATGATTTTAAACAAACTATGATAAAATGTATATTGAATGAGAGGGACACAAGTTGTAATCCTGTCCATGCTAAAATTATATCTGAAATGAACTTTGTATTGGCATTTAAGAAAATCAACTCACTTGAACAATTCTGTAGATCCCGAAAGCAAGCAAGTCCAGTCAAATGAATTTAGTGAAAAAAGTGAAAAATGTAATTTAAAATCAACCATCATTAACAGAACGGTAATTACAACTTCAAATTTGCATTTGTAATTATATTTGTACATATGTAACAATAACTTTTCGTAACATTAACTCCTCAAAATAATTCCTAGCGACATCAATTAACAATTAAAAATCTAATTACAAATTCAGTTACGAATTCAATTAAAATTTATGTATTTTTATAAAGAAATTTTTATTTTTATGTACTAATTTAGACAAAAATATTTGTATTCTTTTAGCCTGATGAAGATAAAGCTAACTACGAAACCGGTCGCGTCTATTAAATAAACGGATTTGTCACAATGGTTGGATTTGTGTTCCCTTATTTATTCAAAGTATTCTTAACCTGTCCTAACCATAAAGGCCCCCAAAGTATGCAGAAAACCAAACGAGGAGTTGAATGTGCCAGGCGTCCGACTAAATTTGCATCAGCCCGGAGTTTCAGTTATGAGGTGTGGTTCGAAATCACGGTCGGGGACATGTTAGGTCCAAATAATCGACAGACTCGTGTCGAAAGAAGTCTACATGAGGATTCTAGGTTGAAAACTTGTCAAATATGCCACAACTTGTACAGAAATGAAGCTTTCATTTATGCTTTTTGTTCGTTTACATTTACCTATTCCGGATTTGTTGACTACCCTGACTTCACTTTTCCATTTTCAGACAGCAAATGGGCATTAGATGGTCCATACTATATTTCGGAATAATGCTCTGAGTAAAAATTGATTCTGGAAGACGGTTTTGGTGGTCGGAGATAATAATTTCCCCGAATTAATTATAGCTCGGAGTATTTTAGGAATGTTGATTGCAGGTGATCTCTAAACGAAAATAAAGGCGCGAAAAGCTTCTGAAGTAAAGGTTTAAACATGACCTTGCATTATTCATTCAAATTTTTATGTGATGGGTAGTGTATTGTGGCGAATTTTCAAAAGAATCTCGGTGTCCAAATAATACTTTGATGTGAGTTTTTGACTTCTGCTTGGAGAATGCTTAAAATTTTCCTTCTCAAAATAAATATTGATCAAAGGCTTATGGATTTAGATAATCACATACTTGTGTGTCAAGTCAAAAGAATAATTAAGCCAACTTTCTTAGAAATCATAAAAATATGAGCATTTGAAAAACCTGCTCATCACTGTCCAAATAACACTTTTATTAACTGTACATATGTCATATAAGATAAAAAATCGCTCGGAGATAAAAATGATGATAAAATATTGTTTTCGAGTTGTCGCACTAGCCAACCAGACTTAATTAAATAAATTTATACATAATGTAGTCACGTACTCCATGAAAACCAATTTTCTGAGCTGATAGAAATATGTATACACCATCTTAAATGAAAGTTTATAAATGAATACAAATGATTAAATACATCCAAGTTTCCATAGTTTAAATATGAAATTGATATTGCAAAAAACTATTAATTTTGACGGACTCATAAGACTGAAAATATTTAACATTTAGTCATGGAGATACTATCATCAATTCCATAAAGATAGTGTGTCTGTTCCTAATCTTAAGCATCTACTTAATTTTACATTTAATCATAGTTTTATCTAACTCGAAGCAGTACGTATACTGATACATATTTCTGATTAAATAGGTAAGTTACAATTAAATTTTTAAGTTCTGAAGAAAACCTTATGAACCCGCTGTTTCCGTCCGTTTTTCTGGATTTGGTATTTCTACATGTACTTATCAGTAGATACGTATTTATTATGGCACCTATTTAAGGAATACCTTAGCAACTTTAAATTCTGGCAATAAAATATAATAAATATGAAATATTTAAATTTCCATGAGGAATAAGGTAATAAAAATAGACAAATTGTGCCATGTAACCTTTTAGAATTTCTAGGGCCACACTTTTTTCACATAAACAGTACTGTTCATGTGAAACAGGAACTACGTACATAGTTCCTGTTTCGGGCAATGTGAAGTTACCTTCATACAATTTTATTGCATTCATTTTATTACAACGTCAAACCATCTTGTTTATTATTCACGAGGGCAATATCAGGTCTAAAACTGGTCAATATTTTCTTCATTATTTTAAAATGAACAAGTCTAAATTGTGTTTTGCTTGGTCTGCATTACAAAAAAATCTAAAAACGAAAAGAATGGATAAGCAAATTTTATCATATTTCCTTCACCCTTCCCTCTTAAGTGGGAGCACCTTAGATTCCCTGTCTTTTAATCAAAATCTGTACAAGTGGGCGTGGAAACGTCCTCTCGAATACAATCAAGTCCAAGAAAAATTCGAATTCAACCATAAACAAAGATATGTCTGGCGTCTTACGGAATTCATTTTTAATCCAGTCATAATTCTTGGCTTGTTCGTTTTTCTGCTGTCCGGACATTTTGATTCCAATTTAGAGACAACTTCCAATCTGTTCTTATCGTTGATGTACATTATCGCGATCGTGTACACCTTATCGGGATTATGCGTATCGATTGGCGAATCGTCATTTGGGACTGACGTACCGGCAGGATTTAAAAGAATGCTGGACTTGGAGGTGGACTTGAGATCTGGTATGTTCCACCTGTTTAGAAATTACTGTGTACCATTTCAGAATCAACAAAAACAAAAAGCGACAAAAACCTCGTTGTATATAATCCTGCAGAATATTTCTATAAGCTTTGTTCTGCAGGACTAATTTGCATAACTTTGCTTAGTTTTGCAAAGTTTTCTGCACACGTAAAGCTGTCTATAATTGTTTTAATCAGACACAAATTAAAATTAATAATTCGTTTGACACTTGCTAGAAATCCTGACCAAGTAGCTAATTAAGTATGAAAAGAGCTATGAACTACAAGTTGATCCAAAGGTCTAACAAAGTCGTTGTCATAAAAGCATCTGTTAGCTAATGGCTATTAGAAAATTTAACATTTAAAATTTAAACATCAATCTATTTAACCCAACCATTTCTATTTTATCTCTTCCATTTTTAGACATACTCTTCCTCCTCCAAAGACCTTCTCTTCCATCAACGACCAATCTTCTTATCTCTTTCGCCCTGCAAAACGCCGCCTTACTGCACATCTGCGCCGGTCCGGCCGCACCCTTTATGTTAATTTATTTAAGAGTTGATCCCTTAGATGTTATCTCTTTGACTTCAATCGTGCTAGGTTTCGATTCCCGCCTATTTCAAATATTAATCTTCATAACTAAATTCGTAATCTATTTCCTTATCGGGGTCGATATTGCGAGGAATATGTCTTACTTGATTCACTACCAGTTAATAATATTAACAAAATACGCCAATATTCTATCAATGTTAGGAAAAATTCCAAAAAAGGTGCGTAATTTTGGCGCATTTATTGAAAAATGGCAACATTTTTTCATAGTGTCACAAAACCTTGGGGGGGTTAATGATAACGCTATTTTCCTCATTATGTGGCACGCCCTAGTTTTGGAGGTTGTACTTCTATTCGTATCAATTTGGTTGTATCGTCACGTGCCCTTAATGATTTATCAGCTCGTGGTTACGACTGCGATAAATATTGCAACAATTATGAAAATATTCATCCCATTTTTCGCCAATTTGGGTGATAAGTCTACCTTGCTTTTGCACGAGTGGCGGGGAGTGCCGCATAATTCGAGGCATTTACAGAAAAAGTTTAGGTCCCTGAGACCAATCGTGTTTAAGGTGGCGTGTGACGATGTGGTTCTGTTTGTTATGGAGAAATCGTTGAAAACTTCGTATTTTAATGCGATTCTGAATTTTGTGATTACTGCGCTGCTAGCGTAAGTATTTTGCTAGAATTCCGGTGACTCTACCAGCTCCAGTGATCAGGTTTTTTTGGTGTTACTTTTTCGTGATGTAGTACCCAGGAGCTGGTGTTAGGTTATTTTCATGCGGTATCGTTTGATCACCGGCTGGTAGAGTCACTGGTTAACTTGAGGTAAGGTAAAGTTTATGCACGTACTTTTGATTATAATTAGTTTGTTTAACATGAAATTATGTAAGACTGGATTTATTTACTTTTTGAAGGATTAACATTTTTTTAGAAGTATCGCAATTATGAATAGTTAATAATTGGTTTCTATAAATAAATTTAGCCCAATACATTACCACTTCATTTATTGTACATTTCTTTATCAGAATTTTGTGGCCGAGTTGCCACCCACCGTTTAATCTGTGGGATTGCGAATACGTCTTCCACAAATTTGGAAAGTCTTGGGTATCCCATAAGAATCTCGGAATCAACACATTCTTCAAAAAATGCTAAATTGTGAGCGATATGTAAATCAGCCCAGGTGTATTTTTGTCCGAGTAAAAATTTTTCATTCGAGTCGGCCAAAATTTTCACAAATTTTGGAAAATAGTTGGGTACATGAACTTCCAAAAATTCCTGTTTCAATTTTGTTTTCTTGACTTGATCAACTTCACGAAAATAGGTGATTACAGAATCTAGAAAATCAATAGAGGTATTCATTACGAGTTCGTATTTTCCCTGCCCTTTCCAAAACACATTGCGCATTAATTGCTGCCCTTAGAAATTCCCAACTTAATTATCAAGCCAATCGTTTATGTGAACTTGCTAGCTCTGTTTATTTTCCAACGTTGATATAGGTGCAAACTCGTAATGAATACCCCCATTATTTTAATATTAATACAAACATTGCCAAAATTTCTAGACAAAAATAAGACTTCCCACATGCGCAGATGTTTACGAATTAGTAGATGTAATTTTCACCAAAATTTATTACTTACACCTTCTAAGATCCATCATTGCACTCACATACTCGTCACATTTCGCCGCATCCCACTCTGACGAACCGGCCAGGTGAAACTTTTCCCCTAAGAATTTGCAAATTGTGACCGATTCGGAAATTGTTTTACCGTTGACTTCCAGAATTGGGAGATGACCCCATGCATAATCTACAATTCAATGAACATTCAACATGTATTTACAAATATATTTATAATGGAAGTCTACCAGCGTTTGGCCCTCCGATGTTGACACAATTAGTGTTAATTAATAACCACACACTTAATTAATCTTAAATATGACCTTTGTTAGTTTTTTCTGTTTGCGAACACTGTAGAAATACTTTCTATTTTTTATCCAGCCCGAAATTCCTAATTTTTCAAAGTCGTAGGCGTACAAATTTAGGAATTGGTGATGATAATTTTTTACACGAGCTGAGACATTTGCCAATGCCCGGTAGTACACCATTTTGTACCCGTTCTTCAACAGTGAAGCAAATCCCGGATTGTCTTCCACCTTGGATGGGACGACGACCATACTAGTGAAGTAAGTCTCGTACACCGCCAAAGTTAAAATCATTGTCAGATGGATGACCCATTTTAGCCATGACTGCGTCCCAATTGCCTGCCTCAAGTGAATCCCAATCATGATAAATAAATTATTGATTAATGACATTTTTAAATTTCCCAGAAACTCGAATACTTCCATGTTATAATCGGATGCAGTAATTGCCATCGTGCAGGCCACCATGAAAAGCAAAAGTACGACCCAGACGTGCCATTTATATGGGGTGACCCATGCCCAAAATTGAATCGTACCAGGTTTTGAGGACCTTCCAAATTTGCAATATTTGAACCGTGATACGATAGCCTGTCTGAATTTAAGACTTCCTGTCGCGTTCCATTTTACCGTTCCGTTCATTAGTATCCTGTTTAAATGGAGTAGTCCACACTGATGGTCGGAAAATGATCGGATATTTCGGAACGTTACATTTAAGTTTGATGTCAGTACTTCTTGAACCATAAGGTATGGATGGCATGGGTTCTTGGGATTCCGCCAGATGGGGTATTGACATCCAGAAATGCGGTTCGTTCGAGGGGCGGGTGCCGTATAAATGTAGAAGAAGGTCTTTTTAGGGTCCAGCCTGTCCCGGAGGGTGAGATGATTTAATCGTACGATTTCCGACATTTTTGCATTTGCTATGAAACTAATCCAAGTTCTCCCGGAACAAAGATAACAATGAAAGCTCCACTCGATATTGGTAACTTTTCGATAAGATAAGGCAACAGCAAGGGAGAATATTCGGATAGAAATCGTTTTGTATTTGCACCCTGTTAATTTAGGAGGGGAAAATTGGCGTGGACGAAGCAGAATTACGGCAGACACGTAATCCGGACGATACGCGAATGTGCAGGTAAAAATGGCGGATTCAACTTTTTCCCAATCTGCGTTACTTTCTGGAGTAAAAACTACGTAAAGAGTGCACTTTGCGAGTGGTTCGCCCTTCTCCATTTTCTTGGGGTATCTATTAACTATCTTAATCTTGAGGACGGATTTTCTATTAGCCGCTAATAATTGGTCGACAAGTTCATTAAGAATTTTAGATTTGCGGCCGAAATGGTTCAAACTTAGCAAGCAAGGACCGAAATCTTTCAATTCCAGGGTTTGGCGTGCAGCAGTGATTGAGATCAGTATGAAGAGTGATAATATGGTAGAAGTATAGAGTTTGAAACTCATCTTGCAGGATATTCGATCTAAGGAAACTGGTGTTAAATCATTACTGACCGTAGTACAAATACTATTGTACCTACAAGATAAGACAGCATTATCCTTAAATGACGCTGTGGTGGTGAAAAATATTGCCACTCAGAAACACATTATTCCCAACCCTGAATTGAAAATTATTGTCAAACCAACGCCACCATGGGAGTACAGAGGATATACGAGAACCTCCCAGATTTCCAAACGGTGAACGTATGTAAGAAGAAAGACTACATTTTTAGCCCGTATTTTCAAGTTGCTAATTAAAAACTAAAACAACCCGGCAATTCCCGACATCATGCTGACTATACTAGCGACATTTCATGCTGTACCAGTATCCGAGGCTTAGTTTTCAAGGGTAAATTGCTAAATATACACGTATGTAAAAGTTATAGATTGACTTATCACTAATTTATGTATGAGCCGAGTTTCTCATAGATACCTAAGGCAACCAATACAAATACTTGTCATCCACATAACACATCAAAGAATCTGAAGCTTGCATGTTAACGTTAAAGAATAATATTCTTAGAATATTGTCTAATTTCGATAAGTAACATATTGCATTTAATTTCAATATATGGATTTATATAAGAATTTCGTGCATGTAAATTCCCTCATGTAGGGATACACTTACAATTCGATGACGCCAGCGGTCTCGCTCCGATTTTGATGAAACAACGATAATTCTGTAGCATTGGGTAAATAATTGAACACAGGTTTCGGGATTTTTTATAATGTTCAGTTTAAACAAAGTTATGATGGTATATTTAAGTGGCAATAATTGGTGGTACATAATTCGCATTTTTATCGTGACGTGTTTCTTTTTTTTGTTTTTGAGGAAGAAAAGTGCGAATTTTCGGCCACTAATACGATCATAACTTTGTTTAAACTGAGCATTATGAAAAATCGCGAAACATATGTTCAATTATTTACCTAATCAGAGCGAGACCGCTGCTGGCGTCGTCGCATTTTAAGTAAAACGTTGTTGAATCATGATCGAACGTGATACATATGTATGTAGATACATGTGCAATGTATGCTGGCTTATTTATTAACCCATAAGTTTGTCGGTTTCTTAAAATTCTCATTATATTTTTGTATGTACCACATAAGAAAAATTTCATCCTAAAACATGCAATTAACTATTAAACGTACTGAATAGTTTAATATAAGTCAAAATATATTCCTCCTCTCTCCCAATCCAGACAAGGTTCGATTGGTAAATAGATACACCCGTTAAATGTTTTTTATTGTTTCCAATACGGTTTCAATTGGGTCAAGTGGAAAGATGTTTTACAACAATAGTTTCTTGGTCTGGTGATTTTTCAGAAATGCATTAGAACAAAATAGGTCGGTTAGAATAATATGTAATGCTCTGAATCATTGTTAATACATTTATGTAAATATGTCACAATGGGATTATAGGTACATAGGTAGATATAGATATGGATGTGGGGGCGTGGCTCAATGCCGTGCCTTCGCCACAACTTGGGACGGTACTCCCAAATGAGACTTTTCGCATCGCTTGTGCCCTCCGTCTTGGATGTGACGTCTGCCACTCCCATAAATGTCCATGCGGAGCTACGGTCACATCAAGAGGCTACCATGGCCTAAGCTGCAAGAGTAGTGCGGGGCGTCATTCCCGCCATGCCGCAGCAAATGACGTGATTTGGCGAGCTCTTCGTTCCGCCGGAGCCCCCACTATTAAAGAGCCAGCCGGTTGCTCCCGGCCAGACGGGAAGCGCCCTGACGGACTGACATTGGTTCCTTGGGCAAGAGGGCGGCCCCTGGTATGGGACTTTACGTGTGTCGACACTTTTGGACCGTCTTACCTCCCCCAAACCTGTGTTCATCCTGGTGCAGCAGCCGAGAGGGCGGAGGACAGGAAGACAAAAAGCTACGAAGACCTTCTGGACAGATTCCTCTTTGTTCCCGTAGCCCTAGAAACAACTGGAGTATGGGGCAAGGAGGGCTTGTCCCTTACCAAAGAAATAGGGACAAAGTGAGTACTTCAACTCGCACGCTAACATTGACCAAATCATAGCTGTGCGTCCTCAAAAAAATTTCCGGGACTAATTTACACGTCATATTTCCATGAGCATTATCCAACTCCAACTTGGTACTTTCCAATTCCTGATTTCCTGAATGATATGCCGTATCCGTCATGACTTTCAGGCTTCGATTGCGCATGACTTGCATTTTGTCTTTCAGGTTTCCAACATTGTATAAATATCTCTTATTTTGTATCCAACCAGAAATTCCTAATTTGTCAAAGTCGTACCAATAGATATTTAAGAATTTATTGCGAGATTTTGCTACGTCACCCGAACCATTTCCTAGCGCTCGGTGAAACACGATTTTGTACCCGCTCTTCAACAACGAAACAAAACCCGGGTTGTCTTCAACCTTTGATGGAACGATGACCATGCTGGTGAAGTAGGTCTCATATACCGCCAGAGTTAAAATCATGGTGAGATGGATTACCAATTTTAGCTGGGATTGCGTCC